>NC_049184.1:3723777-5001777 GCF_009769625.2 Cygnus olor
AGGAAAACAAAATGTGCAAATCTCGGTTCTGCTGAGCATCAGAGCAGATTTCCTGATCACACCCAGCAGTGCTGTGTGTCTGCTGAACGCAGGGGACGAGGTCATCCTCTCAGTCTGTCTGCAAAGACCTGTGCTTAGGGAGATCAAGAAGGCCTTGGTGATGCTCAGCACTCCTCATGCTGCACGTCTGCCCCCAAAATGTTTTGTCAGACAAAGCAGGGGGTGCTGAGTGCCTGTGTGTTCCTGCTCCACGGCAGAGCTCAGCTCCATGGGTCAGTTTTGTCCCAGCACGGGCGTCTTCTCAGGTCCTGGGGCAGAGCTGATGCGTGGCTCTGTTCTTACATGGGCTGCAATGGGTCTTTTACAGAGAGGCAGATTTACTGAAGTCGGTGTTTTTGTGGGTTTATGATCATTTTTGGTGCAACAAAATCATAGGGAAAGCCGCAAGTCTCACCCAGACTAGCTCTACCAAACTCATATTTTTTGACTCAGAGGAAACATGAAATCTGGATTACAAAATGGACTTGTCTGAAACCACACCTGTGTTACTAAAAACACATCTCATCTGCCTTCTGCTTTGATTTTATTTGCAGAGCTCTGCTGGCAACTTTTTTTTTTTTTGGGGGGGGGAGGGCGGGAGGTTGTGGGTTTTTTGTTTATTTGTTTTTTCTCTCTTCTTTGGATGGCTCAAAAGGCTGCCCCAAGGAGCTGTGGGTGCCCCATCCCTGGCAGTGCCCAAGGCCAGGCTGGATGGGGCTGGGGGCAGCCTGGGGGCAGCCTGGGCTAGTGGCAGGGGTTCCTGCCCATGGCAGGGGGGTGGAATTAGATTGGCTTTAAGGTCCCTTCCCACCCAAACCATTCTGTGTTTTATGATGGCTTGGCAGCTTCATTACCCACACTGACTCCCTGGGTTCTTCCCTTGGTTGCATTTACCTTCTTCTCTGCTCCACAAGTCCAGTTCCCAGTGGCTGGAAGAGCTACCAGCTGTGGACACGTAGCCAAGAGAAGGCAGATTCACAGCAAAAACAAGCAAGAAAAAAAATCAAGAAAAAGATTGAGTTACATTAATTCTTCTTTACCTCAGCTGGTGGCTGAGGCAGGAGGGGAGTGTGGAAGCCAGCAAGCAGCACAGCCCATTTTGGCCTTCTGTCCTCGGCTGGTGGGCCAGGCTTCCTCCCATCGAGGGCTTGGGGAGTGTTTGAAAGATCCCAAGCAAAGCTGCTCTGGCAGAGCACGATCGCTGCCGCAATGCCTGTCCCTGCCCAGGGGCAGGGCTGCACACTCGGGCAAGCAAAATGGCCTGGACGTGCTGCCCGTGCCTGTGCCAGAGCCTGCAAAGTGCGGCTGGCTGCGGTGCGTGGGATGGGGAGTGCACAGGCTGGATGGCAGCTCCCCAGCAGCAGCCCTCCCTTCTTGGAACAGCAGGAGCTGCATGTACGTCTCACACCTCGGCCGTCCCCACTCCAGCCCCATGCCACGCATCCCTTGGCCTCGCAGGGCTTCAGTTTCCCCTGCACGGCCCAGACGTGCAGAGCATCGCTGGGCCCCAAGGTGCGAGGGCTTGGGGAGCATATATTGCTGCTAGAGCATGGCAGGTGGGGATTCGCCACACCATCCCGTAACAGCCAAACCAGACCTTTTAATCACTTCCCACAATTAATGAGAATGTTTTTACTAGATATTAGGTGAACACTGATGCTGTCTTTTTTAAATTGGATCGGTGATATTTAGCAGCCCGTTGTTATTTAGAACCAAGGGCTGCTATATTAGTATTGTCATCTTGTCATCAATTAGCTTTTAATTAACATGAATTAAATCTTTTTTTTCCCCTAACTGGGGAGGAAGAAGAGCGGAGTAAACAGCAGGTGTATGCAAAGTGGCCCCAGCCACAATTTCATGGAGCAAACTATGAGCCACCAAACACTGGAGGCACTTTCCAATGCACACAGTAACCATTAGGAACATGAGGAGCTGAATTAATTTCTAGTGCCCTCTCTACAGATTTGACCTAGAGCCACTGCCTGGAGCTGGGATTCCCCCTCTGCCCCCAGCACAGCCAGGCCAGATAGCCACTGAGCAGTGGGGTTTGTGCACTTAGCTTGTGCAGCTAACTCATGAAGTTTGAGTGGGGAAGTCTATCTAGAAAGGGGAAGTCTACTCTGATGTGAGTAAAACAAGCACTGAGAGAGAACAAGGTTTTTCACCTTAGATTTCTCACCTTCTCTCCCATTGTTAAAAAAGTAATATGTCCGGGGAGGCACTGTCGTTGGTTGTTTTTTTTTTTGTTCATTTGTTTGTTTTGTTTGTTTGTTGCATTTTTATGCTCAGCCTGCGTGAAAATTTCTCTACTACTCAACTGTCATACATGGGCCAGCTCCCCTGTTAAGCATTTGCTATGGATTGCCATTTGTGCAAAGCTCTCACAATGGAGAGTGATGCTGAATTTTTGAGTCTATTCATGGAGGAAAGCTCTGGTTAGAAGAAAAGTAAAAACTGGTCATTCTGTGGAGTTTGGGTGCCTGGCCTGGAAGTATGCTGGGGATGACAGGGTGAGGGATGGTTGGAGGAGGTTGGAACCGTCCTAGGGGATTGCTATTGCAGTTTGGAGAGAGGGTTTTAATCCTTTGGAGGAGATACACTAGGCATGGAGCCACTTGTTTCTTCCAAGTGAACCAGCGATTATGTTTCTGTCTTTAAGCACCATTTCAAGGTGAAGGAGAGAGACAAAGCAGGAATTTGGGGGAAGAACCCAAAGCATTCCTAAACCCTTTTGTTTTAAGCATTTCTGGTGTCTGCAACCTTAGATAAACATGGTCGGAAAAGCTTATATGGTTGTACAAATCAAAGTCCTTACCCTGAAAGTAATGCTGGTTGTACCTCCGCTGAATCAGTCTGGTCACTGGAGTTTCCTTGCAGGACTGGTCCAAAACTCCTCACCCATCTGGGTAAGCCCATCATCTCAGCTTGCCCACAGCAGCGTCCCCATCAGCCTGTCTTGGATGCAAGTCCTGAAGAAGGACAGAACTGAAGTCAGACACAGTCAGAATTAAATAAAAATATTGGGTTTCTCCCCACCTCTTTTTGCCTCTTGAAATTACCTTTCAGTTCAGTCCCAGACTGAATAATTCAAAGCTGATGGGAAATGAAAGTCACGGTCCGTGGAGAGTTAATGGCTACCTAAGAGCAGCAAAAAAAAGTAGGGGGAAGATTTATCCTTCCCTCACCCCTAAATGCACCTGAGTTGAGAAGAGTGATAAATCAACTGCTCTGCTGATAGTTTCTCTTTCAGAGCAAGCTTATCATTCCATTTTATCCACCTCATCATCTTGTGGACCTACAGACTGGCAACAAATAGGCAGCTCCAGAAAGCCTCAAGTTGACATTAAAGAGAAAAATGTCTCCCATCTCTGTGTTTGTTTATGCACACTGATTCCACTCCAGAGTCATCTGTACAGCATTCCCCTCTTGCCACCCATCTGAAATAAAATAAAAACCAAATAAATCCCAGCAGCCTGAAGTTAGGGAAGGCTCAGCAGTCCTGAGCAATGATGCCGGACACAGACTCGGGGGAGCTGACCTGAGAACCTGCCCAGAGAGATTTGCTTCAGCAGCTCCCCGGGAAGCATCACCCCCAGCTCCCCCCACTCACAGATGACTGTGCCCATCCTCTGCTTTTCCCCCAGGATGCGTTGCTGGGGAAAATGAGTGATGAGGACAGAAGGATGTTCCCTCCCCTTCTGCCTCTTGGTTTCCCTCTCTAGACTCAAATTTTGTCATATCCGCTCTCAGACTTGTCTTTTTTACAGATGCAGGAAAAGTGTCCACCTAGCCCTGCACGTTGCCGAGGGTACCACCTGCAGCCTCACCCTCTCTTTTAGCTCAGGAACTTTTTTGAGACTGACGTAGCCTGTGGATTCAGCAGCCCCCAGCGCATCCCCTGTATTCTTTGCAGAGAAAAATTCAGCTCGCTCCAAGCCAAAGCCCTACAGCAACACTAAGCCCTCAGGCTGGCCCTGGTTCTGGCCTTTCATCCCTGTTAGCAACTGCTATCAGCAAAATTAAAAGCGAGGTGCTTCTCCTGGGGATTATAATGTATTTGGAGCTGTGACCTTGCATTATGGTTAGCCACACTTGCGAGCCTGTAACTCTTCCTGAGTTACTTGTGTTGTCTGCATTACTGTTGTGCTCATTTGTCCCCCAGGCTCTAACAAACATCTCTGCAAGAGCCTCGCCAGCTGTGAGCTCACCGTGATGGCTGCTTTACGGGGAGGAGAGGAGCAAAGAGTCGTATTTGGCTGAGGCTGCACAGGAAATACAAAGCAGAACATAAAACTGAAGTCTGCAAAGTCTCATCTTAACATCACATTGCCATGTCATACTGAGGGTAAAACACAATTCCAAACCTGTCATTTGGAAATCTGCTTATAAATAAATATTCATATATTAAGTAAACTTTTTATATTGGGATTTTCCTGTGAAGAGCCTAATTTGGTAGGCATTTCTGCAGACACTTAGCTAGGGAGTTACAGGAGACACTTCCCAGTAAATAAGTTTGATGCACTGGACACGTTCTGAATGTAAAGCACCAGGCTGTTCTAGTTTGCTCTATTTTTCTCCCTCTTCATACTGCTGGGTTGAAGTCACTCACACCTTTTTGGTTTCCGATGTAGTGTTGCTGTAAGAAGTCCCATTGCCTGCTTTGCTACAAGAAGTGCGAACTTTTATCTCCCTGCTGCAAGAGAGCAGTAAATCAGAGCGAGCTGACAGCTTTGTCTCGCAGCCTGTTATCCATAGGCGAGAGGATGCCTCCCCCGAGATCCCATTAGGTGTACTGTCTCCACCACTAAACTTTCAACAAGCACATTGGCAGAGACCTGCATGTCAAAGAGAGTCCGCCAGCTAATGATCACTGGGAATTCACTGTCTCGTGCTCCTTCTCTCCTGCACCCACCTCTCCTTCCTTTCTTGCTCACACTTTATTCTCAAGTTTATTAAATATAGGCTCTGTTTAGTGAAGTTTCATCACTTAGAGCCCATGTAACTGCTTCTGTTAAACTGATGCTGTGTGTGGTATTGCAAGCAGGAGCAAAGCCTCCTCTGCATGGGCAGTTATAGGACACCATGATAAGTGACTATAAATCCTATCTTTCTGTTGCTGATACTCAGAAAGAAAGCAAGGCAGAGTGACAGGGTGAAATAACTGGATGCAGCAAACCCTCATTAAGTCTAATAAGCTGCTCGCCTCCCAGGTACAATGCAGCCATCATTCACAGGCACAGAGGGAAGGCACATGTGGAGCTCCTCTCCCCCTCCCCAAAATTACAGGCACATCCCCAAGACTGAACCCATCAATGGGTACATGCAGTGGGGTGTGCGGGGCAGCTGCAAACTGAAAAAAAAAAAAAACAACACAAAAAACACCAACTTCTTCGGAGGAGGGGAGGCTTCTGCCATTGATAATATACCTGTAGGACACCACTGCCCAAGGCTCCTCAATAAAGGACGTGCAATGGAGCCTTGCTGCAGTTAGCAGTCCCAACCTTACTGACTGGCTGTCAGCCCAGCCTCTGAGGCCCCTTCCTCTCCCCCGTGCTGGAGGACAAGAACAAGATTTGCAAATTTCCCCACGAACCTGAGCAGAGCTGCGGTGGGTGTAGTGGCCCTGTAGCACCCCGTCTCAGCCACAGCCTCTCCTTGCAGGAGAAAGGATGGTGACCTCTTGTCAGGGAGCAGTTACAAGAGCAGCAGCATGGTGACGGCAGCAGATCCCATTTGATGACCATTGCGCATGTGGTGAAGATGCTGGAAATGCACTCACTCTCTGGGAGGGGAGCACACCTTGGGAAAAGCGCAGCAGGTACCTAAAAAAGCCAGTGTACTCGTGGCAAATGCGCTAGCCGTTTCCATCAGTGGATGTGGCACACACAATAGCTAGCACAGTGGATTTCTGTCTGAGCGCTCCTAGCTCAATAGGGCAGAAGCAGCCCTCGATGAGAAAAGCAGCACAGGAAGCATTTCAGGACTAAGAAACTAAAACTATGAAAGCCCTTACCAAGGTCAAAACAAAGGTGCCATGAGCAGACGTGAGAAGAAAGGGAGGGAGAAAAAGCTTACAAAGCATTTCCTATTGCTGTTTTCTAAAACACGTGAGAAGTTTTAGTCTCTAGGAGCCTGTGGAAAAGAAGTTTTTAGCTATGTCTCTGCTTCCACAAATAGTTTTCCAAAAATACCAGAACCCAGCAATTACCACTGGAATTATTCGATATTTATTGTCATTCACATGCTGATGTAGACAAAAGGCACTTACTAGATGTCAGCCAAACCCTGGACCTCTTTTTTTTTTTTTTCCTCTTTCTGTGCTCTGGAGAAGCAGATCAAATGGAAATCTCTATCCCTGCTATATAACTTCCACTGATTAGGCTCAGCAGGTGCAAGACAAACTCCAGAGCACACTCACTCCAAATTTTACACTCCACTGATTAATCCAACCTGACATAAGTCAAAAACTCACAGAATAGTTTTGGTCCTACATGCACAGCATCATTGCAAGCTAGCAAAAAGTGCGTTAACTTTCCTTGTGGGCTTTTATACATAAGTGCTATCTGCAAAGCCAGCATTATGGCAGGGACAAGCCTTGCAGTGGGGGGTTCAGGTCTTAAATCCAAAACTGAGGTTGTGCCCCTTCGCGCGGCACAGTAATGCTGAATGACCCTCCGAGCACTCATTAAAGTAAAGCCCAGCGGATAACAGAGAGAACAAGGCAATTAATCCCTGCTGGAGCCTCTGGAGCCCAGTGAAGAGGAAAGAGCGAGTCAGTAAATGATGCTCCCTCCTGACAACATTTCCTGAGGTTCAGAGCCAGCTCAGAGGTGTCGCTGCATGTGTGTCCCTTCGCAGAGTGCAAACAGGGAGGAAAGCAAAGCCCCGAACATAAGCATGCTCTTCTTCACCGAGATTTATTGCACGTAGGGAGTGGAAACGAGGATGAACCAAGGGGTGCTGAAGAGAGAGAGAGGGATGTAAATAAGGCTGTTCTCAGCCAGGCTGGGCTGTCACAGCCCAAAGAAGAAAAAAAAAAAAAAAAGTTGTTTTCACATCCCCCTTATGAACCTCGACTGGCTTCATCTGAAGGCTCACACCTGGCAGCGTTTCCCACCCACTTTCCCATCACTTTGCACTGAGATGTGTGGGAACATGGCAGAGACACACTGGGCTGCTCCCTGAGAAGTGAAACAGCTTGAGAACCATTTTTCTCAAGTTTAACAGAGTGGGGAAATTATTTTCACCTAACTTGCAGTGACTTCACAGGACAAACAGTCATTGCCTCTGCTGCAGAGTCCCTGGGGCAGCCTATCCCAAGAGAGCTGGATTAAGCAAAAGACGCAGGAGGCACTGTAGCTGCAGAGTGCAGTGGTAGCATTGCCTTGCAGCAAATGCAGCAGCCTGTTGATACATGCTAGCATGAGAAACTAAGCCTTTCCAAGGTGCAAATTGGCTGTGAAGAGTAAAGTGCTCTCTGACTTCTCTGCAGCCTGAAATATCCCCAAAATACACGAGAGAGAGCAGGGAGCTATAGAGGAGACACTGAAAAGCAGAGGGAGATGGGCATGTGTGAAATGTTTCTCTTTCTCTGACACAGTGGCTTATTTGAATTGAATTACTTTACTAAACTACTTTTTTTACTCCTTGTAGCCACTCTCCAACCGAACCAACACCCTCAGCCCACAGGAAAGCCCCCACTAGCCATGGACTGCAGGGTGCCCAGATGCCCACGACAGACACACACCTTCCTGAGGAGTTGTACCAAGAGCTCTTTTCCTCAAACCCAGCCACTCTGAAGGCACACAGACTTTTCTAGCACAAGCCTGTCCCACCAACACATGAATGAGATCCCAGACGTCCCAGCATCCAATTCCCAAAGCCCTGTGGACTCACCTGGGCTGGTTGGCTTCTCTGTAGCTCGCGGTGATGGAGACGAAGCCAGTCCTCCTCTAGTGTTATTTTACACAAAAAAAATAGAGTTGCAAGGCACAATCCTGACCTTGACTTAACCCTTTCTAGAGATGTGTGTCAGAATAAGAGCTGTATTTCTAAAACTCCTAAGTGGGATCCAGAGGGAGGTTCAGATTTGGCTGGGAGGTGTGGCTCTCATTTGGCTCTATGTGATCAAGAAACAACCCCCAAAAAATTACAATTTAATGTCTTCTATCTTGTGTTTTGCTGACAGCTCCATAGGGGACCTCAGGAGCAGAGTAGCAGCAATATTGCAGGCACAGCTGTGAGCAAAATGGATTTTTCAGTTCATTTGGAAAATAAAACAGAGCTGTTCTGTGTTGACCTGAAACATTTTTTCCACTATAATGAGAGAAAAGGAGCAAAAATTCACCTTCAATCAACTGCAACATCCTGTTTGACCCAAAATGAAAGCTTTCATTTTGTTTTCATGGTACTCAACCATTTCTTAATTCATGCTAAACTCAAAACAAAAAACATTGTCAAGGAAAAAGGTTTTGCCTCTACCAAAATAGATTTCCTTACCCCTCCCTCTCATCTGGAGCTCTCTGCACTAAATGCAAGTGGAGCTTGTGAACTATTTTGATTTGTTTTTGAACTACATGGAAAGTGAAGGGAACTCGTACTGCCGGTCGAACCTCCCTGGCCCCATAACCTTGGCTGAAGCTAGCGGATCATTAACAGCGCTGCAGGCACCTCCTTGTGCAATGCCTGCCTTCCCCACCACGGCTGTAATAACAGGAGCAGCTCCCGCAAATTAGCAGTTTTAACCTCCTCTCCTGCCCCATCCAAATATCTATAATGAAGGCAATTCTCAGCTCGGGAAAGGTGAACCCTCTTTCCGCTGATGGCTACCTGCTAATCAACTGCAGAAGTGCCCCCTGCTCTACATCTTAAAAAGTGTTATTAATGGCTTGGCGTCCCCTGGAGAACAGCGGGAGGACTGAAAGTAAACTGTCAGGATATGTCAGGATTTGAGGCGCCGAGCAGCTCTAATTGAAATCTTCTCTGTCATTTGCTCATCAGGAATGTAGAGCTTCTTCTTTGAATGAAACATTAGACACCGGCCTGACAGCTCCAGGTGGAAGATTATTCGGCAGACTAATCGCTCCCTGACAGCCCCTGTTCCTCCCACATCAGCATCTATTAACCTTCATTTTATTCAGACCCTTTTATGTCTTTTTAATCTGTGGCTCTGGGTGTTTTGGAGCAAGAGCTGACCAAATCCCACCTGGGACAGGTGAGCTGTGTGCTTCATCACAGCACAGCTAGGATGCCAATCAGCTCTGCTCTCTTGGATGGAAATCTCCAGGAAAGAGGTTTCCTTGCAAAACTATTAATCTGGTTGGGAAGGAGACAACTCTTTTGCCAGCAGTTGTAATGTTATCAAAAGATTTGCACTTTTGGGGTGTACAGTTTAAAGCCCCAAGTCATGGATGAAGAAGTCACTGTGAAAAATTCAACTTTAATTTAATTTAATTTTTGTGATAAGTCAGTAGTGAACCTTTATGTTTGTAGAGAAAAGCTGAAAACCAGATGCGAGTGCACCCTCAAGGCTCAAACACTGGAAAACAGATAAAAAGAACCCAAAGTTTATCCTCTCTAAATCAAGACTGGGTGTCTCTTGAAAATTGATGCTATAACTCAAAGAGGAGTTACGGGTTTGATGCAGAAATTATTAGCTGAGGTTTCCTGAGCTGTATTATGCAGGGAGTCAGGCTAGATGATGATAATAGTCCCTCCTGGCCCTCAGCTCCATGAATCCTTCTCCTGAGCGCTTTGCCATTGTCCCCAAATTGTCCTTCCCTGTGTTATACGCTTGGGTCCAGACTCTCAGAGGCATTCAGATGTCTAGCACCAGGCAGGGATTTTTCAGGGGGAAATAAAGGCATTTTAGCCCTCCATAACCTTCCCTCACCCGTTCCAGTTCTTTCCATTCACTCCGAGCCCCCAGGCAGACCCAGGGAGGCAGAAAACCCGTGGCAATGAGCAGAGCGAGACACTTTGGGCATCGAATTAACCCACCCCAGTGACACAGGTGCCTGTCACCAGCACCACGCTCAGGTTCCCCTTGTGGATCCCACAGGTCTGCCTGCCCCTGCTCAGCTGCTCCAGACCACCCACTCCTGCCAGCTCCATGACAGACGCTCCCCAAGTAGATGGGCAGCCGAGCGGCTGCCTGGAGCTCTGTAGAAGGCTCATCATTTCAGCTGCCGTCTCTATCCCTCTAATCCCACTTGGAGCTCCTCCTTGGGTGCCTTCCAGCTAAGCAGCCTCCCCTGCAGCATGGTGAGGCTGGCCGGCTGCTCCTGGTTGTGGGTTCTTGCTGCACCACCTGCTGCTCCGCTTGACTCCTGGCTGCACCGTGTCCTTGCGCCATCCATGTGCCCAGATGCCCAGAGATTCAATCCTCCTTTCTCATGCGATTCTAGCAGATTTTGCTTCAGCCTTGGTCCAGATTGCCTTTGCTGCCTCCAATTGGCTCGGCAATGCAATAGTGGAGCCATCTCCCAGATACATCTCTCTTGTGAAAGGACACCAGCAGGCCTACCCCTACACTCTGCTGCTGTGTGCGAAAGTCAGGACCAATGAAATGTGCCCCGAATCGTGTCGGTGGGGAGGAGACACAGCCTTCAAGTGGTGATGCTGTACTTCTGCAAAGTAGTCCTGGAAACCCGTAATTCAGCCGCCCACCAGGGCTTCCCAGCCCCATTAATAATCTGAAATAAGATTGAGCCCCTGCCCAGCAGAGCTTCCAGCAAAGTCAGATGAGCCAAAGCAGAATGTGGATAATAGTTGAGTGTTGGAAGGAGTGAGAAAGCCTGGGTAAAGGGCAAGAGATGGAAGGATGGCTGGAGGGAATGTGGGGAAACTGGATTTGAGAGAAGAGAGAAAAGGCTGCCTGGTGAAAAGGTGAGGAATGTCCAAAGCAAGGAGAGCATGACTGAAGGTGTAACAGCACGAGTGAAGAGTGAGGGAATAGGAGAATGAAAGGGCTGTGAAATACAATAACTAGACATACAAACAACAGTCAAGTTTCATTTTCAATATGTAAGGCTGTGTACATCAATACAAAGGTGGTCTACTGTCAAGACATAAGGATGAACACCCCTCCTCCAGGGAGAAGCTGCTGACTTTCCAGAGGAGTTCTCGTGTGAAAAGGCTCCATCACCATCCATCCAGTCACTGAGATACATGAGCTCTCTGATGAGCCAGGATCAGGTGAGGGGGAAGAGAAGGGCAGTAAGGTGCCAAGATGAGACTGCTACATATACAAAGAGCAAAGGTAACCCTTAATCCAAGCACTCACAGAAAGCTTCTGGAGATTCTTTGCTTTCCAGACCTGTATTTATCAGGCAGGGGTCAAGGCACAATGCAGTGCAACTTGAGGAGGGCAGCATGGGATGGAAAGCTAAAAAATAAAAAAAAATTGTTGCTTCATGGATCACAGATATGTTTCCTTACAGTACACAATTGCCACTTCCCCTTCCATCTCCCATTTCCTTAAAGGGAAGATGCTAGAAATTAAATTAAATTAAAATAAAATAAAATAAAATAAAATAAGAAAAGCATTAAGCTATTCATTTTCAGACACCATCACATCACATCAGATATCTATATATCAGTTGTTTCATGGGAAATATTCAGATTTTACACTGTTAAAACATCTCAATCAGTTAATGCATGGTACCGAAAGATTTTTAATTGTTAGGCTTGTCTTTATTTAATAGAATATATTTAATGGAGTCTGCAAATCTGCTGAAATCACGGTTTCCAGTATATAACAGAGCACAAAGGAAACTGGGGGTTTCTCATGCCAATTAACAATCAATAGCCCTGGATCTGGAGGTCTTCTCCCACGTCACAAGACAGAATTGGATTTTGGCTATGCAGCTAGTGAATAATTGCACCAACACACACACACGACCCCAACAAAGGAGCCCTGCTTCACCAATAAAGCAGACTGGGCACAAGCTACCACAGTTGGATAGAGATCCAAGTTTTCCCACAGGTCAGTGATACTTAAGGGCTTGAATTTAATTCCAGCTGACTTCTAACATGGAAAGAGAGGATATTGAAGGAGCACTCTTGGATTTAGGTGTGGCAGCAGTATATTTGCTGTTGGAGGAGGACAGAAGCCACCTGAGAATTATGAGAGGAGGTTAAGCACGTGTATCAGGCACAAGCCGACTGCAGAAGATAATTTACTTGCTTCCAGTGACAGTGATCCCAGCCCTGCCCCCTGCATATGTTCAGAGAAAGGATGAATATGTTTGCTGGCAGTTGATGTTGAGATCTGAATTACAGGAATTTGACATGCTATGACCCCCTGCTGAACAGTAAACCTAGAAACAGGGTCAGGAGTACTTACTGCGAGGTGACTTTAACACTGCCAATTCTATCTGCATAGTAAGCATTAAGATTGTAATCATTATTTATAGCCCCCACAATGCAGCTCACCTGAGTAATGCAAGTAAAGAAAAGGCTTGGAAAGACAACTATTGAAGCTTATTTACAATGGTTCCATTGGATTGCAGCACTCTCCAGATGCATGTTAAAATGGCAATAAAGGAGGCAAAAGCATTTTTAAAATCTGCCGTTATAGCTTTGCATTGGTGACATGTATTTAAATCATCTGCATGCCATCAAACATGGGTTCCAATTTAAATGTCACTGTGGAAGCTTTCTCTCATCCCCTCACAAAGCCATTTGTCACCTTCCAATTCATGGCAGTGAAAGGAATTGAGCAGAAGATTAGACAAACAAATGAAAAATCTATGTTTTTAATGTAAAATACAACCCTTGAAACCTCTTACTGTATTTTTTTTTAATATCACCATTCAAGAAAAGGAAGGAAAGAAAACTAAACACTACTATCATTAAAGGAAACAATAGACAACGCAAAAGCCTTTCTCTTTGCTTAAATGATGGAACAAATAACCAAGTGAAATAAGCATTAAAGCTGATCAGCTGGCTGCCCAAATGCATGTTTACCATTCAATTTATTACCATGTTGTGATGAACTTGAGTAAGTTACAGTGGAAAAAAAATAAGTGATAGAACTTTTTCCACAGTTCTTAATATTATCATCAAGAAAGCAGTATAATCTTCCAAAGTACAGAAATGGGTTCTTATTTTCTGGTAATCTGACAAAGTATCTTATATATCCCGTTATTTTTTCCAAGAATTCCCAGTTTATGCCGCCCCAAATTATAACATTCCTATAAATGTGAAAATCTTTGACACCCTAATGCTTCTTTTGAACAGTAATCTCATTTTTGTCTTAGGCAAAATACTATAAACATAATCCATAAGTAATATAATATGGTCCCCGTAACTGAAGACACTATTAAACCATTGTTTCATTTTTATGTTTTAATGGCAACTATAGAACAGCCATACAAACATGGATTATATGATAGCAATGATAAAAATAATGGTTACTTACAGTCAGAGTGCCAAATGTGTGAGTCCTAAGTCATCCAATATTGCTCCTGATGCCAAAATATAACTTTCTGCCTTTTCACCTTAAGGGAGAAAATGTTTCAAGTCAAAATAATTTTAAGACTGGTTGCTGGTAGACACAAAATTTGTCTGCAGTTCTTTACTATCAACTGTGTATTTGGTTTGCCTTATCAGAATGAGAGTTTTGAATCTTTCCCCCAAAAGCCCAGATTCTGCAGTCCTGTGGTTGAGATGAGTATCACTGTTCTTGCATAAAAATAATCAAGACTGTAACTTGGACCCAGATGGAAAATAAAATGCCTAGAAAGTGTACATCTCAGGTTATAATACCAAAGGATGCGTTAAAACCATTCAGAATGTCCTTTTCAGGAGTCTCATCATTTGACACCCAACCCAGGCTTTGACGGAGCCTTGAACCATGGGTGCACTCACAAAGTCTACTCACTTGAGCAAAATTACTTATAAGCTTCAATTTAAAACCAGCTCAAACTAGGAGGTTTTTGTTCTAGTAATGTTACCAGGCTTTGGGTCAAGATTAAATTTCAGACAAAGTAAAAAACACAATTTCACCACCAGAATAAAACATGAGTCAAAATCAGTGCTGGAAAGGGGATTGGGACCATGCTGCCTGGTACACAACTGCTGCCACTGGTACAAAGGCAGAGGCAGGAAGGTGTAGAGCTGGGAGTGCCCTCTCTATCCTATTGTCACTGATTATGAAACTGCACCCAAACACTTGGTTTTGCTAGTATTGTGGCCCTAATTCATCCATACTTCTTAGCACATGCATATAGCTCAATCTGTCCAAAGCTGTTTACCTAAATTTACAGTCTCCAGGGCTAAGCTGAATACTGAAAACAGCCATGCCAACTGACTTAGTCCTGCTCAGCCTTCCTACTCAGAGCACCGCCGTAGCTGCTAGTTTTTGCAATGCAACTCTTATGGTGTTTGATGTTGTTGTTGTTATATGTTTTTGTTTGTTTGTTTGTTTGTTTTTCCATCAGGGACCTAACTTTTTTAACACATAAATTAAGAAATCAGTTGCTTAATTTGCAATCACTCAATTGGCATATCTGTCTTTTGCCGTTTCTACACCAGTTACAATTTGCAGCAACAGAACAGCAAATGGCACTGATGTCAGAATACATTTTTCCACAGTCCACAAATTAAAAATTCTCACAAGTAACCTGAACGTGTGTGTGAACATACTGGTTAGCTTAAGAACACAGTTTTAGTTCTTTGCAATCTGCTGAGGCATTTGTGAATGAATTTGGCATTCATAGAAACAAAAGATTAGATGTCTAGATCAAAGACGAGCACGAGCAGGTCCCATTCAGCATTCCCAACAGAGCTGGATGAATAATCCACTCTGCGAATTTGGCCCCTTGTTCTGTTCTCCAATTATCCACAGGCAGATGGTGATTTTGTTGTACTTACTCACTATTTAAATGATTTGCTGGATAACCTCAGTAAACAATTCTCGCTTGGTAGGTTGCCAGTGAGCAGTTCGCCGAGGATGTTCAGTACTTGCTCCGGTTCTGTAAGAGTCAAAGATCACCTGGGATCACTGTGGTCTTTGCTGGGATGAGCAGAAGAAGCCTTAGAGACTGGTTTCCAATGCAAAAAGCTGTGATTTGAGTTTCGACATTCCCTTTCCAGAAATGATTTTGTAAATTGCCCTTTGACCCATGAGCATGTCCAGCAGTCATCCCAATGGCCAGAGTTAGCCTAAGGACACAACAAGCACTTGAGCTCCCAGTCCAGCTGCTGCCCTGTCCCTCACCAGTCTCCTACTTCCCTTTCCTACCCAAACCTGAGGCTTTGGGCTCTTCCTTCGTGTGGCAGGCACTCATCTCTACAAACATGGAGGAAATTTAAAGCAGCTTCCCTGTTCTGCAGGAAGTTATGCCAATGACCTGTGACTGGCTACACAGTCTTTTAAAATATTTTATCCTCCATTAAGAGGAAAGCTTATTAGACAAAAGTTACTTTAAAAGCAATCAGTTGAAGATGCTTGCCAGCCCGCTTCTCCCCATTGCCTGGCTCCTTCTGACTCTCCGCAGCCTCTCTGATGACCCATGGCTCCACAGGTCCCCAGCCTCCTCCTCCGGCTGGGAGAGGCTCTTAGATGCTGAATGTTCCTCTCACTTCCACGTTCCCCCACTTCTGAAAACCCACACTTGCTACTTACAGCTTATCAGTATTAAAAGACAGATGCAGGTCCATGAATCCAGAAGGTTATCCATTGTCTGTCAAGCAGATGGCTGAATAGATAATATCTGAGAAGCTGTTTAGTTTCATGCTTGAATTCCACTGCATCCAAGTATCAGCAAAATATTATAAATATTCCAGTGCTCCAAGATAAGCTAAATCAATAAAGTCATAGAGAAATTCCCATTGGGTGTAACAGCTTGTATAACTGTATCTGTCTTACCAGGCAACCTAAAATATCCATAAAATTACCTCATTTGTATATTTTGGGATTATTTGCCTAACCTGGAAGACTCCACTGATCACAAAGATTCTTTTGAAATGTGCAAACCTACTTATACAAATATTTTGCACATTGATTTTATACTATATAAGTTCCCCAGTGCCTGCCAATGAATTGTGAGCCTACCCCATTTTCCAGATATGGATTTTCACCAGGCAGAAATAAAGTATGAAATGACATTAGAGTAGGTTTTTCTTATTTTATGGTCCATGAGAAAAATCACTGATCTCAGGACTTAAATGTTGGCCAGCAAAGCAAATGACCATTCAAAGGAGAATTATAGAAGCGTAAGGCATTGCCAATAAATAACACCGATACTGAAAGCACAGAGTTCTACCAAGCACATCAGAGGAAAAAAAAAAAAACAACATTCTTACCACTAAGATCCTAAAAAATCCAAGCAGCATCAGACAAGAGGACAAAACTTGATATTCCAGAGACTCTGAAAAGGGCATTCAGGTTTCTTGATCAATGGCCTGGAAGTCATCATATATACAAATGCAGAAACATTAGATAAAGCCAGGAGCTAAGGCTCACGAGGTTCCTGTTGAGCTTAAAAGTAATGCAGAGATGGGCCGAGCTGGCAGTTTCCAGTGTAGCACAGGACAAGAACTGAACTGGCTGAATTAGTGAAAATTCAGGGTTTGCAGCTCTGCATTGCATAGGTGTGGATGTTGAGTGGGAAAGACAAAGTTACTTCTTCTCCTTGAAGGTTTGGAACTGCAAAGGTCTGGACAGTCGTGGGGACCCATCAGCATGTTCTCATGACTTGGCTTCGCAATGGCTTTTAGCAATTTAACAACTTTGTTGTTAAACAGAGGCTTCTCACAGTATCATACTCTCATGCTTGTGCCTGATGGAGCAAGCTGCAGTGGAAGCCAGCATATATTTATGGAAGGAGGACTCAACTGTTGAAGTCTTCTCATTTGGATGCTAAAGGTAAGTATATGAAAGCAGGAATTCACACCGCCCATTTTCAGATGACTAACTAGCCTAATTTGACTTTCTCTGTAATTAAAGGAGAAACTCGGCCTGCTCTGAAGGAACATTTCAAACAGGAACCTAATTTAGCTGCCTTAAGTCACACTGTAGAGGAGCTCTCCCTGCTACCCATTGATTATAGAGGGAACTAGAGGAGATCAGGTAGCTAACTTAATTGATTAAATTAGATGTCTGAAGTTGCGTGGTACGAATGCCCTGCAAAGTGCCCTAGAACAGAAGGATTAGCACAATTTCCAGGGCTGTGTAAAAGACGTTGAACTGTATCCAACACAAATTGCAAAATCTTTCCAACAGCTCCTGTTCTTTGATTGCTGACGCTGACAACAATTCACTGCAAGAAATATAGTTAAAGTGCTGTAGAATGGCTTAGCATTGAAGCAAAATACAAGTCACAATTAACACTGAATCCTGGATAAATTTTTTTTTTCTTCTTAGTGGTACTGGAATACAAAGTAGAGCAAGGGGGTGATAGAACAGCATAACGGATGTGCTAAAAGGGAGAACTCGTGGTAAGTGTAGGTGTTTGAAATGGAAAATTTGGATGTTTGATAAAAAGTTTCTAACCATGTTGGAAGATGAATTCCTCCTTCTAAGATAAAAGACCTGGTGAAACAAAGAGTAAATAAATACAATTCAAAACAAAAATAATAAGCATAATGATTAAGCTTTCAGCTTCTACTGCAGCCTGACAACTGATCTGACAAGTTAACACAAGGGATGGAAAACAAAAAAGTTGTTGTTGTTTTTGTTTTTTTCCTCTAAAAGAATGAGAAAATGATTTTGACAACACTGCAAAGTTTCCTATTGATTTCAATGCTACTAGCTCATGAGCGGTCTTTGGGTAAGAACTTTTAAATGTATTTTTATGATCAGAGAGTTTACCACTCCTTCAGAAGACATAAAATAACATTTTCTTCCATAACTAGATACCATATAGCAGCTCCCTTCTTTCTTCTCACTTTGGTGTACCTACTGCTTGGGTAAAAGGTCTGGCCTAGGTTCAGCTTTTTTCTGTGTTCCTACAGAAAAAAATACTGAAATATTATGTTTTTAGATACACGTACCAGTCTGCATTAGCTTTGAGCTGTTTGGGCTAATCAAGCTCCCTCGGCACTGCAGAGACACTATGCCCCAGAAAAACTGTCCCAAGATGGCCTCACTTTCACAGCTCTTCTCTTCTCGTTTCATCCCTGTAGAGCTGCAGCTTACAGAGATTCATTTCACAGAACAACTCTCAACTGACAGATGTGGCCACCGCGTTGTCCCTGTTCACTGGAGCAAAAGCATTTTTCTGCCTTCTCCAAGTCCTCCAAGTCCTGTTACTGGAGATGAAGTTTCGATGTCTAAGGCACTGGAGCAGTTGCTGCTGCCTATGGAAGATGGAAGCACTAAACTGTTAAATTAACAGCTGCAAATAGCTCATGGAATTGGGATAAAAGCAAATGAATGTGACTCCGACACATTCCTCCTGAGCAAGGCAGGCCCCCACGCAGCCCAGGGCAGAGGCACCGGCGCTCGGGGCACAGAGCAATCAGCCTGCAAAGCGCCCTGGCAGGGGCTGTAACTCCACATACTACCGCAGCCTCCACCTCCGAGACCAATCAGTTTGGATAAAAAACACTTATGGGGTGAAAAAATTGTCTTGCAACTGATGGAGAAACCTTAAAAAACATTGTGGAAGTGAGATTTTTAAGCCCCATATTACTTCTCAGCTGGGGGTATTTTTTTCTGGACTGTTTCACCCATCCCTACATGATGATATAAAAGTCAGCGCTTCATTGAACTTTCTAATAGCCAGGACATATTTCCTGTGCAACCCCAGCGCTCGCTCTCGCTATGAGCTTTCTCCTAAGCAGCATGACACAACATATTGTAAAGGGAAAATGATAATTAGAAGGAACATTCGAGCAGAGGAACTTGTCTGGAAAAATGCTTTAGTTAAATGAAGCGGTAAAGATTGTTTTTAACTTAATCTGTTAAACACACACACTCGCATGCACAGACGCAGATCTATCCCAGTACGAGAGTGTCTGCTCTCCACAGACTTGCAGCTCATAGATGGAGGACAAACACAGAAGAGGAGGGGAAACGAATTCTCATTTTGATTTTACAAAGGTTAAATTGAGGTTGAGAGACTTAAAGGCACACCAAGTACCCAAACTCAGGAGCGACGTGCTGCACGAGACACACGTCCCCATGCTGTCATGCAGTGCTGGTGCTGCCTGCTCCTTCCCCCCAGCCCAGGAATCTCTGCAGGTAGCACGAATGCACACAGTTCCCCCCAAGGAAACCTGCATCACCAGCAGGAACTGAATGCAGGTTAGATGCCTGAATCTCACCTGCGTCACACAGCCCTCCTTCTCAAAGGCTACTGTTAAAACCATTGGTATTTTCAGACAAGCACGTACTAGGAATGGGAGCTAAAGAAATGTCCAATATGAATTACAAATACTGGAGAGAGAAATAAATAGAAAATATTGTCCTGAGGTGAAAAGAAATAATCTGTTGCCCTGACAGGCAATTTCTGTTCAAGTCTTTGGCTAATGGGAGCAATGGCAGGAGATAATAGCAATCAGAAACATCCAATTTTTCAATTAAAAATTCCCAACCATATTCTTATTTCTTTCTATTACATATTGTGAAAATTCCTAGATAGGTAATAAGGTTTTACTTAAACTCATATCTAAATCCATATATACATATCTCTTCAATATAATGCCAGGGCTTTAAAAATCCTCAAGCCCAACCACAGCGGCCTCTGAGTAGCAAAAATATATTTCTGTGGCTTGCTAAGCATGAAGAATCACATCAAACACCTTTGAGTCTGTTTGCTGTCTCCACCATACTCTGTTTTTCCTCTGGGATGGTAACTGAGCATCATTTGTGGTGAGGTTACCTCTGTGGTGCTGCCTCAGGCAGGAAAAGCCCTGGCTTCCTGCAGCATCTTTGCAACAGCAGCAGAGTCGTGGGGCCAAGTTGCTCCTCAAGAACCAAAACCTGGTGTTTGCTCAAAGCTTCTTGAAAGAATGACAAGATCGGTTTGCTGATGAAAGAACATCTCTGTTCAAGAGCTGGTTGAAAAGCATTCTCAGATGATAGAATCATCTAGGTTGGAAAAGAATTTCAAGACCGAGCCCAGCCACCAGCCTGACCTACCAAATCCCATCACTAAACCATTTCCCTTAGTGCCACGCCACACATCTCTTAAGCATCTCCAGGAATGGGGACTCCACCACTCCCCCGGGCAGCCCTTCCCAATCCTTGACCACCCTCACCGGGAAGAAATCCTGCCTGATACCTAAACCTCCCCTGGTGCAACTTGGCACCATTGCCTCATGTCCTACCACTTGTCACCTGAGAAAAGAGCCTGATACCCTCCTCACTGCAAGAATCAAGAAGGTTCTCACTGTGGAGCTTTAGGAATGAGACGGTGAAGCAATTAGTGAGTGATTACGACAAACAGAAGCAAGCAAGCAAGCAGTATGGAAATTGCAGCAGGACTGCACAGGAGACGGAGTTTTCCTGCTGCCTGTAGCTCTGCCTGAGCCTTCCAACACAGTGCAAGGAAAGATTAATAAGTCAACGTACGTATTCCTCCGGAACAGAGATTTTTTCTCTTTTCTGAAATAATGTAAGATTTCTTTGCTGGTAACTGTCTGCTTTCCTCTTTCAGCCCTTGGTTCCCTTTTGTCTTCAGCACAGGGAGAGGAGCATTTGAAAGAGCTGGAATTCAGTCCTTTGCTGGGAGGCACAGGGCAGGGCAGCACAGCTCAGGTCTGCTCAGGCTCCTTTCAGTAACACTGCACAGGCAGGTTGGGACAGGACAGCTGTGGGGCAGCGGTACGGCCACTTTGTCTCACGCTGGTAATCAAAATCTTTCCAAGTAACATTAAAGCTGCCAGAATGAATAAGAACCAGTGACCGTTTCACCTCCTGACTTATCTCAGAAAACCATCAAAGAAGAAGCTTCATGGGAAAATACAAAAACCAGCCACCCAGGAAAGTAATTCAACAGATCCATAGCATAATATAAAATATGTCTAAAAAAGGGCCATGAAACTCCTAATACATTCAGAAGCACCCCTCATGATTAACTATTACAATTTTGGATATCTTAATGGTCCTCTTTGGATCTAGCCATTAAAACTACTCACTTCTGCACAGGAGAGGAAATGAATGTGGTATTCTGGGCAAATCTCACCCTCTGCATTCCCCTGCCTATTGCTCGGGGGATTGCCTTGCCCAGGAAGACGTTGGAGACTGGGTACTGTTCACTTATCCTAATGCCTGTCTACAAACCAGCTCCTCACATCTAAGTGATTCGTTCCACCCTGAAAAAGCAACCAGTTCCTTGGGGCCAAACTAGAAGACAAGAGGATAACCCAGCAGTGTGGATGTGGACCCTGATTAAGCAGCCTTTCTGGATGGAGAAACTATAGGCGATCCTGCATTAGGAGGGTACGAGTGATGGGAGGTAATATTCCCAGCAGAATCTCTGTAGCAGACTATCAGCACAAATGATACATTTCTCCTTGTTGGATTTTATGTTCCCGGTAAATTTTGTTTAGGTGGGAAGTGCCACCTTCATAGTCCTGGAGGCCCAGGCACTGTTGCAGAGTTTCTTTCTTTTCCTGACACCACCTATAAACAAGCATGTGTTTTTTTTTTTTCCTCCCCTCCCCCCCACCTTTTTTTCTTCCCTTTAAAAGGGAAGAAAACTTTGTCCTACCACAATGGTGCCTAAATTCACTCTTTATGCAGGCAAAACATGTTCATACGTGGGAGAAATGATGCTTCTGCTCAATGACAAATTCCCAGTACTTTTAGTCATGCCATAATTTCATAGTAAGTGTAACCACTTGGGTTTAGTTGTATCAGGACATTAGTATCCAAGTAAAAAATCAAATACCTCCCTACAAAGGGAGCATCTGGGTGCTGCAGGTTGGTTTATTTTAGTATTGATGCAAGTTTCCTCATTTGCCCTTCCAAAACCAACTTTTTTTTTCTTTTCTAAAAGAATCTGTTTCAGGGTGTACTGTAACAGCACCCACTGCCAGCACTGCACAGCCCTCATTTTTAAGCTGGGCTGAGTAAAACATAGTTCTGAAAATATATCTAGCCGTGTGGATACCAGGTTGTCTCTGAAGGCTCAGAAAGTCCATTTTCTGCATCAGTGACAAAAAGACAGGGCACAGGATGGTCACTGACTTTAATAGGAGCAGGACAGGCTGCAGCTTAAAAGGAACCTGCTCCAGATGATGCGTCTGAGCTTGTGATTTATTATTAGTCTTGCAACACCAGTGTTGTAACAGATACTGCTTTTGGGTGAAAGTCGACGGGCTGTCAGAGAGCTGTTGAATGTGTGCACAAAGCAGGAGTAAACAATCTGACACCCTCTACCCAAGAATATTTACTGCTAGAGCCATGGAGAACCATCAAATTTACATTTTCCAACAGAAGTAAGATTCCTCCTATCCTATTAGAGCATTGCAGATTTACTCAACAACAGGTAGGGAACTTCAGGCCCTCAGCATTCATTGTTAGGTTTGGTTTCTGGGTAAAACACTAAAAATAAAATTCAAGTTCAATAACCACTCTCCTTGCAAAACATGTGTCACCTATAAATATCCATCACATATGGCTATGTGCTACAGCTCTCTCGTTTACACTTTGTCTGCAGGTGGCAAACTAAACCCAGAAAATAAATATACTCTAACAGAAGAGTTAAATGTTAAAGAAAAATTTAAAGTCAGACAAGCATTTTCACATCAGAGGAAATCTGACTTAAGTACCATCACCTTCACCAGACTACCACACAGAAATGTTCAAAAGGACTTGAGCCAGTGAAGATCCTACTGTGATTGACTATAAGATTGACTGTAAAATATCATCCTCCCTTTAACGGTATCTTTTTCCCTACCTCTACCTCCATGATGCCAGTGTAAGTAACTGTACTGCTGTCTGTGTTTCTGCTCGTAAGGGAGTCCTGGCTGCTCCTTCGCCTTCCTACTCCTTGATAGCCAGGAACGGCAAACAAAAGCAGTGTATTAAATTGAGATGTGCTTTCCTGCAGACATCACTCATCTTTAAATGTAAAGGACAGTGACTAATCTCTTCCATTCTTTCTCTTTTATTAGGGAAATAACTGTCTGTACTGGACAAATTGTAGAAGTATAATATAGAAAAGAATAAGTAGGTATGTGAATAAATGGAATGAGTCAACATAGCTTTTGTTGCGTCAAATTGTGATCAGAAATCTACTGGAGTTCTTTGAGAGTGTTTATGACCTTGTAAATAAAAAGGATTGGTCACTGTAGCATAGATGGATTTCAAAAAAGGTTTCATTAAAGTTCCTCAGTAGGGGTCTTAAAGAAGTGAGACCACCCCTGGATAAGAGAACTGCTTGTTTCATGGACTAATGGCTGGTTATAAAATAAAAAACAAAAGGTAAGGATGACTTTCGCTGGTTGCCAGTGAGGTCTTAAAATGATGTCTGCTAGAGCTTGTTTTGTTCAACAACTCCACACGGCCTCAAAACAGGGAAGAACACTAATATGGCAAATTGCTGATGGTAGAAAATTATCTGCAATAACCAAAGCTGAAGTTCATTTCAAAGAAGTGCAACAGGCTCCCATGACACTACGTAATAAAAATGGTAGGAGAAAATTACTGGGGGGGAATCTATGACTTGATAGCTCCTGGAAATCTGAAAGTTCAGGTTAAATAGACCAGGATTATGCAGCTGGAGTGGATGAAGATGGATAAAAGGTGAGATAAACCTAAAAAATTATCAGTTGTGTGGAGAAGATGAACATGAACTGATTATTCAGTTTCTTAAAACAAACAAACAAACAAAAAAAAAACACAGGAAAATACCTAAAGAAATGTGTTGATAGTGGGGTTAAAACATGCAATTTTTTTTTTTTGCACAAAATAAAGAATTACTCTGAGGATCACTCATTGTCACAAGATATTTCAGAGGCTGAAACCAAGAACAGATTGGAAGAAGATCCATCAAGATAAGTTGTTATCGTGCATTGTTATTACACACATTACCTATTTATCTAACTTTCTTTAAAAAAAAGTGTCCTTCATTTTAATGGAGCTGTAGGTGTGAACTAGTCAGTTGTTCTCAGCTGAAAGGATGAGGCTATGGTAAGGTCAAACTTAGCATGGGAGACTGGGGATGGTTATCTATAGAGGCAGGGGGGCTAAAGAAAAGAAGATGGAGTCCATGCAGAGTGACCGTGAGCCTGGCATCTGCCCTATTTCAGTTCTAGCTCTTCCTTTCCTGATCCCATAAGAGCATTAGCAGTTTCTTGGAAAGGTGCTTGGCTGTAAAGGGCATCCAGAAAGCACCCTGCTCCTTATCAAAGACCACTGAAGTCAAAGGGCGTTCTTTTCTGCAGCATTCTGGGTTTGCGCTTCAGCTCCCAAAAAACATTATCCATGGCAGATAACTGCCTGGGAAGCGATGCTACTCTCTCTCAGCCATTAATTGCAGATCCAAATCAGCTGCCCAGATAGCAGAGACAAGAAATGTTTGACGTTCCCTGAGGCTGGGTTAGTTCTTGTGCTGAAGCTGCACACAGTCATGTGATACCCCCTCCCTGCTGCCTGCTCTGCACAGCTAAACTGATCAGACTTGGGCCAGTTCTTCAAAGCTTCCATATGTTTCTGATATCTGCTGAAAACCACTCCCCTGATAGTTGTCACTTGTACATTATTAACGAACAAAGATACCATCTTTTTGCATGCTAGCTATCCGCTCCATCCCATAAGAGGCTTTCTTTTTTTTCCTCTTTTTTTTTTTTTTTTCCCCAGAGTTATTTAAGAGTGTGTGGGTTGCCTTGTCAAATTGGTTGGGTAATGAAAGGGTATAGAAAACAGCCTGAGACCTGGTACTGGAGACATGTAATTATTTCTGATTTTAAGAGAGCTTGTAAGTTGGATTTTTTTTCCTATTATTTGTGCTATGACAATCATATCTGAGTGTTTACCTTTTAGCCTTATCCCATATTTAACAAGCTAAAAAGATGGATGCATTAGCAGGGTTTCTAAGGGGAGAAGAGTGTAATAGAGTTTCTAGTCCCCTTTGCAGCTATGTGAACCTTTCAAAAGCACAGGCCACAGATGCTTGCAGTTTGCCTGAGTGACTGTTTAAGTTTGTTTTCATTCCGTATTTTTTCTGGTGCTGAATATTGTGGAACATGAGCATCATGGCACAAAGCTGTGGTCTGACAGGGCCCTTTTTACGCAGCAGTGTCAACTCCGTATTAATGGCTAGCACAGCTTATGCAGGAACATACACCTTTAAATTCCAAATACATCTCCACTTTAATTTAGCTGTGGCAAAACAGAAGATCAGATAACTCTCAAGCCAGACAAGAACACTCCAGGTACCAGAGGCCATGTGTTTCCCACCAGATAATTGAAATCCTCACTGTAGGCTGGGGTGAGAGCCAACCTCTCTGCCAGGAATTATTAGGAACAAGATATCAGTGTTGATCTACAAATGTACATTAGAAATGACAGTGATTTCCACAATACAGATAATACTACTCCATATATCCACTTAAAGGGGAGAGAGCTAAGTAAAGCTTTAAGCTGCGTCCCTATATTCCCATGAGCCTAGCTGGTGTTCATTTTGGATTGCAAGGCAAACATTGTAGTATTCATCGAGACCTGCAAACATCAATCAGCTCATGTTTCCTGCAGTGTGAAGCCCAAGGATGAACCCTTGCCTTTCTTTTTCCTTTATCAGTCTCCTATATCTTGAGCCAGACCAAAGTTATTAAACATAGAAAAATATCTACGCAGAGTTACCAAAACACAGTTTGACTTTCAGAGGTGATCTTCTGCAGCAAGTACTATGTGTTGGACTGACCATTTTGTGCTTTCACAGCATCTAAAGGTGAGGAGATATTTTAGATGCCTCATTTCAAGGTCATAGGACTTAGAGACATTAATTCAAAAATCTGTGACAGTTTCAGTGCAGATTTCCCCCCACCACATCCTGCCCCCATAATACACTTGGGTGAGCTAACGGGTAAGTGACTTAAATCCAACAAATATTGAAGTCTGGATGAGTTCACTCACTTTTACTTGTTTGTTTTTAACAAACAGAAAAACAAAACCTTGTTTTTTTTTTTTTTCATTCTTAGGAAAATAATTGACATATGTGATGCTGGAAAATTTCTGTCTGAAAATCCACACATCTGAAAATCTAAGGATTTTAAGGCACTGTATATTTATACCTTCAGCTGCCACTTCAATTAAAATGCCCTGTTGCTGTACAAAAATAGCTTGCCTGTAATTTGTCACCTGTTTTGAGCTGGATTCCAGTTACGTACTTCTGCAACTGCACTGAGAACGGGTGTCAAGAGGCAAGCAACAGCCTACATAAACTGACGATGGTTTGTGAAGGCACACAGTGTATTTAATTTGCAGGAAAATACACCAGAGCACAGGGCTGATCACTCAGATTTTGTCACTGAAAAGCAGAGGCTGTTCTAGACGTTGCCTGGTAGGGAACAAAGGAGGAAGAAGGCCTCAGAGTTAAGAAAAAAAGCAGATTGCATGACTAAACTAGGGTGAAAATGAGCTGTGATCCATTGGGAGCAAGAGTCTGGCACTTGCCTTACCTTCACCCGTGCTGTTTCCTCTCCTGCTGCTTGAAGATAGCCAAGAGCTTCCTTTTTAATCAAGGACCATTGGAAAGCACCAGCGGGCTCCCACTCACAACGCGTTGATTGGCTTCCAACGGCAGTGACAATTGCATCCTGTAATCAAAATAGCAATCATTAATGGCACAATTATTCCCCCCCTCCCCGCTCCACACGCGTGCACGCACGCTTGTACCACTGAGTAATGACTCCAAGACACAGACTACAAACAATGCAAAATGCACGCCTGGCTCTGGGAAAGACAGGCACCGGGCAGCCTGGTTTTCAGAGCATCAAACACTTCAGGAAAGCAGGTGTTGATGGCAGGGTCTGCAGACCAAGGACCTGACTGGAAATGTAAAGGAATTGAGATGGGGATCCGAGGTGATGGAATTGGTTTTGGGCAGCATCCCTCCTGAAGTTTTGCTCCCTCCGGCAGCTTCTCTTCCCAGCACTGAGAGTGCCCCATGGCTATCAGAAAGTAATATTTGGGGGGTGACTGATTTTCTGACTGGTCTGAACACACAGTTGGGGTACTTTATTCTGGAGATGCCTACCCATGCTGTCAGCTTTTCCTTTTTGTTTTACTTCCTGACCTGCTTTCTGCTCCCTGATGCTTCATTACTGCATAGGCTCTTCCCCATCTACACCCCGCACACGGATAGGATCTCTTCTCCCACTCTGGACCATGTGCTGTCTTATTTGGTTATTCTCCTCCATCAGTGGCTCAGGAGTCTGCTACTTTAGCACAGCTGCCTTTTCCCTTCGCTTTGAGAGTAAAATAAATCTCTGTAGAAACATATCCAGCTGAATGATAAATTCTTTTAACATTAATACTTGTAAACCAGAAGAAAAATAGAGGTACTAAAGAATCAACTAAATGACAATTTCCCTTCTCAAATTCAATTTCTTGCTAGAGCTGGATGGACAGTGGACTTCACAGTTTGCTATAAAGGTAGAAATAAAATAGTAATACTAAAACAAAAAAAAAGTATGTAAAACATGTATGTATTTTACATTGGGTTGTATTTGATGAAATAAAAATTAAAATAATTTTCTTGACAGCCAGTATATAACATTTCTTTTGCAATTTGGTTTCATTCAATTCTCAGGTTATTTTACTTTAAAAACATTTACAATGAAGATTAATTTTTAAAAGTTGCTATTTTAAGACAAAGAGGTTGCAAAGTTACACTCTCAAATGTCAAAAAAGAAAGCTGTTGACAGTCTCAAAATCTGCAAATATTTTCTTGTTCCCCAGCAAAGATTTGCAATGAGCTGAAGCCCATTTTGTGCATAAATCTCATCCCTCTAATTTTCAGTTTAGTTTTTTAGATTTACTCCTCATAACCAATCATTCACTCCTAATGTTTATGCCATTTTTCTCCCTTTATAAGCATCCTTAAACATCCTTGAGGGAATCGAAGTCTGGAGGAGTCCAGCTTAGAGCAATTAATCTAAGAGATTCTCTATAAATACAAATTGGAGCTCTTTGTGGAGCAGTGAAGATCCCACTAGCAAACAATGCCCATTTCCAGTAGGCACAGATAATGCAGAAGGTCTTACCACTCATGTTTGGTGACAACAACTGGATATTGAAGCAACGGACATTTGCTCATCTACCACTGGGTTGGAACCGGGACCTACAGACAGGAAAAGGTTTCAGTATAACGGGTGGGTAACTGGAGGGGCTGAATCTATTGATGGCTGCAACATTCAACATTCCACCACCACTAAACTACCTTCATAACAGCTTGATAAAAAAAAAAAAAAAGCGAGAGAGAGAGAGAGAGAAATTGTTATTTTCCTTTTCTGGGAAATAATGAAGCACATCCTAGATAGTTTATGAAATGCTACTCATGTATAAATCTTTGAATAATAAATTCATGGATTCCATTTACTCTTCTGCAATGCATTTTCTGGATATGCTCTCATGGCATCATATTTTGGTTCTTTCTTTCCTTTCTCACCTGATTTGCAAGTGTCTGCTGGTAAAGAAGACACTGTATAAAGTAATCGGTGTAAGACACAAACACAGGTCCCTCATGTTGGGAAAAGCATTTCCTTGTCAGCCTGCATCAGACTGACTTATCAGCAAATCGTTAGCAAGAAGTAAATCTCAAGAGTTTGGAATTTCATTCAGTTCATTCCAGATAAATGTTTAATTGTGTTTGTCTTTAGTACTTTTCTCCGGGATTATCCCAATATATTTGGGATATATTTGGTCTGGAAATGAGACTGAGGATTTGGGAGTCTGAATCAGTTTGGCAGAGCACACAAACCAAATGCAGAATAAACCAGTGATGCTCACTTGTTGCACTTGGTAGCTTGTCAAGGCATGGTGTGATTGGATTTAGGACCTACAGTGGAGGAAAGCAGAAAGAAAACTTGTTTGTACCTACAGGAACTGCACGGACAGACTCATTAGGTCCAGTTGCCGTTTTTATCAAGACTCGTCTGCCCATGGTCATTTAAAGCCAGTTTGAGGGTTGCTTTTATTATTGCCAGACAGAGGCAAAGCAACCCTGGTGCAAAGAAGAGCCAGCCCCGTGGTTCGCTCACAACTGAACAGGGCCAGCGTGGAAGCTCCTCCACTAAGGTCCTGCACATCTCCTTCCACCCACACCTTCACCATCATCCCTCAGGCAGTCCTGCTTCCAGGGAGTGGGTGTTTTTGGGACTGAGACCGAGTACAGGAAAAGCCAAGCTTTCCAAACCCCAGAAATAGTTTGGGACAGTTTTAAGAGCTTCTTTTGTCACAGCTTGCCCACCTGTCTTTAGAGCCCTGCAGCAGAAAGGAGGACCTAAGGTTTAAGAAGAGGAAAAGTCTTTCCCTGCTTGATTCTATTAATAAGTACTTTTTTTTTCATTTCTTTTTTTTCCCCAGGCACAAGCACTTTTATTGTCAGCAAGTGCTTTTGACCTATATCAGGGATTTCAGCCAACGATGGCTATCAACCAGGGCACATACCAACTCTCAAAGAGCATAACGGCTCCCTAAGCCACAATTTTCCAGCAGCTGGACTGGTGGAAAGAAGTCCAAGATCTTCACAAAAGCAAACACTGTCTTACAGAGGCTTTGCCTTAAGGGGAACTGTGCGCTGCTACAGCCACTTCAGTCACAGGGTCCAAGGCAATTCCCAGTGCAGAAAAAAATAAATAAATCAAAATAATAATTGGCTGGCTCCTCTACTACATGAACAGACACAAAAGCACAAACGTGCAGCACCGCCTTTTCTTAAAGTGCATTATTATTAATGGGAAATAGCAGCCAGATCCATCATGTTCAGCATGCCCCACATCACCGCTTCACTAAACACCACAGATTATATCCCTATAATTGCCTTCCTGAGCTGTCTAGCAGCCTCGATTCATTTCCATTAAGGCTCAGAAGGATGAGATCATTTAATATTTCTCCATCACCCCCTTTATATTCCCCCCCCCCCCCCCCCCATTTTTGTAAATTTGGCAATTATGTACTCACTGCCATCCCCTCAGTCACACAAGTTCAAGTTTAGCACTTGGTATTGCAGTGCAGCAACTGAAACAACAGTGAAGTAAAGACTGAAATTTTCACTGTGTGCTTTCCCCTTAACTTGAGAAGGAAATTTTATATTTGCGTGCAGCAAAATCAGGCGCACAACAGCTATATTTCTGCGCACTTTGCACAGAACAGCTCAACGGACTAGTGAAGAGGAGTGAAATAACCCATGGAAGAAAGCATGTAGCCTGATATCATCCAAGAACCAGCACCAAATTTATAAGTCTGCTGATTTTTGGCTTTGGCAGCTGCACAACATTAATTAAAAATGTTCTGGATGTAGATAAAGTTTCTGCACTCAGAAGTTATCATTAATGCCTCATCTGCGCTGAAAGGTGAACTGCACATTTTTTGATAAAATGGATAGAAAGCTTTGCCCAGATTCACCAAGCATCTGCATCTGCCTTTTGAGGATTCATTCCCCGAAGTCTGTGTCATCTCCTGTGCTGTAACTGTGCACGAGGAGTGTGGTTGTCCTCCGGCCCTGAAAGAGCCTCCACCTGTTCATATCGACAAGAATACTTGGATGGGTTAGGATGAGATTGGATTCGATGCCAGGATCATCTCATAGAAACATAGATGTTAAATGAGCAATCCCCCCATCAGACATGTACAAATCCTTGAACTTCTGCCAGTCTGGAAGGATTGCTAATATCTGTATTACAGCTTCAGTGCTGGCTTTGTCTCTACGCAGACACTCACTGATGCTCTGCTTTTGAAAACGTGATTCAAAATGCCATGTTGCCATTTCTGCTCCCTTCCTTAATTTTCTGCATATGAGTTTTTAAATTCTGATTTTTTTTTCATTCTGATAACTGGAAATCTCATAAAGGAGCTATCAGATATTTTATATCTCTCCTGTTCTGGCAATTATTACCCTTTGATACAGAGATCTTTGATGTTGCCACTACTTAATTTTTTTTTCATTCATTCCCCATGTCCTTGCTGTTAGACTCTTCCCTGATCTGAACCCATACTCCCCCAAAATGATGAACCCGAAGGGTTCAGGTGGGGCTTCTTGTTCTCATTCCCTGCCTGTGAAAGAGCCAGATAAAACCTGGACCTAAGCTCTGTCATCCCTGGGTGCCAGCTGATCACATCAAGCAGTTAAAGCCCACTTAAATGGCCTGCTGAGACAGCTCGGAGAACTTCATGCAATCCAGAGGATCCCCATTAGTGCAGAAATGAATGGCCCATATTGGCAGCTCCATGGGGGACACGAGCAGCAAAACTTTGTGCGCTATTGGTATATGAAAGAAGGCACAGAACAGGAAACATGAATACCAAGAAAGACAAGTCTTACAGGAAAGGGATTTGCATGATTCACCTCCAAAAATAATTAAATAAAAATAAATGACCTAGCACAGACTTACGCAACACTCGGCCAGCTCCTAATTTTGACTTCAGTGGAATGTAATGATTTACATCAGCTGGATGTCTGTCAGTATATAGACACATTAGGATCTGACAGAGAATTATCAGTTTGCCCATGCTTAAAATACCCTGGAGATGAGGAGGAATTCAGGTATAACAGAGCTAAAACATTAAACTGCCTCTTTGAAGCTCCAGGATGGAAAGCCACCCTCTAAGGACCCAGTTGTACATCATTTGGGGAGCAGCACGAGATCCCCTTGGCTTCAGATCCCTGACAGAGGTGTGAGGGCATTTTTAAATCGAGGTACTCAGAAGCCAGGGTCTGCTTTCTGTCCTTAGAGGTGAGACCATTCCCTGAACCCTGCCATCCCAAGGCAGGAGGGAAAGGTGAGAAGGCACATCATTTCCCAAGGACAGACATGAAGGAGAACAAGTCAAAGACGCAGGAGTGGGCACACCGACATTTATCAGCCCGCATGCTAATGAGAGGAAACACAAGAGGTGTTAGAGCAAGTGCCATGGAGACAAATGTAGCAGGAGGCTCCACAGGAGCTCCACAGGGATGATCTTCCTGCAGCCCCCTGCTGCCTCCTGCCTCAAGGCAGCACCAAGGCTCAAGAGACCCAAACTGTGTCGGGCTGTCTCATCTAATGGCTAACAAGAAGGGGCCACATTTCCACTGCATAAAGCCTTTTATTTAATTTTTAAGGCAATCAATAAGCCCCTAATTATAATGTTTCCTTCCTTGCCCTTGCTCAGATCTGTGTCAGCCGAACAATATCACCAAGTGGAATAGACACAAGTTTTACTAGTCCTTCAGGGCTATTATGCCAAATGAGGAATTGCTACATATCACTCGCAAACAGCTGCTAATGTTTAATTTTTTACGTAAAATGCTTTGGAAATAGAGATGCAATGCACTGAGCAGCTGTTAATGCTCTGTTTCGCTTGTGCACGGGCTGTAGAGTGGAGGGCAATGCTTATCTCCAGCATCACTGCTGCCACACTGGAGTGAATACAACAGCGTAGGGTGAGGCCTCATCTAAACCCTTGCTCATATCAGCTCCAGCTGTTGGGCTTTCAAAGAGTCCTGGAGTTTGGGATCACATTGCAGAGAATTTCCAATCTTAAATCTGTTGTCAAAAAGAAGAAAAAAATCACTTCCAAGCAGGGAATGCTTTTTTGTCTTCTTTTGTTTCTGCATTTCAGAAGGAGATGGATTTTGTTTCCTGTATCACAGGAAGCCAAACTGTTTTTTTTTTTTTCTGCTTTCCCACATGATTTTTTTTTCTGATTTCACTTCACAGCTTTCCAGGTGGGGGCCAATGGCTGAATGAAGCTGGACAGCGCCAGCAGTCTCCAGGCACAACTGGCTTTCACCTCTTTCTCTAGGAGTACATATGAAATCAAACCAAAAACAAACCAAACAAATGAACAAAAAAAACCCACAACACCACCAACAAAAACCAAGCAGCCAACTACAGGTCTCAGGAGGACAGAGAAAGTGGAATTAGTCACCCTTTGAAATATGGGGGCCATGACAAACGAGAATAGATGGGCTTTGATGTCAGGAGGAGAAGCTGGCAGTTGAGCTCAAACTCTGATAGCTTCTTCTCAAAACCTGGCTCAGACTGACTTTCATCTTCAAAAAAGCTTCAAAAAAGCCTTTGAGGGATGTCTCCATTGAAAGGTGAAGCATAGGGAAGGAACTGGAGAAAGGCAGCCACATCAGCAAGTCCAGCCTTGCTCAGCCTGTGAATCGACGCCAGCCAAAACCTGCGTGTTTGCTCAGGGAATCTGCACATGAGAGCTGGAATTGGGAAGCTCAGGTTTGGAAATGGCTGCTGATGCCCTTTAACTAAGAAGAAACTCTTCTTACTGTCATCTTGACACTATTTGAGCACAATATCTGAAACTATATGGCCAACAGATTAATTAAGCGTCCAGTGAACAAACCCTATAGGGAAGGTTTATCGAATCAAGGCACAGAGCAACAAAGTGATTTAAGCAAGGCTATAGCTAGGGCTGGTCCGCTGAACTCATTCTCTGTGCATGAGACAAAGCTTTTTTTTTTTTTTTTTCAAGAGCACTACCACCATGTCTACCTTTTGTACTGCAAAGCCCACAAAACTTATTAAAACAGGTCAGCTAATGCACAAGCATTCTGAACCGCTTCCTGCTAGGTTTCTTCAACTAAGAGAGCAGAGTTTGGCTTTAATGCCTCAGGGCAAATGTCTTTGAGCGTGTGTGTGTGTGCATGAGACAGAATAAATTTGATCAGATTTGGTGTGACAAAATTATCAAGGAAACATTTGCATTGCCATTTATGCAGCAGGCTGCACGATACAAAACAGACCGAGAACATGTTCAGGGTGTCAGGCAGCTGTACACCACAACTAATGGGAACGGACGTGTGAGCTGGAGAATGATCATACTCATTAACAGTGACATCCAAAACTAACATGGACAGTGCCTTCTCACCAAGGGCAACTAACGTGTCTGAAGCTCCTCTGACTTGAGCCGTTTCTGCAGTGGAGCTCAGGGCAGCTGAGGTGCTGTAGATGTGTCCTGACATCCTCCCTTCCCTGTGCAGGACCCTCATCTCCGGCTCACTAGGCAACACCCTCAAGATACGGCCACCACAGAGATTAAGGAGACCTACAGCCTTTTGTTTCTTTGTGCCCACTTGGGACCAGGACAGCAGAAAAGGAACTGCAGCCTATTTATTACCTTCACTGTTTAAAATGCACCTGGAAGTCAGAGCAACAGATTTGCCCCATTGGCAAGCAAGCACTCTGAGATCACAGGTGATCCTTTAGGGTGTGACATGCTCTAGTGGTTCTAGGAAAATTTAAGTGCACTACCTTTTTCATTCTACTTTTGCACTCAATTACAGGACTGAAGAGAGTGCTTCATATATATACAGGAGATATTCTGAATGGGAAAAAATGTAGAATTAAGTCATTTTACATGTCACTACATTGCCTAGGTTTTGGTATAAGAGCTCCCTTAAAAAAGAGGTTCTGTCAGACCTCAAAATCTGGGCATTTTGTATGAGTATGTGTGTGTGTTAGTGGCTCCTTTGTCTTCAACCAGTTCTTCCTTTTTATTCCTATAAATACACCAGGATTTGGCAGGGAGAACTTCACAGGGTGGAACTGAGTAATGGCTTTCGGGGTTTCTATAAATTAAGAACACCTAACTTGACAATGTACATGTCGTCTTTATCAATTTACTCTCCAAGCCCATGCCAAGTGTTCTGCAATAAACTTCCTCTCCATTTCACACCTAATCATGTGTGGCATAAATCCCACAGATCAGAGGCTGCTCATAGGGCTGAGGAAGGATCAGCCTGGGGTGGTTGTCTTCAGATGTGATCAAGCTGAGACAACCATTCTCTACTTCTCACCCTCAAACATAGCAAAGAAACCTCAATCCAATGATTAATCAGGGTCTGGGTTATTTTCTAATCCATATGCAAAGCATCTGGACACCCCTATTTGGTATGCTGTCTGCCACCTTTCTTTCTGCTTTGCTTGTAAACAAGCTGCAGGTGAAGAGTGCTGCTCAGCACTTTTCTGACTTTATCCCACTTTTTTTAAATACAGCATAAATGTGATTAACACATCGGTCTGATTATCTCCAAAAGGGTTTGAGAGGGAGACTGCCAGACAGCTTTGAGTCTTTGAAAATCCTATTAAGGTTAAAGAAAGCAAGTAGGGTTGATAGAAGCAAGTGAGGATGTGGAAGATTACTACGATAGCTCGGGAGAGGTGTGGGAAAGGAAGAGCTGCACCTTCATACCCTGCCTCTTCATGTCACCCCAACAGAACACGTTATCACAGAGCAATGTTAAATCTGGCCCTTTCTTTGATGACAAAGGTAGGTGTTGTACTAGAAACAGACTGAAATCTCCTCTCTTGACCTCATGTGTCATGTTTTCTCCTTTGCTCACAAATTACACTTCTTACAAGCTTTTGACTTCTTTTCTGAGCTGAAAGCCCCTAGTCCAGCTTTTTTTTTCAGAGAGCCGATAGCACGTGAGGGGCAGGGCACGTGAGCATCTTGTGACACCACACACAGATACTTTCAGAGGTGTTTGGGTATCTACAGTCCTGAAACATGCCTTTCTTGGATTCAGGGGGCTGACTCTGCAAACCTAGCACAGCATCTGCACTTCCATCTGGGAAGCAGCAAAGAAATCTGGACTAACATATGGGAGTCACTGCTTTTTTAAATTTCCGACATTGATAGTTCTGCATCTGAATTTTCAATAGCGGTGTCCTTGGACTGAAGGGTGAACTCCATTTGCCCTTTCTCTGTTGGATGAAATGGACTTTCAGACCAGTACTACATTGATGGAGAGTCAAGGCTCCTCTGTGGCAAGAAAAGTTGTGTACTCCCTGCCGGGAGGCCACACGGTGCTGCTGGGGCTCACTGCTGTCCTGATGCAGCTGTGTAAGAGCTCAGGACAAGAAACAGCACAAAATCTCAGTGCTTTAGTCACATGGAGATGTAGATGTGACAATAAGGATGTTCCCTGTACTACTTAAACAAGATGTATCTTTAAATCAGTTCTTCATAGACCTTTAGGAAAGTTTTTTTTTTTTTTTTGTCCTTTTCTTGCCCCATGCTCCTCTTATATTCCTTTTCTTCAGATGTCTAGAATAATCTATCACGCTGTTAGTGAAGTGCAATTGTATAGACATAGATACGCATGTGTGCATATACATGTCTACATATATGTATGTGTCCCATTGCAAAATTTTTACATCCTTGCAATCTCCTGGAAAATTCCCCAGCAGGCATTAAAAGGTAGAAATCTCCAGAAAGGCTAATAAATCATTCTAAGTATGATGTTTGTAGGGGAAGACATTTTAGAGATGATAAAAAGAAGCACATTTCAAAATGTCAATGAACCCACAGAAATGGTGAACAGCCTTTCAGATGTCTGCCTACTTATTAGAGGCGGGCAAAGTCAGGTACCTGAAATATTTGACTGGGAAAAGTCAGAGTATAAATGACTGTGTAGCCTTTCCAAGCCTATAAAAAGGGAGACAGGGATCAGAAATGATTGGGGGAAAGAATGAGTCTCCCACAAGCCTATTTTTCAGCATCTGGAGTTCAGCTTGTCCCTGAAAACTGCGGGAAGCATGGCACAGAGAAGTAATTGCTCATGAGAAATTCTTTTTGAATACATAGGACAACATTACTGGGCAGCCAGGTAGCAGGAGGCACAAACACCACACCCATCTGCTTCTCAGGAAGCTGTTTGTATCAGTTTCTACATTTCCATATATTTCTGTTATATAAATTAATACGTGGGAGGAATGTCACCAAAATCAAGGGCTTGGTGTGTCTATTTAGACTTCCCAAATCCCAGCATCTCTCATATGACCATACATGGGAGGCATAAGAAGCACTGAACATAAACACAAATGTAGGATATAATTGCAGGAATGAGATGTGATGATTACTGTTGCTGATCATACATTCATTATGTTTCTGCTTTTGAGTGCTATAGGGAACAGGAAGCTCACTTCCCTCCTCAGCACCACAATTACAGAGCATTTTACAATAGTATCCTTGCTCTTTTTTTTTTTTTTTTTTCCTTTTCTTTTCTTAATGATTGGTAGAGTTACCAAGTTACCATTTGGAAATGAAACTCCTACAACCTTTCATTAAAGGAGATAGGAAGCCAAGAAGGTAGCATTATATATGGCATTTTTATGAAGCATTAGGCACAAAGTGATAGCCATATTATTGTATATTAGAGAGCCCTGAAGGATGCTCAGCCAACATGATAGCTTGATTGCATGTACATTCAAATAAATCTTTTTTGGAAAGGAGATATGAGCTAATGGAACAGCTAAGGGGCCATGTTCTGGCAGGTGAAGGGTTGATTTTTTAAGCAGAGCTATGACTGATAGCTTTAGTTTCCTAAAAATATGGCTTAGTTTTGTAAGACAATTGAAACATTCACAGCTATTTTCTGGTACACCAAGGACCTGATTCTTCTCTCACACGTAGCACTGGTCCCTGGGAATTTATGCCTGATTCATACCCATGTAAAAGAAGAGAAACCCCAGCTGTGTGCTTCTTTATACAAGGTATTTACGCACAATTTTAAATCAGCCCGTATTCAGTGAAGACCAAAGCAGATCTTAGGCTTTCAGTAAAGATGCTTGCTTAAGTGCTTTGCTTAATAGGAATGAACTACAAGCCAGGGCTTTAGCAGCTGCTTTAGGTTTTAGTACCTGCACCTTCCTGATGAACCTTGCTACAGAGAAAAGACGTTATTTCAAAAGAAGGTATCTGTAGTACAAAGCTAAACTTAGCCTCAGTCTGCAAAAAAATTCATTATTTGTCTGCTGCATCTCGACATAAAAATACTTTATATTGATGCCCATCTACCCACTAGGAAAAAAAAAAAAAGACGAAGAAGAAAAGCAACATATTAAATCACAACTTTAGCAGACTTTCCTGACTGCATCTGCAAAAATTCTGTCTGTTCTGTGAAAGGACAATCCTCACTGAGACATACTCCAATAGGAGTCCATGTGTGAGCTCCAGAGCTTACAAACTGCTGTTTCAGTAAACCCAGACACAAGCATGCCCTTCTTTGGCACAGCTAAGATATGCTGGTGCATTTTATAGATGCAGTTACAAAAGCCAGCTGGAAACTTAATTCACAGTGTTTCACATTAAGAGCATGTTGATTGTAATTAAAATAATTTATATCTTGCAAGGGCAGTTTTGTAATGCTCTCACTTCCACCAAGGGCCATGAACTGCAGCAGCAATTAGTAGGAGACCTGACTGATAGAAGTTACAGTTTCAAAAGGTCAGAGACAAGTTTTCATCCTCACAGTATCTGAATACAGCATCAGATTTGATAGGAGCTAAAACCTAGATAAATGGGTTCATGTTTGTAACTGTCAGATTGGACCCAGGTAAACATACGTGGTATGAACAGACCCCCGATTCCTATACAATAGCCAGTTCCAGGGGCTCATAGATCCTGCTGATGAAACCCCCTGAAGGGCTAAAGCCCTTCCTGGTGGATGCCTGCGAAACCACCCACACCCTGCTGGAAGCACTCCCGCAGTCAACACACAGGGGCTGCCCTCGCCCATCCCAACACAGCAGCCCACCTAGCAGCTTCTGTAAACACACACATAAATACTTTTTAAGATAAAAAAACAAAACAAAACAAAACAAACTTCTAAACTAGATTTGTTGCACTGATAGGTACTTCAGGCTTAGAACATTTTACAATATTCAAAGCTCCATTAGGTACACAGTTAACTATGGATAACTGGGATTTCTGTAATTATATCTGGACCTGAGCTTCCTTGTACTGAAAAAAGCATTAACAATTAGCAAAACAACAAAAGAAGAGTGCAAGAAAATGAATATACGATTCTTCTAGTTCTGTGGTTATGAAGGAAAGCTAGAAAACGCCACCTACCTTTAAGGAACCACTGGGGTACCGTAGAGTATTCCAGCGACTCAGTGCTGGGGGCCCCAATGGGAAACCCCAAGGTGGGGCAGCAACAAATTGCACAGCTCCTGATGTTCCCTAGCTGATGAGATAAACGGGAATGGATGTGTCCTGGGAGGAGAGGCAGACCTGTACCCCCACAGGCAGCACCACCAGGTCGTCCTCTGGACTATGGAGCACCCCGGACCGTCACCACCCATTCAAGGCTCTGCAGAGGTAGGCACAGAAGTTGTTACAGAGGTCACAGGCTCTCCACCTTCCATAGATACTTTCTTATTCATTTGGGCATTGTTGCTCATGCTTAGTAATGACTATGACCAACTCAAATTCTGCTTTCTTGTACAGCTGCTATAAAAACAGAATCAATCCTCTGCAAGTTTTCTTAGGTTGATAAGAATGTAGCAGGCAGAAAGGTCAACTACTTTACTCTTTTCCCTGCTGTTCTCTGAATGCAGCAGCAGAGAAAGCATAAGAAGTCTTTGACATTTCTTGTATTTCTTTATTTACTTTTGTTGGAAGTAAAGCATTCCCCATTTAAATCCCAATTTCCTTTCTCCTTCTGCAATTGGGGTCACCACGGCAGGGGTGAAGGCAGCGTGTATCTGGCTACATACAACAGGCACCAGGTCAGCAGAAATAAAAGACAGCGCTCAACACATAACTATAATTGTTAGAGCAGAAATGCACCGACCTAAATGGAATTTCACCTTGGGAGTTTCGGCTGAATTGAGTCTAAACAGAGGTGAAATTCCCCAGGCATATGGCAAGTCCTCTGGCTGGTGTCGGCAGAGACCCGCATCACTTCATCAGCCCTCGGAGGCCACCATTAACTCTACGGAGTGCTGTTATTAGGGAGACGAGAACAGCTGTAAGTGTCTCTTAATGCCAGTGGGGAGCTGGGGAGTGCTAAACTACTGAATGTTTAATATAAAAGGAAGAGGAATATAGCTCCACTGAATTAGTTTAGGCCACGGAGGTCTGTTTGTTTCAATTATCACTGGTATAGTCAAGTCCCCTGAAATCCCCCATTAGCTCCTATCGTGTTCTTTTATACAGAGGGACACAGGTCTAGGCTGACTGGATCAAATACCTCTTGCTTTAATTAAGCTTTTTTTTTTTTTTTTTTTTTTTTTTAATAGCACACATTGGATCAGATACCAAAAAAGAGAGTGTGAGCACTTAAAAATAAATGGGTCAAATGCGTCACCGGTGTAACTCGATGGGATGTATCGATACTTTGTTTAGATCTAAGCTGCTGGGCAAGTGAAACAGCAGTAAAAAGGGAAAAGAACAAATAACTGGAACTAAATAAAGAGCTGCCTTACCTCTCTTCCTGGCTTCCCTTCCACAGAAGGTCAGCACGTGATGTTTCCACTCTGCAGTGAGGCATTTGGGGAGAAGTAGTTACATCTATCATCTCCTACCTGTTAATGCTATTTACCAAACCCTTCCTAGGAAAAGGGTTAAATTCACGCCTGGTGCCTCCCTCCAAGCTCTCATCCATGCCACTTAAGTAGATTGAAAAAAATAGCCTCCAAAAAGTAGCATAGTTCCCTGTTTCTTTTGCCTGGCTGCTGCAACCACCTAGGGAAAGGTTTGAATTTGTTTTAGAAGTTCAGGATTGCACCTCAATTAAAGTTCAAAAAACATCAAATAAAGCCAAAAAGGCAGAGTTCAAGTGCTCTGCTCCCTTCATGCATCTGACAGAGCTCTGGCGCGAGCTTTGCTCCTTGCCCTGGGGAGGGAGGGACGTGCGATCACAACCCGTAACGCTGCAGAGGGGCCGGTGCTGAGGGATGCAGCTCGGAGATTTCAATGGCCACATGAGCGTGCCAGCAAGCCAGGCTCCCCCCAGCACTAACACACAAGGAGAAGTTCTCACTAAGAGCGGAAGGAAATTCTTTCCTTTTACACTACCAAACCTCATTATACACAATCCACTTGCAAGCCCACAGCTTGCTCTGCTCAGCCTGGCTGCCAGGAAATGCTGTCTTATTTCAAGGCTGAATTTCTCCAGGCTCGGTTTTCCAGCCTTCTTGTTAGACTCTATTTTGCAAGGTCAAAAAGCCTTCGACTCTCAAGACTCCTCTCCATGTACATGTTCTTAAAATGAATGGTAGAATCTCCTCTCAATCTTCTAATGAGCTAATGAATAGAGTTGTCTGTGCTTCAGGTCATGTAACTCATTTCCCAGCATCTGAATCATTTTCATAGCCTTCCTTTGAGGTCTCTGTAAGATCTTCATGTTGCTTGCCAAGAAGCCACGTCGGAATTGCATGCAATCCTCCAGCAGTTATCAGAGCTGTCTTGAGGACTGAGGTTTCTCCCCTCATTCCCTTGATGCTTTCTTTTCATGTGCACACAGGGCTGCCCTTTTGCTGCAGTGCCAAGAGCTCGCATTGCAGCTGCTCTCCATGATGACCCCAAATCCATCCCAGAGCCACCATCTTCCAAGATGGTCTATTCTATGAGTCTCTCCTATAATTTTCCTTCCCAGGTGCATCAGCTGAACTCCGATGACATTCAGCCTTAGACCTGGTGCTATTTAACCATAAGCACTCAGACCACCACCGCTGAACTGAGCAACGTGACCGCTTCTGCAGGAGCCTCTCCTGCTGCTGTCAGGGCTCTCCCCGCAGCAGATGATGAAGCAACACAGTGTAAAGGCTGGACTATTTTGGTGAACCAGAACAGGGTCCGCATTTCTTCATCATAGACTGGGGCATGTCAGTGGCTGACTCCACTGAGAAAATAGCAGAGACCTTCACGGCATGGGAACGGGCAGCCTGGGGAAGGTGCAGGCAGGCAGGAGCTGGAGCTGCTGCAGGTATCTCACATCAAGCCTTCCTCACTGCTCATCCTGGTGCCAAAGGAACAACGAAGAGGAGCTCAGCTTTATGTGTGGATGTGCACGAAAACTGCAGGCAGAGAGCTGGTGCTAATTACCAGTCTGCTTTCTAACAATAAGGGGGAAGGCTTCAGTGCAGGGGGGCCTTGGGTGCTCAAAGGCTGGAGGAAGAGGAAAGCTCACCATAAACCAACACAAACATGGTCAAGCATCCAGTAACTCTGAAGAGAATTTTACCAAACATTTCCCTTTTCCCGAGATTTCTTTTGAAGAGAAAAGAAGAACAATCTTGTCCTTCTGCGGAGATATGTTCCAGTGAATAGACTATTTTTTACAGTAGCTGATGCCCCTGCCAGCCCACAGGAAAGCAAATTGAGTGATTAGAAGCATCTAAAAACTATTGCTGCAAGTGAAAAAGGACATAGAGCAAGGACAGCTATTTTTAAGCTATGCAGCAGTGTTGCCTGCTGATTCCACAGCACCGAAGTTATAATTTCTTGTTCATCATGCAGTTACTTTTTCCTCTCTTCAGACCTGTAACCAAACTTGTAATCTGTGCCCTGTGAATTGCTACGGTGGCTACCAAAGAGAAAGAAAACACAAGTCTGAGAAAAAGATTCATGCACTGGCCTTTAAACTGCGGAGTTTCTGAGCGCAAATTGCATTTGCAGATCTTAATGATGAATGAGAGGAAGTCCTAGGTTATGCTGGCAAAAAAAGGCCAGATGATTTTGGACTTACAAGGGATCTAGAGGAGGGGTGACTGCACTAGCTAATGAAAATACACGTCAAGCACATCGTGATGACGGAGCCAAGCGTTTCTGTTCATCAGCCCAGGTTCTCCAGCTAAGCACTGAGGCCAGGGAAGAACCAGAAGCCAGACTTCAGGAGACGGCAAAAACTTCTAGGCACTGCTCGCAAAAGTGGCCGGCTCTAAGGTCGGAAACATGTCCATGTTTCCACAGGTGGAATTTGAGCAATCCCTTAAATCCCAGGGAAGCAGAGGTGAAGTTGAGTGCTAGCCTGCTGGATTTTTTTATCAGTGCTGAACTGCAGGCACTTCTCTTCAGCCTGTAGTAAATACAGAGGATATCTCATTAGCCCAGTTTAAAAGTGGAGGAGGTAAGAGAAGATATATCCACCGGTGTTAAGTGGAATAAAGAATTATACACAAACAGCGCAAGCCTACAGCAGCTGCAGTCAAGAAAACAAATCAACCATTTATTACTTCTCCTTCAGTGTTCTTAAACATTTACGGAGTGCCATCAATAACCAAGTTAATTGTGAATGGCTGCTTGTGTATTTGCAAGGCCTGCTTTAACCTGCACAAATCAGAACTGCCATGAAAGGGACTTTTCATCAATGACAATAATTATATGGCCCTTTAACTGCTTTCTGCATACCTCATGGCATGATCCCGTTCAGCGAGTCACGCTGGGCTTTGTGCGGTATTATCAATGAGTGGAGCTGAAGAAAGCCAAGCAAATTGGAACAACTTATTTCTTTGTGTTTGTGCATGCTGGATGAGTGCCCTCTCTGGAGAAAGGAAACAGACACCATTTTGCCAGGCAGAAACTCGTCAAAACATTAACAGCAGAGCAAACAGACATGCTCAACGCTCCCTGCCATTTAGCAACGTAGAAATTAATCCTGAGTGACCCCATTACTGCTTGTGGCACCTTTCTTAATTATCTAAACAAACAATAAAAATAATAATAAAAAAGAAACAAACTGCATACTTGTGCAGTGACCTAGTGTCAGGAATGAGGAATTTGTCTCCAGACTGATTTAATCATATCAGAAAGATGGATGCCAGTATTCATTACTGTGACAAAATGCTTATTGCTTAATCACATTATCTGCCAGCTTTCAGCTAGGCTGAGACAAGTTTATCTGACACTGACCTGCACTGAGGATCTTATGGAGCTGCCTCCTGGCTGGGGCTGCCCCAGGTGCTTGGTTTCATCAGGATGTTTCTGGAGTCTCTGGGGATGCACCATGTACACCCCTTCAGATTTAATCTGGCTGCCTTATTTTATTTATTCCCACCCTTTTGGTTGGCTGGCCCATGTGGATGCAGCCTTTTCACCCAGATGGATAGAAAGAGGGCAGCAGCAAACAGGTACCACACAAAAAAGAGTTTCTGATTCCCCCTTCAAATGCATTTTTTTTTTTTTTCTGTGAAGCCCCCTTACTTCCTGAAGACAAAATCCGAAGAACATTGTTATTTTTTTACTGACTCACCACTTTAACAGGCTAACCCCCAGTGACATCCTCCAGACTTCCTCCAGTCAAAATAAGAGCTCATAGAAAAAAAAAAATCTGTTTAAGGTGTTTCTGAAATGTTTTCCACATTGGTGACATTTAACAGATTTTTGTGTTCTGCTCAGCTCTGGTGAGAAATGCAGAGAACAAAGCAAGCTGGTGCTCTGACCGGCTGATTTAAGTGAGGATGAAGATACCGAGAGTCTTTCCAAGAAGTGGCCAAGTGTTAGGTCCTGCTCCTAGCTAGCAGGAGAGCTGCATCCCACCCAGGATTTCTGTAACTACTGCACAGAACATGAATAGGTCTTCTACAGACCTTGCTGAATGAAGCCGTAAATACAAGCATGTCCTACAGACTGCACATCCTCAAGCTTATAACTTCTGTTGGAGCTATGACACATCTTTCACAAAGACATTTAGCCTCCAGCTAAAGACTTCAAATGATGGAGAATCCACCTTGCCGCCGGGTAATTTATTTCAGTGGTTAATTACTCTCACTAAAAAATGTGCGTCATATTTCTAGTCTGTGTTCGCCTAGCTACTGCTCTAGTGCAAGTTTTTAAATGAGTTTAAATGCATGCTGGAACAGGACTTTGGGAGTTAATTAATACTGTTTGGATAGCCAGACAGTGGAGACATGTTCAATAAAGCTGACATTTATGTATCACTATCAATTCACAAAGATGAAACACACTGAGCTCCCTGCAAAGCAACAGGCTCGTGCATTTTTAGACATCCTTGTAGAATTTCAATAAAGTCATAACAAATAATCTACTTAATTTCCTCCCAAACCTGCTCTCTATAATATCAGGGTAGAACAGTTTTATTTCTCATCATTTAGGGGAAAATATTCACTCCATAGTCCCTTGCAAGCCTGAGCTGAACAACATTTATCTTACCATTTTCATTTTTTTTCTCCATGATTTATAAACTCTGATGTCTTTCCCTAGAGATGGGCATGAGTTTTGGATTCCTGACGTTGATTGATTCATGGGGAAAAAGTATGTAACATTTGATCTGACAAGGCAAACACACGCACTCCTTGGGCAGATGTACCATGGAGAGAGGTAATATTTGGAGCCCTGGACAGTTCTGTTCAGATGTTATACGAGTTCAGATTCTACACGAAATGACTGTGAATATGCAAAGAGAGATAAAGTAGTGGGAGTAAAAAATCCCCCCAAATACTGCACATGCTGAATAGCTCTGGCCAATTCATTTACTGCAATTCTTCCTGCAATTCCATACCTTGCCTAAAGTGAACGGACAGGATCCAGATCAGTTCAGACCAACAGATCTAGGACACAACCTAAAAAATGCTAAGACATGCAACCTTTTTTAAAACCATCTTTTTTAAACCATCAATGCAAATGCAAATATCTTTTTTCTTCCCCCTACCAACAAGTAAGTCATTGGAAAAGTAAGATTACAGGGAATTTCACACTTTCAAAGGAAAAAAAAAAAAATCAAATATCTTCTGCCTGTTGCCAGTCTGTGCTGAGGTGGCCACTAAAAAGGGAACTGATTTTTCTACTTCACAGAAACTGATAGTAGATATCAACATTTTCCTCCTGTTAGCTCACCATAAAGCTTGAAATTCAAGTCTGTTCTGAAACCTCAAGATTCTGAGGGAAATTTTTAACTTTCTTGGTCTGGGCCAAATCAAATAATTCAATTTAATTAGAATCAGCTCAGTTCATTCTGTTCCTCTCTTGTTTTGCTTTTTTTGTATCCATAATATAATTATGGTTAAAGACAAATGGATAAAAGCAAGTTATTTTGCCCCAGGAAAAAAAAGCAATAACCATAGGTTAAAAACTTACCTTCAGATTATTAAAAAAAAAAAAAAAAATCAATAGCAATTTCTTTCCATGAATGTCTTCATTCACCTTTAATGAACAGACACATTCCAAACTAAAAGGTTTGTTCAAAACCCTCCCAACCAACCAGCAAATATTTCTTTCTGTATTTCTAAACTCTTTTGTCTACCTCTGCAAGTGCCTGGTGTGGTTCTATGACAACCTCCTCTCTTACCCCAAAAAATTCAATGTGCCCATCATTAAATGTCGAAGAATTTCAGCATGCAAGCGTGTATCCAAGTAAAAATGAGTTCAACAAACATCTCCCTTCCATTTTACCGATAGTAACCTGACAAGCCTTCCAAGGGGCTGACTCTGACGCAAAACAAATGCGCACAGCCCTACATCGTCATTTAAAATGCAGTGTTTTTAGAAGTGTGGGTGTCTAATGGGGCTTGGGAAAGCCACATTTTCCTTCAGCTACACCCTCAAAGTAAATCAAGAGTGTTGAGTAAAGAGGAACTAATTCTATTTTGCTTGCTTTCAATAAGAAGGAAAATAGTCTCTCCTCCCCTTCTCGCCCCAAGCAACAGTCTTGGCAGCAAAGAATATTTTTTTCATAAAGCATAATGCAGGAGCAGCTCTCATTCACTCCGGCAAATCCTGTTTAATCCCTGGATTTGTATTGTTTGCTGACTAGACTGAGAAATTTGGCTGCATCTAATCCTTCAGCTTCTGAAGAAAAATGGCTTATTTAAATATTTAGCTGCACTTTGTCAATATCAGCAGGGCAGGGGTGATGGATGACAGCAATTATGCTGGGTGCATCTCCATTAACATGCCACTTTTTCCAGGTATGGAGTCTGCCCCTCGTATGGTTTGTTTAATGATCAGGACTGAAAAGGAATTTTAATGACCCCCTTAGCAGCTCACGTTGATTTGAGGTTGGATGTTATTTAGTGGAGTACAAGTATCTGGGATGATCAGAACAGTGCATTAGATGCCTACTTGGCAAGCGAGTCTTCTCCATACTTCATGACTCCCTAATTTGCAGCAACTAAAGCACACTACAAGATAACTGCATGTCCAGCCATAAAAGTTTAAGTAGCTCCCAGTGCTCTTCAATATAAGGGATTACGCTTTTAGTGCATCGTGTGATGGGAGCTTACAACACTTAGCATCAAATGTCTGTCAGTGGTATATTTCTGTCCTTAAATATTTTATATAGAGGAGGATGGATGGATGGATGGATAGATAGACAGATAGATAAATAAGGGATAATCTTAAGGACGTGTACCTGTACAGATGTCTCCCACACCTTGGGCTGGCGATAGCAATGTGCTGACTCCACAGGCATCAGGCAGGCATTTACCAGGGGTGCAGCTTGGGTCCAGATATGGGCTGCCTAGTTTGTCCTTACACACACCTTGTTCTCCATTGCTTTCCAGACTGTGATGTGAGAGCCCTCACAGCCCCGTGAAGAGATGCAGTCTGTATGGCAGACACAAAGCTGAGAAGGCGCAAACACTCTTGGGCTTTCTCGGTGCCAGGAAAAGTAAGTCCAACACAAATCTGAAGCCATCCACTGTTTTTCATCCTGGGCATGATCATCATTCATATTAGAGTGGCTACAGTCCTACCTTGCTGACTACTGTAAGGGTAAATGCAGAAGAGACCATAAAGTGATGACAACAGGGGTTACCTATGTACTCATCACACTAACTTGAGTTTGACCATCAGGTCTTCTTCCCTGGCCTCAAGTCTTTTCCCCTTATGTCTGGGCCAGGGGTCCTGTTCCTGCTACCACTCTACCTGTTATTCATAAGATTTTTCCATGTAGGGTGACTTTATTTGACTGCTATTTGGAATATTCATTTTTGCTTTTTCGTAAGCTCCTGAATGCACATAAGCCCCATTTGAACTTTTCCCTCTCGGCCAGACCAGCACACAAGAAAGAAATAGTTGTTCTGGATGGATTACCATGTGTTACTGTGAAATCCGTAAGGTAAGGTGTGCTAAGCTAGTAAACCCCAGTTTCTTTCTGTGCTTCAGGTGCATGTGGCATAAACCACATGAATTCAGTCAGACGCCCAGAGGACAGATAAAGGCAACTGAGATCCTTGTGTATAATAACATTCTCAGGTAATGGACATCCTTTTAAAAATACAGTGTGCACTATAAGCTGTATATTAAATTGAAATACTGAGAGCACTCCTGACCACTAATAGGGCAGTAACGAGGGATGCCTACAGTGCTCAACTCCCTCAGCACAACTGGGATCTGGAGCCAGAAAAGGCAAGTGCTCAGTGGCCCCTCTGTCTTTTGGATGGGGGAGGAAAAAAATATAAAAATAATCTATTCAAAAACTGCTTCTTCACAAACGCAAGCTGCACCAACGTGTTTGTTCCTATCTATCTCTTCTGCTGCAAGGCATTATTTGCATTGGAAAGCTCCCTGTACAGAAGGTGTGACGGGCAGGTTTAATCAGTCAGCCCACAGACCTGACCTCTCTCCGCTTCAGCCTTCGCTGAAGAGAAACATACAGAGGCCACCTTAAAAAATAATTAAAGGCAGACCACAGAAGGGATCCACACAGCACTGCCATCTATTAATGGAAATGATGGATGCTCTGTATTAACCTTTCCACAGTCGTAGCCCTCCACACACGCTAAGAAGCAGCTGAGCGAGTGATTCAGTGAGGTTACCTCTTGCAAATTGTATTAATAATTCACTTGTCTGTGTGAAAAAATCCCTCCTTCCCAGGCTGAAGGCCTGGGCTAATCTCATGTTTCGAGGTTCAGATAGCCATATGCTCCTCCAGACAAAGCCGAAACAGAAAACCCGGAGGCAAGCAACCACCTTTCCTGGGCTGGGTGCAGCATCACAGTGCTGCCCAGCCTTTCTCGTGGGATGGTAGAAACCGAAGCTGTCTGTAGCCCTAGTGCTTTGCAGCCTGGTGATAGCCCCCAGAGCTGGCACTCATTAAACCTCAGGAGCAGATGAATAGCTCAGCCCTGACAGCATCAGTCCCAGCAGCTGGCACTCGCACGCAGAGTTTGTGATTGCTTTGTTGACCACAGACCAGAGTTAGAGAAGAGGAAAGGGATGTACGACTGAATTAATCCTTTGCTATAGACAGATCTATTAGCTTTACCTCTCACCGCCTATAAATTTTCTATGAACAGATCACCAAACCCTCAGGTTGGTTTGTTACTCGGAAGTATTTAAGCAGTTTCTATAACCTGCCTGGCTCTCCCTGTGCACGGACACCCAGTAGGGTCAGTGGCACATCCACCACACTGGCCTCAGTCAAAATGGAATGATGTCCAGCTAAAAAGCAACCTGGTGCTGAGCAACGTTAATAAATATGCAGACGTATAATGAATACATGCCCCTGGTAAGTATCCCCTGGGGCTCATGGCTGCAGCCACTAATGGCAGCAGAATGATGGGTGCTATACAATTGCTAGCAAGATTGCGATGCTCTTTTGAGTTTGTACTCCTTTGCTGAATGTTTCCACCTGTTTTTTTTGTGGCAATCTGTAAAGTGTTAAATTTCCTTGCCTTTCGCCTACCTACACAGTCCAATTTGGAATTACCTGCTAACAGTAATTTAATACACTACTGAAATTTCATACCTTTTTTTTATGCACTTCTGGAGCAGTCATTTGACAGCATGTGAAGTGGAAGCCAAGCACAGCTGAGACTGAGAAATCCTGTCGTCCGAGTTAAATGGGGGTGGCAGAAGCAGGGAATCTGGGAAGATTCAGAAGCAGCTTTCAACTCCACACCATATCTCCCTGCAAGCACAGAGAGACTTAGGGACCAGGGTCACTAAAAGCACAGATCTGGAGTTTTAACCCCGAAGAAGAAGAACATTATGGTCTTAACCAGGAAGGGCTTAACATGATTGGAAACTGCAACTCTTACTGTTTCCAGCAGCACTGTATATAGAGCTGTTATACCACCCGAACAAGGTATGAAGCAGAGGAATTCCCCATGTGACAAAGAAAACAGAGCGCAGGATCTGCTCCAATTTACCTCGGTGACGATCAGAAAAGAAAAGAGGATGGTACCAGATTGCAGGGCGGAGAGGTAAGAAATTATTGCTTACCTGAAATGGTGGCTCAGCCCAAGGCACAGGGAAAAGCAACGTGTGCCATTTTCACCAAGGAGCAGTAAGTCTGATATGTTTTGAGAAGTGATCGTGCCCATGTAGAAACATGGGGACCAAGGTCCAGACCCAAGAAGGAAGCAGCCATAGGGGGTGCCCGGGGGAGCTTTTCCTCCTGTGGCTCCAGCTCCTTTGGATGCCGTGCAGTTTCCCTCAGACTCCCCAGGTCTGCCACCTTCCCCCTCTGTACTTTTTATATATTCTTGTTTAAAAGTACCTCCTTGCTCTGTTCCCTACACCCAAACCTCACCAATATTTGGTACCAACTCTGTTGTATCAAACTATGAAGTTAATAGGCTAAATTTCAAACTGACTCTACAACAGAAATAAGTAAATGCAGTAAAACACCTCCTCCTCCTGAGGCACGTAGAGCAGGCAGTGGCAGAGCAGATGACTTTTCCCAGCAGATCGTAAACCATGCAGAGGGTCCTTTGCAGAACCTCTAAGAGTTTAAAGATGCAGGGAGCGAAGACAGAAACCTGGACGTTTTTGTTTATTCAGCAACACGTGCCAAAGCCATGGAGGAACTCCTCACAGCTAACAGACCTTTGAGGCCACAAATACAGAAGAAGGCTGTGAACTGATGAGTTTCTTGTTTCTAGGTTTGCCAGGCACTTGCAGGACCTGAGGAGTGCTTGCCCACAACAGGACAAATGTGAGTCACCTGTGGCAGCTCTGAAATTCTTTACCTTTTTTTTTTTCCCCCCCAGTCTTGTTTAAAGTCAAATCTGCACCTAAATGTGAGAGTTGTGGACTTGGGAATCTATTTTCAATGGCTGATTATTTGAAGAAAACTATGCCCACTTTCACCTCACTTCGGAAGAAATATTTTTTTTTTTTAAAGGGGCAAAATTATATCACAATCCATTGAAGAATTCCTACTCAGCAAACTGCTCAGAGCACCACCTCACCATGAGCGGCTGTCATCCTGGTACCATTTACTTTGCACAGGTCCGCTGTACAGAGCTTTGACCCTATTAATTTGGCTCTGGCTCTATCATATGAAGGAAATCATAAGACAGTGGCTTAAAAGGGAGCTCATAAACTGCCAGCATATTATTCACTCATTTAGATGAAAATACTAATGATTTTTTTCCCCCAGAAAACCTGATGGTTACTTATAGGCACATTTAAAAGGGAGAGAGAGGTGCAAAACCAGAAGAACTTATTACCTTGCTGACATCAGTGGGAAAATAACAACAAGTAAAAATGCCTGAAGCCCTTCAGCAAAAACACTTTCAGAAACAGGCATTAACATTACAAACACTGCAGCGATGACAGAAGAAGGATCTCACAGATGTGGCGTTTATAATTTGAATTGTGGTGTGAGCACTGTTTATGAAGACTTCAACGAATACATGTCAGAGCTCTAATTTGGGCCTTTCATTTTCACTTGGAAATCTAAAAACAATTATGTTTGTTCTCTCTCTGGCTGCTCCCAGGTACCTTTCAAGTCAGTCAGTTATTTTTAATAAGAAAACAGTATTTATTTTTTTTTTGTCATGAGAAGTTCTGAATGGAGCACTGTTCAGAATAGCAAACAAATAGAAGCATCTTCTTCTGGAATAACCAGCAGGAAAGTTTAGCAACAGCTGGTCTGACTTTGAGCATTTTTACCAGCCAGAATACCCTTTGCAGCCCAGGGCTGGATTTCTGGGGGCAGGAAGAATGACTGTTTGCTAACTTCATTTTAGAAGTACTTGTCTGACAGAAACAAACAACAGAGACAGCCAGAAACAGTGGGGTAGGTTCACCCTGATTTTGCTGTGAACGCAGATCCTCTTTCCTCCCTCACCACTACAACCCTCCCCAGGCACCAAGGACAGCAAAGCTCTTTCCTCCACAGCCACCTACGCTTTCCTCTGCCCTCTGGGCCATGACCAGGGCTTTACAAAACACAGAAGAACACAGCAGTGTGGAGATCTAAGGAAAGCAAAACATGTGACTGCCACAGAAGAGTAGGAAGAACAACCAAGAAGAAAAAAGGCGAAGAGCCCTCACGGGGAATGCTCTGTGCTGCCCCAAGAGACTCGTGACACGTTGCGTAGGTGGACAGGCAATTAGACAGGTCGCCCTTGAGGACGACCCATTTAGGGCCTGATTGCTATAGAAAGTCACTGCTGAGACAGGAATTAACTTGGTTTTATGTCATGCCTTTCACAGCCAAGCTATGGCTAAGTACCTTGAGCAATGAGATGCACCATGGTTTGTGACTGCTGGGAAGAAAAGGTGTTATGTGCACAGCAGTACTTCGCAGGCTGCCTCTGGCATGGAGCTAATTCTGCTGAGCAGGAGGATGCTGGAGCTGGAGACAGGAGCAAGGCAACTTGTTCTACTGCCTCTTGCGAGCATGCTCTTCACAGCCTGTCTCCTCTTCCCCTAGAGCTGCCATGCAGCAGCAGCAGTCCCACTGCAGGGCCAGCACAGCCATCTAAAGGGAGGGAATGAGGAATGCGTCCAGTCTAGGTCCTGTCCAAAAAGCTGAGGCCTGAGCATCCCACTGAGCAAACGTGCTTAACACCTGGGAGTGTCCACTGTCACCCACTGGAGCAGTGTGAGCAGTTCTTAGATCTGGTTGGCCCTGCTCAAGTGACTCTTGGATCATTTTCATGAATGATCATCTGGGCTTTTCACAGGTGGGATGGCTGCAGGCAGAATTGCTGGTCTGCATTTGGAGGGAGAAGCAACATATTCCCCCTGCATCTGATTTCCAGTGTGTGTTGGCTTCTCCAGGGATAGACCTGCACGACCTCGACCTTACCTGCAATCCCAAACAAATCTGCTGGAAGCAAAACTGGCCACAAACTTAGGCTGGGCTGTGTGAAGCAAGGCTACGTATGAATATAACAAACCAATTTGTTACCCTGTATTAAACCCTCTGTGATTTCAGCTGAGCTTGACTTGATATGGGGTTTCATCAAGCCCAAAGTTCAGGGTAAATATGGCAAAAATATGTGCGAGAAAGCCTGCAAGTCAGAATGATTGGCTTTGTCTTGGATGAGGAAAAATACACAGGCTGCACTCTGCAGAGGAATGGATGTAAATTATTATAAGAAAAATCTAGCAGCTTGTTTACAGGGAGTGTTACCTAAATTATGTCAATATTTCTCTCATTCTTTGTCAAGCCCTCCTTCAAATGCAAACAAATTCCTTTTCCAACCCCTTAGCTTTCAAAAAAAAAAAAAAGCAACCACGTATCGTCTTAAAGTGCCAGTTGATTACCTTTCAAAGTGTAAATATAGAAAAAACACCTCTCTTTTTGTTAAAAAAATGAACACAAAATAATAATAATAATAATTTTAAAACAAACAACCTGCAGCATCAGAACATCCTTAGTATTTCACCAGAAACATGAGGTTGGCCTTCGCTCGTCACTAATGACAACTGCAAAGCCTGCCTCGGCAGGTTAGCACAGGGGAGCTCTCACAGCTTGATGTGCACAGGGGTTAATTAATACTCTCTGTGATCTGAGATTAAATTTATCCTAGAGGATCACTCTACCTGACATGTCCAGGGCCATTTTTTATGCAGTCTCCTGAAAGGGAACAAAATTACAATGGATACCCTCTTCTGCTTCAGTAAAGTAAAGCAAGTAATGAAGGGAGTTGTTTTTTGCTAGACAATCAGGAGGTACAGCAATAACTCTTCTCAGCAGCCAGAAAGTTCTGGAGGTATATTGGTTTCCTGAGCCATCTGAATAAATCCTGGGGGATAATTACAGAACAGAGAAATCAGACATAAATCCTGCTTAATTGACAAGAAGAAGAAAAAAGAAATGTGATAGTTTTGTTCCTCCTCCTGCTCTCCACAGCTTGTTCTTAATGTCTTTGGGACATCTGGAAACCAGAGAGGACCAGACCCAGAAATCAGCATCTTAGCAAGAATCTACCTCAATGTAAAGCCGACATGGGAAAAACCCCTTTGGGAAAAGACCTCTACCTCAATCTTTGGTAATGGGTTTACAAGGAAAACTGACAGAAGAGAAAAGTGGTATCAGCCTCGATTATCTCAGAGCTGTCGTCCCCATCATCACCCTCCTGCTGCACCACTCAGCCCACACTGCCTGCACCATGGTCCAGAGTCACGAGTTTTCCAGCTATGTCCTCCAGGCACTGAGGGGCCTGGGAAGAAATGGCTAGAAAGGTGTGCAACTTACTGTGCAGAAACCAGCTTTTTAAGGCAAATTCCTTGGAAGCAGAAAAAGCTGTGTGCAGCCTCCCTTCATCAATCAGTCTGTAGGTAATTCAGTGCTGGAAGGGGCAGCGTGTCCTGGGAGCAGGACAGCCAGCTCTATTCTTGCTGCTGTCACTAACTTCTACACACGCCCCTTTAGGAAAAATGCACCGAACAAAAGGGGCTGGCAATGAACTGGCTGAAGGTGGGCTCAGCGCTGCACACGGAGCATCTACTCCCTGGCACTGACATTTGAGAGTCTCAAACTCGCTGCTCCTGGTACATGCAGCATGGGGCAGAGGGAAGTGCCGAGTCGAAGACCTAAGGCCAGGCATCCATCTGCACAAGCATCTCTGCTGTACTGGCTACCAGTTGGTAAAGCAGCGCATCCTTGCCTTGCTTAAGAAGTCCAGGATGAATGATAGCAGGGACCAACTCTATGACCCCCAGCGCCAGTAAAAGATGTCTCCATCCTGAGCTCCACAAGCTACTCGCAGTAACAGGGTTGTAGCCTTGGAGCTGAAGGAAATGGGATTACATTTACTAAGCCAGCACAACCCACTAAGACTGATTTGACACTACCCTGGCACAGAAGAAGCAAGATTGCAACAAGCCTCCTGTGAAGGCAGCGTGGTTTTGGTTTGTCTCCCTTCAACCTGAGGGAGCACATTCAGTGCGACTTGGAGCCAGAGACACGCTGCAAGGTCCCAGGGCACACCTTCTATAGCCCTTTGGTGCTGGCTTTTCTTTTTGGTGATGTGATGGCTCTGTGAAGCTTCTTCATACATTGAGAGCTGAGGGATCTTCAGCAAAGCCACACTGCAGTGCTCAGAGCAGTGTTCAGCCCATCTGGGCACATATCTCCACTTCGGTAGTGCAACAGCCATTCATTTGTCAGTCACAATCTAATCTGATTCTTTTGATTACTGCTATTTGCCCTAGAGATAGTCTTGCAAGCTGCTAGCTATGATGATAACCTGCTATCCTGTGTTGTCCTGCTGCCCACGTGGAGAGGGCAAGCAATGAAGGGACCCTGCTGTCCTGCCTGCAGGGAGTGGGCACTCCCTGCTCTCACCTCCACCTCTTCCTTTCCCATCTGACCTATGAAGATTAGTCAGACACAAAAGGTAAGAATGCACATTTTCATTACTGCCATACAGGCTCATTGTACAGACAAAGCAATAAAATGTCCTTAAAATACATTACCATGGAAGCTGAGAGAAGAAACAAAAGACTGCCTACACTAGTACTGACCTTTAACCACTGGGACCCAGCAGAGCCCTCTGCTCAACTTGCAGTGCACCAGCGCATGGAAAACCATCCAGTTTTAAATGGCAGCCTGGTACCAGACTCACACAAATGTGTTTTACACCAGCCTGGCCCCAAAAACAGTTTATTAGAGAAAAGACTGCATAATGACAGTTATACTTCCCTGAACATTACAGAGATGGATCCAACAGCATGCAAGAGAGCAATGCAGCATGCCTCACAGCCCTCAGTTACAGATGGGCAGGCTAAGGCAGAAAGGAAGAAAGTCACTTGGTTATGTCCACACAAATCATCTGAGAAGAGAATATGGGGCTTTTCCAACCTTAATGATTCTGTGGGTTTCTGCATAGCCCCATCAAGCGTACAAGCCCTGGGATTGCTCTTCTTCATCAGGCCACTTTGCACCCATTTTATATGGAACAACCCTGAATCACACGGAAGGCATGAAGCTGAAAACTGATTGGTGGAGGGAATTAGTAATCAGTGAATACAGGTCTGAAAATTACCACCTGAGTCTTCAAGTCCATCCCTGGCAGTCACAGGCACTCGTGTAATCAATCATTTAAATCCAGTAAGGTTCACAAAACATCCACTCTGCTGCGCAAGACAGCAAAGAGATTGCAGGGCAACTCATCGCAGCTTCAGTCCCATGCACAATTTTCTGGAGCCAACCCTGCTGCAGTGCAACCTTTCGTCTGCTGCACCACAACCCCACGCACCTGCAAAGCAAAACGTCACCCCACACCATGATGCCTGCAACTGTCTTTGCCTCTTCCTCTCTGCCCCAGCTGGCAAAGAGAAGCCCTTTCCCTCAAAAAGATGCAACCTGAATGTCAATAAATGCAAATGTCAGCATTGATACGATACAGACACGTGAGCAGACTTCTTTCTCCATGGCTGGGCAGAGAGGTGTTGGCAACAGTTGCCACTCGTTCTTGTAACTTCTACCATAGAAGATTAACTTGTGGTGCTTAGGAAGAAGAGAAACCAGATGGCAGGAGGAGGAAAACATCTGGAACAGGAACCAGGATGTGCTTTCCTCCTTTCTCTCCAATGAATCTTCCCTGCTCACACTTCTTTTGTTTGTTTGCTTGTTTGTTAATAGATTACCAGATTTGAAACCATAAAGTAAAAAGGGAAATTTGCAACCTTGTCACCAAAATCAGTGGGATTACTCAGGAGTTTAAGTGCTGAATGAAAAAGAGATGGAAACCCAGCAAGGTCCTCAGAGCAAATACAGCTTCTTCTGCCCCTCTCTGTTTCTCCCCTTGGTGTAATGCAGTGAGACAAGACTGCTCTTGCTTACTGTGGCGATCCCAGGTCTCCCCTGCCATTCACATGAAGACCCCAATTCACTTCACGCCAAGTGGATTCACTCTGGATTTCTAGGGAAGAGTGGGTTGATTCTTTTTCTTCCTATTTACATTTTCAGACTGACATCAGCTGCTGGATTAAAAAGAGGATCCAGTTCCCAGGGCAGCCACAGAACCCCAGGGACAGAGCCTTCTGCCTGTGAACACTGGAAGGAAATCCCATCCATTGCACTCAACGTAGGATCAGATCTGGGACAGCAATGGCCACAGGATTTTCTTTACAAAGCAATGTCTACTTAAAACCATTCCCCCCACCCTCATTTTTCTTTGACTGTATATATATATATATTGCTGCACCTAGACTGCACCAACATAGTCCCTTCTTTTTTTGTGGCCGAACACATTTCATCTTCTGCTGAATCCTGTAGCATCCTCATTCCTTTTCACTTTGCTTTCTCCCCATCTTTCCTTTCATCTCAGTTTTATTCACTTATCTATTCCCTTTTCACTATACTTTCCTCTTTTTTATGTGCCTTCCTAGGTGAGTGTCTGGTTCTGAAAGCACACTCACGATGCTGTGTACTCTGGGAAGTTATATTAGCCTGTATTCTTTCAGTAATGCCAATGCTTTTAAAGAGGCAGCCTCGTTTTCATTAAAGCAATTTGCATTGCATTACCCGCATTTGCATTCAAATGCACTTATCTGGATCCTAAAACATAGGTGTATTTGGGAGTAGATTAACAGTATGTTTGTAAGTAGTTTAAAATACAGCAATCATAAAAATTCCAGCAGCTTTGGGAAATAGTCTTGCTGGCTTTTGCTGCCTGGGCTCTGTGCTAGTCTGTGCACCAGGGGTCCCAAACTGTTTGTGATAATGGAACAAGTCGTTTAAAAGAGCTGTCACAGTGGTGGATCATATGGTTTCCAGTGAATTAAGCAGAGTTGCTTAAATTTGATTATCCCTCTCTCAGTTAGTGCACCTAAAAGTATTGGGGAAAAGTTATCCAGCATCCTACTCCTTCCATTAAGCCATTTTGTGAGTCCAGCTTTCGAACATGGTTGACAAAATTAGTGCCTTTATTGCTGCTTTTGTATGTTCTTCCTCCGTTCCTGGGCTATCCAGAATGGAGGTTATAATGGCCATACCTGTTTTAGGTATTCATATTCACATGCAACAACCAAAGCCTTTCAAAACAACAACAGCAGCAGCAATGATAGCAAGACCAATTTCCTAGATATTATTACCCATCCAATTTAGTACAAGTAAAAAACGAATTAAATCTAAATACAAACCTATCCTCAGCACCCCAGTCAAACTGTAATTCCTTTTGAGCATCCTCTAAAAATACACCTCTCTCTCTCCATGCCCTGGACACACAAATTTAAACAAACAGCAACTTTGGGGTGCCTCCAGAGGAGACAAGGCAGCACAAGCAATGTTGCTATCTGCACAGGGGCTGAGGACTTTAACACACAGGCCTTGTAACCACAAACCGGTAAGCTTGCACAATGCCTATCGTACCTGGGAGCCCAGCTGGGTATGGAGTCTCAGACAGCATGACTGGTTTCTCCAGTTTGAGATCATCTCTGAGATTGGCTTCAGTCGATTAAATTGTTTTGCTGATGAATGAAAAGGTGGCAGCTCTTTTCTTTGTTGCTGTGTTTTTCATGCCAGAGGCAGAGAGAACAAATATATAGATATCAAAAAAACAACAAAACACACCACCAAAAACAAAAACAAAAACAAAAAAAAAAAAAAACAAACCACACACACAGGTAGTCCTGTGTGTCTGCGCGTGCTGTGTTAAACAACTGCAGCACAGCTGCTCAAAGGTCTGTCCCCACATCCCCCTGCCACGCTGTGCATTAGAGATGCAGGGCAATGGCTGGGATGAGCACACACACAGAAGTGGCCACTGGAAATTGGTGTGGGATGGGGAGCAGAAAAGAGAACAAGGAAAAGCAGAAAGCTGGAGCACAGCCAATTTCAAACCGAGATGGATGGTGCTCCCTGCTTGTGCAAGACGAAGGAAAAAAATCAAAGATTAATTTGTGAAGGCCCAGCAGGAACTGTGCATGCTGGGGATTGGGGTGGAAATAAAGTATGTGAAAATACAGTTTTACTGTGATATGAGAAAGCCAATAAATCAAAGCATATTAGCAAGTATCAGATGTACGAATAAACTGGCAGAACCGTTATGTTATACCAATTTCATGTAGTTGAATGCAGATTGAGCAAAGTTCTTTTCTGCAAGGGATTTGCTGGTCACAAAGCTTAAGGCTCATGTTATCCTGAGGAGAAAAAAAAAAAAAAAACAAAAAAACCAACAGAACTTTCATCCTTTATCCACCTGACTAAAAATGTGATTGCTTATTGGAAACTAGAATGAAACTTACGGACCTAGGTAATAACACCTACTCCAGCATGCACATTTTATTTCAGTCTGAGTGAATAAAAATACTTCTTCAAAATGTTGGTGTGGTCTTTCCCCCATTGCGCCTTCAGAAGAGCACACATTTGCCCAAGCAAATGTGCAGCAACATAATGAAGAATTGGCATAGGGGCTGCATCATCAGAGATGCAGGAGAACATCCTTTGGAGTTATTAGTGAGTTATCTGGACACACGAATGAGTGAAGCTGAAGGTGGGCACGGAGCGAATGGCTGAGGGGCACCTTCCCGCCCTATACAATGAGCGACGTCCAGCAGCTATGAGCAGGTGCTGGAAACACAGTGCTCTTCTTTGGGAGCAAGCCGGCAGAGACAGATGCTTACATGTCTTTAACAGTGCAGAAATATCACAGAATCACAGAATCTTCTAGGTTGGAAGAGACCTCCAAGATCACCTAGTCCAACCTCTGACCTAACACTAACAAGTCCTCCAAATACGATGCTCCTAACCATGGTTGAATGAGACAAAACTATCTTTCCTTCAATTTCCTGCTAAATACTCAACTATCTAATGCATAGTTGTGTGGCATCTGTGTGGAGAAACAGTGTTTTATAGAATCTTTTTATAAAAGCAGAAATGCTACAGAGACTATGCAAAATTAAGCATTAAAAAGTCCCTATCCTGCCCTTTCTTATTATCATTTACATAAGGTTGATTTTTTTTTTTTCCCCAAACTGCTGACTTTCTTCTACTGGGAGTTCTTTTAATTACGTTTATAACATGAGGATCATTATTCCTATAATACAAAATCTCTTGATCAGAAGTTGTTGTTTTAATTCTCCATAGGCTTGAGCAGTAAAGAGACATTCCATCCATGCCTTGTTGAACTAAGGTGCAAGGCAGAGGGAGTGAAAAACTTGTAAACTCCCAATTACTTTTTTGCTATTTTAACAATGCTAATGAAAAGGAACTTGTGGAAAAGGCAGTGTTCTGTCCTTTGGGAGAAGAGAAAGACTGAGGTTTGCTACTTCTTGGATTTATTTCGTAAACTCCAAGGCATCAGAATTTGGTAGTCACTTCTGAAAATCTAAGCTTTGAACTCCTGCCAAAGCATCTCCAAGGGGAGCAGGCTGCAAACAGGATAAGAAGTGTTGTGAAGTCTCCGTAACCTTTATTAGGAAACATGCAGTGCTCTATAGCCTTGTCCCAGAATGCTACAGGTGGGAGGCTCAGTGGTTAGGGAACAACACTGGGACTGACTCAAGACTGATTTCCAGCTTTTTCAGAATCCTCATATACCTTAATGAAAAGAGCTTCCCTTTACAGAGGTGTCTCAAGGACAACTAAGAACTTTATGAGCTGTTCAAACACTGTATTGATAAAGGCCTTGTAAGAAGTTAATAAGAAGTATCTCTATAACTCTGCATGCTGGTGTTATCACAGAACACCAACACGTCTGAACAGGAAAAACAAACAAACGAAAAAAAAAACAACTTCTTTCCTCCCAGAGCATCACTCAGGGGCATTTCTGGACCTCCTACACCATGACCTGGCACCTAGAGACAGACTGAGCTGACACATTCCGATCTGGAGGTGATGTTCCATAACTCCACAGAAGAAAAAAAAAGCACACACACAAAAATAGGATTTCAACCCAGTGTTGTAGGAAACACTTTTTCCCTACGGACAAAATGCAGATGATTGCTATTGTCAGCAAAAAGTAACTGCGAATATATATTCTGATGGCCTGGATGAAAGCCCAGGAAAGCCATCAAGAGCTTCCCAGGGCCCAGACTCACCTCACATAATGTCAGCCACGTAAACAGTTTGTGAAAGCCCCATGGGCTCCTTCAGCAATTGGTGGAGGAGAGGCACACGTACCTGGCCATGCCCACACTCCCTCAGCATCAGAAGTGGCTTGAAGCTGATGCCTGACCGGGGGCTTACCTGGGGTCTGGAGGTGTCTCTCAAGCATGCTCTGGAGGGCAGCCTTCCTTCCTGTTCTGGGTCATTCCTGTGACAAAAATGAGAAAATAACAGCTCTGGTTAAGAATACAGCAAATTTCCATTTTCCAGCTCTGTGAAATACATGGGAGCCCATTTGATTTGATATCCACAGAAGGTGGGAGTGACCAGGAAAAGGAGCAGTTCAATTTATTTATAACTAACCATTTTGTTTAATGCTGACGTTCAGTACAGGAAGAGTTCAGACTCTTTATTGAACTTTGAAACAAATTTTGGCAGAATTCACAAAAATGCTTCCTGAGAGCAAGTTCAGTTTGTATTTAATGCTACCTCTGAACTGATTTTTCTTCAATGACGTTATTGCAGCCTTTTCACTTCCCAGGCCATTTAAAAGGATTTGTCTCTGAATACTGTGGATGCATCCAACACGAAGTGGTCTAACACCACAGGTTCAAGAATCATGCAGCTGAGATAAGCATCCTCTTCATTTGTGAAGGACAATCACATTTCAAGTTCCTGTGCATGCACTGAAACCTCTTTCTTCTGTTGGTATTTACCACTTGCCCTGTGCCATCATTTAGCTTGCTGGCAGAGAGAAATTACCCTTAATACCCAGAATGGAGTCTTCTGCTTGGAGATCAATAAACAGCAAACTGGAAACATGGATTTAGACCAATACACTATTAGTTCTCTGGTAAATTCTCTCCACACAGGATGGCAGAAGCACAGTTATTACCCCATCATTACCGCTGTGCCCCCACCCAGCCATTACAAAGCTACTGGTATGACAATGGCTGGTGACACCAAGTGCCATCACATACCGGTAGGGCTTCTAAGTGCTCCCTTGGGAAGGCAACTGCCCACTTGCACGAGAGTCCTGGTTTATTACTGCTTCCTCACCCTTGTTTTATTTCTCTCTAAAGCACCACTTCAGCCTTTAGAACAAACAAGCAGATTTTTAAAATAGCCAGTGCACTTTGCCCTCACCCACTGGCTGTCATTTTATATGAGGTAAACTTTGCAGATCTTCAGTCATTTCCTCAGAGAAGACGTAATTCCTGCTTTCAAATCTTTCCTGGCTTTTCACTGGCCTTATGGCGGCCTGGACAAAAATGCTTCCAGCCCTGCGGCCTTACAGCAGAACAGGGGTTGGGCAGGGAGGGTGAAGCTGTTTGTACGGGAGGAGCTACCTGGCACACAGGGAAAAACAAAGCTGCCTCCCCCACCATTACCTTGGATGGAGCCAGTGACATTTTCATGGGACAGGCCCCATACTGCCTGTATTGTGCTTTAAGGGGATGTGACCCTGCGCCCTCCCCCTGCCACCACAGGCCCCGTGGTTTCCTCAGCCTGTTCCATACTTCATCTCCGCAATTTGGATTTTGGTCTCTGCTACCTCCCAGTCACCTCAGCCAATCGCGCCCACCAGGACCTGAGCAGTCTGGCCTCAGATCACCTTCTTTTGGTGCACAGTGGGTCGCGGGCACTGGCAAAGCGCAGCTGCCATCTTAGCCAAAGCCACGGCTCTCCCTGTGCAGACACATGCGGTGCCCTGCTCTAAAGGTGTTGCTGTCCCAGTCACTTCTAGCAGCCCACTGCAGGGAGGTCCTGCCCTGCTGGCCCTGAAAGCATCAATGCTTTCGAAGCATCAGTGTATTAACAGCCAAAAAAAACAGCTTGTCTCAACCTTGCACCTAAACCAAGCTTATGGATGAATACAGCTCTCAAGGACAAAAACTGCACAAGCTAGAAAATGCAGGGTCTTCCCACAGGAACGCTGTTACCCCATTTGGCTGTAGAAGCTCTGTCCATTTTTCATCGTCTCTGTTGTGCTGCCTCTACTTCCCCCTTCAAAAAACCAAGGCACCACGCAGCAGGACTGAGGCAGTAGTAGAGACAGCCAGGGGCCCCTGAAACTTGCTCCTCATCTGTTCTGCTCTCACGGCTGTAAGCACCCCAGGAACAGGAGGTGAAGCCCCACCTTGAGCCCCCAGCAGCCGTGTGTTGCCTCCACAACCCCCAGCCATAAGCACCTCGCTCCTCTTTCTGTGCCTCAGCCAAGGCTGAGCTGGCAGACAGGAGGAGTTACTTCCTCCTGGCTCTGAAGGTCAAATATCAAAACAGAATGATGTAATGAGTATTTCCACATTAGAGAGACAATCATGCTTTTTTTTTTAGGAATTAAAAAAGTGTTTCTAATCAAAGAAAAAATTATTAGATTTTTTAAGAAGCCCAAAAATTTAAAAAATACAGAGGCACAATTAGTTTTTTTCCCCCATTTTGGTGTTGGCTGAATGCTATTTGTACTGTGCCATTTAGAAGATCAAGCAGAAAAAATAAATCACTTTCACTGTTTTGAAAGTTCAAAACAATAAAGCCTTTTAAAACATCAGAATATTCTGATTTCTTTTCTAATGAATAATTCTGCATCAGTTGAATAGTTTGGCATAGATTTTTAAAGCATCAGCTTTTGCAGAAATGGAAATCTGACTTTTTTTTAAATGTTCTGACAAAAAAAGTTCACTTGTCAGCGGAGAACACTGCTCTCAGAACTGCAGTATGTACTGTCCTTCTTTATAGGATCTCCCTACTATACATTTTAGATCATACGCACTTCGGAGACTAATGAAAAATTGGAATACTGTTTTCAAAGACTGTTTCACAGGGACTTACCTTTTGCTAGAAATGAACTTCATAAATTTTGAACCTCACATAGGCATCAGCCACATAGGGAGGGATGCAGTGAAGCCCCTAAAAATGCAAGATGATGCCTGAGAGCAAATGCAAGCACCAAATTGATATTCCAGTACTGTACCAAAAGTGTCCCCTCTCTCATGAGGTGTTAACCCAACTTTGGCCACTTAAGACTGTAAGAGATGCTTTGCACAAAATGGTTCTGAACCATGGGCTCCTAAACAAATTCCAGTTGTGTCTTACTGTGTTCTGCTTTTCTATAAACCCCCCAAAATCATTTTAATTCTTTGTCCTAAATGGCTTACGATGCTTCTAAGTGATCTTTCATAATTGCTATGGTTCCTCTTAGCTGTGCTCCAGAGGGAAGATAACCAATTCTTGTATATTTTTAGTGTAAATCAAGAGTAATTCCCTTGAAGTCAAGAGTGCATAAAAGCAAAGTGAGAAGACAATTAAGTCCTGCTGTTTTCAAAGTGCTTTGGAATCTTTGGGAATAGGAAGGTGCTATATAAATCTAAGATATTATTATATTATTTATTAGTGTATAATAAATCCATGTAGCACAGTAACACATGTACAAAGTTTAAATACTAGACACAGGTCAGCAGGTTCTCCATATGTCTATTTTCTCTCTCCCTGGAGAGCTATGCCTTGTATAACGAGAAATGAGTAGCAAAATAAAAATGTGTAAGGGCCAATAAAAACAAGCTGGTTTTTAGCCCTTATAACTGAACAGTTTGTTTCAATAGCATCTTCACGTAATACTTCAATTTTTTCTTGCTTCACAAGTCCACAGAGTAATGATGGACTACAACAGAAAGCTTCAGTGCTAATTTCAGAATGCCTGAGTCAGCCACTTATCTTCATTTATCCTCTTCTGCGGGAATCTTGTTTAAAAACAAAACAAAAACCACTGCAAATTCATAATCCTAAAATAAATAGATCCCCCCACCCTCTCCGAGTTTTGCTGGAAATTAAACTATGTCACACTATCTTCCTGCAATTTCTTATTACTGCCTTTATCCCTAGCTACAGTTAGTGCCAGTAGTCATATTGGTCTTATTGTTAAAGCACTAACAGCTCATATTTAGCAACTAAACTATGATTTATTTAAAGATTACAGCATGCCAAGCACAACAGACCTTTCCTTTCACAGTAGCTTGCAGCTTGTTGTCTGTCCCTGTGGTATCAAGTCTTGTTTTCCAGTGTGGAAACCTACTCGTTAACTTTGTTTTCTTACAGAATAATCGTCATGCAGCCCAGGACTTCCCACGTGTTCTTTAAGTGGCAGCAGGCACAATGGGTACACCTGCCTGCCATCCCCTAGGAGGGCCGTAAGCCTTCCATCATGATGCACGGAGACTTGTTGAGCTCTGAATGTCTCAAAGACTGAAGGTTTCAAAATTTCCTGACTCTCTTGATGTCCTCCACCAGACTCACGCCACTATGCCAATATCTTCCTCATGTGGAGGCACAGTGCTCTGTGCTTCATTAAGGCAATTTACTCTAATGACCTTTGTCATTCAAATAGCCACAAATGGCATCATGAGTGCCAGGCCCTGATGCATGGACAAGACAGCGCAGGCATCCCAGCTTTCTAGGGGATGCAGGCACCAAACCAAACAAATGTAAAGGTAAAACTGATGTGCAGAGGCTGCAAGACACACAAATGATTCACCTCATATAACAAAAGGGTCAGAATCTGTCTCCCTGTTTGGAACAGTCTGGAATCGATGAATCTTTGGCCTGTTACTATATTCAGGAGAGCCAAGTAACTGCTGGGATATTTCTTCCCTGTGCCCTGCACTTCTGCATGTCTTAATATTAGCTGTGCTTTCTGGAAATAGCTTCCATTTTGTATTCTGTTCAGATAACAGCAGAGCAGAGCAGAGGAGACATATGCTGTGCTGACAGGAAAGAGATTGTTGGAGCTGCTCTCAAAGCTGGAAAAGAAAATAAAAGCAGCAGAAGAGGAATATGTTCCCCTCAGAGGAGTTCGTCCCCTTAGAGCATGAACAGATATGTACTATTCTTGGTTATGATTTGTTCCTCACTTGAAATCAAGCACAAGTTTTGTACTGCTGCCCATCACTGTGCTATCTCATCCCCTGACTCTCCACATGGAAGCAGCTTTCAGAGCAGTGACTCCACTGGAGATCTTTCCCATTTGAATCTGTCCAGCCTGCATTTTGTGCATGAATGAAAAAGCTGTCGATGTCTACATCAGTCTCTAAAATTTTCTGATCTCTCCTGTGTGATATGTCATTGGGCAGCTTCTTCCAAATAGGAATGGTTTTCTCCTCCTCTCCTCCCCACAGCACATACTGCTACGCAATTCTGCTCGGGGTTCAGAGCAGCTGGCATCTCAGTGGCACCAGGCCATTAAAATCTCTGATCAAATCTGTATTGTAAAGTGATGGCCAAGTACAACACGGGCAAATTGTCATCACCACCTTTCTACCAAGGAACTACCAACATGTTCCAGATATCTTGAATGTTGCATAAGAAGAACCTGGAAATGAGTCAAAGGATGGATCACCGCACTTTAAGTCTGCAAAGTTTGAGCCAATGGCCATCACATGAAAATGATAATAAAACACAGAAGCATGCTGGCATTAACAGAAATGTGTTCAGAGGGGTTTGAATCAGGCCCAAGGTGAACTCTACAGTGCATCCAGCCTCAAGGTGACCTCTCCAAGTTTCCTCTTGTTTTGTGTTTGTTTTTATTTGATTACAGAAAATTGAGCCACAAATATTCCTGGGTTAAAAAAAGCATCTGCATCAGATTTGGCTAGCAGAAATAAAAAGGGAATTGAAATTTGAACTGTTTTAAATATCACATTTTATGATATATGGTCTCCGACAACACATTGTCTTTCTGTGGAGTCTTCTGTGTGTGGTCCTTAAATCCCTTTTCATAAATAAAGCCATCTGTCTCTTTTGAACTATAGTAGCTCTAATTTAAAAAGTCAGTATTTGCCAATGTCTACAACTCATTAGCTCCAAAGCTGTGAAAAACTTGCATATCTGATGCACCATTCAGCAGCGTCTGGCAATTGCTGTGTTTTTAAAATTATGCCCATTAGTTGTAAACACCCGTTTTTATGAAAGATGCATTGAGCCATAGATGTAAGATTAAGAAAAAGAGCCTAGCACTCAACCTCCTGTCCTCTAATGAAAAAAAATCACACTTGGGGATCTACCTGGATATAAGTGCTGTGACAGATAAATATTTAGTTTATTTCTATGCATGTGGTTAGCTTCCCTTACAATAAAGAGATAAAGGGACAGAGAGAATAATTCTGAATAAGAGAGAGATTTGCCTCTGAATAGACCTCATTACCAGGATTTCTGGGGGCATCCCAGGTTCTGTAAGAGAGGGCTCTGAAAGAGCTGGGTGGTTGTCCGCAGGAAGACTGGCAGATGGAGGACAAAAGAAAACATCCATCTGGGAACAATGTTTTTCCCATCAAGATGCATTTCTCCAACAATACCTTCTCCACAAAACCTTATGATGCTTAGTTGCCAAGATCAAAACCGGTAAGTACGTTTCGATGACAGAAATATTCTCTGGTGTAAGATTTTCTGAGGTGCTGAAGCACTTTGCTGCCTCACCAGCAATTCCCCAGGACAAAGCAGAGTGCCTTCTCTCCGCCTGCTCACCTGGCCCTTTGAAGTAAAGCAACAATCCAATCTGCATTTCTTTGAACCAAAGTAGCCGTGCAAAGAGGATCGCAAGGCTAATGCTTTTGTGGACTAGAAAAGATGATGGAAAATTAGAAAAAAAAAAAAAAAAAGGTGGGAGGAAAAAGCATATAGTGTATCCAACTATTTAAATATACTACTTGTATAGGAGAGCTCTTCTAAAATCGGATTCCAGCAACATGACCCTGCAACAAAAATTCACAAGGCCTTGCACACTTACAACTTAGAAGCAAGTTTTAAAAACCTTTGGTAAGAGAAAATAATTCCAAACCTTCCTCCTGGGTACGTGGGAGCCAGGAGGTCTGTGTTTTGATGTGTTTCAACAAACACAGAGCAGATTCCCAGTGAGATTAACAAAAATTAAACATATTCATGAGTGGTTTGTTGAGCTGGACTTTGTTACAGGAGATTTTAGAGAAATCACTTGTTACTTCTTAACTCCTCAAACATCTGCAACTTGGAACTGATGCTGATATATGACAGTATCGTGCCTCCCACGGAGAGGTCCAAGGTATAAATAGCATTTCTTTCACCTCTTCTGAAATCTTCAAAGGAATTTCTTAAGAAGAAAATAAACTTGCTCTAAACAGGGATAAGCCCCACAGCCAAAGCCTACTGGAGGAAAAAGAAAGACCCTCCTTGATTTCAAAGGGCTTTGAATGATACCCTGAATGTGCTTCTGAAGGCTCTCTGAAGACATGGAGTATCATGAAAGGGGGTGCGTGTGTGTGCCTGTGGAGGAAGGGGATTAACTATCGGCTCCATCTAAATAGACAACCAGGCAATCCTGAACAGGCCTTGTGGAGGCTCGGGGGCTTAAGGCAATCCTTATCATACAGCAAAGATGCAGCTGGGCAGGCAGAGATGCTCCTACCTTGGAGAACAGCAGCTTTTAGTGGAGGAGAAAGACGTTCAAAACGGTCTCCCTCCTTAACCTCCTTTCCCTTATTACTCTCTGTCTTCCAATTCTCTCTAACACTTTATTTATTTATTGGTAGCAGATTCCTTTTCTCGCCATGAAACAAAGTTTTTTTATAAAGAAATCTGGGATAGAAAAAGCAAGTGCATGCCACCTGCTTCCTCAATGACCTATCCTGCTTCCAGGGCTGACCACATATGTAATGAGAGACTTCTCAGAAAGGAAGGAACGCATTGCAAAAGGTTACAAACCTCCATTTGGCACTAAAATTCTGGGCTAGATCTTCTGAATATGGGGCCAGCAAAATTACTTTCCTCGCACTGGGTAAAATACTGACGTGAGTTGAGACAAACCTCCTTGAAAACAAATTGTACACCCTGATTTTAGAGGGCTGCAGTGAGACTTCCCCTGGCCAAAGCACCCCCATGTTACAGCCGCACAGGCTGGCTCGTGCAGAAATGGAGGAATGCACTTGGAGGACTTCACTGAGGGTGTAGCAGGGTTACAGATGTCAACTGGTGGGATTGTTGCTTGCTGGAGGGTTTAAAAGCAGAATACAAGAAAGCAAGGAAGCGTCAGAGACAGCTATAAAAATACCATGGGAGGGAGACCTCAAAAACACTAAAAGGGAGTCTGGTACTGTGGGGATTCAGTCTCAGGTAATCACTGAATCACCAAATTGTAGGGGTTGGAAGGGACCTCAAGAGATGATCAGGTCCAACACCCCTGTCAAATCAGGTTCCAAACCACCAGATTCTTCTGTGATCAAAATTACTATTACAAATAAGAATTCAAGGGTCGGCTTGTTCCAAGGCAACCACCTCAAAGTCAAAGAAGAGGGAAACGAGTTTGTAAAAAGCATATTTTTTTCCCATTAGATTTGGCAAAATCTTTTCAGCTGGCATTGCTGTTAGCAAGGGAAAAGATGAGGTGTGGATGAGCCTACCTGCTGCTGAAGCCACAAGTCCAGGATAGGGAATGGAAGTACCACGTACCCATCACTCACAGCACAACAGCAAGGAAGGGGTGGCTCGGAGTGCCTGCCTGCGCTGTGCCTCTCCTGTAGGCACAGGCATTTCTCTCTCCAGGGCTATTAATAGAGCACCTTTTCAAAGACAGAGAATTCTCTTCAGAAATAGGGAGATAATGAGCCTGTATCCACTCAACGTTGTATTTAGATAGAAAAACAAAACATATAACGCTGTCAAGATTTATAGCAAATACATTATAAAGGGCACTAGGACATTTGTATAAAGAACAGAAATGGACCCGCAGTAGAAAACACACTTTACTTTTATGACTTTAACTTTAGGGCATGAAAGACACCTCATTAATGATTAGCGGGATACAGATGAGCCATAACAGTCTATATATCCTTATAAATGATATACAGGGAGAGCTAAAAGACAGCAAACTACACTGTCTGGTGCCAGGCTGCTTTTTCCCTCATCACCTCTTTCTTTCTCAGTCTTCCAGCTCCAATAAGGCAATTAAAGCTTAAATTGACCAACCGTGTATTAACTTAATCAAACAACTAGCCACTTGTGGTGGGTGGCATGGACTGGACAGGAGCATGACAGCAACACCCAGGGACCTGGAAGGAGCCCAAGGCCCCATGATGGTGCAGCACACACCGTGGTGCTGACACTGGTGCGAGTGCTGCCAGCGGCCCATTGGCATGGTGCCGGCTCGTCCCTCGGGAAGGATCCCCCCTCAGCCAGCTTGCAGCCACCTGCCTGGTTTTGCTCCTTATCTCTAAGACTTAACTGATGTCCGATGAGATGTTCTGCTGCAAAGCAAGGTCCTGCCGCTGCAGGAAAAGAAGGTGAACCTTCTGCTGAAAAGAAGCTTTTATGCTTTCTATAAATGTTTTAATTTGGGGTTTTTGCTCCTGTTCCTCTCCTTCTTTCCTAATTTCCAGTGCAGAAGAAGTAACTCTATTTATGGCAGTCTAAACCACTGCCTGTATTTGCCAGCAGGAGCCAGCTAAGCACACACGTACGGCCAGTTATTGCTGACAGACAAGTGACGTAATTAACTCATTAAGTCACAGTAACTCGGTATCTTTGGATCATTTGATTTTATGCTAAAAGACTACCCATTCATCAACGAATTTACCTCCTTGTGGACAGGAAGGAAGGGAAGGAAGGGGGCGGACAATAAGGCAGAGCAAAATTAAGTGACTCGCTCAAGGTCATAAGAAACCTGCAGGACCGGCACAGCTGAGCTCAGTGTTGGACACCAGCTCAGAGACTTAGTGCCAAGAAAACGCCGCCTCTAATAATCAGACAACCATGCATTTCACATCAGGTGGCAAACCACCAGTTTCCCTTCAAGACAGGGAAAAAGGTGGTGCTAACTATGGGCCCTAGCTGCAGCTCAAACCTTGGCTAACCCCTCCAGAACGGGGCTCACAGAAAGTCTCTGATTTCTTTGCGGTGATCTCTGCCTCCAGCAGAGCAGCTGGAGTAGGAACGAGTCTCGTACTCACTCTAAAGCTGTGATAAAGTGGGAGGAGAGCAACCAAGTGCTTGCCACCTGCTGTGGGGCACTGACTGGAGAAATCCCATCCCCAGGCGCATCGCCGCAGGCTCTTCCATCCTTCTCCCTGCTCACGGTACTTCTGATGCAGAGGTTCTCCAGGCACAGCTGAGCACAATGGGGGTCAAACCCATGGCAGGGATGGACAAAAAAACAAGGGGTCAAAATGAAAGCAAATTTGTTAAGTATATTCTTGACTTACACAGCAATTAATTTTACCAGAGGAAAAAAAACAAAATCTTTCCAACCATGGCAGCTCAAAGTGGAGAAGCAGAGCCTACACCATGCATCAATCTCCAGGTGTGTGTTTTAGGGGGGTCCTGCAACTATTAACCAAGTTAAAGCAGTCCTGAGGCTGCTGTAACGCAATGCAGCTCTAACAATGCAACGAGGCATCTGGAAAACCTCGCAATCCTGCATTGCCTTCTGCAGTTTCTTTGGCCTGCAGATGACGGACAGGCTCCCAAACTAAGGTCAATGGCTCCCCAGGGCTTCTCGAAAGCTGCTGTTGCACAGGCACCTTTTGATTTTGGAGCTGAATTCTCCATTGCCTTGCTGCGTAATTCTCTCTTTATGGAGTTTTTACCTTGGGGGAAACGGGTTTTATTGCAAAGTCAAAAGGTAATTTTTGCATAGACTCCATTACCTGTTTATAATTAAAACCATAAAATCCCTTTGTAGGAGGCTTAATAACTTCCCCCCACACCAAAAGAGCTTTTCATAAAAAAGACTCATTAAAAGTACTCACAGCTAATGCTGTAAAATGAGGAGAAATATGTAAAATTATTGGGATTTATTTCCCCATTACAAAAAAAAAGGTGGTTTTCCCCCATTCATTTTTGTAGCTCAAAGCGATACAAAAATGGCAGCCAACCTTAGCCTTTCTGGCCCTCCTCCCTCCCTTTTCCCTCTTCCAGGAGATTGTGTGCCCACCTTTGGGACTTAGCAGCACCAAGAGAAGCAGCAGTGATACCTGGCCATGAGACAGCTCTGGGAGGCCCAAGGCCAGCTGTTCCTACCAGCTCCATGTCTGGTTCACTTGTCTTGATCTCACTCCATTCCCAAGCACGGCAGGGCAACGTGAGCAGCGTGCACAATTCCTCTGAAGCTTTTTGTCATTTGGGACCCATGCAACTGAAAGATGGTTTTGATTTCTGAAGGCTATTAACATTTATATACATATATATATATTTGAAGGGCTTTAAAATATATGGATGTAGAGTAGAACTGCGTGTTTTATTTTGTGGTAACAATTGTCTAGGAATATGGATGTGGAGGGTTACCTCAGCTTGGCTATCAACTGATCACGTGCTGAGCAGCAGACCTCAAGTGACCCCAATAGTGTGCACGCTCCTTCGTCACTTAGGTAAGCCCACAGTCCAAGCAGTGCGTCGGCACAGAGACAGCTTCAGAGCCTTTCCTGATGGCCTCTGACTGCACTGCAGCTGCGATCCAGGATCTGTTCATCTGGGCAGCAGAACAAAAGCTGGAGCATTGTGCATTTTCTCCAGGACAGACAGCCGACTGGTCATGGAGCAGATCACACTCCAGACATCCTCAAGCTGCATCTGAGCAAGATTCTTGCTTGTTGTGTGACTAAGAGATGCTGCCCTATCAGCCACACGCAAGTGTTAGCAGCCTCCAGCTCCCCAGGTCTGCTGGAGCAAGGCAGCACAGCCCCACTACCAAAGGCATTTCCAAATCAGTTTACAGTGGGATGAAAAAGAAGCACAAAGATGAGAAAGTTGGTAATGTGCAAGAAATACCTCTAATAGTCAAAGCTTTTATGGTTGTAATATTAAGTAAAAAATATTTTAGAGTACAGGAATTAGAAAAACAAACAAACAAAACATAACAATTTGATTACACTCTCACTCTGAACTGGTCCTGGGCTAGTCATTGTCCTCGGAGAGCTTTGTTGGTCTTCTTCCATCTTTGAAGAATAAAAAACATACAAGGAAAAATACAACAACAAAAAAACTTTTAAAACTACATGGCAAAAATAAATCCAAACCAAATATCAAGCAAGGTTTCTAAAAAGTTATGGGTATCATACAAGCAGTTTGAGCTGCATGGATTCATGACCCACAGGCATCTCAAGCAGAGACCAAACAAGCCCTACCCTACAACTATCTTCATGTTTTCTGTTCCATTGTCCCTTCAAACGACCTTATCTCCAGCTCAGATTTCCAGCCCGTGTTTATTCTTTTTCCCTTGCCCTAAGTAACATGTCCTCATCATCAGGAGCACTTGATAATGTCACCTTGGCAGCAAATTATGTAGCCAAATGAGCTAGAATTGGATAACTTAAGTGCTAGCACAGCAGAGGCCTGTCCCTGCTCATGCCAAGTTCATGGGTTAATAGGCAAGTGTCATCGCCCTACCCTCCTGCACAGGAAAGTGGATCTATTCGAGCCCAGGAAAGTCCAGACCCTTGGGAGCCTGGCATAAGACGTATATTGCCTTTAGCAGAAGCAGAATGAGCAGAGACTGTCTGAACTCAGGAAGTTTGGAAGCATTATTTGGAGAAAAACAAGCTCTGAATTTTGCCTCCACTCACAGGTTAATGACTACATAGCCTTGTTTAACTACAGAATCGTTGCGTCTTTTTCCATCCCTCCTGGCTAATCACTGATTTTTTTTTTTTTAATTGCCTTCCTTATTTGCAATCATGTCTCTAATATCTCTATTTTCTTTTTTTTTCTTCTTGTAAGTCCTTTTCAGTCAGAAGTGCTGACTCATGGGGGAACTGAGGTTAAAGAAACTTTATTTATGTCAAAGAAATTGATCCCTGGTAATTTAAAGCCTTCCTGCACCACTATTTATCTTATGCCTCTTACTCCAGGTCTTTGTCTCACATCTGGCCATGGCAGGTGGAAAGCCATGCATCTGTCAGAACAGCAAAGCTGTCTCATTGCTCATTTTTGGCCTCCTTGACCTTGCTGCTCACCTTACTTTATTAGTGCAGTTCTTTAGAACTTATGACAAAGCGAAATATTCCCCCCTTGATGCCCTCCCTCGTTTAGTCTAGTAGCACTTCAAATGTCTTTTTCAAGTTATAGCAACCTTTCACCTCCCTCTGCCACCTTTTCCCCCTTTTTTTTTTCCAGGTGACACTTGAAGCCCACCTCTTGCCTTTTAGATTCATCCCGATGTCACTTTGGCATACAAATAGCTGTTTTTATGTTAATCCCACTGATTTTTTCCTTCCCTCGTGGGCTGAGTTACTTCTAAAGTCCTTGTAACCCATCTTCATCCCTGTGGTAGAGAAGCAAACAGGACTTACTTCACCACTCGAGACTCCTTTGTAAAGGACCGCCGACCATGACTGAGGGTTTCTTCATTTTGTGCTGTCCTCCTCGATCTCAAGGAGTTTCTACTCCTTGAATACATGCCCGTTGGCTATCTTTCAAACTTTAAGGCTTTATCTTCATAACCTATGCTACAATGATCCCATCACTCTGCACTCCCGAGGGAAAGTAAGCCAAACCAACAAACTGTGGGCTGGCAGCATCATCCCTTCTTCCCCACAGGACCTCCTTGCTCCAGAATGTCTTAAATGTGATGGGAGAGCAGTGAGCCCATTAATACGGGCAGCCTTGGGGCTGTGCCTGCACGCCCATGTCCCTGAAAGGCAGAAAACCTGTCCCATTTGCTAACTGATGCAGTAAGTCAGCTGCTCCCAAAGCAGCCAGGAGATGCTGCAATGATGGCTGTAAAAAAAAAATGCTTTCTATCTCATTTATCTGTCCCTAGTACAAGAAGGTGCCTCGTAATGTTGGTTTGTAGCCTGATGGTTTTTCTCTATTATTTGTAACTCACTCTTCCAGAACCTTCAATGCAATCAGCCTTGGTGGGTTTCCCCATCAATTTATCTTTCCCTATGGCTTAACTCTCTTGTGTACGCAGACTTTAAAGACTCTGTAGGAGGGACAATGCCCTCCTGTCTGTACCGTACCCAGTTCAACAGGACTGGGATCCAGGTGGGGCTCATCAGCAGCAATGGCGCAATAATGATGAAAAGCCCTCTCCAGCTGCACTTTGGGTCTCAAGCTTTCCTTGGAAGGATCCTGAAGAATTCATAGAGAAATGTGTGACACGTTACATTGCAGTAGTGAAATTTATCAGCTGTACACAACAAAAAAAGCAATCACAGTGAGAGAGAACTAAAAATTAGATGGGGTTAACGGGTCTGGTGATGGGGGGAAGAATCACTCAAAGACATTAAACAAACCAGTCGTGTTACAACATCGCTTTTGCTGCAAGTTATTTGTAGTTAGGGTGTTTATACTTGTTTCTAAAGAAAAGGACATTAAAGTTAATAGAATACAGTAAACACTAGAGGAAAGTCTGAAACTATTTGAAACGCTACGCAGCTGCTGTTATTATTTATGGGAGAAAGTCCAGCTTGCGGATGGGAATTCAGAAACTTTTAGTTATGAGCCTGGCTTCAGAGATCTGCCCCTGCACCAAGGGAGCTGGGAAAACTCACACACACGTGGCTCAGCTCAGCTGCAGGCAAGCACTAAGGATGGACTTCACTCATCAAATGCACGAGGTACCACCACGTTCAATAAAGCTGATATATCATTTACAAGATGCTGTGAGATAGAATATGCAGTAATCACAACCAAAGCACAGCAAAAGAGAGACAGGACAGGTATAAAAAATTGCAGACATATTAGCAATTTGTCATAGACAAGGAGTTTACCAAAGTTGGAAGAAATGGAACAACGTGCACTTTCTGTGGCTTCAAACCAAGTCAGACGTTGAGCTCTCCATTCCAATTTCAGGGAACTAAATAGCAGTGATAATTGATGAACAGCACTGAGACGTCTTCCCATGCCTTTCAGTCCCTGATTCTATCTTTCTGGTAGGAGAAAATTTCCCCAACAAACAGTTTATCGATTGTCTGTTACACATTTTTTTCCTCAGAAATTGTTAGAATGCCATCCAGACAGCAGACAAGATCCTAAACTGGAAATTGAACTAGGGAAGAAAGATCGCTGACTGCTGCAGCGTTGGGTCTGACATTCAAGAATCCAGACCCAGTTGTTACCTCAAGAGCCAATGATCCACACCACGACATTTCACCTTGCTGCCTTTCCCCACTCCTAACAGCAAAGTAACAACAATGCCAGCCTCCATATTCCACAGCCTTTGCTATGAAGAGTGCCTAAACCAGAAAGGACCGCATTTGGGGATTGCAGAAGTGACTGCAATACAAAACAATAAATAATAATAACAGGCAAAGGGTGTTGTAAGTTCTGTATCGTGCACTCTGCCTCCTGTCTTGGATGGCTCCATATTTTCATTTTTTGAGTTTTGTTGTCGGACCCTTGCAGTCTGCAGCAATATTTATTTCTCCCTCCATAAAATGCCTTCACGTAGCACTAAATGATGCTCAGCAACGTGAACAAGTAAGCCAATAAAAGTGTCAGTAAAAGACGTGCAGGTACCGAAACACAAACTTAGGGTGATTTTGTTATTATTATTATTTTTGAAAGACTAAGCACTAACATCTACTAAGTTTTACACAGTGTGGATTGGTGCTCTTAAACTTAGTAACACCAGCTACTAAATTGCACTTAAGCCACAACTGCTTTCCAAAAAAGCCTGCTTGTGATGGGTTCTGCCCAGACACGTCCTTCCTGCCCCCCTCAGTGTGTGGGGAGGGAGATTCCTTGGCCACTACCCCGGTGGTCACACACGGCTGAAAATCTGCCCCCTTGCACATCTCAGCCCGAGCCCAGCACCATAAGGCCACGCCACTTTCATCCCAGCCTTGCACCCCAGTGCAGCACCTTGTTACTTTTGTCCTTTAAAAAGAACACCCTCAAAATGAGTAGGAACCATCTCGTTTTTCCGCACAAAGGAAGGTGAAAGCCCAGAACAAACAGCTTCCAACAGGATCCCCAACCACCCCGGCGTGCGCAGGGCGATGTGCATACAAATGGTGCCTAATTAACTGCTTAAGGACAGATTAGTTGCCATATGGTGCCAAGAATGATGGGTGTGCTTCCAGCGCGGAATTGACAACAAATATGCCATCTGATGAAGCACACCGCCGGGAAGATGAGCTGCCTGCACCCCGGGGAGCAGAGGGGAGGCGGGCACGTGGTGAGGTTTTCAGAGCTGCTGTGGCCGAGCACGAGGCGAGGGAGCAGGGGACTGCAGGCACCCGGGTGCTGAGGCTTCAGCTGCTTGTGCCTAACGCTGCCCCAACCACCTAGGTCTGAGAGTTGTCAGCAGTGACCGTGTGGCGAGAGGTTCTGCTCTGCTCTTGTCTCAGTGGCAATTACGCCGCACCCCGCAGTAGTTCAGGGACTAAGACACCAGCTAAGGAGGCCAAGAGGGAGGAAGAGATGGGTCTGCGTACTGACCTATTTCTCCGCCCAAGCCAGATGCCTCTCACAAAGGAAGTCTTCCAGTTTGAATACCGGAAAGGGAAGGGATGCCCTTGGCTTCCATCCCTGGGGCAGGAGCCTGCCCTCGAAGCCCCACCTCACCCTGCAGTGCCCTTTGCTGCATGAAGGCTGACCTGGGACAAGTAACGTTGTTCTGCAGCTCAGAAACATGATGGGCTCAGTAAGGGTTCAGCCACACAGCACGGACGGTGTCTGGGCAGAAGGAAGAAAGGATGGGGAAGGATCACACCTCTGAGCTGTGACAAGCCGTTTCATCAGCTCAGCCGCCTTCTTCAGCAGTGCCTTACCCTGCACGTGTTAATCAGGAGAAATCGTTTAATCTTTCTTACCTCCTTTTTCTCTAAAATGGGTTATTGATATATCCCAGCCTCGCACGGTTTGGCATGGATAAATCCATAACCAGCACTCTGTTGTCATGGTTATGGGACTCTCCGAACGGGTGTGTGCGAGAAAGAAATGCAAACTGTAATTCATACAGATCCTCTCTTTCTAAAATCCCAAATTGCATCAGTTGAAGTTGAAGCAAAGTCCCTGCAAATCAATGCTAAGGCTCCACTGTAGTGCAGATCAGCTTGTTGAAGCCTGAGCTCCAATATTTCCCCAGAGCATTCCCAACACCTGCTGAAACTGACAGCCCTGAAAGCAAGAAGGACCCTGCCCCCAATGTTGGAGCAGCAGATTATTCTGCAAGCATTATACTACTGAAAATGGTGTTGTAATGAAGAGTAGCTGACAAAACAGTCACTGTGAGCACCAGAAGTTCAAGAGACCCTGTGCTTTTATAGGAGCAATTTACGCAGGGCTTTGATTACCTCTGAAATGGAACAATCTTGAGTAGGAACTGAGAGCTCTCCTTCTGCTCTTGCTTGGACCGCAGTAGGAGCTGGAAAACCGAGGAGATGGCTTACATGTTAAACTGAAGCAAAAGGAAGGACCCTCCCGCCTTCACAGAGTCTGTTCACCTCCTCCTCCCAGCACAGCTTTAAACACCTGCCTGCAGCCTGCACCTCATGCCACTCCCCTGCATACACAAAGTGACATGGCAAGCGGTGTACAAACGCCCATCTGCCTCCTACTGCCATGCAGCACTCGAAAAATAAGAAAGAACAAATACCAACAACACTGATGATGCAAAAAGACACGATAACACCGGATAAAAATCCCTGATGCTGAAAGTGGACTACAACCCACTGAGATCTCCAGCTTTGGCACAGCTCTGGAAATCTGAACTACAGAAGCCTGAGGAGCTAAGAGCTGAGAATTGCTAGGCTAGACGAAAAATCTACTTTAGTGCAGAAAATGTTAAAGCAACTTCTAAACCACAGCCGGGAGGCACCTAACTACTGCATTGCAATGGGCCATTGAGCATCACAGCAGCCCCAAAAGGAAAGTAGCTGGAGCGCAGAGAGGAAAATGGAAAGGGGCAGAGAGAACTGCAAGGTAAGAGACTTGCTCCTGCAGAAGACATAGCACACAGACACACAGCGTGCCTCTTCAGCAGAAAGCCACCTGCCCTGACCATCAATCCAGCCTTTCAGAGCCCCACCGCTCTGTGCAGACGCTGCATGGTCGGGAGCAGGTTGGGAGTCAGCCCTCCACGTGCCGTGTGTCACGACTCAATTATCGGCACTAAATGCGGGTTCCACTTTGTCACCGCTGGGATCACGTTGTGGGTTTTAAGTAGACAGAAGCACTAACAGACTGAACTCCATCAAGTAGTATACTAGTCTCAAATAACTTCAAAATTATTGAAGTCAGGCATACGATTAGCTCCAGAGGCAGGCAAAAAAAAGTTATTACAAGATCAGCAAAATCCCACAAAACTGCCGCTTTTTATTCAAACGCAACTCTATCAAAACGCTTCACACAGCAGACTGGATGCCATTTACAACACTTCACTGAGAGAAACAACGAACATGTTTTTTAGAAGATAAGGCTTTTCACACTCTTCTTTATTATCATTACACTAATTATTCTGGGATAGTCATTCCTTTCTTGTTCAAGAAACATGGAAAATTCAGAAAGAAAATGCAGTACAGTATTCCCCCCTCCCTCATCCCTTTCCTTCTGAGAGAATGGTTAAAGGCTCTCTCTTAGGACTCTAAAAGTAAGACACTAAATACAGTCAGACAAGAGATTGTCACTTATATTCAGTGTTTTTACAAAATCCAGTAATTTATAGAAAAGCAAAGTTCTTCAAAATGACCTTTTAGGTACTAGACATTTTATCTGAAGTGGAAGAAAGAGGAAAAAAATCAAGAGGACTTTCTCATGATAGTATGAAGTGCACTTAGTAAGAGAAAGCTGTTGAAAATACTTATGCTCTATTTTAGGCCTTTCTGCTGTTGCCCATCACCATGGTATCAGAACATCTGAAATGTAAAGCAGGCGAGCGACCTCGGGGTCCCCGTGGGGTTTCTGGCTCTTTCTTGTTTTTGGCAACCACAGAATCCCATGCCAAGTGAGCCCACGTGTGCTTGCTTCCAGTGAGGGTGACAGCATGTAGCATTTTTCTGCAGTGCTACGTATGAGGAAGGACCTACAGCAGTTCTTAAATTGGTCAGAGTTTAGCTTTGTCCATTTACCTCTGGAAGTATTTTCCATAACCAGGCCCTTTTTGGACATGGTACCTACGCTTCAGAGTTTGAAAGTGGCATGTTAGCTTCTCTGAGGCCCATGTAGATGTCTTGAGGTGCAAATACATGATTTACTGTAAATACCTCATTTCGAGGTCTGAATGGGTTAATTTTCTTCTTTTGGTAATTCTGTGAAACTTCTCAAATGGATGTAAATTCATGGCATATACTTTTTAAAGCTTTTTCTTTTACCATAATAAAAACCCAGTCCCTGTCACACTTCTGTGTCTCTCCTAACGTGACAGCCAGGACCATCACTGTCACAAGTTACACGATGTAGCTATTATTACAGCAAACATTACGTCTCAAATGATAGGATTTTGTGGTCATCTGGTTGTGCTGTGCAAAATTCTGTTTAAACAGAGCTAACGATGAAACATTTAGAACCATTACATAATGCGTCAAAGAAATGAAAGAAAAAAGTTATGAAGACCACCAAAAAAAAAAAAGGTGTGGGGGGGAGGTGGGGAGAAGTACCTGAGGACATTCGACATTCTCCAGTGCAGCTCTTACCTACACAGCAGTTCTAATTTCTCCGACAACTCCTACCAAGGCTTGTGGTTAGAGCTGCACAGATGTCCTGAGCTAGACCATCTTATCTGGCTGCATCCACATTGCCACACAGTCCTGGAAACCAAACTTCTGCAGATGAGTTATCCCACCGATTGTAGGGACTGGCGTAATGCACCATCAGCTGTATGCTGGGAATGCAGATATGGTGCTCTGACAAAGCTCGACAGCTGCTTGGTAAATCCATGCAGGCTCCTGCCTTCTCCTCCTTGTAACCCTTCTGCCTGGCCGCAACTGGCAGCGTACAGATCTGCATGCAATTTCCAGGGACTCAGCAAACTAAATTGCTGGCTCAATCCCCCACCAAGAAATCTGGGAAAATTAAATCAGACCGGAGTCCTCTAGGTCATGCACCAAATGTCTCCGTGCTGCCCTGGGAAGAGCTGTGGGCATCACAGAGGTCTCCTACCTGCTGGGCTCAGGGCAGGCAGACTCCAAGTGGTGCAGGGTCAGCACGGGGAGGTGCAGGGGCAGCCCAAGGGGGCTCACCCACCCCATGCAGGGTGCCTGAGGATGGCAGACAATTAGACAGGACAAACACCTCACTTCAGGCCCCCAAGTTTTCTGTTGCACCTCAACTTGTATCTTCTCAGCAGGGCTTTGCACAAGCTTCTTGACAGATCACAGAATTCTTCTTTATCACCCACTCTTAGATACCACTAACACAACACGTAGCAAACAAACACTGTGTCCTCAGAACAAGGCAACAACCAATTACTGTAGTTTATATATTCAGTGAAACTATTAACACACCAGTATTTCAAAAAAAAACCGAAACCTTCTGAGAGTGCAGGGAGAGTTATACGTAGAATGTTTAGCCTAAGGTTTTTACCATTTTTTGGCACTCCATGCAAAAGTAGTGTCTACTTAAAATAATTGCAAAGCTGGTGTAATTCGTTCGGAATCACCACAAAATAAGTCCGAGTAGAAAGAACTTCAAAAAATTTAGAAAGGAATGAAATCGATGCCTTGAAGACAAATGTAACTGAAAAAAGTGTAAGACAAAATCATTACTCAGGGAAGACAAGTCAAATTATTACTGCTTTGATGCATACAGAAAAGCATCTTGATAACTGCAAGGCAAACCAAGGTGTCGCCATTATTGCTGAAGAATGTGTTATCAGAAGAGAACTTTGTCCCCGCATCCTGGGACCTTGGATAGTGGTGATTTGATTGAGCTGGCCTCAAAAATGGGCGACCACACCTGGACCAGAAAGGCAGAGGAGCTGATGAATGCAGCAGCAAGGGTGCAGCTCTGGAAGAGCTCCCTGAAGGCCGAGCCCTGCAGCTCCACACATCTCCGAGCAGATAACTACAGATCCGGGAAGCTGAGGGGGAGCAGGTATTTCTGCACGTCCAGCCATTACATCAGCTGTGGCATAACAAGTTGATAACAAGGATGTATTTTGAAGACGATAAGGTAAGAAGAGCCTAACACCAAGAGTCAGCTCCACAAAAAAAAAAAAAAAAGTATTTATACGAGACTTATTTCAAAGTTACAAAGAATCTAAAGGGAGATTATAGAGAAGATGGAGAGAGGTTTTTCTCAGAGGTGGACAGGAGGGAAAGGGCAAGAAATAACAGACACAATTTGCAGCAAGAGAAAATATCATTGCATATAAGAAAACATTCACAAAAGTGGTGCAGCACTGGAACTTGGGCCCAAAGAGTCTGTGACATCTCCATTGTGGAGATCTTCAGACCTGGACTGGACAAGGTCTGCAGCAACCTGATCTAACCTTGAAAGTAGCCCTGCTTTAACCAGGAGGTTGGGGGAGACACCTCCAGAAGCCCCTTTCTGACCTAAATTAGTCTGTGAGCTGCTTTGGAAAGGTGGAAGGAAGCAGCCCATCTCATGCATGTGCTTAGATAACCGTAGCTTTTCCTAAGCACGTCCAAGGATACCAGAGCTCCCGGTGGAACTGGACCAGCTCGGACAGAGAAGCCGCCCAGGCTGAAGGAGCTCACACACCCTGTGAGCTCCCAGCATCTTACCTGGCAGTTCAGCTGCCCGTTTCAGGCCCCGTTTTTCCTGCAGCTCCTTCCTCTGATCTGAAACCCCAAGACTCACAGGGGACCCAGCTGCTCTCAACCATGGTGCTGGACTCTGTGCACTGGGAGCCTCCGGAACGGCTGCTGCCCTGGGGACAGGAGGGAAGCTGCCCATTTCTACACAGTAATTCTCATCAGCCATGGAGCTACATCTCTGTTTTAGCACTAGATGTGCTAAGGTGCATCCAAACCTCGTGTCTCGCTGTATATTCAGAGAGCAGGCCATTTTCTGGCATCACCAGTCCCCCTGCCTCTTTACAAAACACTGCTGACAAAATGTTTCCTGTGGTCAAACAGCTGTAAAATGTCTTTAAAAACATCAAGCCATCCATCATACTCACTCCCAAAATAAACGGTAAACTAAAAAATATTCAGTAAAATTAGGTGGCTTTCATTGGTGTGAAACAGTATTATTCAGTATGTCCTGATCCTCAGGGCAGGGGACGGGCAGAGGAGATTTCTCACACCGACACCAAGCTGGAGCGATGCGGAGCAGGACCAGAGCTGTGCCAGTCCAGCAAATCCCCCTCCTGCTGCCCCCGTGCTCCTGCCCAAGCTCCCCCCATCCCTACATGGGAAGGACTCATCTCAGCTGCCTCCTGGCCCCGGTACTGGTGTCCCCTCCCCTGCAGACACAAAAGCCATTTTGAGGCCACTGTTCACTGCCTGAGGTTAGAAGGTATCTGTACACACCTAGCGCTGATTCCCTGTTCATGTGCCCACTGACACCACCGAGGCCACGTTTGGGAGGTTTATCAGACTGACCACAGCTCATCCAGCTTTAGATGATGGTCCTGCTGGAGGTCAGGCAGCAAAGGCGACCCTCATGTCCCCACACCTGCCTTCGGGCTGGGGCTGTGGTGACAACACACACAAGATTCCCCTGCATGCCCACAGATGTCCTCCCACATTGCTACTTGCGTGCCTGATGTAAGGAACTTCCTTGCTGACAAATTCCCAGGAACAGCAGCAAGAGGAGAAGCGGGGATGTGCAGCCTGCAGAGGTTGCACTGCTCTGCATCACCTCTCACTCCCCTGGGCTCCTGGCACTGCTTCAAGTTCTCCAGGCTCCATCGAGGAAATCTGGGCAGAAAGCACATGCCAAGTTTTTAGCTTGGCCCGGCTGACCAGAGCACTCAGGCTCACTTTCCAAGTCTGCTCATTTTTGCAATTTAAACCAGACTCCCGGTGTTGTTCCTGCCCATCTCTTTGTGGCTAAAGACTACAGCCTGCTCTCTGCTCGTCTTTCCAGGTCTATGCCACGACACAGGTGCTCCGGTGGCATATGGTACTGATAAGACTGCGCAAAAGGGATTTGCGTTAAGGAACAAATAGCAAAAACTCCGCAGATAAAGAAAGAAAGAAACCAACCTCCTTCCAGCGGTGGCAGAGAATGGCACGAGGCCGCCGGAGGTGGGGTCTGCCACCTGGGATTTTCCATCCCAGCAAGCCACCCGGGCAGGTTTTGCTCTTTTCTTTCACCGCTTTTGCTCAAAAGCTGAAGAATGGTGAAGGGGCACTGGAACATGACGAAGCACTGCCCCAAGAGACCTCACCGCCTGGACTGCGGTACCTTTCATCGTATATTTAGGATTGCTCTCCGGTTCCAATACATTTAAGGTTGGAGGGAAGCCAAATGAAGGGGCTAGGGTTGTCTTCCCAGCTCTCTCCTTGTGAAAGCAATTTCCTTTATTGGCATCTTCAAAGCAAAAGTAATCTTTCTGAGGGAGATTTGGCAAAAACTTGGAAGGTTTTTATAGCGATGGGGCCAAAGGTTTACAAAACTCCATCGAAGGCACTGCAGTCCAAGGTAATAGGTAGCTATAGGCTCACGGGAGAATTAATAGAAGGAAAGCTGGGTTTTCAGTAAAGGAAAAGGCAGAAACCTTTGTTTGGTTTTCAAAATTGATTTTTCCCTGTACTTTTCCTTTCCAATGCTCACATATCAACACCATCAAACACCAATATTTTAAAAGGGAGACGTGATCTTGAAAACAGTCATTTCAGAAGGTTTGCCATGATTTCAAGCAAAGAATTGTGCTGAAAAGTAATTCCTGCTTACCCACCGATCCCATATAATGCTACATTTCCCATCATTAGCATCTGGATATGGAGACAGTTCAGCATGACAGCTCAACGGAATGCTATTCCCAAGAGTCCTTTTGTATTTAGGAAAGAGTCAGAGCAATGGGGGACAAAAGAAAAACAAGACTGTGCAGAGCCTAACATTTCTAACCAAGCAGAGTAAATTAAAATCAGCAGAAAATGAAAGACGGTCCTTACACGTGGCACAGCAGAGTCCTTCCAGCGCAGATGTGGGACCCCCCATTCTCTGGCAGAATCAGCTCTTCCCCTGATCATTTGTGCTAGAAGCCAGGCTGAGCTGTCATCCAGTGAGTTTTAAAGCCAACAAATGTTCCCATCTCCAATTGTTTTTCATGCCTGCAATTGCAAGTGTATTCAGAAGAGAAAGCAGGCAGACAATAGCAGAAGGATTATATTTCTTAGGCGTACGTGCTGCAGGGATCGTGAAGCTGGGACAGAAGCTGAACACCTCTTGGCAACTGTATCTCATGGAAGAAGCCAAAATCCTCATTCCTTCTGGACAAAGGGAAACTGCAGGATTTATAAAATGCTATTGTTTATATCCTTTAAAAATAAAACTATGTCATTTTCTGCTTCGGCTATAGTTTAATTGGTACATTGAGCTGAAAGGGAGCAAAAGTGAAGCTAGCAAAACTTTGCCTGGAGCAGCAGTTTTGTTCTTAACTATGCTCATTACTTCATTTTTAACATCTCTTTCTCCGCTGATGTGACAAAAGAAGCCATCGGCATCTCCTTCTCATTACTTAGCTCAAGGATTTCCCTCCAAGACCAGAGGTAAGAGGTTCACCCCACCAATGGGGGTCTCTGGACAGATAGGGGCTGGATCCCGCAGTGCTGTCAGTGGCAGTGGTGCTGGCAGCACCAAGCAGGCACTCAGGGTGGACTGAGATGCTCTGGCACATTGGGGTAGCCTTCATGTTGCCTCCCATCTAATTAGACATCACATATTTGTGCTTTGAAGTATCCACAGCTAGATAAATAGATATGCTCCTATTTAGCTCGTATTTATTCTTTCCTGATTCCCACCATTTTAGCAGCATTTCCAGGCTCTGCCACCTCCTGGGAACATCCCAGTATTTCGTTCCAGGAACACAGCGATGGGGTAATGCACTTGACCTTATACATACAGTCTTTTCCTTTACCTTTTCAAGCAGTTTTTCAAATATCTTGACAGAAAATTCTGGCTGTTAAATTTCTCAAGGAGCACAGCTAAACCCGACTTTCATGTTATTGTAGTACTTTTGCAACCAGAAACTACACTAATACGTTTATTTTTTTCCCATGGCATTACTATGACCATGGCTAGACTGTACCACTTGGATTGTACAAGCAGCGCATCAAACACAACTCAGAACTTTGCAGGTAACCCGTCTCAGAGCATGCAGGGAAGAAGGAAAAGACAGAGGGTACACTTGCCAGGAGGCGTTTTGCTGAGTGATGCCCAGCATGCACACATGACCTGGGGACGTTTGCTTTGTGCATATCTGCAAAACCTGAAGCGGTCACAATTTCACAATATGCTCATGTTCTCCTTCGGGTGGAAGTCAGCATCTCCAAAGTTTTTAGTTCTGTTAGACTCCCACTCGGCTGCAGAGCCAGAGAAAACAAAGCCTTTATACTGCTGGAATTTTGGCAGAAGCCCAGGCTGCCTGCTGTTACCTGCTCACACCGACCCAAACAAGTCTCCGAGCAGCAAAACAAATCCACCTGCTTCCAACTCATTGCACATTTTTATCTCCAAGAGAAAGGTAAAGGTCAGTTTAGGCACAGGTGTTAGGTTAATGCCTCCTTGAAGGAAAGATTGCATCAGGGAACAGTGGACTTTAGTTCATTTAGAGGACACTAAAATCTGCAATATCCTGAGACTAGAAGGTAATTGAGGGAAAGTAGCAATGACATTTGAGGCAGCCAGATTCACTTGGTCAGGCTGTTCCTGCTTGCTCAGATTCCTCCCCTCCCTTCTGAATACTTTTGATTTTTTTTCTGTTTGTAACTGCAAGCACACTACACAAATCATCCTTTCAAACTTGTTCCTACCTTGATTAAAAAAAGAAAAAAGGTGTTTTACAATTCTAATGCTGTAACTGCTGTGCGTATGCCAGAAGTTTGTTCCTACTGTGTCAGCCCATACAACAGCTCAGCCTTATCTGCACAGCACAGAGATTTGAACAGGTTTAAGAGAGCTTTCAGAAATTTAAATTCTCTGTTTACCACCCAGTAGCCTCCTCTGCTTCTCAGCACACACCGTGCTGACAAACAAACACAGCCCCCTCCTAGTGCACACACATCCCCCCAGAAGGAGTGGTATGAATTAAGGTCAAGTCCTAACTCAACCCAGCTTGAAGGAAGTGCCCGGCGTGGTGGGCACTAGATAGAGCAGAAAGGAGAAAAGGTTTTAGGTCCGTGTGATTTCCCACAGGGAACGGGGAAGTCGTAACAAACACTAAATCATCGTCACCTCTTCAGCCAGGTCCTCACAGTGCTTGCTAAGGGAGGCAGCAGCCATGCTCAGAGGTGTCAAAACAAGCAGTGATGTTTGGAAAGATTTGGGAGAAAATTCCAAAGACATGAAATTGTGGCCTTTTCGATGACAAAAGACACAGCACCCCACGTCTCTTCCAACAGGGATCTCTCCAGCACACATCCACCTGGGCTAACTCTTCCCCAGATAACATACACAGCTTCGAGCTTCCTAGAAAACCCTGCGTGCAGTAGCATAAAAGCTGTTTACGTATATATATATATATTCACACAAACACTTCTCTATATACACACATTATATAAGTAGAGTTTACAAGCTGTATATATATATATATATGTATGCCCTATATAAATCTATATACACACACATATATATACACATACAGTATATGCAACTGATACAAGACTCATTAATTACAGAAGTTAAACTTGTGAGAAAAAATTAAGCCTAAATTTCCCAACAGTGAAGGTGCAAAATGCCAGTAGAATTAAAATAATATTTAATCTAAATGATCATGAGTCTCCCTTTCCAGGAGCCCAGGCTGTGGGAGCATCCTACGCAGTGATGTTACCTTGTCCATCAGTGAGGCGGGGGGGAGGCTTGAGGCAGCTCTGATGGCCAAAGAAAATTGCTTCCCAATGAAGACCACCAAACAGCGTAAGGAAAAAGCAACAGAAAATGATTTCAGTGCTTAGGTCATTTCAAATTGGATAGAACATGTTAGCAAAACATTTCATTTTGATCTTTCCACTCCATGGGAATTCATTTACCAAAAAGGTTAAATCTGTAATTTTTTTTTAAAAGCTTGCCTGTTGGGTTCAAAGGGTGCAGCTTGTTCTTACCACTACCTCAGACCTTGATGTGTGACTGATAACTTCTAAGCCTACGCGCTTTTTTTTTTTTTTTTTTTCAGAAGTCTGTGAAAATGCACAAAAAATGCAAGTAATTGCATCCTGAGGTGATGGAGTTATCTCCCCCAAAATCCAGGCAGATTCCCTGGAATAAACTTTCCTCTCTGAACTCCTCCTGGTCCCTGCCTGCAAAGACTTACCACTGCTTACACAGTGTCGTACTGGGGCCACAGTGGGAAAATCATTTTAAAAGCAGCAGTCAAAAATGACGGAGCAACAGCACTGAAGCAATGGCAGTGTTTTCCCCAGCCTGACGCATACAAAATTCTGACATCGTTCAACATGCTTGCAGACCACAAGCTGTTACAATATCCGGGATGGATAGAAATCCATTCTCTTTTAGCAAGCTGGTATCTGCTTGTATTTCCATGCTGCTGGAGTGTCTTTTAAGCCTAGCCTTATCGTTCCCAAACTGCTCTTTTCAAAATTAGTCTCCAAACTTGCAAAGCAGATTCCTAAAAGCAACAGTAGCAGCAGGAGTCTGCCAATGAGAAAACGAGAATTATTTGCATGCTTATAGCCCAAACTGAGTTTTGAGTTAATACTTGCTCTCTGCTTGATATTTTTGCAGCTGTTCTGCTTACCAAGGGTGTGAGGCTGGGAGAAGGAGCCTATTTGCCTTGGACACTGCACATTAGTTGTTGGCAAGAGGCTGTGATGCATCTGAAAGGTGCTGGGCGGGCTGGAGAGGGGCAAAGGGGGCTGCCCTGAGCCCATGTGGGATCCCACCTCTGGCAAACACCTGGGAGGAGCAGGCAGGAGGTCCCTGGCCACCTTCAGAGGTGAGTAAAATGAGAGAAATCCCAGAGGGATGAAATTTGTTGTAGCCCTGGAAAGCACTGGAAGTTGTCAGGACCGAGGGAGGAGCCTGCTCCAACACCACTATGGGGAAAGGCACTGTTGGGTCAATCCCCCCTCATCCCCAGACATGCTCACTTCTCATTTCTCAACTCCTGAGCTTGGGCCAAGCCACCAATTCACACGTCAGTCCTGACCCTGCTGCAATGTAAGCAGATCTGCACTGAGAAGGATTTGTATTTATATAGGTAGGGTTTTTTTTATTTCAACACCTGCAAGAACAAGGACACTTATAGATGATGGAACTTGGAGTGAAGCAGATTAAAATAAAAGGGTGGTATACCAGTAACACAGCAAGCAGTTAATGTATGGAACAGCTACCATTCATTAAAAAATGCTTGCAGGCTTTAGAATTTAGTGTAAAATTTTACTAGGAAAAAAAAAAAAGAAAGTGGCACTTACATTTTTCTGCACCTGGATACAAAACATCCATGAGCAACACAAGACTGAAGCAATGGGCCTCAGCTTTGTGTAAAAGATGGCTTCACGCATTTCTGGAGAACCTCCATGGCCAAAAGCAGTAAATCCCCCCACATACCTTAGATGTTACCAATGGTGTGGAGTAAACTCAAAATCGGATCTGTAAACACAAACGTAATTTCCACATTCATGTAATTTAACGAAGATGCAAAGTAGAAACAAAAAATATTTGCTTATTTTGGCTTTTGGTACTAATTTTGACTCAGTCCACAGCTAATCTATCCTTCAAACTACAACCAACAGAGGAACTATTACTGCGTGTTGTGTTGCTTCTTGTCATACGAACATGCTGGGAGCTGGCTGCTTACTAGAGGTGTATTCACACAGTCAGCCATGTGGTGTAATTACAGCTCAATGGCATGTACACAGAAGCACAGAGAACTGGGGTTGCTCATTACTTCCTTTGTTAAAGCCTATTTTTTGTTGCAAGATAGTTCTTATGGCATGAGAATAAACAATAATTTTCTTTCTTTGCACGTCATCAGCATTTTCCTAGACAACTCGTTCCTTCATCGTCAGCACTCACGACTGTACTAACGCTGCCAATAACCCCTTCCAGTAGCTCTTAATTTAGAGGAGTATTTGTGCCCAGCTTTTAGCAGGAGGACAAGGTGACAGGAGACATGCACGCACACAGAGTTGTGCACACAGTCATATCCCTGCTCTGCTGATGGGACAGGCTGATTTGCAAGAAAGATGCACAAAACAGGACTGTCTAATCCTGAAGGGAGACACCCGCTGGATGTGCTGTCGGCATGCTCCAGCACTGGGTTAGAAGCCCTACATAGGTCCTATGGATGGAGAGAGCACAATTCAAAACGTTACCTGGAAGAAAGATCGCTGTAGATATTGCCTGATACATTGCCTGATGTTGCCTGGTACATTGCAGGTAACTGGGACCCTCTCCTGTCTGCTCAGCGCACTCCGTCATGAAACAAGTGAAATGATAGTCCTAGGAACACCTTCAGAGATTTCAAAGAAAGGGATGTTTAGTACAAGCTCTTCAGCCTCTTGATCCTATGTGGACCATCCTATACGTGAGCACACTGAGGGAGTTACCGCTAGCAACTTCTGGCCTTACTTTTCTCCAGAAAAATGTTCTGCATCTTTCATTAGTTTTTATATGCAAGCCAGACTTTCTTTCACAGATGTTTTAGAGGGAACCATTTATACAAGCACAAGCAATAAAGAGCTATTTTATCACATTGCCGGAAAATCCATCATTGCAGCATATTTTAACAGCATATCATTTACAAGGTATTAATAAAGGAGAACTAAATATTATATTACTTCTGGTATAAAGAGTCCATTATAGGCGTTTATAAACAGATCACTAAATGTTACGAACTTAAGTAACCCTATTGACCTGCACCATAAATGCTCTGTAGCTATTGATTCACCATATACTAACACTTAGTGGATAAACTTTTACAAGCGAGTTACAAACTCTCTCTTCATAAGAAATATGACATCCTCCCAAACACACACAGAAATGGCTCACACACACATACACAAACCACAACAAATGCACAAAACCAAAACACAAGAAAGAACAAAAGCCTTTTTTTATTTGGTTTACCTCCTGTAAAATTAAAGTTATACATTGGTGTACAAAAGTAAAACACAGAACAGCCCTTTTCTTCTTCTTTTTTTTTTTTAAGAAAAAAAAAAAAAGTTTTCATAATTTTTCAAATGTGGAACTTGACAAAAGAGAGGGAGGACCTGAAACGGCCAACCTAGATGGATCAGAGGAAGAATTTCCAAGAATAACCAAGAAGCGTTAAATCTGTTCCTTCTCTCTTTATGCCATTTTATGACGTAATTTGCTTGCAGTATATTCAGTAACGGAGGGAATGCAACTCATCTAACCAAAGAGATCTCAGAATTAGCTGTCCAAGTTGGTACTGGTCACCTGTCTAACTCGATCAGTGGAGAAACCAGGAACATCCAGAGGACAACCCAACACATTTGCCTTAGATGGCTCTATCCAAGGCAGCTTCACGCTCCGGAGAGGCCTTTTTCTCACCATCAAGGCCATTGTCCAGGTTCCCTCTCTAGAGCTGGATGACTATCATGTGGACAGTCATGCCTGAATAAGACAAGCCCCATTTTTAACATCTGCTTCTATACAACAGCTGCATATTCAGCTCAGCATAATGTGTGGTATTTGAAGGTTTAACCCGTGAAAATGAGAGCTTCAGCTTAGGCAGAGTGGTATCAATACAAAGATACTGGTTATCATGGGAATGGATGGAAAAGTAGCAGCTGATACTTGAAGGCATTGACTGAGCTGGATTAAATCTCTATGGGTTCGCACCCTGCAATGGTAACACTATGGAGCAGGGTGTGAAGCACTTCGAACCCCAGGCACTTCTGGCTTCTGCATTCCCCAGCACATAACCCATTGCTGTCTTATGCCGGGAAGACAAGAAAAGAACAGAAGGGTAAACGTGTTTCTAAATGCTGGCACTTCAATGTGTATCCTTATAGGACCACCTGCAATACGTCTCTTTCTCTGCTGTTTACATTCCGTAAGTGCAACCTGTTGTTAATATCAGGTGCCTGTAAAATATGAACCAGGCTCAAGTACCAAGACGAACTGTAATAAATCACTACCAATATACAACTGTTTCTATTAAACACTCAGGACTGCACCAGTAAAGTTTCCTCTCAAATACTGGTGTGGAGCTTGCTCTGGCATCAACTTTTTCCTCTTAACTGGCTCCCCACCATAACAATAACTCTGTGATTGAACACCTTTATTTGAGCCAATACCTAGTGCAGTTACAGAATAATTCTTCATACCAATGAAGAATTACAACAAAGTATTTGGAAAAGAAAAAAATGAATCTATACAGAAATGAGTACAAAACTATGCTTCCAAGATAGATTTACCACGCTTTAAGAAAAACAAGAGCTACATCATCCTTGTTCAGATGCCTGATTTTTATTATTTTTCTTCTTAGTGAGGCTAATTAACAATGTAAAAGATATCAGTTCTTACCATTTGGGTTGTATGAGGGTAGCAAGACAGGACTTTCTTATTCTGACACTAAGCTGTGAATGTGCTTGTGCTTGCATTGGGGGAACAAAGCAGTGTTCAGAGCACAGGAGCCTTGTCTACTTTCTTGCCTACAGCCTCCTACTTTGCATAAACTGACTTGGATGGCAAGCACTGCCATGTGGCTGTTGATAAATGAGGGCAGAAGACGTCAGCCTGCTGGTAAACGTGTGAAAATATTTGTTACTGACATCCGTATCCTACATTCAAGTTTGGCATGCAACACCTGCACACAAAATACCCTCATGTGCCTGTCTATAGGAAACACCAGAAAAATCGCAGTAACATTAGCGATCTCTATTCAGCTCTTGAATACCAAGGAAACGAGACAGTAATACCTGTTAGAAGGAAAACACTGCAAGAATATGCTTAGCTTTAACTCATGCTTCAAAGACCATAATTTTAAAAAATACTCAGCTCACATACACTGGCTTTCTGCGAGGGCTGGCTCAAATTTTTCAGCTAAATTCTTGGCAAATTATCTTTGCTGCTGTTAAGCTACTTCTGAATGATAACCATAATGTAAAGCCAGCTGCCCATCAACGTGACAAGAAGCTTGTCTGGATTTTTCATGTGCCATCACCCCGCCATTGCTAATAGTATTACTTGCTATATATTGTCCCCTGTAAGTGCAAAGAAAAGCACAAGTACAAGAGTCTCTTAGTAAAACATTAATCTCAGATCACAGATTTATTTTATGGATTTGCAACACAGCCCATATTACAAACATTGTCTGGGAACATTTACAAGAATAAATAAGATGGACTCGCAGTTGTAAAAAAAAGATTACACTTCACTGTAATGTACAGTCAAAAAATATATCTGATATTCATTGACTTGACATTATTTACCTTCCTTCTTTTAAGCTAGAAAGAAAAGACACTGAATGCACAGTGTTGAGATTTTTGTATTTATAGTTTTTCCTTTTTTTTCCCGTACGTGCTTTATCTATCAAACATCCAAACTGTACAAGTGAGTTTCACCAGTAATCCATAAAGGCCAAAGGAGGGGAGATGGGGGCAGAATTGCAACAGCAGAGACTTGCTCTCATGCAGCATTCCTCCCTGCTGGCAGAATGCATCCAGGGAGCTGGATAGGATCCTGCTGATCCAGATGCAGCTGCAGCATTGCTGTCTGAAGTAGTAACAAGTCTGGTAACAAGTGATGCTAGTACATTTTAATTTCAACAGGATTGGCGCAGAGGGGAAGGAGGTGAAGGAGATTAAATCAATACAGGAGTGAATTTTGTCAATGCGGTTAGTCAGTATGGATTAAACGTGTCAAGGATGCAGCCGCAACGTTCGGCATGGAAGAGCAGCGTAAGTGCTGAAGACATAAGAAAGGGCTACCAGGGGTGATGAGGGGGATGATGCCAGTTCTGCTCCAGGTACACCGAAGTCCAGCACATGAAGCGTTAGAGCTAGTTACACTTTCAGCAATGCAAACAACCCATCATCATCTGTCCTCAGGAGTCTTTTAGAATAGCTGAATTCATGAAAGCTTATAAAGTGTTGGCCACACTCCCACTTCCACCCCTGCGAATGCACTCCTTTCTGTAACTTTGGGTAAGGAAGATTTCCTGGAGGTCCCCACTGAAAGATGATGTACTCACACAAGGAAATAAACCTCTGCAGAGCAACATGCTTGAAGCATCTCACAAAGACCCCCAAGCAGTAGTGTGCCAGGATATCAGATATCCCAGTAAAAAGTCTTCACTGAAACCCTGTCATTTTGCAACAAGTACTTCTGCTAAAGTGACCCCTATTCTGTTGGTAACCTGTATCGAAAAGATCAGGACTGGTTCCAAAGGTTACATCTACAGTGTACCTCCACCTTGCAACAACAAGCAAATCCTTGCTCCAGACGGAACTGTCTCCGACTACACTGCTTAGAAACAGCTCATGCTGAATTGACTTGCAAGAAAAAAGTTTTCTCCTCACCCCCCCACCAGGAAACACTATGGGAACACCAGCATCTGTCATTCAGTCTGCTGCACTATTTTGTTTTTTAAGGGTTAGGTTGAAAACAGAAAATAAGGGTGAAAAATCTGTTAGAGGCACTGGGACAAGGCTAGGAAGGCTCATTTAGATCTCTGGTTTTTTACAAACAGAACAAGCTGCCAGGTTTTCACAATTATGCTACTCCAACCTGAAACTGTAGGATATTCTAAGTGTAGTCTATTGGTTACAAGGGAGGCATTTAGAATCTGTTAACACAGGAAAATAAGGATTATAGACTAGAGGCCACTGGAACTCAGCAAGATTTTTGTCTTTCCATAAAACTCAGTATCACCAGGATTTGGTCTTGACGTATAAAAATGCATGAATTTACTTAACTGCTATACCAAATTGTATATTCTTCAAATACGTATGAGGAGGAAGATGACTAATATTTTCCAAGTCAATAAACAGATACTACATGATAGATTTCCCTAGCGGCCCTTGCAGAAAGTGCGCTTTGCTTGCTTGCTATGCTGTAGGAAGAACTACGGGTATTTTGGGGAACAGGGAAAGAAAGGGCACTTGCATTTAAATTGTGTATCATGTATGTATGGCTACAGAAGACTGCAATCTAAATAAAATATGAACACAGGAGGGTTAACAGAGTACTCATTACTCACTTCTGTATACCTAACTTTAATTAGCTGGCTTCCTCAGTTCCTGCTCCTGAAAAGGTCTGTGCAATGAACATGTAATACTCTCTTTTACCACTTCACAGTTTTCTAAGAGGTATACTGAGTTTTAGACCCAAGAGTCACGCTGAATACCTTTTGTCACATGGTCCCATTTATGTTTCTAATGGGTTGACTGAAGCTTGTTCACTTCAGACAATTGGAAGGATCTCAAATGAGAACCAACAGGTTCATACCAAGTTCAGAAGATGCCCTTTCCAACAGCTAAAAGGTAACTTGACTGCCAGTATAACACAGTTGATTGTTTAAATGTATTATAGGACAAAGAAGTTTTCTGAGTGCAACATTTGCACTGTATTGCACATGCAGGAATACGCCAGGACTGTGCACAGCTCTCTGATGACTTTCAAAGAACCCTGCGAGCGTGACAGATAGGGGCACCTCGTACTTGAAGGTTCCTCTCAAGAAAATCGCCTTTTATCTCTGTCCCTCAGGATTTATTCCCTCCGCTACACTGACTGCTCCATCTCTGGAGAGCTTCACAAGGTGGAATGTGCTACCACCTGTTTTTTTTATGATCTTGGCATGAACTCAGAAAAGTAGGAATGACATAAGTAAACCCCTGCGAGAATGAGAGGGAGAACAAAGTGGAAGTTTCCTACCTGGTTCAGGACTCCATGTAATCTTCCTTTACCTCCAATGTTTGTCTTTCTCCAAAGGACATTTCTTTTCCTTTCCCTCTCTTCCAGATAGCAATTGGTTGAAATGCCTTCGGAACCGCCCGCTGCAGGCAGGAGCCTCTCTCCTTTCTCTGCCTTTACAGGACTCACAAGCAGTGACCCACGCTGACTGGCCTGTGGGCCTAATTCTAACCTAATTCTAAAGGACCTGTGAAAAGTAAGTGGAAAAACAAGTCTAATATCTACAAGCCTAAATCTACTACTGTGGGGTCTATATTGCCACTGGACATTTTTACAGGGCATTTAGAGATCCAGACTAAAAGGTAGAAACCTACTGACACACAAATCCATGTTTCTCTGCCCAGAAGCTACGCTTTGGGATTCCCTCCTTTGCCCTACAGAGTTACATGGACCAGACTGATTAGGGGTCGCAGCATTTCCCAAGATATCTGTCTACTTTCTGGGCGCGTGGGTGTAACATGGGTTGGCGCTGAGCAGGAGAGATGGGGTACAGGAACTACAGCTTGATTTTGGGGGGGGGAAAGGTGACAAAGTCTATGGCTTTTTCATACGTGTAAAAATCTTTCCTTCTAGCCGCCTGTTGACTGTGGACTAAAATGGACAACTCTAGCTCACATAAATGGCTGAAACGTGAATAAATTAAGTGGGACCAACCAGTGTTGGAGCTAAGCGTTGACAAAAGCAGACAGAACTCTGTGCAACTTGGCTAAAAAATTTCAGTCATGAACTGAAATGCCTCCTACTCCCCACAGACTTACTGGATCAGAGAATACCAGTTATTTCAATCCACAGACCTAAACCCGCTAAATCCCCATCTGCTTGTTTGCCACCTGTTTCAGTTGCCTTCATACGGACACTATGCTCCCATCCATGGTCTCTTTTCTTCACATTAATAAACAAGTACCTCAGGTCTACTTACAGGTCCTCAAATACCTTTTTCTTTACAGCCTTTTTTGGGGGTCTGGGGGTGAGGAGGTGCCAGCAAAGGATGCAGCTCCTGCAGAGATCTTAATTTTGAAAAAAATAAAAAATTTAAAAAAAGATTTTCAAAACCTACTGTACCTTGCAGGGTGTTTAGTCTCTCTGTCTCTTTTCTGCAACAACTCAGGGTCTCCTTTCTCCAGCAGCCAGCCTCGATATCTCTTGCTTCAGTTACACCCCTTAACAATTTAAGATGTTAGTTACCCTGTGTATGAGATAGTCCCCATACCCCCAGCCTTCTTGACTTATTTCCAGTTCCCTGAATTTCAGATTACACTTCAGATCCATACTATGCTATCAATAAACAATTCTCACCCAACTCCGCCAGGATGCTGGAATGGGAATAAACGTTTTCCTTATCACCATTCAAATATTGTCAAAATCATATTTTTCCCAGCCTAAAATTCAGTCATTGAAGAATTCACCTTTTCTACCTTACATTACTGCTCCCCAACCACAGCAAGTAATACTTCGGTTGGGAAATTTGTCCCTGACTGTTAACCCTACGAGGAGTGAGAAAGCCTCCTTTACCTCATCATTTCTCTTTCCCAGTGAAAACAAACCCAATGCCCAGGATCTTGCTTCAAACACGTTACCTATTTTGCTACTGGCTGTTCTCTATGGTTTAAAGAACCTCAGGATAACAAGGTTATTTAGAGCGGCCTTCTTTTCTTTCCCTTCATCATTAATTTACATCCAACATATATGCATTGAGTAGCAAAGAACAGTGTAAATCCCTGAGCCAACACAGACCCAGGTCAGCCCCCTGAAATCAATGCAGCTGTGTGCTGATATAACAGTTTGGGTCCATAAGCAGAACCACCTGTAGTGTTTGCTGAGCATCCTTCAATGCTGATTGTCAGCTGAACATTAGAAGAAAGCTGAAACACTGAACTGAGCTGGCACGTAATCAGTTGTGACTAACAGTTGGGCTGTGCAAACTCACAACATTTGCATTAAACTTGTTTCTTGAAAATACAAGGTAAGGTGTAGCTTAAACACCTTTCACTGCTAACATCACTTTGCATTCTCAGAGGGCTACAAGCACACGAAACACGTCAGCTGGTACTTGCCACTGACCCTGTACTAGTATTTTTCAAACCATGAAAATATGTTCAGACCTACCTCAAGACCTTAAACAACTTCACTGCAAGAGCTATTCTGCTCTGCTCATCTAACACCTGCTTCTCTCCATGTATACATCCCTCCTCTAGGCTTACTTCTGGCTTTTAAATCTACTTTCCTCTATGCTATTGTTAAGCCTGGAATCACCTCTGACACTTATTTTTTTGGTTATATTGCCATTTCTTCTACCTCTCTATTCCCTTTATCCTGGGTATTAACCTCAGAGCTTGAACTAGTCCTTCAGTAGCTAGAGGTATGCTAGCTTCCACGTAAAATTAACAGAATGTTAAATACTAATTAATATTTCCAAAGCTTCTACAGGGAGTGAATCTCTCTGGCTTTCTGGAGCTGGTGAAGTCATGAACATTTCACTGGTAGTTCTTCCTTACCTTCTTTCAACCTGGGCAGTTGAAAAATCCCATCCTGGGATCAGGATTCCCTCCTTCCTCTTCTTTGCAACTGGCCCCCAACTACTGACCTATGCTGTTACAGCAAGCTGTGGTTACAGCAATTATGCCTGGAATCCAAACAGTTGTATTTTGCCTTCCTTCTAACTTTTATGTCATAATTTTGCTTTGTCTTCTATTCTTTTGAGGAATTGCTTGTGTAGCTTAGCAGAAAAAAAAGTTAAAGAAAAAAAAAAGTAAATCAAACAAGTAATTTGTTTCCTGTAACACCAGACATTCACCTGAAGCCCCAATATAAACTAAAGGGGATTTCTGCAGGCAACAGAGAAGACCAACCTGAAACAGAACAGAGGAACTTGTGAGGGGGTTCTCATCAATACTTTGTGGCACTCTAGCTACATCAAAGGATGCTGTAGTCCACCACATTTAAGACCTTCAAGATTTTCACTTGTAAGAAGCCAAGAATCCAAAGCTTCTTGGAAAGAACATGAGCTAAACAGTTCAGCATCCTCTGCAAGCCCCTCCTCTGCTTAGCAGGAAGGAGGATTATTGCTGTTCCATTTGCAAATACCAAGCATCCTTTCTTAAGTCTGCTGCAGGTCCTGACAGAGATAACAACTTTTTGGTTAGATACTGGTCTATTTACGTCGAGTTGCTTTTATCAGATTTAATTTTCATACTTCATTGTCAAGTCAAAGGTATAATTTTTTAGAAAAGAATGTCTATGAAGCAGAGGTGCCTTTTCAATTTACACGTGGAATTAGTACATTTTTTTTGAGCTTCTGGCATTCTCTATGCCAGGCATTAACACAACAGAGTTCCCAGCACAGTCTCTGAGTATTTACTTGGGGGTGGAAAACTACTAAGTGGTAAGAAAGTGGAGTTTTCCTTAAACTCTTACATTCAGTCTAGCTTTTAACAAGTCTGTATTTGAAGAAACCTGCATCTCCCAGAATCTAATTTACACACAGAGCAACCCTGTATCCCCGCACCCTCAAGAAAAATAAACAGCTAAACTGAAGTACTGAATATTGCAGTCCTTGTTCATTTAAAATTCTCTAAGATTATCCTGCAGACCTTAGTGATCAACTACTTAAGCATACTCTTCTAGAAAAGCAATTTCTTAGCTTCTAGGAAGTCAGAATGAGATCCAGAACCATGGCAAAACACACCTGATGTTTATTTCAAAGAAGTAGAGCTGCACGGGCATTTCTGCAGAACAAAACAAAAGCTGTGTTGCTTAAGATGGAAAGTTGCTGTGCTGGTCGAAGACTTTTCTGAGCACATGTCAGAACAGGTTTCTGTGTATGTACATCACCTTTCCTACAGCCTGGATGGGTTACCATTTTGAAATTTGCAGGGGCTGGAAATGTGAATAAATCACCCAGCTACACCTGATCGTAAAACAGTTTGGAAACAGTGAGGAAACCTCGATCAAACCCAATTTTAAGATTACCTTCAGATTCTAAGTTCTTGAGCAGGAACCTTCTTTGTTCTCTCTTTGCACAGTGTCTAGTTCAGCAGGGTCCTGTCAGGACTAGGGGTCCTAAGTTCTACGGCAATACAAATAATAAATAAAAAAATAATAATACATAGTATATGATCAATAACACCTACTTTATACCCTGTTTTTCAAAGATACACTGCACCCCAGCAAATACTTGAAAAATATGGTAACAAAGTTACCAAAGTTGCAAGACAAATGCAATTTGTTTGATGCAAATATTTAACCTTAGGGTTTAAGTGGCTGGGAAACTCATTAATGCTATTGCTTCACCAGCACTGAAATGAACACGGAGTAGAGATGTAACCAGTTCATGCACACAGCCTTGGGAGTCTAGCAGAAACTGGGAGGAAACATGTAGAAGCCGAGGCAGTGAATCCATGAACAACTTCTCATCTCCATCATCTATTTTCATGCTAAGAGGAACCAGATACAGAAATATAATTCCAGTGATTTTTGGTGTTGGCCTTTTCATTTGGAAAATAAAACAAACACAGGTAAGGTAGGCAAATTGTAATGAAACATGTCATAGATCCCCTATGGCTATCTCATTTTTCCCAAATGACTGCTGCATGAAATTCAAAAATTAAAGACTGAGATTTGAAAATAAAAATATAACTTAAAAAGGAAACATTTAAAAGAGAATTTCCTAAGGGTTTCATTCTTTCCCCACTCTGCGGCAAGGAGAGCAAAAATACAATCCCAAAGAGGAGAGAAGTCAGAGGGGATTAGAAAGTCCAGTCTTTCAGTCTGTCTCCCATTTTGCTAATTCGTACAGTAGGTTATTTAAGAAGCGGTAGATGCTCCAATAGAAAGCAGGCAGCAGCAAACACAGGCATCATCTCCTCCTTCCAGCGAGGTCTGTGCAGTCTCAGTCTCTTGCTCCGGGAAGGAGAGGTTTTCCTTCCCACACTTGTTACTGCCTTCTAACGTGGGAGAGGGGAGAAGCGTCTGCCAGGGGTTGGGGTCTACCATGTCGGAGGCTCCCCTCCCTTCGCTGGGCTAAAAGGAACTCAAGTATTCCAGTGCAACCTCGTATACAAATTTATACTGTTCCTGAAAGACAAAACAGAAGTCAGTGATGCTGGGATGCAGATGAACTCTTTGAAGCCTCATTCCACAAGCTGCCAAAAATACCTCCTCTCTCCTTCTTAAACATTTGGCAGGACCAGGCAAACATTAATTGTATTTCTATGTGATACTGAACAAGCATTACTAAGAGATGTTATCATCAATGGAAGAGAAAAATGCTCAAAGAGACAGCCACCCTATGGACTATTCATTAGTTCATGTTCCATGCCCTCACTGCTTTTGAGGAAGAATTTAGTGTGATCGATTGAGATGTTTGAATTCAGGACAGTTTCATCTCTCTGGTTGCAGGGAGCATGGTCTGAGTTTCAGACTCTTCTCCCTGCCTGGTTTCAAGGCATGTAACAGCAATAAGCACCAGGCTATATGCATATGCAAAAGGACAAATCCTACCCGCTTCCCATAGCCATGGTGACAGCAACTTGGGGTTTGGCCTCCTGGAAGCAGCTGGGTGTGGGATGCTCTGCTCCCCATGCTGCTCAAAATGAGAAGTAGTGGGACTGAGGGACTCATTGCATACGCTAAAATAGGACTGAATTTAATTCTGCTGGCTTCATATTATGCTTGGGTTTGATTCATGCTGGACTAAGCCATGAAATTTTGTACCTATACTGAAGTCCCCCTGCATATGCTGGGTGGGGTGAAGTGTAGAAAAAAAACTTACCAGTGACTCCACCATGTTGGACTTGTTATTCCGTAACGTTTTCACTATGTGGAACACGTCAATGATATTTTGCTGTTGAATCATCTCACACACACTGCAGATGGCACAGAAGGTGCCACTACGTCCCCCACCGTTCCTGGGTGCAGAAGAAAAGAGGCAACAGATGAAGCCAGGCAAGGGAAGAGAGCACTACTTACACAGCAGCACGTACACCGAGAGAGCTCTGTATTCAGCAATCTGGTTGACAAAGTTCATGGGTTTGTGGAAAAGCAGTTCTGCAGGGGCAGTGTGAGAGCTGACAGCGCTGTGGCACGAGGGAAGGGCTAAGCTCATCCCTGGCAGTGGCAGAGAGGAAGCCCTGGGCACTGCCATGCTCCTCTTCGCTCCTCTGGGGCTCCATGGTCAGAGCTGATCACAGCAGAAAATAGCAGAGACTTTTTGGCTACTCCTCACCACAATCAGTAAAATCTCTGGGCCAGGAGGTAATATAGCACAATATTCAACTTGAAGTGTATTACAAATGTAATTTAACTTCGTTTTCCCCAGCTGAAGCCTGGCAAGCAACCAGATTTCCAGATCCATAATCGGTCCTTGTCAGACACATTTTGTGAGGCTACAGACGTTTTCCAGTCCTACTTACAGGCAGTGAACAACAGTGCGGCCGTCTCGCCCATCGTACTGCTCCTGCCACTTCTCCAACCTTCTGACCACCTTCAGGAGGGAGCGTTTGGAAGGAGGGGTGTCCCTGTATGCTGGCCAGCCAATGTATTGCAAGTGCTGAACTATGCGATATCCATCTTGGGGCTGAAACAAAGAGCATTTTCAAGATGCTAATGGGAATGTGGCAGGAAGCAGGGGGTACCAATTACATGACATCTTCCCCTCTAAATTTCATATCATTAATGCTAGCATCCTCCAGCTCTGGGTATGTGATGTCTGAGTCGCGAATGAAGACTTTGCAGTATTCTGCATGATAACCATGATCTCAGATACTACAAAGTCAGGCAGAAAACATCTGCTAAGGATCCCTTGTTTTGTTTCCACTAGAGAAAAAAGTCTCATCAAATTGTAAGAATATACTTTCCTGGTAGCCTCTGCTGGAGGTCAGGTGTGCCATAAAAATTAAAGGCAAAGATGGCCCTCAGAAAAAATCTCTGGGGACCATGGTAGAAAGGACCCTCACAAGGATTTTAGCAGTGGCTGTTGGTGGTGAATACAGACAGGTGCAGAGAAGTACGACTTCACAGCATCCACCCTGCCAGCACTGCATTTACAAGCCAGCTTTGGTGTGAGTCCCAGGGCCGTACTTTTATTAGCTGTAGGACTTCATGGCTGTCCCTGGTTCAGAGGCAATTGGCTTGGGCTATGGGGTGGTGAATAGGTAAGTGATTTAGCCATTCACGTAGTTAGACCTCAAGGTTCACTCCATAATGGCGTAATTGAACTGCTGCACAGGCTCTGACCACACAATCAGAGACAGATGTGTTAAACAGTATGGAAATGTAATTTTTGGAGCCTGATTCCACTTCTGATTAAAAAAAAAAAAAAAGGAACAACAAAAAAGAAGAGATATAATCAATCTGGGGAACAACTAATGAGAGAAAAATTCCCTGCTGAAACCCTCCCTCTCCCTGTAGCCCTGAAGTTGCATTGCCTGGGTCCAGCATGCAGATAAACTTTGTTTCTATCATTTCAGCTATATTGGAGATGAGGAACACAGACAAAAAGTTGCTTACAGAAACAGTAGTTGCTTATTTATAGGAAAACAGTGGCCACTGAGAGTCCAGTCAAGCCAGTAAACAATGCATTTGTCTTCAGAGACGATGCACAGTAGGTAACAGATGGAGAGCATTTGACACTGTCTCAGTTTATTTCCTATGATACTGATGGTTTTATATTGGCTACTAAGTGATTAATTGTTCTCAAATATACATAGAAAAATGAATTCCATTTAAATACAGATTTTCACCTCATATCATCCACTTTCTACTTGCAGCCAAGAGCCTTTTACCAATATAGACTGATGCAATTAAATGTTAATTAAAGGAAGTAGCTACTACATTCTGCAGTGGAATTCTGTTACTAGGTGAGATATTCAGCATCTCTAAACCATAGTCTAGGTTCTGCCTCCTCCCATTCCCTAAATATATATTTGAGAATAAATAGGGAATCTGATATTTTACTGATCTTACCCTGGCCATGTTACAGATCCGGAATATCCGGTTTATGATGTCTTCATCGATATCTGCTGAAACAAACTCTACTTGAATGGGGCCATAACAACAGGACGTCTTCTCTGGCCAGTACTGCATGCAGAGCTAGTGAGAACACGGAAAGGAAAGCAGAAAGCACCTTAATATTAACAAGGCAATGCATGATCGGTCTTCTTTCACTTCAAATTCATAACCAGCTCAAAATCCATAGCAAATCCCTTATTACAGAATGTATTTGCTCAGAAAATACCTCCTTCTAGCTCTGTGAAACTTCTTTATATCATGAATGTGAAGACAAAAACAAACATATTTTAGACATTTGACTTTTTTCCTTTTTCAGTATGAACACAATTTCTGATTGAATTCTGGGATGTAAAGGTGCAGAAAAGTGGCTGGCAAACAAACAGGGCATAGATTTAAATGAGCATTAAAAGACCAGTGTCTGCAGGTAAGTGTAGTAGGAATCACATAGGTTTGAAGTTAATGAGGAAACTGTACACACATCAACAAAATTAATCTTAAGCAAAGTGGAATTTTTCTGTGCAATGAACTTTTTGGCATTCTGACTCTGCCAGCGAGCAGGGGAGAGAAAACGAGTTAGCTCTGAGAGCAATCAGAGCAACTTCAACTTCTGGGTGAACCACAACTGCACCTCTGAAGTTTGTAAAGTGGGCTGGAAGTCATTTTTCTTATGCTGATGCTACTGAATTCAAAGCATAAAAAAACCACACTACTATTCACAGAAATTACAATCTAAGTATTTCAAACCCGTCTGGAAATAGATCATGGCAAGAAAATATTTTGCATGAGATCTCATTAGCAATTTCTGCTGAGATTGTATTTTTCTGTGTTTTTTTTTTCTTCCTATTTTCAAGTGTAATTTTTCAGAAGTCTTGAAACCCCTAGATGCTCACTTGAACTTGATCTCAGGCTTTTCAGGTTCAATCACTGTCAGTAACATTGTCATGTGTGTGCATGCTACTGCATTAATTCTGTATTCCTGTTATTCCTTTGATCATATGGGATTGAATTGGGTGGGATGAAATTGTATGCATCTTTGCCCTTGTTAGTTTTTCAAAATTAAGAAGCAAGTCAAGACCACATAAGCAAATCCTCCTTTGAAGGTTGTCTTTACTCTTCCTCCAGACTTTCAAGCAGCCTACAGATTTCCTCTCAAAGCATTTGTCCAATAGACAAGGAAATGGAGATGGGAGCTGAACAGGTGCTTTAGGAAACAACCTCAAGGTGCAGCAGAAAGAAGGGAAAGATTAAACTTTACCTGAATTAAAAAAAACCCTGCTTCTCATAAAGCAGGTCTGTGAATGACCATCCACCCAAACGCGTATGCTTGCTTATACAGTGCTTAAAACAACCTTTTATGTTCTCTGAACTTCAAATGGTTTATTTGTACTTTTTTCTTGCATAGTACATTACAGGCTCACTGACCTATTTATTTTAACCGCATTTTTATTTATTAACCACTTATTTGGTTTTAACTACAGCTTTTGTGTAAGTAACTTCTTTGTGTTTTATTCATGTAGATGAGTAAAACATCCTGCTTAAGCACACAAGTGTGGCATTTGCATGCAACCATACACTGACAGTTTTGTTGTGCTTATGGTGTCGTGCTTGGATTAGGCAACGATGAGCAGCTAGATAATAACAACATTGTTGTACAATAACAGTGCAAGCATAATGTCGTAACACAGTTAAGCTTCCTTTTCAGAAATCTCACTTTCACAACTGATAGCAAACTTTCACACCCTGCCTTGAGAGCTCATAAGATACAAACTTCAAAGCTATCCTTAACTTCCAGTGCTAGCTGGGTGTTTTTGGCATTGGCTGCAGACTTGAGGTAGGTGACACCATGCTAGAATAACTGTCAAAGTGACTTAATTCACTGCCAAATCTCCTTTTCCATGCCTGAAAAATACCTCATAAAAACTGAAATTTTCTAGGGAAAAAAAAAGCAGGTAAAGTCTTCTGCAGAAAGATAGTCGGCAAGAATAACACTGTCTGAGGCTGATAGGTTTCTGAGAACGAAGTGTGAGAAAGTACGCTTGGTTTCCAGAAAACGCTCTGTTTTTCTTTTAAAGCGTCTGAGAAAAAGGAAAAGATGAAATCCGCCTCCGGATGCCATGCCAAGACTCAGAAGCAGGCTGGGTAAATCAGGCAGGAGGCAGCAAATGCACAGGACCTCCAGTTCTTCGCACAGAGGGCTGAGACTCAGCAGGTCACCAAGAGAGCCCACTTCTGAGCAGAGCTCTCACCACAGACAGAAATGAAATCCCACAGCTTCCACCCTGAAGGGAGCTCCCCTCAATGACCAGGTGATTGGTTTCTCCATTACCATCCAAAAAAAAGAGACCAATAATCCTGCTGCCTTCGAGCGTGGTAAAATTTTGAAGACAGCGAAGACACAAATGAAAAATTAATCCATGAAGTACCAACTACTTGAGAGTTCTTCTCCTGTTTAACAAGTGCTGTAATGGGTGAATTAGCAATGCCAAACGTACTCTTCACACAAATTGCATGATTACGCCTTTTTGAAAGCTGTTATCTTCTGCCACTCATCAGCAAGGTGGCTGGAAATTCTGGAACAGGAGCAACAGCAATGGCTCCTCCCCCTGCAAGCTCAACTTCTGAAAATAACGGTGTGTTTGGTGGTCAAGAAACCAACTTACACATGACACTTAAAAAATAATAATAAAAAAAAAAATACACAGCACAATGTGCTTCTCCAAAAATGGTGCAAACCGCTCCTCTTAGTACTACAGAATTTCATTGGAAAGCTCAGGGAAAAGATCCTTCTTAGGTTTTCAGTGTATCTCTGGGTTTTATTCTTCTGGAAATGCTGGGTGAACAGGCAAGCATGAAGTACATATTTTTAGGGAGGAAACAGGAGAAATGGAAATCGGTTTGGGAGGAGAATTTATACGCAACAAAGGCAGCATACTAGATATCTCATCCCTGTTAAATGCAGTGAGAATTAGCTGCCTTAGAAAGAGTCAAGCATGTGGACCTGGTCCTTTATCCTTCTTAATACCCCAAACCATTACCTATTACATTCTGGTTCCCATCCTTTATTTTATTTATTGACCACAAGAAAATGGCAGCAGAAACCCTCTTAAAACCCTTTGGATCTGAGAATAAAGCTACATGACTGAATGATGAAAAATCACTTACCTGTGCTGCATCCATCTCATTCAGCATCACGACAGAGGAGCAGTTATAATCAAACACCAGCCTCCAGAAGTCTGCTACGGTGTTGGGCAAAGGGTGCTGAGTTACAATAAAGGCAGCAGGTTGCTTGTGGCTCTAACAAAAGAATAAGATTAGTTAAAAAAAAAAAAATCAATCAACTTTTATTCAAATGAATATTATACCCGGGAGGCTATGGCTAGGCAATCTGAGCCATTTAACCAGATTATACAAATCACATATCTTTCTCCTTGTTATCACTGTGCAATGAATGAATGTCTCATAATGGGATTCTTTTGCTCCCAATGAAGACATTTCATTAAAGAAGCGTCACAAGAGCAGAGATTACCTAAATCAATTATTTATATTTTGAGACTCAGCAAATAATACTAATTCTACTATTACTACTATCAGTAATAATAATAATGGGAAACAAAACAGCTGGAAGCAAACGCTCTCCTTTTTGCTGCAATGGACTCCAGTACCTAGTGGAGGGATTAGCCCCATCTGCCATTGCTCCTTGGTGGCATGGTGCTCCGGAAGTGGCACAGCTGGGTCACAGCCATCCTTTAAAAGGATAGGGGGGAGTATTCAGAGTCTGCACCACTGGCATTCAACTTCTGTTCCTACTCTTCCACCTCAAAAAAGCCTTCTGCCCTCAATTTCCCTAACTATGAGGGGGGGAAACTGTGGTCCTAACCTCTGCGGGGCTGTGTTAATGAATGTTTGAGAGGCACTTGGAGATGAAAGGACAGAAGCTCAAAACTATCGCTTTCCAACCACAGCAGGCAATGGTCAGACGAGCCTACAAATGCTACATCCTTTGTGCTGTACTTCTGTGAAGCAGACATGAATCAAAAGGTACAATGCTTGGTTTTAAAAAACAAGCAAAGACACAGATTAAGATTTTGGATTTAAAGTAAGTAAATAAATAAATACCCATTGTATTAAGATGGCAGCTGTGGGGGCTTGCCTTTTCTCCTCCACATGAGCCAGCTGTGAGTGCAAGTGTGAGTGGCCCAGGGAGTGTCCCCCTGGGAGGGGGACACGGCATCGTGCCCTCCACTGCTCTGTGGGGTGGCTGCACGCATGGGCAGGGTGATGGGAAGTGAAAAATTGATGGGAAAAGGAAAGCTGTTGGGAAATGATCAGTCTGGAAGGGATTTCCCTCTTTCTTCATACAAAGTTTCTATATACAAAAAAAACGCAATTAGGAATTTTGTATGGAAGGATACAAGTATTAGCAAAGTGCTTTGTGGTAATGAGGGCCAAAATGTGCAAGCACTTTCCCAGTCCCTAAGAAACAAGAGAATTGATTCTACAGATTTGCTAATGCATGAAACACACTTTAAAAAAAGAAAAAAAAAATGTTCCTTGGGCATATTTGCAGTGAAGACATCACAATTTTCTGAAGAAAAAAAGAAATTCTCTAAAATTAGTTCTATGATCATTTGACTTAACCTCATAAATGCAGTACTATCACTGTTCCCCATAGACTGAAAGAACAGACAAATTTAAAAAAAAAAAATAATAAATGACCCTATTCAACATCACTTGGGAAAAAATGATGACGCTTCACCCCAGACTGTATTTACAGACACTCCAACTGCAATAATTAGTGCCTTTAAAGGCATCCCTATCCAAAGGCAGCTAAGCACCACAGCAAAAAGAAACCATCAGCATAAGTCACCCCATAAAAATGACCTGTGCTGTGAGGTTCTAGCCTGTAAACAAAGCGAGGGAAAACACCTTCAGACAGATTCACATCAGTTTTACTCATGTCCTTCAGCCCTGAAGTTTTCTGCACATCCAATCCCTGTACTCCCATATTCTTAACTGCAGTAGCTCAAATAAATCACTCACTCCACACTGCAAACTATTCTTTTCAAAGAGCTGACCTGGCAGCTCCCCGTGAACGTTTCTTTTCCAACTTATGCATCAACCAGTGGGAAGAGTTGGCCCACCACTTCTTTGTTCGTCTGCCTTTCTAACATACAACCTCAGACTGCATGCTCAAAAGCTTCTTAGACAAAATTTTTGCAGCAGCCTGAGGCAGAATGACATAGACTGTGATTTACCACATTACCAAGTGACACACTTCTGTAAAGCAGAGAAAATCCATGTGGCTTTGCCCAGCCTGGACAGATCAGACTCAAAAACTGCAGGGAAAATAAAAGTCCTTTTGCTTTGGATCCATTTCTCTCAGAAGAGAAACCCAAGAATGAATAAACCTGGTGCAGACTAGCATCAGTGGGGCCCGCGGAGAGCTGCTTACATCCATGAGTGCAGCATTGATGTAGTTACTTGACTCGCCATCCACCGAGATGAGGAAAGGCAGGCACCGGTCCAAGGGCAACACATCCATGCAGCGATTCTTGTCATGGTTCCTTGGCAGAAGCCCGATGCTGCAATCTTCTGGCCGAACACGTGGTGTCACAATATTGAGAGTCTGTGAAAGTGGGGAGGGAAGAAGGGAAGGAAAGACAGAAGCAGGCTGAGTGTCTTTGAATTCACATCCAAAAAGGATGCCATCTGCACAATATGTTTATTCTGAAGGTACTTAGAAGAGCAGATCTTTGTGATCCCAGAGAATGAAAAAGAACGAGCACGGGGGAGCTTGCTGCTGTTATAATACATCGCAGTTTGCACATCCTCCCGAGGTGCTCTTCCAAACACCGCAAGCTCCAGCAGAAATGCAGGGCACTAACCACCTTCTAACGATTTCCAACTGTAAAACCCCACAGCAGTTAGTTAACGCTTCTGCTCTTTCTAGAGGTTGGAAATAGCCATCACCGTTACAAGCTGCAGCTTTGACCTGGTCATGGAGTGAAACCTCCTCATGTTTCTGCCATTCCTGGGGTGGACAAGTTGCAGCTTTGATCTGCTCATGGAGTGAAACCTCCTCACGTTTCTGCCATCCCTGGGGTGGACACACACGTCGTGTCCCTCCAAGTGCACCCTGTGCACGAGCACCTTGTGCTCGCCCAACCCGTCTGACTGGGTTCATGTCCTCTGGTGATTCCTCGGTCAAACTATTGATTTGTCTGAACAATACACACAAAAAAAAATAAGAGAAAGGAGGTGTGTGTGTGTGTGGAGGGGAGCTTTAGTTTGCTTGTTTGTTTTTAAACAGGAAAGTCGAGCTGTTGCCTCTATTATTTAGATTGCTCCTTTCCTTGTGGAGAAACACACGGTATGCTTCTGTTACCTAGCCATACCTTATCTCCGGGGTCTTGCTGCCGGTCTTTTACCCTTTATCTATCCTTCCCACAGCTTGACAGAATGTGTTTCTTTAAATGTAATTTTCTTTTGTATTATCCACTACGGATGCCTCCTGACAAACCAGTCCCAGGTTACTCAGCAGGTGTCAAAAACAGCAAATCCAAGTGAACTCATCTTAACACTGTCACTTAAGCTGTGGTAGATCAGTGGCTATCTGATGGCATTCCTCTTTTACTTGTCATGTTTTCCTCTCCTAAGCAAAGCCCACGCAGTCAAACAGTGAAGTCCTTTGCAACCACCAGATGAACACAAAATATTTAGGGGCCAACAATTTTTACAAAAAGATTGACTTCTACAGGGAGGTTATGAATGGAGAAAGGACAAACATATAGGGACATACACATAGTAAGTAAAATTTGAAATAATATAGTTGCTCTAAATTATGCATAAAGTAGATGCATAATTTTTGTATTTATGCAAAAACTTTATTCTACATAAAGTCCCCTTGTTTAGAGATGGGAAGCATCCAGTCTGGCAGGGAAAGCAACATGAAATTTGAAATCTCTGACAGTGCAGATAATTAGGCAGGTGACTTGTTAGTGATTTACTCCTGTCTATTTTATGTCCTTCCCCTCACTCCCTTGTATTTGTGCTTACTCAAATTATGAAAGCTCTCCTGAATGAGCTCTTGTATGTTTAGGCGATGTGTAGTGCATGAGAAATCCATCCAGTCTTACCTGAGGGACAGTGAGACCTAAATAATACAAATTGCACCAACACATGTAGTTAGATCAAGTGGTTCATAAAGATTGTAGAAAAAGATACCATCTTCTGCATTAAATTCAGACAATTAGGGATGGAGAATGCTCCAAGCTAAAATCCTGTAAAAATAACATTGTACAACTAGACAGCAAACAAACTTCTTATGCAAAGTACGGAGGAGCATTTCCTTCCCAAAGGAGCTGCCAGCCCCTGGCAGCTCAAAAGAACAAGCACACGGGCAACAAATCTCACTTCGTATCATGACAAAACAAGCACACTGAATGGTGACATTTTTTTAAATAGCATAACAGCATTTGATGAAGTTAGGCTTTGGTTCCTTCACGCCAAGCATCCAGAACCAGAAACACTTTTACAGATCTGATATCACTTGATAAAACCAGATTTTTTTTTAATTGAACTGTCATCAGTTGAGATCCACATACTTTATCTCACTATATCAACCCTGATGATTCTCTGCAAGGTTTCAGATAAAACACATTCTCTTGTTGCATAGAGAGGGAGCAAAAGAGGCACCTGACTCAGACTGGGGCTCCTGAAAAGGCACTTTGCTGGGAAATGGAGGGACATCTCCCACAGTTAAAGGAATCTCCATCTTTTCACTGTTGATTTAGAACAGACTCTTAATAAATAGCAGAGGTGTCTCTCTCTCTCTCTCCTTTCAGTCCAAATCACCTTCCTCCAAATTGCCCACAATATTACATTTTTCCACATGCTGGTGTTAGTTGAAAATCCTGAAGGGACTTAAAGATATACTGGGAATAAGGGTAGAAAGTTCAGCTCACAGTTCTGGAGGGTGAGTTCTCTGCTGTGCAAGAGGAACAACTCCACAGAGCTCGTGGCTTGTGTGTCCCAAGCCTCAGTTTATCAGGGTGGGATAAGCAGTGGTGTTAGCACAATGTGGAGTATTCCTCATTTCATCGCTTGCCCCAGGTAAACAGTGCTACTCCAGCACTTGCTTTATTATATGTCATTCCCGTTCTGACCACCAGGTACTTGTAAAAACATACAGAGTGAACTGAGGGCTTCAGTTCATCAAGAATTAGTACTAGAGAAAGTAATGCTCACTGAGCTCACTCTTCACTCTCTCTTTGTATGGAATTACATCAACAAGTTGATTGTCAAGACTCTGAAGCAACATACAAGCCACAAGAACAGTGCATAAGGCACCTTGAAGCATAAACGTTTCTGCATAAATTACAGAAGGAAATGAACAACTGAATATTTGCTGAAATGAGAAGTACAATGTTATCTGTGAAAATTAGTATCCTTGCTCTATTGAAGTGATGGGAAATGTTCCTTGCCAGAGACTGAAAAACCCCAAGCTTAAAAACAAACCTCTGCCTGATCCAGTAGTAACACAACAAAAAACACCTGAAATCAGACCTCAATTCAGTGTCCCCCTTCCCTGCTGTGATGGAAATCATAAAATGACACACAGAAATTGTGAAACACCTTCAGTACACCAGCTGCAATGACTGAGATAGATACATGAAATTACCTGAAACTCATCTTTTATCTGGCTGGAATTAGTCTGTGGATCTAGTCTGCTGATGTTGTAATATATGGATCTGAACTCACAAACTGGAATGGCCGTGTTGCCGCAGAGACATGCCTCCAAAATGGCATCATGGACAAATACATACTGCTCCTGTACAGGGGAGGGGATAAAATATTAAAGTTGTATTTTCAATCTAGATCATGAAATATCACACTTTTTTTTTTCCTTAAGTCATGCCTGCTATGCATATTTGGTGCTGTTTCATGTGGAGACAAATTATACAATGTGCTATGTGACAGCTTTGTGAGCATATTTAATCCATCATTGAATGTGAGGTCTCATGTATTCATTTCAAATTTACAAGTCAAATGGGAAGTCACCAGTCTCAGAAATGCTGGGACTAAATGGGATTGGGCCAAGGAGGAAATCAGGGTGTAAAGCTTGTCTGCTGGCAATCGCTAGGCAATGGTCTCTTCATTGCCAGGAATGGATTGTGCTTAAGACCTATGATACCAGCAGCAAAAATTACAGGACTAACAAGTCTGTTCCACCTGTCTTTTCAAAACTCTAGAGAATCTGGTTTTCTGGAAAAAGTTATTTCCCTTAACAATGGGATATGGGAAGTCCAGCAAAGTTTAAGTCCTTCTCTGTTCCAGATGACCGCTCTGTCCCTCAGGAGGGGAAGCACACATGTAAAGCTTCTGTAGAGGAATAGCAGTCCCATGGGAGTTTGTGTAGCTGCTAAATGGTATGTGATGGAGCAGCTTGCTTCATTGGCACCCTAAGCTTAAATCAAAGATGCTTCATTTTTTTTAGCTTGCAATTTATACAAAATGGGTACTATCTGAGTCTGCAGTACACCTATGAATGAGCCATGAGAGGATTCAGGAGCTGGCTTTTCTACTGTGAGAATAAAAGTAATCAGCAATGCTAAGAACTAAACTTCAAGGTTTGCCCTCCTGTCTCGAGACCCTGAGTAGTTGCGGGTGAATGTGATTCAGCGTACATCTGGCTATGTTTAGCAAAGAAAGTTGTGTATAATCTCATCACAGAGGAGGCAAGTGTTGACTTAATGAAATGCTGGGCTCCTGTCGAGCAGAGGAGCCGACGGGAAAGCAGCACATGGTAAGAGGAGACCTGCTGGCACCTACCTCCGTCTGCACCAAATTGACCCTTTGGGAGCGCAGCTCTCGCACACAGTTAAATATATCTACCACGCCTTCGTTCTCTGCCATGTCAAGCATGATGTCGATGGCAATAAAGCACCCTGTTCTCCCGGCCCCGGCACTAAAAAAGAGAAGACAGTGAGGGCCTGCATGATCAGGGGACTGTGGAGAGGCAGGGCTTTATGGAGGAGAAAATAACTATTACAAACACAGCTGTCTTCTGGAAGCTGCTCCCCTCTCGTGTCCAGTTAAATTGGCTTAGGATTTAAGGGAATGAGGTAAAAGAATGTTTCTTGAAAGGGAAACAGACCCAGGAAGGGGGAAAGAAAGCTTTGTTTTCCGGCAAATCAACAGAAACATTATTCAGAAAAATGTTTATTTTGGTTTTATGGGTCAGTTCACGTGCGCACCTCTCATCAAACTGTGGGAGAGCAGCCTTCAGGTTGCAAAAAGATACAGCCTGGGAGGGCAGGGGAGCTGGGGGGGTGCTTTTCCAAGGGTTTTCTTTCCATGGGACTTGGAAAAGGCATGCCCATTTATTCAAGTGGGCATGATGAAACGGTCCTTTGCCTCAAACACTTCTTTTCCCTTTTTAATCAGGAGGAGGTTGGGTCCCAGGCAGGCTGATTTCGAGTTGTGGATTTTAAAATTACAGAGAGGGGAGCCTGAGGCTACTCAAACCCTTCAGTTTAGAACTCCCAGCTGCATGTGAGAATCGGACCATCTCCTGCAAAGTGTGTTGTCATTGTGTCCTCCTTCCCTCCTGAAAAATCATCCAAAGCTGTTTAGGTGCGAAGGATAGAAAGAGGAGAACGTCTCTTCACATTATGCTGAAGAAAGAAGGAAAACTCAGCTTGTACCAGGGAAACTTCAGTTGCATGAAAACTCCAGCAGAGCCAAAAGCAAGGAGATATGAATGACCATAAATTAATGGACCAGATTAATCAACTGCTGAATAGAGAGAAGATATTTTTCATTTGCAGAATTTTAATGAATAAGTGGCATTTCCTCTCTCTTTATCTCTCAGCTTTTCAGAATTTTAACAAATAGTTATAACATTTCTATATTTAGAGGACCCTGGCACTTCATAAATATCGAATAGTGATAATATCCAGCCAGGCATCGGTAGGGAGAATTTGGTAATTACCACTTAACACAAGTCATTAAAATTCAAAAGCAGATAAATAACGGAGAGGAAATGGCATTTATTCATTAAAATGTGAAGGATGAAAAATTTCTCCTTGCTTTCTTGGTGACGATGAATCAGGTTCAGACTCCTTCCAAGGCCAGACCCATGTCACAGCATCAAGGCAGCAAATTCAAGCCCTGAGATCTCTGAAAGAATTCCCTTCTGCCAGCTCCTCTGGTTTAGCCATATTTTATTATAAATCTGATTCATCACTTGCTCATTAAAAAAAGAAAAGAAAAAAAAAAAGAACAACCACCAATAAACAAAAAGAAAAACAAAAACCACTCCAAACTGTTGAAAGATTTAGCTGATTTTCCTTTTTAAAACGATTGTGGGGCATATTCTCGCTCTCTCCTCCTGATCTCAGAGCGTGGCACTAAAAGGTAGGTGCCTGTGGGGTGCTCAGGGTGAGATCTGGGGGCAGCCAGCTCTGCTCTGTACCCTCGTGCTCCGTCCATGGCTCCTTTCCAGAACAGGTGCACTGAGCTCTGACCAAAGCACTGCACAAGTAGCTGCTCCAAATCCAAACTTGTTTTCTGCAGCCAGGCACTCTGAATTTGAAGTCATATAATAACGAGAGTTTGCTTAACTATGGTGTGTTACAGGAGCAATCATTTTATCTGGAAAGCCAAAGAAAGGACACCTACCTATGTCCAACACTCAATAACACAGAAAATTCTTTCTGAGGTCTGTTACTGTCTTCCGATTCACAATGCATCATCCACATAAATTATATAAACTACTGATCTAATCTAGCATAACACCTCCCCCCAATTTTTCCTTTGCTGCAAGTTGCTGGTGATAAGTATTAGGAGAGTTGGAAGAAGTCAGGAGAGCTGGTTTCTCTTCCTGGCTCTGATGGCAGCCCTGGGAGTCTCTGCTCTCCCTCCACCATTAGCATGTCTGATTGCATCTCTGACTGTTAGTTCTGCATGTCAGGACACTCTCCTACATATGCATGTACTGCCTTGCACAGTAGGGTCTTAAGCTCAGTTGGAAGAAGATGGTGCTGAAAGAGCACACACCAGTAGCAGCAGCAGCCGGGGAGGTAGCCAGCATGCAAATCAATAATCTGAATTTTCATGGCTGTAAACCAAGCAGTCAGTTTTCCTCAGGCATTCGCCTCTTATTTAGCTGGAAGACACTGGACTTGGACTGGTTTTCAGTCTGAAATCCCCATTCCAGATCCTGGGCTTTGAGAAAGCTAAGATGCATATGGCAGGTATCCAAACCAAGGAAGACAAAAAAAAACATTTGAGATAAAACCTAGTGTACCCTAGTACAAAGCTGAACTGCAGTGCATGTGGGTACAGAAAAGCAAAGTTGCTTTAAAATTCCCTGTCTGCAGACCTCTTTTTTTTTTTTGTAGGCATCATCCCTACTGCCACGTGAGGTTTCTTGTAGATAATGACTAGACTGGCTGTCCCAGATATTTACCATTTTCCCAGCTCTACTATGAGCATCTAAGAGAGTATGGGCCACCAGAGAGTCTTCTACATCCGAATAGCCCTCTCTGACCTACTTATATCATCTCCAGTTCACGCCAGCTAAGCTCCAGAGCTGCCACTTTAGAAAAGAAAACTGGATTCTACTTTGTTTCCCTGGGAGGCCCACAAATTACACTCTTAAACAAACAAAACATGGTTATTATCAGATGAGAAGAAGGAAAAAAGCTGAAAAAGCTGATGGATGAAAGGCTCAGACAGAGAGTTTGCATACCTGCAGTGCACAACAATAGGTCCTGCTTCTGGGGGGTTGAGAAACTTCACTTGCCGAACAAAGCCTAAGAGGCCCGTGGCATAGCAAGGAACCCCATGGTCCGGCCAGCTGGTGAAGTGGAACTGCCGAATCTCTCGGATCTCGTGGTAGCCTTTCTGAGGAGACAACACAGCCTCTATTTTTCTTCCATCAGACTGCAATCAACATATTCTCATCAGTGCTCCCTTCCCTCGTGCAGAGGCCTGAACAAGCAGCTAGCTCTAATTACACGCAGGAACATGTCCTATACCACTTTTCACTCCAAGAGATTTCAAGGTGAAGGATCGAGATGCATTCCAACTACAAATGAACCGGGTAACACACAACCGAGGACTATGAAGGTGAATGTCAGCACCTGTGTCAAACCTGTGGTCTTAGGGTTCAAAACCAGCTGATTAGGACCCTTACAGAGTGATGTCAATCCCAACATACCAGGCCTGCACTTATCCAGTCTGCTTTGGTGATATCTCCAAACCATCACTCTCAAATCTTTCTTGAGGCATCGAAGCAACAGACTGGGGAATGAACACCTAAATAATACACACACCCTAGGCAACAGGAGATTTTCTGCTACCTCCTACCAAATAGGGCAGAAACTGATACTCAACCCCATCACTTGGCCTTCCTGGTAAAACCAAGTTAATGGTGCAGGAAAACTGACACCACTTGTATACGTCCTGCCAAGGGTAACACAGAAGTGTCAGTTAGCTGTGACATTTTATTGCACAGAAAACGTATGTGAGAGTCCACTAACCTGTCAGATTTTGTCATTAGCATTTCTTACCAGGTTTTTTAGTGATTCAGTGGAAGGTGGACCTGGTATGTTAGTAAACTGGAACAATATTCCCATTGTGGTTAAACTTAAGTTGTCTTAGTAGGAATTTTTGAAAAGCTTTAAAACCACTTAGTGAGTGTTTGGAGAGTGATTTGGACAGACCTGGAATACTCTGATATTTAGACATCTGATTTCTAATTATATATAACAAATCTTCCGAATCCTGCTGATTTAGGGACAATTTTTGTAGTCCAGCCTGTATCATATTTTATTTCTATTGAAAAGGGATCATCTCTGGCATCAATTTAACTGGTATCTTTTCTTCATCTATAATTTTCCACTGTGAAATGGGATAGTTATTATTCCTGGCATACAGTCAACTACCTGCTGGCTTTTGGATGCATTTAAACTTCATGCAATGTGGATTCTACTTTTGTGGCTACATCACAATATTTGAGTAAAATCATTTGTCCAAAATTGTAATACCTGTCAAAAATTTAGGTTTCTGAGGTGAAACCTAGCCATACTGTAAATGTTCCTATCTCCGTATCTCTGGATATGCTTCCCAGAGTTCACGTCAGATCAAAAATTGTGTGTTATAACAAAATTTTAGCTGACTGAAGATTTCCTTACCTTTTGTACAGTAAATGTGCGTATGACATACTCTGCCAGTGGTTCTGTCTCAATTAGTGTGACTTTAATATCGCCATAGACCTCTGTGTCATCTGGCCAGTACCGAACACACTTCACCTGGCAGGAAGGAAAGAAAATGTTGAGAGAAAGTCATTCAAGTTAAGACAGAGCTGACACATTTTACTCCACTTTCAAGCTGAAGATGACACAAAGTGGACTTTCTCGTGATGTACAGACCATGCCAAAACTGAGTAAATAAATGAGATCAAAACTCCCTTACCAAATACAGAAGTTTCCTCTGTAGTGAATACAAATTAAAGTATTCATTTAACTTTCTTTTTTTTTTTTTTTTTTTTTTAGGATAGCCTTTCTTAAATTTCCACAGAAGCCCAGACCATACGTCAGGTTTACAGAACACCTGGCAGTCACTACCATCACCACCTTTAAGAAAAGAAGTGTTCTTGCTATTGTTACTGTGATTTCAAATGGTCTCTGTACAGCTAAAGAATTTCAGTTCATAGGGACTGTGCAATACTTGCTGATGCATTAAATTTATTTGAGTTTAAAGCATCCCTTATGAGATAAGGACACAAATTTGACATTTACGATGTGCCTGATCTTAGGCTCCTGAAAGAAATCTCCTGATCATGTGAACACATCCCAAGCTTAGCTACTTTCAGAAGCCATGTGCAAAACCAAATAAAAAATAAAAACTGCGGCTGTGAAGCTTTAGAGGGGACATATAGGATAACAAAAGCTATCAAGCTATTAAATGCTGTAGCATGAAAGGGTGAAGCAGCACCTAAAAGCTGACTAGTTACTGCAGAGCAGCTTTCATATTCCAGTTCTAGTCATAAACGGAAGAGGATTTATAAATATAAAACATTATTAATTTAGGTTTTTTGTTTTTTTACACAAAAGAGTTTATTTCAAATTGAAGTGTCAGTAGAAAGTAAAATAGAATAAATAACAATAAATGAACAGAACCAGGTGGCATTCAACCATGAGATCTAAAGGAAATCAAATAAAAAGCAGCTGAATTACTAACAGTTGTGAATAATCAATTGCTTAAATTTTTTTTTTTTTTTTTTTTAGTACAACAGGAATCGAAGGTGAGAAACAGAAGGACAACATTTTAAAGTGATGGTTTCTGTCTGAGAATCTGTCTAAACCAAAGAGACTTCACTACCAGGAGTGGGGAGAATACACTAAGGAAAGCACACCCCAGGTGTGCCTTTTTCTTATCCCCTAGAGCTGGCCACAGTGAGCCCGTGCCCTTTGAGTTATTCACATTTGCTCCCACCCTGGTCTTTGGCAATCGCTCTGTGCTTACACAGGGACTCCTGGTCCACCTGCGTCCAACAGAGTGAAGCTGTGGATGGTGAGGAGGCCCAGGGTGCTGGGTGGCCCCAGGATGCAGCTGTGCATGGTCTCACACCACCATGGAATAGTGATATTCTGAAATGATTAGAAACTCTTGGCTTTGAAGCGTCATTTAAAGAGCTCTTTTGATCAGCTCAAACACCAGTCACATGTCCTCTCCCCTCTGGATTTTTTGTGGGTAGGGAAGTATTCAAATTATACAGATAAAGAATAATTATTTTAAAAGCTCATTTTTCCCTCTGTACTGAAAAGGAGACAGCTCCTCAGCTAGCATAAATTTGTGTAACTCTGCTAAAGTCAAGACTTACACCAGAAACAAGATCCTTATTAGTTTGGAATGGATGCAGCTAAGTATTACAAAATCTAGCATTTTAAAGGAAAAAAACCCTGAGTGGATTAATTCATTCCCTCACTACAGTAAGCAAAAAGCATTTCACTTGCTGAGTGTGCCTGCAGCAGCAACATGGCGCTATACTCAGCGCTGGTTTGGTTGTATTTGCTGGGAAAATGGTACCCTTACCCTGCCCACTTCCACCAAGTTGGTGACCATGACAACACTTGCAGAGTTTTCTTGCCAAATCATTCTCCAGAAATCCTTCACTGTCTCTTGCATTGGCCCTGGGGCAACAGAAAAGACAAAAGGACATCTTCAGAGAGTGTGTTTAATGCCAACAACCCATTTCAGCTATTTCCTAGCCACTGCCCTGTTCCAACATGATCCTCCTCTCCCTTTCAGGACATCTCTCCACAATTCAGGGTTATAGACACTAAACAGCCTAGAGCTCTTTGAGGCATCAGACACCTCGTCCTTCCTCGCAGCAGGTATTTAAAGTTCTAGCATGCTGGAAATGGAGGTGATGGCTGTATTGTAAACAGTGGAGATAGCTCCTGCAGGAAACCACATATAAGCAATGGGAGTTGGATGCACCATGCAGTCACTGTGGAATTAAGGCTGTATTGAAATTTTTTCATGTGATGCAACACAAATTCCTCTATTTCACATTTTAATATTTACTAATTATGAAGGAGAAAACATGCATAAATCCACCATTTTTTGAAGTCCTCCCAGAGGAAAAAATTTCAGGCTCCAACAGCCAAACAGCAACAGATTTATTAGACTAGAGGCTCTCTCTGACTTTGTTTCCTTCTTAACCTCTATGCTGCAGGTGAAATCCTTCACCCAAACTTCACCCAATCCTGTCCAAATTCCATCCTCCATGTTCTTTGCATTGCTGCATTCCCCATACCCTTATAAACCCATACACCAATTTCATTCTGATATGTTCCTTTACTCCTTCAACAGGGACAAACCAGCGAGAAAGTCACGAAGTGGAACTTAAGAACGGGGTTATTTATAGTAACAACACATTTGTAGGGAAGGAAGGAATGCAGCAAAATGAGAACAAATAATGGTAGAGGAAGTGGTCACAGCAAAACAGTTTGCCCAGCGATGCAGGAAAACAGCATCCTAGTATATGGAACAGGAGTAGGGAGGCTCATCAAACAACATTGATAGCTCTCAACATTGAATTGTGTTGGTTAGCTTCTTCTTCTTTTTTTTTTTTTTTTTAAACCCCTAAAGGCAGAGGAAATTTCAACTAATTTACAGAAGATGGTGTTCTAATGCATTTTCTAATAGTTCCCACCAACAAAAATTCATCAGTCCCAGGCATATTCATACTGCCTTCCCCAAGCAATTTCACTCCAGAAGGTAAACCCAAGCTCCGTTAAGTCCCTTTTAGTTTGAAACACATACTTCATGCACAAAGGGCACATTATAGATCGCACTGCCACCTCTAAGTCTTACACCTGCAGCTGAGATTTTGTGTTTGAGTGTCTTAAACATCTCGGAACTTCAGATGTTCCCAGAACAGAAGATGTCACCCTAGAGATAACTCCTACAGCAATTTAAAACAGCAGAGGTTTTACAAATATATAGACATACAAGAATGAACTTGCCTTGAGTTGCAATGTAATGACGAGGCCGGTGGTACCCCTGGAAAAAAAGAAAAATATGGTGATGGTCTGAGATCACAGTTAAACAAAGCACAAGAGCATGCATTTTATACCTTACAGATACCAACGACTGCCATACACTTAACGATGTACTAACAATGGTTGTTGAACACATGAAAATAAAGAACTAGGCTGCCCGGTGAGATTTTAAGTGATGGTATCTCACTCAGGTTGAGTAATAAAAACCCCACAAAATCAGAAGATCTCATCATAACAAAGAGAAAACAGGAACGGTGCAGTTTTCATTATTTGTTCAAAGAAGTAAAAGTGCCATAACAAACCCATGGTCAGCTTTGAAAACTAACACAGAAAAAACTGCATCTTTGTGTTTGAAAAATAAGAAAGGGGTGGGTTTGCCCCTGTATGATAACACTGAATGCCAGTGGTATGTAACTTTATGAAGTGCATTTTTCAATTTCTTCTATTAAAGAAACTCTTCTGAACAGCACCATGTTCCTAAGCATTAGGAGATGCATGAAAGAAATACATGTTCATTTGACCATTCTGTGTGTGTGCAAGAGTTTGCTTTTTAAATGTTATTTTACAATACTCAAAAAAAAAAAGTCAATCCACTTATGCCTTCTGTCCTACGACTTTGTACACAGTCAATAAATATCAGATATCTGTTAATGTTATTGTGAGGGGCTGATATTGATTTTCACATACATCGTGCATTTAGCCCACATTCCACTTATGTTTGTGGATCTGTCAGACACAGGAAATCTCCATCTGTCTAGACTGGTCAGAAAGAATAAACTGGAGGCCAAGAACCTTCTCCCTGTCACAACATGATGTCTGTATAACTTTCAGCTGTCATTCATATCAGACCGGCAGTCTGTCCCTACATGAGATGCACCAAATTGGTAAGCAGACTTGTCAGCAGGAGTGTTTGTCACTTCAGGAATGTCCATGAGCCTTACGTCGATGTAATTGGCGTTGATGTAGTCAGAGTGAGGGTCCCCATCCAGCAGTTGCAATCTCACCCTTGAATGATCATCTGAAAGAAGGAAAGAAAAAAGTGACAGTAACAATAAAGAGGAGTTTGTCAGTGCTTTATTTTACCTGCCGATTCCTTCAAGTGGGTAATTGAACACTTACAATAGTAAAAAATGAAAGTATCAGAGCTATTCCTGCTCCTACGTGCCCTTTTGTTTGTACTTAAGATGTAATGTTTAGATCTTTAAGTTAGTGTTCGTTCAAACTCAACGTTCATTAAATTCACTGCCATCTCTATAAATTATTACAGAGCTATACACAGACCACAGATGTTGCTTGGTTTGGGGTCTTTGCAGGAAGAGTATCTCCCTTACCAGAGCCATCATCACCCTGGGAAGTAACAGCCTCCTTGGATTCGTCAGGTTCACATAAACTGAGGCAACAACTAACAGTCAAAACTAGGATAAAAATGAGGTTGTGACAAAGGTATAAAAGATTAAAGGAGGATAAAATGACAAATGAAATCCTACAACTAACAAGTGGGGCAACCCAAGGAACTGAAAGAAAATACCAAAGGAAATCAGAGCAATGCTCTTTCATACAACCCACAGAAACCACTGCAGCAAAATGACAGCAAGGCAAAGTGTGAAGCTGTGTTCAAGACAAAAAAAAAGTTCATATTTTTAAGGACATTCAAAGTTACTTTAAATAAGGCAATAAAATAACAGGTATCAGTCTTTTGATACTCTCCCAGTATGTTCTGCAGTTCAGGCACAGAAAGGAAGCACCCCAGTGGGCAGATTATGTCATAATTGTCCACCAAGGGAATATTTCGATCTTCCTCTGGAACAGCTGGTGCTGAGCTCTGTCAAAGGAGGTACTCAGCGAGCTGGGCCATTGATCTGATTTGGTCAGGCAATCCCAGCCCCGGTATCCAATTCATTGCAAAAGTGTTATCTAAGAACCAATTGCTTGGGAAAGGCAGCTGAGTTACGGAGGTCACAGCCAGGCCTGCTGGGCTCATTTCTGAAGGGTTTTATAATGAAGCAGAATACAGATTCCATTAAGTTTGTTTCCTCCCTACTAGCTATGTAGACAGTAGCTCCTACGCAGTAAAGCATTAATATTTAGAAGCACTTTGCAAAATATGGACGTAGGCATGATTTAGATTCAATTAAAAAGGATCATCACAATAAAACATAAAAATCTGAGGTGTGATTCTGCAGTAACTCAGTCAAAAAGGTTTTAGTTGTGACTTAATTAAACGTGGAATCAGATAATAATTGTGAAGACAGATGTACATACAGTTCTGAAAAATGGGATTTGGATGTATATTAAATATTCATTTGCTCATGTAAAGCAATGATTCTCATACTCTGCTCATTGTTTGGGTGAAATTTTCACACCCAAAAAAATACAGCCACATTGTTGTATTTATCAAATGCCATATTTGCATTCCAAAATGGTTTTGCTGGTGAATCCTTCAAAAGCTCTGCTATATCTGTATTAATAAATACAAACTTTGCAAATGCAGGAGGTATCTTTCTCTAAGTGCTGATGTTGCTCCCAGCTCCAGACAATTACCCATGCTCAAGGCAAGCACACTAGGAGTTGCACTAAATCATGTGTTTAGACAGACAACAAAGGAATTTATACTTAGAGCAATTCACACAGACAGACAACGAGCTGATTAAGCTGGACATCTGATGAAATACACAAAATCTCCTGTAGACAATTTCACACTTGCAATTCAAGGCAGGAAACTAAGCTAGTTAAGAATCACACAGAACAAAAGCAAAGAAAAAAGTCCCTAGAGCTAATGGTTGTGAGGAGAACATTTGCTAATCCTTCCTGTGATGCCACAGTATAATAATGTTATGAAAGTCTGAGCTTATTGCAATAATATAACTTGAAAAGTCATGAGAGCCAGAATGACCCTAATGACAGGTGAAAAGAATCTCAAGTTAATTGTTTAAGTGGGACCAAGACACTGTCTACGTACAGTGTGTGGCTGAAGTGCTCTGAACAGCCCCTTAAGGAAGAACGAACTTCTCTTCAGTTAATAGAGCCAAAATCACAAATCACATTTCAGCTCTTTGAGGCACTCCTAAATTAGAAACTTAAAACAGACAGGATGAATACATCCCCAAGGGACCTCACTGTGAAAGACCTGAAAAGGATATAGAATAGGTCTATGAATTTAAGACAGTTATGCATAAATAAAAGGTGCTCTGTAGCTATTAACAAGTGTTTCTTTTGTTCACTTGAGCCAAAGACAGTTGTCCTATCTATCTATAAAGAACAGGAAAGGATGAAGAAATGACCATTGGAAATGAATGATTAAAAAAAAAAAAAAGATATTCAGGTTTAGGTCATCTTATATTTTGGATTCAAAAGAAAAATGTTTTTAGCTGAGCTTTGCTTCAGGTGGATAGAATCTACAGTACGTCATCTCATGTTTTATAAAAATGAGACAATACATGTGGGAGATTTATTTCTCTGAAGAGTGTGAACGGTGCAGCAGAAAAACTGTATATGTGTACATATACACAAAATATTAATGATGTGTAAATGGTGTCTTTAATCATAAGTTCGTAAGTTTAGGAGACCGTTCTGAATAAACGTTCATGAACTAACTTACCTTGTAAATCACTTTCTTTCCAAAACTTTTTTTTTCTTTTTAAATCAAGAGCGACAAAAAAACAGTGCAACTTACTATACTATTAACAGCGGTAATAATTGTCTTGTACTCAGTCTTTTCATTTACAGACTTTAAAGGGCTTTTTAAAGAATGGCAATTATGTTCATTATATCTACTCCCAATGGCTAGAATGTATTCCTGATTCCACATCTTTTCCACTAGACAACACTAGCCATACAGACAACATATTTAAGCATACTGAAATGTAAAGTGTTGCTCAACTCTTCTGCACATTCATCAGACGTCATAAAATCACCATGTGGTACAAATGCATCATGAGAAACTTTAAAAAAGGAGAGTAACAAGACAAATTGTATGTCTGTAATATTCAAGGCTACAAAAAATGGGAGTAGATTTACAGATGTATATTTGATTTTGTTTCTCTCTGTTGGGTATAGTTGGTATGCAAGTTAGCAGAACTCTGAATTTGTATGAAGAGTACTTTGACTGAAAATTGGTCTTAAAACAGATTTCAAAAATGACAAGAATTTCACTGAAAAACATTGTGCTCCCATTTTAGTACAAAGATGTTATCATTCGAAACTTCTGTCAAAATTCCCATTAGTGATCATTTGAAATATCATTGCAATTTTTCCACATACCATTTTGACACCAGCACTGGATTAATCTCATGCAACTTTCGCCATCTAAATATTATGCAGCTAGTCTAAATTGTCTGTCATGGTTCCCCACATAGTTGATGGACAAATGCAGACATCTTTTGCAATGAATCAACACAGTCCTCCAATCCCATCCCCAGCGATCCCACATTGTGCCTTGGCAACAGGATAACAGCAAGGTGTGAAACCTACCACACTCCCAGGATCACATACCACGGACACTGCACAGACAAGCAAGAACTTAGGCACGACAGAAGAAACCATGAGATAAAAATGCTTGGAAGATAAGAGATTTGCATTCTAATTCCAAAACTGACATTTGTTGTTATTGTTTTTTATGCATTATCCTTGTTCATGGAGAAGAAGTCCATTCTACCTACGTTTCAGCTGGGAGCTCTGTTATCCTTCTCTAGTGTCTGTCAGTTCCACCACAAAATCCTGATTAATTTGCAGTCTTCCAGCCCAAAGCATATGGCAGTCAGAGCACAAAGAAAATGAAGCCAGTTTCTCTACTGTCTTTTGTTACCAACTCCATAGTTTTTAATGGACCATCACAAAACGTTAGTCATTGCCTAAGTGGGAAGATGGTGGAGCTCCACTGCAGATGAGAGAACTGTCTAAAGAAGCACTGGTACAAGCATCCCTGTGAGTGCTAAGCTCCTTCTGTAATAATATGCTCAGAAAAGGGATAAAACAAAAGGGAAAGATGGTGCTCTCCTGTAAGTTAAAGTAAAACACAACCCTACGTCTCTATTTTCTCAGCTCTCACCTGAGTGTTTTTACACTAAATTTGGGGATGAGGAGAAATAGAAGTAAAGATCCCATATAGCTTTTGGATGTTTTCTTTTCTATGTAATAGGTCCAGCTCAACTCGCGAGTACAACACCTCTCCCCTAACCATCACCTGCTGATGCACTTTGAAAGCCTCAATATCAATTAAAATTGCCCTAAAGCAAATTTAAATAATTAGATTCAGTACATATATGCATCTACTACCTGCCCTTGCTCCCTAAGCTGGTCTGCAAAGACAAACTCACCAGTTTTTACAACTAAAGCACCAGTGCATAGACCATGGACCCTGTTGACATATCATAAACTTCAAGTAGAGCACTCCCTAAAGCATGGTGAATCCATGAAATTACAGCAAAAAGAAACCATCTTTTCACCATCAGCAACGGATCTCTGTGGTCATACAGACACCAAATCCATTCCCTGGCTTTCCCTTTTCTCTAAGATCATGCCAAAAGTTCCAGACTGAAGGGAGCCCTGAAAAGTCAGGGTTTAAAGAATGAAGAGCTTAGGGCTCTCCTGCATCTCCTCCCAGTGAACTGATACACCTGCAGTTTTGGTTTGCAAATCTAAGGAGAGCAGTTGTTGGGGCTGATCTAGATTTTCACAGAGGCACAGCGTTAATACAGGGAAATACCACTGGGAAAGTGGTGAGCTGAGTAAAATGGTCCTGTAAGTGTACTACTACCCAGGAGGCCGTAAAGACAAGATCTAATCTGCTGTGAATCACTGAGCAATGCTACTTGTTGCAAGACCTTATAAACCCACATTTTAACAGAAATCTCTGAAGCAGTTACAAAAGTTAGATTCAAAACCTGACTATTCAATTCAGTCCCCAGAAAGCACGCACTATGTTGTTTCAGGACTAATGACATGGTGACTGTGGTTAAACAAATAATGTTAATTGACATCTGCAACATTTTACCAAATGCACCAGTAAGAGCAATCAGTACGTACTCTGGGTTTTACCAGCAATTGCAGCTCTAGCACAACAAAGCAGCTAAGGGTATAATTGTTTTCCGCCTCCTCTCCTCTGCTCAGGTGTTTGCACAGTCCGTACCCACCAAGCACAATTCATTTTCATGATCCGCACGGAGGGAACTGCTCTCCTGCTATTTTCAGCTCTGCTGTCAATTCTCTATTCTGGATCCTGTCACTGCCTTTACTCGGGGAAGTTGCCCAACGTTACCCACCAGTATGGTTTGGCTCAAGGCTTAGCCAAAGACAGCAGTGATAATTTCACACTGGTTTTACAAAACATCTGATGAACATTATGCCCCTTCCTTGGGCATCCTCTCTTCCTTCTCCCCAGCACCTTCAAACAGAGCAGATATCTCAATCCATTTTACTTCATCACTCTTTATGGCACGTTACTAAATTCTCTGTGCCATCTTTTATAAGTTAGTCTCCTTCTCGTAGTCTTTCTTTCATATTTATTTGAAGTGAAGAAAACCATCCCAGCCTTGTTATTTACCTTCAACCCTTCTGCACCCCTGCTCTCTTTCACGACCTTTGCCTTCCCTACTATGCCTTTCCATCCTCTCAACCTCGTTCTGATTTTTTCCCCAATAACAAGCCCTCAAACCTGAGCTTTTCTGATGTTTTGAACTATGCAGATACTTCTTTCTTAGCTTTGATTACATTTTGCATTTCCCTATTCAAGAGCATCTCCTCTTATCTATATTCCTACTGTATTTATATTTATAGCAAAAGGCTAACATCATTCTTTGTTAGACAACAATTAATCTTTGTGAACACCCTCCCTTTGGATAACAACCCATTTATCTTCCTTGATTTTGCTTCCTTAATTTCTTCTCACGTTTCACTTGGAGTTCAGTGTTTTCTTTGTGACCACCTTCAACACAAATTAAATGGTGGCTCTTGCACAGTCTTGCCTCTTTTCACCTCCACTTTGACATTATGTCAACCGCTTCCTCAAAATCCTGCAGAGACACACAGTCTTTCATGCTTCTTTCCTTATATCATACTATGGCACTTCCACCTTCAAACAAATGTGTAGTTGTTACAGCTGGATGATTCATCTCTCAGAACAATTTGATCTAAGCTAATTGTCTAGACATGCAAATGGAACCTCTGTCTGGAGGTATCTCTCTGCCACTAGCAACACGGGAAGCTTACAGCAAGGCTGTGCTTTTTGGCAGCTGAAGATAAGGGGGATGATTTCCATGTTATCTGTAATATTCTAGTAGCACCACTTCCATTTTCCACACGGAGAAACAAAAAATTATGGGAACTGGTGGCCTGCTCACAACCAAGGCAGAAAGGCAGCAAGCAGAAGTGGGATCAGATCAGGGCTCACAAACTTCTGACCTTCATTTCCAGACTTCACCTTTGCCATAGGATTTCTGATCTGTTCTATGCCATTACCCCAAAACTGTTACATGAATCACTTCTTTCAAGTCTTAAAAGAACGAGAGGAAAGTTAAGGTATGTGAGAGAGATTTCTTTGTGACAAGTTTTTTGTTTGTTTGTTTTCCACTTCTTTAGTAAAGTCTGTTTGTCCTACAGGAAGTACACATTTAACCTGAGAAAAAATATACTATTAAATATGTCACTCCATGTGACTTAATTTTGCTTTTGTAGTGTTCCGTAGAATTATCCAGTCACATAAATCTATGGCATAACCATTTATATCCCTATTTCTTGTTCTGATGGTCTCAGGCCTGGTTTCTCCAATTTGATGCTGCTCAGCAACCCTTAAATAGGATGATTTATCACACCTCTCTTCCTATGTCCCAGTCATTATAGCAAATAATGAAATACTGGGGTAAGCTTCCTGGAGAGTTTTTGGAAAGCTTAACTTTGGAGATCTTTAGGAAAAGGCGTCACAAAGATCTGATAAAAATGACAGAGGTGGAGCTAGTCCTGACTTGGAGACTAAAACTGACCTCAGTGGTTTTATGGAGTCTTCCGTGCCCTGTAGTCCTGCAAGTGTTAATATCCCTATAACACCACCACTAATTGGTTACTGAAAGAAGTAAAACTAAGAAGCTTCCAGTGCATTTTCAACTGCCTTACTGTGATTCTGAACCAGAAGCTAAGTTTGTCCTAGTCATCAAACCAGGTATAGATAAGTAACAACTGCTCCACTGGTTACTGACCGCAAGGAAGGAGAAAACCTGACATCTATCTATATCTTTCATATCTAAAAACCTGATATATCCACATCTCCTTTTTCACTCCCGCTTGTGGCGCTGAAAGATCTGGGTTAAGTAATAAAAATGCATAGAAAATGGGCATCGTCATCCACTGTGAAAATCTGACAAACGGATTTAGTCCTTAAATTACAGACATCAAATACAAAGTAAGGTAGATTTTACAAGTATTAAAAAGGGTAAAACCATGCGTTGATTTTACATAGAGCAATAAAAAACCATAAACCAAAAAAAAAAATAATCCTAGAAATAAACATAGCACGTAACAATCCAATTGAACTACTGAATGCTCAGCAATGTAAACCAGTTTTTAGTGAGGTTCTCAAGCACACCCTGTTCCCACAAGATGCTTATAAAACCATACAGAAAGCTCAGTGCAATGTGCATTAACACCTACAGGAGATTATGTTTCCGTATCTATTCTTATTGCGGTTTTCGTCTTCCTTGGCTGTGTCCCAGGATGCCGTCTGCCCCTCGGGTAGTGCCTGCAAAATAAACAATAGTGGAGTGTTTATAAAAATCTGGCCAATGCCTTCAGGTGGATTAAGATGACAGACGAGGGCAAAAATAAAGGCACTGCATAATTCAGTAGTCCACTAAGCAAACAGCTGTTCTCGAGGAAAGGGCACATCTACTATCGCAAAAAGCAGAGCTTGGTGCAGTCCATTTGCATCTCTTGGCTTTTGCTAGCTGAGAATCATTTTCCTCCTGCGAGTTCAGATCTAAAAGGATCAGGAGAATTTGTTTCTGGCTGCACAGACACAGGTTAACCTCATTTCTCCCGTAGAATGGGGTTTGTGGAGATTTCACATATGTACACTGCAAAGAAAACCCAGATGGCAGAAACACGGGGCTCAGCCTCTCAGTTCAGCACGTACAGTGGTTTAAACTATTTCTATGTTAGCGATGGGGTGATGTAATACAAATCACTAGCTCGTTTTCTCTGAGGAAAAATAAAAAGCTCAGGGTTTTAGATTATGTCTAAAAACAAGAGGCAAAAGGAGGTAAAACATACTCACGAACTATGGAAATAAATCATCATTTTCCCCAAATTTGCCCTTTTGGTTGAGAAAGGATGGGTTAAGGAAACCAGCAGCAGACAGCGCTGCTTTACCACGCAGCTTGGTCCTAGAGCTATTCTGAACACAAGCGAACGAGCCACTTTCTCCTTGACACTAGTCCAGGAAGGATTGGAGAGGCAGAGCCAGGAAAACGGCAGCTGTGCCGGGGTCTGGCTGGAGGACAGTCCTGCCTTCCTTGGAAGATGGCCTGGACTATCCACCCACAAGCAGGACGACCTCTCTCCCTGTCTCAGGACCGCCGGGGATGCCAGCAGCAGCAGCTGAAAGCAGCTGTCACAGCAGTGCTCGGCTGGAACCGCAGCGGCACCGGCCGGCTGGGCACGGCTGGCACCACAACTCGAACAGAAAGCCACCAACGAGCTGCAGACAATTGACAGCAGCTGCACCCAGCCCAGCCACCATTTGTGCTGAACACACAGGTGGGAAAAGAACGGCTTCCACTGAGTTTTCTCTATAGATCTGCCTCCTTCAAGATCTACTCCCTAACACGAGCCTATATTACTAAAAACAACAGCAACGTTACAAATTGCATTATTTATGGTCCCCGGGGAATTGCGGAGTTTTTATACTGCTCTCATTGGGGAATCATATCTGCCTTAGCTAGCAGCAGGTAGTTTGACACAGCTGTACTGGAAAATGAATTTATATTCATCTTCACAAGCCATCCAGGTCTATTATGGTGCCTGAATGCAATAGCAGAGAGACACAATTATTAGGATCTACAACACCGGCATTGCAATTAAACTTAATATGAGCAATCCCCTGGCAGACCAGATAGTTGCGAATTTCCCCCAAAGGGGTTCCAGGACAGAAAATGTCGGGCAGTGCAGCACTGCCACAAGCCTTGCTGACAAAAGACAGGGACAGCGAGTTCCTATTCAAAAGCCCAGGAGAAAGAGTAATAACTGTAATTGGTGAGGGCTTTGATCGCACATATATTTCCTTTACAGACAGCTGTTTCCAAATAGCAGCTCATCTCCTGAGCACAAAAAAAAAACCACAAAACAAAACACAAAACACAAACCAAAACAAAAAGCAAAACAAAACAAAACCCACAAAAACCTACACACAATGACAACAAAAAATCCCTAAGTAAAAGAAAAGAGGTGAGGAAGGTTCATTTTCATCTTCAAATACTAAGGAAAAAAGTGCCTTATTTTTCTACTAATATCAAATTACAGCAGATTGACCAGAGAATGGCAACAGTCAAACATGTAATCACAGCCATCTGAAAAGGGAAAATAAATAAGTAAATTTCTCCCTCATCACGTCCACATGAGGGAGGCCATCTTGGCCAAATAAAATATGTTTAGGTCCAATAAATCCCTTCTCAACCAACCTTGTCCTTTCAGGTGATTTGAACATGAAAGTCTCCATTGAAATTCATATTTTTATATTTGCCTGAGATAGCCTCCAAAGATTTCAGAACGTGCGATTTTTCATCTCACTCAAAACCAGAGCATTCTCTGTGTTTTGTGAAACTACCCATCTCTGAAGAAATGAAGGGGGGTTCTGGTTGGTGAGGAACAAAAACTGCCTTTGCAGAGTGCACCCATACCCCTGCTTCTATAACACGCCAGATGAACAAATCGGAGTAACTGCACACAGCCAGGTGGTACAGCATTGACAATTTTGTTGTGATACCACTAAAAACTGAGAATTGAAACTGCATTTGAAATACAAAGGCAAAAATATCAATTATAATTAATATAATTTGCATCCAGAAAAAGAGGAGCATTCCTAATGTTTTATTTCTTGAGTTTAGGTTTGTACAATACTTATTTCCATGATCTCAAAAAGGAATATTTCTGTTTCTTTCTGCAGCATCATTAATAGCAAACCAGGATAGATAGATCTCTTGGCTATCAGTATTTGACCCATGTGTGATGCTTCTACAAGAAACACTCCCAATTCTTCTTTGTTCAATTTGTTAACTGCAAAATTCTGGTGTTTAAAAATCTGGGTTTAATTTTTAAGCTTTTCTTTCTTTTCTTCTTCTAGAGAAGTTTGGTAAAATTCATGCTGAAATATCATCTCAGGAGTGGAATTTATGCTATAACGAAGCTTTTAAAACTAAAATGATCTAATTTTTATCTGAAATTGCAGAGCCATATCTCTAAAAGTCCCCTTATCTCAATTAAAATTTCCAAGCACAATGGCCCAAACATAACCAAAGAGTTCACATTCAATTGAGACTCAGTGCAAGCCAATAGACATTTCCAATGGATGCATTTAGCTAATTTGCAGTTTGTTTTTCATTTAAGTAGGAAAACCTGAATCATTCATTTGCTCTGATGCACCCCGATGCTGCTGTATTCTTGCCAAAGGCAACACTATCAATTAAAAGCCTTGCTGCTCATCTCAGAGCTCACAACATAGTCCCGAGCATTTCCCTGCAGCCTCCAGCTTCTCAACACGGGTGGCAAAACTCTTCCCATGACTCTGCTGTGACCCAGGATAAGAAACTGCTTTGGCTGAAAAAGAGAAAAAAAAACCAAACACCCCAGAAAGCCCTGAAGAGAAATATTTCAGCCAGTTCAGCTCCCCAGTCTGGTACAGAGCAAGGACATACAAAGCATTAAGCCAACACAGTCCAAGGACAGCATATATAGTGACAACCCTACTGCCAAACATTTTGTAATGTCACATGATAGCCTGAGCTCCCGGATCTACTCTTTTGACCAGACAAAGGCTGTGCAGCCAGCCAGAAACGAGCGGGTTAAAATCCAGAGGTGACTTCAATCCCCTGAAGCCTGGCAGTAGCAAGATGCCTGAGGAAGGAGCCACAAAATCCAAAATAACTAACAGTCTCAGTAATGCAGCAAGTGAAATGTACGTTAGTGACATCCTAAATCATATTTGAGAATGAGTTTGGATACTTAAGCTTATTATCTCTGCAGCCAGTAATTGGTGCTCGCAGTATGGCTATGGGACCAGTCTAGCAGCTCACAACAAATCAGGGCTGATATGTTCTGAAAAAGGAACAGGTGACAGTTAAACAAGCCCCGTGTAAATGTTTATGGCCGTGCCTAATCCCAAACAGTGCCATCTACATCCAGTGTCAGTGATATATTTTTCTCTTGGGGTGCACACATTTTATTGCTAAAACAAACAGCAGTCACTTTGGCCTCAGGTGCAGCAGGCAGACCCCAAATAACACACATGCTGCAAGTGCTAACAGGTTCCCATGTTCACACACACAGTTATCAGCCAGTTCACAGAAGCAGTGACACCACTTACACAACCACATCTTGGTTTTTACCTCGGTGTGGAGTTAGATGTAAGATGCAAGCACCCGAAAAATTTTCCAAGATGCCCCCAGTAAAACACATTACCTGTGCCCTAGTGCTCTGCAGGTGAAGGGGTACCAAACAAATCTTGAATGCAATTCCCTGGTTCCTCAGTGGAAATGGGAACGTACAGAGATAAGAGATTGTCATGTATGACTGATACATTCTGTTCAAAGTGATTTTTCATGAGAGTAAAATTGTTTGCTAACATGTCACTAAGTAGGCTCTCATTTATGCTATCAATCTGCAAAGTAAACAGAAAATCAGCTTCTTAGAAGAAAAAACATACAGGCAGATGACACTAATATTAGTGTTTAAAAACAGATTTTAAGAGACACAAAAATAAAATTTCAGGTCTTTTCTTTTTAAGCTTTTATCAACCATTTTGCAAAATGTTTTGCAAAGCAGGCTTTCCAGCTTTGCATTCCTCAAGATTTCAGCCAACTTAAAACTACCCTTCCTACCTTCCAGGATTTACAACAGTCCTCGACATCCTCCCTGCAATTTGCAGTATTGCTGGTGGTGGCTGAAAGCTGCTTGGAGCCAAAGTGCTACCTGCGGCCCATGCTCTGAAATCCAAATTCCACCATCTAAAAGGACTGCCACTTAGGGCAATTGCCTCTGATTGAAGGGTAGAACAGCAAAAGTGATTTAAGAGCTTGTGGCATTCTCCAGGCTATTTCTTGTAAAGAAAGGAATTATGCAAATGTATATAATGTCATCATCATTATATACGTATGTAGATAGCACTTTCTGGGAAACGCAGAACTTGTGGAGCTGAAAGTTGCATTGACATTTTTCATGCTAATGTGTTATTTTGATAATTACCAATGCCAGTGCCAGAAAATTACATATATGCCAGCACCTGTTTTCTTCTTGAACATCAAGAACTAGATCTTAGGGCATCTGTAATTGAGCTGAATTCAGCTTTGGGTACTACTCATGGACGTGGAGGCCAAGGGGGGCTAAGTAAATCTCCTAAGAGAATTAATACCTTTTTTCCATATTAAACCAAGCTCTTTGTATTGATACTTTGATTAGTGTCCCTGATTGTGGGGAATGAGTGACTAGCCCTGGTTAACATACAGTTACCAGGATCATTTGTTATGACAGTCTTTGATGCTGATTAAAAAAAATACTCCCTGGTGACAACCAGGAAAAGATTGCCTCTCAATTACAGCAAACCCCAGCATCAATGATATAAACCCCATGGACTCCAAGTTGCAGGGTGGGAAAGTGAGCTGTTTTCATTAAGTAACTTATTTTTCACAGCTGTTATGTTATTTTTAAGTAGTTTTAATGCCACTATGCATATTAATTACTTATTGCCTTCCCACAAGCTTACTACATTCATTATAATTATCGCTTGCTACAGCAAAGTCTCACATATGTTTGATGCTATTTCCCTCTTCTGTTCTCTCTCCTCTAAATGTATATTTGTCTTCCAACTCCTCCCCAGTGCCACACTTCTTCTTGGCATTTGGATTAAATTCCTGGTCACTCCAGCTATTTGGCTGCAGGGTGGAAGGGCTGCTTTCATATTTTCAGCTTACTCCTTGCCCCTGTCTTCACACAGAGTTGCAAGAGTAGGTCTGCTGAACATATTCTGAGCCAGAGGTTTAAGCATACTGGAAAACTTCATCTTCATTTAAGCTACACAAAGCTGCTGCCTTTGCCTTTACAGTTCTGTGTGCAGGTCATTAAGCTGCGATTTAACTTGATCAATTGCTACAGAGTATTTGGGGCTCCCAAAAAAAGCAAAAACCCTTCCTTTTCATAAACCCTGCTTTGCCCTATCGTCAACTAAAGCACACCAATAAGTAAGGGACTATGGGACTCCAAATCCTTCATGGAGTTCAGCACCTATTAAATATTTACTCTCTGCTCTTTATTGGAGAGAGCGCACACGAACACAATGTCATTCTCTTACCACTGTATTAAATGCATTTCCTCTGGACCAGAGAGCCACCAAAGATTGCTAGTGCTGTAAAATCCTAGCCTTATAAACAGAAATAAGATGGAGGAAGGAAAGGATTAGGAGGGTGAGTGAATTTAAGGAAAATAAGCTTTTCTAAATGGTTATCCTCCCCTCCCAAGCATCTATCCCTTAGGACTGCCACTCCTCAACTTATTCACGTGAGTGAAGGTTCCTCTCACCTCATACTCCTCTTTAAATCCATAGCCCTGTCCTCGCTTCATCTGGGTGATGTGCTGCAGCAAGTCGGCCACTCGGATGGCTGGCTGGAACTGCCCCCGGGGGTAGGACATTTCCACCGGCTCACAGCTCCGGTACGGGTGGGTCTGGATAGTCAGGGTTGGCTGGGTCATCTCTCCATGGCTACTGTCTGTTTTAAAGACAGGGAGGCAAAACAAGCTTTCACCTATCTGTGAGTTCCACTCTCATTCCTTCTCCACTTCTTTGTTTCTCCACCACCCCATAGGTTGGTGCACACAAAAGAAAGTAAAGAAATAAGTAAGAAACACACTTGCCTACAGCTGCCCAGAAACACTAACTCACATTCAAATATTTTTTGAGTCAAGGAGACAAACCCAGAGATGGGACGGGAATAAACAGCCTGTCAGGCACAACAAGCATATAGCACGTATAGTGAAATAGCGAATTTGTGAGTTCTGCGTAACGACTCCCCTCGAGTTACATACCTTTCTTCACAGACCTGCAAAGAACAGGACCAAAAGATACATACAGATGAGCAAGATATTCAAGCGAGATTTGAGGTGTACAATATGAGATAAGTGAAAGGGGTCCAAGTTAATAGCAAACAAATTATTAGCATTTCAAATAAACCACAAAGGATGTTAGAAGCAAATTAAACTGCTCTGCAAATTCAAGTCTAAAATTTACATCAATTGCAAAGATGTGATGTTATGAGAAAGAATAAAAGAACACAAAAATAGTTTCCTTGCATGCACAATCTTAAAATTCAGATGTATAAATTTAACATAAAGCATTCCTTTTTGATAGAAATATTTTTAAAATCTCTATCACTACATAGACGGAATTGTAACCTCTTATACTCCCTGCAAAACTGCAAATACATAGCAAAATACTCCTGTTGAACTAACAGCAAATAACATGAATAGCCAAACAATTGACTACCAAAATATTTATTTTTAACAAGAGAAACTAAGAGTAGCTGAAAAATTTAGGTTTTTATCTACCAGAATTGACCAGATTTATAGTTGGCCAAATAAACTGCTGTTTTTTTCCCTATGATTACAGGTATCTAAAGATCATAGAACCATAGATGGTTGAGGTTGGAAGGGACCTCTAGGGTCCATCTGGTCCACCCCCCCACCCAAGCAGGGACACCTGTGCAGTGGTGTCCAGGGCCCAGCCCAAGCAACTTTTGAAGATCTCCAAGGAGGAGACCCCACAAATTCTCATTGCAACCTCTGCCAGTGCTCTGTTACCCACACAGCACAGAAGTACTTCCTGATGTGCTTGGGTTCTTTGGCCTTAACATCCTGCATCAATTCTTTCTGGTCTTAGCCAAAGCCAGCCTGTCAGCAAAGAGAAAATATATCTTCCTCCAACCGCTCAAAAAAAAAAAAAAAAAGTTGACAATCACATACACAAGGCTCATTTCATACAGAAAGCTTACTGAAAAGGAGCCTGAACACTATCCCCTGTCAGCAATACTACAGTCATGCTTTAGAAGGGATAAAGAATGAATAAATCAAGTTGCAATTTCAGGGTGATTTTTAGAGACAGAAATATGGCCAGTGTGCTATTGTAAACATTACTATCCTTGAGAAATCACCATGAAGATTTGATCACAAGCAGTCAGGATCTCTGCTCTGTCCCTCATTGCAAAATTGGGCAGGAGCAGACAGATTAGGGCATTAGAGCGCCTTTTCAGCAGATGGCAAAACAATGACATGACAAAACATGACAAATAATGCTTTAGCTGGTTTCCTGTTATATTGGAGGGAAGATATCAAGACAGGCATATGCTCTATTTTGAAGTTATAGGACTATGAGAAGGAGAAAGGAATGACAGCAGTGGACGCACGGCCACCGGGCAAGCTGTGAGATAAACGAGACTGGTGGCTGAATGATCACAGATGCTGAACATATCCTGCTTCTTCTGAAACAAATTACCATCAAAGTGACCACCTGCTTTGAAGATCAGGCTACTGGATTTAAGGATTTCTGAAGCCCAGTTTCTCATAAACATAGTCACGTTCCTTGGACACTCCAAGATTTATAGAGCTATGTTTCTAGCGAAGCAACCCTCACATACAAAATGTGAATAAATTTGGGATTTAAGGAAGAGTAACATCCAAAGCATTTGTATGATCATCCCTAATGCTCCAACTAATGACAGTGTGAGAACTCTGAACAGAGGGAATTTCAAGGCTTATTAATTCCCCTAGTTGGATTCGCTTTCCCCGTGCATCTTTCCTCCCCTATTCCCTATTAACCTCCTGTAATGGAGAGGAAAAGATTTTTACTGCGGACCATTTCCGACAGACGTACTATGCTTAATTTTCCATCATTAGGTTTAATACAAACCCAATTTCACAACTGGCTTCTCTGAAGAACCTACATGTAATGCCACATTTTTATCAGCCCCAATTAAAAAACATTACAATATCCCTATTCGAGGGGGAGTCTTAAAACTAATGTGTGGTTCTAGTGCTAATACAGTCAGGGCACACGCAGAGCATAGGCTACTTGTAAAATGGAGCTCAGATCAGTCAGCTCCTTTGTGGGATATTATTCGTTTGTCTTCTTCAGATCCTTTAATTCTGGTATATTTGGCTCTCTTCTCCCAACAGTATCCTAGGGAGAGGTGAAAGCCAGAAAAGCAGCCCCCTTTCCAGAATAACTTCCTCCACCCATGTTCTGAATCTGGAAGTAGAAGATGCTCAGCAGCAAAGAAGGGTCTGACTCTGGCCTCTAAGTTTACAGTGACAACTGTGCTTCTGGTCTCTTGGGTCAGACAGAAATATTACAAAATCCACTGATTGTCATAACAGCTCTTGCAGTGTGGTCTGCAGCATCACCTTTCACCCAGCCAAGTGTTTCTCCTAAGAAAAACCCACGTCACACAATCTGGGTCATCCTGCTCTCAAGCCTAGAGCACACGGAGCTGACACTGGGAACATCACCTCTGCTGGATTTCTGTAACAAAAGCATCTTGAATGCCCTCTGTGCGCTATCTGATCCAAAAGAAAACCACAGAAAATCGGCACAGAAATTTGCACCAACTCAGGAGGGCTGCTGGTTCTTTCCACAAGCATCTTATCTGGACAAGGAAAAGATTGGAGGGGTTTTTATGGAGATAAATTACAACGTATGAGGTGAGTCTAGTGTTCATATGTTCTGCTAATAAAGCCTGATGCATGAAACATATTGTTCCTTCCCGGTCTGATCACACCACGAGTCTGAACCTAAGCATGGTTAATGAGGCACTCAAGCAAGGCACTACACCTTCTCTCAAGATGTGCTGTTTACAGCAATTTGTGAACAATCCAAAACGCAGGGAAGGAGGGGATGTAGCAGCAAACCCAGCTCTCACCAGGACAATCAACCGAGTCTTCAAATGCTTACAACCAGGCTATGCTTTTCCTGCAGGCTGCAGCAATAAAAGGCATCTCGTGCCTTTTGGCACTGCTACTACTGGAAAAGCCAACCAAAATACCAGCCCCTCAACCCCTCAGATTCTGCTTTAATTGTTGTACTGATGGGAAGTCACAGCACTCTTCCATAGTCCCTCCTGTCTGTCCCCTTCTCACATCCACCCTATTCTTTTGCAAATAGGGATGAGGTTGTAGGACCAACTGTCCATGACCTCCGCTGAAGTTATTCTGGTGCCTCTAGAGCGCTTGTGCCTTTAGTGAGTTTCAATGAGAAAAACAAATCAAGAAAACAGATTTTTTTTTGGAAAGATGCTTGAAATAATTAACTGAAATTGAAATACTCATAGTATTACTCAACTAGTAAACATAGAGTCATGCATCAGGTTTTTTTTTGGATTATATTTCATATGCCCATCTTATTTCTAGCAATATGTCCTCATTCCGTTGATAGGAACACAAACCACCACACCTGACTGCATACCGAAGATGGGCTACAGCATCGAGAAATAATCCAAACCCAAAGATTGCAAGAGATGGTGATTCCATCCTGACCCTAAAAGTTGTGGCAATAGTTAATTACCCCTGTTGTCTAAACATTTCTTAATTGCAATTTGATTTTGTTTAGCTTCAGTTTCCAGACACTTATTATACCTCCTGTTAGATTAAAGAGCCCCCTGAGTATTTGGAAACTTGACCTATGTAGGCACTGATCAAATCACTTCTCCAGTTTCTCTTTAATAAAGTAATTTGATTGAGAGCTTCTGAAGTCTCATTAGGGCAGAGCGTTCAGGGCTCCAGTTCCTTCCTAGACCCACTTCTGATTTTGCAAAGTTCTTTTTGTGCAGATGTAAACAAAACAGTTATTCTGCATGTTGCTGGAAACACACTATTGGTAATAGGCTTTTTTCTAATATTAGCAGCTGCAACAGGAAAATACTTTGTCAGCTTGTTTGTTAACCCTTCTTAGTGCAACATGCTTTGTTCCCACACTAAGATGCCCATTGCCAATGCAGGTATTTTGTTTTCTTGAAGCTGACACTTTCATTACCAGCCTAATAGTTCACAGAACACCCTGAAATTTTGTAGAAGACATTAAATCAACAATTCACTGGCTCCCACATAACTTCCTTGATGGTGAAACTCTTCAGGCATCTCAACTTACCCGTTAGAGGTGTAACTGCAGATAATCAAATTTAACAACACTGACTACACTTATAATATTCACAAGCTCTCCTTGCTTACAAGAAATGGTACTTCTGTGACTCTCTCCTTTGCTGGAGAAATAATCATAAATTTGCTGAAGTAACCTGTGAGGTTCTACTCTGCTAAGAGAAACACAAAGGAGTGCTATGTGCTGAGAAAAGCCCCAGCAGAGGCTGGCAAGGTGGCACCTTCCCTCATTTGGGGAGTAGCCCTGAGGGTGAGATATTATTGCCTGCCTGCTGCTACACCACCTTCTATTATATACTTTCGTTGCTGCCCAGACAACTAAAATAAATGTCTCCCTCCATGGCAAAAAATGATACATTTTTCTGTAGATGTCAGCAATAAAGTGAAGAGCAGCTGAGAAATTCAGAGTCGCAGCCTGCAAGTGGCTGCGTACAGCCAGAACCCTGTGCAACATCCCAGTAAGGCTGTTGGGAGAGTCACCTCTGGGGCTGAAGCTCTGGATCCTTTTACAGACATTCTCTTGTTTCATAAACCTGGTTTTGGTACCCTGAGAGAGAGATACCTAGATACATATTACGGTGTTGCCCTCAGATTAGAAAACTAACCTAATGCCTCAAACAGCTGAAAGCAATGCTGTGCTGATGTGCAATCTTCAGTATGTAGGGAAGTTTCTTTCAAAACTTTTACTTTAATATTCCCAAATTCCACTTGTTACTGAAATGACAGGCGTATTGTCTCTGTTTATATTTTTATTCTCTTAGCCTTGGTAAGTGTGTAACACAGTAAGACATCCTTTGCACAAAATAAATTGTATTTTGAGCGGTGTTTGTGACGGATTTAATTACACACATCCTTAATTACACACATCCAATCTCTCTCTACTAGAGCAATGGCTGTTGATTACTTGACATCTTCCAAGTACAACTACAGGACAACTAATCTCTCTTCCCTACCACCAGGGATATGGTGGTATCTGGTAAACTAATTTGCTTTTTGAGTGCATCAAGGCTTTATTATATGATAAATATACCACACGCAAACCAAAGTCAAAACATCATCTGTCTTATGATATCAACTGAGCTAGAAAAGGCAAGTTCCTTAACCAAAAGCCTTCTTGACAGAACAAATCATTCATTTCACAGGCTAAGAAGAAGCCACGTGGCTGGAGAAAATAATTTTCTCTAAATTTTAAAGAATCACTTGATAAATACTAGCAAAAGTATATTCTAACCTTATAAGAATTTATGATTTTTTTTCTTTAGTATAGAAAAAAAACACTGTTTTTAGATGTGAGGAAGATGCTTTGGTGATATGGGCTAAAACTTGGGACTACTGGGTACCTGTATAACTGTGCAGCTGTTCAGATTTGTGGGACCTCACCAAGCCAAACCTGACTCGTAGGTGAAAAGATGCTGTCAGATCTGCCTTCCTTACAGAGCAATACATTAGCTGAAAAGCTACTGGCAACTTCAAAACAGCACAGAAAACCAGAAGCCACTAAAGAAGAATTTTCCAAGCCACAGGATCATATGCAGATGGAAAGAAACCTAAGGGAAACTCGGCTCAAGCAACAGCCCTCAGTGGCATGCTCCTCCGCTGCACATCAACATTAGCACAGTGAATGGACGTGAAAGCCTCTCCCACAGCCCCTTACAGACTTACATGGACCAGAAGGCTACAGATACAATTGAACAGATCAAGCCACTCATTTTAAAGTTTTCAATATGTAAAAATAACTCATCTTGCAATTTATGTCAGTAATGTGAGACAGTAATGAAGCAATATCAGCTTCTAAATATCTTTTTAGTTCTTCAAACATTAGCTTGTGGATAAATCCAGAGCAGAATAGGTGGGCATGGGCAAAAGCGCACCCATGCTACAGAACAGTGAACTTCAGAGCAAATTTTTGTCTTTCTAAACGCAAGCCATTGTACAAGACGTCACAACAGTGACCTTTCTCTGCTTCCACCCATCTGCAAGGAACTACGAGGCATCACAGTCCATCCTCTCTGGAGGGCAGGGACTCTTATCATCAGGATATTCTTGATTTAGTGAAATGAGAATGACACAAGGGTGTAGTGGGTTTATGTGGCAAGGTTTTGGTAGCTGGGGGCTGCAGTGGTGGTCTCTGTGAGAAGAATCAAGCAGCTGCCCCACGTTAGATAAGGGCCAGTTTCAGCCGGCTCCAAAGGAACCCACAGCTGCCCAGAGCCGAGCCAATACGCGATGTTGTTTGTGCCTCTGTGAGAGCAGATTTAAGAAAGGGGGAAAAAAACCTGCTGCTCAATAGCACCTGGGAGTGTGAGGAGTGAGAAACAGGCTTACACCAAGGTCACTGAAGAAGGAGGGCAGGAGGTACTCCAAGTGCCGGAGCTGAAGTTCCCCTGCAGACTATGGTGAAGCAGGTGGTCCCCCTGCAGCCCATGGTGTACCTTAGTGGTGCAGGTTTCTAGAAGTTCCCCTGCAGCCCATGGTAGAGCAGGCTGTCCCCGTGCAGCCCACGGGTCCCAAATGGAGCAGATCTCCACACTGCAGCCCATGGAGGAGCCGCCAGTGAAGCAGGTGGATGTGGCCTGGTGGAGGCTGCAGCCCATGGAGAGCCCCCGCAGGAGCAGGCCCCGGGCCGGAGCTGCAGTCCGCGGAGAGGAGCCCACGCAGGAGCAGGGGGTCTGGGGGGAGCTGCTGCGCGTGGGGGACTCCTGCTGGAGCAGTTTGCTCCTGATGGATGGACCCTGTGATACGGAGCCATGCGGGAGCAGTTCTTGAGAAGCTGCTGCCTGTGGGCAGCGCACATGGGATCAGTTCAGGAAGGACAGCATCCCGTGGGAGGGACCCCACGGGGAGCAGGGGCAGAGAGGGACTGAGAAGGAGCGGCAGAGGTGAGTGCTATAAACTGACCGCAGCCTCCATTCCCCATTCCCCTGCAACACTCAGGGGGAGAAGGTGGGAGAGGGTGGATGGGGGGAAGGTGGTTTTAGTTTGTTTTCTTTGTTTCTAATTTCTCTAGCTTGTTAGTAATAGGTAATAAATTATTTAATCTCCCTATGCTGAGTCTGTTTTGCCCATGATGATAATTGTTGAGTGATCTCCCCATCCTTATCTCAACCCTTGGGCCCTTTTCATCGCATTTTCTCCCCCTTTCCCTTTGAGGAGGGGGAGTGAGAGACTGGTTGTGGTGGAGCTCAGCTGCCCACCTGAGTAAAACCACCATAAAGGGAAAGGCACGCTGGCTCCCCTGAAGAACCTACCCTGATGACATATGCTGAGTATCTTTGAGAGCCACTGGCCATTCACATTTTCTCCCAAAACAACCTCTACTGTGGTATTATCTCCCCTTCAGACTTTACATTAGTGGTACAACATGGGCCTTACTGAAATATTAAAACCAGGGAAATTAACTCCTTTACTTTTTAGTATTAAATATTCACTTCCCTAGCAAAGATGATTGTGAAAACCATTAAATCCAGAGATGTCTACAACTATAAGGTAAAATTACAGAGCTAAAAACATGCATTACATAAAAAAAGTATTAATCAGGCACAAGATAGGGTAGAGGCAAAATAAATAAATAAATAAATCCCCTGTATCTTATTATCAACAAATCATGTCACAGCCAAGCCTAGGGAGTCATCTACTATTGCAGATATAGAACATTTATTAGCAGAAGGCATAACAGATGGGAACAAATAGCACTGAACTGCAGGTAATGCCCAAGGACAGATATTGGTGGTGGGATAACTGATGCCCTTTTTAAGATCTTTTTCTTTCCAAGGAATGAATATTAATAAACGTCGAAAAATTAAACTTATTTTTCTCATACAGCATCACCCAATGTCTGGTGAATCTGTCTGAGAAGCCAGAATGCCATAGTTTTCACTTGCCTTCAAGTCATAAGATAGAAATTTCTTCAATGCTATGGGCTGTTTCACAGCACCTTTGGCTGTTATAGTCAGATGCAACTGACTGAGGGGGCGACCAGTCTGTGTAAATCATGTCTTGGAAATGCACTGAGCTTAACTTCCCATGTGTAAAAACAGGGATATTAATCCTTGCTCAGCTCAGAGATAGTGGTTAGAAGATGATAAGTTTGAACGAGTTTTGAATACATAAGTATAAGACTACTTTAATTCTTATTCCCCCCCCCCCCCCCCCCCTAAAATTTGGGGGTTTGAAAGCTTTTGGAGGTTTTTTGTTTTTCCCTGTAAGAGACATAGTTGAATCTGTCTCACTCCTTGACCCATTTGGTTCACTATCGGGGCACAGGGGTGAAAACGTCTCCCTCACATGAGGGTCCCCATTTTCACAGATGCTGAGTGCTGGGTTGAGAGCAGTTTGACATCTTCCAGCAAACTGCAGGTCTGGGCCCTGCTTCTAAAGTATAGCCAAAAGATTAATCTGCCTTTAGACTTCTCTGTTGACAGCACTGAGTCTCTGGGGAACAAGAACAAACCTTCTAGAAAAGAAGACTCCTTCTCTACTGTTTCAGAAGAGGGCTCACTCATTGCCACCGGCCATGTTGATATACAACAGGATAAATGCACATATTGTGGCAGACCCTCTGAGCCTCTCTGCCCTGGCTGTTAGTCTGTAAACCAAGGCACTTAAGTGCTTGGTTGTAATTTCTTCCTGGTCTAACTATGGGCCTTCAGTGTGCTGAGAGTAATGTTTAAAGCAGACACGGTAGATTACTGTGTCTGGAAGTGAACATTTACTGTAGATAATCCAAAATGACAGGTCTGATAAATACCACTGGTTAGATTCTGATCAACTACACATCATCTTTCTGATTCATAGCAGAGGAATTGCCTTCTTCAAATTCCGCACACAGGCAGCATCCTCCAGGGAGAGCCTGAAGTTGTAGGTTGTTATTACTCACTTTCAAGGGTACACCTCCAATAAGTTTCTGAATAACTTCTTTTATCAGCTTACAGTTTCTGCCAATTTTGCTCTCTCTGTTAACTTAATGTAAAAACATTTTATTTCTAAAAATCCCAAAGCTAAGAGCTCCACACTCTATGCTTTATTTATCTCCTGGACAAGAAGAGATAATTTTCAGAGATGCTGAACACTAACATCTTCCTCTAAAGTTACCAGCAGCCACAGCACAGCCTCCACCTTTCATAACCTGCCTTTTTATTATCCTCTCAAATCTATACCAGACTGCTTGAACATTTAAAATTTAATTCTAAGCATAAGCAGAATAAGGTGGGGCCACTTGCCCAAACTCAGCCTCTGATTTCTCCAAAGAAATTCTTATACTTTGAACTGTTTTTTCCTTTAAAAAATAAAATAAAAATCAATTAATAACAACAATAAAGCACAAGTGAAACAAAAGGCTTCCCAATTAACAGAACACATGACCGCAGGATTAATTATGATTTTGGAGCCCAGCCACTTTGTAGCATTCTCTAAGTTATTATCAAGATGCAATGAGTGTGTTTTCTCTCCAATGAAGTGCAGTACACCATACCTGGCTTCTTACCTAACAGCGTGGTCGATGGAACAGTGTCTGATGATACTTTGAGATGGAATTCCGTTCACCCACACGACAAGGATCATTGAAAATCAACAGAAGATCAATAGGAAAAAAAAATTACAAAAAAATGAAAACAAGGTTAGCTGTATCTAACACTCAGAAGATTCAGTCTATAGGTCATATTGGGAAATGTACAAAAGCAAAGAAAATTTAGAAATGAAAAAAAAGTCTGGCACTAGTACCTGAGTAGTAGGAATTCAACAAAGATTTGCTCTGAAGGGTTTTGCTTTGGACAGAAAATGAACAAGGAGAGGGTGATGCTAGGTAGGAAAGACATAAGGAAAAGACTTTAGACATATATTAAGAGAGAGAAAGAACAGGGAGAATGTTCCTCAAAGAACACAGTAATATGGGATATATAACACTTATCAAAATGAATTATATTTTTCATCTCAACATGCATATTACATTTATTACAATGTCATAATGATGGATTTTCTTTAATATAAGCACTCTAGACCCCAAATATAATATTATAGTTATTGTAAATCAATGTGTTCCTACACAGGATACATGTATAGGACTATATCCTATATATACCTTTTTTTTTTTTAAACCAAAGGAACATCTAGGAGAAAGATCCTTAAAAAGAACACCCAAAATACAAACTACAGAGAATCAAATGCATTAATAACAGTAAAATAAGCCTGCTCAAACACAATGTACACTAGTACCACAAAAATACACAGGTAGGGTAGCAAATTCTTTGTTAAAACCATACAAGATAACAAGGGAATTGTTCTTCAACCCAGAACACTTCATAGCAAATCCTATAATATTTTCCCCTGAGAGACAGGTTCTTTTAGCAGGACAAACTTTCTCCCATTAAAGCATTAGCTTTCTCTGGACAAAAATCCACAAATTATTCCCATATTACTCAATTATTTATGGAAGAGAGGCAGGGCTCCACATCTTCACAGCAGATTCCTTTCTTGCTAGTAAATTTATGAGGTTGCTTTATATCTACAATAGCATACACATACATTCTTGTGATAATCAATCATTTCTGAATGCATATTCTTCTATTATCATTCTGCATTCATTCCTAAACTTACATTTATCTCCTCCTCAAAATGTTGGGAAACAAGCTAGTACAAATCTCAGTACATCAGAAAGATGACAATAGATAACACACAAAAAACTATTCCATAATCCAATATAAGTAGACAAAACTCAGTATACATCAAAGTAATTTCAGAAGCAGTTTTTCTTTTTTTTTTCTCTAGAAAATAAAAAAAAAGAACACCTCTTAAAAATTTCAAGTCCTTCTATGAAGTGAATGAAAGGTGTCACTAGTCTAGGAAGTTTCATAAGGTCTGCAGAATTACCTCCTAAGCAGTTTGTAATCATCCAGTAAATGAACTTGCTCTGGTTTTGCATTCTCCTGCTATATTTTCAAGTTTAAACCATTTGAAAACACATTAAGATAATCAAATTTCTCATAGCTTAGTCTGCCTTCAGTCCATAACACATCTCTCATTTGGGACCTCTTTCACTTTCTTCTGTGTTTGTTAGTCTAAATCAGACCCTCTCCTCTACCATACTTGGAACATGGCCACTTTTGCAGATGTGCAGGTAAGGCCTATGAAGAGTAATTTGGTTGCCCTGGGTCACAGAGCAAGTCAACAGTCAGGACTTGGAGCAGTATTGGAATTTTCTGGAGTTTGGGAGAAAAAAGAACTTATGGGGCCACCCTGCCTTTTCAGGAATTGCTAACTACAAATTACTTGAGAATCTGAAGGTAGACGCCTCACTCCAGCGAACTTGATTTAAATTGTTACCAACTGAGGTTTCTGAAATGAACAATACTTGTGAGACAGAGAGGCGAATTTAGACTTTCAAAGAGATCATTTTCAAAATCAGTATTGGCTTGTGTAACAAGATACACACTCTGGGCCACCACCTCACCAGAGGTTCCCACCAGGACTAGTGCATGCACATCACAGGAGACACTTCCAGACAGGATTTCACATCAGGGTAGATATTAAGACTTCATTTAAAATTCCCTCTACATGATCTGGAATGGCATGGGAGCCCATACAGCTCCCTCTAGTCATGCAGAATGGTGGAAGCTCCTCCCTATTCTGGAAATGATTCTCCCTACTTTTTTTTTTTTTTTTTTTTTAAGCATTTGTAAAGAAACCAACCCTTTAAACATTCCAAACTGGCACGAAAAGCAAGAAAAGGGATTTTGGTATTTTGCCTTTTTTTTTTTTTAATTTTTAAATGATGAAATTTGGCTTTATTACTCTTTATTTTAGGTTTTTTGGCTAAAGAAAATGTCTCATGGTCATGATCCTACAAGTCCTCAGACTGCATTTAGCAGGCATCCTACCTGAGAATGAAAAAATTATCTATGGGGTAACAACAACAACTAGATCTTGATTCAACTGTTTTGACTTACAGCAAATCTTTAAGGCCTTTGCATTTGATTCATTGCAAAAGGATGTGGGATATGGAGAGGTGTGAATTTAGATGGTTCTTGGTTAAATATGATAATTAAAAACCTGAGTGCCACTCACCTATGAGTCTTCCTCTTGTTTTTGCTAGTAAGAGCACAGTAACTTGGTAAGTATATAATAGTGCTCACTCATGCAATCTCAGTTCCCTACAGCTTCCTAAATGCTGTCTTCACACTGTGCCTCTGACAGTAACGTTAAGGCTACCTATCTAATAATCTGTATCGAAGTCACTCCTTTAGATTATTTGGAAAGCAGTCTTCTCCCAAACTGAGATGTCACAAAAGTTAAACATACCCTTATAACCAGTCTCTAGCAAAACTGGGTGCATTTTAAGAGATCAAATCCCAGAATCAAATAGTTCCTGACAGCAAGCTCCCAAGGATGTCAAGCTGGTGATGCTGGTGATGTAGCATTCTCCCTGGAGAGAATCTGCCTGATCTTTGTTATCTGCAGCCCTATCCATGGCATTTTATCATTGCAAAGCTGGAAGAGCAGTTCCTCTGTGCAGGACACATTAGCACATCGTTGCTGATATGATATACTACTGCTTCTCCCATCACACAGATGGGCTGCCAAATTGCACAAAATTTATGTGCAATAACAACCCCTTACACACCCTTCTGGTCAGCACACAGATGCTGGTGGATAATTTTAGGTACACCTTGTCTCCCATTTGTCACCTCGTTTCACAATAACCCTGCACTGAGTCAGTGCCTGCATGTGACTGTGCTGTGCCACTCCAAGGAAAATGACACTGCTTTCCAAACCCTCCTGCAAACTGAGCAGCAGTCTCAAATATTGCAAATACCATCACTTATTTGTAATGGATTTAGGATATATATCTATATTAAAAAAAAAAAAAAAAGGCAGCACAGTATTTGAGAAAAATGAACAATTCACCTTCACATGACCCTTTGGTAAAACTAGATGAGCTGGAATAATGCTGGACTAATTTATCTTTCAGCAAATACCTATTCTGATTCTGTATCATGGGAGATACACAGGCTGAGTCCATAAAATCTCTCCAGTCAAAACTCTTTTAAGTACCAATAAGAATTCTGCATGAATAAGGGCTATCAGTGTGGGACAGAAAGAGGGACAAAGAGCTTCTTCCCTATGGTCCAGAAAAGACAAGGGCCTATTTCTGTTACACTTTTCAGTAAGACCTGATGTCTCACTGCTCCAGCACAGTTCACAGAATGGTTTGGGTGGGAAGGGACCTTAAAGCCCACCCAGTGCCACCCCCTGCCATGGGCAGGGCCCTCAGCCCCATCCAGGCTGGCCTTGGGCACCCCCAGGGATGGGGCACCCACAGCTCCTCAGGGCAGCCTGGGCCAGGGCCTGACCACCGCCCTCAGAGTAAAGAATTTCTTCCCTATATCTAATCTAAATCTATCCTCTTGCAGATTAAAACCATTACCCCTTGTCCTGCCACTACATGTCCTTGTAAAACGTCCTGATGATTTCGTGTAGGCCCCCTTTAGGCACTCACTGGCAGGCCTCTATCAGGTCTCCCCAGAGCTTTCTCCTCTGCAGGCTGAACAACCCCACTCCCTCAGGCTGCCTTCACAGAAGAGGTGATCCAGCCCTCTGATCAACCCACACCCCCAGTTCATTCTCCTCAGGGCTGCTCTCAATGCATTCTCCACCCAGCCTCTGTTTGTGCTTGGGACTACCCAGATGCTCACAATCTCCCAGGACATAATTACATTTAACAACAGCAGACATCTCTGTCAAGTGACAAAATTCAGAACTGCAAATTGCCAACAGGACTGCGTGCTCCTGCTGCAGTGCACTGGCCTCTACAGACCCCATTTCAGCCTGACTTTACGGATGGCACTATTTGCAAGAGCTGACACTGAAAATTTAGAAAGACATTCCCTCTAAAGCACTGAGATGAAGTAGGTGAAGAAATATGCATTTTTACTAACAACAGAGGATTTTTTTTCCATGTTAGTGCTACAGCAAACTTGGACTCTCATAACCGAGGTCAAGATGGAGAGGACAATTCCCTGTCATGAGATGTTCACAAACAGTAGTTCCTGTTGTGAGTAAAAAGAAAATTTAAGAAGGAATTTGAGAGAGAGAGATGATTTCAAAAGCTAAGATGAATAACCCCTTGTAAAACTCTATTAGTTAGCAGAAAGGTTACAAAGTAATCCTATTATGTTATTCAAAAGTTAGAGTAGGCCTGTATAGAAACCCTCAAGTATTAAACTGCATTAAGGCATTTTTTTTTTAAAAGAAAGGCTTTTACTCTTTTTTTTTCCTATCTATATCATCAGGGCCAAACCCATAAAATTCCTGTATCAGCATGTGTACGCTACTGCACCGGAGAGAACTTACCTCCAACACCTCGGCATCCTGGACTTGGCGGAAAAAAATGTGGAGAAATCATGAAAGCTTATTGGTAATCATTTCTCATGGATATAAAGAAGAAAAAAAGAAAAGAATCAGCCCATGACTGTGTTACAGGCTTGTGTTACAGAGGGAGGTGGTGATAAAATCTGCAATGATGTCAGACAAGCAAAGGACTTACTGAATTAAAAAAAAGAAGGTATGCTTTTTTTTTTTTAACAAAATTAGATACAACATTTTTTCTAGAGTTGCCATTTCAACTAAGTGACTCAGCTGTTTTAATTAGTCTCTCAAAATACCAAGAAAAGAAAAAATGAGGTCACAGTATAGGCTCAACTCTTCTCTTATTTTCTGGTGGAAAAAAAACATTTCAAAAAGCCAAAATCTGAAGAAAGTATGAAAAATTTAATTTTCCCCATACATTTCAAACGAGCTACCTCTGCTGTTTCTAGGCTGCCTGTTACAATGCTGTGCTATCCTGTCTTTCAAAGATATGAGCCACTGACAACTGGTGCTGTCTTCTTTAGGAGATATAGCTACTCAGCACCGAGAAAATTAGATCTTGACTCAAGTCAATTTAATATCAGAGAGAAGTGCTCACTGCTAGCCTTGACGGTCCCAAACACCTATTTATCCATCTCATAGGTACATTACACAGAGTGACAGTAGCAATGCATGCAGATGGAATTTGACATGACCTACAGAGGGAAAAGAAAAAATTCACTCAGCCTGTCCCAATCAATCTGAGATTGCAAAGCAAGGTTTCAATGATTAAAAAAAAACAAAACAAAAAAAAAACTTTTTTATCATAGGCAAATCCTAGTTAGTAATTAGGGGAAAAACACTTCACTACAGATGCTTAAAAATGACAGAAGAGTTCTAGCACGTTTTGTTTTTAAAGCTGGTCCCTCTTCAAACTATAGGCTAAGTGTCAAAAGAAGGAGTGACATTCCCATAGTGTCTAAGTTAAAATTTATTTAATACCAAAAAGTTTACAAATCCACCATGCAATCCACCATGCACTCAATCTGGATCTAGCAAGGCTAAATTATAACTTTGTGCTGCTTTTCCCACAAAAGTCTTCCAGCTACAGAGGTCTGCATGTTTTACAAATATTAACTACAATTATTTTTATGGAAGTGATGTGAAAAATAAAGTGAGAACACAGGCAAAAGAAGAAATGCTGTCTTTCCATTTCAGTTCTCTAACCATGAGATCATGCTTTCTTTCATAACAACTTCATACAGAAAATATTACTTCCACCCTAGAAATCTGCTAAGTAATGTGATTCGACTCTTCTACTCACAAAGGAAAAACTATATCTGTATTTCTGAAGAACAAATGATCACGTCTTTTTGAATGTCTGACGTAGTTTTTAAAACAGACTTTATAAATTATTCTTGGTAGATTTAGAGTGAGAAGGAATGCTTTCCACCCATCTGAGAGTTAGGGTAGGGGCAGTGCGAGAGAATTTCAGACAACTGATTTCTAACAAGCTTTCACAACGAACCCTCACACTGTCATTCCTAGCTCCTCAGCATTGTGCCCATAGGAATAGGTCCTTTCAAGAACCTAGAGCTCTCCAAAGGGGACATATCCACTGCAAGCAAGTTAAACTTACTGAATCCATTAACATCTTGGCAGCTGGAAGAGAAAGCTTCTTCACTGTGAACAGCACTGAGTTTGGTAGAGGTCTTGTCTGAAGTAGCCACGGGACCCATCTCCCTCTGTGTGCTGGTCTGGGTCTCCTTCTGCTTCTTGGCTAGCTTCCTTTAGGGTATTTTGAAGAGGGGAGAAATCAAGGTCAGTTTTCCCTCATTAGAAAGAAAATAATGAGAAAATATCTTGAAAAATCACAATTATCCCACTTGGACAGACATGCAGGGCACGTGGCAAACCGCACAAGAGGAAACCCCACAGCTTTTTAATATAACTGATGTGGAGTACAATAAACGATGATGCCAGTCCATGAGCCTAGCTGTCCCTCCCAGTAGCTTATCGTGCACAAGCCTGCATCACCCCAGCAGTAGGAGCACTACGTCACCGTTGAAGAGGGTGGCATAAGGAAAGCCCCTGGAGCAGGTGACATCTGCTCCAGGAAGAGCAGAGGACACTGGGTGAGGGCAGTGATCAGAACAGCTCGCTAGGAGGTACACGGGATGTCCGCATCCATCCCATGGGGCCATCTGCACCTGGGACTTTCTCTGACGGCTCCGGTGAAGAGTGCGGCCTGACCCTGTGCAACCTGGCGGCTAGAGCAGGAGTCCTGCCCTGTCCCCGAGCAGGGCACTGAGGGCAGCAGTCTGTACTAGATTTTGACAAACACCCAAACTGCACTGAGGATTGACAGTCAGAGGAAGAGTGGGGCAAGTTAAAGGCTGAAGTAATTTAAAAAATGACTATGCCCAGAGACGCTACTGGGCCTCTTCTTATTTTGTAGAGAACTCAAAATGCCCCATCCCTGGAAGTGCCTGCCCAGTCCCTGAAGTGTTGTCCCATCCCTGGAAGCGTTTAAGGTTAGGTTGGATGGGACTTTGAGCAACCTGGTCTGGTGGGAGGTGTCTCTGCCCATGGCAGGGGGGTTGGAATTTGATGAGCTTTAAGGTCCCTTCCAACCCAAACCATTCTGTGACTGTATGATTCAAAAACATTGGTGAAAGTAGAAACAGGGCCAGCTCCAAAAACAGTAACAAAGCCAAGAACGAGGCTCCTCTTTTGCAAACACAGCTAATAATAAGGAAATGGAGAGAAGCAGGAAAAGTGAGCTGCTAAGCTTCCATTGACATTTGGCCGCCCTGTGCTTCATTCGTATCAGAGAGCAAAACTGTTTAAAAATGAATGTGTGACATTCTACAACCCGCACCTTGAAAAAATATCACACAAATCCCTGGAACCAGCAAAGAACTTTGCTTACATGGCTTCCGTATATAAGAAAATAAAACAAAATAAAAGGGAGAAAAACAGATTACTGTAAGTAGGAACTTTAGTTTTCTCTTTCCCCCCCTAACTCAAAGAAAAAAAAAAACTAGCAACTAAATCATTTTGCAAAGAGGTTTTTCTTCACTGAGATGACATGCTTATGGTAAGTACTACCCATCTTTTAAACTTCATTAGACTCTTAAAAGGATATTCCTTGCAACATATTTCAACAGGCTTTATTTATTCACAGCACATGTCAGAGTGGCATTTACTAGCAAGTTCAAGCACACAGCTGAGCCCCAGCCCTTCAGGAGGTGGGGCAGCTGGGCCAGCGACATTCATTTGCAAGGAAAGGTCAGAGAACTAAAACCTTTGTCCGTGTCTGGAGGAAACGACTATCGTAAGGCAAGCTGCATAATCCAGACCAGGAGAGCACAAAATTGTGGAGAAATGTCTAATGTCTGTTACAAACTTCTGAACATCTCTCTCATCTGCTCAGCCAGTTGAGGTTCAGTGTTGTGTTTTCAATTCCAACTCATAGCTATTCAAATTCGGTATGTAATTATAGAGTGCATATTTAGATCTCACAAAATCTCCATGATGTATCCACTTCTGTAGATGAAGATGCAAACAGAGGAATCGGCTTTGAATGATGAAGCAAAAAGCTGATGTTTAATGATGTTAAAAGCTTTGCTTCCAGTACATAGCAATGCTAGCACAGCCAGATTTATTAGCTATGAGCTACAGCCATGTGAGCCCCCTTTTTTTGTGCTGTGGTACCTGAGGTAACGACAATAGTCTTGGAGTGTATTAACCCTGCTACATGGTTATTTTAATCCTTTAGATTTGCTAATCATACATGGCTATGTGAATTCTTTGGCAACAGGAATTAAAATTTCTCAGTGGGAGGCACTAATCCAAGATGCACAAGTCCTTAATAACAAGCACTCTGGACTGCTGGGGTGAGCCATTACACACTACCACTACTGATGTTTAAAAATAGCGAGTCAAAAAGGGTGACTTCCTTATTAAATCCAGATTAAATTATTTGTGGCAGTAATTACCTCTAAGTCCCATTGCTCAGTTTCTTTTCAGAAATGCCAATAAGCTACAAAGAGCTGGAGCTGGCAAACTCCTCTTTTCTTTCAGTGGACAAGCAATAACATTACTGCATGTTCTACACAGGAAAAAAATCACCCCAAACCCAAGCCCATGAGTCCCCAAAGGCCTGCTTACAAAAGCCCTGTGCAAAGCAGTTCTACCTGGTCCTGTAGAAGACAGAGAGGCCCCTAAAACATTGGCTTGAATGCCTAAAAAGAAAAGGTGACATGAGTTTAAAGTTCTCGACCTAACTCGCACGCACAAATGGCAGCCTCTCTGCGCAGGCTGCTCACAGGTGGACCAGCTGAAGCTGATGCAAGTTCAGAGAGAAGTGCACAGAAGAAGCCACACGGAAAACTGTTTGGCATCTGACAGCGCTACAATTTGCTTTCGACATGGCATTATCAGTTTCCACCTTTTTTCCTCTCTCTTCCAAGAATGTAAAAATTCTTCATCTAAATTTAGAGGGAAAAGAAAGACAGATCTCTTTTGAGGATTTCAGAGCTAAGCTTGCCAGACACATCAAGGGGCTCTCAGTTTCTAAATGTGCCTTTTGTGTCTCAGTTACGTGTCTGGATAGAGTGGCAGCACAGGACTAAGCCTATTTGGTCCTTACCATCTTTATAATTCATAGAAAGGATTATAAAATCAAATGACTAGCACTTTCTAGAATGTTAGGGATATGACTTAAACCCACAGCTAGGTAGAGGTTTATTTGCCAGCATGTCAAAATGTCTTTGGAATTGGAAAAGCATTTATCTGAAAATGCTGTTTCCAAAAATAGGGCACTTCAAGAGATCTCTGTGAATCACTGACAAGCTGCATCAGTGACACGGCTCCTGCTCTCCTTACTGACCAGCTTCCCCTAAACACAACAACGGCAACATCCCAAGGAAACTGCTATCAGTGCATTAGTGTCAATCACAGGCCAGCTGCAGGCTGCCTTGAGCATGTAACCAGCACAGTCTGTCACCAGGCATCGAGAAGACACTTTCTGTCTCATGCATTATGCAGTTGAAAAGGGGAAGAAATAAAGGACTGGGCAGATACTTGGAAGAAGAGTCTGATACAATCAACATAGGGTGAAGAGACTGAAATGTCAAAATGTGAGTACGGCGGTATTAATGGCTGTTTTACATTTAAGTGTAAGGAAGATGTGCCAAGAAGAAAACAAGAATCCATGGATGGGGTTTACTGGGTTGCCCTTTTCAGTTCAAGAGGGTTTGTAAATGAAGAGATGATGTTTATGGGCATTATACACACAAAGGAGTGATGAGACAGAAAGATGCTCAAAGCAGAATAAAAAAAATGAAACCAGCTGCATAATCAGGCAGTTGAAGCTGACCCAACTAAAGCAAGGACAAGAGCTATTAGCAGTGAACCTAAACTAAGTGCAAATTTAGAAAAAAATACGATGGAGATTTGATTTAGCTATTTTTGAAACTTCTACTCATCAGTGAATATATATAAAATGCTGAAACACTGTATTAAAACTGTGGAGCTTCCAGTTTAACAGTCCAGGAATATAAACCTAGTATCAAGTTAAAAGCATTTATTACCATAGGCATTGATCAGAAAACTCAAGGAATATTTTCAGTTAGAAGAATTCATAGGATCAGATTCCAGTTTTGCAGAGGTTTGGGTAAACTTCAAGGATTGCATTTTTAAAAGCAGCTCTTCTCTAAATTTTTGTATCAATTTTACGTGCATGAATGTTAAATCTGTAACTGCCACTCCTAAAAAGCTCTGGTACGTGTACGCTGACAGATTTAATTTTAGATGTTTCACAAGGATGGATTATATATACCATAACGTAGATTTGCATGCACAGGTAATTTAGACATTAGGTATAGAGTATGTAAGTTAAACATGAAATTTCCTCCTACAGACAAAAATTGCATATTGCCCTCATTTCAAATAAGCAATTTAAGAAAGCTACAAAATACAATTCCTATTAGATATTTGTGAGCAGCAGCCTGCTGGGAGTACGCACACTATTTATTATGGAACCTGCAGAAATGTAGGGCAGAGATCAACCATGCAAATACCCAGTTAAGAGCCCTGGTTAAACAGCAGATCTACTGAAAAGGATGTCTGTCCCCTCGATCTGTACTAGATCATACACTGAGCTTGAAAGAACAGTTTCATATTGGTGCGAAAATGAGGCAGGGATTATACATGGCTCTATGGTCTGCAGGACACAGGTAATCCTTTTGCTCTGATGCAGGAGTGGTAAAGCCCCTGCTGCAGTATAGCATCCAGTTCTGCACTTCAAATAGACGTGTACCAAAGGGACATACAGAAAAGCAGAACATGAAAGGTAAATCTAGAAAACGTGACCTACAAGCAAAGGCCAGAAGAAGCATGGTTCTTTCATCTAGAGCAAAGATGATGGAATAGAGCTGACAAATCTCTATGAGAAGATAGCACAGCAAAGCTCTTCTCCCAGTCTATAGGAGCTGGGGAAAAAGGTAATGGGCCTAAATTACAGGAAAAGGAGTTCATTTTAGACTTTGGGACAACTATACACCGCAGAAACTGCCCATCACTCAGACAGGTTGGGCAGGTAGACTGTGAAATCTTCTGGCAGCCGGGCAGGTGGGTGTCTCTCCCTGTTCCGGCACTCTGCACTGTCATCTTCATGCTTAAAACCACAGCACATCGCACGCTCCCTTTCTGCCTCCTGTAGCCTCAGCAGAGCTCAGAAATAGCCTCTGCTCTAAGGGCACAGGCATCTCACTGGTTCTCACAGCCTCTGTAAGGGCAGACCCTCCACACCGGCAAGCACAGAGTCAGTTTTGCCTGTTCTTCTTTAGTGCGTGCCATGGCGAAGCCAAACTCAGTGCCTGAGTAGGAGGAATTCACCAAGGCAGAGACTGTGAGGACTGCACCACTGCTGCTTACAAGGCAAACACTATTTGACATGAGAAAGGGCTGTAACGTAGGTATAAGTCCAAAGATGCTCTGAACATTTTTGACTCTGCATATACAAACTCAGCACCAGGGAAAATGGAGGGCTACACTCTCTAAGCTTTACTTGAGCAAATTAATCACTGTTTGTGGAAGACCTTTACTCACAACATCATCAACTTTGGACAAGGCAAGTGGACTTGAGAGCCATGCAGAAGAATATACTGATATAAACAGTCAGCAAGCACAGCTCTCTGCAAAGCTGCAGTTTGCACTCACCTCACAGACATGTTTAAATAAATGCTCACGTACTTTCTGAATTTTCTTTTAAAATTTGCTTTAATTAGCCCGACATGGCCACTGATTTATGACTTTGTTCTTCCAGTATCTAATGAGAAAATTTCTTAACATTCTGATTTAGCAAGATGACCTGTGCAGGCAGATCCCACCATCCAGGGAAATATATGGAAATCTTTAGGCATGTAGGTATTTATACGAAGGCATACCCATAAATAAAATCAATGTTTTATTTCTTTTCAAATGTCCTACAGGCAGTGGAAATAAATTCAGCACAAACTGTTATTTCAGAAAATGCAAGTATAAATTCAGCTTGCTAACTTGGATGGAATCTGTCCCATGAAGAGAAACTCCCAGCTGAAACCACCACCACAATTAAAGTTTGTATGAAATTACAATGGGAGTTGAAGGGGCTTCCTGCAGTGCCATAGGGTCCTCAGTACTCTGGCCAGATCAGGGACAAAGGAAAACAATGTATTGGCTATTGAGTGCCCTTTTCTTATAAATAGCATTAAACAGTGCTTGCAATACATACATGAATCTACTAATTTCCAGAAACACTTCTCTGGTCTGATAGCACTCTTGATTAAATTTCAGTCTGCAACCATTGCCCAGCCCAGTAGAAGGGGGAAAAAAGCAAGCAAACAAACAGAAAACAACAACAACAAACAACTGCACACAGAAAATAAAACATTTCCACTCCTTTTCCTGGGTTTGTACTTCCACTTTATACGTGTTAAAGATCTTTATGGTCTTCTCTTTCAGTCAGAATAATATCTGTTCCCATATGTTGTAGGAAGCTTTTAATGAAGTGTTGCCATACAAAACTCCCATAATAATTCATCCAATATGCACAAAATAGCTGGAAGAAGCTTCTCATAAGTGGGTATTTTTGATGGTCTCATTGAAGCAGTGAGTACTTCAAATCTCAGTGGCTTAGATATATCATCAAGAACTGTTAAGAAGAGTTAGGGTTGGAGATTTATGGTCCCTAAGAAGAAGAAATGGCAGTGCAGCAGATGACAAAGGGGTAAAAGGAATTACCCTAAAGCAAACAAGGATTACTCCAAGAACAAGAAATCTGAAGTCCAGAAACTGAAGCTAAAAATAAAGTGATGTAGTCCATATGGTTGTATTTAAAGGTCTGCCAACAGATCTATTTGAGAACCTGCTTTTCAATACTGGTAATTCATTGAATTCAATTTTGCTTCAGGACAAGGTCATAGCATGGAAGCCAATTCTATTAAAAAATCTCTTTATATACATATTGCTGCTCTTATTTTCACAACACTTCAAATAAACTTAAATCAAACCTCTCTGTTCGTAAGAGGCTGTAGCAATTTCTATCAGCTTTTGCTAAGAATTACACAATCCTTAGCAATTTAGGATTTTCATCTGCAATCATAATAAAACACCCTATTTCATGTGAAACTTGAAACATGAAACTCAATAAAACTTCATCATATGCTCCCTGATGGATTCTCCTGCTTTCTTCCCTAACTTATTGGAATGTCCCTCATATGCTGACAGTTGTTTGGGAGAAAAATAAAGAGCTTGGTTTTGCAGATCAGCGTACAGGCTAAATGCCAATACGAACCCAAATGCTGCCAAGCACAACTTGATGCTGGAAGTATATATCGTGTGACAACTATTTGTGTGTTACCTCTACCACAGAGACGTTCCAGCTAGCAGAGCTCATGCTTGATGTGGTAACTGGGACACCGTAAGCACGGAGCTAAGAATAACCTCTCTGCAAATAGTTTTGGGTGCAGCACTAGAGGTAGTTCTATGATTTCTGCATCCTGAGCTAAAGTCTCCATTCAGTGCTTCAGCGAGGTGCTATGAACATGTAAGCTTGCCTGATGACACCTCTGGCTTCCCTGTACTGTGATATGCTGCGTGGTGCACATCTGCTTTATTAAATCTTTGCAGCCCATTGCCACTTGCTCCTGCTACTGCTGAATTTCACTTCAACCTCAGGCTTAGGTTAGCTGCAGCCTCTTCACTTTTCCTGAGTCAACCTCCTGTAACCCAAGAAAAAGTACTAGTATATTGATCCACAGAAGCCACCGAACGACAGCAAAGAGACTGCTTAAGAACACCCTTACTTTCTCTGTAGCAGAGTAATCCTCAGCTGACTACCTAAAGCAACATTGTGGTGCAGTTGTAAAAAGTGGTCATATAGGGCTCTGAAGTTGAGTCATGTTTTTAAAGGCACAAATCTCAAAATATAATTAAGGCAGGAAACATTCTGACCATATACTGCCTGCAGGAAAAAGACAAAACTGTAATGGTAAAACGGGGACTGCATTTTTCAGGCAATGGTGCTGACTGGTTGTGAGGAAATAACAGTAAAACAGCGCAGATGGAACTTTTTTGATATTTATGGGAAACATGGAAAGGCTGTGGCAATAAATGCAACTAGCTAGTAGCACCTACATGCTAAAATGTCCTCTACTTTAACACTAAGTTAAACCTCTGTTGAAATCTTTCCATTTGTGGTCAAATTCTATTCTTGGTGAACTAGCGTGGAATTTAGACAAAATTGAGTTACTCCACATTTACAGTTATGTAACTGGACAAATCCAAGTGTCACTAGGGTGTCTTTTGGGCCCTTACAAACTTAGCAAGTAGAGAATGTTCCTCTTTCAATTATTTCCTGATAGGTCATCGAGCAGCAAAACCACTCTAACAGGTGAATAGGGATCCTAATACTTCTTTGCCCTGTTCTTAGGATGGATATAAATTTGACTCTCATGAATAAGAAGTCAACTTCCACTAAAATGGTAGAACATAAATGCATTCATTTCACTGACCTACTGAACAACTTCCAGATGAATTCACAGCATAAAGGCACAAGATCAAGACAAAGATGAACTGCAGAAACAGCCAAAGGAGAAGGCTCCAGGGTGGCAGGCTCAGAGGCCCTGGCAAAACACACAAGGCCCTTTTGACAACTTTGTCTATGCTAGAGCCCTAGAAAGTCAGGCAGGCTGCTGCTTTTGAGGGCAATATGGTTGATGGTTCTGAGAGATGGAGAGGAGACCTGTTTTTCTCAGCAGTAACAGTTGCCTTCTCCATCCCTCCCAACTCTCTGGTGACAGCAAAGGCATCCAACTCAATTCTTCAGGACTCCTTCATCAAATTATTGATCCAGTCCTCCCCTCCTCCTCATCCTCAGACAACTGTTATCGTGGCAGAAACAGCTTGGCCCTGATTACTTTCCAGCCCTTCAACCTTTAGGCAACAGATGGCTCCAGAAAGTACTGCTGTGTGAAGCATTTTCATGTGCCTTAACTGCCCTAATTATGCAGCATTGTCATTAGGATCTGAAAATCTGAACTGCTTCATCATCCACAGGTCTAAACTGGCACTCAGAACCTGGGAGCTCCAGGAACAGGGATATTGGCTGAGATAACATCAAGTCCTAATTGCCAAAAACCTTACATTTTAAAAATACTTATATCTATAGCTGAGAAATTCCCCTTTCAGGTGTGAATTTCCCTGCAGTCTGACTAAATATAGTGGACAATTAAAAAAGGTGCAGTTGGGACATTCTGTATTTGTTTATTAGCATTTGAACATCTATAAATCATAACTGACAAATCTATGGACGTTTATGTGTTTGCAGGCATAGTTAAAGATGAAATGGTGAAACGGGAAATATAGCAGCATGAAAGAAAAATAAAACACAAGCTGCTGGAAAGACAAGATGAAATGGTTAAAAAAAAGTGATAAAAGAAAAGAATACAACAAAGCACAAAATTACCACCGTGAGCATGCTCAAGAAGCATCATCCCCAGCTAGGTACTTACAAGTAATAGGAGTAGGAGTATGCATTTCTTCTAAATATTGATGGCCAGTCAGATGAACAAAATATCCAAAATAGGAAAAAGAAAGAAGAATACATAATTAGATTTATATGGCCTCTTTTTTTATTATTTTTATTATTATTATTATTAAAAGAAAATACAAATTATTTGTGCTGCCATTGGTACTGAGCTACTTTTTTTTCTACACATTTTTCAGGAGGTGTACGGTCACAAGGAACATGTGCTGAACTGAAGACAGAGCACACGGGTGCGTTTCCACTTCTGCTGCTGACTCACATCACACACATGAATGAATCCCTTCACCAATTTCTTCCTCAACTTTGCCATGTCAATAACACAGATAATGAGACTTACCTTTGCCTATAAGTGCTTTGAGATTTTTGGAATGGAAAGGATTACCTAAGTGCTATCAATTAAATAACAAGTACTAAAATGGCAACGTAAAAATATTTCAATTTCAGAATGTTTAGACAATGAACAAATTGTGCAATGATAAACAAAGCTTCAAACTCTAAAATGCAAATAGATCATTAACAATTCAAACACCACTACATATTTATAGATGATCACTTGGGTTATATATTAGCTTTCTGCATCATTGTGATTTCAGAACATTTTAACAGAGCAACATAAAATGAGTCCTGCCAACCAGTTATAACTTAACGGTGATGTTTTCCCATTTCATAACTTAAGAAGAGCTTCTCTGAAAATGCTCTTTTGCAACAGATATAGCACATGTTATTACAGATTAACAGCAAGGCACAAGGCAGCCTCAACAGTGGCAGTCACAGTCAAGATGGAGCAAAACAATGAGAAACCAAATTCAACCTCTTACAAAATTTTGAAGTCCCATCTTTGAAGGGACTTCAAAGGACTACAAATACTAGGAAATGCTTACAAGTATAGACATAGGATTCAAGTATTTGCTTTTATGGTTGCTGCGAATACAACTTTCATAAGTACATGTGGAAGCTAGATTCAGCAGGGTTACTCTCTGGGCACAACCGCTCTCTTTGCTATGCACTGACTGAGCATATCACAACTTGCACGACTGGCATTTCTCTTGTTAAAAATACAACCTGCCCCATTTCCTCATACATTTCCAGTCTGTTGTCCCATGAAGAGGTTTCCCCTGGGAAGAGACAGCTGACTACAGACATACGAGAGGATTACACTGAAATGACACAGTCTGTGGTGGTGGCCCTTGCTATAGACCTGAAATTCAGGTCAGATTCCTGATAAATGCCAACTTACATGAATGACTGAGTCCAAGATACACCCAAATATATTGATAACCTAATGCCAGAATCCCCTGAAACTCAGAAATTCTGCATGTGACAGCAATGCACCAGTTACGGCGTAGCAATTGCCACTGAGCTACACTGAGCTCCTCTGAACCTCTAAGCAAAAAGAATATCACCAGGATGTGGAAAATGAGAGCCCACACAGCTGAACCTCCCCTCTACACACCCCAAAATATTCCTTAATTAAACTCCTCAGCTACACCAGCGTCAGGTTTCACAGAGCCCTCCCAGCTGCAATCTCTCTGTTGAACATCTCGCTGTACTTTCTGCTTTTCTCATGCTCAGCCACTGGGCAAGTGTGATCGCACGAGACCCGCTTCTCGATAAAAAGCTGAGCATCCCTCAAGGCTGCTGAGGAAAGCTATGTAAGATTTATTCCGTAAGGACAGGAAATAGAGGAAGGCAAACAAAAGAAGGTTTTTATTTTGGAATTGGACATGCCATTTTGGCTCAAATTCTGCCATAACATGCAACCTAGGATAAGGACTTCCTAGAGAATATTTCAGAGCTGTTAAAACTGGTCAGAATTAGAGATCACTAAAAACATGACTTGATCCTAGAATGTACAACACAAGCTGAAGAGCCTGCCTACCATCTGTCTTCAGTAGGGACACAGAAAGGACAGGGGTCTCTGAATGTGCAAATATGCCTATAGTAATTCCATCCTATAGCTTGGATATGTCCTGCTCAAGAGGCTCTTGAGTCTTACTTAATTAGTTTAAGCTAACAATCTAAATCCTAATCAAGAATAAGGAGCTAAATTTTCATAGAAGGCACTAATCCTAGACCCTACATAGCCCCAAATCTCACTTTTTGCTACCAACAGCAGTTTAAAGAAATTTATTTACAGTGCACCCGTGACAGGCTGTCTGATCCAATTTATTCAGTCTTATACTTAAAGGGGTCAGTAGAGACTTTGTCCACTCAAACACACAAGCCTGAAAAGTGTCACATCCTTTACTCGAGGGAAATGCAAGTCACGATTACAGAGGAGTTAAGGCTGTCCAGATGAAATCAGAATCGACCAAAATCTAATCCTTCTGGGGCGCAAAGTCAAAGGGTATTTCCTCCACAAAGGAGGTTACAAATGCCTTGTTTTTCTTGTTTCATCGTGTTTTTTACTAACTGGTCCTATATAATCTCTTGCACAAATATGTTTAATTAATATTAAGTACAAATAAACAAGCTCCTTAGAGCATTAGCAATACCTTGATACAACAAAAATAAGGTATTTCAAGGTATTCTGTATCTATCTGTTCATGAAAGGAAGTGGCACTGTTCAAATGATCACCAACTCGCATGCTGGAAATTAACAGGCTCAATTACACTGCAGGAATTTGTATGCCCTTATACATACGGTGATATTGGAGCTGCAAAAACGTAACTCATGTAGCCAGTGGGTCCCCAAATCCAGGAAAACAAATTTAGTTCACAATTTTAATTTTAAATCCTGTAGGACAGCCATTTTTAAAAACAGAACTCTATATACTTACACAGATTTTCAACATAGATATACACACATGCAAACACATAGCAGACTATGTGATCCCAGGGTTCAGCTAAAAAACTTCAGACAACGCATGTAAAAATCACTCAAATTGTCCACTGTATAAACATTCTGGCTGGCTTAATTTAGCTTCACGTCTGACTAAACCCCATGAAATATTGGCAGCTCCCAGGAATTTCCTGGTTGCTTGAGATTCTGAAGTGCATTCTACTGAAACATTTGCTACCACATTACATACGAAAGGCTCAAAAGATATATTGATTTGAGGTGTCCCGCACTTGCTGATGATCTGTCCAATCCTAATCTCAGATCAGTTTCCTTCTCAGCGCTTTCCCCTCTTCTAATCTCTCCCCTTCCATCAGTCTTTGTACTGGTTAGCGAACCACTTCATTCAGGATATCCATGTCTGTGTCTATTACCAATGAACTATGATGTCCTGAACCATGAACAAATGCCACTGTGATATTTTCCAGCTCCATTTGAAGAAAATGCCTCAAGTTTGTCTAATTAAATTATTTTTCTGCATTGTTGCCTTTCAAGACAACACTGTCTTGTACACAGAGGCATTAGCCTCAGTGAACTGAAAAGGGGATCTCTTTTCAAGTAAGGTTAATGCAAAAATCGAATGCCAGAGCTTAAGCTCCTAACACTTCTCCTTGTAAAATAGAAAAAGAACAATTCTGTTGTTAAGCTGCTCTCTCAGAGTACGACTTTTCCATTGTGCTCCCCCAGAAATTCAGATGAATCTGTGGCCCAAAGCGGCCTTTCCTTTTATAAAATCTGGCCCCAAACCACATTAGGTTACAGACAAAATAAGCCTAGCGGGCTTAAGTTAATCTTCAGGGAACGCTTGTCCACACGCAGCTCCAAGCCTCAATTTGAGGCGACTGGTGGTGCCCATTCGACGGAAACCCAGAACCGATAACATCAGCAGGTTCATCAGTGATGTGGAGGAACGCTACACAGACCTAGAGAGCACAAGCCTCCCAAACCTCTCCATGCACTGTTATAGCTTCTAAATGGGAAACGGTTTTAAAGTCGATGAGCCAGATTATTTCTTATAATAGTGTTTATTCCAGTGGGTAACTTTGCAAATGACAGCAAGCAGGCAGAGCTACAGACTGCAGTGATTTTGCCTATTTGCATTCAGAAGGGGGGAGTGTGGGGGCTCCTAAGAGTATCCTCACCTCTCTGACTTAGCTCTTGGCAGGCTGCACCACAAGAAAGACTGTTCTCAGATAATGAATTTCCGGTCGTCATGAAAAATCATCATTTGTTTTCTGCCCAGCGATATACATGATTTACAATAATAACACATTGTGGAACAGAAATGAAAGATGTTATCAACTCTTAATAGCTTGTGAAACACACCAGGATGTTCAGATGTAGCATTACTCTGCACATCATGACAGCTTTCCTTATAAGTCTTCCCTTTCAAGCTGTAAAAAAAACTTTTCTTAAGGAGTGTTTAGGAAGGTAACAGGAATGGATGAGAGCTGGGCATTATCAGAAACCTAGGTCAATTTTTCCTGAAACCAGTTTTCTGATTTTTGTTTGGTTTTAATTGGAGATATCAAATTTTCTCTGCTTATGAACTGAAAAGCTCCTGGGAGACTGGAATCAGAGACCTCTATACTGTAAAACTGCAGTAGACAGGACCACAAAACGCATGCACATCTGTCCACAAAATCTCAAGTGTTTGCACACAATGAAAATTGGATTCAAAATGTAGGTTATCCACACCTCCATTTAATTCAACAGAAATTCACAATAGTCAGTACGTATGTGGTCGGTTTTAAAAAATCACAGAATCGCATCACTTGGAAAGGCCACTCGAAGGTAATCTAGTCCAACCTTCTGCTGAAACCAGTTTCCCTTACAGGAAGCCCCTCGTGGCTTTGTCCAAGTCAAATTTTGAACTTCTCCAAGGATGGAGAATCTCCAACTCCCAGCCGTTCTGGTAGCCCTCCTCTGGACTTGCACTCTTCTTGCACTGAGGTTCCCCAAACCGGACACAAGTACAACCAGAGCAACCTCACCAGCAGCAAGAGAATAATCCCTTGCCTTACTCTCGTGCCTACACTCTTGCTAACGCACACTGCTGACTTGTGTGCCACTTGCCCACCAAAACCTCTAGGCCCTTTTCTGCAAACCTGCCTTCTGGTCACCCCAGCCTGCACTGTTGTGTGGAGCTACTCCATCCCAGATGCAGGCCTTCGCCTTTGCTACACCTTGCATGGTTCCAACCAGGCCACTGCTCCAGCCTCCCAAGGTCCTTGGGAATACCAGCCTCCACTCCAGCATCTGTATCATAAAATTATTCCATTTGCATGTGTGCCCTGGATTATTATAGAGGAGATCATATCTAGATTTAACTGCTACTCCTATTTTTGTGTGGCTAATACGTGTGACTGTTTGTCATCGAGATAAGAGATCTTAGAGGAGCAGAGTTTTATTTTGCCAAGCCTCACTCCTTGCAGCAGACCAAATAACATCATCAAGGCTCTCACATGTAACACTACCTGCTCCCTAGGCAAGGGGCCACCAGGCTAGCAAGCTCACGTTTCTTGTAGAATCAAATTACTGTTGAAAAAGTACAATTCACCTCAGAAATGTAATTGGTAAAAATACATACAGAATGCACCCTTTTCTTAAGAAAATCTCTTGCCTAAGTGGTTTGCTGAATCAGTGCATTGCACTGTAAATGTGGAGCTCTTCAAACAGTAACTGTTACAATGGCCTTCTACAAAGTGTAAGTGCAAATGGTCCACAGAAAATCACACGAAATGAACTGTTTGAGTGAATTTCATTACCATACACAATTTTTTCTTAAGTTTCATCCTCCTATGAACTAAATCTAACTCTTCCAAGGACTTCTAACCCTTGGCAACATATCATATTCCAGCTGAACACTGGCCACAAAGGAATTGCTGTGTGGAAACATGTCTCATCAAGACTCACTTGGGAACAAGACCCCCAATCATATCATTTTAAGACATCACTTTTCTTGGCTGTTAAGAAAGAATTCTTCTCTTCTGCCTGCTTATATTGGCTCATTATGTCTTTGTACTTGTCCCTGCATTTTCATCTGCTGTCCCTTCTCTTAGATCATTAACTCTCTGGAGTACCAACCATTATTTTGTTGTGATAAAGTATCTGGCAGAACGGGCATCCCTACTGGGACTGCAACTTTAGTGGTAGTATTACATATGTTAAGTGCTGCCCCCTGTAACACAAATGGAACGATTTATGTCTGCCAAACTTGTTGTTCATATTAAAATAGCAGCACTCTAGCCAGGAGGACCAAGATGGAGGCAAAGCAGAAACTCACCTTCTCTTGATGGTAAGCATTGCTCCTAAGAGGATGATAACAAACATCAGAAGCCCAGCTATAACTCCGGCCATTTTTACTGTGCTGTCAACTTGCTTTTCGGGTTCCACTGCATTGGAATTCTGGGTGGAAGCTCCTTAAAAGATGGAGGGAGAGGAAGGAGAAGAGAAGAAGAGAACTGGTAAAAAAAAAATCTTGCAGTGATTCTGTTTTCACATTCATTTGAAAACCTAAAAATATATTTGCAATTAAATTGCAATAGACCTTCTAACCTAACTTTTTGCCTTTAATAATGGCTAATACCAGATATTTCAGAGCAGTGGTAGGGTATAAAAAAAACCCATGTAAAGCAACTGACTAATATTTTCCTATATTATACTGTTTTGGGGAATTTAATGTTCTGATGCATTCAGCATACACCCAAAAGCAGAAGGATTAATAGCAGTTATAATTTTTATCCCAAGCAGCTTAAGCCACGTTGCAATCCTTACTCATCAAAATGCTGAATGTGAAAGTTTCCAGTTATATACCCCATATTACTATTTGCAGAAACTTTTTCTTCTAAAACCAGAACGCATTTATATTTCTCACTATACCGAAGGCCTGGCTTGTATAAACATACAACTGCAATTATACACGTAATAAGCATTAATCCAGCACACAGAGCACCCTCCTCCTCATCTAATGTATTCTGTGCGTGGGTTCTGTGGCCCAGGCAAGGCAACAAAATTTATACCTCAATTTTTTTTAAAACAGAACATCCTACACACCTAAAAATAAAGCGTATTTAGAAACATGATTTGCAAAGCATTTCTTCTTTTACTTGTTATGATCTGACTTCAATGGTCCTTAGCCCGTGCAATAACTGGGCCTAGCACGATGCCACCCTCTGCCCCTTTGCTGGGACTACTCAACATGATGCTTGTTACATCCCTTAGCTTTACAGACATCACCGCTTGCTGCACAGAATTTTCCCAGATACAGCTTAAACCACAGAGCTTGATTTCAAAAGCCCTGGAAGATTTGAGTTGTGGCTACTCTAAAGATTGAGTTAGCCTATTTTTATTACATTCCTAATATACTTTACTACCACTAAAAATACCACATTTACATCGGATGGAGTTAAATGAATTCATTTTACGTGAATCACAGCCTTATCTTGGGTTTCACCTTTGCTGCTGGAGTCAGCCACATCTTCCTCTACAGTTTATACATTGTAAGAAAAGGCAATAAAAGGTGAAAACAGTGTCATCACTAGAAGACAGTAATGTTTTGCTCTTTTCACAGCTGTGTTGCTGACCTTCTGGAAAAGCTGAATCACTTCTGTCCATGCAGTCAGTTGTTTGTGGGAAGGATATTCAACCGAGTCTGTATTTTGGTGAGACAGTAGAAAGTCTCACTGCACTTTTTATTTTTTGCCCATTTGTCACTTTTTAATCTGTGTGTGGTTTAAAAGACCTCTGTTTGCAAAGATGATTCCCAAAGGTGACCATGATCAAATCATGTCATTTAGGGCTTTCCAATATGTTCTGAGTAGGGCCTTAGCTGATGGACTTCCTTGGATGAGGATCAGCTCTTGAATGACGTATTATAGGCTCCTCTCATCTTATCTTGAAGGGTAAATATGGAACAATGACGCTATAAATGCAAAACAGTAAAACACACCACATGCAGTGATAAAGGAATGATTTCAGTTTTCCTAAAGCTAAGCTGTTAATCTAGTTTGCCACAGGAATACACAAAATTTACAAAGAAAAATTTTCTTTGCCGTTTTAAGCACACGTGTAATTTTCAGCTTTTTGTCTCTGACAGCTGTACTGCTCTGCTGTGTCCACCAATTTTCCCATTCAGTTAAGAGTTCACCAGTAACTTCTATGTACGTATCTAAAATACACTAAAAGGACTTCTGAGCATGAAAATAAAATAGCATATCAGCTGCATATTACCATCTTTGTTTGACAACATGTCTTAGAACAAATCTGTCCAAGAATTGAGCTATATGCCATCACACAAGCAATCCTGACACTATCGCATAACAAAACAAGTGATAAAGGTGCAATTGTTATCCTGAAAATGGCTGAAAGTGTTTGTTTGATGTGCAACTAAGAAGTAGTCCAAATTACCCTTCACTCGAGTGGCAGTTACTCCTATGACCCTAAATGATAAGTGTTGGAGAATGGCTTTCTACCAAACAGCACAGTCAGACCCACCCCCTTTTTTTTTCATACCATCTGAATGCCCTCATGAATTGTGAGCCATGTTATAAAAAAAAAAAAAAAAAAAATCAGAATGTGCTGTCAACTCCATCCTCTATTCCCTGGATTGGTTTGATTCTGCCAGGCTGTTGCTTATTACTACAGGCAATGTGTGGTGAGCGTGTTTTTATTTGATATTTCTCCTCCCATTGTAGACTACTGCAGTTGTAGAAACAGAATAAAGGCTCATTATCCATCCTGACACCTACACACTGTAGTGACTGATTCACTTGAATCTTCTATGTAACTCTTTCTATCCATCTTGGCAAAGGCCAACAATTCCTTTAGGCTACTAGTCCAACCATTTGTAAGTTGTCTTAGCTGATAGCACCTAGGAATTGATAATATGAGAGGGTAAGTAAATTCCTGAGTCTCAGTTCTTAAATCTTTGCACAATGAAGCAATCCCATGAAGTCCACTGTTTTCCTGTCATTCCAGCATAATTTTCTTGTAGATGCCTAAATCTGCTGTGGTGGCTTATACTCCCACCTGCACCACCACCAGCTGTAGGCAAGCAGAACATTTCTATCCTGGGAGCAGGAGGTCTATGAGCTGTTAGTGCAGTTGCAGAAGATGACTTCTGCTGCTCCTGACAGTAATAGTTTAGAATTCAGTTTTGCTTCTCTCCTTTACAGGCATGCATGCAGACCTGAAATCTTCTGAGCACAGGAGCCCATAAAAACTGCTCTATTTCATACAAATGTCTTTAAGTACAATTTTCTTTCTGAAAAACAGTGTTTATATACTGCTCATATCAAAAGCAGAAAAAAAAAAAAAAACAAAAACACCCTATAACCACAGTTCCTAGCGGTGACTTCCACCACATTTCCAAGGATAAATTGTTCCTCGTAACTGAAGCTGGATACAGGTATAATAGGATATAGATGGAACAGGTCACTACTGTTATTACTGTGTGTATTTCAGTGGCACCCAGAGGCTCCCACTAAGGTCAGGACCCCATTACAGTGCACTAGCATGAAGTAGGACAATTTTCTGCCCTAAGCTTGCTTTCTTAATAAGGAAGGCAAATGATGGAAGACAGACGGAGAAGTGAAGACCACAGCTCCCTTGACTCCCTATCTGTGCATTATCTACCAGACCAAGTTAATACTTTCAGGGATTTACGTTTAATTGCTTTTATGTACATTCATGTACTGTACAAAACACACTGCCCTTAAAGCTTGGTCAGTGGCATGAATCTAACTTTCACAGGTATCATCATTCACCCAGCACTCCGTTATGTGTTCAGAGCTATTTGAAAATCATAGTCCTTCTGCACTGATCTAATTTTTTTTTGGTTTTTCAACCCTTTCAGGATTCTCATAAAGAGGTCCAACATCTTGTAGACAGAACCATGTATAAGCCATGTATTCATGGGAGATACTGTTCTTGTGACACTGCAGAGGTGCAGAGAGCAGAGCACGAGCAAATGCGCTCTTCACATGTGCTCACCAGCCCACGAGAAGTCAGGTTTATGGTTCATCGAGCAGGGACAGCTTCAGTAATCCGCTCACAGGCACCCAACGTCTAATCCGGCTGTGCTGCTGTGGATACAGAGATACCTGAATTCCACACTATTTCAGTAAGGTGCAACGACTGAGAAAATGGTTTGATGTTGTGCCAGATTCTTGGGGCTTTCACAGTCTTTTAAATTCCCCCTTGCTTCAGATCACGATTAAAGCCGGAACTGTTGTGGCTGATAACTTAAGGACAGGAATTTTGAAATCCAAAATGAATTCCAGTGGAGAGAGCTGCCATTCGTATTCCAGAGTTAGATCTTTCAGAAGGTTTCTTCAGCTGAAAGTGTTTCTGTCCGCAAGGAAGAGCTGACATGTTTAGCTACTTTGAGCTGAACAATGGCTTGCAAGTGATTCCAACAGCAGAAATTCAAGTTTTTGTCAGTAATAATTGAAGAGGAAACTATGCCCTTCTATGCTCGAAAGTGAAAAAGCTTCCACTTACCAGCAAGTATTCATTTGTAGCATTATACATTTCTAGAGTGAAATTCATATCCACTTTAAACCCTCTTAATGCTCATGCAAGGTAAGTAATAAATTACACTATCTACTTTACAGATCTGGAAAGATTAAGGATATGCCTTTGGTATCACACAGCAGAGCTGAGGATTGACATTTCTGGACCGACACACTGTGACAGTGCTATCGGACCACACAACTTCTCACAGACAAAAGGAAAAACAAAAAATAGGGAGAAACAGAAACGGCAGCTAAGTGAAAGAAGACACAGTGGCAATCTTTCACCTAGCAAGCTGGGGACAGATATATTATTTGAAAACAATAAGCCACAAGATATAAAGTGACCTTCTCTGCAGAGGTGGCATACTAAGAACATCTAGGAAAGAATGATTATTAAGTGTATATAGCTAAGCAGGACTGATAACACAAGTTTCTTCTATAAAGCCTACTTCACGGAGTCTCATTTGAAACAGTAAAGCAGCAATTACAAGATTGCATTAAAAATGTAACTGGCAGGGAAAAGAACTCGAAAAAGCCATAGGCAGGAGGTAAAGACTGGTATTTAAGTCAAATTTCCAACTGGTGAGGGCATAAAGAACAAAGTCCCACAATGGAAGTGGTACCACAATCAGCAGCAGCGCCACTGCATAGGAGAGAGAAGTATCTTAGACCACAGCAAGAGTAGGAAAGAAAGCAAATGAAATGGCACGGGACAGGTGGGTCAAACACCTGGGGGTAAACAAACAAACCAACCAACCAACAAGGCAGAGCAAGTGTAAATAATGGAGGGGCAAGTAAGCCTAGCAATGACTATGTTTGGTCTCAAAGTTGTAACAACAAAGGATATAACTCCTCTGGGCAGAAAGTCACTGTTGAAACAAAAACTAATCAGAAAAATCACTTCAAAGCAATAATTAACCCAGAAAAAATAATGAAAAATAACAGGTTAAAAGTCATTATGAGTTCAAATGAGCTGCTCAATTAATCAGAGTAATTTCTTTGCAGCATATAATGTCTTGGCAGCATGCTGAATGTAAAATTTCTTAATGGACCTAGAGGCTGATTTTCGAAAGACAGTTATTCTCAAATCACTTGTAAACGTTATTTCCTTTTCTTTTTCTTTCCTTTCATGGCACTTTCTATGCAAGTTGCCTACAAATTACTAAAGCATCTCCACATGTACAAATGTTTTCCCCTGTTTTCAGGGTCAGATTATATCTAACCTCTGAAACACCATCTCAGATAGCCAGATACCTCTAACAATAACATTGAGACAAAGGTAGAAGGGCACCATTCCCTGTCTCGATGAAGAATACCTGCTAGATAGCCCTCTGCTCTGGCTGCCTCATTCATGGGCTGTGTCAGGCAGAACTGCCTGCAGCTCACCAGAGCACTGGGACGAAGAGCTACCTGCAGTGCCAGCGCTTCTACGTATCGTAAGGGACCAAAGTGAGATGGAGTGTGTCCAGAGGACGGCTACGAAGCTGGTGAAGGGCCTGGGACACAAGCCCTGTGAGGAGCAGCTGAGGGAACTGGGGGTGTTTGGTCTGGAAAAGAGGAGGCTCAGGGGAGACCTCATTGCTTTCTGCAACTACCTGAAAGGAAGGTGTGGGGAGCTGGGGGTCGGCCTCTTCTCACAGGTAACCAGTGATAGGACTAGAGGGAATGGCCTCAAGTTGTGCCAGGGGAGGTTTAGGTTGGAAATGAGGAGACATTTCTTCTCAGAACGAGCAGTCAGGCATTGGGACGGGTTGCCCAGGGAGGTGGTGGAGTCACTGTCTCTGAGGGTGTTCAAGCAAGGTTGGACGTGGTGCTTGGGGAGGTGGCTTAGTGGGTGACATTGGTAGTAGGGGGATGGTTGGACCAGATGATCTTGGAGGTCTTTTCCAACCCTAATGATTCTATGATTCTAAGGCAGATTCTACTTCAGCTGCAGCTTTGCTTGTTGCAATTCATCAAAAAGGAACACCCCCAACACGATCACTAGACATCACGTCACTACGCCAGTCTTCCACCTCCAGTTATTGAAGACTGCAAACAGCACAGGCCTACTCACTCTGGCTTACGAGTACAATGAGACATTCTCATTTCTTTAAAGAAGCTCAAAAGGAGTGGAAAGAATGATGAGAGCCAAAAGCTTTCAACCATATTGTAAGTGGAGAGAGCAACAAAACAAAGCAGTCTTGGAGAGAAAGACAGACCTGAATTTATATGAGGGATTATCAGGCATACAGGTTGAATCTGTAGGAGGATGAGGGTAAACACACAGCGAGGAATCAAGATTAGTGTTACTAAACTGAATGAGAATTAAAAAACAGCAGTAAGAGAATAATTGATTCTAGAGATTCCAGGCAAATCTACCACAAAGGCTTTTCTTCTCTCCTTCTGTTTTCTTCCTCTCTCTTCAGAACAGAAGCACTTAATTTGTGCTAAAGGCAGATATATGGCCCCAAGAATGAGAAAGGTTACTACGTTTACTTGAAAGAAGAGCTTGGATAAAGAGCAGCTGTTGCGATGTCTACAAGTGATGTGATGGTTCAGAGGGTGATAGCACATTTCCATTTTAGCTCTCCACTTTTGCAGAGCTATTTAAAATTCAGCTTTCAATTATAAAAATGGAAAAAAGAAAAAAAAAAGTCGATGTTCCAAAAGTCCAAATTTACAGACGTGACTTAATTTTTGTATGGTCTTATACACACAGAGAGGAGAGAGATCAATCTTTTGACCAATACAGACAAAAACATTACCGTGCATGACGATGCCGCGGCTGTGTAACAGACATCACAGTCTACGAATAACAACTAATTAACCTTTGCACCAGCCAGTTCCCGTTAAGCACCTACTCTGCTCTCATCATGGTGATCATTAAAAATCCACAGCCAGACCAGCTGCAGAAATTACAAAAACAGTGAGCAAAGTCCAGAGGTGGGTATATAATGAACGCTGGAATCAGGCCACCTCTGAGCCCGGCTGGTCAAAGGTGCTTTAAGCACCACGGTGGCCTACAAAACCTGTGCCGATAACACCTCACCCGCAAGCGGACTGAGCAGCATGCAAAGGAGGATACTCGCCATTTTACAGTAAAAAGGGAGTTGTGTAGGCAATGCATTAGGGAGTCTGCATATACCCACTCTACGTGTGCTGCATGAAATACTGGGAAACCTTCTGTACTTTGCGGAGTTGAAGCTGCACTTTCAGACATGTCTTGAATGAAGATTTTTATTTTCCGTCTAACAGTGGTATTAAGAAATGGTCTGTTCCACACATACCACTTTTATGGCATTGTCACCTATCCTGATGCTACTGTGTAGTTTTTTAAACGTCCAGTTCCTGGAAGAAACGGAGAAGCTACTGCGTTAATAATAACCTGATTCTGAACACGGGCTGAGAAATCTATTTAAGGAAAAAGAAACAATCTAATTGTAATAGCCTTGGGTTTGTTCATGCCTTTGAAAATGCTATTTAAGGACGCTGACATTAATAATTGCTCATGAAAACCTTTTTAAATGATCCACAGTACCTGAGCAGCAGTCGCTGTTCGTGTCATGCCTCAGCTGCTTCCAATGCATCTCCAACATATAGGGAAATGCAGAAGAAATACCAACCACCCCACTAAGGTGATGGAAACACATGAGGGTTAGGAACGTGCAACACCATTGCCCTCTGAAACAGGGCCCCCTTCCTCCTGTTCCTCTGTCCTCAAGCTCCCCCACCTCCACCCCATCACTCAGGCCCTGTGCAGGAGGCTTCAGGGGACATTCACACAGAGAGGGAAAAAATACCTGAATTTCACAAGCAAGTCATCATCCATTGCTTCCTGCGTTCAAAACCAAACCAAACCCTTACTGATTTGCCCGTCACTTCTGGTTTTAATGCCTAGCTTTTTCTCCTCATTTTTAATGCCTTTTTCTCCTCTTTTGCCTGGCTAGTGGTTCAGCTGCAAACAAAGGTTTGATTGTCTGCTCACAACCAGCCACAACCACAACACAGGGCTAACAGCATCCCTTTTCACCAGGCAGTCCTGCTGAAAGGGGACAACAACCCCCAGGGCACCCCAGGTAAATCCATGCCTGCGCTGATTCCAGGAGGACTTGGCTCCCGCTATAATAACCACTTTTATCCTGAAAACCCTTCTTTGCTGGAACAGCTCCAAGTATCTCCCAGCAGTGGACGCTTTCAATTACAGAGGCAATGTTTTCCACAGTCTGCTGTTGCTAATCTGTTCCAAATCTTACCTTAAACATTGTGCCTGTCTTTCAGCCTCTCCCTTCCCACTGTTTATTTTAATCGTGGAGCCCTGGTTTTGGGGTCTGTCAGCGCAGCAGAGCTCTGGAATAGACAACGTCCTCAAGAAACTGGGCCACAGTTACCAGACTCAGTTCACTTGTGGCCTCATCCAGTTCTGCACCAGCTTCTTCACTCATTAAGTGAAGTTGGTTCATTAGCTCCCTGGGTTAAAGATGCCCCCAGAACAGAAATTTTAAATCCCTCTGTGTCAGTCTCAGTACCAAATTTGATGAAAATAAAGATGCTCACTAGTTGAATGGGCATCAAAATGCCAGGAAGTTTGATTTGTCTTCCCAGCAGGGAATATTTTTCAGTAAGAGCAACATAAGTGTGTCTGTTATTAACAATTAATTAGAGTGATACATGAACTTATGCTAAAAAAATAACTTTTAGAAGGCTGAAACTTGTTCAGGGTTACAGAAAAAAAAAACAACATTTTCATGCCTCCAACTTAAGAAGTGTGATGAAACTCTCTGAAATAAATAGCACAAAACAGAATAGACCTGTCACAGGAATAACATTCCAGTGTATCAAAAGACAAAATGCAATAACAAACAGAACTGAAGTGGGATTAGATCTGTTTAAAAATACATTATCTGTCTACAAAACTACAATATATTTCAGAAAAAAAAAGAGCCCTCTTAAATTTGAGGGAACAAAAGCTATTAAGAAACAGCTTTCATATGCAGCAAAATTGGGTACAGTAGGAATTTTTTCCTCCTAAATTTTCCAATTTTTTGAACTTTTATTCCTCTATGATTTCATTGGTCACCTTTCAGACTCAGGCTCATGTCCAAGGTCTCAAGATTGCTATACACTCATCGTCAAGACAGTTCCCTTTTGCTGGTATTAATCCACTACAAAAAAGCAAGACTATTTATCTTAACCTTAAAAGCAATTGAGCTACAGAGTAATCCCAGTACCTTTTTGCCCCATTATCATAACAGCCACCCTTATGTGTAAATTAATTGTGGAGTAATAAAGTCATATATGTGTACATATACAGAGGGATAACCACGCAGCACTGGAAGAGGAACATTCATACAAAAACTTAATCCATCCCTAAACTGAAAGAACACCCCTCCTTTCCCATCCCTTTACATTAATCACACAAAACTCCACAATGTCCCAGCATTTCATCCTATGCCTATCAAGTTAAAGCAGCAGAAACTGTTTGTGCAAGCTGATGCGTTTCTCTTCTAGACTGACATTTTCTGGGGTGAAGCAGTGGTACTGGTTCTAGTGTTATGCACTATGAGGCAAGTTTAGGACACACAGACCGTCAAGTTCAAACTGCAAAATCCTCAAGAAGCTCTGAGCGTCTCCATTTCTGTGAATGAGCTTTATACCATGCTACTGAGGCTCGATTCCACAAGGTCTCTGATTCCTGCAGAAGTTTGTATGAGAAGGACTTACAGAATCAAGCCTTCATTTTCCTGTCATCACCTCTTCAACAGCAGAACCAGGCTGTTGAAGCCTAAGTGTAAGCAGCAGCCCCACGAAACGCAGTAGCTACTTTGATGCAGAAATGCTAGATCATCCCCACGCATGCTCAGGGAGATGCTCAGCCTCTGCAGAGGGCCAGCAAGGGGTCCCTGGGCCTCTTCAGCCACGCTCAAATGCTCGTGTGAAGGTTTACGTGCTGCCTGGGTCCCCAGCTGACCCTCTGCTCAGGTGTCATCTGATTCACATCAGTGCAGAAGTGCTGCATAAAGTAAAGCCCCCTTTATAGCGTAGATTTAATAATTGTAAAAGCATTTTCGCATGCAAACAAAATATGAAATGAGAAGTCAGGAAGCTGCTCAGACTTCTGGAAGTTTCAGCAGTCTTCCTTTCCCTGAGCTGATAATCACCTGTGCTCAAGAGGTTGGGTGGGTTTCGCGTGGTCACCTCTTGCCTATCTATTGCTGCTAAGAACAAGCAAAACCGTTCCCAGGCAGCATGCACAAGAAAAAAAAAAAGGAAAAAAAAAAATGTACCTCATAATGGTTATTAAATTTCCATTCTTTAATTTGCAAGAACTCACAATTTTTAAAAAAAGCAGAAATAAATATGAAGAGATAAGGAACCATTAATGAGCCCTCTGCCTTGGTTTCAATTACACTGTGAAAGTAATTTAATGCACTTTAAGAATACAAGAGGTAATCGCTCTCTTTGGTAAGAGGTTGCAATTTTCTCTAATAAAGTGTCAATATAAATACGTTGTTTTAAAACAAAGAGAACAAGTAAGTTATTTCAGAAAGAATGGGACGTATTAAAACAAATGCCATCAAGGAAACCAAATGGCAAAATTAATAAACAAACAGGTTGAATGCAAATTGTATGGCAGAGAGCTAATAAATTGGAATTTAATTATAAGCTTATTTTTAAAGAGTGTTTTATGCTAATGATATGCATCCAAGTGACTAATGCTATGAAAGATGACATTGCTCCAGTAATTTAAAAAGAGAAGTAGCACGTCTGAGGAGAGATGTTTATGGCTGGAAGTGGTCAGAAATCTGAGACCAACGAAACTGAAATTAAACACATATGTAGACACAAAAGGTTAATGTTGCTTGTGGATTGAAAACTCACTGGCAAAACATAAAATGGCTACACGGACTGGACAAACACAGGGAGCTCTCTGATGGACTGTCGAATGTCACCACAGCAAAGGCTGATGACAAGTCTCTGCCACTGGCCCCTTCCACTGACATCAGCCACTCGTACCGAGATGCCCGACAGGATGAAGCGAGCTCAATCCATGCACCTGCCTGCCTGGGCACCCACCAGCTCTGCTCTGGAGGGTGCACTACTGGTGCCACGACCTCGTGCTCTGAAATGCTGACACCCTCCCTGACACTGAAGCCAACACACAAAGATATAAGAGCTTTCTTGGGACCACGAGGATCAAGTTCATCTAACAAGGAGCAGCACACAGGAAAAACCTGCTGAAGAGGGCACCCTATGACAGATGAGAAGTAGCTCCTGTGTGGAGCTGAGCTGAGCAGGGGTTGATGTGAGCAGTCTATGGTGAAAATGACATCTCAGCAACGCAAAACGGGAGGAGGACAAAGTGGGAAAAATCCAAAAACTCTTTAATGGACTAGAACACTTTTTGAAAGAGTTGTCTAAATCCATTTTATTGGTCTTGAGGCAATGGGACATACAAAGCAAATTGCCTCTCAGCCTGCTGAAGTAGCGACAACAGAACACCCTCACGCACTTCTTGAGTAATTAAAGCTCCTCAGCTTCTGAGCAGGTGCCTTGCAGCAACACCCAAAATGTGTTGCAATCCCCCAGTACCACACTGCCTAACACTTTTTATTGCTTAATTACTCCCACACTCATGTTTCCTGCCCTTGCTAATCCAGCACTTCAGGAGAATACTTGCCACGCTTAAACATGATTTGATTCTAATCTTCCTGTTACTGGTGTAAATCAGAACCCATTTCACTAACACTAATGGAGCTACTGGGGTGTCAAATATCTATGAATGGAAAAAAACTACGCCAATAGCCAGAAATGAACTTTTAGTTTGGCACCAGTAGTATGCGTCTATTTCCCTGCATCAATTTGAGAAAACAAACAAACAAACAAACACAACCAAAAAACCAAAACTATTCATTTTCTTTTGTACGAAGTCCAAGTGGAGCTTTAGAGTTGTCAATGCTGAGATTAGCCTAGCTAATTTTAGCCTAACTCCAAAAAGTTTATTCTTCTTGCCTCTTACTGAAGACACCACAGTGGTATCTTTGCTAGCAGCTCTGATCATTTTGTTCAGGGGAGAACACAGGCTCGCTCATTCCATCCTCAGAGACAGCAATGCAAATGAAGGTAAATACAGGGCAATGCTATTAAAGATAATCAACCTAATGAGTAGACAGAAGACATCACAGCCAGAGTAGGTCATCTAGAACATCCCCACTCTCAGTCTTCGGTCACATCATAGTGTAATTATAGCTCTGTGAGTTCCTCTGTTTCTCCACCCTGTAGAGATGGTGCAGACACAAAACCCCTCTACAGGGGTTTGGATGCTGAGTGGCTGAGTCCTTCTGTTCATACACAGTTGATATAAGAATGGAATACAGCCAGTTGACATACAAAAATCTTAAATTATGGAAAATCCACAAACCACAAAACCATTGTTTAGCTACTGTTCAGCTGCCAGCAATGGACCGTTAATGGGCTGTTAAATTATTAAGGCTATAAATCTGCCTGTGGTGCTATGTTGCTTGTGTGCTGCAGCCAGCACTATATGTTTGGAAAGCCAAAACTGGTATAAAATTAGCCACAGCTACATTCCAGTGTCAGTTGTTAACGGTCAGACATTAGGAAATACAAAATTGCCACACTCAGAGCAAGGACAGGGAGCGTGGAGATTTCTACAGAATTTTCCACACTCCACATATAAAGAAACAAGATGTGCCTATAAATCAAAAGCCACATCCATCAAGACAGTAATCAACACTAGAGCTACCATAATTTTTTGTCCTTTCCCACTCATGTCAATCAAGAAAAATCCTAAAGAATAAGATCACCAAAAAGTTCTAAGCATCCTCAGGCTCTAACCCTTTCTTATTTTTCTTATCAAATTAATATTAGTAAGAGATCATTTTTTTAAAAGGAGCCATCATTCAGAAACAATAGCATAAGGGTAGCTTGCTGGCTCTTCTTCATGACCTAACAGGTTAATGAAAATTAAATCCATTAGCAGAAGTCAGTTCAGGGTCAAACACTTATGTGAGCCTTGTCTGAAGTACCCAAATCAGACAGTGCAAATCAAAAGATCACTTAAAAACGGAACTTTTCAAGCTATCACGCTATGTAGCTGTTGTTTTTTTTTTTTTCCATTTGAACAATAATCATAAAGCAAGTATCTTTTCTGTTAACGTGACAACACTCACCCACCAACTCCAAAAATAGCAACCACTAAAGTGGGAGAAGCTACAGGTTTCTAAAAATGAATCAATCCAGTTTCTCTGAGCTCACGAAGAGACCTTCAGGGATGCTCTGGGCAAACCCTGTGCAGACTCTTTTCACCCAGACTTTACCCACTCCTGCTCTTTATCTTTCTACCACCAGAAAGCCAAAATAAGATGCCCCAAATGGTCACACCACTACCCATAGACCAGAAAAACCAAGGGGGAATGGACAGGAGACTGAGACACACAGAATGTCAGTAACCCAGAGAATCACAGAATCACAGAATTGTCTAGGTTGGAAGACACCTCCAAGATCATCTAGTCCAACCTCTGTCCTAACACTAACAAAACCTCCACTAAACCATATCACTAAGGACTACATCTAAACGTCTTTTAAAGACCTCCAGGGATGGCGACTCAACCACTTCCCTGGGCAGCCTGTTCCAATGCCTAACAACCCTTTCAGTAAAGAAGTTCTTCCTAATATCCAACCTAAACCTCCCCTGGCGCAACTTGAGTCCATTCCCCCTCGTCCTGTCACCAGGCACGTGGGAGAATAGACCAACAATGAATTAAGGAACAAATGAATTAAAGGAAGATTTTATGAGGAACTTCTAAAGAGGAAACAACAAGAGGATATAGGGACCATCAGAGCCATAAATGAAAGGGAGAGAGGGCAGAAATTGGCTTTCCTCCTTGGCTTTCAGTGGTGACACAACCGCTTACAGCCCCCCACCCCAGGCTGCAGCACAAGGTCTCAGCACTGACTGCAGCTGCACAGGTGGGAACCCCACACACTGCCTGCACCCTGACGTGCTGCCCTCAGGAGTACACTGGGCAGTGGCTCCACATCAAGACAGAAAATGCCCTGCTGCTACCCAGCAGCTGTTAGCTGGGGCTCCTTTGATCCCTCCCAGCTCCTCAGTAAGTGCACAAGTAGAAGTGAACGGGAGAAATTAACTAGAATTGACTCCTGTTATTGCAACAAGGCAGGAGTAAGGAGAAGGAAGAGTGGAGGGTGAAATAGGGTGGTGCCTCTTAGGGAAAAGGGCCATGGGTTTCTGCCCATTTTTATTTTTTTTTTAAACTCTAGAAATACTCCCCAGGCAGTAATGGTTCTTCCACATTACAACAAAGAAGTGAGAACACAAGATACATTCCCCTGTTTGGGAAATGGAGAGCTCCCTCTAGCATGACCCATGGTAATTATCCTATAATTTCCTTCCAACTCATTTTGAGACTTGATATGTGTTGAGGAAGTCTTTTTACAGCTACTCTGTTTGTGTTACAAGTAAATTGCCTTACCGACACCTTTGCTGGCAAAGTGTTCCCTGGGGTGATTTTGAAGTCCTTAGAAGAGTTGTTAAAAGCATCTCTAAACTCCAAGAAGTAACCCAGACATTGTCATCATTGGTCCCCCAAGAGCTACACCTTATGAAGCAGCCTGGGGATCAAAGCATTGCATCTTAACAACATTTTGCCAAATCATTCATATCTGGTTTGCTCAGTGATAACGCTAGGTCTATTCTGAATGTAATGCAATGAAAATAAGAAATGTTCTCTATGACTTTGCTGAATTATACCATGAAAATGGTGTGATATAAGAATTGTGCCCTGCTGTGTTCAAGGTCAGGATTTTCAAAACCTATTAAAAGTCAGGCTTACATGAGATCTTCTTTTACTTATCTACTTTATGCAGTTATGGAGAGAACGAAATTAATCGGAAGCTTTTTCAGTCACATTCTGCCAATAGCAAGAATGGTCCTCAGGGCACGAAAGCTGTCGATAGAACAAGGGAAAGGAGGAACCACAGAGAGACAGAGAGAGATACCCTGTCTTCAAAAATAACAGGGTCTACACACATAGTGAAGTGGCTCTGAAAACATGTTCGGTCTTCAGTATCTTCCTTCAAAAATAAAATAATAATGATAATAATAAATAACAACGATAATAATAATAATAGGCTTCCTCCATGAATAGTAACTGTAATCAAGTTGTGTCACCACTGCAGCCTTTATATGACTGGCATTGTGCTTCACAGGAAAGAGAGACCCACGTACCTTTCGTTGCCAGCCGGACACAGTTGATTTTTGTTTCCTGCAAATAAAAAAAAAAAAAATAGAAAAAGGAAAACATCAAGGTGTGTAACTTGCCCATCTGCTACAAACATACATTCCTTATATAAAGGTACGAAAACAAATAAGCATTTTTATAATACTTCATCTCTGAAAATACCACCAACAGTTTGAGTTGCAGAAAATACTCCATCCTAATGGACTCGCACACAGCTGCTTCTCTAACTGTTGGGAAGTTAGAGTGACACGTGTTTCCACACTCAGTGTGTGAGTGATGGGTCCTGCATAACTGCCTGATTAACTAATAGAATTTACCAGCTAAATGACCTGGTCTGTAATAGGCAGACAAGCTTTGGGTCAAAAGCACATGCATCTGTACATCTAATTTTCATGCACCATTACTGCAAATTGGGTATTTATTTAAACACATGGCTAACAGACACCTAAACAGTCATTTGAATATTTCAGCTCTCTGATATGTATGTGAAGCAAAACAGCATGTTGTATGGCTAGTTCTGCCAAATGAGCCATTCAAACACAACCCCAACCACTGCAGTTTTTCATTGCAGAGCTGGGATAAAACCCAACGCTTTTGTGCAATCCACCTCAGAGTCCACAGATCTGTGTAAACAGGAGCTTGGATCTGAACAGCAACACTGTATTATTTGGCTTAACTAAAAGCTCAAATTCAGCAGCCTTCTCAGGCCATCTCCACTGAAAATAAATCCTTTCTGGTATCCCAGACTCCCCATCCTGCATCACCTACTGCCATGCTTCTGTCCAATGCACCACTGCCATCTTAGTGTGTTACCTTGGATAAAAACCTGACTTTGTCAGGCAGGAATCTGCTGCTGGGTTTTCTTGGCACTTTATGCCTTTACATGCTCCTGTACATGTCTCAAGTGTAATGAATACTGCATAAATTACTGTACAGAACAATACTACATTAATATGGATACTGTCTGGGCCCTGGGAACAACATCCTAGCAAGCACACTGCTGAGCACCTTGTTCCAGCCTCAAGCAGTAAGATGAAGACCGTAAAGTCTGAATTTGTTCTTGCAGAGAGGGAAGCTGCTCCACCGGCAGCAGGCCCTCCTCAGCTCCAGCAGAAATGGACAGTCCCAGCGTGCTGCTCCCCCCACACTTACATTGCATGCAGGATTGGGAAAAGTGCAGGACCCACACGCTGGGGAACACAAGACCAATTTCCTCTGACCTCTTTTCATGCCCTCCTCACAAAAAGCAGCCTCACAACTGTTCTTTCCCAGCCACACAGCCCTCAGTGAGGCACTGAGTTATTGTTTGTCCCAGCAAACTGGAGGCATCTCTTTGGTGCACTGACCTTTCTTCTCCCTCAAAAAGAGCTCCTCTACACAACCTGCACAGCTGTTGACACTGCAAAGTCAACATGACCGTACAACTTCGCTCCACGTTCATCTCTGCCTCATGTATAACCAGCTTGAACTGCCAGCTATTCTTGAAATCAAAAATCTTTATTACTAGTGATGTTATATGAAGCAGGAAAAACACAGCTTTATTTTCAGAGCACAGTCTGAGCAAATAATGCTGGGAATCAGAAGACAGATCTGATGTACTTTGCAATCTGAGTAAAGATGACCTGGAAAATCAGTAATGAAAAATAAAATAAATATAATAAATACCAAGATAGCATTTTTTTGCAGTCTGAGTCAGTAGGCACTTGCACACATTGTGTTGCGGACAATTTTCTTGTGCATCTATTGAGATCTGCTAGCTCCAAAGTGCAACGAAAATCTGGAGAAACTCGTCGATGTTGGGAGAAGAAGAGGTGAGAAAACAAAAAATGAAATCTCGTCAATGATGCTGTAACTGATCTCATTTGAGCATGTGCATATTCCTGAACATTACCCTCCCACAGGGTAATTTGAGCAGACAGGATGCAGTGTGTTCTGTTTGCATTTACATCTACTAATTGCTGTATTTAGCACAGCTAATCGCCGTTATTAGAAGACAGTGATCTGGCACTGCCAAAAGCAAGGGTAATCAATCGCCAGAGGAACAAGACATCTGGACTTCAGAAATTTATTTCAAATTGTGTCTTCTGAGAAGGAAAACATAAAAGAAACCTGCACAGACACCAGGCATCCAGCTACCAGGGATGCCAAGTCTGAAGAACAGAGCTCAGCCCATATTCCTGATTAGGGCTGATTATTCCTTTGATTTCCATTGACCACCTCATTGATCAACCCACTGCTCATCTCTTTGGTGTCTCACAAAAAATGAGTTCTCTTTCCATTTACTGTATTTTTCTTTGATTGGTACTGACAATTGTCTGTCTGAACTCTCTTGCCAATAAACAGAACACATTTTTATCTCAAAACAGTAAAAACCATTTTCCCATAATCACATCTGTTTTCTGAAAAAACTCTTCTTGATTCAGACAAGGTGTTTACCTCTTCACAGTAAAGATGCTTCTGTTTAACCAATAGCAAAACAGGAATAAATAATCCATCCAGATGGCTTAAAGCCATTACGCGATAAATAATGATAAAGGGATAATAAAAAAAAAATCCCCAAATTTCAGTCTCCTGATTGTATCCGTATGTTCTTTCAAGCATTTGGATACATAAGTCCCATTTTATTATATCACAGAAGTTTTACAAGAGCTTATGCCTACAACAATCTCAATGATGACCCAAGATCTCACATATCTGGAATAAGACGCCTGCTTTGTATTATGGGTTAAGTCACAGGAATAATGCAAATTAAGGTCCTGGTATCACCGCTGCTTTGACTCTATGGCACTGCCAGGTTATGGAATCTCAGACATTTTATTTTCAAGCAGTAAGAGAACTATATAAGCATATTTTAACCGACATCCTGGAATTAGAAAACAATTTCATTTTCACCTGCATGGATACAACCTACATCTCTTGATCCGACCTTCATTTTTCCAACTTGCTTCACACCCAGAAAGCTGACTGCGCAGTATAGCTATCTACATATTTACTATAACATAGTTACATAGGTTAGTTTTCTGGAACTTACTTTAATATGAACAAGACATGATTGTAATGTGCCTGTACTCAAGGCTGAACCCTAAATTTTTGAGTGCATGTACCATGGACATACAGCACATGAAGACTGTGTTTGGAAGCACTGGTGGCCTGTTCCTGCAGGGCAGACCTGGACCTACTGTTAGGATGAGCTGGAGACTCTGAAGAGGACATAAATGGTGCTGAGAAGCCAGGTAAGCAGTCTTTGTCAACAGCTCACACAGACAGACTCACATCTACATGCCACGAGTCTGCTTTAGCATCACTCTGAATTTTCATTCCTTTAATGCAGTTTGTTTCTTTCCATTTCAAAGAAAGGGAGCTGATGCCATTTACTAATTACTTAGGTTCCTAAATGCACCTTTCACTGAAGTGCGCAGGATGATAATAAGACAAGTTCTGCCTCTGTCTCTTTAGTGTTTGGATGGGAACAATTTTCTGCAGACAAGGGCTAGGAGGGCAGCAGGACATATGTTTATGTGACAGCTGCATCTTCACAACCTAAAAGGCCAAATGACTTTTTTCTTTTCTTTTAAAATGACAGCTTGCTGTTTACAGCCTATGAACAATGAAAGAAGCAGAGCTTCTTCATCCATCTGTTTTCACAGCCATTTTTTTTTTTCCTCTCCTTTCCTATTATTATGACCCTGTATTAGTTAAGCAGTGCCTTCCTTGTCTGAGGGAGAACCTGCCGGCACCAGGGTGGAACCGGCTGTCCCCAGACGTCCCGCTCGGCGCTGCCCTGCCCCGGGCACTAGTTTCATCAGGCAGCTCACACTGGAGACAGGTAACTTGAACTTCTGCTGGTGCACACACAGGTAATTACCGACCTCCCACTTGGCCTCAGCTTCAGCGCCCTGAGTCCCAGAGCCATACTGAGTGTGCTTGTGGGCTCCCCATGGGACAGGAACCACTCTTCTGGCTGCTGAACACCATCATCAATTTTGGGGGTGTTGTTCTTAACAATTTTTTCCCAAGTTCAGGGGAGCTCTACATTACGTGTTTCTTTTTTTATTCCACTGAGGCCGACTGTTTGCTGTCTTTAAAATCAATCACGTGTACAAATCTGTGCAGGGTCCACGCTCTCCCCTATAATTTCTACTGCCAACTCCAGGAAACTGCTAGCTCTCCGTGAGACTAAGCTAAGCCTAGCATTGCCTTTCCAATTACCAGCTATTTTTAGTCTGTGTTATTTGGAGAAGCGAGCTTTAACAAAATGGTTTGGACTTTTATTATTTAACGGAAAGTTATTTCAAGCATATTTAGTTAATCATTGATTACCCGTGTCTCCCAAACTTGAGGCCAATTACAGGATTTTATTCACAGAACTAATACAACTACCAAGAAAAGTCTCAGGCCCACATCTTCTGGCCCAAGATGGCCAGCTGGATGTGGAAACAAGGGCTTGCAAAGAGTGATGTATATCCACAGCTGCTTCATTTCTGCCCCAGAAGCCCCAACATGATAGTAAGGAGCCGTAAACATGATTGGGCAAAACTGTACGCCTGAAATCCCACTGAACACTGAGCTCCTCAGAGCCGTTCGACAGTTGGCAAAAACAATGTAGGCAGCCTTGGTACCACACTGGTTTTCAGAATAGGGCTCGTGCTGAACTGAAGTACCTCACTGGCTTTTTGTGGGCCATCTCAACAGGGATCAATGTCACCTCCCTGCTGGCAGCTCTACTCATACCTCCAAAATCGTCCATACGAAGTATGCTGTATACTGTGAGCAGACCTGTCAGCATCCAGAAATCCAGCCTGAAGTCCCCTGGCAATAATGAACTGCCCGATTGTGCATGTAGTACAAGTCATTAGAGAGGAAAAAAATCAATGAGAAACTCTGTAGAGTCTATCATTCCTTCAAAAATAATATTCTCATTGATTCCTGTGGAGCTACTTTTCACAATTCTGGCCTGAAAACATCATTCACCTGTTGGACCACCAGGCTGCAGGAGCAGCTGGCATCATCCTCCACATCATCTCCAGCTGCGTTACAAAGGCTCCTGCTGCATCTCCCATTTCGAGGAAAAATGGCCAAAGATTATTGATTGCAACTGTGCCATTACGGATTTCATTTTAACTCAATGAGGTAAAATACAGCAACTACGGAAAGGATTTCTAGGAAGCTCCATTTTCTGAGCTGCTCAAAAATTCAGGCAGGCTTAAGAGCAGCAAAAAATCCTCCCCACCTGAGTGTGTTTGCTGGATCACTAAGCAGAGACAGCCACCCACAACGGCTCAGATAAAAAACATGGGCAACATTTAGCTTTGATTATTAAGCCTGTATCCGGACAAGAGTAGATAAGGGGTGTCATGGTGTTGCCACCAGGCCTCACCTTTCACAGGTGAAACACTGCAAGGGCTGGTGCTTTAAAAGGGCTGAACACAGGGAGGTTTTACAGGCACAGACAGCTTCATGCTCTGTCAGACAGCTATCTGTAGCAGGTGGCACTCAGACAAACAGCAGATGTCCCTTAGCTACCTGGATGGTGGGGACGGTGTGTGTGCAGGTCCTGCCAGAGGACAGCAAGGCCAGCTGTCTCCTCCTTCTGTGTCCCTTCGTGTACTAACTGCTCCTAATAAATAACCAGGAACTAATCGTGCTTCTCACCCGCCCTGTTGCAAAGCCCGGAGCTTCTGTTTACTTTTTCTCCCCCCCCCCCCCCCCCCCCCCCCCTCCTTAAACTCTGACATTTTTCAGTTCAGCATCTCACTTTCAACAGCCCAGGAGGGAAATTCACAGAATTTGGAAGAGTTTTGTACAACAAAGCAGAAAACTACTTTGCTGCACACATGCTCTATTCAGACCCTTGTCTGGAAGCAACACCACGCTGACCACATTTCATGCAACTTTCCACAGAATTCAGCAAGTTACAGCTATCTTATTCAGGCTCTCAAAAAACGAGTACAACACCGCGCAAGACAAGGCAGGAAAGCTCGCGATCTGATTTTGCAGCAATTTGCTACACTTGTTTTGCATCCAGCTGTTAATTATGTTCCTTTCAATGCAACAATCATGGCTAATGGTTACAGAGCAGACAAGAACACCAAATGAGCACAACCCTCCACGTATGGAGGAGATGAAACAATGCAGAATTCCTGTAACACCACTACCTCCTCCTAATCAAGCTTTTTGACCAAACACAGAATGTTTCCTCAAATTAAGCTCCCCCTGGAGCCCTACATTTCCAAAGGAAGACGTTATGGTTCACTGCACGAAGACTTCTCATTGCAAGTTCCAGGTGGGGAAAGAAGTTTCTTCATTCCAGGACTGTCAGTGATTAATGAAACTATACAATGTCCTAATTAAAAAACGAGTGGCAATGTTCTATTAAGTTTTTCATGTGCAAGGGAACATAAGGCTGTATTTTAATTGTGCTAAATTGTCACTATCTCAGATATTTCGCAGATGTGCAAAAAAAAAAGCCTTATTGCAGCCACAGATTTTGGTAGGCTTTATGAAGACTACAGTCAAAATGGCTCAGGTTGTTGAGCTAAGTGAACACCCAGAACTCTTAAATACATAATATACTTGTAAACAGCTCTGGGAATGACAGGAAACTTATTATTCATGGCTGCAAAACACTATGCAAATCAGGCCCAAGTGTTTGAAATGTGGGCCCTTAAGGATTCTGTCAGAAAAAAAAGGAGGTTCCACAGCTACTCATCTGAAGACTCAGACTGCACTCTGGGACAATTCATCTCTATTTTTCCCAGTACCTCTGCACTTTGAGGATACATACCCATATACTGTACTAATATAAATTAGTAACACAAGAGGCAGTTGCTTGCTCAACCGTGAATGTCTTTGTCTGGCAGGATACTTCTTATATATACCCTCACAAGCTATGTATTACTGCATATAGACTTAATTACTTAAGCCTAAAAGGTCCTTTACAGCCTTATGTTCCTATCTGAACAGCCCAAGCAAGCCACACTTAGTTCTGAGTCCTTATGACCTTGTACATACAGAGTGTGGTGCAACCTGTCAGCTACAGAGCTCCAGAAAAAGCAGGAGCTGCACATTATTGCTGCCTTAATCTAGAATGCCAAGGGAAGCCTACATTTCCATTCATATTACCCAGTTATGGCATATTATATTGTACTTGAGCAAATAAAGGGTTTTTTTCCTTCCCTGGGGATCCATTCACTAGCAATTAACTATCACATAAGGGGGAACTAACTAGACACAGAGAGACATGTACATATATTTCACAATTTCCTTTATAAAGGCAAATCCAAAATTGAATTAATTGAGTAGTGCTGAATGGAAACTGTACCAACTAGAAGGGAAACCAAGGTGAAAAACAGCACAGTATTGAAGAGATTTGTGCTTGTCAGCCACACAGCAGAAACTCTGCAGGAGAATAGTGATAAATGGAGGCAGTAAAACAGCAAGATATGTTGTGAACACTCATTGGCATTGCTAGCCTGCTAAACAGCGCACAGTTCTCTGTGATGTGTGGCTGTCTCTTGGGTATAAAAGACACTATCCCAAGTTGAGATCAAAGCCTACACCATCCACCTTTGATTGACTTTTCTAATTTTGTTCTTTCAGAGGTGATGTTTTAGAGAATTTACCCATGTAAAAACTGGATTCATGAATGCACTGGCAAATGCACTAATGACACAGTCGGCAGCCCAACGTCCTTTTGACAGGTTAATGCTGCCTTTTCAGGAGGCTGGAGTGTCAATTTGTAGCATGTATGTGTTAAGAAAAAATGATTAGGGGAGTCAAAGGGGAGGAAGGAGAATGACCGGACTGGATCTGGCCTGTACACCGTTAGCAGAGCAGACCTGTGGCAGGGGAGTTAAAAGAGAAGGTCACAAACTACTTTAGGCTGGAATAAAAGAATTTAAGTGGGAAAAGAGGCCTTCAGTTTTTCTGTGACTGTACTTGCTGGGCATGACATGTGTGGCATTTGAGTCTGAGAACAGAGCAGACTGTTTCCAAGGCCAGGCTGGATGGGGCTATGGGCAGCCTGGGCTGGTGGGTGGGGTCCTTGCCCATTACAGGGGGGTTGGAGCTGGGTGGGCTTTAAGGTCCCTTCCAACCCATACCGTTCTGTGATCCTATAAAGTCTCCATTTTAAACTTTGTATCACAGAATAAGTATATATAAAAATATAGTCCAGGATATCCCAAGGGACTAAGAAAGACATGCACATAATTCCCTCTACATTATAACTTACATTTCGCTCAAGCTGAAAATCTCAACCATAACTGCAAAATTATAGTGCAACCAAATGCAAGCTACAAGGTAATGCAACTTCATAGCTTTTGGGTAGTTCTCGTCTCATAATATATCTTGAAAAATCACAAGCACAGTGAGTTGACAATTGCCAGGATGGAGCAGTTATGTTTTTTCATAACGACAATAGCCCCTACTCTAACATTAATGCAATTGCAAGGAAAAAAAAATCTAAACAATTCACTTCATAAACCAGGTGCCCTTCTCATCGGCTGGCTCCCCTACAGGTTTCTCATTGCATCTAGGCATCAGAGAGAGGCTTGAATGAAGGGCAGGTAGTGGCACATTTAATTTTCATCAAATTTCTGCAAAAGGTTGGTAATGAGGATTTAAACTGACATCTGATGGAGAGGGAAGGTGATAGATGGGGAGGGTAGAGGTAGCCATTTGTACAGATCCAGCTTCATTTTTTTCTACACTTACTCCGTTTGCCTTGCTTAGAGCCTGGAAGTATATGCTGTAGCTCTTCAGGGGAGAAAGCGGGGCATTCCAGTAGCCATTGTAGGTCTTGTTGTCGCCCACTGTGAACGGCTGTGTGACGGGCAGGTTGATGGGCTTCAGCTCGGCTGCAAAGTAGTGCGGGGAGTCCAGACTGGAAGCGTTCTTGTAGCTGACGGGGATAGAGAAGCATTCAATGATGTCCGCAGCTCTCCGGGCTTTCTGCAGCTTCTCCTCCTTGACAACAAGCTGGTAGACACTAAGAGAGCAGGGGGAGAGAGGAAGGTGAGATTAGAGCCTTGTGAGCCTTAGGTATCAAGAAGGTTTCCAACAACAAAAGCAAAAGGCAAAGCAACAAAAACACAGCTAGGGCATGACAGCAAACAGCTCTTGGCACCCCGTAACAGGGGCAGCTGCCGTTATGTGGGCAAGGCACTGGTTCACTTGCTCTGTTGATTTAGTGAAAGTCAGAAAAGACTTCAATCACGTCACACTTTGGGAAAAGGAGTAACTACCCCAACATCCAGTCAACAGCAAATTTTTAATGTGCTGAATATTAGAAAGCAGATTGTCTCCTTTCCAGCCACCAGGTTGAAACGTGAATTGTTGGCTTGGGCCAAATGGTGACTGCATTGGAGGTGGGCATCCACAAGTGGCAATGTCCACAGGTTGTCAGCTCCCTTTTGAAACAGTTTCAGGGTGCAAGAACTGTTTCAGATAAACAAAAAAGTGTCCCGTAACTTCTAAGACTGTACCTATTTCTGGCTCTGCCTCATCTCTTTTTGAGATATATCCTGGAATAAGAAGTTCTCTAGCAGTAATTCCTGGTGTGCAAGTCTCCTCCTACCCTCCATCACTAAAAGGCTGGTTATATAGCAGCTTATATGAGCAGGTGGCTTCATCTCTCTTCCAATTCACTTTTGTTTCAGGAAACAACAGCAGCTCTTGATATTCTTTCTAGCTCTATGAAATGTTAATACTTTTCGATTTCTGCTAAGCCCTTGGTCTGTATGACACGTAATAGCAATCTTGTCATTTCTAGCTTACTCCTGCAGGCTCAAGGAGGTTGCATTCAAATGCACTCTGCTTTTTCCGCAGACAGTTAACAAAGCCCTTTAGTTCAGTGCTGCTACAGCTGAGGCAGGTTTACTGTCTGCTCAACACCTCTCAGCCCTTTGACAAAGAAAGATAGCGCCGCAGTCATTTTACTTTTTGTCAGGGTATTCACATACACAGCCCTCACCTGTCTGTGTCAGACTGGTCCTTTGTTTAGCTGGACAGGGGAGATCGATTAAAAGATTGGAAACAGCCAGCAGCGGATCACTGTCCCTGCTTTAACAGGCTCATTGTTGCGGGAAGATTGCTGTGAAAAATTCCTAGCATAGTAATGGCTCACCAGTGCTTCTGTGGGAAGCAAAGTTCTGGCACCTCCAGCAAGCAGGAGGGAAACAAAACCTTGTTCGTGGTTTCGAACCCACTATGATTTCAGGACTGCGGGTATCTGGCACGCTCACTGCTCACAATGAGGAGGTCAGCAAATCATTTGGCAAACTCGCAGCAAAGCAGGCTCCCACTGCTAGACACGAAAGCAAATAAACTTTACAAATATGACCAATTTATGAATTGCATACAATTTAAACTGTCCTCGTGGAGGATGCTATTAATGTTCGCTAATGGAGCAGGAGCACCCACCAGCCGTACAGACTACAGTCTTTACTGATGTCCTGTCAGTGCTTTGGAAGACTTTCCTCAATCCTGCTGTTATTGGAAGTCTTAATAAAATATTTTAAACCTTCTCCGGTGTTTATTTGCTGATTTCTAAAACGATAATCAGGTTTCTCAGCAACACTTTATGTATCCTCATCGAGGACGTAGTGGGAGCTGTAAGAAAAAGCCTGTTTAACTTAAACCTAAACCTTAGCAATAGAAACTTGTAGTTTGCCATTTTGGACACCCTTTACTAAGAGGTGATCTGCAGATTCGTATTCTGACACTTCACTTTGGCAATAGTAATCTACATTGCTGCCAAACAAAAGGAAGCTTTTTTTTTTTTCTGACAAAAACATGCAAAATTGTGGCACACCTTTCTATTGGCATTTGCCATATGCCTTCTTACCTAAGAAGCGGTTGTTTTCTGCTGTATACAATCATAAAAGTCTGTCTTTGCCAGTTATAGAAAAAGTTTTCTTTGTAATACACACGCGTATATAATCATCATATAAACATAATAAAAATCTCCTTTGAGCCTAAACATGGGCCAAGGGTTCCCTCTTCCTACCTCCCCATCCCTGCAGTGTCCAAAGGACAGCCTCGTTCTCTTTGTTACCCCCTCTTGCACGTAGTGAGCCCACAAACCTTTCTCTTTTAGAAGGGGAAGCTCCCAGGGACATTAATGGCCAGACAAATGAACTCCTTCCATAATCAGAAAACTTCTTTATCTTTGAAGACATTCTCGGTTTCACCCTTGACTGTTCCCATACCTACTCCACTATTATATGCAGTTTTTATCATGAGCAACAGCTTTGATGCACACCGAACCTAATAACAAATACTCTTTTGCCTCTATTCTTTCACGTTTTAGCTTTCCTACTTAGCCATTAATGCATAATTTCTTCCTTTCATGAGGATAACTCACCCTTTTAATGACCTGAAATTTTACTTCTTATTTTTAATGTTTTTTTTTTCTTTTCTTTTGGAATCTTTTCAGATGTCTCTGGAAGCATAACGGCATGTTCATGAGCATTCAACTGAAATGTAATAGATATCCCATTTGTGTTCACGTTAAAACACCATTAATCTCCTACTCAAATACTGCCTTCTTTTCCTGTGAAACAAGTATTTGAGCCAGCATTGCTGTCATTATTCCCTCTGTCTAAAAAACTACTCTCTGGTGAAACTTAGAATGAGTTACTGATTGCATTACTTTGCATTTTTTCCTCTGTGCCCTCGCTCACACCACCTGATACAGCACTCGTACCTCTGTGTGCCCTACCTGCTTGACTCAGTGACCGTCATCCTTCAGCCTCACTCTTCTCAGGCTCTCCGTTATTTGTAGCAGTCAATCGGGCACTCCCAAAGGTAAAGTGGCCAAAAGAGAGGCCACTCTCAAAGATTACTCTGCACTGAAGATTATGACTCTGGGAAATTGTTTCTTTACCAAATGATTACTCTGCGTCTCATTTTTTGATCCAGATATTTTGATCCAGTCCCTCCACAACTGCAGGATTCACAATTCAACCCTAGCTAGTAAACAGACAAGCACAGTTTCTTCTTTTTTTTTTTTTGTTTCTCTTCTGCCGTATTTTTGTTTTCCAGGTTATGTTTTTTTCCTCATGTTTTGTTTTTTTTTACCTAGGAGCAGAATTTTCCTGAACTACCTTCAGGACATTTCCAGATATCAGCGTCTCTGCATTAAACAGCGAGGTGCTGTAAGGCACATCGAAGGCTTCCGTGCCTGCTACCAGCAGCACTAAGGCTCCCTCCTATTTGCCTTTTCATGGGATCAAAAACCAACGATCCTACAACCAAACGACATTCCTGTGGGAATTCTGGGTAGCAAGCATGATGGCCAAACCATGTGCATTACCACAATAATTCTTAAAAGAGCAAAAGTAATTCAACTTTGCTCAGCAGACGATAACTTTCTGTGACAGATCGTGACCCCTAAGATTGCAGCCAAGCACTAACTCAAAATAAACTCCGTAAGTATGATCTGCCCTTTTGGTCTGCAAAAGCACTTCAGATGCAGACCCATTTCTGTTTCGATGCTGAGCAGGGTCAACCATTTGCAGCTTGTTATGACCAACAATTTTGCAATACACAGCATTGTGATTACAAGCAAGAAAAGAGGAGTACTTTTCTGAGAAGAAGTGCTAGATGGAAGGCAAAAAGGGGGCAATGGAAATACTGTGGAGATATCCAAACCATTCTATTAGCTCTTATTCTGGCTACCAGGTAGGCAGTAACATAGATCTCCTGGGGCTCTCCTCCTCTCAAGCTTCAAAGCTACTGCTTCCAGCCAGAATCAGCTAACACTGCTTTCATAGCAGGAATCAATACATCAGTTGAAAATGCCCAGCTGGATAAAAGAAAGTTTCACTGTCATACATTGAAATCATATTAAAAGAGACAACAAAAGCAGAGCATTAAAACTAGCAATACAATATAACAACTTCAGTACCAATAAACTGGAAGCAGGCACCATTAAACTAACTATTTCATTTTAATTTTTAATATTCAGGCGCATTTGCAAACACTGCAATCAAAGCCACACATCTGCATGCTGCAGGGGAATAGAAGCAGGGGTCTTGCCTTCCTAGTGCTAAGCTACTCCCAGCCACCTCACTGCAAACAAGCAACACTGTTATCCTCATAAACAGCAAGAAAAGAATGGTTTCCAGATATCCATAGCTTTGCTCTTGAGAGAAAACTCTCTAGGGATTCTCAAATCTGGGCTGCTAATCGAATGCCTGACTTCCTGAAAGGCTGGAGAGCTCACTGCCCTGTTGTGCAGCTGCACACACTTATTAGAAAAGGAGGCCAAAACTGACTTTCCTGACAAATCTCACAGGTTTTATATAGATAAAACCACATTACTTTAATAGAAGCTTTTTAAAGTTTTTGACAGCTCCATTCTAAATCACTGATAAAAGCACCAGCCATAATGGTCGCCACAGCACAAATGTTGTCTGCAGAGGAAGAAAATGCGCTCTTATCATCATCTACGAGGTAATCTCTTAAATTTTGAGTTCTCTATTCAGTGTAGAAGCACAAGTGTGGATAATCAACATTCCAAATCACAGCCCCGTCTCTGTGCTACTGAGAGATCTCTGAGCTCTGTTAGACTCCGCTGTCCCCTGCTCTTTTCTTTTTGTGCTGCTTGCAGCACAATTTGAGGATGGTCTGAGGAAGCAATTGTCCAGAAATCTATCCGTGGATTTAAACCAGACTCAAGTTTTGGATGTATGATGCACTTGAATGCAGGAAGGAAAGCTGTGTCAGAGCTTTCCATAAAATTTGACATCTGGTCTGCACTCTTCGGTATCCTAGCATGTTACTTCCCATCAAGGTGAAATCTTCACTGTACCCCTGATAACGATAGGATATGATAATTAATACAATTTCTTCCTAATGTTACAGTGATCTCCTCACCTGACTTATGAACGCTTTTAAGAAACAATGCTTCAGCAGTTAAGCAATTCCTGCGGACCCATTTTCGTACTGAATTTTCTTAAATTTAAAAGATTTAATTTTTTTTTCATTTAATTTTAATATTTAACACACAAATACATTATCAGCCGTATATTATTTCCAACAGTATTTTCTCTTGGGGAACAAAAACAAGTGGAAATTAGTACAGCCTGATTTTGCAATGCATTTTTTGCAGATTATTCTGAACAAGTGTTGTAGTTCACCCCACAGAGAGCAGGAACTTCTCATTTTTAGTTCAAATGAATGCAGTATTTTCAGGATAACTGTCTCACAGGCTACAGGAAATAAGACAGCACCAAACGGTAGTGGTTTCCTTATTAACAGATACCTTAATTCAAAGATGAAAGACAAAAAGGGCAAATGAATGGGGCAAGTCTTTTCCGTCTTTTCCATCCTAATAGCTGTGCCAGCTCAGACTGAACGCATGCAGCAGCCCATGTGGAGCTATACATTGCATTTCCCTTGTGGCACCTCTTCTGTGGAGTTAGAACATGCAGCACTTCTGAAAAGGCTACCCAAACACATGAAAATCAACCCCAAATACTGTCTGACCAATCTGTGAGACATAACGCTGCACAGAGACGAGCAAAATGCATTGAGTGCATATGAACAGGGTCAAAGGCATGATAATTAGAACGGCCAACAATCAATCCAGCTTCTTTCCTCCAATTCACAATGGATTGTTTTTTTAAGATTCATACTCTTAAGACCATGGGAGTATTCTCAGCATACTCGTTCACACCCTCGGTACGCATCACACAGAAACCCCAGACACTGCGGGCTGATTTCCCACTGTGGAGCACTCCCAACCCACAAGAGGCAGAGATAATGCCAGGCTGACCAGACATGAGGCCTCACTGGAAACACTCCCTGAAATCCACCCTTGGACCATCTTCCCTGTGTGCCATTTAAACATGGCAGTCCTGACCCCAAGAAGCCAAACTTTCATTTTTAGATTGACAGTTACGGCAAGGCATCCACGCTACAGGTACTCACGCTAGTTTCTTTCCTTATCATTTAACTTAATGCTCTAGTAAATTTGGTTGAACAAATTTAAACATATCTGCGAATATATTTGTAATATAACCAGGAAGTTCAGTGCCTTTAGTCTGTCAGCAAGTAGCCATCTCCCAGGATAATACTAGGATGAGAGGGTTGATGTGGTGCCTGATCCTCCATTTAGCACTTAGGTTAACTATTGCATGTGCATATGCTTACTTTATGGCCAAGTTGATTTCAGTGATGCAAACTGAGATAGAAAGGTAGCATCAATGTCTTTATTTTCTGTTTCTTAAAGGTATCTACTAAAAACCTGAATTCTGCCACACAGGCAGCAAGAAACAAGATTGCACCACCCACAAAAAGTAGAGCTTGTAGCAGTCGCAGACAGAAAACAGAGGTTCTGGGGAAACTGGGTGTTTCTGCGAGCCAGAAATACTTCAGTATCCAGGCGTACGTTTTCTCTTAACGGGAAATGTGATGAAATATAATACGGATGGAAGATAGAAACATCATACAAAAATCTACCCATTCTCCATAGAGCTCACACTAAAAAAAAGTAACATTAAATAGTAAACGAGACCCTTCTTAAAGTATGCCCCCAGCCTTCCCATGAACTTGCACAGAAGGGATTTTATAATAAATTCAACCAAAAAACACTAACTCTAGAAAAGATTTATAGAACATAAGTGATTTTCTAATAAAATTTACAAGAACTGAGTGTATGATAGTCATAAAGCCAGATGCTGAGTCTCGCTGGTCTGAACATACACTGCACCTACAGCTCCACATTACTTTGGGTATAAGGGTGAACATCTCAGTAGCCTTCTCCCACAACTTTGTAATCAAATGCTCAGCAATTAGAATCGACTCTGCAGACAGTTTCTAGGTTCAAACAAGTGCCAGTATACTCCTGGGAATCGAGTTACCTGCTTCATACGTTCCAAAATTTCACCCTTAATATCCTCTGTGCACCTTTAATCAGAAGCTCTGAAACTAATCTACAAAACATAATGAACTGGGTTTCACAGCCATCTAGGATGTACATACAGGGACCCAGTACACTGTTCTCCAATTTTCTCTCTATTTAGGGGCTGATTCTAACCCATTAAAATCAATTAAAGATTGCTACAATTTCCAAACGGCTTTGAAACAGCTCCATGCGGAACACAATATGCTGAAGTTAAGATTAGCTTTCAATAAACATTTTTATGCAAAAAAATATGAAATAAAGATTTCCTGCAATGTCATCTCCTGCAATATGCTTGGCTATTTCAAAGATTCAAAAACTAGTCCATTATGAATATTGGGCTGCACTGCCATCAATATAATCATTAAAAGAAATCAGCTTCTTGGCATCTGCAAGAAGGCATTCACAAAAATAAAGCTTATAATAGTGGCGCTACTTGAGGAAATAGTCTCTCATATTGCAGTTATTACACGAGATCCTTCATTTTGAAGTTATTTTTGCGTGCTCTTTTAACACTCATTTAAATTAACCAACTCTTCTACTATATTCTCTGAAGTTGAAGAACACCAGGAAAATATCAGAATTTAGCCACATTAAAAAAAAAAAAAGATGGTAATTACTGACACTGCTATGGAAAAAAAAAAGCTGAGATAGAGCCAGTAGTAATGCAATCCATTTAATCAAGAAGTCTGATAAGAGTCTCTTATTCACTCTTACATTCAGCTCAGCGCTCTAGATTTACTATCCTACCAAGGCACGTTTTACCCTGAAACTCATGAAACAAAGGGTGGTGATTTCACACTTGGCTAACCCTATGGGCATTCTTCTATCACTAGAACTCCAAGCTTTGGTAAATTTCTATGGTGACTGAAATGGATACTAGAAAAAAGGTAAGAAAGTTTAAAGTCTGAGCCTCTCTCTGCATGCTCTACGTAAAGAGAAGAGCCATGGTCCCATATTGTCCCCAACCAGAATATGTGACAGCTACCTGTGGGAGTAAGTGCACCGGGCATCCTGCCCAGTGTCACACAGCATCAGCTGCACGTAAACAAATCCCCATACTCCTGTCCCATCTTCCACCTACGAGGCAGTACATCCTTTCTTATGCAGCTTGGAGTTTCCAGTCTGAACACACACTAATCCTAAACAGTCTTCAAAAGAAAGACAAAATCAAAGACATGCTACTTCTGTGCATCCCTGGAGATGCGACATGCAGAGATGGAGCAGCAGCAGACAGCAGTGCTGGGGAAGAGAGGTGACCTGGAGACAGCCTCTCTCTTAAAACTGTACCCCACAAAGGTACAATGCCTCAATCTTCCAAAATCACCAGTAAAAATGTTGTGTCGCTAAGCACATACAATGATGCTTTAAATAAACAGCGATGTTGTGTGTCTGTATATATCTACATATATATATGTATACATACATATACATATATATGTATACACACATTAAAATTAGTGATTTCAACCTTATAATGTTCTCCTTACCATTACTTCCAACGGTGACTAAAATCCTTTCGAGGAAGGACAAATATCTAACGAAATCTAAAACCATAAATATTTCCCTATAGTTGTGAGCAAGTTTAATCATCGCAGCAGTACCTGTGCATGGCAAACAAATGTGGTAGCACGCACAAAACGTAAACGGTTGTCAAGAAGACAACTGTATTGAGTCAGTATTTACTGACCAAAAGAAGGATTTGCTTGCTTAAAAGCTCATTTTTTCCAGCTATAACATTTGGTCTCATAAAGATGCTATCCATACTCACAATATTGCCTTCCTTCCATCCCCAGACCACTGGAACACTGCAGCTGCATCTATTTACCTGAATTATATATGCATCACTCTTTTAAATGCCTTAAATTCTCTCAGTTTAACCTTCCTGGAAATCATAATAATAAAAAAGTAAAAACGAATAAAGAACCAGAGGGCATTTCAAAGCTCTGTGTTCCATTATCTCAACCATCTCCATAAGCCTGACCTGGCTTGCAACACAGATTAGACATAATAACTGCTGTTCCCCCGTGGAACAGGCCCAGTCCCTATCTCTCCAGTTCAATGTTATTTTGTGCTGGCAGATTAAAGATAATGACTGCAGACAGATATGGCTTTCGCTGCAACAGGAGCTAATGTGAGTGGCTTTGGAGGTGTTTTTTCCCTCCTGAACCACCTGCCATCTGTTTGATCTGGAGAAGAAAACCATACACAACCCTTTTGTGTTAATGTCGCTTAGCATTAAAGAGGCATCGCTGACTGAGGTCTTACCATCCTCAGCAATCACTGGTCTGTTCTGAGACCAGAAGATAGCTGCAAGGACAAGAAAAGCCAAAGCAGTTCTTTAGCAGCCTGTAGGATAAGGATAGGAGGTGGCAATCCCTTCCTGGGACTACCCAGCACGTTCTGCCACGTCCTTCATAAAGGCGGTGGCTTGGACAAGGGATGGGTAATATTTGCACATGTTCTCAGCTGGAATGAGACTAGGCCATTTCCAATGGCTTCCATGAAATTATGCCAATTTCCATACAGAAACAATCTAGTGTGCGTTTTGAAGTTTTCTCTCCATTTTACACAGCCACAGCTACTACACTACATAGGGAAAACCTATACATAAGAATCTAAAATATATATATTTTTTTGAACAGAACAATAGCATTTATTTATTTATTTATTGGCCTAAAAGGCTAAGAAAAACACAAACAAGGAGAACTCTCTCTGCTTCCAACCTCAGGAGAAGCTTCATTACTAGGTAAGGCCAACATGGTCAGCTAACAACCTACTCGCAGTCATATCATCAACATACAATAGAAAAGATGAGCTCCCCTGGGAAGCAATAATACACATTTCCAGCATCTGAAAGCTGCAGGAATACCAGCCAGATTCTTTCTGCCTATTCTGGACACTTTGTACTTTTTGGAAAGTGCAAAATGATTGTGCTTCTGCCACTTGGGGAGGTCATAAGTGGCACCTTCACTACATCTTCCCTGATCACAAGTAAATTGAGAACGGAAAAAGGGGAAAACGGAAGTCCCGAGGGCAAGGGCTTCTCTGCAGCAGCTCGCAGCTGGCCTGTCGTCATTTGTAAACACCTTTGTGAATTCCCACCAGAGTGGGAACAAGGCAAATTTAAACAACAGGAGTTTGTATCTGATAAAGACATGTTTCACCAACTCCCTTCAAAGCTAAGCATATTTTTGATGCAACAGAAAACATGAAATACAGGGTGCACCCTTTGGGAGGAAAAAAAATACACTTAACTGGCATCAACATCAGCTCCTGCAATTACTTTGGAATCTGCCAAGGTGGGTACCGAGGGAAGTCAGCATCGCTTCCTCGTCTGTTTTGCTGCTTGACCTTTCCAGCAGAAATGCTGCTCTCCTCCTCTCTCTTCACCTTCCTCGTCTGCGCCATGACTACTTTTAATTAAACCAGTCCTATTTCCCCTTTCTTCTGCACAGTAAGCAAATCTCACACCATCTCCTAGCTCTGCCTTTTGCTTTGGAAAAGCGCTGTGCAAGGGGAACTGAAATTACAGAGAGGCAGAACAGCATCATGGCTGCAGAGGTTTGCTCTTCTGAATTGTCTGGCTGCATTTATGATAATCCCTTCATTCCATCTGCAGCCCACGCACTGGTGCAGCAGCCCCCTTTTCTAGTTCCAAGAAATTATGCATTCATTATGTAGGAAATTAACACCTCAAAGCAAACTATAATTAGGAATTCTTCAATTCGGTTTATGCTTTTTCAATTAGGCCCTCTATAATTTTAATCACAGGAGCATTAACATGTTTCCGGAATTTATATACCTGTAGTATAATTAAATCCTGAAACGCCTTAGTCTGCAACAGCAAAGCAGAGCTTACTCATCTTCCCTTTTATTGCATTTTTGTGGTATTATAGACACATTGAGGGGCACCTGCTAGTGCAAACACTGCTTGCCACACGCAACAGAAAGGAGGACGCTTGCCCTCTGAACTCCTTGTCCCTGCTCCTGGTGGAGGGACTCGCTGGGTAAAGCTTGTGCTCTGTTTCCAAGGGGTGGACGCTTGCCAGGGACTAGTGCCCAGACTCATTCCATTTAATTTTAAGTACCTAAAGGAGCCGCTTCAATTAGATGAATCTTCCTCGATGGTCCGTGAAGAGAAGCACCCTTCTTCCTGTGGGCAGCTCCCACCCTGGGTAGCTGTGGTCAGGCTCAGCTCACCCCATCTAAGCGTCTGACCCAAGGGCTGTCGTAGGCAAAAGGAGGCCTGTCGGCATCTCAAGAAATTCAGATTACAATTTTTAAAATGTTTAATGCAGTTTGCTATTGTTATTGTATTCTGGGATAACACGGGAGGGGCTTTGGGAGCTGTGAAACACATAGAGAAATGTCTTGGAAAAAGAAACTCTCAAACTGGCAACTGTGGGTATTTTCTCCTGTTCCCTCCTTGTCTTACCAGTTGACAGCTTGATGTGAGAAAATGGCCATCAATTTGTGATTCTCATCTTAAAGTTCAGACTTCATTAACCTTTTGATTGCTGGAATTTAATCTGACAGTTTACGTGGACAGCATAGAAGATTTATGCAAACACACTCACTCCCCCACTCTCAATATCCTCAGGCCTTCATAAAACACTGAAAAATGTTAGCAAAAGCTTCACCGTGCAGCTAATAAAATGCTGCTTGACACAAAAAAATTGTCCCTATGTGTAATTTGATTGTTAAAATATTATAATTAAAATATATGTAAATTTCATGTCTTTCCTCTCCCATTTCCAGCTACTGCCAAACTCTCAGCGGAATGGTTTAGACAGACACAGCAGGTCACCCAGGCTCAGAGAACAGGCATGTTCCTAGGGCTGATAAATGGGCAAAGGCAGTTTTATGACATTTTAAGGGACAGTACACTCAGATGTTACAGCAAGAAAATGCATTTTTTGTACCAGATGAGACAATTGACCAAAACGCCACTTATCTTCACTTTTTAGGGCCAACACCTGACTCTCCAGGGGAACTAAAAATCCTTGGAATATCAATTCAACTGGTTATGCCATGCTATACAAAAAAAAAAAAATTCCTTCCTGATACTTAGAATCGTCACCTTGTTTCCTGACATATCCCTACATTTCCATCGCTCTTCCCTCCTGATACAGTAGGCAAAGCACTTTTAAGATCCAGACTAACTCCAAGTATCACTGAAGTCATCCTATAAGATCTAAACCCGCCATGCAACAACTACAGCTGAAATGGAAGTGTATGCTCAGTCCTGCTGTGCTCTGGTCAGCTCACCAGGGTTAGGACACACTGATGAGGTCAAGCCTGAAAACGCTCGCTGCAACTCTTCTCTGTTCCTTTTGGAGGTGATAATCACACCCATCTATGCAGCTGCCATTATTCCTAACCTTTCCTGTAAATTCTCATTCTCTTTCGCACAATCACATGCTATTAATGAAAGAGCAGACCTGGTTTACCTTTAAGAGGAAAGAAACTGCTCATTTACCTTCAAACTATTGCCTAAATTAAAGAGAGAACGCTATGCAGGAGAAGCCCAGCTTGAATGATTTCAGAACAATGTCCCTGAGGTATATTATGGGAGATGTTAATTAATACAGATAATTAGTCTTATAATATCAGAAGCCTAGATTGATAATCTCATTCCTCATTAGATACTGCAAAATTAAAAGATCTGATGCGATGACTGTTTGCCCTGCATTCAATCAACCACGCAATGTGATGCATACATTTGAATATGAGTTTAGAAAAAGCAGGCCAGGACTTTTATTTCCTAGGTATTTATAACATGCCTATCAATGCAACTGAACTTTCAGAATTACCAAGGGCATGATAATTTGTTATGCTCCCCACAGCTTTCAACATTAGAACCTTTTTTATTGTTTCGCTGATCCTTGACTCCAGTCTTTATTTTCAAGCGAAAGGTATTCTGCGTGGGAGTTTTAAGAACAAGAAATTGCCACCCTTTCCTGGCATTAATGAATTAATTATCAACATAAATGCCTGAGGCAAACTCATGCAATAACACTAAGAAGCAGCAAAGCAACAAGCTGAAAAGCATCGCTCCCTATGTAGCTACTGAGATGTAAACACCAAAGCCCCTATCTGCAAATCAAACAAAAACCCAGCAAATTTTATAAGTTTATAGCTTCTTGTTTGTAGATCCCATTCCTCTTTCACCACAAAATCAAGGTCACGAGGCTTGCAAACCACTCCTTTGTAGGCATGGAAAGAACTAATATGCTTTAAAAACAAAATCAAGGTGCCAGTGAGAGGGATATACGAAAGAGAAAGTCAGCCTGAATAGATGATGGCCGAAACCACAAGAAGAGAAGAAATTATCTGGAGATTAAAGTAACAGCCTATAAATTCAGAGATTCAAAATTTCTACTTTGTTGCAGACTGAAATGGAAGGCAAATTTTATCCAAAGCCTCAGTTCTCCAACATAGGATGGAAGCAATGCCACTGCCCTGCATCACAGGAAGTTTTCATTTGTTACTATGTGTAGGTATAACACAAATACACACATACCTCACAAATTGTTTTCTTGGAAAATACCTAGAGCAGAAAAATAGAAAAAAAACACACTTCTTAAGAAGTGTGTTCTTAAGTGTTGTGTTGAATAGCAACACAACTGTATTCTCTTGATCCATTTAGCAACACATAGACCAAAAATATTTCCTATATTTCATACTTCGGAGACCAAAAACCAGGTAATACTCAAGAGTAACATGGGGCTTGGTTAATATAAATTAATGTCTCCTACCAGCTGGCTGTTGATATGAAAATACTTGTTTCACCTTTGCTCAGTGCTTCTAAATATACTCCAAATATTTAAAGTCTCCTTCTCCTATTTAATTTCCTTATTGCTTTTAAGATGTACATTAACACAACAAACCACCCATCCTCACCAAAGTGACTATGTGTATCCAACTATTGCACACATGCATCATAAATGACTCTGACCTGAATATATTTGTCCAGAATCACTTATACCAACTCCTTACACAGCATCTACACATAGACACACACATGTATGTACGCATGAGGTTATGTGCAAAGTTTGAATACCAATGTTCCAAAAATACTCCTCTTTAGCCCAGTACAGGTTCAGGTGCCTAAAAGACCATCAGGTACCTGCATCCTGACAGACATGCCAAAGAAAAATCACAGATTGTATACCGATACACCTTGGACAACTGCAGCAAGATAGAGAGATCAAATCCATCTTTTTCCAGCAAAGAAGTTCTTCACGTTCTGAAACCCCAAAATATAATTGCATGCTCTTCTCTAACATCCTTCTACAGCGCCCTACAGCACCAATACATAGAGCAGCATGCCAACAATGCAATCACACTTAAGGTGAGCATTTATTTAAACATTGAAATCCTTAAAACATGCTCTGGAAATTTGATTTCCTCCATAACAGTAATATAGGTAGACTGATACAACCAACAGTATGCTAATAAACCAGATGGACTTTCAAATATCCAACACACAGCAAACATCCCAGTAGACTTGTCATGGAGATAAAATCCTTCACAGCAGTATTTTCAAGCAGTGAATGAGATATAAATTCTCAAACAGAGGTCTGAAGATGTCATATGTGAATAATCTATGAAGGACTGACTCAGCCCTCCTGACAATAACAGATTCAGAGGCAGAATTATCCTCCAAATCTCACTGGAGTTTTTTTCAGAAAAGAGTCGAGGACTAAGAATTGGGAACACTTGCATTCTTCTTCCCTCTTCTGAATCTATTATAGATGAATGTCAGTCTTCAGCAATCAATCACAACACCATTCACGGGCTTTAGATTGATAATAAGAACACCTAAAAGTTATTTTTAAAGGGCAATACGGAGTCAAGCTCTGCAGCTTATATCATGGAAAATAAAGGCATGGATGAAGTGCCCAGACCACAAGGGAGAATATTTATGGCTTGCTGATACTTCACTTTTTTTTTTGGCAATAGGACAGAATATATAAAAGAATATCTAAATTTACATTATTCCTATTAGTTCATATGAAAGCATCTTGATTGTTATCTATAGATTGTTAACAATGTCAAGTTCATGATCATTAGTTTTATAAACAACCTCATTTAAGTTATTTATCCTGAGCACTGGGAAACATCAGAAATGTCTTAATGTTGAAAGTGACTTTGGATTCAGTGTACCTGCATTTCAAATGAGTGGAAGTACAATGAATCTTATTTGAAATATTCTACAATATTACTCTAAAAATGATCTTGCAATCCACACTCCATCTGTATGCTGTTCAGGCTACAGCAGAATGAAATTACACAAGACAAAGGCACAGAACTATCTTATGTATAGATACTAGCTCACAATCGCATCCCTGTGCATACTCTAACTCATCCTCCCTAGCATCTAAGAGGAAATATTAAAAATAATTACTGTGTACTGAGGTTTTCTCATTTACACAGTTTGGAAGGATTATATTGAAAACCTGGGAGCTGCAGCGCAGAAACTGGCTGCCTGGAGAACTGTTGGGACAATGATATGAGGGGCCTACCTCTTCCTGCACAGTGAAAGACCTGAAGATCCAAGGTTTTATGTGATAGTGTGAGGAAAATCTATTTCAGCCTATTTTAAGTAGTATTTCAGAAACATACCAGGCAGGTTGGGTGGTCAGTGTGCAAACCAGAAAGGATTTAGGAAAGCACAGCCGTGTCTACAAGGGGGGCCAGGAGCACAGAGATCCTACTGGCACGCTGCATCCTGTGGCCTCCCCTCCACCTACCACTGTGCAGCCTCGATGCTTAGCACCAAGACTGCCTACAGACATTTGTCTTGACTCTGATCCTGTATTTTCACTAAGGCCCTGGGTAACTCAACGGAGGATGGCATCAGACTAAAAGGGGCTGGAAGTCCTTTGGGTTTGCATCAGAATTTAAAAGCATTTTGAAAATGAATTTGAAGATATTTAGTGGAAGTGAATACAAAATACTATACTTGTGAAGGAGAAATAAACATAAAACAGAGAACAACTAACCAAACAACAACAAAGGGGATATCGTAGAATCATAGAATTGTAGAATCATTAAGGTTGGAAAAGACCTCCAAGATCATCTGGTTCGACCATCACCCTACCACCCATGTCACCCACTAAACCATGTCCCTAAGCACCACGTCCAACCTTCCCTTGAACTTCCCCAGGGATGGTGACTATCCTCCACACCCCCTTTATACCACTGGTCACACAAGACAATATATTGGCTCTCGGCTTGAATATGAAAAACAAAGATGGGGCCGGGGGAGGAACACCTCATTCTTGTGTGTTAAGAGTGTCACAAACAGTTCACAAGACAATGTTCTTCTAATCTGCTGGATGCTGTGGAAGCCCCTGAGGCAGTGCTACCTGCTTTTGGATATTATGTTACAAGAGGATTTACACAAATTGGAGAGTGTGCAGAACAAACTGAAAGAAAAGAGGTATGGAAAATATGATACGAGGTTGCTTATAATAATATTGCTGAGATTAGACTAAAACCAGACTATTTGTTTATACAGTGAAAGGTATTCACACATTGTGAAGCTGTCATATCTAATAAAATGTTTAAAATCTCCACAGGCCTCCTCCCCCTGCCACACACAGTTCCATTCTGTTTTTTATACACACACCTAAGTCAATGAAATGGGCTCATTTTGGGAAATAATCTTATCATTTAGACATGGCATGTAAATATTACACTCTGCAAATGTGTGTATAATAGACTACAATACAATTAAAGAAACCAGACTGAAAAATTATAAAAATCTTTACAGTTTTTTGTTTGTTCTTTATAGTATACACATTTGCTGGAAAAGACATTATTCAGTGAATGAGGTTAAAGTATGGTAAATTGACTTCGAGAAAAATTTTCAATAAAAAGACAAAATAGTAACACTCTTAAGACAGCAGGTGGTACAACGAGATACAGGAATGTTCCCCCATATAAAGAAATAAAACAAAACAGAGCTGTGTGATTTTACTGCTATTCTCCAGCAGAACAACATCCCTAAAGGACTCAGAAAATAGGCTCCTAAATTCACTCATATGGAGTACCAGAGATTAAAAGGGAAACATTAAAGCCCATCCCTCAGAAAAACTAGAAAGGGGGTGGTGCTAAGTTTAAAAAAAAAAAAAAAACACAGATTTTTTGCTTTAAAGTATCACTGCAATTTGGAGGAAAGCTGTGATGTACGTTGGACAACTAATTCATATAGGATTATTAAATCAAATAGGTTTACATGTGAGTAATCTGCTCCTAAATATTTCGTGGGACATACTTTAAATAGCACAAAGAACCTAGCAAAGCCAAGTCATTTTTGAGAGAAGGGACTATGTGTTTTTAAAATATCATCCAGAGGAGAAATTTCAGAAATGTCTTGTGTAAACCTGAGGTAAATCCTGAAAAGCCTACAGGAAGGTAATGGCTGCTGAATACATCTGCAAAGCAGTCCAGATCTTCCTAGGTAAACTAGGCAACTATTTTTATTGTAAGTGGTTATAATTCATACACTCAGCTGAAGAGAATGGCAGGATGAACGACTGCCTGGCATTTCTGCCAGACAGGTAAGGCAGCCATCAGTGCTGGCTCAGAAGGGGAGTTTGTTCTGTGCTCATACTTTTCACCATGTATAAATTTACCAAGGCAAAAGATGGCAGTGAAGTACAGGCTTCTAAGTCATGTTTCCACAGTCAGGGAGTGATCTGCAATGAAGTGCCCCATTTCAGCATTGGACATCTTAGTGGTAAGAATGTGATCCAGCTCAGGATTAATCAGAAATGTTTGCTACAAGGTCATTCTGTTCCACAAGTTTCATCTGTACTGCTTCCTGCTCCCTAAATCCTCCACTCTGCAAATGGAAACTGTGCTCACCTCCAACTGGCGAAGTCTCACTAAACCAGTGAGATTCCTCCAGTCTCAATCACTCGCTAACTCTGCATCCAGCCTGGTGGCAACAGCTGGATTACAACATCGACATACAAAGAGTCTGGCTGGATGTAAAATTGAACAAATGCATCCGCAAACATCAAAAATATTTCAGGCATTCATCTTACAGAGCTACAAAAAAGGCCTTGTCCATGGCAGGAACGAGGGCAGGAGACGGAGGCCTGAAGCCTCCTCCACCCTTGCAGGGCGATGCGGAATTCACACCACAGCACACAGCTCTGTGTACTGAAACTCCAGTATTGCAAAGGCATCTGAAGTGATGCTGAAAGAGTAATAACCCCGTGCCATGCCATCAGCAATCCTTCCGGGAGGTTACCAGTGGGAGGCAAGTAGATTGAGGCGTTTATAAAAGTAGACCGTGAAAGGCTGAATCAACAGCAGAGCTGGCCTTTTAGTAAGCGCTTGCTTTCAGCAGCTACACTACCAGACAAGAACGAAAGGCATGAGTGAAACCTGGGGAGGAAGGAGAGGGGAGAACTGTGAAAAGGGAAGACAAAACACCTACCTGACAGGGGCTCCCCGGGACTGAGCAGGCTTCAGCATAACAGTAATGGTGGTGTCAGTCTCGTTCAAGGGGGAGTCAGTGTCGTATTCTGGCATCGATGGTGCTACGGCAGAACAAAGAGCAACGTGTTAGTTATACACCAGTTACTGCCTTTGGTAGTGATGGCAACGTAATATTAACATTTCTTGGAGACTGTTTAACATTTCTCAAATGAAACATCAAAATACTTTCTAAATGTTATGACCAAAATTGTCAAAACTGTTTAAAAATTTGTACACTCATTTTCTATTGAAATTAAACAGGAATCGGACACCCAAATCTTCAAGCTGGCTTTGAAAATCCTCTCATGATTTTTTAAGACTTAGCAATCCTTTGAGATGGGATTATCTCTTCAATTTTAAAGGTGAAGAAAGTAAAGCATGTGGAAGTTGGAAGACACCACCTAGGACCAGTGGATCAGTGGCAGAGCTGAGACCAGCACCCCAGGAGCCAGGCTCTTGTTCACTGTTCATGTCAATGATTAGACTTCCCACACCTTAGGGTTTTTAATACTTAGAGTTTTTAATACATAGGCTTGAGCTGTGTCTCCTTGATTAGCTGAGGGTACATTATGAAGCGGGAAAGCATCAAAGGAGAGGAGCATGGAATTAGCCATGTTGTTTTAGCACTCAAATCCACGGTATTTAACCCCAGTGCTTTAGTGTTGTTGAACACTGAAAGCAAGAGGTGGCTGCACTGCTTCCAGTGGTATACTCGGACAGCAACCAGCCATGGCATCCGTCGCTTCACCGAGTGTTCCTCATGACAAAACAGAAAACCACTGAATGGTCACACTTAACCAAAGTCTAGCTCCTACTTTTTGCTTTATCATCTTCTACTACGGTCATTTCATAAAGGCAGGATAGGTTTCCTTAGGAAACACATTTTACTTATCTGTTACTTCTTCCTTCCCCAATAGCAGACATAATTTTTACTGTGGAAGAACTGAAGAGATCATGAGATCAGAGCAGCATCATGTTTATTCCAAAGATGCAGGTTTTGTTGAAATACACTTAACTATAAAGCAAATAGAAGAATTTACACAAAGAGAGTAGTCCGCTCAGTTCAGCTGTAGCTCTCAAGGGCAAGCTGCATTGCGGGGGTCCCATATTTAATCCTCTCACAGAGATTTTCACTGTAATCCTGTTTACAATCAGGATTTTTATCTAAATGCCTGAAAACTGTCAAGAATCGTGTTTGCTACTATCAGCTCAGCAACTGACTTCCCCATCAATAAGCTAGCAATGAGTTCAGAATGATGCCAATTCCTTCGCAAGGATTTCTCTGAAAAAATTGCTCTGCATCGAGGGGAGTCATTTAAAAATGATGCCTGCCACCAGCAGTCTTCCATACCAGGTACCACCATACTTACAGTGAGAATTGTTCAGCACCTGCTCCGGGCAGAAGGGATCGTGCCACAACAATCACAGTGCCACCAACAGGTTGCAGGGCCATTTTAGACACCAGAAACAGGCTGGGCTGTACCTTTGCAGGTTCCATAATCCTACTTTAAACAGAAGCAGCAGCTTCCCTTAGCCTGGCTGCAGCACTGCACTGCTGCGACTAAATTGCTTCTGATGTTAGCTAGCTCGGATGGCTCCTTCTGGCTGTGTGTGAGACCTGTTTAGTTATCTTCTACCCAAAACATTGCACCTGCTGACGCGAATTTACAGTTTTACTGCCAGACACCACAGAGTTGAGAAGTAAGTGGAAGAAACATAGGTCTCGGCAGGACTAGCTAATGCTATCAGGTGTAATTCAGCAATCGCTCCATATTAGTCGTGTAACACTGCAATACAACCTAGTATTCTCGTGTACCCAACACAGAAGAGTTGTGTAGCACCTCAATGAACTGACACTTGGCAGTGACTTTTTTGAAAGAGCAAGCACTGCTCAACAATTTAATGCTGATTTTGTTAAGATTCCAGTCCTGCCCAAAGAGAAGTCCTCTGTAATTCTGGCATTTAGGTGTGATTAAGAAATAAACAAATGTCACCCCATATAAACACATACACTCCTAGAATATAGATAGCTTTTCATTTAAAAATGATCTATTTTCAGAAAGCCTTACAAGACCATTCTTATAAGCGAAAATAAGTCAATGCAAAAATCATTTTTCTCCTTACTTCCTTTCTGACTGCATCTTAAGTTTAATAGTAACTTCAAAATTCCATGTATAGGGCCGACCATGAGAAAATCTCAAGTCAGAGACTACACTAATGCCTGCATGGAGTCTGTGCCTACCTATTGTGAACCAGATGTTTAAAGGGCAGAAAAAAAAAAGAGACAATAAACTGAGCTCAGTGTGCATACAGTTAATAATCATGCAGGCTCCTAACAAGATTTGAGTACTCTCTGAATAATAAAATGAAAAGAAACTGAATCAGAGAGAAAAAGCACAACCACTCCTGTGCTGTTTTAGTCCTCTGGTCACAGGTGAACAGAGGGTACACCATGCCTTCCCTCCGCAGGAGGGCTGCACAAACCCTAACAGCCCATGGAGCTGTTACAACAGTTAATGCTTTACTTCAAGTGGTGAAACGTGGGCTTTTGCACTAAATCTAAAGGTCTCAAACCTTGCTGACAGTCAGTGGAGAGAATGGACTTATTTTACTTCCTTAAAGTTTACACTGTCACTTATTGCTAACAACTTTTTATTAACATGTTTTGAAATGGGGTTAAGGAAAACATGCAGTGCTGCTTATTTCAGCATTACAAGTGTCCTGAACGTCCCAAAAATTAGGTTTGGCTTCACTGAGAAAACAGATAAAAGTTAAAATTTAAAATTAAAGTCCACATATGTTTGTCCAGTGTCCCCTCTACCACCCCCTTATCAATTTTTTCTTTTGTTAGCTAGACCAAGTTTCCTTTTTCTTTTTTTCCTAGACACCCAGGAACTTTCTCTTTGCAGTGCATCATGATTTCAGTGCCTTTCACGTACCTGTCTACCTACCTCCAGCCTTCCCTCTGTTCTTAATCAGAAAAGAAAACAAACAAAAACCACATAAAAACAGTTTACCTTCTTTATTTTAATCTCCTACCACTATTCATTCAATTACTTCATTACATCCCTTTCTGGTGCATTAAGATAAAAGTCACACTTTTAAAGGAGCTTCTCTAACTAAGCATATAATTCTAACACTCTGTTGTAGCAGCAGTTCATCTGAAGAACTAATCAAGGTACTCACTTCCAATGCTCCTAACACATCCACAAATTAACCACTGCATTTGTAATCTGAACAAACACAAATACACATACAGACTGCAGCCCCCTGAGAAATTTGCCTTGTGAAACTTGTGGAGGAGACACTAAGCAAAAAGCCTTTTTATTGTTTTACGCATCAGCTGTGGGTCTAAAGAACAAAGCCCTAGAAAGTGTTTGTTTGTTTGTTTTTGTGGTTTTCTCCAAAGCAGTACCTGAAATCTTAGTTGCAATCCGTGTTGTGATGGGTGGCCCAAAGCCCTTGACTGTGCTGGCTTTGATGGTGAATGAATACGTAGTCCCTGGGTATAATCCTACAAAGAGGTGATGTGTTTCATTCCTTAGCTTGAAGACTTTCCCTCTTTGGCTGGACAGGTCAGCACTGGGATCCAGAGACCCAACGGCCTTGTATGTAATCTGCAAATAAAGAACAACGAATGTAAGGTGATAAGGGGCCTTCTGCACCTGGCCTTCCTCTGCTTTCCCCTACTTTGCTCCCTCTTGAAATTCAAGATTGAAAACGAAAGGACAGATATTATTTCAGTATCCCCAGCGAGCAATCCTGTGTTTGGATACTGGCAGGCAAACATGACAATTTTTCCAAGGCTTTACTTAGGAAGAAACTAATTTCTTCTCTCCACTAAAACCTCAGCATGTGCTGATTTACAACAAAAGATGCAAAGAATTGCTTTTTGTTCCGAAATTCAGAACTTGTGCAGGTGAAGCAGCACGCACATCACGACCTGCACAATTTTCATGAGAATTTCCCATACGATCCCCCACCGCCCAGGAAAACTTCTGGTGCAAACTTAGATACATTTTCTATCAAGCAGTTTTTCTCCCCAAAAGCCACCTGAAAACTACAGGAGCCTTTTACTGACAACAGTTTTTTGAATTCTTTTCCTATGCTAAAGAGATTATGCCAAAATGAAATGCTGAAATTAAATGATAGGTTTACATCAAATATATATCATCAAGTGTTCAGAAAAAAAAAACCCTCAGCTTCTCTGAGCTAGTGAGACAATTCCTGACAATTTCTTCCCCGTTTTTAGCCTCGCTTTGCAAGCTTACACGTGGTACCATGCCCAGTTTTCACCTGAGAAAACAAGTCAGTGGGGTTACAGACCTGGAGAGCTCCTCAGGAATACATACACTAACACATCTTTAGAGGGATCCAAGCTGAACGCACACCTTTGAAATTCTGCTCGAGCTTCATTATGCTTACCCACGACAACCATGTTGATATACAGACACTTGCAAGGAGAACTCATGACTTATTTACCAGCCAATTCCTTCCCCACCTTCCAAATTCAATCCAAAGGCAGCTCAATTTCAACTGAGCTGTCAATATAATATAACGTGCACCACTGCTCTCCTAACCTTTCCTGATATTATGGGATCCTCACTTATTTGTAATGAAACACTATGAATAAATCAATGTATGTTAATATACAAAGTCTTCAATTTTTTATGAAGGACTCAATGTGAATCTAATTCCCAGCTTTGCTGAAAGAGTCTTTGAAAAATTTTAAGTTGCTTGTTTCATGACAGGAGGAACATGTTGTGATTTGAGAAAAAATACATATACAATGTTTAAAAAGATGAGGCTTTAATAGTAACAGGATAACAAAAAAAAAAAGGAATTATAATAAGCAGCTTGTAGAGGTGATTTCATTGAAAATTGCTAATTTTTCCAGGATTTACAAGCTGTTTTTGAATTTTTATTACCTGCCTGAAACCTGAAAAGACACAGATCTTAACACAATGTTCATTAAAGTAAGAAAACTATTTGCAGGGAGGAGAAATCTTTACTCTCGCTCCTTGTCTTCAGGCTAGGTGAGGTCCATGCAACGCACCTCAACATAAGACAATATTTGGACAATTCCTACTTCATGAAGGCACTTCAAGGCAAGACAATCTGTGCACCACCATCAGAATCTGAATGGGGGTCAAAGCTCATAAATTAAGAGACGTCACCCAGTCAATGCCATTGCAAATTCCAGAAAGAAAAAATGTATCTATTATGTTCTGTAGGAATAAACCAATGCCATCTGTATGCTCTTGTTGAGAATCAAGTGAGAGAGAAATCTCAATTCTAAAAACTTCCAGAGGAGAATGAACAAATCAAAAATTTGGGAAAAGGAAAGAGAGCCTCCTACCACTAGACCACCAAAAATCACGCTCACATGATATGCTGTTAGTTGTCTATGCAAAATTAGTGCTATTTATTTTTGAACACATTATACAAAAGGCTGCAAATTTAAGTGGAAGATGAAATTGTCCTTGATCTGCATATAAATAACAGTACTCACCCCTACCTATACCAGTTCAAAAATTACAAAATGAGCCATTTTTCTTCATTAATATGTATATACGCACAAATCCTTAAAGCAAACAGATAGAAATGTTTTGGAGAGAACAGAAACAACAACCAGGAAAGTCACTGACGTAAAAAAAAAAATTAAATAAATAAAATCTTTTTTTTGCTGCTCACTATAGCATAGAAAATGAGGACAAGGGACCTTAAAAGAGCCTAAGTTCAACCCATGAAAAGTGAGGTAGGAGAAAACAATACTTGAGAGAGAACATGCCCAAGATTTGACATTAAAGTTTGGGTCACTTTTCAGAAAGACCGCAAACTCAGATCAGACATATTTCCCCCCAATTTTTTTTTAAACTGCAATAAAGGCCCATTCATGCAACATCTAAACTGTGAGTCTGTTACTGCAGCAGACACTATTCAAGTGGATACGAACCCTGTTAAACCAGGTGACGTGCCAACATTGAGAGAAAGCAAACCTTGTCCCCAAAACTTACCACTTTAATACACAGAGAGCAGAAAAGCAGTAGTACAAACCTGGGGGTGTTTATGTGGGTCCTGTTTCATTCAGCCCATAAGCAGAAATATTTAAGAGACTGTTACACATGACTGTGTCAGCAGATACAGCTAGTTACCTGCTTATTGCTCTTGGCAGAGTTAGTCTCAAGCTTTTCTCTGCTTTCGGGAAGAGCCCTGAACAACTGAAGTGGTGAGGAAGGGATCTGCAGCTGCTGCTGGATGGCCCTGAGCTGTGGGCCGTGGTCCCACCGCTGCTGCTCACTTCCTTCGTGGCCACGTCAAGCTGACGTTCCCTGAACCTCCTCCTTGCCATTTGAGAGCTGTTACGCTCCTCTATACCAATGTTTTTGCGGCTGAGGGATTCTATAGACTCCTGTAGTTGCTGCGTGCTGGTGGCTGAGCACCAAAACCATAGGTGAAATGTGAAGAAGCCCAACAAAGAGAGCAATATTTGGAAAAGGAGGCAAATTCTCTTCCAGCACAGATACAAGAGAACCGTTTTTCCCTCCCAAGTAAGGTAGCTGCTGTTTCTTAGATATTAGCACTACCCAGCGAGGACTGCTACCTGAGAGCTCTGCTCAGCCCGGTCCTCCCCAGCCCTCCCAGTACAGCTGGTGGCTCCAGCTCCCTCGGGGCCTGCCAGCACCAGCTCCTAGAGCCCTGGCTGGCCTGGCACCCATCCGCACTGTTCAATGCCCAGGCTCTCCATCCAGCTCTGCAACATTTCTCATAGCCAGGACAATCTCTAGGTACAGAAGTCTTGGTATTTCCTCACCAAAATATGTGAAATATGCTACTGTATTTGTCTGCATGCACGTGTCTGTCAGCAGATTGCTCCTTACAGAAAGAAAAGATGCTGTAACACATCACATACATCAGGTTTTATGTATAAATAATTCGGGGGTGGGGTGGGGTGGGGAGGAGGTTGTTTGCTTGGTTGTTTTGATTATTTTTGCATACTTTACACTCAGCACCACTGCTTTTCTTAAGACCTTGATGTACTTCAGCTGGCTGATCTAACTTAAGGCAAAGCATCTTGATGGGAAAAGCTCCTGCAGGGAGGGACTGCATTCTCACCCCCGTGCTCCACTACGGTTTTACCAGTGGAAGGAAGAGAAGAACATGCTGAACTTCCTTTCTGAGTCTGGACTGTTTGTCAGGTCAATCATATATCAGGTCTTGCACCATGACTATTTAGTAAGGATGACGAAACACAGCTGTGAACACTCTGATCAGATTATGACCAGGGGAGACAAAGACACCAAAAGTTACTGCTCTTCTCCTTAATCGATTTAAACTAAAAGTTCTGAAGCTAGTGAAATTTCAGGGAATCATATGTAGAACATTTTTCAATATAAAGCTATGGAAATTTCCAACTCTGGAGTCATTTGGAAAAGCACTGAAACATGTCTGGAGAAGAAATACGGCACTTCCTTAGAATAAGAAGGATGCTGAAAAAAGCACCTGCTCTTCTAGTTGGTATGCTGAGTATTTATCTTCATTTCTTGTTCCAAGTGTCAAACCATTTCATTACAAAATAAACAAGAGATTCTAATCTAAGAAAATGAGATGACTCAATCACTAGAAAGCAGCTGCTCTAAATTATTTTAAAATAATCTATTTTAAAGACAAGCCATGTCATATAATCCTTCTGTATTCTGAAAAAAGGAGACAATAAAATTAATTTAAACATTTAAAAACCTAGACAGAAAACAAACAAGAAGAGGCTCAAAAATAAAAATTTCACTTTGATTGAAAATATTGAAAATATTTGTTTTGATTCTGATGCAGAATAAATGCAAACACAAAGATGAGGAAATTTCTCACAAGACTGAAACTCTATGTTTTTTTAACCAGCTCCCTGGTTATCTCCTGCACAGCAGACAGCTGTCATCATCTGAAAGTCCTCTCTCTCCTCTGCAAACTGGAACGGTTGTCCTGAGTTTGCATATTTTTCTTAGAATTTACATTTTGGCTCCAGGGCAACTTGATGGTCTCGTGGAACAGTTTTAGTGGTCAACACTGCTACAGTTCTAATCACAGCAAACACCCGTCTCGGCGAAAGCACAGTGAGATCAATAAATATAGACAAATAAATCCTAAATCTTCCCGATTTGCAAGGAACTGAGCTAATGAAATGTTTCTTAAGTTGAAGCAACAGGAGCAGTAACTTTGAAGTAATCAGGAAATCACAAGTCAGATGGCATGGAAACTCAGGAAGATAAATAACAGCCACGTTGCCACGAAAGAGGAGGGATGAAACCCTGAGCCACTCATTCACCCAGTCCCTGGTCAGTCCAGCGTTTATCCAAACTGTGCAAAATTTGGCAATGCAAGTCCAAATCTTCATGAGTAAAATGTAAAACAGGTCAAAAGTACAAGTTCAAGCCTACTGGAAATTACCAGAAAGGGGTTTGTATATTTAATTTCCAAGTGTTCAGTGACATACATCTGCTGTGATAGACTGTGGAAAATAAAACAAGAACAGATCAGCATCAGAAATGGGATGGTCAGTGAGTTCACTCCTTGTTATTTAAGCAGACATCCAACATACGCCAGTGCACTCAGTCCCCACTAACCGGAAGTACCCTCTCTTACTCCATCCTCCCCTCTGTTTTATATACATTTAAAAATTCAGAATATTAACCCCTTAAATCACTGTCCAAATGCTACATTAACAACCACAATGATGAAGCTATAATATTGAGCAGAAGTACAGCTCTCCTCTCCTTCACAGAGCCTAATTTAACACAATTTGCTAGGGAAATGTGAACACTTTACCAACTGTCATCATCTATAAGTGTAAAACTATTACAATACAAGACTTCTAAAACTTTCATGGTGGAGGGAAAGACCACAGCAGAGATATTAACTAGATTAGGAAGCACATTAGGAAGGCCATTTTCCACTGCAATTCTTTCTTCAGAAGAAAGCATGTAATAAAATAAACTAACAAAAAACATATATCCTTAACTTGCTTGATCTTCCCATACATCTCAGATGTATGGGCAACTGCGTGTCCACACAAGCAAAAGGATATTGTAATAGTGAATGTATTACTATATGGGTTCATCAGGCATATCATATAAAAACACTAATAACAGTAAGCATAGCTGAAAATTGAATGCTAAAAAAAAATCCCTGTAGAAAAAAGGGTATATATATTATTAAGAATGTGGTAATTAAACAGTGAAACAGACCATTAAGGGATGTGATCAATTACCCTTCAGGTTTAGACATTCCTTTGGAAGGATATATTATGGCATAATCTTGAGGACCTAAGCTTAATACAACAAAGAACCGTGGTAAAGAAGTCATCACTTTGCTCTAACAGTCCTTCTTGCTCTCCTCTACAGTGCACTAAAATCCCTTGGGAATCCTGGGTGGCTGCTCAGATGCTCTCCAATACTCAGATAAATAAAGAAGAAAATATTCTGCTCAAATCACGGTTGATGTATCCATTTAGTCTTCCTGTACATTTGGTACATTCAAGTAAGCTTTCACGCTGATGAATAACTGAGTTGTCAGGATTTCATGTGTGCATAACCTTAAAACTGAGGGCAGCAAACTCTAATGTTTCCGGATTGAGAGCTTTCCAGTCAAGGCAAAAAATGTACTCAGATGTTTCTTTCCACTGCAATTGATACTGCTATACACAGCACTTTGTCTTACATCTTTTGTCATATAGAATTAATAAACCGTGGTGAGCAAAACTCGGTCTCTACAACCATCTTCACCATCAAACATCAGAACTTTGAGCTTCCCCTCTAGACTTTAGCAATTGCAGCCTGTTGGAATGCAAATGCTAAGTACGGCTGTTAAATCAAACACTACTTTGTAGATACATTATGCAACTTCATATCTATTTTCCATTTTAGTGACAGCCTGCATAGCAGTTTGGGGAAGGCATCTGAAACCTATAAATCCATTGCATTATCCCCAGTGTTCCCATTGACGTTTCATATCCCTGTCTCTATAAAACAGCCTGTTCTGCCTCTCCATTCTCCCTCGTACAACACACAATCCCTAACTTCAGGGGGTACTTTAGAGCTGACAGACAGTAGCATTTATTTTTTTTTCCCTTTTTTTTTTTTTTTTCTCCAGTTAGTAATGCTCCGAGACTGAAACCATTCCTTGCTATGGACAAGAGGGGAGCCAGAGCTTGGGATGTCACCAAACTGCCATATGCATACCCCCACCAAGCTCTGGGTCTGCAGGGACACCCTGACTTGTGTCTTACACTTTATTAAGCCAAAAGAAAACAATGCTTTTCCCAAATTACTGATGGGTTTTGAACTCCTGTCGTGTGGGGACGTTTTAATTCATTGGTTCTTATCCCATTTGCTGTCTGGCTGAACAGCCCACGAGCTGGGAGCTGCATCCCACACTGGGGCTCGCCTCTGCTACCCTGCAGAAATCGGACACTGCCAGCACCCCCCAGCTCTGGCAGTCCTGTTTTAGCTGATGGAAAAGGCCGATAGCAAAACCACTGAAATAAGAAAATAAAGCTGCTGGCATCCCAGAAAAGTAAAAATTGCAGATCAGCCACAGCTGACCTTTTCTAAAAGGTGCCCTCTTTTGAAAATTGTTTAACTAGAGAGATGTTGCTACTTCCCAGTGCATAATCCTTCCTTGCATAAGAATTGCATCTATTTAACCAGAAGACAACTAGGCAGACTTCATGGTGTAGGTTTGACTTAGCAGTGTTTAAATCTCACCTGGTGCAGCTTTAGAGAGGCTCAATGTGCAGCTGCCTGGGGCCCAGCACCAAAGCACCGACCCCAAAGCAGGGCAGCTCCTCTCCCAGGGCTGTGCTCCCACCTGCCTGACACCCGCAGGCTGCACACAGAGCGAGCCCCCCAGCGCCTTTCCATGCCACTTGCTTCAGTTTCAGAACAGCACTGGCACAAAACTTCACAAGCAGATGAGAAGGAAGTTTGTCACGGGCAAAGCGTGATTTTCTGGGGCTAGAAATCTTTATGCAAGCCATAAGGGTGCAGAGATAAGGGAATGGGATATCAGCACACAAAGTTGGCTGTGCGTCACCGGCCTTGGCGTTGCAGATGGAGGGGAGGGGGAACCAACTGAAAAGCTCCATGATTGAAAGCACCTTGGGAAACAATAGGCAATTTAGTTTTTAATCTTGCTTTACATATTCCACTCCATGCTCTAATAAAGCCTGCAAGCAAACTTCATTTTTCCCGTTTCCCAAAAATAAACACAAATAAACTGACGCACTAAAGTCTGACAGAAATATCCTTGAACTCAAAGTTATCAAAACATTTCCTTCATTTCCCGAGCCACTGCCTGAGGGAAGCAGTGTTCCCCAAGCCAGGTGTTAAGAAGTCATGTGCGTTACAAGTTAACTGTGCAAATGACTTTATTTTATTGCAGAAGGAAACCAGATCGAGTTCATGGTGTCTCCTGGAAACGTTCTCTTCAAGTTCAGCGTGGCCAGAGGGGGCACCAGGTGAAGCTGTTTTACTGAGCAGCTCACTTACTACCATTTCAGGGATCGCTGACCTCAGAAAGACCAGAAATTTTGCAAGGCTCTTCCTCAGTTCATGCTACAGCTGGATTACTCCCCCATAGATAACCCAAGTTCCTGAAGTACACCTTTTTGAGCCTGAGTGTGCAGTACTCATAAAATAGCTAGTACCAAAAACAGCTTCAGATTTCAACACAAATGAGCAAGAAATAGCCAGTCCTAAACGCAGTTTCTCCTCCTGCCTTCTAGCTGTACCTGACAACAAGAGGGGTAGCAAGATGCTCCTAAAATTATACACATCCCTTACACAGGTCAGCCCCACAACACCACTGAGCTGGATCTGGCTTCTCCCTGGTCACTACATGCCAGACCAATCTACGATGATTTAATTGCCCTGTCCTCTTCAGTGACATCTTATAGGATCAAAGCTTAAGCTGAGTGAAATAATTAATATTGCCAAATTCAAACCTGCCAGTCCAACACTGTCACCCAGCCTGAAATTCAGTTAAGACTGAAAATCAGCTATTTGCTTCTCCACAGTCTCTTGCTCAGGGGCATCCCGAGAACCACCCTGCCACGGCACAACACCACAGCACGGCCAACAACCAAGCATTTTAAGAAGCTGATGCAATACAGGGAGCAAATTACAAAACAGTGTCACTGTCCACTGTCAGCTTAACCCACCAGCAAAGAGCAGTTACAGGTGCATGGGACAGAACCCAAACTTTTGATACACTGATTTTTCCGCAAATTACTTACCTTCTGTTACTAATTTTATACTTAAATCTTGGCAAAACTGCAGTTTCAGCAGACAATTAAAGATACTTTCTTTTGCTATCTAAAGGTGGAAAAACAATCGTTACTTTGTAGAATTGTACACAGAATATTCTTCCTGATACAGATTCTGCTCGAGGTTCCCAGTGGCATGAAAACCCGCACGCTCCCCACTCCTGTTTACAGCCTCGCTGCCTGATAACCCTTGCCACTTACATTTCCAAGGCTGATATCAAGCAGAGTGCAAATCATAAACAAGCAGGGCTCTGGATGTGGGCTACACGTTTGATTTAAAGTTCAAAGCTGAGAGTGTCAAAGGTGGGGGCCTCAGCCCTGCACTTTTTGTTCAAAGCATGCAAACATTTTATCTAGCTCAACTCTCCATCCTCACATTGCAGTGTGAGCATCTTTCATGGCCAAGCAAGAGAGAAGACATGAAGAACACAAGGAACCCTTTCTTTTCCACATGTAGTAGCAGAGGTGTTTGTTTCCCCGAAGGGAACACGAGAGGGCCATGATCCCTACACCGACGTGCCACCCAGCGATGCTGCAGAACATCCTTGCTTCACAGATTAGGAACAGCAAGAAGCAGTAAAACCTCAATTCATTTCATAAAACAAACTAAAGCAGGCATCTCTTCCATCAGCTAACTGGAACAGGTTATCACAAGTAAGGCAGAGGGGAAAAAGGTACCAGTTCAGCTAACTCAAGTAACGTGCATACCCCCAGCTCCTACAAAGTCACCAACCCCGCAGCAGTCAGAACACGACCCCCGCAGGCAAAGCAGCGTAGACTGGTCAGATCATGGCTTCAACCCACACCCGGCCACGTGGGAAGTCTTGCAAATGTCTTGATATTCGTAACGAACAAAAATGTAAGAAGCCTGATTATATACCTGAATACATACCAGCAACATCTCATTAGCTGACAATATTTTATACAGTACACAAACTAGAAGCACCTAACCAAACGTTCTGGGCTCAGCAAACCACTCAGGCATAAATTTGGCTTCCTGTACTGCTAAAGCAATATAAGTACATGACTACATGCTCATCTCAAAAGGAAAGGACCAGTGAATCAAACTCAAAGATGAGTTCTTAGGGTAAGAAACATCAGCCTATGAAAACTTGTACCAAAAAAAAAAAAAGTAAAAATTTACCCTAAAAAAAAGGAAACAGACAGAACCAATGATCAGAACTCACTTGTAAATCAGTTCTGACCAGGACCCCTGTAATTCCTTTTTCACACAGGCACCTGTAAAGCAAACTTCATTTTTATATGTTGATTGTCTGGTGCTTCTCTTTTTGCCTGGATCTTTCAATTTTCAGATTTAGAGCAGAATTGAAAACACCGGCATCTCAAACACCAAATACATGTGAATAAAAGGTGTAACGGTTGTCATGCTTTGCTACTCCTCCTCAAATAATCTGCTTGTCTGTACCTAGCCATATTCTTCATGCACTATTAGCTTTCTAAGATGAGTTTTCCATAGCATGCCAGAATGCATTAAAAGGGATGGTAAGACTTTTTTTTTTTTTTTTTGGCATTGTTTGTTAATAACAAAGACCCTGGATTACAGTTTTGCAGTTTATACAGCTCTCTCTTAAGTCATGCCATCCATCTGTCCCAGGTTTGGATTTTCCTCATCAGAAAGATGAAAAAGCTGTTGTACACAGTAAGTGAAGGCTAGAAATAGGCTGTGCAATTTCCAAGCCCATTTTTCTATTTTTTAAATTGTTACCTCCACACTTCCCGTCTAGCATAATTCCCCAAAATATAGGTTGGCCAGTTACAAAGATTCTGAAAACTGCTACGAGTCAATCCATTAAAATTCAGCCGCATGAAGCTGAAGGGAAGACAGCCTGGCTCCCCCACAAATGCATACCTGCCATAAATAAGAGGGACAGAACTTATTGCTGAAGCCAATGTAAAAATCCTTGTTTTAATGTTCTAGCTAATAGCAAATAAATCCACCTGAACCGCTTCAGCCAGCAAAAAAGCCAAGTTGATTTTTGCAGAAAAATGGCCAGCTTTGCCAGCTAGATAACACGGACTGAATAAATTTTTACATGCTAAATATTTGCTTGGGATTTAGTGGTTAAGATGCTGTCTTGCATAATAGTATTTTTAGCAAGATGGAACATATTTTCCTGAGTAGCTTTGCAAAGGTAGGCAAGGTTGAGGTTCCCATGAATATTACCTAGCTCTCCATGTAGCTGCAATTTGAAGACCACACCTGCTGGGCCGGTCCTGCTAGAACAGGGCTGTAATGTGGAAGGATCCAGGTCCATCGCTCAGGTGGGCAGTTGGGGAAACAGAGGAGGGATGGGCAGGAGATGGTTTTATCAGTACTGCAGTCAGAGTTACACAGGGAACGCTGCCCACCCTCTCATTGCACTATCATCCCCTCTGAAACTGGGGGAGGACCCCAAACTGTGAACACCTGCGAGTCCAGCAGCTTGTGCCATCTGCAGCTGGAAGAGCGCCAGGATAAAGCATTAGGAGCCCTGCGGCTGCATGAACACGCACACAGAAGTGCCACCACAGTTGAGGCCCCAAGCCTTGCTGGGGTGCAACGCACCCCCACCTTTGTAGGACCCTTTGCAATGTGTGGACATGAAGCACCCCTAAAAGCTTCAGTGCAGGATGAGGAGGCTGCACCGCATCCAGGCTCCGTGGAGAGGGGGGCACAATGGCACTCCCACCACCACAAACCCTATTTCAGAGCAATGCAGAAGCCAAACCTGTGGGGCACACAGCCTACAGCCCCTCAATCCCCAAAATCTTTTCTGACAATCTTGCTACAGCTCACTAAAATACTTGTTTTATATCATCTAAGCCCTAAAGGATTTGTCCTATGTTTTCATTTGAAAAAGCCAGGCAGTTCCCCTAAAACCATGAATTCCTAATCACCACCGCAACACCCTCCCTCTTCCCACCCTTGCTGCAAAGTTCCTGCTCCCCTTCTCACTCAGGGGCATGAGGCTGTGATTTTGCTTTCCACACTAATCAAATTCTTTCATCAGAAAAAAAAACAAATCTTGTGCCTGATGCATCAGGGCCTTTAAAGAGACTTCACAGCATTTACACCCGGAGGGCTTTCATTTGTGCACAGACTGTTTATGACTTTTACCGAATAAAGGCCCTGTTGCTGGTTTCCTCTTGAATAAATCCTGGGCCTAATTTTCTAATGTCCTGGGGAGAGTCCAAAGTCAGAAGAGAGCTGGAAATCTTCCATCACCTTGGAAAAACAACATCTCTTGCTCCTCAAGACATAACTGCATTAGAGGAAATACCTTGGATGTATTTTTTTGCAGATACATTAGATGCTACATGAATAAAATCCTATTACTATCACAGAAGAGGCCTTCTCCAATCAGGTTTACCACAGTTAAGTTTTCCGGGTTATTCACCTGAACTATATTTTCACAAAAGCCACAGGCCATAAAACACACGGTGTATAAAGCAAGTTAAAAATTCCCACCAAAAAAATGAATGTTTCAATTTTTAAGCGACTTTCCACATAAAGGTGTCTCTGAGCTATCTATTAGCTGAAAATGAGAAACGTCTCAGCGAACAACTAAACCCCCCACCCCTCCCCAGCTCTTCCAAGGGCTGGGTATCAGCGGGGGAATCTCGCACAACCTGTGCCCACACAGTGGGAAGAACTGGGCAGACTGGGCTGTGCACAGGGTAGGGCCTACAAATCAAGCATCCACCAACCTTGGACCTGCTCGGAGAATGTGCAAAACTTGTAGCAGGACCCAGGTTTCCTTTGAGGGTCAAGCTGTAGCTGCTTTCTCCAGGCAAAAACTCTTCTGTTCCCTCTGACTCTTCTTTCCCACCAGACAGCCAACAGCAAAACCATTGCACAATGCCCAAATAATTCTTCTTCCCTATCCAAATGTCACCCCGGCTCTCCTGAATGCGCTTGCTTCTCTCACCTGCTCCAAGCAACTGAACCAGGACCCCAGATGTACTTCGGAGCACAGTGCAGCCTCTGAATGCCATTGGACGTGGAAGACAGCTGCAGGGGGAAACTTGTGCAGAGCGAGCTCAAAGGCAGTTAGTTCTCACAAGCACTGAAATCCTGCTTTCTTCAGATCAAACTGCCTGGCCAGAAGAGACGGATACATATCTGAAGGGCAAGTTTGAGAACAGCATCGCTGCAGGCCTCGCGGAGAGCACTCACGACAGAGACTGAGTCATTTTGTCTGCATAAGGGCAAACTAAAGCCAACTTTATACCTTTGTCCCCAGGTTATATTTATTTTTTTTAATTGAATTTGATAAAATACAGGCTTTCACTCAAGTACTGACAAGAGCAGAAGTAACTGGGTTGTGCACATTATGGTATATTTTACATTATAAAGCTTTTGTTGGAGCTGTGTTATTTTGTTTCCTGAATGCACATTGTGGCGACCACAAGAATAAAAAGTAAATTGTTAAAATCTCTAGATACCTCCCAATTCCAAATCCAAGGTCTTATGGTCCTGCAATCAACTTACAATCCACATGATAGCACTTATATTACACTTTTAAAATATTTAAAATGTTTCACAAAACTCTTGGTTTAACACACTTGCTGTACTTCATTATACTTGCTAGCTCTTGTGTTCAAAACAAGAGTAAAAAAGATACACTTCTGTTTTCTTGTCTAATGGTCTGCTGGATTTTCCTTTTACATCATCTGCAGGAATGTAGTCATCTTCCCTTATCACCAACCATAATTTGCATTCACTGGATAATACACAAGAATGGCTCAATCTCCTTTTCTTTGTTTTTCATGACAGTAGTAGCAATATTCCAAGCAGCCTCCATTCCAGCCCTCTTTCTTATAACTGCATTCCTCATAATGCTCCAGATTCTTTGAATTGTTGTAGGCTACATTAAAAGGCACCACAGTTAGAAGAGTCTCAAAAGATGAAGTTTATAATAGTCCAATTTATTCTTTCAACTCCCTCTTTAGAATAATCTAGCTCTGCTTCTTCTTTCCCTTTCACTAATGAGCTGGAAAATCAAGCACCAAGCTGTCAGGCGACTCTGACTAGCTCCAACTCTGCTTTATAAATAAGAAGCAAAATATCTATAAAAGCTCTGCCCTGGCTCTTTGGTCCCCTCTGCTGAGAGCCCTCCACTGGTGCTCCATTAGCACCGACGGGAACTTGCACGAAATCTATCCTATTTGATGCACATCTACTCATCATTCCTACCCCCAAAACTCTTGAAGCGTTTTGAGCGGCCAGAAGTACAAGAAAAGAGCTTGGCTTCTCAGTGACACTGCCACAAAGGGCCAGGAAAGAGGGCCAGGAAAGCCACGTCGCCAGCACTGCCGCTGTGTCACCGCCCAGGCACAGTGTGGGAGCGGGTGGCAGAGAGGAAAACAAGATCTGTAACTTGCCATGGTGAGGAGGCAATCAAGGTTAACAGGCGCAGATGTAGAATTAAGCTTTGCATTAAACTTTGCACAGGCAAGTACAGAAAGGACACTAAATCATGGGGACTCATACAACAGTCCTAATGCCAGAGTACACCTTCCAAATCCTAACAAGTTTGCTGGGAGTGGTTCCTGCTTTCCCTGGATGCTTGACACTCTGCAGGCTATTTTAAAGGTAACGAAGAAAAAGCAGATCAGAATAGTTTAAATTGATGCAGAGTGGTCTGTGTCTCCATTAAATAAATAAATAAATAATCAGGGAAAGGCATTAATTAGGCCAGGGGCTTCCACAAATCAAAACTAGGTAGAGTACATACACATTACTGTAGGACTCACAAAAAAGAAGGCTTCAAAAATCTAAATGACAACTGTACAAAAACTGTCTTTCCAAGCTTGAGCTGCAGTAATTTAAATATGAACACGTAGTAAATTCTTGATTAACTGCAGGCCTGAAGTTTCTGATAGTCTCAAGTGATTCATGGTTTCAGTCCAAAAGCCTGTAGTGGGTTCGGCCCCAAAACAGCATAAGAATAATTGCTTCTTACTGGACACAACAAAGGTGAATACAGAGTTTTGTACTAAGTTCTTTTAGCCTGATTTCAAGATTTTCCAGACCCCTTGTGTGCTCTCCAAATCTACCCTATCAGCTGGTAGGTGGCAATAGGTCTTGAAAGAGAAATGTAGGGACACCACATTTAGCCACAGTAAAAGGTAACAAGAACTTATGGTGGGTGCTGCCTGAATTTACCCTGAAAAAATATCAGCACAGGCATTTTATAGAAGCAAAAGGCTCCTGCACTGACATCTTAAATCATACTTTGTAGCAAGCTCAAACAGATTTAGCAGCTGCTCCTGAACTTCATGCAATATTACTGCCTTTTTACCAACAAGTATTCAGACTCTGAATAGTAATAATGAGAATGCAAACTTGACTGTGGCTCAGCTTAGACTCCTAAGTATGAGACATGAGTAGGTTAGCATCAAAATGTGTCAAACTGGAGTGCAGACACCTGGTCCTGAAAAGTCATGCAAAAAACTTAGTTTATACTGCTTCTCCTTGTTCCTTGTTAAAATAATTTGGAGGTTTGAAATTGAAACAGATTTATGAATTCACTGGGGAACTGGAGAGAGTCATCACACAGTAATGGATAGGCAGATTTTTTTATTGATTCAAATTAAGGGTAATTTATTGAAAAAAAAAAGCCATGATTTGCATGAAAGATGTTGCCTAAAGACACAGCAGTCTAAATGTGTTTTGATATATTTCACGCATATGCATACACACGTAAACTGTTTGGTGCAACTCACTCTGCTAAGTGAATTAGCCGGCAGCGCCAGCAAGATAAAACCCATCAGTCGTAAGACTTTGCTCTGAGATAACTCAATCCTCATGCACTTCAAGTGAAGCCTCTCCTCTTACTTTTAGTTTATTAGGAGCAGTCTGGTCATTCTTACCAAGCCTGGCCCTCCCAAGCAATGAAATTTGGCTTCTGTTGACTCCGAGGATCCCTCCCCTCAGCTGCTTTTGTCTTTATAGGCAATCTGAGGAGCCTTTGTTGTGCAGCTCTTTACCACAGGAAACAGAAAGCAAATCTGAACTACTCCCAGGGAGTTAGCGTTAGTGTAGAGGACATCTGAGTGTACTTCTCATTCCCGGCAGTATTAATCAGAGTTTCCCATATCAAACCGACTTCCTAAGAGAAGCCTCTCTCCGTATGGAAGCTCAAGTCTTCCATTTCCTGGGGTTGCCCAAATTTAGATTTGAATCTTCTGAGATAAACCTAGACAAATTGTGACACTGGAGAGTCACAGATTTAGAGAATCTCTGGGATACTCATGTGCATCTCAACATGCCAACATTTCCTAGCCTAAATACTCTGTCTCCTTTCCAGTATCAGTATCCCTACCGCCAGAGGTATGGGGACACAGCCGCAGGCTACAAACACCAGGATTTAATGGGGTGCCAGTAGGACCAGGCAGGCACAGCACTGGTGATCCAGAAGAATATTTCTTTACTCACTGTCCTTGACTGAGGCAAGGAGCAGGTTCCCATGTGCTCCCACCACCAGCAGCTCTGGCAGCAAGCTGCTGAGGCGCAATTGAGGCCTAAGCTGCTGAAATGCTGAGGCCTACCCCAGCTCGCGAGTCGCCAAGCCCATTTCTTCTGGAGCTCTTCACTGCAAAGCAGTCATGTTTGCAAGAAAATTTGATGTCAATAAACGAGTGTAAAATACCAAAAGAAACACTGCATTCACCTGCCTTCACCGCATGTTACTGTGCTATTGTTACCGCTGTCAAACCACAAACAAGTTTATCAGAAATTTAGGCTCTGTGAACAGGCCATTTGAGGAGTGCACTGGGCAAGCATGCAAGTTATTGATCTCAGTAAGCTAAATTTTCACAAGGGACTTAAGCCAGTTTTCATTTGCGTGTACATGCTCTGAGAGTTCAAGGATTTGATGGAAGCAATTACTCTCGCTGAGGCAGAGCAGCTCGTTTGAACAGACTCCTAGGTTTGCATTTTGCTATTTGCATACACCCAGTTTAACAGCAGAGAAGCAAGTAAACAGAAATGTTAGGCAGCTTTATGAAAATATGACTTCTGGGGGAACTGCTATGTGGAAAACAATAGTAAGAAGCAGGATCCAATGTAAATCTTACAGTGAAGGAAAAAAAAAAAAAACACCTTGTGACTAGGAAAACTGCGTGAAATGCTGAGGAGCTTCTTACAAAGGCAAATTACCACACTGCAAAGATGGCAAAGGGAAAATTTACATTCCCTGTTCGTAAAAAGGAGTAATTAATACAGTTAGAGAAAATGTAAAATTTAATGAATAACTGAAGTGTTCAAACAAATTGCCAGTTTAATACAGCTGAATGACAGAGCCAAAGTGTTGGGAATAAAATCCCAAGGTTCTGTTAGCAGACAGAAAATTTATGGATCAAGTGAGAAGAAAAAGTGATTTAGCATCAAAGGAAATAATTACTCTTCAGATAAATAAGAATTAGAATGAACACTTATATTGTCTCTTCTCCCCCTCTGAAGGCCTCCAAAACTCAAATTTATTTCAGTTTACATACTTAGATAATTAAAGCTCTAAAAATTATATAAATTTTTATGGGCCATTTCTGGAGAAAACTAGCACAACTTAAAACAGAGCCAAGTACTTTGATTATTGCATCAAGTTGCTATTAGTTTTCATGGTGCAATAAGTTCAAAAAATTGCCTCCTGCTGATATAGTTATGATCCTATTTTTAAGCAATTTCTAAAAATTAGAAATGTATTACAGGCTTTCATACTTAATTGCTTGAATTTAATAAAAAATACATTAATAAAAAATTAATTTAAAAAAAATACTGAACCAAATTCTCATCTGCCACAAACGGGAAAACCTTCCTGAAGCTGCAGAGTTGGTGGCGCTGGGCAGTTTGTAGGAGCTGGTCCTCTTGCAGAAAACCCCCATCTCTCCAGCTGCCAGCCCTATAAGTTCACTTTTCACTGTAAGGGCCGGGCTGGGTTCAGCTCTTCTCATGTCTCACTAATGGTAATTGCTCTGCAGGCCACACCTCACCCGTGAGTCTGTTTTCAAACCCTGTTGCTTTTAATCAAGTCACACAAACCCAAAGTGATCAGAACAAGACAAAGAGCGATGGAAATACAGGGCACTGCTGCAGAGCGCTGGTTTGGTAAGGCTAACAACCACAGTTTTTACTCCTCACCAGCTAAAATGAAGCTCCATGAGGCTAAAATGGCCATGAACCAGACAGGTCTACTCCTTCCAGAAGCACCAGTTCCCAGTCTTTTCTCACAACTGCATCTACCTGCCCCAATGACAACCAGCTGCTCTGTTCGTGCTGATTCGGACCACTAGTGGACCCACATAGATCTGCTCTTCATAACTTACATTCTGCAGGTCCAAACATTGACAGACTATTGAAATGAAAATGGTGAGGTGGGTCTAACCACAGCATGCCTAGAACGGCATTGCACAAGTCCAGATGCAACCTGAAAACATAGCCACACCACGGAATCAGACTGACCCCAAAACGCCGACAGTGTTAACAGAAATAAAACAAGCCAGAATTACTCTTTAGAAAGGTATCACTTTGCATTCATTCAGCATGTCATCATAACCTCAGGATAGCTCCTAAAATAAGAAACACTGCTCCTACAATTAGGATTTAGCTACGCATTTTCATGCCGGATATGTTTATCATGTTAGAAGAAGGGTACAACAAGTACTCTAAGTGGGAACAGAAGAAATGCAAGTATGAGAGCGCAAGCTACACTCTGACAGCAAGTTATTATTTTTCTGTTTCTGTTTTTCTGCAGTTTCTGATGTCTGCATGACCTGCTCACAAACTTCATCTGCAGAGAGAGCACACTTTCCCCTCTCAGTGCAATGAAGACCTATTTAGTCTCACGTCCTGTCAGGTGTGTGTCAAGCACAGTTACTGTTACCTTTACTATAACACTGAAAACTAATCAACGACCTGAGGGCATGGTCACTAGAAACACTGGATGCAAGATAAGGCCCTCTGCACAGGCTGTCCCTTTGCAGCATCTCTAACACGTGAACAATGCTAAAGTTGTAACATTTCCAAGGGATGGTACTGGCCAAGGACCATAGCTGCACACCAAGAAACGAGGGAAGAAAAAACAGTTTTGGATAAGAGCCATGTTAAACTGACGATCAAGCTTCAAGTCCACTGTTACTAGACAAGTCTCTCACCATAATTAGTCAGAAGTTGGATGCAGACACAACCCCCCCCCAAAAACCACCAACCACCAAGGCTGTTCTTAGAGTGCGTCTGCTCGGAATGAAGGCGATGGCCTCGAAAATCTCTCCCGAGGTTGGGTTGGGGTGAGATTTACCTAGAGTTTCACAGACACATCTACAAAGAGATTCAGGGTGCTGAGCTACAAAATTGTACCCATCCAACAGCCAACTTTCCAAACTTTTTGCCCGAGGGCAGGAACCTGTCAGCTGTTGGGTGGTCGTCTCCTGTCCCTCCCTTGGATGCACGACATTGGCTTCTTAATGCAGCAGGCTCGTGGCACTGCTGTTAAGCTTCAACTAATAGCATGAGACTGCAACGATACCCAGCAATAGCCCCATCCACTGAAGCATATTTCACTCCAGGGACTTCAGTGTGAAAAGGAAATGCTGTTGAAAAGAAGGTAACATATCTTCCTCTACATTTAAATCCAGGGACTTGTTTCCTCGCAGTGGCAAGTAGTAGAAAACACAAGTGCCACCTTAGAGAAGAGCTGTCACCTCGTCTGCTACCTTGTTTAAAATAGTGGCTCTCTAAGGGGCAGCTGAGGCTGAACGGGTTGTACCAGACTGCAGCGCATTTAGCTGCTGGCAGTGTTAATAATCAGTAAAGTTTATAAGCAGAAATATTTATAAGCAGTACATTGAGAGGCTGACGTGCTAAAAGCTGTGCTGAACATGACACAGTACAGCGCCCAAATGCTGCATCCCCTTAGGTGAGAAGGGGATGCTGAGGAAAGCGTTCATCACAAACTAATACTTGTCCTTCTTTACTATGAACTCCCCCAAAAATATTGGCACGATCTCCAAAATTTTCTAAAGGTAACTAAGTGAAAAACAATACGCGTTTGTATCTTCTAACACTCCACCTTTCTCTTCCAACAGTTAATATGGTTCATGAAAATTAACTCAAACCTGTTAATTGCTTTTGCAATTATTTTACTTCACTCTGCTTGTTGAGGGAAGCGGGTAAGAGACCTGCACTGCACACGATGCAAGCGCTGAGTGCTCAGGGACAACGTGCCAGCATTGTGCTGTGAAGACACGCAGCAAGCAGCTCTCCGATTGCCCAGTGTCGTACAACGGTGAGAGCGTATTGGTTCAGAGTTTGGTTTTCTTACCTACACTGACACAGCCTGTAAATTCAGAACAGGCTCCTAACAGACTTGGGAACACACCAAGAATCTCCTGACCAGATGGCAAGTCAGCCAATCTTGCCGAGGACTCAACTTACAACGCCCCATTAACACAGATCAGCAAACGAAGTGCTTTCTCTTAACTACCTACGCACACACCTCCACACAGACTCTTTGATAATACCACAAAAACACTGCTGTGCTGGTCTGTGGCATAAACATGACTATTGGCACAACCAAGTAGGCATCTCCAAAAAACAGATGTCATCATTCTTAAAGGACCTGCTGTGCACAGCAACAATTGGCAGAGTATTTTGTTCTGTGCTTATCTAATTTGAGATAACCCTGAAAATCCTATGCAGAACTGCAGACAAGTACAGACGCATGTTCAGCTTCAGCATGTTTCTGACTGTCTACCAAAACAGAGGAACCGCTGTTGGGCTTCTGTTATTCTTAATTGATTAATCACAGGCAAGGCTTCCACAAGCAGTGTGTGCGCCCAGCATATCATTAAGGATTATGTTCACAGATACTCTGTTTTAGACAGCACTGCATTAAATCCCAGCAAATAATTTGGTCACTGAGATGTGTGTGGATCCCTTTAGGAGCAAAGCTGCTAAAACAATTATGTAATGACATGAAAAAGCAGTGGGTAAACTGCACGACTCGATTCTTCTCAGGCACAAAAGCTTCACCAGGGCTTCCTCTTTGTCTCAGGTTTATTTGAGAAAAAAAAAAAAAAAGACAAAGAAAGGCCATTGCTACCATGCTTCCCCCATTAGAAATGTCAAATACTTAAACACTTCCACATCTTTCTTCTAATGCCGCTGAGAAGCTCAGAGTAACAAAGGAAAACGCCAAGATCTCCATGCAGCAGACAGAACTGCAACTCATCAATACCATCTCTTCTCATGACAACTATTAGCACACCGTTGTAGCTGTAGGGAATTTCTCATGGTCCAGAAAGGCTGTTGCAAATGGCCACAAAGTCTTTATTTAAAGCTCTCAGTAAAGCAGCTAGGAGTAGATGCCCCTCTGCTGCTGCTGTGGTTCTGTTGCTGCTGCTGAGATTATACAAGTTAAACTAGTAGCAGGTAACAAGGGACCTCCTCAAAACTCTTTCAGAAACAGCTTTCTTGGTACCTGATTACCATGACAGAGGGTACTGAGAGCCTAAGAAACTCAGCTGACAGCACAGCAGACCTTTGCCTCAGGCAAAGCAGAATGAATTCCCCATGTTCCCAAGTCAATGCAATTTATAGCCCAGGGCTATGTCTCATTACTCCTGCCCAAGCCAAGGTTGTTGGAACTTCAGTGTCAGTTCAGCAACAGGCTTGTCTCCTGCTGGCACTCCTTCTAAAGCAGTAGCCTCCTAAAACAGTTTTATTTAGCTGGAAAATATGGTCTACTGTGTAGAGAAGTTTAGAAAGAAAATGCTTCTGAAAAGTGAAGCTATACAAGACAGATTTTACATATATATAAATATATATATATAAAAAAGATGACGGTAGCCAGGAAAAGGATTGAGTTGTATCTATCAAGAAGTGCTGTTTGCTCAGCAGCAGCAGAGACAGGACCACATAGTTCATCCTTAATAAGGACAGTAGCTAGGTAAGGATGTAAACTTTTGTCTGGAAACCTTGTACAACTTGGATAATTTCCTATTTGTCTGCGTCCTAAATAAGAAAATGGCAAGTTAATAATGCTGTATACACATTATTGTCTTTTCCTCTAAATTTAATACAAGTTTCACACTGTCACAAAGACATGGATAATTAAATAGCTTAGAAAGTCTTTTAGCTTAGTGGGAAAAGAATCCAAGCACTAAAAGAAACAGTGTCCTAGACTGTAAAATGAGTGAGGTCTAGGTACACAAGTTGTGTTTATATTTCTCTTTGCCGATAACCAAACTATTAATCTGCAGCCACAAGCCTTCTGTGGTCTGTGCAAAACAAAACAAAACAAGAATCATGAAAAAAAAAAAAAGGAAAAAAAAAACATACTACATGACATTGCTCTGCTGCCAGAACTCCAGCTACAGGAAAGCTGGGGGTGGCACACACATAGCAATGGGATACCCAAAGGAGATGACAATCCCCCGGTGCAGCTAACACTGACAGCACAGCTCAGAGTAACCATCACTTGCCTGTGGGAGCAGTTCTGTGCAGGAGCTCATGGAGATGGCCTGGACTTGCCCGGCATTTCAGAGGACCACATTTCTGACTCTGGAAAGTTGCCAAAATGTGCCTTAGAGAAAGATTGTTCATTCTAAAAGACAACGTAAATCTAGACAGAAAGACCTTTTACTATTTCAGTGTTTTTTCTAGTTTTTTTTTCCACCTAAGATATGGGCCTCGTAGGATTTTAAGGATGACAACAATAGCCTTACCTCTCGAGTCCTTCTTGCGAACTTTACAATTAGCCCATGAATGCTCAGGACCTAATGAACTGCTTCCAGTACAGGACACATTTCAGACTGATTTAGGAACGTTTCAACACAAAATACAAGAATGGTGACAATGTTGGATCTCCTAGGGACAGGACTCAGGATAAGAAGGAGCTCCTAGAATTTTCATAGGTGGGTTAGATTTGGGATTTATTTTGAATTGGGTTTCACCTCTGTTGACAAACCAAAATATTCCTGAAATGATGGAGTTTGAAACAGGAATCAAATTCTCTGAAGACAGTGCCACACCTTCTTTGCAGATATCTGAAAAGGAATACTCTTCATTGCCTCAAGACTGTATCTACCCCACATCCCTTTTTTTTCAGCTCCAGAAGAACAGAGAAGCTGACTCCAGTATCCAAGAGGAAAACAAGGACACTATATTAATGAGACATTCACTCAGCTCTTCTTTCTATCAGACTTTTCTGATTCCTCTTTGTTTGGTCATGCCCACCACTGGCTTTGTAATTCATCCAGGCTCCCCTGTACGTAGCCAACAGCCTGGACATCTTTCTCCTAAATCACCATGATTTTCACTGGATGATTAGGAAAACAAAACAGGGTTGGCTGATGCTGCTATGCTCTCAAATTCTGATTTCAAGGTGATTTGTGCTCCCTTCCTCCTTGGTTTGTAAGAATGGGAGGGAAAGGAGAGAGCTCTCTTTTGTGTGCTTGGAGCCAAGTAAGGAATTAACTTGCCTCGCACAGTATCTGCTCCGAAGTGTACGGTACGTCAGGGGGACAATCAATTTCATGGTTCTCTAAAGCTGATTGAAACATGATTACACAGCAAGCCATAGGTTCTTTTTTCTAAGACTTGCCAACCGCCCGTGCTTCTTAGGAACAATTACTACTGCAGGTGAATTCGGATTGCTGCTGGGATGGACATTGGTTTCAATCTTATCAGGAAGTTTCAGACATTTGGGGGTACAAGACTAAAATTAATTGTGCCAAATGTTACACAGAAGAAATAATTTGAAGAAAGTTATCTTCTAATGAACAGGGAAAAGCAGGTTAGTGAACAATCTTCTGCCAGCGCCAGACTTCAGAACTAAAGAATATATTTTATGACTGGATGATTGGGAACATTTGCCACTTTAAAACTCAGCTTAAGCCAGATGATTGTTGTTACTTATGACCCTCCCCATCCCAATAAATTTCATCCAGGAGATGGGAGGAAGCAAATGACTTTTGTTCTCCCATTTGTGTACTATTTTTTTTTAATGAAGGTTAAGGGAGAGTTAAATGGCATTTTTGGAAGTTATATTTAAGGCTGGCAACAAGTGACAGACAAAAAGCACCAAAGAATAAAGCCCCTTAATTCAGGTACAGCAAAAGCACAGCGTGGTTAGTACAACAGGATGAAAACCATAGTACAACTCTAGGAATAACTGTGGAGGTTAACCCAGGGAGACCCTGCGAACAAAAGAGGTCCATTTGCTCCCCAGCCTGTTTACTGTGAGTCACACAAACAGGCAGCCAATTAAACCTGAATACAAACACAGACAACATGCATACAAGAGAGGATGTAACATGGTCCTATACCCAGCCTTCCTCTTCACCAGGTACAGGGATAGTAGGGCTGGGAAGTCTCATCTGTTCTCCTTCTTGCCCAGACTTCTCCTTCCCATTCATATTTCCTTCGGACTTTAATGCTTTTTGTTTTCTATAAATAAAACTAAATTTAATGTCTATGAGAAAGGAAGGAAGAACGGAGTAGGTAACAAAGCAATTGGGAGCACCTCAGTAATGTATTCAGGCCATTAAGGATTTCATTAGGTTTACTAAAAGGTCATTAATGATAAAATATCTTCTTTTATTTTACCTACTTTCTAAACATTATAGTCTATTCTGCCATTCAAGCTTGCACCCCACTGACATTAATTAGCATGCTATATATTAAAGAGAGTTTTTAATGAGCTGTTATTTCATATGATTTTATTGGAGAGCCTCATTGTTCAGTTTAATAGCAGAAAATGACAACTGTAGAAATTGCTTTGATAGGACTGCAGCATCGAGGCGGTTATTCAATCCCCATACTCGTTCCTCAGTTAGTTCTTGATGCTGAAAGCACTGCTTAATCTCTCTCATAGCTGGTTTGCTGTGCTACACTTGCCATAGTGAAAGCTGTGGGCAACGAACAAAACCCCAAACCAACACAAAGGAGTAACAGCAACATCACTTAGAGCTGGTGTTTGCTACACGCCACAATGTAACAGAAGCAAGAACCATGTGCACATAAAATGTTTTCGCCACATTTATTGATAAAATATAATTCCTTGCTATTAAAGTAGCTGAAAATTGTAAGACCACATTTTTTAGTGATGCAAATATTAAACTATCCATTTGTACTTATTTTCCAAGTCAAGCGACTGCCTCATTCTAGGTTGCTTTACAAAATTTCAGACAAAAGCAGTTGAACTAGAAACAGAGAGAAGCAAGGAACCCAAACAATCCTCATGCTAAAATCTTGCAGCTGCCAGCATCCTCCTGGAAGCTGTCTCAGCCTTGCTGTCAGTGATACCACCTGGACAGCAGGGAGAATAGGAAGCAGGAAAAATAGTGATGAATGGAGAGGGCAGGAGGAGGAGGGAAGAGGTTGGTAATGAGAGTGGGGCACAGGAAACTAAAGCCGAAATGCAATCCATCCTGTCCACTGGATAGCAGGATCATAGTTAAAACTCTGGGTCTAACAGACATGCACCAAGGACAGCAATAACATTCATTTTCCCAAAGGAACCATAATGCTGGCATCTCCCTTTGAAGGCGATGAGAACATCACCTTGACTGGCTTCTCCTCTCCTTACACAGTTCTTCAGCTGCACCAGTTCACAGAAGAAAGCTAAATCTGATTTTTTCAATATTGCCTATTTTCTAAATCAAGCAGTACTCAAAATGGAAGGGAAATAACCATCTCAGAAGCAAGTATGAACCTGTATCTGGACTTTGCTTTCAAGGTATTTACCATATTTTGGTAAGCAAGATATTGAAAGATCTGAATATGGATTTGTTAAAGAACTTCCTATTACCATAACTGCACAGTTACACTGCCACTTGAAAAGACCAGCTGGAAGAAACGGGATTAAGAACCAACTGGTTTCCTAGATGAGCGATAAAGGGAAACAGCATGTCTGAAAGAAGAAAGGAGAATAGACCAAAACTATTTTTTTTTCTAGAAAGAAAAATAAAGCATTGGAAGGCAAAAAGAAGATGCTCACAAACCTACAAAAGGATATATATTTTCTTAATTTCAGCTTCATTATAAAAAGAATAAGTGATGTTTTTTCTGTTCTTATCATTTGGCTTAGAATGAGTCCAACATACACAGTAAAATAATTCAGTTCCTTCTTAAAAAACTTTTTTTTTTTTTTTTTAGCCAAACACCTTCTCTCATTTGCATTGGATTTATATTGCTGTAAGTCTATCGGCTTCAAAAGAACAATAAAAAGGTAATCAAAGAAATTGTTGTGCTCAGGGGACTGTATTATGCTTTTATTTCTGGAAAGCTTAATCAAGCAATTTTTTTTAACAGTTGATTCATACTATTTATAACGTGAGTATGCTATTTACCTCGAGGTTGTCATACATTTAAAAAAAAGCCCTGACATCTGAGTTTCTCAAAAAAGCCTCTCATATTCATACTAGAAACCATACAATTTAAAAATGCATCATTAACTGCTTCTGAGTTAAGTGTATCTTGCGAGTAACAATGAGTGAGCAGCACCTGATTAAGAATCCTATGTAATTTGAAGATATTTGTTCAAAAGTGCTTTAAGGTGCTTATTCCAAAAAATATCCCTAACTAGGAAATCCTTTAAACATGTCCTTGATTTTAAGGCTGTGTTAAACTAACTAGGACAGGATGGAGAGAGACCCCAGTGACGAGGATGGGCCAGGCTGTGTCCGACAGGAGTTATCCCCTGAGCACACAGGCAGACTCCGGGGCTGCAGAGCAGCCTGCATCTGCTGCATCCTCCCTGCTGCCGTCCTCCTGGGATGTAAGGAGCACAACAGCCCCAGGAAGCATCACACAGATACAGCAAGGCTTAAGTCCTATTATCCCCCACAGGAGCTTTAAATCAACCCAACTGAGTTCAGTCCTGCCACGGCATTTTGTTTCCAAACGTGATAGCAGAAGAAAAGCCATCCCTTGCTTCACCAGCACGACACCTGCACACGTTGGCTCCTGTACCCCTGTGCATGGGTAAAGCTGGCTTTCCCTGCAGCATCAGTGAAGCTACTCAGTGCCCAGAGCATGGCTAAGGGGTCTCTCAGGCTCACGCTCAAATTCTAGGTCTGACAGGGAGCTTAAAAGCTGTATTAGTCTATTAAACAATGTGAGGGCATGGTGAGAAGTGGGAAAGACTCTCTATGGGATTCTGCTGTCAAACAACTGGACTGAGCCAGGTGCTTCTTGTGAGCTCACGCTCCCCTCAGACCTCAGCAGAAGTTTCTCACTGACCCCAGCCTTGTCCCAGAGACAGAGCAACACAGCCTGTGCTGACACGGCATCCAAACCCGCTAGGAAAGTGAGCAGTGCTCAGGTTTACAGGCCTTCCCAGTTACCAAGAAGAGAGAATAGATCAGTGCAATCAGCACCATTCATTTTTCAGCTTCTGGCCTGAATCCTGGCTAAGAGGGGAGCAGAACTCTGGCAGTCTCTGCCCAACCTGCCACCAAGTGTTCAGAAAACACAAGTCAGCAACCACACAAAAAATAATTCATGTTCAGACAGTCCAGCCCTCTTCCTGCACAAAACCTGTTAACTACGGCACTACTTTAGCTGTGTACATGCACAGCTTTCCTTACATGTAATCAAGAGGATGAAGCAGCCAACTGTAGAGCAGACAGAGCTCCAAACTTAAACAGATTATGCATGGCCATACAGTTTCATTGCTACTGTAGATTAAGGGATTCTATTCAACGTACCACAGATGCAGTAAAACACTGATTCTTCACATAATTGACTTTCATGGACTGTGGACAAACAATATACTGCAGCACATGACACTATATAAAACTAGTGTCAAAGGAAACCATTAGTCCTGCAGATGAACAGAGAATAATATCCAGTTGTGGGAAGATTGCATTGTCAAATGCCCTTACAGAAGGGTGATAAAGCTACAACCAAATATACAATCCTTAACTGATCTTTTCCTGGGTTTTGAGCACTTAACTGTGTCTCCTTAATGTTCTCTGAATGTTCAGCTAAATGCAGCAGCCAGCTGTGTGTAGCATGGACTTCCTTCAGTGCACACTTAGTGAGTTTAGTGAGCAAGCTCCGTCCCAGGAGTATCATGCATCCACAGAATGCAATTGAGAAGCGGTAACATGATTGATTTTCATGGGAACATTCAAAGCCACTTCTCACTGAAGGCAATTTCTGAGAATCGTCATTTTTCTACTATTTTGACTGTAGACCTTCATATAAATTGGTTGCAAGATTCTGTGGTTGTTGCTTTTCTTCTTGTGGGAGCCATTTTTCACTCTTAACCAAAAAAAAAAATCCTTTAAATAAACAAACAAATGACTCAGCCAAGTTCAGATCCCAACCCTTTCATCTTTTCCAGGAAAAGTTTATTTGCTACACCTTTCGGTAGGGAAGATTTTATTCTAAAAAAAATCAGGTTTCATGAATAGCTTAAAAAAGGGTTATGAAAAGAAATGCAAGCATAACCGTGCAGTGGATAGCTATCACATCACATAATCATACTTTGTGTTATAGCAAGCGTGCACTTCCAGGGGTCAAAGCCAGGAACAATCTGTTCCCACTCTACTGTAAATGCAGACAGTGCTTCCCACAAATATTGACCCTATACATGACCCTTTAAGAGATGGTTTGCATGTAACGACGTCTCCTGCAGAGAAAAAGTGAGTGAAGGGATTGAGAAGAAATGGCATATTGGCAGCTGGAGAGATGAAGGGCAGACTGCAATTTCACATGGAAAATCAGAGGATTTCTGTTACAGAGGAAATCTGTAACCTTTGATGTGCAATTTAAACTCACATCCACTGGGATTAGGGGAACTAGTCTCAAGCATCCTATTAAAGAGCTGAAATTGTTTATGAAAGCCCTTTGTATTATTATTCCTTGCATCTAAATAGATATTTGAAGCATTTCAAAAACAGTGACCAAAAAAACTACCTAGTTAGAAGATGCAAATGCATCCTTATTTTCCCAAGACCCCATGTGCAACCCACATGGGACTTAATAATCGTAAAGATGAGAACATAAGTGATTACAAGACTACACCTTGCGATGTTTAAAAAGACAGTTTACTGTTTAAATGTTGCCTTTAGGCATGGCTCATTTGTAAGGACTTCAACATGCTGAGAGTCATTTTTTCTAGCCAAGGAACTAAATATCATGGGGCCACACTTTAAATGCTTCTAGGATTGTAATGCGTTATAACAAGGCCTCCCCCTCCAGGAAACATTACAGATATTTCAGACAAGAATGCTAAGGTGTTTTTATTATTATTATTAGTAGTAGTTTTTCCTTCTTCTCCTTTTAAGGAAGAAATATTCTAAAAAATGACAATTTGGAAAAAATGATTACACACACAGAACATATTCACAATGGTGAGAGCCAATATCACTTATTGAGTGCACCAGTAAGCTCCCAGTTGCCCAAATAAACAGCAAAATGCAGTTACAAACAAGTTTTGTGTATTTATACTTTACAGACTTAATACAAGTTCGCACAAAATACCTGGGTCCACTTGTGTACATGAAGCACTTCAAGCCGGATTGTGGAACAAATGCCTGAGACAACCTCACATGATCTAGAAGCAGGAAAATTTAAGTGCCAAAGCTGGTCCGTGACCTTGAATTGGATTGCTTGTTCCTGCATTACAGTGGCAGCATAGGTCTTTCTAGTGTTTGATGCTGGTTTGACGTTACACACGCTTAGGATAAAGAAAGAAATCTTTGTTGCATGTCTTTGTACACAAAGGCTTTGAAGCTGAACTCCCACATGGGCATAAGCACAATAAGCATCATTTGCTTATTAGGGGTTTTAAAGCATAGCAGCTTTTACAGGATCGGTTAAAGATTCAACAGGTTGTGGTGCTTTCAGTCTGCCAGGAGACTGGATGGGGGACAGGGCTCATTACAGAGCCGTTAGATTCTGCCACTCACAGCTCGCTACGAGACAGCTGTAATAGCACCTCGTTCACAACAGCACATGCAAAAACACCTCTGCAGAGCTTCCTACCCGAACCAGTGTGCCAGCAAAACCCATTAGCATTGTTTAGCTGTGTTTGTAAACACGGATTGATCTACTTGTCTCCATGCATGCCTACACACCTTGAAGCTACTTGGGGACTTGGCTTTAGCTAGAGCTCTTCAGCTTATCCCCACTGCACAGCTTGCTTTCAACAGCATCTCCCTAATGGGCTGCTTGACCTGCCAGACAGACTGACACCTGCTAACTCAGCACACGCTCCTTACATTAACTGCCTCGCTGTGCTCCCTCAGCATCCCTAGGATGATCGCTAGGCCTTCTGCATGGCTCAGATCCTCATCTTTCCAGCACGTGGATCAACTGACTTGCAGTTCCCTAAGCTTTCCATGTTCCCTTGAAAGAGCTTTCTGCTCCCCAGGAACAGACTGCAATTACACATTGATTTAGGGATCTACAAGATTCCTTTGTTCAGAATTCCAGCTGTGGCTGTACCCAGTGAAACAATTAATTCTTCCACTGAATACAGGGGGCTTTTTTTAACCCATTTTAAATGCAATGCTATAGGCACATTTAAGACTGCAATAGCAGTGTGAAGGATAGATATCAATCTGAGTACTCTTGTATAAGTAAAAAGAAAGGTTCATTAAAGTCCTTGCATTTTGCTTAGGCTCTTCATAAACTATTCAGTCATTATGAACTTAGTGATTCTGCCTGCCAAATGACTTGCTGAAGACTGTGCTGCTGGATCTCAGCCCAGTTGGCATGTGAGCAGTGTGCGTGCAAACTGCACTGGCAACGTGTGTGACATGGAAGTCTGTCTGGCAGGGAACTGCAAGAATGATTAGGGATCTGAGGAGAAAATCTGTCCCAAGGAAAAGCAAGTGGGATGGAAGTAGAATAGACAGTTTGTTTATTTGGAAGCATTTGGAAGCTTAGAGACTTTTTATTTTTTTTTATTTTTTAAGAAGAGAAAACAGAACTAGCAAGAAAATACAGTGCAGAAAATACAACGAAATACAGTTAGAGCATTGTACGGAAGGAACTATTAGTTACTTTGGGGGAGAAGAGGGTTTTATTTGTATTTTTATTAGGAGGGTTTGTGCTCAAGGGCATTTGAAAGAGCGTCACCTGCAGGATACCTTTGTGTGAACTGAGCCAGTTGTTCCCAAGTGTAATGCGGAACTTGACATCGCTAGCTCAAATTCATAAAGTGGTAATTCTTGATCTGCACCTTGGAGGGAATTTTTCTTTCATACATTTTAGTAGGTTGTTCGGCTTGTTTCTCCCTAATGACAGCAACAATTGCAGAGTTTCTAGATAGCTGCAGATCTGCTAGCACAGCTCCAAGTTTCCCTGCTCCTGTTGCTGATAGGGTAGCGCTGCCAGTACTGGTTTTCAGGAACTGTGCTCCCTACAGAGACCTCATTAAAGTAGCACTGCACAGGTTCATAGTTTGACCTTTTTTTTTTTTTTCTTTTTTCCTGTTGTAGTTAAAGCCTTCTATTTCTACCTGGATCAGTACTACAGACCACAGATATCTGTTAGAACTGAAAACCTATCACAGACTAACCACTAGATTTTTCTTTCTCTTTAACCAATAGGTCAGGTGAACTCTGTTAAAGCAGCAAAAGGCCATGATGATACTGTCTAAAATAACACTTTAGAGGTTATTACTAGTGAGGAATTACATTGGTCCTAGGCACATGGCGTGAAGTCTTAAAACAATACCAGTAGAGACTAAGTTGCAGGTTAAAGTAACCACAGTGGGCTAGGCATTAAGTAAACAATACAAAAGATGCAACTACCAGGCAGTATCAGAGGCTTCTTGGTATTTCTAGGAAGATTAAACTTCAATTTCAGGTAGCAGGATGAGACTTTTCTGTTCAAAGACCTATGCTTTATTTACCGAGCGATTTTAAAACCAGAATCTCCTGCTACTTGGAACAGGTGCTCATATTTGTTTGTGACATGGACTTCAACAGCTTGACAACTACTCTGAAAATGCTCTGGCCATCTCTCCAGATGACAGTTAACTGCTTATCTGTATTTTGGTCTCCAGCTGATGAATTCCATTCACATCAGCACACTTGTCTCAGTGTGCCACAGAGAATGGAAATGCTCTGTATGAATTGCTTCATTTCCTGGCAAACTTCAGGCACTCCACTTCCCCTGGTACTTTTAAACACTTGGACTTTCATCCTTTTGGGGAGGAGGAAAAGGAGGAAAAGTGGAACTCACCTTGACTTCTCTTTGGCTTCAGCTGTCAAATAAGCGTAGAGTCATTATCAGAAAAGAAAAAATTTGTTTGTGCCTCCACTGAGACTCGAGCAATGATATGACTTGAGGGGCAAAGGCACAGTCATGATGCATCACTACCCCTGGAGGCATTGAAGTATCTCTACGCAGCTGCTGAGCCAGAAAAGCTATTGGATTGCTGAAGTTCTTTCAATGAGCTGAGCCCAAGGCAATATTTTAGCAGGAAACTGCCTCTTTAAAAATTAAAAGGAGTTATTTTTGCATCATTTGCCTGGGATTACTTTAAATGTGTTCCATTATAGGTCACCTCTGTTGCCAGAAAAATAACGCATTTGCAACTGACTCTATTCAGATTAATTCCTTAAAAAATACAGAGGGGGGAAAAAAAACAAACACTTTATTACATGATTCCTTACACTTATACACAGGATAGCCTGCTACACCTTCAAAAACCATAAAATTGTAATGGTTCGCTCTAGTTCTAGACAGGTGATACGCAACCTGCACAAGTTTTCCCAAGTGTCTCCAACATTGACCAACAAAACGTGACTCCTTACATTAGTCAAGGATCATCTCTTGGCTCATTTTGCCACAATAATGGTGAGGAATTCCTCACCCTTCCCCACCTGCCTTGAACTGGAAATTTTTTTCAGTGACAGCAGCAGATTATCTTGAAGATTCTTATCTATTTTAATCAGGCTTCTTTTAGCACCTTCTGAAATCTCTCAGAGCTCACGATTGGCTTACACACATATGAAAAGGGCCCTATGGCATGTATTCCTTGACAACAATCTGTTCTCCTCACCTCATAGAGTGTAATGATGCCATTTGTCTCATTTGGAGGCTTCCACTGAACATAGATCTTCTCTTCAAAAGGTCCTCCCTGGATGGATTCCAAGGGAACAGGTCCAGGAACTACAGAAAGATTAAAAACAAAAAAAATCACAACGCTGCGTTAGAAGCTACCACCAGCTCCACTGAATCAAGTAAGAAAACCGCTAAGTGATGAACAAAATCAGAATCCATGAAAACATGAAGCTAGCTCCAGTATGCCCTTATTCCAGCACAGCATAGCAGAAAATCAGTGAGTACTTAAAAGGGAACTGAAGACTACAGAAGGCGAATTTATTAGTTTATCCAGTCAATCACCTGAAAGTGTCTTTCTTGCATAAATACATAGATTTGTTTCCTGACTCCATGACATCACACAATGAATGTCTAATTTTACCCCCAAATTATGCACTTTATTACCTCAAATCAACAATATTCCAGTATGTGCATATTTTTCTATTTAAATATAAAAATGCAAAAAGGTACCTTTTAAATAAAGAGAACTTCAGCAATTTAACTTTGCCTCAAATATAGCTATTTGCACTAGTAAAAATAATAGTAATTAACATTCTGCAGATAAGGATTCACGTACAGAAGACGATTTAGGCAGTAACACTGGCAGTTCTCCGAGACAAGTCCCAATGCATGAAGATCATAGTCCTGCTTACATGTGTTGCCGCACCACTGGAAAACCTCAGAGCATGTCCGTGCAGCACAACGCAGGAAGGCACTGAGACAACTTAGCAAACTGGCCAAAGGAGAATACCAGTAGTGCTCACTGATCCATTTGGCAGTGCTACATCCCAGCTGCACTGCTTTTCCAGAAGTCTTGTGAGCCACTGAACTGGGAACATAACCTAGGACTGTCCCAGTGGTATAAAGGAATGATGACATTACATACTGGTCTTTTACTCCGAGCTTGAATACAACCTTCTGATCATTTAAATGCCATCTTCTCTTTTCTGTCCTGAGCTAGACTCCTCAGGCCATTCCATCATCACTCTAAAATTACAGAAATGTCCACAATACCACCAGAATGTCAAGCAGCGAAGTAATGGGCAGCCTCCTCTCTCTTTAAGCCTTTCCCTGTTCTGGACCTCAACATCCTTGTGGAGTAATACACGGGCATTTCCAATAGAACCGTGCTTTATCCAGAAAATGTTCAACACCATCAGGCCTTTAACAAGCCTACACTCTGCTGCATCAACAAAATGCTCCTCCAGAGCTGGAAGAAAGGCACAAACACAAGGAAGCAGGATTTGCCCTTTCAACATGCTGTAAAGATCACTAACAATGTAGGCAGCGTAGCCTCCTTCAGAAGTTAGTTTCAGTGAGCAACTCCAGCTCTTCTTTCACTTTCTTCAGCAAATGCCTTCCCAACTCCCATCCCAGCTCATGCCCTCCACCTGGGAACAGCAGAGATGCACATAACACCTCGAGGCATTACAAAGATTGGCAAGGCAGGTTATGTACAATGCCCCATTTTAAAGGCCTCGGGTGCTCTCCCCTAATTTGTAAGACTGCAGTGCTAGGTACTTACATTTTATTTACAAGCTACATCTTGTCCATCTACCAGTCTCCTATCAGATACAGAGGATGGTGAGGGTTTGAGGACAGAACCTCTGTTTGTAATGCCAAAGGATAGTTAGACACAGCAAGGAATTGCATGTGTTCTCCTTTGCCCCCACAACAGCAAAGCTCCATCTACCTCAGCAGCCAGATTGCACCTTGGCATAAAGATCTACTGGGCTGCACATCCTTATCAATATGATAGATTGATTTCCTCAGTTAAGTACAATGTAAGATTTATGTTTCATTATGGCTACAAGGCCAGCTAAAAATCCACCTACTAAAGCAAAATTTTAATGCTGTGAAAGATAACTAAATACATTTCCAAGCCTGTCTGATAAAAACCCTGTTCATTTTTCTGAAAGATCTGCCATCCTTTTATGTCCCTTGTATGATATACTGGGCTGCTAGAGCCACTTTCAGCTGACAGAAACTTAGGACAGCAACTCCTTATGGCTCTGGCAAAGGAAGAACATTCCTTTTTAACACATTAGACAAAATGGAGGCTTGCAGTCTAGGAGAGTCCTTGGTCTGAAATAGCTCAGATGGGATAATAACAGTTTAAAGCTTTCCATCAGTACTTCTGGAAAACTGTTCTTTTGTATCTGGAACGGAAGAGTTAGCACCAAATGAACTTAGCATCTGAGGCATATGTTACATCCAGAAGATCGAGCATTAAGAAAAGAGACACTCCGGAAAGGAAGACATCATAACTCTTTGGGGGACAGTGATGTAAAGGCACAAGGAAAAAAGCAACTAATGCCAGAATCACATTTGCCCATACGATAAAGAAACATGCTCTGGGGGTCCTGGGTAGTTCAGGACACAACTTCTATAGAAAGCAAACCTACTGCTGTTCAGTAACAGCTCAGACTGGCGCTTGTCATTTCCAGACACTTCAGGGAGCCCTGCCCTTTCAAGAACACTGCTGTGAAATGGAAATTATTTACACCTACAAATTTTACTTGCGTAACACACATCCTGTCCAGAGAAGCTGTTTATAAGTCTTGTGGGACAGGGGATTATGCTGTTCTTTATGACTTGAAAGTATTACTGTGTCCCCACAAAAACCAAGCAAGTGAAGCCAACATAACTTACCGTCCTCCTCAGTCTGCACAACCAACTCCTCACTCTCCATTTTGCCCTCTGGGTTAGAGAGGGCCAGCCTCAGCCTGATGGTCATGAAGGGCCGAAGACCTCGCAAAGTGTAGTGGGAAGAAGTCTGGATGAGTTCCTCTGCCTCGAATTTTTGCTGGTTAAAAACATACTGGTACTGGACTGTCAGATTGTAGCTATGGCAGCGGGTCACGGCGTAACCAAAGGGCTCCCACTGCAACGTCAGCTGCCGGGAACGGATGTCAACAACTTCCACATTCTGTGGTCCGTGGACAGGATCTGTGGAGAAAAGAAGAACAAAATAAATAACTTAAGGTTGAATTAATTTTTTTCTTCAAAGTCATCAGTCATCCATTCATATGCCTCTTTTTGGAGATGAGGAACAAGTACATGAGAGGTTAATGTCCAGTCCACACATGGATTCTGGCTCCTGAGCTTTCACTGGAAATCCTGTCAGAGGGCACTGACCAGAGGTCAGGCTTCCGATTCCTGTGAAACATCACTGAATCCAACAGCGGCAGCACGATTTAAGTAGCGTGGATGTTGCACTTCATTTTTACAAAACTCCCTCCCCACCCAGTAGCTTGGTGAATCCAGCCCTAAGTGATGCAAATACACAGGAGATGGCTGTCAGAGGAGAAGGAACAAACTTGTCATCTGGTACAAGAGTACAAGAATTGTGGGGCGGGCTGTCGGCCTGCCCCTGCCCCAGCCCCACTGCCTCTCCAGTTTTCAGCTCCTGGCAGGCACTCTTAAATGCTTCAGCAGTGGGGCCTACGAGCAGGCCATGCCCCTCCTTCAGTGAGCTTTCTGAGTCATCTCAACCTTGTGCCGATAAAAGTTTTATTTCAGAGCATATCAATGCCTTGGCCTCAGCAAAGTTTCATTGCTCTTTATTATTCTTTCTACAGTATCTGTCTGAGGTAAAGTTTGAATATTCATGTGTAAGAATCATTTTCACCTGCTGTTCCTTAATTTATTTTTAACAGCATAACTCAAACGCTCTGACTACAGACTCTGCCCTTTACATAAAATATAAATGCACGCATCGCTAGACATGCAGATATAAAGAATGAAGGATGAGTTAGTAAAATCAGTGTTTGAGATATGTCAGATGGTAATAATACTACACATGTCACAGTTTATCTGACATTTCTTCAGCTTGTACAGCTCGTTTGCTTTTTTGATCAATATATATCTAAGCAAGGTAATTAGAAAATACATAATTTCACAGTTCCTTGATTTATAGCACAATTTAGCGTCTCCCACTTCTCCAGTTCTGTTCCTTTCATAAGTTGAAATCATGAGAACATTTTAATGGAAACAAAACAAGTCATATGGACTCCTAAATACCAGTTACACTTCTCTGGAAGACATTCAAAGTAGAGAAAAAGCCTTCTTGTAATTCTTGAAAGTAAAGTACACACCAGCCACACTGACTTTAACCTACTAATGCATGGGCAGAAAGCATACTGTAACAACCAGTATATTCCATGTTACTTCTGAAAAAAATAAAAATAAAAATAAAAATAAAAATCACACCCTAGTGACTAGCACAGTAACTGTCAATGGGAAACAGCTACTTCTGAAGTGAACATTATTCTGGGTGTTTATACAGATACACACATGTGCAGCCACTTTTGGATTAGTATGGTTATTAAAGAACCAGGGGTCTAAAGGTAGTGAGTGGTTTAGTATTCCACATAAGTCATGTTATTCCCCAAGCATACAGAAAACACTTCTTAAATAAGGATCTTTAGCACTTTGTGTCAAAAGTGTATATATATATATATATATATGTATATATATGTTGAAATTAGAAAGCTTGTATGCATATACATACCCACATACTTCTGCATAGGTGATAATCATCCCTTTACTCTAAAACCACAGAAAGAGCATTTCTGTAGATGGCTCATATACATAATTAAGGTGAACCAAAGAATGGCTATATGACAGCTTTCAGCCTCTAAAACTATACGAGTAAGCACAAGATGCTTTAAGATGTGTTGAAAGAAAACCAAAACGAGATGCAGATGCTCGTCCTTCAGAACTTTCTGACGTAATCAACCTCAGACTCCACATTGGAATGGGGCTGAGACGCAGCAGAAACATTTCGTGCCACAACAATGGTGCAGCTGAAGATTGCAATTAACCTCCATGTTAATGTTATAGCGTTTTTTAAATTAGTTATTTTCTTTAAGTCAGTCATGTTATAGAATGAATGGGTAATGAGAGGGTGTTTGGTTTATTGATGTCAGATGTGTCGACTCTAAGGAACGGTAAGGACTCTAAGGGTAAGGTGTGACTGATTCAGCATCACTTCATCAAGCTGTATGTCCAAAACCTGGACTATGGATTATTACCTGAATTTCTCAGTTATTTCACCTTGTTCACATTTGCCCTTCCCTTTCTTACATAAAACTAAGTCTCACAAGCTGGTTCATGCTGACTAGTTTCTAATTATAACTCAAAATATTACTCTAAATGCTCTAAGATATACCCTGAGACTTTCATTACAGTAACCTGCCTATAAACAGCAGACGGGTTACAGTTACAAAGCAAGAAGTTAAACTACAGATCTCACAGACAGTCCAGAGACCCCCCTACATGAACGCAGAACATCCTGCACATGTATGCTTAAAATATGAGATTTGTCAGTCCGGTGGGGTGGGAAGAGCTGTCACGAAAAGAGGAATGGGATGCACATTTCAGAAATACCCATAGCCTCAGGAGTTTTCAAGAGCAGGTGTCGAGATTTGACATCTAATGGCCTTACAGATTCTTGAACAAAGGGGAATGAATAAATAAGTAAAAACTATTTAAATGTTAGGTTCAGAGAGAAACAAATGAGACTGAAATTAAATAAACAAATTGAAGCAAGACCTACAGAGCTTTATATTCACTCTGGCTCCCTCCTCTCACTTTCAATCACCTTTTTCTGAAAACAAACTATATAACTTTGAAAATGTTTTCCTGTAGTCATACACTCCAGCATAAGCCATTGAAACTCATTTTCATCAATGAGATTTTGTATTGTTTTTAAAGGATGGTGGTTCTACTAGATTCTCTATTTAATTCCTTCTGCACTTTAAAAGTGTATGTACCTTTCTGTTTCAATCTTAATCTCAAAATGTCTGTAGTACCTCCCCTGGGAACCTACTGTATAACATCAACTATTTTTCATATAATCACTTATTTTCCCCAATTCCCCAATTGAATATTGCATGCAATTCTGGGCTCCACAAGATAAAAAAAAAAAAAGCACGTTCAAGTACTTGAACATGTCCAGAGGAGGCCAACAGCGCTGGTGAAAGAGCTGGAAGGCACGTGCTGAGGAGAGGCTGAGAGAATGGCACAGAGCTGCACCAGGAGGGCTTCAGACAGGACATCAGCAAAAAGTTTCTTTACTGTGAGGGTGGACAAACACTGGAAAGGAACGGGCTTCCTAGAGAGGTGGTGTCCCATGCCTTTCAGTGCTCAACAGGCATTTGTACAATGCCCTCAAGAATTTGCTCTGATTTTTAGTTAGCCCTGAAGTAGTCAGGCGGTTGGACTCGATAACCTTTGCAAGTCCCTTTGAACTGAACTATTCTATTCTATATAATCCTCTACTACTGTAAGTATCTGAAGACTGGATGACCTGCTCCATTTCTGTATTCTTGGAAGTATAGCTTCACAATAAAGCAAGGAGAAACCTAAAAATTATTACTTGGTTAGTTTAAGAGACGCCGCTAATATAGATCTCAACTTCAGCTGCACAAAAAAAAACTACCGAAGCAAGACAAACAAACTGACCCAATTTGAACAGTTATGGATATATACATACCCATATTAAGACATCTGAGTAACCTGCATAAATTGAAATTTCTAACTGTCCTGAGACCTTGGAAAACCCATGGAAATTCTTAGCAGGCAGCAGTGATGGAACAGCTGTCACTGACGTATTAAAACTAGTCTTGAATCCATGCAAAGAAATCATACTCTTTGGGATTTCACTGTGCAAACATCGTATTTTCATTTCAGCCTGGCTGAACTGTTAATTACATCAAAACCAAGGACTGAATAGCATTTTTTAATATCACATCTCCCACCAATGCTTCAATATCTATCATTACTTTGGTAGGCTGCAGCACTTTGCAGGCCAGGAACCTTTCTGAACTGGTCGTGATGGGCACGTGGCCAGGATGGACACAAACTCTCCCGACAGGTCCTTTGGGTGTGCTCCAAGTCCTCGGTCCATGCAAGTGGAGGGTTTTGACCCAACAGCAACCTGCAGTGTTCAGGGACTGCATCTCCTGCTATCACCATTTCACAGAAAGTTGACTTTTACGACCGGTTTTATAATTTTCTTATTGAGTTTTACAGATCTAATTTTGTTCGCTGTAGTTGCCTTGCTCAAGGTGAGGTGTGGAAAAGGCAAAGGTTGATTTAGGTTATTAATAACAATTGTCTCTACTTCATACCCCACCATGCAGGGCAGAACAGCAAGGAAAGGAAGTAACAGCAAAGCACCAGGGTTTGAACACGGAGCTAAGGCTGAGCAGTGAAGTTAAACAGAGACAATCAGCTGCTGCCCTTCAGGTCAACTACCTGCTGCAGGAGCCTAATTGCAAGAAATCGTTACTGTCAGTGCAGACATGACATTGAGTGGAAGATGTCCATACTGCTCTGAGGCCCCATTGCCCATGTCTGCTGACCCTACAGAGAGCACGAGGCAGAGTTCGTTAGCAGTGCAGGTGTCCACTGATTGAATTCTGTTTCCCCACAGTGGGTTACAGAGACTGAGAATGCACAAAGGGAAGAAAGACAAGCATGACAGGTGTAGCAGCTTTCCCAGAGTCCTAACTGATGTTTTCTGAGAAAGCAGAGAAGGAAAACACGTGCAAGTCCAATTCCTGCCTTCCACTCGACACACCCACACCTGAGCTCATCGTCAGTCACTCCAAGGAGTTGAGACAGTGACTACTTTCCACGCAACAGCAACACAATTCTGATCATCAGTGAATCAGTAAATAGGATGTTTCCCTTTGTAGATTCCTACCTGTTCCACAAAGACATCATTCTCGTTCTGCAGATAGAAAACCAAACAGTAATATGTCTGACAATGATTCGATTCCAGGTACTCTCTATCTCACCTTTATCTCCTATTTCTCATCTTCCTCTTTAAATTTCCATAGGATGAAGCAAGCCTAAGGAAACATACCTACTAGCAAACTAACATAGCAAGATAAAACAAAGCAAAAGCATTCAACTGGTATGCCTTAAATATCCAATTCAATTGTGTGATGGCTCAGGATAAAACAGCCAACTCCACCGTGAGTGCCGTTCATCTCTTCAAAGACACGCTGACAGATGAGTTGCTCTATAAACGCCTTCCTTATCAATGTCCTACATGGGGACATTTCAGAACATCGGACAACTCTGTGCATTCCTGAAGTGCGGCATGTCTTTTTGGTGACAGAGATTCTGTGCTGAGCATCACAACTCATTCAGATGCTGCTCATCATATTTCAATGCCTTCCTAGCCTGAATGTGGTCTAAATGCCTTTTCAGACACAACAGATAAAAACACTGATTAAGCAGAGTTCCTTAGTCTGCCAATACCATAAAAGTGCTTTAGCTTTGCCCTTTTTTGCATAAAGAAAATTTCCCTACAATTTGAAACTTTTTTTTAAAACCAATTTGGGTGCCACTGCTCAAAAGACAGTGCAGACAAAGCTGAAGGTGATTATAGAGAAATGCACGTTCTTGCTGGTTCTGAGAGAAGAATCCTAGAATCACAGACTTCCAACATCTTCAAGACTCCCAACAGAGAAAAGACGACAACAGTCCAGACTAAAACAACAACATGGCCACAGAACAACCTGTTTGTTGAGATATCTACAATCACCTAAACCCCAAGCCACACAAAAAGAAATAGGTGTCATTACGCTGATGAACTAAAATAGGCCATTTGATGGCATTCTCTGAGACATATAGAAGGAGCACTGTCACATAGCTGAAGCTATTGTAAAAGAAAGATAAATAAGTTAGATAATGGAGTACATGCTTAGATAAGCTAGGGACTGAGCTCTCGCAACAGTTAACATGAGCATTTCACTTCAGTTCACAGTACATTTTCTTCATTTTTTTATTGATCTGCTTTTGTTTCAGTTGCGAATTTTACTTTGAATTCTGCATCAAAAGAAACCCAAGATTTCAATTTTTTTTTAAAAAAAGGAAACTTATTTCATGGGTTACAAAACCCATAAACATCCTCTAATCTCATAGAGATTGTTCAACAAAACCAAGACCAAAAAAAACAAAAAAAATTGACCCAAACACCCTTAAACTCAGCTGAGATCCATCTTTTTGAGAAGTCTGAGACCTTCCAACCTGTTCCCAAAGGCACCTCTCATACTTGCAGACCCAGGTCCGGCGCACCAGCAGGCAACTCAGAGCCTACCCCAGCACCGCGGGTGCTTGCTCTGACCCACACCCACAGCTGAGCTGCCAAACCTCCACTTGTAAACAACTTCAAGATAATTAAGCACTACCTTTTGTAAAAAAATAAAAAATAAAAATGTTTATTAGCATCTGTTTAAATGGAGTTTTTCATTAGAGTTTGAAAAAAGAGAAAGCTTTTGTCTTCTTGTACCTAAAACTATTGTTCCCTAACAAACTTAAAAATAATCATTTAAAGCAACAATAAAGGGTAATTACTGATTTTATTAAAAACATCTATCATGGATACACTTAGTGGTGGTATTCCATGGCTGGGAACAAAATGTACATTACTGAGCATTCTGATGATTAAATACAAAAGCATAATTAAATATGCTAATGAAAGTGAAATTACAAAGCAGGTAAACCACTTTTTTGGCAAGCACAATAAAATGTTTTTTTCCCCACAAATCTGTCTATTATGTATAAATAAAATATTTATTTTAGCTATTTTATTAACACGCGTGTGCATTTATTTTTATTACCTCTTTCCATGTGTACTTCTGCTGTTAGCTTCAAACGGAATATGTGGAAAAGATTACAATAATATATATAAGCTAGTTTCTGACAAAAAAATAAATTATCTCCGTAAAAATAAATAAGGTAATCAAAATAGTGGGTAAGCAAATGTTTGAGAGGTTTCCTCTACACATTCGCGGGTCTGTTGAATTATTCTGAAGAGCAGAGAGAGAGGCATTGCTCCCACAGATAGGTTTCCTCACATTTGTAACTGCAGCTTCCTTTTATGTCTGTGCAATCTGCAAGAGAAATTCTCTCGACTCTTTTGGAAGCCTTTCAAAAACAAACAAAAGCCATGGAAAATATTTTTCCATTTCCACTTGTCAGTCTAGTAGAAGGAGCTATCAGCTTGTGAAGCATAGGGTCTGTGTGGGCTATTGAAATACCTTAATTGCCCTAAGCCACTTGGGGCTTGTCCGGTTTTCTCGAGGTTCAAGAGAAGCAGCAACTCCCTTTTTCACCAGCAACAGGCGGTCAGATTCGATGAATATCTATATGATAAGGACTAGCTGATTTCCCTGTACTTGATGATATCTAAAGGGATTTTCTCTCTACAGCATACCATATTGACAGGAAAAAACGGTATTTTCAATTGCTAAGAATGCTAAGATTGGATAATTACTTAGGCAAAGTAGATAATGTCACAACTGTAAAAATAAGGCTAGACAAAGGAGAAGTCCTCGGGAGTGGGTGGTTGGATATTCAGCTACTGTAAGAGATGTCAGAGATGGTATCCAGAGATGTCAACCAGTTTCTTCCCCCAGTTTCTCCTTTAACTAGACCAGGAGTCTTTCAAATTCCTGCGGCTGCGTACTGGTTGCAAAGTATTTCAGAAACCTATTTTTAAACAGGGTCTAAATGCAATTTATGGCCAGCTGTTTAATTCTAATTTCATGCTCATGTCTTCCTTACACTAGAGTGTTGAAGTCAACAATGCAATACCATTAATGCCATGGATGGTTAACTATTATGTGAATGTACATATTTGAACAAATGTTCATTTCAAAATGCTATAGATACACTTTGGGACGGTGGAAGAAAGATAAAAGTTTGCTCTGACCAAAATGAATGCACTGTATTTAGCCCAATAATTGCCCATTTCCTAGGATATGGTTGCACTTTTAACTTACACAAAAAATAAAACAGAATAACTTCCTCCCTAAGCTTATCTGGTCCTAGAATTTCTGTTCAAAGATGTCCATGTCCCCAGGCAGGAAGCCATTCCCATTTTTTCTGGATTTTCTGCTTCAGTTAATGAGCCAGACTTGTTACATTGCATCAGCAAAAATCCAGCTGTGCTTCAACACCTGCTCACAAGAGGGACAGAAGAAAAAACTCTTCCAGCATCTTTCTGTAGGTGCCAATTATCCAGCACTGAGTTACAAACGACAAATGTCCCCTCACTTGCTTTACAATTGGCTCCAAGCACTTAACTCAGCTTTGTGAACTCATTGGGATGTCATTAGGCAGTAGCATCAACATGCAACTTCTCCAGGTATTTGCCAGAATCACAGCAGCCAGACACATTTTAGAACAGGGTTGATCAAATTTTTGCCTTTGGGACTTTTTCCACCAATAGTTCATCTGCTTTCAGTACAACCATAGCTCTCAAATGGCACAGAGAACCAGGATCACTGCTTTTTCTGCATTTTTTCATCTTTGCAGTGAAGAAGCAAGCAAATGTCTCATGAAAGGAGGAGTCCTGGGAAGAAGCGAGAGAAAAACTCCAGGAGAGCAGAGTACAAGGGGCAGGACCAGCACTTCTTTACCACCATTTATATCTCATTGGTGTACCACTAAAAAAACCTCAGAATTTCAGTGCAGACATTATGCACAAGAAAATACAGATAAACTAGTTCTTTAGGAACACTGTCAAGCCTATTAAGAGAGAGCTTCTAATGCAGGTAGGGCTCTTAGTGTAATCAGAACATACAGGCCTTTGTGTCAGGATTACAGCAGCCTTGTTAATAGCCCCAACACTCACTTTTTAAAGTCTCATTGAAATCCAAGTCTTTCTTTTTGCCCAAAATATCTTTTTTTTTTTTTTAAATGCAACTGGATTAATAGCCCAGAAGCGATTCAGTTCTAAACAATTCTAACTTGTTCCCAATACCTGTAACCTCCCTGCTGCCGCAGGGCACCACTGCACTGCTACAGGTTCCTGCCATCAGCCATACCCAGAGTTCATCCACTCCTTCGTGCTCCATGCTGCAAGAGGTGTGAGTCTGCAGCAGTCGAGGTGCTGCTCCTTCAGGAATGCTACCAAGCGGGTGAGCTCTCCTCTGGGCTCACGGCAGAGCTGACTTTATCCAGGAAGATACCCCAGGGAAACCTCAGACCACCTTATTGTTAAAAGCGAACCAAAAAAAAAAAGAGTAGGGTTGTCCAACAAATATCAAATTACTGCTGCTTTCTTTTGCTCAATACTATTTTATAACAGAAAGCTGTTAACTTCCCATTCTTAATCCTTATTTGCTGTGTAGGCTGGGACACATCCTTTAAAACTCTTCTGAGCTCATCCACATAGCAAAGCAAGTGATTAGCAGCCAGCTGTAGTGTTACAAGGGTATTAGCAGAGGTTTTTTTTAATAGTCATGGAAGGCACTTCCAGGGGACAGCATTGCATGAACTTGTGCACACCTACACATGTGCACACATCGTCCCTCCACATGGCCAATTCCATGCTAGAAGCATTCACCCATGCTGTTTATAGCTTGCTCAGAGAATGAAACTAGACTGTCATGAGGAAACTTTCTGCAGTCTTCAGAAGGGAAAAAGGTGAAGAATATAATGAAGATTTGAGAGCCCTGCAGAGGATGCTGGTGTTCAGTTTTTAAGCTTCCCTACGAAGTCCTATACTAGTGCATTTCTCTTGGAACTAGAAACCTGAGCCTCGGATTTAATGAAGGAAGGTCAACTCTAATGGACCTAGAGGTATAGAGGCATAAAATGGACTGTCTGTATGACAGACACTGGCCATGTCCTCATCTACAGCCCAATGGAAACACAGAGGAAGATTTACGGCTCTGCTTACTTTCTTCATATCATTGGCAGTAGCAGGCAATCAGTCCTCCACCAGCAGGAAATGAGCTTCACCATGACCAAAGAGCTGTGCTGCTACAACCAGCCACTCAGATACACAACACTGGAAGACACTGGGAGACTGGTGGCTTTCACGTGGATCCCACGAGGCTGGAGTGCAAGACCTGCATCTGGTTCTGGGGGCGCACTGCCCTCTCTTTGGGTTCCAAAACATAGGTGGTGAAACGACGTCTGGAGGTTACAATGCTAATGAGCAAGTTAGTTAGTCGTGCCCTAAAAGTGAGGGCAAGGCTTATTTGTCCACATCAAGATCTTTATACTTTAAAGTGTTTTGTTGTTGTTGTTGTTGATTTTTTCTGTGTGAATGAAGCTCTTGCACTTGCCATTTCTTACTGCATACAAAAGAAAGAACCGAAGTGGAAAAAAAAGCAGCGTGTTTTGTTTTCGGCAACTATGGCTTGATTCTTTGCTGCCATGGCTTTAACAACAAGGCTTGAAGGAAGTAGATGAGCATTCATGTGTTAAAAAAAAGCCTATGTTTTTAACAGAATTAGGCAGCTGAGCTCATTTCCACCCCATTAGGATCAGTCTATGAGACAGTGCTGCCAAATGAAAGCGCAAGAGATTAGTTTTCCCCTCACTAGCCTAAGCAATGCTCTGGGCGCCAAATACAGATCACAACACTTTTCAGGGATATTGCAAAGCTCGTGCAGGGAACTGATCCAGATCCTGCCTTTCAATTTCTCAGCAAAGCCATTTCCACACAAATACACCACTGTGCCCTGAAAGAGTTTATTTTGAAATGGAAAGAGGAGAAAGGATGTAGATTCTTATTGGAAATCCATTTGCTGAAAGTGTGTTAAGGAAGCTAAGTTTCTAAGAAAAGATCTGTTAATATGTCACTGAAACATTCCAATAACCACTGCCACAGTTTGGCATCACAGGTCTGCTAGTTGTAGCAGCATTTATGGCGAGACACCCTTTTTGTTCATTTCATGTAGCCTTGAATTAATATACAGAAAAGACTGTGTTCCTAATTTCTTTTTCCTCTAATACTCCTACCTAAAACAAGTGCTGAAAAAAATCACTTTGATGGTTGGTTGTCCTCCAGCTGTTAATGATTTCCTTCTCTTCAGAGCAAAGGGTAATAAAGAAGGGCAGAGAAAAAAATAGTTACTGCTTTACTATTAAAATAACAATATTCCTACCAGATAGGCATTAGCATTTGCTCCCTAGATAGTTATAATTCATCTCAAGCAGCAGAATATTAGATATGTCAGGGATCTCCAACTGGCATCCACTCAGCTCCACTCTCTCAAGACTTAAAGATGCAACCACTTTCTCTTCCCTATTAATCTTCAGAAAACCTCCTGTGAAGCTCAATATCCAAGAGCATTACAGCTACAAAGTGAAGCAATCAGTTGTTGGGACCAGCTGGTATTAGGGTTGCATGTGCAATGTGAACGTTTATTATTTGTGCATACATACCGTGCCTGTGGTGGGCCTGAGATTTTTAAGCACCTAAGGTATCAGGGGACACAAAAAGAGCTCGTCTAACCCCTCCAGTACGAGGGTGTCAGCCTGATCCCCATCAGTGCCTGGGTCTTAGTCTCAGACCTCCTTCATGCATTCCTCTTCCATCCTCAGAAGATGTCCCAGCTCCCACTCCCCATGCCCAGCTGCCCTACGCAAACATCTACTTTCCTACCCTCTTCTCCCAATTCTTCTTTAAAGCCACCTCCCCATTTCCCCTCTGCCAACTCTCCAGTGAAGAGTTCAGCTCCAGCAGATTTCTCCTCCAGACCGACCGAGCACAGCAGGGGACACCTTTTCCTCTAGAGGCCTAAGGATCCTTTCACTTCCAATCCTGGGCTCAACCTTGGACAGGCCAAGAGCAACTCAGAGAAACTGAAGCCTTTTCAAAATTTAGCTATTACCATCTGTGAACCTTCTCCTGCATATACACGGGCTATAATTTTTCTTCCATTTCATCTAATTTAATTGCACAGATTGTGATAGGTTTTCAAGTTGACAGGAGAAAAAAAAAAAAGGCAAACTACACCACAAAATGCAGAGTGAAAGGTTAGCCTTAGAGATGGATCAACTGCTTCCTCTGGAAGATGTAAGCTCAAGCTTAAAAACTGAATAATGGTTATGGAAATGGTCAAAGATTTCCAAAGCATTCACCATGCTGCAGGTTTCGTACTTCTAACATCTCAGCCCCAATAACACAATTTGACAGGCCCTAACGAGACAGTCCTTACAATGGACCACAGGAAGCTTCAGGCCACAGACGCTGCTGCCTGCTGCACCTCCAGCCCTTCCTGGTGTTTCTTCTTTACGTCATGTCTAGATTAATCTATATTCCCAGGCAAACTCTCCTTGTGTACATAACAACATAGTTAAGGTTGTATATACAAGAGTAACGTTCAGCTGGTTTTCATATCGAGGCTAAGATCCTGGAGCACGGATTCCCTTTCTCTACGTGCCTATCATAGCACCTCACACAAAACGGGAGGCTTTCACAATATTTGCTGAAGTACGCATATGAAATTGTTAAAAAAAAATCAAGACTGTTAGATAGAAAATAATGTAAGGCTCAAGATCGGTGGAAAACACTGCAGAGAAAAGGACTACAAAGGACCCAAATTCCTCTGCACATCACAGTCAGACATGAAAACGCTCAACACAAAAGGCTTGCCTAACGACTGCCTACTTTCATTACCACTACATCTAATGGAAACACTAACCCTTGCCTTCATTATACTTCCCAAAAGAACACAAAAATAAAAAGACAATGACCAGCTCTCAGCACCAAATTAAAATTTAGGAGGTCAATCACAGCAGGTAAAAAGCTGTTCTTGTTTTCTGATACTCAGTGTATCTGCCTTATTCATTGTCTATGTTCTCTAATGCAGACACTGCTAGCAGTATTAAATAGTACAAGACCACCTAATGGAAACCTAACAGCTCGGGGAAGCGTTCGGTACCAGTATACTCATCAAAATAAAATTCTCCGGTGAGAGCAGTTTATTGATTTGTGTATTTTACTTTCTCTGGGATTATTGTTCAATTACTTTTATCCTTGGAGATGAAAGCAGCTGAATGTAACATCAAAAGCGGACAGAAAAAGTCGCATGTTTCAATTTTTCTTTCAAATCTGCATAATATCCATTACAGATCCGATTTTCAAGAGAGCCCCCTGAGAGCAACAGTGGAGGGTAACTGCATCAGACATATAACCCATCCACATTTTCTCTTAATTATTTTGGCAGAAGCTAGCATCTTTTCCATAAAGCAAATGACAGCCTGCAGAAGCCACCTGACCACAGCTCCCTTCATCAGGTGAGCTGCTTGCTAATCGTTGATATGATTAGTAGTTTATCACCACTTAATAAATACAAACACAGCATAAAATTTCTACTACTAACTTGTAGTACCATTAAAGAGCTTTAAGCATGGTGGTGGTCAAGAGACCATGAAAATGCCATTTTGCTGGTCTGCATTCATTCTTCACTAAAAGCTTTTCATGCTCTGTTTGCATGAAAAAAAATTAGATTCTTATAATTGCCAACCCTCTGTTCTTACTATGGGACATAGTCCCTTGTCATTTTTGTTTTGCTACACACATCACGACCAGCGCAGCAAATGGAATCAGGATCTTGCTGTCTTGTTTGAGAGGCGCACGTAAGAGGAATTGAACAGTGCTCCTTTCCACCCGCATGAAGTGAGCTTTGCTCCGCAGCCATCAGGTGAAACTGGTTTGAGGTCTTCAAATATGAAAAGCCGCATGCTCTGAAGTTAAAACTCCACAAGGATGACTTTATAATGAATAGTGAACCAGCAGAATAGTTGCTGTGTTTTATGCGGCAGGGACACTAGCACCATAGTTCAACTTGCAAGTGGTACCCTCAGTGATCACAACCCTCAACTGTAAAACTCATCAGACAGACGACCTTACTAGCAACCACATAGCCACTGACAGCATGAACATACATTTTGTTAAAGGCAGGAGTGCAATAAAATTGTGAATTTAAAAAATACACACACTTCCCAACTTACACTTTTGAGGAGTAATTGTTTCCTTAGCTGTAAGAGGTACTATCCATTTTAGATACCGATAGTTCAGTACTGTGACTTGGCTCCTAGCTGCTCCTCGAGCAGACTGTGTGCTTGCCTACACAGGTAAGAGGAAGAGTGCTCCCTGAATTCACAGAGGAAGCATGTTTAGCTATAGACTGGACCAGAAAGCCACTCTGAGACCAGACAGAAATGGAACACTGGAGGTCCCGACCACTGCAGATGGATTTTTATTGCAGTTGAGCTACTCATCTGCCGAGGTGTTTTGTCTTTTTACAACAGGCTGTTGTACAATGAGGTCCCTGCAAAGCTATTTCAGAAAAAGTTGGAATGTCAAGCACATTGCTTTTCTTTTAGTGATGCAATTACAATCCTTAAGTCATATTACTGAACTTTAAAATATTGTTTCTAGGGGCAATAGATTTTACCCAAAGTGATATTAGTGCTCCACCTCTACATTAAAGAAAAATCACTTGAGAACTTGCAGCAACACATTTAAAGTCCATTAGTATGCGTTTTCAAATGTCATGCCTTGAATGCGACAGTCAAATTCCTGAATCAATCAGCCAAAGGGAATTATTTTACTCAGAAGTTATGTGAATAGAAAGTAGCAGAAAACAAAGTGTAGAATAACTTTACATTGGAACTTAAACACTTAAAATAGGTGTTTTGGTGAAATAAGAAGCAACAGACTATGTGCACCTGCCCCATGGGATGATGAATTGCAGAACATTTTAGTTTAGGTTGGTTGTTTTTTTTTTTTCCTGTAGTAGACCAAGGGTTGGGTTTTGTTCTGCCCTACAAGTATTGCCCAGGATGCTGTTCGGTGCCTGAACACTAGCTCGCTAGTTGGGTACGCACCAAACACAAGGACAAACACAGCATTTGCCAGCTGCAGTTTGTCTACAGGCACAGTCTGCATCTGTATTTTTGATGTCGTGCTCATTCTCAGCTAAGTTTTCAAATACATGCATGAATCGATATGCAAAATAGGCAACGCATAGTTTCTACAGTTAGAAATTCTGCTTTGGAGTATCCTTGTACACTGGCTGACTCACACGCATGGCAGATTCTGACCTCAGTGCTGAAATAACATTAGAGGCTATGAATCCCTTCCGTCCTGGCTCACATCCCATTATCCCAGCACAGCATATTTAACATATTCGTAAGATAACTCTCATTCATCTGAATACTTTGCATGCTTTGATGGCTTTCAAATACAAAAGTGAATGAACTCAGCAGGAAATCTCCAAAAATTTACCATGACTCATACTGCCCTTCATTTCCAGTGTGGCATTTGCGTTAATATCTTCTGTTTGTTTTTACCTGCCAGCAACTCCACTCAAATCAGAGATATTTTTTTCCCCTGCAGACAGACAGTAGTGGTGATACCTTCAATGTGAAAGACAGACGGTATATAAGATCAATCAGTATCAACAGTCGCTGATTTTATTTCTTTCACGCAACCTCTGAGCTGGTCTGATAAGCATTTAATCCAGAGCAACCACTGCTGGTGAAGCATCTTGTCTAAAAGCAGACAACTAAATAATCTTGTGACCTGGTCCTGCATAGAGTGAAGATAGTTGATGGGGAAAAAGTCACCTACCGTTATTTTCATATTTCCTTTTATAATGATGGGCCAGTAGTAACCAATAGAGCATTAAAAAATACACTCTGTATTAGCAAATGGCAAGGGAAATAACCTTCTGATTAAAATGTAGCTAAGAAAAATCTATCAGGTTTTAAAGTAGACCTCTGTAATTGTACAGAGAAAAAAAGATTTTACATCATAATGAGTAGCAAAATAAGGCAATGAGACTTGTTAGTCTAAGAGACCCTCTCTAGTTAGATGAATCACACTGAAAATATTAAAAAAAATGAGAAAACACCTTGAAGCAAGTCACAATTCGTAGCAGACCCATTCATTCAAAGCTCGAGCCTTTTGCACAAACTACTTTCTAATTATTCCATATTAGAACACTACACTTGGTGTTTGCAGAGATTTGTGATAACGCTGGGTGAAATCCTCTGCAAAACTCGAAAATGAAACACGGAGGCTCCCAAGCACCATATACAGCAACAAGGAAACATCCAACCTAAGACAGCCATTTAAATGGGAACTGAGATTTACATGTTTTGCTGGAAAGACAACCATTGCCATTAGAATCCTAGAATCACTAAGGTTGGAAAAGACCTCCAAGATCATCTGGTCCAAACATCCCTCTACCACCAATGTCACCCACTAAACCATGTCCCCAAGCACCATGTCCAACCTTCCCTTGAACACCCTCAGAGACAGTGACTCCACCACCTCCCTGGGCAACCCGTCCCAATGCCTGACTGCTCGTTCTGAGAAGAAATGTCTCCTCATTTCCAACCTGAACCTCCCCTGGCACAACTTGAGGCCATTCCCTCTAGTCCTATCACTGGTTACCTGTGAGAAAAGGCTGACCCCCAGCTCCCCACACCTTCCTTTCAGGTGGTTGTAGAGAGCAATGAGGTCTCCCCTGAGCCTCCTCTTTTCCAGACCAAACCACCCCAGCTCCCTCAGCCGCTCCTCACAGGACTTGTGTCCCAGGCCCTTCACCAGCTTCGTAGCCCTTCTCTGGACATGCTCCAGGGCCTCGACGTCCTTCTTGCAGTGAGGGGCCCAAAACTGAACACAGCACTCGAGGTGCGGCCTCACCAGAGCAGAGCACAGGGGGACGATCACCTCCCTGCTCCTGCTGACTGCACTATTCCTGATACAAGCCAGGGTCCTGTGGGCCTTCTTGGCCACCTGGGCACACTGCTGGCTCATGCTGAGGCAAGCATCAGTCAGCACCCCCAGATCCTTTTCCTCTGCACAGCTTTCCAGCCATTCTGCCCCAAGCCTGTAGTGCTGCATGGGGTTGTTGTGCCCCAAGTGGAGGACCTGGTACTTAGCCATGTTGAATCTCATCCCATGGCCTCGGTCTATCGACCCATCCTGTCCAGGTCCCTCTGCAGGGCCTTCCTGCCCTCTGGCGGATCGACGCTTCCCCCCCAGCTTGGTGTTGTCTGCAATTATTTTGGCACAGAAGAGGCTCAGGCTGAGTTTCTTTAAATAAATGTGCCGGGCATCAACTAGCTGGAAAAAAACAAAAGTGCTGCTTTCTCACACAGTAACTATGATGGGATTATCAATTTAAGAACATGTATATTAAGAAGGATTATATTTACAATTGAACTCAAGCTCAAAACTGATATCGTGTATACAAATAAAGAAAATCACTGGACTGCCATTTCACTTTTGCTGAACATTTTTCTGGGTGCTTCTTCATTCTCATGCTGTACTTTGTACCAAAGTCTACAGTGCCTGGGTACGGTAAAGGTGATTCCAGCTCCATGTATATAATAGGAAGCCAGATGGCCGCATAAGGGTTAATGAACAAGATTTAAAAAATCCTAAGAACAGTTTCTAAGTTAGAGATTACCCATACAGTATTAATCTCTTTATATACTTCCATAGCAGCTGCTACAAAAGTACACCAAAAAAAGTTCAGTGTTATTATACAGGAAGCTGTATAAGGAGATTTCTGTACCAACTCATAGCAGTTCAAATTTGTAACTTCAATTTTTGTTAAAAGTATTACTGCAACGAGACTTGCACTTGATTGGAATAAATTCATCAGAGTCAGTTTGAATAACACATCCACTTGCAGGTAGTCTCATTACAGAGGCAATGCATCCAGCGACAGCTCCCAGGGTGTCAGACTGAGAAAAGGAAGCAAAGCAATAACCTTTTCACAGTGCAGCGGGGTCTACCATCTAGCCAAGTTCCTTAAAGGTATCAAGGGCTTCAGGCCCATTACACCTCAGCTTAATAAATATAGGAACTTCTTAATGCCAAAAGATAAAACTCCAACCCTGCAAACAGAAGACGTCATTGTGCCGGATGAGATGCAAGGAATATTGCTGTTACATGTAAAATCCTCTTTCACATGCCCTGCATAAAACATGTCAATTAATACTATTGCTTCATTTATAGCCAAAGCAAAGCAGTATGAAACAGAAGCACTGACACTGCAACAGTCACTGGCGATCTCCTGGGAAAACCACAAAGCAAGGAAGAACCTCCTCTCATAATGCATCACACTATCGATGCAGAGTTCCACAAAGCACAAACTCATCTTGTAGCAAATTATTGAGTCTTTCTGTTTCTTCCTCTAAGAATAAAATTTTGATCTCTAGATAAAATCTCTTTTGTCTGTCTAGGACAAAGCAACACACTTGTCATCTATTAACCACGCTTACCTGCTTGCTTATAAGTATGTATCCAACCTAGCTTTAAAATTGATAGTTTGAGCATCATTAGCAGTGTAGCTACTGAAACTCCACATATGCTGCAAAGCCTACTGCATAAACTCAGTAAATACTGGACTGTGAACTCCTGCTGAATCCCATCCTCTTCTGGGCCACGCTTCCAAGAGGTAGTTTAACACTAGCTTGAGGACATCTCCAAAACCAGCAGGCAATAACACTAAAGAGCAAAAAAGTATAGGGTATTCTGTAAATGTATAGTCGAACAGCCAGAAAACAAGTAATGTATGAGGAAAGAACCAGAAATTAAGAATAAAAAATCAGCTACAGGGTTAATATTCTTGTGAAGCTAATCCTCCTATCCAAGACATGACAAATCCAACTTCCCAGGAGATGGCTTTGAGACGTGAAATAAAGCTGCATTCAGCAGCAATGGACAGAACATGTCTGGTGCTTCTATAATAAGCAGAAATTAATACTCAGGTAGAAATAACCATAAATCAGTCTTACTTAGCTCATCAGCTGAAATACCAGCCTTTACATAGGAATACTTTTTTGGCATTGCCAATCTTACACTTCATTGTGATAAAAAGCCAGCCTTGTCAGTTAATCCTGGTCTGCTAATCAGGAAGGGTGGGAACCTGAGAAGTGGAGCTTGCATCCAACTGCTCCCATCTGAAACGCTGACGTGCCAAAGGCTGCTCCACTCTGTGCGTGCCCTTGTCTCCATCTTAGAAGCTGGGAATGATATGGAACAATATCCTGAATTAAGTATGAAAGTAACAGGCTTCCAAAATGGTAATCCCAAAACTGCAATTTTGATGATTTACAATCATCAGTAACAAATAGCAGATGACCCCGAAGCAGATCAAATGTATTGCTCAGCATTTGAGGCCTGATTCACAAGTGGAATGGATTTTATTATGCAAGTAATCATTATATATGCATAAAGATCTACAGAATTTGGACAGTAAACAATGGTGATGAAAACTATTCCGGTATGTTAATATGAAAAGAGTTTTCATGGGAAGACAGCTGCTGTATTTTGGATCAGACTATACTCTGAAAAAGCAGTCCTGGATGTTTTTGTCCACGATACGTGGTGTTGTAAAAGGAACTATGAAATTTGATGTCTCTACTTTGATTAGAGGTGTATAAGATCTAACATATTTGACAGAAAGTCCATAACTGACTTTTTTTTCATATGTTTATGCCTAATGCTTCAAAAGAAATGAAAACCACCATCCTGAGTTAGGTGCACAGCACAGTACAGAAGGAGGCATACATGTGGGCTGCATGGGCAGAGGCTGAAGCTCTAATGAACAAGTCCCATTCTTGGAATAGGAAGTAAAGTAAAAAACCCTCTCCTAATTTTTTCCCTAGAACTTCTCAATAGAGTACTTGATAATACTAAAAAAAAAAAAAAATCTTAGGTTTGCTATTCATCAAGTGAGCATGACATGAGAAAAGGGAACATTCAAATGGATTTCAATTTCTACCTATATCCAGGAGGAAAAAATATCCTTGAAGTTGAGCAGGAAAAAAAACCTTGGCCCACAGATACAATAAATACATGGATGAAGGAATCCAAAATCATTTTATTAGAGACAGCCATTCTCCTTCATGCTTGGAAGCTTCCAACTTATCCTGACACAAAGACTGCTGTAACTTGATATTTCTGTTTCAACTGACGTTCTTGTAAAAGGTCAGTCAGTTTGGGAAAATCCTGCTGCTGCAACAGAAGCAATAGGAATATACACTGGCTATTTGTGGGGATTTGCTCCCCTCCCAGTCCCTCGACCATGCAAGGGCTGAGGTTTCTGCCTCAGCTACTGCAGCACCAATAAAGACTCACAGAGATCCACCCATAGCTTAGTGAAGACAGAGGGAAATCACTCTCATTCATTAGGAAGTTTGCTTTCATCTCAAAACTTTCATTTCATAGTTCAAAATTGCAATACTAATCAAATGGGAATAGAAAGGAGTTTCTTTAATGAGCATGCTGTACTAATGAAAGGCAGCTGAAGCCCTCTATACAGAGGAGAACCACAAACATTAAAGACATTGGTCCTGTGAGTTTCTCTCTGTTGTGGGTAATTCCTGAAAGGCCCACTTTTATGAATGAACTTTGGCATAGAAATGGAGGTGCTGCTCGATTTCTGCCTTGCTGGAGTTCAGCTGCTGGTGCTCAGCTGCAGGTAGCTGGAACCCTGGATCGGCCAAGAGCTAACATGAGACAGACCTGTGAAAAACCACGAGGGAAGAGGCTCCCCTCCTTTGCTTGGATGTTTTTTTCCCCCTGCTCTGTGTTTGACCCACACAGCAGCAGCATCTTTGCCCCACTGATCTGGACCCAGCCCACCTCTTGCTGTTCCATTAAAATTTCTGTGTTTGCCATTGAATTCTGAAATTAAAACAAACCTTAATATTCCTTATATAAATACATGGGCAGTCTTTTAGCTTCCTTAGATGCTTTTTGTTTCCTTTGAATTTTTAGCAAACTTTTGTTTCATCCATTCTCATTGTTTTTAATAGCAAGGACTGAGCTTCCTATCTGGATGTTCTTTCGTCCATTCCAGGCAGGGCTTTTGCCAGCTGATAATCACAGTTGACATGTTTATATTGACCTATTTAGAATCTCAAATGGTTATAAAAGACTGCAAAGCTTTTTAAAAGGCAGAAGTGTTATTCAAAAGTATAATGGTCCCATTTGTCAAAAATGCAAGTTTGCCCTTTAGCACAGACCTGGTGCATCAAATAGTCTCCAGACAAAGTCCTCCTTTCAGAACAGCTGCGCTCTTCAGGTTTTTGCTGCTGACATTGAAAATCCACTTCAACCCCAGTTCAGAGGGCAACCATTTTGCCTCAGCCTGCTCAAGAAGAAATGAAAGTTGATTGTCCCCAGCACCAGCAGCCACCATTGAACATGCCTTTAACATATCTTCACTCTTTATAGATTTTCAGACGCAATAAGGAAGAAAAAGGAAGGAAAACCCAGGGAAGGAAATGCCTGTGCTGGAGATGGAGCACAGGATAAGCCCTCAAGTGAGAGCCATTGTCAAGTTTCTGAGGTTTCCATGCTACTTATAAAACATTTTAGATTGTGTTTCAGTACAACCTCTGCACCTTTTTTTTCTTTCCCTATGACAGGTAACCTTGGAGATAAAATTGTTCGTGAATCAGCAAATACTTGCATGTGTTCTTAAGATCTGCTGAAGTGAGATATTTACATCCTTATATAATCCTAAGAGGAAACAGGTGGCTCTTCAATGTACTTGTGGCTTTTTCAATCACATGCTTAGGCTCACAGAACAGGGACTCGGGGTGGGTGGTTAGTTGCTGTGTAATTGCCCTGCTATGGTAGGCAGCGTTATAGAAGCACTGAAATCACCCTCACTAAACAGGAATGCATTGGTTTTCTTGTATGCAATTTGTAGTATGGTTTTTGTCTTGAATAGTTTTCCTTTTGCATTTGAATGCAAACTGAACACATTTATTTCCATCTACTTTCACAGGTTACTTTACATTCAAATTATAGGAACTCATATGCACATTATGCTACAGACTAAACAATATAAATGGGGTGTGTGCTGGAATACTTAGAGCAACTAAAACAAGAAACAAGTCTAAAGTTCTCGCATTTCTCCCAAAGTAACAGAAAAACTGCAGCCCACATGTGCACTATGCAGACAATACTGAGATCACTGCATCAAAAACACGACCAAATAGATGGAAAAACTCAGGGTTAGGAAGCAACACAAAAAATTATTTCTTCCAAGGGGCATTATGCAAGCAGTACCGTAAGGCAGGGTTCTCTGACACGCTGACGTGCCTGCCTTCTAATGGTCCCTGGGCAATGCCTTGGCTATTTCTCTGTTGCAGTCAAATTAAAGCACTCAGATTTGCTCATTATCTAATGCATCCAAATGAGTTTCAGGAGTTCTGGAGACTGAAAGCACACTTGCAAATTAGTAGCTACTGACCCGTCATTGGCCTTCAATGTGTGATCAATAGTGTAGACAGTACCAGAGAGGATAAGATTGAAGATGGAAATTCTTCAAGATGTCAATGAGATCAGTAGCATCACAATCAGAAGTCGTCAAACTGCATTACAAGACATATACTTTTAAATACAGCTTTTCCTTAGAATTGTTTTAGGCCACCTGTTAGTCAAGGCTTTTTAACTCAAAAGCTGCTCTAAAGTGAACTAGCTCAAGTGTTCAGATTATACACCACCATCATTACATTTCCGTGCAAGAGGTTCAGTAGCACAATCACTGTTCCCAAAGCAACAAGTTTTGAAATGATATCCTTCTAACTTGCCAACACAAATACTCATACAGTCTCGGACATCAACACATAGCAGAAAAGGTGAAAGAAAAGTATAAATACTCTTCTTTTCCGAAACATCGTGTTTACATGAACAAGGGAGTTTAATTTAGATACGCCTCAGAGGACCATAGATCATTAAGATAATCTCTGTCTTTGTAAAGCATGCTGTAGGAAATGAGCTGGCACTGCAATTTCCATTCTAAGCTTAAATGCCCCAGGCAGATACTACAAATTTTAATATATTTCCCGAGACTGAGGTTTAATAGAATTAGTTTGCTTTTTCCTTCTTAATTTCCATTCAACTATTCATAGCCATATTCTCGTTATCATCCCCAATTCTTCTTCCCCTTAAATATTTACAAATGCCTAAATTATTATTATTTTTTATTTTCTGCCCAGATGTTGGCCAACAGAAGCGCTATATGTACATCTAATTACCTCTTCACAGCCCATGTCTCTTTCCAGTTCCTGGAGCATTTTGAGTACTATTATATCTAATTCTTCCAGTTTTCAGCATGTTGAAGATACCTACTGATTATTATAGCGTGTTCAGGAACATAGTTTCTCTCCTTCACATCTCTACACGCTTTCATCCAGAATGAGATATGCCTCCTAACTCATAAGACTGGTAGGTCCAGAAGTCATATCCAGAATGCCATGCGAGTAAATGTGAAAAAAAACAACATTCTAAATTCAAGTTGCACAAGAAAAGACAAGAAAATAAATCAGCTGGCACAGAAACACACTCTTGCTGATTACCAGCATTTTAGTTATGTCAGGATCCGCAGCATTCCCTAACTGCTCTGCCTGCAAAGTAAAACGAATGCAACAAATGAAATCACCTTACTTAGTAAACGTCAGAAAACAATTTAAGTAAGGTTAAGTGAGCAATGGATGACTCAATTATTATCAAGCAGCATTTATACTGTCTTTCAGGAAATTCTTGCGCACAGGAAAATTTCTGAAAAACTAAGGGAACTAGTATGTACGCCATTCATGCCAGAAAACAGGCATTTACCTGCCTCTTTTTGCCCTAATTTTGAACTCAGGATCACAAAATACTCTCAGAAAAATATTATCTGAAGCCAACATTTCAGTGCACAAATTTAGGCATTATTTTGGGAATATGAGTAAGCATAAAAAATTGTCACGAATAAATCATGAGGAAATAAATTTAGAAAACAGAGGGAGATGAGATGAGAGCTAGGCAAACATTTGCAGAACCACAAGAGAAAGGGTAAGATGTTTCAAACACTGCAGGCAGAAGTGGAGAGGGATTTGGAGGATGTTCCTTATCGGAGATGGCAAGGAAACTCTCATCTTTCCCTTTCAATCACTTCCCAAAAACCCTTCCAAAGTTTGTTTATTCAAATTAAGCAGAACTTGGGCCAAAATGTAACCAAAGACATTTACTGCATCCCAAATCTCAATTCTAATTCCGAAACAGCAATTACATCTGTGCTGAGATATGCCAGCTTTGCACTAAAAAGCAAAATAGAGGACTTTGAATAAATTTGATTCAACTCAAAAGTTTCCGTGGCATTGTATATATCTTAGCTTCATTTCTTTCTGTAATATTCAGCATCAAAAATAAGCATGCCTCTTATCCTGGGAGGATGAACTAATTACTGCTTGTTTCCTGGTGATCTTATTAAGAACTTTATGAAACTTCATCCTCACTAAACACCAAGAGCATGAGACCCATGCTTTCTCCCATTTTTATAGTCTAATTAGCATGCCATTGCAAGAGGTTAATAATCTACTTTATTTCAAGGAGATGTTTGTTTAATAGTCAAAAATCTGCACATGGTACACATCATTCATTGAAGCAATCAAAAGAATGCGCTCCAGTCAACACCATTTATCAATGTCAACCAGAACAGCAATTACATTTCATCCAACAAAAAACAGACAGACAGGCATCACATATTTGATGACAGACAAAAATATCATCTGGAGGGCTCCCATCAAGTCCCCACTGACACAAAATTGTACATAGCTATTTGTGATAGTAAAGAAATGTATTGCTTTGGAGTAGTCAGAAAACAAAATTTTAACATATTTGTCCAGGGGATGGGCATGAGAGCAGGGATAGATTAAGAACATAGATCTTGAATGATCAAAAGAAAAAAAAAACAACAAAATTTACAATGGTTTGATTTGTCGAACTGTATTACAGTGATTTGTTTTTTGTTTTTTTGATTTCTGTAAAGCCAGAGTAACTCCATTAAAATATTAGTTCTCTGGTGAAAAGCTGGATGCAGCAGAAGAGACTGTGATGCAGGTTGTTTTATGAAGCGAACGCATGGAATCACAAAGCTATTAAACATTCAGCGCTCTTCTCTGCTTAACACCAGCCACAATATGCTTTATTGCCTCATGTTTATCTCAAAGTGGTACCTAGAGTATCCAGTCAAGGTTAATGCACTATCACGTGTACAGAGCTCCGTGAAGTCATAGGGGCTATCCGGTGACTTAGAATATATTAAGAGAAGTCACACACAGTTAAAGACAGAACCTATATATAAGGAGCATATCATTAGGTGGAATACATGCATATTTCTTAGGTTTTTCAAAAACCGTTAAGGAAAGTATGAGAAGTGATAAGGAAGTGAGGGGAAGTGAAGGGAGAAAAAATTATCTTCGCTGAGGGTTTTCAGTATCATACTCATCAACGTTGCACAGCTTTGGTCTACGGCCATCTGTTGAGACCCTTAAAAACAGCATTGTCCTTTTAGATTGTCTTCCTAAACAAGCACAATAAAGCCTGAACCAATCTTCTGTTAGAACTAGATATGCCAACTGTTGCAAGAACCTTAAAGCCATCTTAGCCACATTGCCTAAAATTCCCAGTAAATAGACCTGTTTTCCTTGCTTTTATGTATGAACCTAGTTCTCAATAGCAACAAAACACTCCAAGCAGCAAATTTCTAGATATTAATGAATTTCTCAGGTGGTTTAAGCCACTTAATCTTTGGCCTCATGCCTTATAGTAATACCCAAGACAGACTATAATCACCCAGAAATGCATTGCTTGATGTGTCTTTATTGCTTAATTATCAAGGTGAGATGCTCATATTTAATTAGGCATTTAATCATAAACACAGATCTCTAAGTATTACTACCAAAAAAGTTTGCTTAGCTGAATAATATCGTTTATCTTTTGCTGTTGTTGTTCCGTTCTTGCATGATATTAAATTATACTTTGGAGTATAGTTGTTAACTTTGCCAAATGGATCTTGAAGCAGAAATTATATAGCAAGCTTTGATTTTATGTAGTAATGTTGGGTCAAAACTGCAGGGCTCTCCTCAGCTAGCTTTCCTATAAGGTCAACTCAAGGTTATCACAACCTCACCTAGTCCTGTGGATCGAATCCAAACCTGTTTTGAGTGTTAAATCACAGAATGGTTTGGGTGGGAAGGGACCTTGAAGTTCACCCAGCCCCAACCCCTGCCCTGGTCAGGGCCCCCTGCCCCCAGCCCAGGCTGCCCCCAGCCCCATCCAGCCTGGCCTTGGGCACCCCCAGCGCCTCGGGGCAGACCAGGCCAGGGCCTCACCTCTTTCAGACTGAAAACTATCAATGCGTAAGTACTACTACAGTCATCTTGGTTACGCTGGATAAAACCATTTATGAAGTTTTGACCTGCATAGGGAAGATGTGGGTCTGTCTGTCAGCTCCAAACAGGTGGAGCATGTCCTCCCAAACCCTTCCTTCCTAAGGTTTACCAGCAGGCCTCTAAGGCTCAGTGTGAGAAGGCTATAGAAACATATGACGGGACAGAGCCTTGAAACATTATATACTCCATTTCTTAGCCCCACGCCATAATTACCTCTACCCGTGTTGTTCCTGACAGATGCCTGGTTAAATTCTTCTTCTTCAGTGGTGTGATGCCTGTGCAACCTCCTCACACAGTCCAGCCCCGTGCTTCAGTAGCCCTACTGTTACAAACTTTTTCTTAAAGCCTAAGCTGAATCTTTCTTGCTGCTATTTAACCCAATTACTTTTCTCCCTGTCCACTCCAGTCATGGGAAAGAGATTACTCTCTTCTTTCCTTTTACGTTCTTGAAGAACATTACATTCTTCATACCCTGGTCTCCAGTTGAAACCATCCCTACTGATTAACCTTGCCTTCCAGATCTCTGACTGTTCTTACTGCTTTCCCTTGGGCTCTTCCTATTGCCTTCCATGTCTGATTTTACTGCGTCCAAAACTGGATTTGATTCTTCAGCTGAAGCTTTATTAATGCCTTATTACAGCCAGGAGGTAACAAAGTTAAGGGGCAACTCAGCTCAACAGCTTCATGTCACAAAAGAAAACAAAATTTGTCCTCCACGACAGAGGACAAAATAATCAAGGTTAGCATGCAAATACCATGCAGCTGTTCAGGCAGACCTGCTGCTAGGACAATAGACAACATTTTTTTATTGGGTAAAGGGGTGACAGACAATTTCTCTCCCAGCACATTCAAACTGATGCACATTGTACCATAAGACCTGGGCAGCACTGACTGTGGTGTCTGAAGTTTCCCTAGGAGCAACAGCCGACAGTAAAAGTGATGTACAGAAAGCCTTGGGAAACGACTTATTCAATTGTTGTTAATATCATGCTGTTTCCCAAACACCCGCAGGCCAGTTTTCACATAGGAATATTTTTTGCGTTACTCTTGAAAGACCAGTCTAAGAGTGAGCAATGCTATCTCTTTAGGATGTTTCAACTATTACACAAGTCACGTATAAAGATGGGAGGAAGGAGATCTGCTTGAAGAGCTCAAAGGCTTTACTGTAAGAAGCCCGCCATAAAATACATGCTGCCAGAAGTGCAGCCATTGGTTGGTGAGTTCTTTGCTTTTGGGGCTTTTCATGGTACTTATTTTCTTCCTTCCTAGTTAATAGCTCACTCTCCTGAAAGAGAGATCAGTTTAATCATTTCAGACTTTACAGTATGGTGCAATGAACATATTCCAGACACCTCTGTGCTGGTAACACAGCACAGAAATTCACTAAATAATGCAAATCTTATATTTCGTTAACATATTTAACCAAAGAGAGCAAGGCAGTCCTGCAACACCAAATGAATCATATGGGGCTGTTGTTTTTCTAATGTATCAGGAGAACACCAAGAACAGAAGAGCTTCAGTCCTCATACTCTGTGGCAGCTAGAATACTAATGACCCACTTTGCATATTTGCAAGATTCAGGATATATTTTGAAAAAAGGAGCAGTAGACTACTTGTAACAAAAAAAAAAAGCTGATAAAATAGGAAGGAAGAAAACCGATATTCTATAGCATCAAATGAGGGGAAAAAAACACAAGCCTCATTTCCACGTTCTAGAGCAAGCAGGAACTCTGAGAGGAGAGGGGATAAATCACGGTGGGTTTACTGAATCAGTGACGGATGCTACCCACCTACCCCTGACATTAGTGCAGCCGTTCTGCACAGTCCTTTCTCTTTTCATGCCCCTACAACTACACTACAAGTACAGGCAACACAGGAAAATAAAGCCTTCCTTTCGTTCAAGTCACTGCTTTTTCACCAGACACAGTGAGCCTGAAGGGGACATGGCCACGTTATGTTTAACCTGATGCAACTGCCACCCTGAGGACCAACCGGGCACCCCTCACCAACCCTTTACCCTGTGCCCAGCTCCACATTTGCAGCAATTTCCTTGCATCCCATCCACCCACCAAGAAGCCAGCTGGAAGTTACCACAATGGATAATCTTCCCCACCTACGCTTCTACCTTCCAAATTTAGACAGAATGGAGTGAGGCATAAAATAGTATTTTAACACCTCCTTTCCCTTCCCCCAGTATTTTAGGGTCCACACTTATCACAGATTTGATGATCTTACAGGTCTTTTCCAACCTAAATGATTCTATGATTCTCTTCAAAGTTTATGGTAAGCTGAAATACAGAGCTGCAAGTGAGGCTGTTACTCTGGAGGCAGTAACTCTCACCTCAAACCACATACTGCACTGTGATATCCATAGATATGCATTTTCTATTGGAGTGATTATTTTTTTTTAATTCTTGTTAATTGCATCAAGAGCTATCACATTTTTGCTGGGAATAAAATTATTTTATTAACCACATGACTGCAAGCAAGAAAACAGTTACCCAATTTACATTAAACTTCCACCAGAAGTTGGAAACTGTCCCTAAAACCAGGTGTATGATCTCTACTGAACATGGAAGCACCACATGTGTTCTGTGCATCCAGTGCTGCAGACGAGCAGCAAAAGTCAATCAGACAGGCTGTGTGAAGGTAGGGCAGGAAAACCACTGAGCTTCAGGGCACTCTACCACCCCTGGACTCTTGTGTAGTTGAGTTTCTTAACATTTTCCAGTGATTCAGGTGTAAGCTCAAGATCTTTGAGACACGAGGTGAATCCGTGACACCACTTTATTGCAAATAATATGCGTTTTGCATCTGAAATACCAGTCTCTTTCCACATTTATCCCTTTCTTCCCAAAACACTCCAGACAGAACTCTCTTTAGTACACAACAGTGAACAAATGTAATCTTGGGAAGCTATTTTTAAAGAGATTTTCATTCAAAGCACTGCTGTCGGTGGGTGGGGTGTTATTCTTTGATCAGCTCAAGATGACTTACTTTGCCATGTAAGACAGTGAGTTTGATATTTAGCAATTTTACATGTAATCCTGGTATTGCTTTAGGCTGAGTGATCTGTTGGTTTTGACCTGGTAGGCATTCAGGACAGTCCTTGAATGAGCTGTGTATTTTCTCCCAAGAAGTAACTGAATTAATTTTAGCTCTGTTGTGAGCATTAATAAGGACAGGCACTTTATTTGTGCGTAGATAATGAAGTTTCATTTATAAAAGCACCTTCCCGGCCTGCTTCTCTTCTTTGAAGAAGAGAAGCAATGGAGCATACTCCACTGTATGCTCTCTTCTTTGAAGAGAAGAATGAAAAGAGGGACCTGGTAATAAACCACCTCCTCAAGGTCAGAGGGAAAATGCATGAATGTTCAAAAAAAATAATAAAAAATTATACCAGGTCCTGCTGTTTTTTCCCCATTTCAGAAGGAGCCCATCTGGTACCTAATACAAAGTACCTCTCCTCAGCTGACTGTATCGCAAACAACAGGAAATAATCCTTTTTTTTCCTCCCCTCCCTTAAATGAACATATATTCCCCAAACACGTCAAGCTGTGGAGCATACAATGGAGTATGGAGGTTTTAAGTTGTGTTGCAACACTCTGACACTGACTTGTCCCACGCGCCCCCAGGCACAGAAGTGCCGAATATACCCTTGCAGCTTGCACAGATGTGGACTCATCTTTGCCTCCTGCCTTTCCTCCTCTCTGGTGGATACTCTCATCCCTGCCTCTGAAGAGCTGAGAAAGAAGATTCTTCCACTTCACTATGACTAAGCCTATTACAGCTGACAAATTTAGCATCCCAGTGACCACTAAGCAAAGAAAATGCATGCATATAAAGTAAGAAGTGAGGAAGCGAAGTACCGTTCCTCTAGAACAAAACCACTTCAGAGAAATCTCCATTAAAAACACTTGACACACAATGTTAACTTCGTAAACACTCTGTGTCCTTCGCTACAGACTCCTGAGTGGTGCAGAGACAAATCTTAATTCTGTGCTCCTCTGCATCTGTGCGCAAGTCCACCACCATGTTTTAGGCTTCTTACTTCCACATCTTTTCCTAGACCAGAACAAAACCCCGAATGCATTTTTCTGCCACCAAGGCATGGTATAGAAAGAGGTAATTTTTCCCAAAGTCAGTTTATACAGCCAGATAATTGTATTAGCTTCCTATCTCACAGGGAATGAAAAAAGTGGCATACAACACCAGGTCAGCAACATAATCCAGTTTTAATGATACTACTACATATAAGGTCTGAATAGTCCTGGTACATTCAATGTTGCATTTCTGTCTTCAATGAACAACTCTAAAAATCGAGTATTGATTAATAATAATGTCAAATATAAAGTTGATAGGATTTGTTATATACCTACAGTTATTCTAGGGAAAAATGCAACACAAAGACAAGCGCATAGCACCTTGTCCTTCAGAAACAAAAGCTGTTTCTAAGTGGCTTCATTTCCTTTGTCTCCAGTTTTAGCAAGAATCTCTGCATACAAGCAGGTTGAGGGGGACAGATAAAAAGGCAGCCATGAAAAAACAATAGGGACTTGGTGCACACAGAGGATTATATCCATAGAAACAAAACTAAGTTGTGAACCTCGTGAAGTTCGATGGCAGGAAATTTCTGCTCTTCTTCTCTCCCCCACCCTCAGTAGGATTACAGAAGTCCTTGGATGGAAGCAATAAGGATTCTCTCGGTCACTACAGCCATTTAGAGATGTCCCATTGAAATCAGCACCCTAAGTTTGGTGCCCAGCCTTTACCTTTTCTGCAACAGAAAAGCTTAAAGTCTTCAGCTAGCTTCTTTGTTCAGTAATGTGAAGAACTGCTTACAAGAGCATCAGCTGATAGCAGATTTATTATTATTATTATTTAAAACCATTCTCAGAGAGGTACTGGAAAACGTGTTAAACAGAATGAGTGCAGACGGGGCAGCAGAGGGACACACAGCAATGCTCCAACATGCACCAGCTCATTTGGAAAGACATTTCCAACTAATCTAGCTTGACAGAAGGAACCAATCTCATTCAATCTTCCCTCTTCCTCCCAAACCAATCACCTGTAAATACTCCCACATACCTCCGACCTTGTGGTCCAGGATATTACTTTGCAGCCTTTGAAAGCAATAAGCCTTCATAAGACAAGAGAAAAGCTTCTGGGGTGATCCGAAGGAAAGGAAATAAGGTTTTTGGCTCAGGCAGCGAGAAACGTAACTAGATCAAGCACCTAACCATCTTTTAGCATTCGCACAAATGCCTGACAAAGGGAAGCCCAGTAATGGGCCAACCATGGGTGACTGCAAGAGCAGACAGGAAGCCAACAACCTGTGCTTTCCATTTATCACACCTTCCTAACTCCATTAATGCCAAAGGAGAGGTGTTAAACAGATCGAGCAGCTTCTGGACAAGATGTGTGTGGGGAAAATTAAGAGGAATTTTCTCATTTATAGAAGAAATAAAACCAGTGGATCACACTGCTTGTTGCTTCTGTAGGCCAAGCTGGCAGGGACACTATGCCAGAGCCAGCAGCACAGCTTTACAGGGTACAGCTATTAAACTGGCATTTTACTGTCAAGTTGTCAAAGCTGTTCCTTCTCTTCTTTTCACTCTTTTATCAGTTTAACATCAACATCTTCCCCTGACATTGCCTTTGTGGTGCTGCAGGCACAGAAACTTGAGCAATAGGCACAGAGACTAAAACAATTTGAAAATTATCCAAAGGAGAAAAAAAAACAACAGAAAATATCTGAAGTTCGAGGAACTGGCATTTCCCTTCAGGCACCTTGCTTTGGGGTGACACTTGCCCAAAGTGCAAGGCAGGGGTCAGCAGGACTCTTCCCCAGGTGGTACTGATGCCACAAGCACCCTGCTGTGCCTCATGCCCAGGACACCACCGCCTGGTGTGCAGCGGAGCCACAGCCCTACATGCATCAAACAGAGCCTCTCAAGAAGTCCTAATCACGGTTCCAAAGACTTCACCCAGAAACATCTCATTTTGTTCTCTCCACCAGGCCCCAAACTCTCCAGGCACATACAAACGCTGAATAAGGATGTTTTGTTGCAGTCCAGTATAGAAGTTACCAGTGCTCAGTAACACACAAAAAGGCATTGCACCTGAAAAATAAAATCCACTTCCTTCCTCTGGTAGTACCAACACTGGGGAGCTCTATTTTCCAGGAAGAATTGCTGACCAAATCCCTTTTGCACCTCCAGCAAACAAAACACGATGCAGAAACCACGGCTACAGTTCCTGCTGACGGTGCCCCAACCTTGTTCCCTGGCAGCCCTCACACGTGTAAAGGGTCCCTACAGCACCCAGCGCCCGGTTCCTACGTGCAACGCCTGAAAAGGGGAGGAATTGCTGGTGTAGACAGAGAGATCAGACCCTCTATCAAACCTACATGCATCCAGAATTCAGTGAAGTGTTTATCAAGATGCTGTTCCTCCAGTGCTGATGATCCCTTTCAGACAAGGACAGACAGCAGGCGTGCAGCCCCGCCAACACGCAGAAAATCGCTCCCCTGGGCTGCCCCTCTGACGAGGGGCCTCGAGAGCTCCCATCCCCTAACCGACAGACCCTAAAGGCACCCTCAGGTTTAAAGTTTTCAGAAACTGAGTTTGGAGCACCACAAACAGAGTTCGACCAATAAATTGCTCTTCTTGGTTCTGCTCTTCAGAAACAGAATCTCATCAAAATAAAACTAGTGGCATAAGCAAAAAAATAAGTGGCTATTGCATAAAATACCCTTAACTCACAGAAGTTAATTAAAGCAAAACAAAAAATGTCTTCCCATACCCAGTAGTTAGGAACACATCTTAAGATAATCATTACATAAAATATTGTCAAAGCAGCATTTCACTCTTCTTTGATGAAACACCTGCACTGTTAAAACCACAGGTTCAACACAAGGGACTTCTCTCTGCATTGTACTGAGAATCTCCTCTCGCTGGCCCTACAAGATCATTGTCTCCAAAACAAAGATTTAGTAACTAATGTAAGGTCAAATTCACAGAGCTACGTTTCTCTTTTTCAATCTGAAAAGCCACAGAGAGGAAAAAGTTCATAAAAATACAATGAGAATAAAATGTGCATGTCCTATTAGCATCAACATTAATACTTGACTGCCCTGATACAGCAGTGAGTCTGTGGGAGAGAAGCAGAAGAGTGGGATGCAGGAGTTAGCGGTGATTTTCTACACTATCGGCAATCTGTACTGCCCCTGACATCCAGCTCATGGAAGATGTTCCTCCTTCCCTCCCATCTCAGCCGAGCCAGGCACACATCTCCTCCCACATGGCACAGAAACTAGAAGCCCAGAAGAATCACCCAGCTAATAAGCACTACCCCTATGCATTTAATACTGCACTACACTACATAGCATATAAAGTACCCTCTCTACAAGTATATTGACACGTGCCATTAATAACAGCATACCGTAGTACCAAGATTAACAACAATAATGCAACTATCCCAGCTGCTCTTAGGGCAAAGGTTGCTAGAAACACTCATGACCAGCTCTGGGACAAAACAGACTGCTTTTTTTCTGGGTTTGGAGCAAGAAGGGCTGCCAGCTGTATCCCCAAACGTTTAAAAATGTGGAATTCAAGAAGAACATCTGGTGTCATTTAGGATAACTATTGTTTTACAATTGAAATGTAGAATTTTGCAGAAAAACAGTTAAGTATTGCACATCCTTTTACGTTTGGGTGGCCCCACAGTCAGAAGTAAGGTGCTCGGTACAGAGGAAACATACAGCAGTTGAAGCATTTCAATTTATGGGCAAGCTGATATACTCAAAAAAAAAAAAAGCCTTTGATTTTTCTTGGGCTGATATTTGATGTTGATGCCACTGCAGGTTACATTTGCTGTTTTTACATCTTCAAAGGCATCTAAAAACATCTCTGTCCAAATTTTCCTCTAGCAATTTATTTGTGGAGAAAGGGGGAAAAAAAAAAAGATGAGAACTGTGTGAACAACCAAGTTGCTGGATGTAAATGAGCAGCATCCAAATGTATTTTTCCTCATCTTCCAGGAAGGCGAAAGGAAAACAAAGCGAATACCTCGGTTTCAAAGCTGTGGCCACCTTTCCATATCTGAACACCGCTAGGCTGGCGTGTTATTCATGCCTGGATTCTCTATGGTAATACTCTTTCATTTCAACATTGCTGTCACATAAGAGATCCAACAATATCAAACAGAATTTATAGAAGCATACACTGCTCTTGCCAAAGGCTACAGCTATAAAATACAGAGATTGTACCCACCTTTTGTTTAATTTTAAATATATAGAGAGCAATAACAAAGTTTTAGTCCATCTATTCTAACATTATTAGAACCAAATACTAAACCAGGAAGCTCAATTAGATTTCTGTTTCAGCAGATAGACATCTAATGTCATCTGCAGCAATACAGCATAAAGGGAAAAACATAAAACAATACCAGTCAATAACGAGGAGTTCTTTGCTACACAGCTAGCCATTTGTGTTTGAAGGCACTGTGTCAGTAGGCAGCTCAGACACCTCCTAATTAGTCACAACGGGCAGACCGAATATTTGCTTGTTGGCTGGGCATGGTTTTATAAAATATTTATAGCTACTCTTATGGCCTAAACATTTTTTTTTCCGTTTTCTAGTTCACACTAGAGAAGTTCATTGCCCTAAATGCTAAAAAAACAACAACAACAACAAAAAAAACAACAACCAAACACACACCCACAACAGTATTTTGGTCAGCAATTAATTTACATCTCAAAAGCTAAAAAACCCTGAAACCACGCCACTGTCTCCTTTTGAAATGCTGGCCACAGATTACTACTGCTTTCATTTTCCAAGAGATACAAGTTCTGCAGGTGCCACAGCAATATTATTTCTGATATAGGAGAAGGACAGGGTGGAAGAAGAAATGATTCATGTGACTTTAATGTGATGTGAGGGAACTGTGAGATATTAGTAAGATACAGTCCATGCCACAATGGCTGGCATACCTTTGACATATCTTAACATATCACCTTTAAAACCAGTTTTTAAAATAAGATCAAGTGATATGAGAGAGATTTTGGGCTAAAACATATCTACCACATTTGTGCTGAAGTCTGAACAAAACAGAAACAACAGAAAAATCAATATGAGCATGCTACAATGACGTACAGATAAGAGGCATCTCTACAAGTACCCACTTTCATATGCAGTTGTCTGTTTTCTTCTCTGTTTTTACCTTTCTTACATACACATCTTTTTCACAGCATCAAGCCAGCTAAAGCACACTATTGACATTTCTGTATCTTGTAGCTCTAAAGAAACTTGAGGATTAATTGCATCTATAATAAGCAGAACTGGAAAAGGTTAGTTATCTGAAAAAATGCTTTTTGTACTTAATGCCCTCACAACGATTGAGTCTTTCAAATTAGTGGTAGGAGGACTTCGGTAATTTCACTGAAGAGCTAAAAAAACAAAGCCATCTGTTGATAAATATTTGAGGGATCTGCATTTTCACAGTAAGGATCACTGAAAATGCAAATCCTCTAACATATTACAGATCATGAATTTGGATGTTGTTTATAACACAGTTTCTAAGTTTTGTACAACTAAGGAGAAAATAAGTAACACCTCACAGACATCACCAATCGCCTGAACAAGAAAGTTTGTGGCCAGTAGCCCTCAGATAACAGCCAACAGCCATTTCCACAAGAAGGGCTGGTGCATTGCCACTGCGTTTTTACTTCTGCAGTCTGGGTGCTTCTGGAGCTGGGAGTTATTTTGTATTCCAGGTCTGCCTGGGGGCAGCCACGTGGAATACTGGTCGCTGTTCTGCAACTGAATAAGGAACACCAGTAAAATTACTGAAGCTATTTTAAAAGAATAAAAAATAAAAAAGTCACCTCTACTTGATACTACAAATCCCAGAGCCTGGCCTTTCCTCATTCTACATTCTGTACCGTTGATGTCTCTGCTCTCTCCATGAAGCACTGGAGCACTCAGACAGCAGCAGTCCTTTTCTGGTGTGCAAATATCATTCCGGGGACATTTTCCCTATCTTCTGCTCTGCTGCTGAAACATTTTTGCTTTATATTTACAACATTTATACTTTAGAGCTGCGTATGCTCCCAGTACTGTGGTATATTGTGATTTTCTCTTTGCAGAAGTTGTTAGCCCTTTTATTCACTTTCAAATTGAATTTCATATTGATTAGAAGTCCAGGCAGACTAGTGATGTCGAGTTCTCTCTTATTGGGAAATACCTAACAAAATATTTAATTTTATTATGTTCTATATTCAGTGTTTTCATAACATGGCATAGAACTTAATTTTATTCCTCTTACAGAATTTTATAGGGTCTTAAAAAAAATGTTAGTAGACATTCCTTATTAATTTCTACTGGCTTTTAAATTCCTATAGGACCTCTTTGGTTTCATCCTTAATAAATTCTTCAGCTACAGGTCATAAAGGTTCACTGAACATGCAGAGAAGATGTGGACCACGGTATCTTCAACGTCCTGGGATGGGACAAGCCACGATGCATTACAAAGGGTCACTCAGTTCTTTGCCTAGTTGCTCTGATTTGCAAATAAGAACCTACCCTGGTGTTAAGCTCTGGCTTCTTTAACACAAAACAAAACGTTTTCCTTTCAGAAAGGACATTCTCTCTCCAGCACGTGACTTGAGATGCTACTTCCCATCCGGTTAAGTGTTGAACAGACATTGCTGACTCTATCAGAGACACCGAGCCTTGCATGCCAGTTCGTTTACTGCATGCTCAGGAAGAGTCCAGTTACCCTCTTGTACGATATATTGAACTATATCCTATTTTGGGCCCTCTAAAATTGTTTTTGTCATCCTACAGTCTGTACTTTATGAATACTACGATCACAAGGGGCTAGCTATCATTTTACATGATGAGTAACTGCTTTAAACAAATATTATTGTGGCCAGAGGAAAATATGGTTATTTGAACAGAACAAATTGAAGCACTCAAAAAATTCCGATTTTTACATCACTGGATTTCCAAACATTTAAACATACTATTTAGGAAGTGGCAGATCTTTCAACCAAAAAAGTGAATATTTACAGAGTTTGTTGACAGACCACAGGCCAACGAGTAAGGGCCGAAACTGTGAAACAATGAACCTGTACCAAATCCTTTTCTGACCAAATGACAGTTCCTTTAAAAATGATTGATGTGTCCCTTTCTTCTAAATACAGTTTGAAACGCAACTGCTAGGAGAAACATAGAACGAGATATGAAAACAACCACAATCCATTGCATAATTTAATATGTAACACTAGAAGAAAAGGGAAACCTTGCTTAAAACTCAGCCATGACTTCGAGGGATGGATGGGAAAAGAAAACAGTCCGTACCATTGACCTGCAAGGGCAACTAAATGACTGCCCACTTTAACAAAAAGTATTTTAGAAGAATAAGGTAGTGCAATTCAGTTGGGCTTCTTCATCAAAATACAATCAACTTCAGCCATCCTCAGAAGCTACGAAAATGCATTACTGAATTTTATTTTAATACCAAGCTTCAGTGACAGGGAAAGGATGGTGCTGGCAGGGTGGTCACCACCCAGCTCCCTGGCAGCACACACTCTCTCTTCAAACATCTTTGTCATCAATGACATTTTGATTTTCTATACTGCAGGACTGGCGTGGAACCAAGTACACAGAAAAAGGGAAGATTAACAATATAGGAAAGAAGCAAGCAGCCCTAACATTATAGTAGTGGCCTGAGGGCACACCCTAAGTGTTTTCAAGCATTTCTCCAGTGTATTTTTCAAGTATCTCATGCTTCCAGAAGCCTCTATAAAATGCAGCCAATGCTCTTACTATATTGCTGTGGTCACTGCCACAAGATTTGTTCTGGAAACAGCTGGGAATGTTTTATTGCATGGCCTTAATAGGAAGTAGCCTAAAGGTTTATAGGCTTAATAGTGAAAAAGAAATCTGCTGTTCCCTAGCCTTGTTTTTCTGTGCATTCCCATTACTGATGGCTCCATCACTGCGCTATATTAGCACTGCAGTGTTGTACATTTGCCTGCACTGACACAGCCAATCTATTTCTTCCTTCTGCCATTTTTTCCCTCTTCCACCTATCTCCACACCATCCAGCACCATACTCATTTCCCATTTAAATCCCATCCTGAAAGTTTAAGGAACCAGCCCAGATTCAGGGTCACTGACTCAGGACCATTCTGGGTTTTCTATTCAAACTACGTTCTATTCTATTCAAATACAGCTTTTAAAAGGAATTCTACATTCTTCTGGGATCTCAGAGATGCAAACACAACCTAGCTCTTCACAGCGTGTGCGTAAAGGGGCTTAAAAAAGCCAAAGTAGCTGGCTGCATGCAGGATACCCCCGGTAATGGGGCTACAGGACACCAACCCAACTCCAACCCAGTGTTCCTGAAGGCACCGTTTCCCCTTCTCCCCGTGAGCTGCCCTGCCCTGTCACTGAGTGGACCACTCCTCCAGCTCCTCCTAACTGCTCCATAGCTCCTACCAGCTGCTGTGCACAGCAAGAAGCCACACGTTCAGGATGACTTCTGACCAAGCTCCGACCTGCCTCCAGTCCCACGACCACTGACTGTCTGCGGGCACTGGTTTGCTGCCCCAGCTCGGGCAGGGGCAACAAGCAGTCAGTGCAGGAAAGCCTGGAGAGCACCACGCAGCACCTTCACCCCAGAGTCTCCATCTAACGCCTGGTCCAAGCAGATTTCAAACAACCAGTCCTGATGGTAAGGCAAGCAAAACCCCGAAATCCTTGATGTGGGTCTTTAGTGTTAAGGGCGAGTGCCATTCACGGACTGTGTGCACATAGTGAGGCCTGGCAGGGGCTGCGCACGCCCCAAGCCCTCAGCACAGAACTGCCCGCCTGTGCACCGCTCCCGCCTGCCTGATGCTCGAGTCTTCCTGAAAGCTTTGCAAATTACTGAGCTCCTCCCCATAGGCTGGTATGCAGATTACACGCAGACTTCCATCAACAGAACATCTACAGCGACAAAAATGAATCAAAATTCAAAGCAGATGAATGTCAAATTATCTGCACCTTCATATTATCCAAGCTCCTCACAGGAACTGAAACTTGGTCTTTATGCGACTCCTCTTAGCACTCGCTTGGCAATATTCTCAGAGCCAATCAAACACTCAGGGTGTGCTCTGCCAAGATCATCTCTGTTCCAAAATCTCTTTTCAGCAATGGCTTCAAGTTTCAGAACATGGAACACCACCAAACCACAAAGTTATCTAAAGTGTGTCAGGTCACATTTACTACATGTCATTGATTTTCACGTATAGAAAATGAACTATTAAAGCCCACGTGAACGCACGCATGCCCATGTATGCCTGTCTGCATGTGTCTTCCTATTTTATTTCTTCAGCAAGCCATACTATACACAGAAGTCTTAATTCCTTTAGGTTTTGGCAGAGGAAATTAATCTTCATGGAATGCACGAACACCTAAGATATTGTTTCCAAAAAGAAAAAAAAAAAAAGAAAAAAAGAGTAAGCTCATGCCTGTCACGTCTGCTGTACGCTAAGTTACAAAAAAATCAAACCAAGGATTGTTATCACCCCAGATTCTTCTTTCTTCTGATCTGTGGAGGTGACATTAGAGGACTCTGTTCTGACTCTTGTGGAAACTGATGTCAACAAAGGGAGCACATGAGCAACAGGAGGTAAAAATCCTCCACCGCCCTATGCACACTTTGCTGGGATGCTTCAGCTTACTTTGGATGCAGTTCTGCCAGAAAGGACAAGTCATTGCAGCCTCAAGAACTTGCTCCTCACTGCCCTTCCTGCTGTAGCAGCCTGTAAGTACACACAGACTCACGGGTCTTTAAGAAATAGCATCGAGGTCACAAAACTCATTTCATGTAAGGGAAAATGTGGGAGGTATCGGTCAGTGTATGTAAGCTTTTCATTATTTTTTGTTAAAGTACTTTAATTATTTGGGTCTTTTAGCTTTTTGTTTGCTTTTAGTTTAATTACAGATTCTTCCAGGCTATTTGGTATTTCAAGCACTACATACTTGGCACCTTTTAAACAAAGCCAAATCTCAGACCTAAGTCCCCCACTATTTGGGAACACGGTTGTTTGAATCTTCTGAGCAGCACAAGCTGCAGCAACTACTGCAGGTGGCAGGCAGATGTTGCAGCCATGTCGCTCAGTGGGACACCTCAGTCAAACTTAGGTATCTGGGTGCTGAGCTTAGGAGGAAAACCCCTCTCAGTTTTCCTTTGTGTAACTGCAAAACAAGGCACAAGAAGAAAAGTGCTCCTTCTGCATTCTCGAGTCTCCAAAAATAAATTATTATTACTTACTACAGATAACAATTCTAGAAAAAAAGCATCCTTGAATGCAAACCTGGCTTTGTTTTTCTCCTGTAGCCAGCTCAATCACATCTACCCCAACTCTAAATTGTCAATCTTTTTACTTCTAACAGTTTCAGCTGAAAATATCAGCACTTGTCTAAAGGCAGAGTCACGTAAACTGCAAATTCTAAAAATTAATCTTGCAAATAAGAACCATAACTCATCCTTTTCTCAACCTTGTAAAAAACAACAATTCAACAAGTCAATAAAGTCAAATTAACCTTTTCACCACGGCCTGGTTCACAACCTGTGTGATGAATGGGGCTCTGGGAACTGAGTGAGTTTTGCAAACAGGCAGCGTCGACCTCTGCCAGGGCCACACAGGAGGCAAGGACGTAACGAGAGGGACATAATGACCTGGTGGTATCGGCTCCTCAGATTAAGGTGCTTTGTCTCTAATGGTGGCAATTCTGAGTCAGAGCTTGCAGCCCACACTCTGAAGTGCTGCTGCTGCCACCACCACTGAGGGGCTGACAAGCAGTGGAACAGCACAGAACAGCTGTGGTAGGGGCTCCAGTGCAGCCAGTCCTGCTGTCCCATGGCTAGCTGGGAAGACAGGGAACTGCTGCTCCCTTGGGTGTGCTGGGCCAGCCAGGTGGGAAGAAGGCTCCAGGGTGGAGCTTCAGGTTTGCTTTCTCTGCAGTCTCGGTTGGATGAAAACAGCACATCAGTGTGTCCTTGGTTGGAAGGCTAACGATGGTATTTAGAAAAGGAGAGACGTAACTGGAACATATTGCAAAATAAAATATCATAAAGTAGAATGTTAGTCTACTAGGAAACCTCCTGGGCTCTTTAAATTTGTGCTTTTTATTTCTGATTCCTCAACAGAAAATCACAGACTTGCTTTATCATTTAAATCTCTAACACAGCAAAGATCAAAGTGTGGTGCTGAGCAGTTGATATGCTTGATGAGCCAATCAAGCAGAACTGACTCAAGTTTTGGGGGTATGCATAATGTAAGCAACAAAAGCAAAAGGCCTAAAAACCAATTTGTATGAGAACATAGTGACAACCCCACCGTTTTAGCAATCTAAAACTCAGCTGGATGCACCACAGAACAGTACAGCTTTCTGTACTACCAAGAAGCACTGCGATCCTTCCAGGTCTCTTCCATCTCGGGTTATTGCAAAACTATTGTACCTATAGCAACTGCTTTTCCTGCCTTCGTGGACTCATTTACCTCACGTTAGAGGCAGGACAATGAACTCTCCCACGTCCCTTGGCCATGTTCACAAAGCTTATGAGATCTCACCCTCAACAACATTCCCTGACAAGTTCAATGATAATATTTATATATGCAGGCTCAAAAAGACGTTCTTGCTTTGAGGAATAAAAAAACACTACTGCCATCTCACCCATGGCTTACTGATGTGTCTGCACAGACAACTTCAGCAGGACTTGACCAGGTTACCTTCCCAGAAATGTGTAACCACACATTGCATTTATGTCCTGTTAAAGCCATTCAGGCTGCAGTTGGTATTTCAATATTAATAACTTTCCTCCCTTTCCTTTTCTGTCTGCTCTGCAAATGACCGATAAACCTTGCCAACAGCCATTTATAAGCAGGTTAGGACTACGTTCTGCAATTTGTATTAAACCGAGAAGCTCCCAGAAAGAAGCAAGAATACAACACAGCGCTGGTTTGGAAGGTGGCTCAGAGAGCATAAATCCAATTTCGTGACTTTTCAGTCACCACCCTACACACATCTTAGGCTACAGAGGCAGGATGTTCACATGCACTTTAAACAAATGAAGATGCTGATCAGCAAAAAATAATAAAAATCTGAAAAAACATAAATTCTCCCTATCAGAGGGTGAATTTCATTTTTCTTTGTATTATTTTAAGCTACCTAAAAGCACAACATGAGCTGCCAAAGTCCTGGTGTGCGGGGCTGATCTATCATTCCTACTGGATGAAAGCTGAGGCTCCAGGCTCCAGCTGCACATCACCTAAACCTGGATGAAGCATGCATTAAGGCCTTTTCACTTTGAAAGCTGTTGTGTGAAAATAACAAAGTGTTTACCAGGGAACAGATTGGTCCATATTTATAAGTCACAAATATTTTGCAATTGCCATTCCAGAATCCCAAAGCTGTTCATAAACATTAAGACTACAAAACAATGCTAATGTGTATCAGAACATCGTACATATGAACAAGGACACGAAGACACTGCAGGACGAGTTTTAAGATGGAAAAGGCGATGCACGTTTTCTTTTCTACCATGAAGTAAAATAGACCATAATTACAAACTGGGGTACTTGGCACCTTTCTGTAAATGTAGTTGTGATATTGGGCTGCCAAAATTTGTGCGGACACCAACGTGTACAGCAGTTTGCACGTACGGAAAACTTTTGTTCAAGTTCACAATGTTCCAAGAGGCAGAGAAATGTCCCCAGCACAAGTTCTGATTGAAAACAACCAAGAAACCTCATTGATTCCAGTCTGACAGATAAAACAGAAAAAAAAAGATCCTGGCTACCACAACAATGCACTGAAAATCATTAAGGTTATAATAAAGCCAATGCAATAACAGTGAAATTGCACTTTAAACTTCCATCGAGAGCCTGCTTCCGAGTCCCAGCCTGTCTGGACAGCCGACCCTCCGCACACCGTGCGGCAGACAGCGCGGCAGACATAGCTCGTCTTCCCTCCGAGAGACCCAAAGCAACAGATGGAGCAATTAGCTCCCTGCCCCACAATATTGCTTGCTTTTCGAACTGAGGGTGCCAGCGAAGATAATTGCTTTCCCTGCTCTCTTGGAATATGCTGCATTGTTTGCTGACAAACTCTCTTACTCAAAACACACACCATAAAGCCCAGGGCAGTGAAGCATTTGTATGCCTTTGTAAACGTATCTAACCACAAAAATTCATCCCTAGTGCAACATCCAGCATTTCGAGGTAAGTCTCTAGCCATTCCGGCTGATACAAAACACAGTTATTAGACATGTTGCCTTTTGGGTTCTAAAGCAGAGACTTAAGAGATGTTTTCACTGCATTTTAACTTAAATTATTGGTAATTATATAACGTTTGTAAAGAAAAATGCCTGTAACGGCTTCTCTTAGTGGCCACATTGCAGCGGTAGGCAATTTAATTTACTTCTGGCATTGTGGCATGGAGAGGAGATCTGGATACAAAATGATAATTAAGCATTTTGAATTAATTGCTATTATGGCCTTGACATTTAAACTTGTCAGTTCCCCGTAAAAAAATATGACTGTTATGGCTGCTTCAACCTACGTTTCTTTATTTTTCTCTTCTCCACTAGATGTTATTTCTAAAATTAAAGAAAACATTTACAAACACTTTGCAACCTACACATTTCTTAGTACACCACTGTACACAGTACGCTGTTAGGACTGCACACCCTTTGTTTTAAGATCATTACAGGTTGAGAACAACATACTTTAAAAATACTGGGTCATGCCACACACCTCAAGTGTCAGAATTTACCCTTCTTAAAACACCTTTATGCACTGCAAATCCGGGTTACGGTGTCAGGGAGCGCTGGGTGCTCTCAGGGACAGGTTCCCCGCGCGATTCCCAGGGAGGGCTCCAGCAGACAGCTACACGTGGATCGTTGCTCTCAGAGGATGACACAGGAGCCTGCGAGTATCTCTTGACAAAAGCATCTTTGCCTGGTGTTGCTGCTATCTCCATACCTCAGACAAGCTGTTCCTCCAGCAGAACACCAGTAGTGTTTTCTTCCAACTGCTTTAACAAGCCATGTGTGATTGATCAGGCACAACACAGCCAGAGTTTATTTCCCAAGACATTTTATATTGGGTAGTTTCAATCCCCTGCTTTGCAGCATCCTAATGAATATCACCTATAACGTATTCTGTCTTGAGATTATTTATGCAATACCCCAGAATTTGCTAAGTGCCATCTTTGATGATTTGCAGCCTCAATGGGAACCGATCACGTAAACCAGACTCGAGGAGATCTCCACAGGCTTGGATAGAACTCAGTGCCTGCCAAACACTGCTCGTATAAATCTATTAAAGGACTCTCACACACAGGAATAATATTATTTCGTAGCAAAAATTACATTTTACATACAGCACATTGCATGTTACTTCTCCCCAGTGGAGCTATCCTCTCTTGTACCACTCCTCACCTGCTCCTTTAGCAGCCGGTGAATTCCAGCCTCCAGCCGATATTCACTCACTCGCTCGCTGAGCTCCAAACTTTTATTTCTTTTCAGGAGAACCGAGTCTCTGCCAAATGGAGTTTGGTCCCTTGACTATAGGTTTTGTTTTAATGCAGCAGGAGATACCACAGAAGAAAAGGAAGCAAAAGCCAGCTGCTGCAGGAGACACTCAGGTATGCCATGCCTAACCCATGCACTCGCCATTTCCACCAGCCCAGCCACGTGTCTCTGGAGAAACTGCTCTGTTGGGCCTACAGCCTGTCAAAAATGAGATGTTCTGCAGGATCTGCACAGATGCACAGAGGAAATAGGGCATTATTTATTGTAAGTGGTAAACCATTATTAATTTAATTGGCATTGACTGTAAAAACAAAATGAGCCGTTATGACATTCAGAGGGCTGTGCAGCACAGCTCTGCTGCGGTTCAACACAAAATACTCTGAAAGCCTTTGACAATTTTCCACACTGTGAGAATGGTTTTCTAGGATGCGTATAAACAGCAGGATATTAGTGGAAGAGGAATCCACCAATGCTATTATGTTATTGCTTTTTCAGAGATGCTTTATTGCAGGACCCTTACCTACAAAAGACAAAATTACGAGCAGTGGCTAAGGGTCAGCCAAACCCTGTTCTTTGCCATACTGTGTCATCTTCTGCTTCCGAATCGTGGCATCTAGCTTCCCATGTGAAGCCACGAAGGTGTTTATCTGGAAGAAGGGATTTTTCATACTACCAACTTCTCCTATGGAACGCCCAGTAAGGAAAGCATGCGGTATGGAAAATCCATAATGAGATGAGGCCTATCTCCCCCCTGCGCCAGCGAGGGAAACCCACGTGGGATGCACGTATGAGTGCACAGCGCCTCGAGTGCTTGGACCTGCCAATGCTGAGGGCCCTCTGTTAGCTACACCCAGCAGGCAACACCTCCCCGTGCCCAAACTGTGCACCAGCTGGCACAAACCGGAGCTCAAGCTGTTGCAACCAACAGGGATTTTGATGAGGTCCCAATGAAAATCGCACCATTATAGGACAAAGTATTACAGAGCTTCACTGCAGAGTGACACTGAAGGCACACTAAAGACACTAAATCTTTCTGCATGTAAGCCTGCCTCAGCATCCTTTGTGCACCACTATTACACAAATTAGGAAGGGAACAAACACCAGAACAGCGCCCAGTTGAAGAACAAGGTGACAGTGAACACACCGGTACCACTGCAGTAACACGCAGTTGATATTTACCATACCAAAGAAGAGAGGATACCAAGAACTACAGCTATTGTGGGGTTCCTGCTACAATTGCAGTAGCTAAAACAATAAAAAAACCCCAGCATGCCCCACCATGCGAAGCAGAACCATTGCTAATCCTTATTTACAGATGGGAAGGTGAAGCAAAGCAATTACTCTGTATTTTCACAATCGGTTCCAGGCCCTCCCAGGTCTCTCACCACCTCAGGCTTACACCTGAGCCAGCTCCTTCCCACAAACCGTACCCAACTCACAAGCAAAGGAACATGGATGGCAAGGACACTTTCTGCCCCTTTTTCTCTTCACTGCATTAGGAACAGCACTTGGCAGTGGTCCCAGGACAGGCAAAACAGACTGAGATGTCCTCCGTGCACCGCAAGATTTCAAAAGCCAGTTTAGACAGACTTGTATTCCACCACCTCTGTAACATACATTACAATCTTACCCAGGCAGATTCCTTCGCCCCAGGTACCTGGACAGACGCATCTTGGCAATCCCCTTTGCTCTCTCCATTCTGGAGCTGTAGCAGGAAGGAGCAGCTCTGAGGGTTATGGCTGAGCCATACCACTGCACAAAAACACGACAAAACCTGCCTCGGGCTTACAGCAATGTGCATGCACCCGGCTGTGCTGCCGGGTTAGGGGTGGAAGCGTGCCCAAGCTAGAAAAACTCATCTATCCCAACCCAGCATTAATGTTAAGTACTTGGAGAAAGAACTAAACTCCAAACAGGTTTAATCTATTTTCAGCGGTGACTATTCACTTGAAAAGCCCAAGTTCAGGAGCTCAGGCAAACTCCCTTAAAAGTGATAAATGCCCCCATTACAATAAAGTACTATTGCCTCCTCCGTGACCGGTCTGTAACTATGGCCTCTACAGGACTGCTCAAGGTCAATGATCTACTGCTTTGCTAAATATTAATCATGTTGATTTCTGTTATAAAATATGAGGCTATTGAGTCCTCATCCACATGCTCACAGACACAGCGTACTTGACTGCTCAGCAAAACTACGATCAGCCTAATAGAGATTTTTCTTTCCTAATGGTAACATGAGGTTTTCTGTCCCCTTGCAGACTTTCCTGTGGTTAGGGATTTCCCCCACGCCGATTATTTTTCGCATCACTCAGAAGCATCTCAGTCCAGGCTGTACGTTAGCTATCCGCTCCTATGAACGCTTGCCACAATGGATATAAAAACCTCCTACATTTATTTTTGTATGTCAGGGATTCCTTTCTTTTATTGTAATCTTTTATTAGCTTTCATTCTCAGTTGTCCACTTCGATTTAAGGTACATCTTCCTCTAGCTTGACAAGGCAGCATGAAGTAGGCATATCAAAGCTAAAGAGTTATTTACTTGAAAAATGCCAGCTTTGAAGATCTCTTTTTCCCTTAAATGGAGTCTTTCAAAGTCCAGTGTCTGCAATTCCCCATTGAGTAAAATCACAGCACTCCTCATATAGCTGCTCTTCAGTAGTCTGCGATCCATCTGGTAGCTCAGGCAATTTATAAAGGTTGCATAATACAGTTAACACAAAATGCTGTTGCTTCAGAGTTAAAAACACACAGTGAAGTTCCACGAAGAGCAGCGTAAAGGAGGTATTTGCATGAAGAGCTCTGCAGCAGTTCTTCACGCAGCAAGGCCCTTGTTCCTAACACCTATGGGAGAACAGCTGCCTTTGCTTGGCTGGAATAGAACAGCAATTCTCCAGCAGGGTGACCTCAAAGCCTGATTTTCTTCCCCAGTTCTCCTCAACCCTTGACTAAAGTCCTCAGGTCCTTGATTTAGTCTACAGCTTCCTCACTCATCCTCTCACCCCCACCACATACCAATAGCTGATATCGCAAGATTAAAAATGAAGGATGAGAGAACTCAGACTCCTGATCAGAAGTATTGTCCTGCTCGGGGATGGGCTGGGCATCCGTCTGCAGGTGGTGAGCAATTGCATTGTGCATCACTTGTTTCGTACACATTAGTAGTAGTAGTACTATTACCATTATTTAATTTTTTTCCTGTCTTAATAAACTGTCTTTATCTCAACCCACAGGCTTCATTTTCCTATTTCTCTCCCCCATCCCAGAGAGGGAGGGGGAGGGGGAGCAAACGGCTGTGTGGTGCTTAGCTGCCGGCCAGGTTAAACCACAAGTATGAATTTGTTGAGTAAGAGGAACGGTAAATTAAAGGTTCCTGTTAAAGGAAGAGACAAGAGAACCTGTGATATACCCCACTAAGGTAATGATAAAGATGGAACAAAATCAGCCATGGAATCACTCGGGTTGGAGGAGACCTCTGCAAGTCATCTGGTCCAACTCCCCATCCAAAGCACAATTAACTTCAAAGTTATACTCAACTTTGAAATTCAAACAAATCTATTTCTTCTGAGCCTCCCACGTGCATCTCTAAGACATTCTGGCTCTGTTCTCTTTACTACAGCTCATTAGACAGTTACAACAGCAGTCGGATGCCATTCCCCACCAGCCCCACGTTTTCAGGTGGAACGAACCCATCTTAGCTTGTCATATGACGCAACGTTCTAACCTTTCTGGTGGCCCCCCAACATATTACCTTTAGCTTGCCTTTCACTGGGTCGCTCTGAACTGGGTACAATGCTCCAAATGTGAGTTGCACACGTGCTGCCCAGAGGGGATCAATGTCTTCTCTTCACCAGCTGGCTGCAGCCCAGCACGCAGTTACACATCACTGCTGCACTGAGTAGGTCTGTACTCCTCCTATGCAGCACATCCCTACTTTCACCTCCTAAATTTTGTAGTTCAGCTAGGGCAGGAGTGCATTAAGATTAGGGAACATGAGAACAGACAGCTCCTACACTTTGAGGAAGTTGTCCCTGAAGATTCACCAATTCCTCTGGCCCTCTTTGCCCTACATCAGTGCAGCCGCCCATCATATCACATTTGCCAGTCTCCTGATCAACCAGGGTCCATACTCCTACAGCCAAATGTCATTATTCTGCCACTCATCTGCCTCACTTCCCTCATGACCTTAAATAACACCATCTTATGGTCACAGCAGCCAAGACTGTCACTAATTTTCAGAGTCCCCAGCTGTTCATGAATAGCAGGTTCGACAGAGAACATCATCTTTTCAGCTCATCCAGTACCTGTATCAAAATTGTTATTGCTGCACTCCAAAAACTTCTTGAAGTGCTAAAGTCCTGCAGGCTGCCCTTCCAGTAGATGTTGGAATGATTAAAGCTCAGACTGAGAAGAGCACTTCCAAAAAGGTCCAGTAATCCACAGGCTTCCGTGAGGCTCCACAAAGAGACTTCACACCTGGAGCCCTGCCGGTCCACAGCTCAATGTTATCACCGTGACCTAAAATTCATTACACAGAAAGACAACACTCCCTATTAAAACTACGTTAGCACAAATATTAAGTGTATACTCCTTTCCTTCACAAGCAAAGAACATTTTGGGGAAAAAAGTCTTTTTTTTTTTTTTTAAACTCCCCAAGAAACAAGAAAAAACAGATTGAACATATGTTGCTGATGATCTTGGACAGGAGGAAATCTCTTAACGCCCTTCTTATTCCTTAATGTCAGAGAGCTTGCCAGGTTCTCCTTCCCATTCACACCAGTGTTGTTTTTTTTTCTTTTTGTAGCAGAAATTTACTATATGAAGTTTTGACAGCCTTGACAGCATTGTGTGTCATCCAAAGCTTTCCAGCACAAGCAAGAAAAAAAGTAAAAATGGAAATTGAGTATTATTTCATGACTCACTAAGGGACGATTCGTATGCAAGTCTGCACAGAGGTTTGGTTAACTCATCAAAATTTTACACCAAAACAAAGCTCTTACAACTCTGACCTTCTGATCTCCAAAAAGTAGGGAGGGTTCTTGCATCGCTTTTGACAGCTATCCCTTAAAAATGGAAAGAACTGCCTTGCAGACAGAATTCATCCTTGGAGGATGACAAAGTCCACTGAAATTAACAGAGTTGGTTTATGTTTGTTTGTTTAAAATGTCATGTGTCCTGCTAGCAGTCTGGAATAGAGAGGTTTGGTGCCTACTTTGCTGTTCATTTCACCATGCAAAGAGCAGTTGGCTGTGAATACCTTTCCCTTTGGAAAAATGCTGAAACAAAGCAGGCTCACAACTTTAATGCTGGAACCATTTAAGTGATTTTACATGGACAAGCTTTCCACAATCTGTGACCAATTGGGTGATGCAGAATTTTCCCAATCACAACAGATCTCAGAAACACAAAAAATGCTAGGTCAAATCCATTACTGATATATGGCCATTGAATTCCATGACACTGCATTGCTGTACGCCTGTTAAATATGGGCTATCAAACCCTGGAAATGCAAATGAATCTTGCCAGATGAGTAAACACATTAGAAAGACAGAAGTTAAGAAGCATCTTCAGGAAGCAAATAAATTAACTAATACAGAACAGAGTATCAGGTGTCTCATCAAGAATGTAAAGCAACATTCCACTATATTTCCTTTCACTAACTTCTAAATTTAACTATACACTCAACAATTAAAATTCTATCATTAAACAACTCACATTAGCATACAATCTGCATTCCAGATGTCTAATTATGCTTTCAGATATGTACCAATAAGACTCTAGTACACTAGGCCAAAATGTAGCCCAAGTTTATCTCAAAAAAAGCTTAATCCCAATTTCCAGTGAAAGTTGTATATCCAGTTAAGGTCAGTGCTTCAGCTGTGGTGTGACAGTTGATTTTTCAGGGGGAAAAAAAAAAAGGCATCTGACATGTAGGAATGGAAAAATTATTGGAGGAATTAGCTGGAGAGAATCATGTCAGTCCAGCCAGAACAGCTTTCTGCCCGACATCCCCAGACGGTGGAGGACTGAAGATAAAATCAAGACGACTAAGTACCACAGCGTGGCACGAAGGGGAACTGAGTGTCCAGCACATTAAACGTGAGCAACCCTGAACACATCAAGGCCTGGCTGAGCACCGGGGCTGGCAGGAGCACAATGACATTTAGAAGAGCCAGTATGGGGAAAATTACTCCTGCCACGCAGCCATCATTTACTTACAGGTAATTGCCTGTTCCAGCTGGTTATTGCAAGGACATAGGGAGCTCCCACAGTGCTGTGATGTGCTACCTATGACATGCACAATAACCTGTTTTCTTTGGCTGTTGTATTTTGATAGACACACTTTTAATGTTTTCATATAGAAGGAGCAGTATTCTCTGGCAGGAGTTTCTTTCGCCAGGACTGCTGGCAGGGCCACTGAAGGTTCATCTGTATTTCCAGAAACACCAGGAGGTTTAGTCTATCTTGCAGACTAAGCATACACGTGCAAGGCCCACACTCGTGACAGAACCAACAGCAACCATCAGCGAGTCTGAGCAGCTCATTGCAGCCTGGGCTCTCCTGCTCAGCGTTCCCTAATTCCCCTCCCAAAGGGGCATGTAAGCCCTGCCTCGCTGAAGGCAGTAAGCTCTCAATTTGATATTGCACCAAAACCTCGGGGAGATGAGGCTTGGGTAACCAACCATACTTTTCATCCTTTTGAGAACACGGTCGGTGAAAGGGGAATTGACAAGCAGGGCTGCCAGGCCCATGTCGCCCAAGGGACCACAGCAGCACCGCTGCCTGCGGAGCACTGCAGACCCACACAGACCATGGTGGTTCCAGCCCACCCCAAAAACAGTCAATGAGTCACCACAGCTGCCAGAACATCTTCACCGCCAGCCATCTGAATCGAGCAGAGGCATTGTAGGCACAGAAATGTACACAATAGTCTACTTCCTTCCTTCTGTGAGGGTTCTGGTTTAAATGGCAGAAGATGTTTTTTCCCTTAAAAACACTGGAAATGTAATGAATGGCTAATGAGTTCCTGCGGAGTTCTACACCAAGTTTAGGATTATCCAAGCATACTGCAAAAACGTCTATACTCCACAGAGCTAAAGAAAGTAACCATCAGGCAAACTGTTCTGTAAATCCCACAAGTCTTTCACGACTCAATGTGTTTAATAACAGTACTTCAACTCAATGAATAATACACAATAATGACGACACTAATATAATAATTAGTTTTTTGCTTCCCATCTATCTGCCACTACATAAAGTAGAAGTTGGATCTATGCGTTTTTTGACAATTACCGTTTCTTTTCCTCTATTTAGAAACAAATGTAATTACTTCAACTAGAGAAGACAGAATTACTTCTGCAGCAGAGTCAAAACATGCATCAACACTCATTTTCTATAATTATTTCACAAGCAGTTCTGTCTGGCGTCGTTCTCAAATGAAGAGTTTTCAAAAGGCCTTTGGCTACTTAATGAGCAGCACACAATTACAGGCACAATTGAAGAAAAGAATAAAGGAAAAAAGAGGTTCTCACCATTTATTTAACTTTCTTTTTTAGTGCCTGCCTTTAAACACAAAGTAACTTCAGAGAACAAAATGAACCTCCGGATACCCTCTTTTCTACTGTACTTGACAAACAGGGAAGAATTGCCAATAATCTGTTCCATGACCAAGAAGCATCACACCTAGGGTACAAGTACTTGCTGTGTATACCCATGTTTCACTTGCTAGCAATGTATTATTGTAGCATCATGAAAAGAGTGTTGTCATTAACCTTACATCTTTGAAACGATCATTTTTAAGGTTTTTTGTCTAGACGCAGAAACCACATCCCGCTCCCAAATCCCTGGTGAATTAGTGCGTCCCAGAACATCCACACTTGAATCAGTTGTGGAGTTAAACAAAACTAGTAAAAACCAGTTTGTCTTGGAGCCAACTTAAGAAGAAAAGATTAAAGTACATCAGTGCATTAGTTAAAAGTCAGTAGTACGAGCAGGGGTTGTTAGCATCGCAGGCCAAAAGCAAAGCACCCCACCAGATGCTTTTGCTTGGATTAGTTAGAGCTTTGCCTCTTCTGCACACTATAAGGAGGAGCGGAAACTGAACACTGGAGGAACAAGAAAAGACAGGCAAGAGGAGACAGGCTGCTCTTGACAGCCAGATTGCTCTCTCTTCTCATCAGTCTTAAAACAAAATAAAATGCGACACGCGTATGACAAAAGGCCATTCCCTTTCCACTAGCTTCCCAAAGAAAAGATGCGCAGAAAGTCCTATGTATTCTTCTAGCCTCCACACTCCCACGCAAATTCATCACCCTTCTGACACCCAAAGCCTGACAACTCCTGCCATGAGCATTTATGAATTAAAAAAAGAGCTATTTTAAATTCAAATAAGGTGGCACAGTTATTAAGTTATTTTTACACTCCTCTGCACTTCTAAGAGGAACTTGAAGTCTCTTCACTTCCCAAATAGGTGCTCTGAGGCAGGGATGAGTAAACAGTGCACTCCACTTCCTCTCTCCATTCATTTTACAGATGATAGTCATTAGCACCACAGAAAAATGTATTAAACTGAAGGACTAAGGAGTCAAAATACGACCAATGTGAAGTAAAATAAGTCACAATAAAGTGTCCTAACAGTGCAAAACTCTAATAAAGAAAAAAAAAAAGCAAAGTAGTTGCTTCAGGTTTAAGTAGTTCTAAACTCCGTTCATAGCAAGATTAGCGTTGATTTGGCAGAAAAAAATTAAACTTCTAAAGATAAATCTGTAGAATCACGGACAATTTGAAAAATGGTGTCAAACAGTTTGCTATAAATTTAATGGATATTCGGTGCAGTGAACAATTGTAAGATCTCCAATCCAGATACCTAAGCAGAACAGAAATTTGGATGTTTCAAGAACCAAAGATGAATTTTAATGACTTAAGAGAAAATTGAGAAGGGAAATTGCCTTTCAAATCTTCTTCCACAGCAGTTAATGCTTCAAACTGCCACCTACTACACAAGACGAAACCTCATTTTGTCTCATCTTGGGATGGCAGCACCAGTAACTAAGAATCCAGAAGAGAACCTGCACTGCATTTTAAATGCAATTGTTATTGCTTGGGCCAGGAGTCAGATTTAAAACCATGTTTACCACAGATTATTTTACTTTATTTTTTAGATCCTAAAACGGATTATTTTTTTCAATAAAATTATTTTCTGTACCATGTGCAGGGACAGGAAGGAAGCTGCTGAGTTTTCTATGTAGGCTTTAGAGTCTGTTTAGTTTTAAGAGTGAATAAAGGCCACAGCCTGCTGACCCTGCAGTGAGTCGCATCCAAGAAGAAAGAAAAAGGTCTCTGATTTCAGTAAAGCACAATGCAGAGTGTGACAGACTCAGTGAATGGGCTGCATGCCAGAAAGAAATCAATCAAGGCAAAATGGCACTGAAAACACCAGTAACAGACCCTGGGGCTAAAGGACTGGGACAGCTGCTGTAGTGCATGCCTTTATCTTCCTTCCCCTTGACAGGGACCCTCCTCTATCCCCTCCTGCTGCCGAGCTGCTCCTCATGGCTGAGCTGCCCTGGAAGGAAACCTGCTTGGTCGCAGCAAGCCTGGGGCTGGCTGCACTGCTTGTGTTGTACCTGGTGTCCAGCCAGAGGTCCTCTGTTCTCCAGCCATGGGCCCACATCGCGGTCTCTCGTCTGCCAGCATGACCTAGCAGTCGCTGATTAATAGAGGCAAGGCTTGCCGCAGCTGTCTCAACAGGGCGTTTCAATGACAAACTGGTCCCCTGCAGAAGATTTACCAAGCCGAAATGTGATACATCACTGAGTTTCTACAGCCAACAGCAGTGACAAGTGTGTCCCAGAGCGCAGAGTGTTAGTTATGCTGAACATTGAGGCCAACATGTTCTTACCGTTTCCATTTCCAAATCTGCCATAATATTTACTGCTACAATATCCTTCCCCATCAACTCCTTAACTATCTCCTATGGAGTCTAATTAAAATGAAGTATTGTAACATACAATAAACATTTGCACGCTATTGATAGATACTTGCAGATGTTATACAGAAAATAGCTGTTCAGTACTGAGTCTAACAGAAAGTTTAACAAAGTTTCTGTATTTTCCTCATTACGCATTAAGCTTAGCATTTCTACAACAGAAACGTTTCATTGCTCCTTCTTCATTTTAATTACTTCACTAACACGTCATACTTGAACACCAATGTTGAGAATTAGATAATTAGTAGAGTCTTCCCCTTCCGCATGTTACTGCAACCTCAGCTACAATGAAAACAATAAAAATCTTGAGACTGAGTTTAGATAATGGTCTTAGCATGTCAGTGAGTACAGCAGTGTAATGGATAAGAGTGATTATCAGTAGGGGGAGAAATGCCACTGAAATGAATTGCAGCTTCTGTTGAGCACTTATATATGTATGCGTGCACACAGAGAATATGCACCAGGGTTTCTATACAATATACTGCAGAAGCAAAATGTCTCCAACTTGCGTTATTATAAAGAATACACTATATGGTATCAAATAATGAGATCTTCCACAAAGCTGCTACTAAGCAAGTGACATTGCTTAGATACTTAATTGCCATACATTTTACTCAGAGGTTTTTTTTCCCCCTCTTCCCACACAAACAATTTTTAAAGTTTAGGTTCTCAGGCAATTTGACCCCAAGTTATGAAACTGTATCTAAGGAACATGGTTACGGTTGAATTATTTGAAAATGCCTTGTACACCATTGGCATGCAAGCTCCTAAGGAGCTTAATTACAAGCCAGAGGTCTTACAGATGACACAATCTGCAGAATGAAAAACCCTATTCCATGTCGTCTCATCCTCCTAGGACAATATCTAGAATTGGAAGGCAGCAGGACTCACTACCCACCTAACACACCAGTCAAAGCAAGCAGGCACTCGAGAGCTGAAAGCTGGCACAGCACTTAAAGAAAACAGAGATCTGAGACTGTGCTTTGAGGGAAGAGAAGCTGAGCTCTCATTCCCACAAGGATGAAGCATCAGCTCAGCTCTGAAATTCAGATACTTCTTTTTCACTAGAAGAAAGAGATAATAAAATTTAGAGAAAAGAAACAAAAGTGAGAGATGATAATGTGAAAGTTGAACAGCACTCAAGCCAGCACTGCTGTATCCACAGTGAACTCAACAGCATTATAGACGTCCACTGTTCCTCTCCTCTAAATTGAACACTGCATATTAATACCATAATAGCTCTGAAAAAAAAAAAAGTAAAAAACTGGTACAATGCAATGCAAAGGCTGCCAAGAAGCTGTGCTGTTCTGAAACTTCATGTCAAACCTCCTCTTATAAACGTCTCTCTAGTATGGTACATCTTGACACCCATATGTTGTCTCAGCAATGTAGGAAATGTAAAGCTTTGCAGATCACAGACTGGCACAGTTCCTGAGGCTGCCATGCTTCCCTTCAAGAAGACAACATACTACACAGAACAAAGCTCCCTAGATAGTCTAGGATAATATTTTAGTGCGAGTAAAGCTAAAATTATTGCGAGATATATGATTTGGCAGTTACCACTGCAAGAAACCCAGAAAGCTCAAAGGAATCGCTTGAGCTAATTGCAACCAGTAGAGGCCCCAGTGCTGCACCTTCCCAGCAGCAGCAGCAAAGATGTCCCTGGTGCCCCACGTAGATCTCAGGAACTGGTACCAGCCCTCCTGCCATCACCCCTCCGGTACATAGACACAGCACACATAGTGGCATGGGAATCCTGCCTCCTCAGCAGCCTTTGAGGCTGGAGAGCAGCACCCCTACAAAGCTCTGGCTGCACATCCTGAGGCTGGACACGAGGGCAAACAGGGAGTAGATCCAATAAAGCACTTGGAGCAATCTGCCCTCCTTCTTCACAGAACTAGACATGTAGCCAGCGCACGACTAGAATGAACTCCCATTTTGCTCTGCTGCTTATCCTCAGGGTCGGTTTTACTCCTAGAGAAAGGTTTTCAGTCCTGAGATGGAGCAACACAAAAGAGAGGATGAATGTAGCCTGGAAGCATCAGGCCAATGCCCGTGCTTTTGCACAGAGAATGAATCACCAGTTTGTGATTGTAACATACATGTGAAAGGATCAGCAAAAGGAAGGTTTCAAAACAAAAACTAGACCAAATTTCATGAGGTTCCACTATGCAGGGAGTGGGGAAACAGAAGCTGGCTTCTGACTCAGAATTTTTCAGCTCTTGGACCAACAGCACTGAACTGTCATAAAAATCACAAAAGCAAAACAGGAAGGGTTTTTAAGGATAGACCTGTCAACACAATCTGGGCATCGATCGCTCAGCTTTGCTGCCCAGAATCTGATCACGTTATTGTTACTTCTGTGCTCTGAATACACAACAAGGCAACCTGCAGCGGTGCGAAGGGTGCCCAGAGCATCTCACACTGTCCTTGTGCTCTCAAGAGGGAACAGATGGAGTGCTGCAGGCTACAATTTGCTATTTTTCAGCCTGACTCCTTTGAGCAAGACCAATTTAAAGAAAATGCTGAAGGTGATACACCTTCAGTGCCCTGGTCCTTAACCCAGGGGACAACCTAAGGTAGCATCTTTTTCATAAACTCTTAAAGCTGTTTGGGTTCAAAAGCATTCCTGTCTGTCAACACGTTCAAGTACATTATCTGAGGCAATGCCATTTCACGATTCCTGTGCAACTATCATGCACAATGTGGCAGTTTTTGTCCTCCTGTGGAGGACACGGGAGATTTCTGCATGATGTTCATGAAGTCTGACTCAGGCAGCAGTTTAATCATGCCCTGCTTTAAATTCCAGTCCCTAGAGGATAAACTGGTTTTAGTTATTTACCCGCAATGGGAAATATGTGGTCAGCAGACAAGCGCCTGTGTCTAGGTAGGCATGTCTGGGTATACGAGAGCAACTGTTATGGTGCTGACAAGTGTCCAAGCGATCCAGCTGAACTTGGACAAATGGATAGAAGCGGCCGTGTCAACTGGGCTGGTGAGCTGAGGACAGGTCCCGCAGCAAGAGAGAAATTTATCCCTGAGTGTGGGCAAGCTGATTACAGGGACTGGAGGTTACGGATTTTAGTCATGCAAGAGGAAACTCAGACCCAGATATTGGAACTCAGAGACAAACGGAGAAAACACGGTATGAAGGAGAAGGTGAAATTTGCTGAAACAGCCTCACGTGCAAAACCTGTTTAGAAATGAGGCAGAGACTGAGGAGCAAATAAAAATGCGTATGGATGTTTAAATCTTCATACTCTTTATAGCAGCAATTACATTAAATTTCTTTTATAAAACCCTATCATATGCCTTTTGAATGATGGACCATTCCCAACACAAAAGCTATAAACCCTGAATTCCCCCAGCTGGGAGCTCTGAGAAATCACACACTTCAACTTCAAACACCAGGCTGCCGAGGTTAGGGGTCAGCATTAGCACCAGCTCCTGGGATGGCTGGGCCACGATCCTATTTTCATGCAGTAGTAACACAGAGGGCACCCGCACCACGGCTGCTAGACCCTGCTCTCCAGATCAGGGAAGAGGAGGGCTGTTTCTTCACCTCGAAAAACCAATGCATGGTTCTAGATCTTGGACGCGACTGCAGAAACCTCTGGTGCCTCCTCCATAGTGGGCTGTGGCATCATATACCTCTAGTATTATCCTTTCTCCCACCAGAAGCGGGTGAAAAGAAGATACCCTGCGGCTGTATTCCAGAACCTAAAAGGAGCAAATGCTAGACTACAGCTGTGGATGGTGAACCTTTAGACACCTATCATGAAAAATGAGTTTGTGCTCTCTCATAAAAATAAGAAAGGATCTGCTGTGCCAGGCACCACACAGATTCTTCCTGGCAGACATTCTACCCTAACAAGCTGAACAGACAAGACAAAGGGCGAATATTCACAGCTGTGGCTGCAAATGAGGAGTTGGTCAAAGGATCTCACAGCTACTGGAATATCATAGCTTAAGGACTAATATATGAGCAGAAGATTCTTCATTTTTAATTATTGTCTTTAGGAGAAATTCTTGATGAAAGTTAAATTAAAAGTTAAATTGCTCTAACCAGAAGAAAAAAAAAAATCCTTTTCCTGCAAAATAAACTTAACAGCACTGAAGCAATTCAGGACAAAAAACATACACCTCCAGCACATAGCATGTGATTTGACTAGACTTTTTAGAATATTTTTCAGTAGAGAAAAATATTCCTCCACTCCTTTTTTTTAGGTTCTTACATTGCATTTTTGCAAACGTTACCTTTGCTTAACACATCTACATCACAAGCAACACTCTGCCTTCCCCTCTATCATCAGTGCTTGCTTTTAAAACACCTCAGCATCTTACTGCCAAGGGACCACCCTGTCACAAAGAAAAGGCAGGAATATTGAGCTGATCCCGATAACGCTTTCAGCACCCAGGTACATCTCTACAGCCCAAAGAGCACTGACACTAACTAACCCGAGAGCCTCGGTCCAGCTGTGCCACCAGCAGCCTGAGAGGCTTGGAAGATTCAACAGCAATTCCCGATTGGCTGCAGCATCACGTACTGGTATTATAGCAAGCACCTGTTTGCACAGAACGCAATTCCAACTCCTTTACACCAAGATATTTGCTTCTGTGTGAAAATTAGTAAATATTTGCTCTGCTGTGCCAGCTGGATCAAGGGAAAGCTACAAATTGCCTACGCCTCTCATAGACAGGAGAAGGCTGGCAGAAGGTTCCTATCTGGAGTTCGCATGCACAACACTAGTTGAAACCAACTACTGTTGAAAACAGCCATAGATCAAGCAGAAGCACAAGCAGCAGACAGAAGGCTCATTTTTACTCCATGGGTTTTAGGTCACGTATTTCAGAGTTTATCTTCCAACTCGGTGTTTCCTGATTTCTGCAGAAGAGGAGGACAGAGACGGAAATCCAAAAAGTTGAGTTTTCGCATAGGAAAGTCTTTCCACTGAAACTAGCATGCATGCACTGTTCGAATGCTTTAGAAGACAGACAGACCAGAATACGTGCGGAGGGATGAGAAACCATGCTCACAAGAATCAGAACACATCCATTACCCCAAACCCCGCTATCACCACAAAGCAAGTTATAGAATGTAACGTGCAATGGTGATACAAGTGGACATTACATCAGTACCTTAATGTGACTTGCACCAGACAACTCAAAAAACGTTTGGGCTCTCTTAGAGCATTAAGGGTATGCATCTGAAGTGGCATACCGCTCTTTTAATTTTGCACGAAAGAAAAAAAAAAATCACAAAGACTTGCTTTCAGGTTTCATTTTAGCGACAATGGGATTCTGCTCAGGAGGAAGAATCACATGGATCTTTTGGCAAGGGAACGTGTTATGGATGTAAAAATAAACAGTCTACCAAAGTGACCCATAAAACAGCAGGTGGAGAGATTTGCTCCTACTGTAGTTTAACAAATAATCCATCTGAGAACAAACCAACTGGGAAGAACCGGTTATTAATATGTACAACTTTGTCCATCTGCAGAACAGCACTTTGTACTTAAGACTGCCTTTGGTGCAGCATTCATTCTCTTGAATTTGATATCCCACTCCTTTGGCTCACTCCCTCCTCCAACAAAAACAATTTAATGCTAACAATTTATCTACCTATTAGAAGCATTGCTAAAATTTTAGAATTATTTTAAGAATTCCAGGTTGGACAAATCAATCTCTCTAAGGCTTTATCTTAGAAGTGATGGACTTCCTTGATAAATAGTCTAATCTTTCAACCTCACCAAATATTTTCATCAACCTTCCTTTATTGAAAAATTAGCTTCTGGAGGTTTGGGTGAATCTACAAGCCCTACTTCCCTACTGTGTTTTTTTCTCATTCTACAGTAAAAGCTGGAAAATCTTTCGCAGTGCCAGTGGGGCTGTGATGTCAAGGTTTTCAGATTTTGTTATCTTGTGAGTTGTGGTCTTACTATAAACCCCTTTCCAATGGTCTCTGCACCAAGATTTTACTTTAATAATTTGAAGGATCATTGGCAGCTAAAATGAGGATTTGTGGACCTTGAATGAAATACATTGTAATAACAACTGTCAGTCTGATTTTGATGCTCAGGTCTGTACGCCTTTCCAGCAATATTTGAATACTTTGATATGGTCACAGCTACGGTCTACTTGAATACTATTTCCAGAGTCATAAAATGTTCTACTGCTTCATATTTTTAAAAGCACAGCTTTAAAAAAATTAATAAAAGAAAGAAAAGAAAGAAATCTTTTACAAGTTTTTTTTTTAGCTCATAAAACTAAAAAGCAAAATTAAGTTTAAAGGACTCAAAAGCGTTACCCTTTTCTCTCTTTGTTCTCAGTGGAATAACAAAGTCTTAAGATGGTGACTAAGTTTACATCCCTTACCAGTGCCATGGTCTTGGCAATCATGTGGATCACAACCCAAAGCCTGTGAAGAACGAGGGTCCCTACTTGTCTGCCTAAGAAATGTGAACTGAGATAACAAAGGGATCCCTGTAACCCGCAAGGGGGAACAAGAGGTTGGATTCACTCTTGGGTACGTCATGCCGTAACATAACAAGTCACAGAAACATCTATGAACAAAACAGGTTGTTAAAAAACCAAAACCACCAATGTCCCATTTTCAAGCTCAACCAGTATGAAAACCAAACAAAAATGTAATGCACTTATGCAAACAAATGCACAAACCAGCACAGAAAAGGTTTTGTACTCTCATACTCCATCTGCTGGTTCTGTAACAGTATTTAAGACCTCAGTGGGGTTGAGGTGTGTTTTTGTTTAATTCCTTTCCCCCTTTCCCTCTCTCCTCTCCCAAGCTGTGCAACAACAACCTGGCTGATATGGGTAAGCTGGCAAGTGTTAAACAAGAAGCCGTGTTCATCTTAACTTTTCAGTGTCCACTGGGAAAAAATAAAAGCGTCAAATATTTATGACAACGTGGAACTAAAAATATAAGGAACAAAACTGTTTCCAAATGTCTTACAAATATCTCAGGGTTAAAAGCGCTACACGAGGTTAGAGATGTAGTATTCCGTTCAATTCAGCCCCTGCCTTGCTTTTGTACTACATGCTAGAGCTTCCAAAAAAGCCAATTAAAGTGCCTTTTATTCTTCAAAATGTTTAAAATTGGGCACTTCCAGTGTATAAACTCTAAATGCCTCTTATTATTTGAGTGCTTTTTTAATGCAGACTTGTGTACATTAAAAACACATTTAAAATTGAAAGGCATTTATGTTTCAGCTGTCTTTGGAAAAGCAAAAAGAGAAGCACAAGCAGGAAGCAGTGAGCAGGGTTTGTCCCAGGACAAAGATAGGCTCATGACTATGCAAATCCATAGAGCTTAATAAATGATTTGCAAGACTGGATCTGTCATTTCAGTCCCGGGATGAGTTATAGTATATATTACATAGAGAAGGAAAACAGACACCTCCCTTTGGTTGCTCCTCAGTGGAAGTTCAATGCTTAACACACGCACTGCAGGCACACACACAGAGCATTATCCTTTCCAGTTTCCTCCCACTAACTGGGCTTTTCACTCTCTTATAAAGCGACATCTGGAAACGATCATCTCATCGCACCCTCAAAAAGCTACCAGAAGCAGTAATAATATGGTAATAAGGGATGAAATTTTATGAAAGATGGCACTTAACTGAAGACTAAAAGACACCATGCAATTTAAATAAATTGCTTTTAGCAGAGGACAGAGTGACAATCAAGAAAAAATGCCTGGCCCGTTTTTGCAAATTGGGGGCTGGATTTACAACTGGTGTAAAACGGTGACTTTGGTATAGCAGTGCCAGTTTTACACAAACTACGGGTACAATTTTGTGGAATCACACTTTTAGGACCACGCTGCAGAGACCCTCAAATTGAGGATGCTAAAATGAAGCTGCATAAGCGAAGAGGAAAGAAGCTATTAGCACGTCAAATATCTGTTCTTTTTGTGTCTCTCCTTTCACAATTTAAGTGAACTGCAAAATAGGAATTGTACAACTCTCTCTCCCCACCACCACCACTTTTGCCTCTTCAGAGTAGGAATGCTCGGTCTGTTTGGGATGAAACCTGGACAGAACTCGAGAGCCACAGAGTATCAAAAAGAGCAGTGCCCTAATTCCACTGGCATGAAAACAGGTACTAGGCAGGTTCAATTCTTTTGGAAAAAGTCATGAGGTCCCATCATGAGCAAGATCTATTCTTAGCATGAAAGCCTAATGCCTTTATGAGAGTTGTCATCTTACTGGTCAGCCTGCCCACTCAGGATATAATGCTGTATTCAAACCACATTATAGAAAGTCATTAAATTAAACACCAACGCCACCAAGCAGAAACAACATCATGTGGAAATGAATAACTAGACTTCATACTAATAAATAAAAATAAAAAACATTACTGGATAACAAACTGCCTTTGCAGATAAAAAGAAATAAATCCCTAGAATTTAAATCCATCATGAGCAAAATCCCTCCAGAAAAAACTCCAGAGCACAGCACTATTATGACTGCCTCTACATTCATGACTGTATTTATGCAGACTAAGATAAGGGTAATCAATCCACGTGCCTCAGGACAAAAGCCGATCTCCTGCCAGGGTCAGAATAAAAAAATTCCTCACCACATGTGCCCTGGTTCAAGGCAACAAGAAACACGCTTTGCGAGACTTGGGAATTGTCTGGCACCGGTCACTGCTAGAAACAACCAGCAGATTTATGGCACGCCGACCTGGTTCAGCAGTAAATCCCAGCTTTCCCTCTGCACACTACCACTTCCCAATGCACTGAATTTCATGCCTGAACTTTGGATGGACTGGGCTCTCAAGCCAACCCAGGCATCTTGTCAGCTCCAGTTTGGCGTTTCAGGAGCCCTGCACTGTGTCAGTCACCCACAGCGCACCAAGGCACCTGCTTCCTATTTCACCATCTGATTACCTCCTCTTCCGCTCCCAAATTCTTTCTGTTCCATATTGGTTGCTGCCATTGTTATATCCCAGACAACGTAGCTGTTGTTCTGGTTGGGTTTTAGTTGTTGTTGTTGTAATTCTTTACTGGTAACTATAATTCATAGTTAGACATAATCTACCCTCTATTCTTTGAAAGCTGTCATTCCACTTTGATCACATTTCTACAGCCAGTGCATCTATAAATTTATATTGGCAGCTCCTCAAAGAGCCACCACCAGCAACCAGCTACAGCTCTGCAGCTTGAAGAGAAACCAGAAATACATTTCTTACAGAGCTCCACATTACAAACTGGGAGTGTCTGGATGGCCCAGAAAATCTGAAGTTATGCATTATGGTCTAACAGAAATTAAAACCTGACAAAAGAGACAAGAATTGTACCCCTCCGACACACTCACAGCCACAAAACGCATGATCAGGAAATCACAGAATCACAGAATTGTAGGGGTTGAAAGGGACCTCAAGAGATCGTTGGGTCCAACCCCCGTGCCAAAGCAGGTTCTCTAGAGAATAAATATTGCACCCTTTCTTTCAGCTGTTATTTAAAAGGTAAATGCCGTCTTTCTACTCCCCAAAAATTAATAAGTAAAGAAAAAGGATAAAGTAAAAATGAAGAAACATGTTAACTATTTAATCAGTATCACAGAGAGAATTAACATCTCATATGTAAAACGACTTAAGCTAGTAGGACATGATACAGATGAAGCTCCTATCTTTCAACAACACTGTCAGTCTGTTTCCCAAGCACAAATTAGGGATCAAGGATCAAAAAGAAGAAATATCATATTTTTCTAAGCCTACTCTTATCTCTCTAGCTGACATGCCAAAGGCTATTGAGGTGGAATGAAAGCAGAGTTTCAATCATCAACAAAACGCCGAAGCTAACGGACAAAGTCACTAAAACAGGTAGGAGTCCCACAGGCTTTGCAGGATCCACATATCAAAACTCAGACACAAGATTGTGCCGTTCTCAACAGCTCACCTGCAGTGCTCCCTGGCTCTTGGGAATAGACGCTATCAAGAGCAGAACAACTCATTTCATTTTGCTACACAAGCCTTTGTTTCAGGGAATTTAGCAAGAGAGCAAAACTGAACACAAACTGAACATGTGCCACAGAGGCTTGTCTTATTATAGGCAAGAAAAGAATACTTTTTCTTTTTTTCTAGAATTTTGCTAATAAAAAGAAAACACTCAAGTGAGGATTTCTTTCACTGCTGATTTTTTTTTTCAAAGCAGTTTTCAAAAATAAGCATTCCTCCTAAATAAGCATTTATTTTCCCTGTTGTCTACGTTTAAAACTATGGAAGACAGTGGATCGAAGAGTTGAATTAACTTCCCAATTAATATTAATGACAAATTCATATTTCAGGGAAAACGTACAGCAACTCTAAGCTGAATTAGTCTGTGAATGAGTTATTCTAACAACACCTACACATCAGTTGTACAGGGCCCTCTTTCAAATCATTTGGTATGCCACTGGTACAGAGCTTTGACTCATGTGTTGGATTTTTTGCTGTTTTTCCACAGTTCCTGTAAGCTTGGAAAAAATTAAAGCCACCATAAATCTTATTTTTCAACATCAAGATGAAACAATTCCCATTTAAGGCGAGCTATCACCTTAAAATTAAATCAGAAATAAATAATTTTTGAAACTACTGTTGTAACAATTCATAGGTTGGTGACCTTACAACAACCTAACTTTCCTGTTGTCCGGTTTGTGCATTTCCTAACAGTATACAAATACCTACTTTTTCTAACATCCGTAAAAGAGCAATACACACATTGCCATTAAATATGAAACCTCAAAAAATGGTAAAAGCAGCTTATTATTTGTAAGCATTGCAAGATTTCATGGCAACAAAATACCTAATAACTGGAGGGAAAGGTTTTCTGACTACTTATGAACATCTTATCAAACTCTGAAAGTACAGATTATTTACATTTATATCAGCTGCTTTACTGTATTTTAAAAAGAAGCATTTCAGTCACAGCGTTCAAACATAACTTATTTCTCTAGTCCAAGAACAAAGACAGTATTGATCCTCACAACCGGTCCTTTCTCCAGGAACTGGATCACGTTGTCTAGCTGAATAAACCAGTCTCAGCTGCTCAGCTTAAAAGACAAGCTGCATGTGATCCCTGTGAAGTTTTTATCAGGACAACCTTTTTATTTTCTTATGCTTGTTCTATAAAGAATCATTGTCACACCTTTTTTGGGGGGGGATTACAGCATTTCTGAGGACTTTCTTCTGCTGGACTGGAAAGTTCACTGCTTCCAAGGACACAAAACCCTCCCTCTAGCAAGTCACTTGTTGCCATAATCCACAAAGGCAGAGAAGCAATTGTTCACTATACCTTTTCAGGCAGTATTTTAACCAGCTCTAAATATTTTTAAATAAACTCTCATCTGCCCCTACTCTTCAGCCTTGCTTTGCAAGCAAGTTCTTCCACTTATGAGAAGAACACATTCCAGATGAGGTTTTCTTTCCCCATAACAATGACCCCACCTGCAAGGTCTTCCCTTCTCCTTCCCACCCACCAGAGGAACAGAGACTCCCCAGTTCTCCCTTTCTGTGGCAACTGGAGGAAGAAAAAAGCAGAGGACTGCTAAACAAGCACACAGAAGAAAACAAGCCCCAACGTTCCCAAAGCACAGCTTTCCAAAGCACATTCTTTGGAATGAAGCCCACAAAAAAAAAAAAAAAAAAAGGATTTTAAGGAACTTTGTTTTAACTAATGAGGATGGCTGAAAAAAAGCTACACACTGAAGACAGTGCTGAACAGACCACTACTAGGAACTGCAGTCCAACAGTTATTCTGATCCTGTTATCTCTGGGGGAAAAAGCTAGTATCTTATGTTTTCCTTCCCTTCAACTACCCCTCAACCCTGTGTCTAGTTTTAACCTTACACAGTCTAGCTTTCTGTTCTCCTCGTTCCTGCTGTGCAACTCCTCTCTGACAGTTTACTGCTTCATATGTCTCAAGGCCATGTATTCTCCTGCCCTAAGTCACGACCTATCACAGTCTATGGAAATAAAAATAAAAATTACAGAACAAAAGAAATACATCATTCCGTTGGAAAAACAAGGTTTGCCATATTTTCTTGCAGTTGGCTTTTCCTCAACAGAGGCAAGATGGGGTCCAATTTTCAGTATCATTTTCAAAAATCAAATAATAAATGAAGTCTTGTAATGCTGCCCTGCAGAAAACCAAGAGCATCACCAGAGGGATAATGGATGCCCAGGTACATACTGTTTATACAAATTTAGATGAGATACTATCCAGTTTAATAAAACTTCTTTGTGCTCATTTAAAGCAGAACCTTTCATAATTAGTTTTTATGGATTTCATTTAATCAAAAAAAAAACTTTTAAAGTCTTTGTAAACAAATTCCATTCACTCTCATCAAAAAATCTGAAAATCGTGAATGATCTTGATAACAGTTTTGTCATGGTGTAATAACTTTCTGAGCTCATGCTGAGCCATTCCGGTCACACAGGAGCTTTGATGCAAGGCCTGCAGTCAAGAAACACCAGACAGCTGCAACTTCGTAAATGAGCTTCTAGCACTTGAATTGAAGCAAGAGAGAAGCCTGATCCTTCCCAAATTCTATTCTAACTCAGAGTTGGAGAAAAAAATAAATCATTTTAAGGTATGCTTTAATTGATAGCTCTCCCAGGACATACTCGGACTCCCTAGCACACAAGTATATGATGCATATGTGAAAGGACGGCACGGAGATCAGTTAGTAAAGAGGGTGTTGGCTTCTGATTCTCAGAAAGTCACCAACAAGTTCTGTTTATGGTTACACAGATTTCTTGCGATTTCAATAACTAAGTAAATATTATATCTCCAGTATAGGTGATATTCTCTGCTATTACTTCTGCACTCAATTTTGCTACCTGTAGTAATGGGCCTAATAAACACAGTATCAACACTGTAAAACAGAACTACGTCAGCCATCTACTAATCGCCTATAAACCTCCCTCCTTGCCAAGAAAACGCAATGACAAAAAGAAAAACAACAACAACAAAAGGGAAAAAAGAAGTCCAATGTTTTTCCAGTGAAAAAAGCAGCACAAATCTTCACTCACATATTTAAAAACAAAACAAGCCTCAATTTCAGTTGATGTCATTCATCAGGCACTCCAAGAAAAATCAAGGAGGTTGTGCTCCTTTCTTGGTTTAACGTATTTTTGAAAATCTTTATCATGAAAGATTTGTGTAATTATACTGGAAATAGAGCATTTTAAAGGAGTTCTACCACCACACATGAGAATTGGGATAATGACTTGCATTTTCTTGTTTAACTTTTCAGTTGGTATTTTCAAGAAGCTGTGTATCTTCAGATATTGTGCAAGTCCCTTCCCTCCTTTGAGTCCATGTTTAGATCAAGATCATTACAATTTCACCCACCCAGTGCCCTACACAAAACATAAATGTCATCACCATCAATCTCAAGAAGCTTTGTATGCCAATTAACATTAATAGAATGACCTTCTCCAGTTAGATTTTCATTAGTAAATTAGGGTGGAAAACAGTAAGTAGCACCACTTAGCCAATTTGAACAGATTATCTGCATCATCCTTCATGATGTCAGTCAATACCCAGTTGGAGCAAGAAGCTCAGCAACTTGAGATCCAGTACAAGACATCATATTAAGCACAAAGTTAACGACTTTTTTTTTTTTTTTTTTTAAATCCCTGTAGTACCTGGAAAGTATTACCAGACAAGTTTGCAAGCTTGGCTGCTCTGGAAAGCGTGCCTACAAAGCTGCAAGGCATGAACAAGAAACCAAACCCCAGCATGCCGCATTTCCGTATGCATATGCATAGTGTCAGGTCAGGTCTGTAGTTATTTCTGATGAAGGTTAGAGAATTTGACCACAATGCTAGTGAATAAGGAGACAGCCAAAAGCTGGGTAGGAGAGCATGTGCCAATTTCTCAAACAGGCCAGGACATCCAGATCACAGCCTAGCTGCAGGAAAGCCTCCAGATATTGTCTTCTATCAATAGACAAGTGTTGAGTATAGCAAACACTTCCATGCCAAATCTTCATGCTCAGATTTTTTTTTTTAATTTTTATTTTTAACAAAATCTTCTCAAAGAGACACTAGATGTTCACATTGCTGCCTAACCTGTACAGAAAAGGAAAGGCAGTAAGGACGTGCTCCCCATCCCTGCCCATGCGTTCGTGACCTGCCGGGCTTCCTTTCTTGGCAGATGAAGAGTGTGCTGCTGGGGATGCTCATGCTTTGAGAGTGGGTGAGGAACACTAACGTTGCACTGCTGAACCCCATCCCAGGATGGCATTTGTCTGTTCTTGATGCATTATTTGTTATTTGGTCAGAAAGAGTAACTGAAACCAGAACACTTTTGTGTAAGCTCTCCACTGGTTAAATCAACTCATTGTAAACCACCTAATTTGTGGGGAGAAAAGGGAAGTTGTAGAAAGCGGAGAGCAGTCTTTTAGTCTCTGTCCTTTGTTCACACCACAGTAAGAATCTCGCAAAAATTACAAAAATGAAAACCTTGAGAATACAGTTGTGTGGTAGAAAAAACTGCTTGGTAGTGAACTACTTTGTTCACTCCCTTGCAAGGCACAGAGCTTGATTTCCCTTAATGGCTTATGACTGAGCTATGAGAACAGGATGAACAGCCGATATACCTGAAACATGAGGAACATGATCCTTTAGTTCTTCCTGAAAGGCCAACATGCTTTAGAAAGAAGACAGACTTCTCCTGTCCCTAGATCAACATTGATCTGTTCCAATATGAAAGACAAATGGAAGACTGTCCTGGTTTCAGTTAGGACAGAGTTAATTTTCCTCCTAGTAGCTGGCAGGGTGCTATGTTTTGGATTAGAATGAGAAGAGCGCTGATAACATGCTGATGTTTTAACTGTTGTAGAGCAGTGCTTACACCAAGCCAAGGACTTTTCAGCCTCTCTCTGTCCTGCTAGCGAGCAGGCTAGGGATGCAGCAGGAGCTGGGAGGGGACAGACCCAGGACAGCTGACCCAAACTGGCCAAAGGGGTATTCCATACCATCTGACGTCATGCTGAACAATATATAGGGGTGGCTAGCCGGGGTGGAGGGGGGGCCGGCTGCTCGGGGATAGGCTGGGCATCGGTCAACGGGTAGTGAGCAATTGCATTGTGCATCACTTATTTCGTACACATTATTACTATTAATACTATTATTATTATTATTGTTGTTGTTATTCTTTTCCCTGTCTTAATAAACTGTCTTTATCTCAACTCACAGGCTTCACTTTCCCGTTTCTCTCCCCCATCCCGGAGAGGGAGGGGGGAGGGTGAGCGAACGGCTGTGTGGTGTTTGACTGCCAGCCGGGCTAAACCACAACAAAGACACTCCACGGTGTTTGAATAGGTTTCTTCATCAGAATTGAGAGGAAGAATCAATACAATCAAATAGAATACAAAAATGTTTACCACTTCACACCATTGTACTGAATAGCCAATGATAAACAGCTACCCAAGAACAACATATATTTCGCCATGTACCTGCAAGGTGAAAATTTTATAACAGACAAGTCCTAAAATCAGTTTGCCAGCATGAGAATTGGTTGGAAAACTCTCATTGACTTGCCCTTTTCAACAGAAAACAGCCATACACTGTAGCAGAAAGTTTATCAAACATACTACACTTAAAAAAACCAACACTCTTAAACATTTGCCTATGGATGGTAAAGTAAAAAAACAAAAACAAAAAAACAAACAACACAATACATTAAAACTCAGTGTGAATTCAGATCTCTAAAGAAGAATATCTACAGTAAGGATAGGTGGAGTACCAGTTGTTTATGCATTAGTAACTAAACCAAAACATCCATGCAGTATAATAAAACAGCAGAAACCCTACCTGCACATTTTGTCCTTGTTGTGAGTGGTGGCCCAGGTGGCCCTGTGCCTCCTTCTCCAGGGCGAGTCAGCAACACTCTGATCTCATACTCCACATCAGGGTCCAAATGCCACAGTTTGTAATTAGGGGAATCTACAATGTGCGTTTCTGCCCAGTTCCCAGTGGTCGTCCGATATTCCACCTCTTTCAGTATGATGGGCCCATCTCCAATGATGGAGTTGGCGTTGGGTTTGATCCACAGGTAGGTGGCTCCGACCGCCAGCAGCTCAGGAGGGGCAATAGGAGTTGGGGGTTCTGTAGACAAACAGAAATCATGAGAGGCCTGAAGCCACTTTATCAAAAGGATTAACTTTTCACAATGTACCTGTATAGCAACATGATCTCAATATCTTTTGTTAGAAGCAGAGTTCCTCCTGTCATTTAATGTTACTCAAAAAAAAATCTGACATCTTATTTGCTCTAAAGATTCTGCCCCCTTGCACTCGTATACCAACGTAGTTGGTAGCAGGACCAATTCAGAAACATATACTTCAAAAATACAGTGCCCACAAGGCAACTTCTGCTGAAAACAGAAAGCAACAGTCACATTTAGAAGATCAGAAGGTTATGCTTATTTCCTCTTTCATGCATATGCATAATGGTAGTCAATATAATCATATCATAGAATCTTACCATAGAATGGCTTGGGATGGAAGGGACCTCAAAGGTCCCCCCAGTTCCAACCCACTGCCGTAGGCAGGGATGCCACCCACTACATCAGGTTGCTCAGGGCCTCATCCAACCTGGCCTTCAGCACCTCCAGGGATGGGGCACCCACAGCTTCTCCGGGCAACCTGTGCCAGGGCCTCACCACCCTCTGAGTGAAAAATTTCCTCCTAATCTCTAGTCTAAATCTACCCTCTCTCTCTTCTAATATATAAGATACATATATATATATATATAGTTATATATAACATATTATATATTTATATAATATATCATAAGGTGAGGGAGGAAAGGAAGTCCTGCATAACACAGAGTACACTCAGACCCCACGTATAAAAATGCTCCAGCACAACAGTCCTTCTGCTCTGTGACCTGACACGGCAGGGTATCGTGATCATCGACTGTGCTATTGTAATAGCCAAAGGATACTACCCAGCCAAAGGGTAATGCTGAACATGGCACAACTACCAATGAGTGGAAAATTCAAATCACTTGCTCATTACAGGATTTTACTGAGCAAAATAAAAGTTAAAAATGGAATGTATTGTTAATTAAAGCACTGGCTAATTGTCTGAGAAGATACTAGTAGATTTGAACACTGGGGATCTTCCAGGGGTCTAGTAGTCCGGATGCTGCTAAAACTGACTGGTGGTTTTGGTAACAAAGAGTTAAGAAAAACTAAGGCACCAGTGAATCAACACACGCTGTTGTGTTTGACTACAAAGTTTGCTTAACTGCATGAGCACAATTACTCAAGCAAGTCTGAGACTTGAAGAGTGCCTAGATGTCTGAGAAGCATCATGAGGAACCCAGCCACTGAATATAACCTGTGTGGTAAAAAAGAAAAAGCAAGCCAACAGAAGCCATCTCAGCAGCACACTGACAAAAGCTACAAAAAGTCTACTGGGCTTTGGCTGCCTGCCTGATCCCCCCACCATGTGTATAAATAACACTTGCATATTGGAAGCCACATGAATAGCATATGCCTTGTGGTTTTGAAAACCTGAGCCGAACTGTGCAAGATTATGAGCAATTTCATTAATCTTGTCTAGCTTTCCCTCTGTCACACTCTAATGTGGTTTGCCCTCGGCACAAAGGACACAAACTCTATTGTCTTGTGAAAATAAGGTGACAAAAAGCACATTTCTCTCTCAGAAAAATAAACCTATGAATATTATAGCATGATATTAATTTTAGAGTCCTGTAGGAATTACTACTCCAGTTCCTGGAGGAATTACTCTAACCCTTCCCCTGACCCCCTTTCCAAAGGTGTTTCCTCAAAGAGCCCAGAAAAATGGAAGATTCCAGGACCCACAGAAACATGGAAGAAAGGAGTTTGAGCACCAAAGTATGGGAGGATCAAAGGGCTTTCCAGAGTTTTTCCCTCCAGAGAAGTTTTGCCAGTTAACATCTGCTCAGTGAAGAGAAACAAGCGCACAGAAACCATTATTATACACAATTACCAACTGAAATGGTACTTAATTTCATTTCCTCTGGCTAGCTAATTACAATGAGCTACACTATCTCTGAGATTGATTGCAGTAGGTGCACATTGTACCTCCAAAAAAGCCATCTGCACTGTAATTGTAGCAGGTATCCAACATGAGCAAAAACTAGTGTCCTGAGCTAAATTTTTGCAAGAGTATTTGTTTCTGCCATTTATATTTTGCAATGTTCCCCTAACTCCAGGCACTTTTTTTTTTTCTCCTGATATGAAATGTCAGGCTGATTATGTTTTGACTCAGTAAGGTTATTTCTCCAAGAAATTTGTTTTCGAGAAATGCATGTAGATACATTTTCATTAAAAATCAGATTATTATAAATCACAGTATATTACTTGTTTCTTGGTGCAAGACCATTGAAAGATAGACTTAGTGATTTTTATTCCCAATGAAAAAATGACATCTTACAAGTCATGTCATATCTGAACACAAGACAAATGAAATATTAAGCCCCATTCTCCTGGGCTGCAGATACTTCAACAGCAACATGATCCAGGTTACTTTGGGATTTGATTGCAAGTTAAAAAGAGATTTATGGGACTGAGCTTAATTAATAGAGCAGTTTGTCCTGCTAAACAGACATGAAAGTCTTGTCTAGCAAGTTTAGAAACTAATATTGCCAAAGCAAGTTAAATTAAGACACCCAACAGTGATGTCTTCTCTATTTTAGGCCAGACCTAAACCAGCTCCCCTTATCTCTCCCCAGAAAGAATAGTGGTTTCCAACCCCAGCCCCAGCTCACCCTCCCTCCCTCCCCCCCCCCAACATTCTTCCCTTTCTAAGCACCATTTGAGAAACAGGTGTTGCAGAATACTGAGAAATTAAAAATTTAAACTCTTGCTCCCATTTTCCAAATTCAAGAAACTAAGACGAGCAGCAGTTATAGCAATTTTTCAAGGCTGGATACCACCTCACTGAAAATAATGGGCTCTTTCCTAATGGCACCAAGTGGATGAGAAACTATTCCTCAACATCACTCTGTGCCAAGTGATTGCAAGTGATCTAAACAAATTATTGATTTAGCAAAACTAACACATAAATAAGGACCATTTTTTGGCCTTTGTAACTAAACACACTTGTCAGTTACAGATGACCAGCCTGATTTTTTAAGCTCACTATTTTAATTAAAATCTCTATGCGATCTTGATTAAATAAACACGGTGACAGATTGGGCCTGTACATGTGTAATTGTGATCAACCGTATTTTAAGCCCCATTTGATCCATCCAACCCATATTTTATCTTGCAGGCTTTGCCTAGCCCGGTGCTCCTCCACAGCCCTCTCCCACCTCCCCCAGGCCCCTCAGGAACGAGACGGCCTGCGCCCGGCCTGCTGCAGCTCAGCAGCCTAGCCTGGACCCAGCCCGAAACCCAGTCTCAGGAAGGACAGAAAAAGGGGTAACCAGATGACTTCTTTCACAGAAACAAAAGATGTATGGAGTATGAGCCACAAGGGGGGGGGGGGGGGGGGGGGGGGTGTTACTGAACACGAGTAGATTTTATTGTATGTGCCAGGCTGGTCCGGTTATGGAGTCTGGACAGAATTCAGGCTGTGGCTGCCTGCTCCCATTACAAGAGGGAAGATGTGAAGTAACACATGCACTTTAACCTTGGACAACTGCTCCTGAGTGTTTCCACCCGACTACTCAAATATTTTTCTATGTGATTTTCTGAAGGGGAGAGAAGAGGACAGGCAAGTGCTCTGTGACAAAACACAGGATGCAGCATGAGTGGAAAAATGAAGTATGAAAGGAATATGAATTCTACATTTAGTTTTCCAGATATCTGTAGTCCTGTGGTAAAACATCAGAAGGGAAATGACCAGAATTTGGAGAAAGTCAACAGAAGTCAGCCAAACTCTGACAGTTGGGATCTATCAGGAAGGAAAAAGATGTTATAGAAGACAAATTATTCATTCCAGTCACCTTCACTGCACAATTTATTTTTTTTTCCCTCTCCCATAAAGATGATGTACTGTTAGTAAGAAAATCTTATATTGGAGAAAATCAACAAGCCCATCAGAAACGTGGCAGCAAGCAGCTGGTCTGTCAGTCCTCGGTAGTGGTCTCAGCTGTTTTGGAGCTCCTTCATGGAACCAAGAGCTCCTCAGGAAAAGATGAAATGCCTCAGATTTTGGCTACTATACTGCAAGAAACTACAATTTTCCCTACAGGAAGTGTTGGGTAATCTTGTAAGTAATATCAGTAGATCTATGAAGTGTAAGCAACTATGAAATGTAGTAGATTGACTATCATCCAAGTAAAAGGTGTGGAAGTTGCTCTCCCAGCAGTGTGACAAATACTACCCAGCCAGCAATGACTTTCATCTCAGAAACGCACCCAGAGGTACATTAAGATTATTTCACAGAGTTCTTTTCCTGAATTCTTTTTGCCAACTTTAACCCAACTTACCTCTCACATCTAAAACCTCTGCTTGAAAGAGCACAACGAGATTGCTGAAAACTAAGCAGACTGATTGTTCAAAAGCCACAAAGAACTAAGGAGAAAGCTCCCTTTGGGCAAGAGCATATGATGAAACAGACATGGCAAAAAAAATTTACTTGAAAATGCAGTTGCAAGAAACATGCTCAGTCCTAATTGAAACAAAGCTAAAGCTATTTATTTTATTATCACTTACTAAACACAGAAACCCATGCTTATGTTCAATAAGGAGATAACCTTCTAAGATTAGGACAATTAAGAAGGTATCTAAATGTCTCAGTGACTGTCACCTGCATTAATTCTGTGTGGAAGTTTCTATGTGTTACAGTTAGAGACTGTGCTGGCTTGACAGTTGATGAAGTCCAAACTATCCACCAAAATGACAACTTTCACTGAAAGCTAAAAAGATCTAATGGATTGATATGGAAGGAAACCAAAGAAAGACAGGAACAGAATGTTTGAATGAAATGCCCATCTGCCATTCAGATTCACTGAATTACATTAATGTATTAGCAATAATTTCTTTACAAGCGATGATTACTTTTGTGAGTGGATAATCATGGTTCATGGTTGATTTTGAAGTTCCAGGTCAGCCACAAATTTGGAAAACAGAACAGTCTTATCTGTGGAATGGAAATACTATACTTTTATTGACATGGCACAGATCAGAACAGTGAGGTCCTGATCTTGGCTGAAGTTTCAAGTTTTGCTATGATACTAATGGTTATTTTAATTTTTGTTTTGCATGTCTGAATCACAGTATGATACAGAGATCCATTTCACAAAATTTTTTTGGAAGTTTATACCTTCTCTTTAGGATGCTCAAATTGGAAGGTTCACTTAGGTTTCTCACATGTGCATTTCTTATTACAACTGAAACAAATGTGGCAACATCAGTGCAAATACTGAATACTGACAGAAACTAAAGGGTATACCTGTACACTAATCTATATGAAGCAGATAAACTAAAGCTCTGTGACAGTTTGTGTATGGCAAATACATTTACCTTTTTTCAACATGAAGAGCTGTCGCATCCTACACGTTACACTTTGAAATAGTGTTGCCACTTAGTCTTGCTTATAAATATGAGATGTGAGAAAATATATTTAAGGGTCTACTTCATATGATTGGGGTGGGAACACAAGAGACAAGAATTTCACCTCATACAAATTCCTGAACATGCTCCTCCTCAGTGTGTGTTCAAAACCACTATAGTCACAGACGTCAAGTAATGACTTTCAATCTAAGAAAAAATTCCGGAGTGTGAAGCTGGAAATAAGCACAGCTGAGAGCTTGCTGCGCTTGCCATATCAATCCTTGCAAAAGAAGACTGAAGACCCATCACCACAGCCTATCCAAAGAAAAAGGTCACTCATTCCCAAGAGACCTTTAGAACAACTCTAGTGTTTTGGACACCGAAAAGGAGCTGCCAAAGAAATCAGGCCTGAAAACAGTAGGGTGTTATGTTTTTAGTTTTTTCCTTTGGGGGGTTTTGTTGTTGAGGTCGGGGTGTTTTTTTGTTGTTGTGTTTTTGAAATTTCATGTAAGCATGCCATTACAGAAGGAAGAATAGCTGGTCTTTAATGTGCTTTTGTTTGAGCAGCTTATAACAATTGCAAAAGATTCAGTATTAAAAAAATGAAGCCATTTTATGAATGAAGTGAAGCCATTATACTGCTTTTTCAACAGGGAAAAGGCAGAGGCTGCTCTTCCAAGAGTAAAAGCAAAGAGAAACTAGTTGAGTTCTTTAGGGAAAGTTAGTGTTAATACTGGGTACAGTACTTTTTTCATCTTGTCCTATTTTATTAGGATAGTGTGTGCTGTTTCATAGAAACAAAACACACAACTTGAGAACAGCTCTACCTGCTCAGACCAAAGGTCCATCACACCCCATACCGCCACTCAAACTGCAGCCCCATGTGCACTTCTAGGGAAGTTTAAGAACAGCAGAATTACACATTAAATTTCTACATAGCATACTACCACTTAAGAACTTCCTAAAATAATCTTTCAGCACCTGTATCATCACTTCAAATGAAGTTTTACAGGACAGCTACCTGCTGCCTGAAGAATGTGCTTGAAGCTTCAAAACACATGAATTGCAATAAGTGAGCTTAGAAATTCCAATATCTGAAATTCTGAAAATCTTTTTTTTTTCCTCCCCAGTTCTGTGCAATTCCCAGTTGCATCTGAATAATAAGACAGACTGAAACATAAGAGAGAAATACCCAACAACACTGTCTTCTGTAATATAATCTGTAAGAGAAAAGCATTATAGAAAATTTAAAACAGCTGGACAAACCTCTTAAGTTATGGATTTTATACAAAGAAAATCTTTAGGTTATTTGAAAATTCATTCCTTACTCATAATAATAATTGTTCATAACAATAATCATATAACCTGAAAAAATGTACAACCAAGGAGACCATGAACTCTCACTTGTATTTGTTGGTCTACAGATGGTTTTAGACAAAAACCCCTAACAGAACTGTTTGGGTCATCCAGCCTGTACCATTCACACTGCTTGATGACCCTTTAAATCATCCCAAACCATCAGCTGTGCATGCCTCATACATGGCCAGACCTCCAGAACCGCAGGAAGATAGCTACAACGTGCCCACAGACAGCTCTCTTTTGTTTTCTCATGTGAATAGAACAGAGAGCACAAGTTCCAAAATTAAGATCAGAAGACACACAATGTTTTTCATTCTTTGGGGTTTAAAAAGGCAGGGATGGGGAGCTGCTATCTAAAGACGCTTGCCTGACAAGCAAGATCTGCGTTTCCAAACCTGATGCTGCTTATTCCCCTACTAATGGGAACTGTAACACAGCAATTTTCTCACAGCATCCTAAATGAGCGGCTGTAGACTGTGTGCGCTAAATAGGTAAAGATGAGACTGGAAGGCAAATTTCAAGCTCCTCAGAACATTTAAAAATGCAGAACAAAATATATTTGTATAGTTTTTTAGACAATATCCACAAACAGTATCAATTTAAAGCTACTGAAAACACAGGTAATTAAATTACCATTTAAGAAACCCAGCTGTTTTAAGAAAAAAATGCAAAGTGCCCTTGTTCTAATTTTTTTGAATCTCTATCCTTGAAGATGAATTTGTCACCTTTGCAGAACTGTTTTGTACACCTTGTTTATTGCTGGCTGTTAGAGCCAGTCACCTTACTGTCTGAGCAGCATTCGCTTGCACCCTTTCTAGTTTTACACCTCTGTAATAAGCAATCTGAGCTCTGAATTGTAGTATTTATATTGCTTATTAGCACATTACCTACTACTGTTGCAAACACAGAAGTTGAATTGTTTTCCAGTGACTGTCTGAACTTCCAGTTCCATTTACTGCATGAAGAAATGGCACAAGGATTTTTCAATATTTAGCATGACACTATTTCACTGCACTGACACTGTACTAATAGCTCTTTTGTCTAGTAGAGAGACATTCAGATCTGTCTCACAGTAATGTAATAGGCTGACAGCAGTGGCACATGTCATCTGTGTTGAAGAAATGTGCCCGTGGCATTAATAAAGTGATTCATTAATTCACCTGGATGGGTAAATCGCACCAGTGAGGGATATGGTCACTCTACTTCCAAAGACAAGTGCTCAGAACCGATTCTGAAATCAATAATTTTGAATATTTAATTAAAGCCAAAATCCAGGAAAGTGAGAGAAGAGGAAGACGTAGGATTTCTTCACTCTACACAACAAGGCCCAGTTGTGTCACAGATTATACATTTTACAGGCACAAAAGCTGGTTTTGTATCCCATTAAGAAACACAGCAGTCCCAGCAGGCAATCACCACCCTTAGACAGAACATTTAGTCTCTCCTCCCCCATTAGCCCTCCTACACCAGGTGATATATGCCTGTGGATATTCTAGTTTCTTCTTGGCCCTGTTGAGGCCAACCCTACAGACATGCTTGTGAACCATCAGAAGATGCTTATGTGCTTAAAATCAAAGACCGACAGAAAAATGGAAATCTGGCAGTTTAGTATTTAGCTGAAGATCTAGGACACTGGAACAGTAAGTTGGGGGTTGCATTTAGACACTATTTTGCTCTATGGATTAGCAAATTTAGTGTCAGCATGCTCTGATACTCCTTCCCAACACAGAACTTACACAGTGATGAGTAACTGCAGTACTCTACAATATAAACCACACACATCATAGCATGTCATATGCTTTACTTGTTCTCCCTTCACAGCTAATACTTTTGTCTACATGCTAATATTTTTGTCTACTTACTATCAGCTCTCTGGTATCTTACAACAAAAAGTTGCCTACACATATTATCTGTCATGTGCTATCTTAAGAGGCAGGAATTTCTTCCTCCCCCAAAAATGAAGTTGTAAATGACCCAGTCAGAAGTAGTGGTACCAATGGAATGGGGAAGCAGAGGCAGCAGCGTTAACTTCTATGTGACAGACTGAGCTGGGAAATCCTTTAGTTCCATGAAGCGCAAGAAATGGAGTGGCACTTCTAAGGGGATGGAGCCACTCCCAGGAGGCTGAACGACTGGCCAGGGGAAAGATCATTTCGAGAGGAGTGGAACCAACTTTGACACTGTTTTGAGCATGAGGTTGGAAAACTGACCTACTGAGCCTCCTTCCAACTGGCAATAACCTATGATCCTGTGAACAGCCACCAGATGGGTCACAGGCAAATGCTTACTACAAAATGGCTTTGGAGTCAGAATGGGAAATTAAGGATCTAGAGAAGCATTTCAGCAATATGGACATAGTAAGGCCGAGCCATAATAATATTGCATCAATGAATAAAGCCCCACAAGTGCTGAACCAAAGTTTGATCTGTGAATGGCTTGTAGATTGCTGATATTTACAGTGGGAAAGGACTGTTGCTTCCGTTCATGTAGCAAAGGAATCGCACGTTCACAGCAAGCTAATCAGAGAGAACTGGCTGAGAAGGAAACGACAGAAGAGAGAACTGAAACAGCATAAGCACAGCAAGTCACCCAGAGAATAAGAAAGTTGAAGAAAGCCCAGCAGTATATGTACAAGAAGCAGGGGGGGGGGAGAAAAAAATGATCCAGAAAGGTGTGAAAGAGTTAAGCGCAGTGGTCAGAGAATTAACACAACAGCAATGCAGAACAAGAGAAGAGCAGACCTCAAGGGATAGCAATTGATATCACCAGAGAAAGCCAATGGAGCAAGAGACCCAATACTTGACAGGATGCTCATCTTCCAGCATTCCCAAAGACCCAAAATTCAAAGACTATGGAATAGACCCTTTGCATCTCACAGCAGTGTAGGTGTAGTGCTTATGTTCTAAAGGAGAACCTGATGCAGCCTGACAAAAACGAAGAACGCATTATCTTTGTACTTTTCCCTTAAGAAGCAGTGAAAACATTCCTTAGTGATTTGAATACATGTGTTCTAAATTAAGCAAATGGACTGCCTGGGTTTAAAGAGAGGAACTCAATAATGTTTGTAAGAGTTAGCATGAAGCAGCAGAAAACCTCTTAATCCTTTCCCAAAAGCACTGCAATCACCATGCAAGGCAGATGGAACACATCCTGGTTTAACAGAGTTGGTCTGTAGAAGTGTCATCTCACTATACAAAAATTTATGAATTCACCCTGTGACCAGAAAGAGTTGGTACAGGCCCACTGCATCCTACCAACTCTTCCCCTACTTGTATTATAGGTTAAAGAAGAGGGGCACCAGATACCAATTGGGAATTACCATAGTGAACTATGTCATTAGCCTTTCATACTATTTGTCTCTCAGAAGCTTAGTCTGAATCCCACCAGAGCCTCCAAGGATGCTTTCATTCTCTAATAAAGAAGAAAAGAGCATCGGATTAGTTGAACAGTATCTCATTTCCCAGAGTAAATTAAGTGAATTAGATGGAAGACACTGTGCTCTAATTGTAAAGCTTATTACAAGAACTCACAGATTAGAACTGAATGCTTCTCTTTGAGTCATCATTTGTACTGTAAAAGAAGAAAAAAGAAGGTGATTGTAGACTCTCCCATGGCTCCCTAATGATTCAGCACTGATACATAGGAATCTCCACTACCATACCAACACATTCCTAAATCTTGTGTTCTGAGAGTGCTGGAAGGCAACCTTTCCTTACATGGGTACATGGGTAGGAGAGCTCCCCATACAGTGCACAGCCAGTCTCTAGCTAATCTCTAAGAGTGACAAACTCCCTGAGGTTGGGAGTCAGAGACATTCAACTCTCATTTTAAAAGTGTGTGTGATTTTCTGACTTTTTCAACTGCAGAACAGCTACAGAATGGCATCATGAACAAGAACAGTACTATACTCCTTGTTGCTTATGGAGTGACATTATTATGGAATATAACTGTTTACAGGGATTGTTCGTGAACCATGAGGGGCCCAACACAAAAGGAGTTCTGTGTATTAAGAAGTTAGGCACCCATGAGTTGGTGACAAATACCCTGAACTTTTACTGTGTAATGTCTGTATGTTCAAGCCTGTGCTAGTGGTCTCAAGTTCCCTTTATAGTCAATAGAGAGAAATGAACAATTTCAGAGAATGTACAAGGTAAGTTTCATATCTAAGAAATACAAAATGAATCAATTTCTGAACTTTCTCTCTTTTGACTGGTACTCAAATTTAGGTGAGATGGATTGTACTTCCTTATGTTTTCAGCGCTTGGCCTTCAATGTGCAATACAGTGAGGTATCAGACCAGTCAGTCCATTAAAGAGGAAGCCAAAAAGCAAGCTGAACAAAACTGCTTGTCAAGAAGTAATACTTCTGTAAAAAAAAAAACTGTGTGCCCTTTGCATGTTCTGTGAATACTCTCAATTCAAGGCAGCAGAACTCAGGTGCAGCAGTCCAAAATCATCACAAAGATATATGATTATGCTTTTCTCTGGAAAAGATAGGCACAACTCACTTTCCTTTTATATATGCAGCCAGAGCACGCACTAGTGACTGATGCCCTTTGATTTAATAATTCAATGACTAAAATGCTTGTCAAAGAAAGAACTTCCTTCTCTTATGCAGACTGTTCTGAAGCTAAGGCATCTCAACCTCATCTGTTGAGGCTGCATCACACAGAAATAAAAAGTTCAATCTTCATTTCACACACAAAAACAATTACATTTTTCTAACTGGCATCTAACTGCTCTGTTCTGCTTCTCCAGGAGCACGTCCCGGGCACTTGAACCAAACCCTGATGTCCAGACATCCTTAACATATTTTCTATCACAACGATTAGTCATTTTTACTTTTACTTCTTCCTCCGTTTGGGGGAAGACAGACACATCAGAGGTGTGGATTAACATTTCAAATTGGTCTGCAATCACCTAAGAAGAACACCAGGTTAGGGTTTAGAACAGAAGACACAAATGTTGGAATGCAGCAATTACAAAAGTAACACAAAGCATGAGAACTGAGCATTGACACTTTTGACAAGGGAAATGAAAATACTGGACACTGGTGAAAATGTATTGACTTCTTCACCAGAAACTGCTGCAACTGTGCATGCATCAACAGCCATTCAAGTTGCAGCTCATTTCTGAACCAGCGTCTAAATTCTGTCTTTCCAATGTGAGAAGCCCCAGGGTTACTATAACTTGTATGCATATCTACGTGCATATCTACACTCCACATCGCCTTGCTGTCAAGTCCAAACCAGTAAAATTTGCAACACTGCTCTATGGGAGGCCCTCCATTCTTATGGCTGCACCAAGTCTACACTGCAATACTGAGAACTGCATCCACACCCTACCAAAAATAAGGTGTTCTCCACAGTCAGTAGTCAGGACCAGCTTTAGCTCCACCTCATGATGCTAACTCCATGGACTATTTAAGCTCATATATCATGTGCTATTAAATCTATTTCAGCTTTCTGCATGAACAAGCTGCTAATCTCCCATAGGGACTGCAAATGTAAACTCAACAAGCACCAAAAAAAGCAGAAAGGCAGGAGTAAACACAAACCGTGAAACATGTAATTTCAGGTCAACTCAAGTTCAAGCAGCTTCATCAGTTGCTATGCTACCAGCTTATGATGGTGGGAAAGGATGAAGGCAACGAGATTTTATAGCTTCTTCTAGAGAGGCTATTTAGCAACTTTTGCTTTCTGGCACATCTCTGTCCGCAGAATGAAAGATCGTTTGTCTCTAAGCTGCTGAAATGGCAAGTGACTGGTGGTATTGACTACTGTGAGCACCATGGAATGGTTTGTCTGGATTGATTAAGTAGCTTAATCCATAGCAACCTGCTGGGTTGGCAGGAAAAGCCTGAGGCAGATTTTTCATTTCATTTAAGGCAAAGTGGGGAATACAACATCCCACTGCCCTCTACCACTCCACTCACGACCTAGAGATACACCGAAGAGATGAAGAGCAGTAAGGAGAGCTGAGACAACAGCCAAGCTGGAGTTTAAACATAAGAGATCATGACCGCGGAGACTTGTAGACTCACCAGTGTCTGTTCTGCTGTTGCACCACCAACAGTAATCTCTCTTCTCACAAATACTGTGCGCCCCCAGAGCTGGGTCAGCATAAAGAGCAAGGACACTGGTGTGTGCACAGGCAGGGCATTTCAAGGAACCGTATGCTCACAGTTAATCCTCACAACGTATTGGTGAAGCAAGTATTAGCATGTTGTTTTATAACTGGAAATAATGATTAATAGATGGCTGTAAGGCCACAGACTGAATGTAGTCCTGTGTTCCAGCCAACAGACTTCACAACCCCCAACAAGAAGCACATGCCAAGCTTGACGTGCAAATTTAGTTTTTTTTCAGCCCATAAAACAAAATGTTCTCATTTAAGCATTTATTTTCCCATGACAGACCCGTGAAAAACACTAAACACACTGACCATTAAAAGGCAAGTCATCTGACATAGCCTGTTAGGAGCTGAGGCTGTAATAGCAGTACACTGCAACCAATGCTAGCAGGGATCATGGTCAGCCACCATGGTGGACATGCACCACAAAAGCAGCAACCTTGGGGCTTCTAAACAAGTGCACCTGTGTAACACAAAGCAGCATCCAACAGACTATCCAGGAGTCAAGTTTCAGAGTGGACGGCCACCTGTGTGCATGCATTCTTGACATTTATCTGAGCAAGAAGGCAATTGAGAGCTCACAATTCATATGAAACATGGATGAATCAGAATTGACTAATTTTAATAGGAGCTTCACTGAGTGCTTATGTCAGGAAGTCACTCTGCATGTCTTAAAGACCTTACTGAAATGACATTTACACTTGGGCAGACTGTGAGGAACATGGTCAGCACAAAGAAGAATAGGCTCTCCTGTTATCACAGTTATGCTTCATTCAAAGTTAAAAGTTCTCTCTCTTTACTTCTCTTGCTGAAAGTAAGCATAGATTTACACCCTATGAAACTTAAAGAAACTACTTGAATATCTAGATATCAATCCAGCTATTCCTTATGCATATTCCAAAACCACGTACATTAATAATACCTAAATTTTACTGTGGTTTACATCCAAAGCATCATTTTTCATCCCAGAAATTCAACATAGAGATCAATTACCATTCCACTTTTTCTGACAACAAGTACACCACAAAGTGTGAAAAAGCCAATTAGCTGCCAATAGCCACTGTGCTGCCACTAAGGCCACACCTTTTACACAGCTATTTGAGCAATCCAACCACTTACAAAAATATCAGTATGGCAAGGGTCATTGCATCTGGTGGCATGGTATACATTAAGAACAACTTGAAGCTCCGTGGTAATTTCCAGATCATAAAGGGATCTCTTCCACCCTTAAGGTATAAGCCAGTCTCTTGTGCACGTCTTACACTAGCCACAAAGAAATAAGTCTCCCTACTAGATACAGAAATACTCCCGAAATTGAGTATTTACATCAGTATTTATGAATTTCGGTGATTTTTTTTTTCTGAAAGAACAAGTTTTCTACTTCTGAATATGACTGAAAGAATACCTGAGAGTCAATCGTATTAACCCCAAATATGCTCCAATACTATGAGGAATTTTTCAAAAAAACTATCTGCCTAGTCCATTTTACCTCAAATGTAAGTTGAACAGAGCTTTTAGACTGAGATCTTCTCCCTACTAAAATGTTACAGTCCAAAAATTATCTGACAATATCCACATAACCCTAAAAGCCTTGCTGCTTTAGAGACAACGCAAACTACACTCAATTTGTTTTCTTTTTTATATTCTTCTTAATCGCATATAGAAAATAAGATAATTTCTTGAAGCACGGCTTGGTTTGGGGCATGGGAACCCACGTACGGCAAAACCCATACACTATGTGCACAGCTCTTAGACAGCACTGTACTTGGGAAGCCGTGCCTGTTGACATCGGGAACTTCAGGTCTGATAAACCCCCCATTTTACTTCACGAGTCTCACCCTGTATCACAACCTTCCCTGTGAAAGAGCATAAAAGAGACATTTCAAAATCTCTTTTGTGTATGAAAGAACCTATTTTGTAGCCATTAAAGAAAAGAGATTGAAGGCCTAAGACAGCAATCTACAGTGGTGAACAATGAATGACATTTCTGCTCATCTATTCTTAGAGCTACCAACTGAGTGAGCAGCCAATAGCAGAAAAATTACAGGGGATGGGAAGTGAGAGCTGGTAATTTCCCCAGCTGCAGCACAATGGAGAAAATGTCCCAAGCACAGAGTGCAATTCCCTAACCAAGAGGCCAGACCACATCACTAAATCTAATAGCCCAATTAGGGAAAGGCAGACAGGATATTTCCCCTATACCTGAAGACCACCAGAGAACCAAGATCTCAAATTAGATGTTACAGTTTTACTGTTTTTTGTTTGTTTGTTTGTTTTATAAGTCTCCCAATATTCCCAAGAATGCCTGCAATTAGTTAAGAAATTTTATTCTATTTTTTTTGTTAAAGTACATGTTCCTTGCTTGCTGTTGTGTTGTCCCTACAGCAGTTAGTACGAAACAAGATCTCCAACCATCAGACAAACCTGGGAGTTTATCTGGACGTTTACAGGACAGCTATAGCACGGCCTCTGGAGATTAGACTCCAGAAGCGTTTGGTTTTTTTTGATATAGCGTCCTGTATCTGGAAACCAGTGTGAAGTTGGCATTAACCCAACCTGAGTCCTGCATAGGCAGGATTCTGCATTTAAGCTTAAGCAACAGAATCCCATTCTTGACAGGTAGCTATTTCTAGTTCCTGTTATACCACGTTTTGTGGATATCCTGTAATACCTCACATCAACTTCCTTCAAAGAAAAACTCTATTATAGAAATGTGTGTTCCAGGAGTAGAAGTGATAAGTTAAAATGATTTACAGAGGAACTAACAGACAAAATATTTAACTTTGCCACCAGTCTTCCCAAAACAGAACCTGCGGACGTCAAAGAATTATCTGCATATATGGCTACATAGATTACTAGTAGTTAGTTCACTGAAGCACCTTCTCTGTTCAGGGTTTTCTGCACAAAACATGTTATTACTCTCCTTACCAATGCAAATTGAACCTAGGCTTTCCTGAGTACATTCAGAATCAATTTGGATTTACTGATTTAATCAGCTGAGAGTTTCCTGAATAACTTAGACCCCTACAGACATACATACTGAGATTCAGTGTGCGCCACAAAAATTAAAACCAAGGAAAATAAGATGGGAAATCTACTAAGATGTGGAAAGACACCCGTACACATACCCCAGAAAAATGAAACACCACACTATCAACAGCCTAAGGATTCACCATCCTTTCAGGACAATGCTCTATGGTGTAAAAGCTTTGGCATACAACCTGCCAACTTCTAATAGCAGCATTCCCTAAGAATGGCTATCAAACAGGTCAAGAATCATCAAGGAACGGCAATTTGCCCCTGCTTTCGGGCTGAAACTAGATCTGATTAAACACTACACTACTCCAAAGTGTGATTTGAGTTTCCTACTGACTGAGAGAAGTGGATTTTGTACTGCCACAATGTCTCTAACATTGTGGTGATAAGCACTGTACAAATAAAACAGCCTCTATGCCAAACAGCTCGTAACTGCACACACAGACAGGAGAAGAGAGAAACTCTGATGATTCTTGCCAGCAAAACAGGCTGTAGTCTTTATGCGTTATCAGCTTGTTACCAGGTACTCTGTAGTCACAACAACAAAATTGAGAGCTGTCAATTACCATAATAACTAATACATAATTATCAGCAGCCTCAACAACATGTCATGCTGTAAATCTGAAGAATCAGCAACTAAAATGCAAAATGACCAACATACTAGTAGCTAAGAAAAGTTTTATTCCTATATTAGAAGGAAATCATGACTGGAATTTTTTCTTTTCTTGGTAAGGAACATTTATCACTTTGTACAAGAACTGTACTTTTAACTCAGTAGAGAAAACATCTTAAATCTCATTATGCTGTGGTTTGAAGCCTTGATGGATAAACAAGTTTGGTTAAAAAGCCACAGAATATGGAAATGCAAGCTTTGAACTCTAGAGCTGTCTCTTCACCAGGAGGTAATCTGAGATAAACAGCACGGCTTCACCAAGGGCAAATCCTGCCTACCCAATTTGGTGGCCTTCTGTGATGGAGTGACTGCATCGGTCAACAAGACATTGGTCAGTCTTCCCATCTAACTGGACTTGTGCAAGGCCTTTGACACAGTCCCACATGACACCTTAATCTCTGAAGTGGAGATAGATGGGTTTGATGGGTGGGCCATTCAGTGGATAAGGAATAGGCTCGACAGCCGCACCAACAGAGCTGTGGTCAATGGCTCTCCATCTAGGTGGAGACCGGTGACAAGTGGTGTCCCTCAGGGGTCTGTCCTCGGACCAGTGCTGTTTAATATCTTTATCAATGACACAGACAGTGGGATCGAGTGCACCATCAGCAAGTTTGCAGATGACACCAAGCTGAGTGTCGTGGTTGGTACAGCGAAAGGAACGGATGTCATCCAAATGGACCTGGACAGGTTGGAGAAGAGGGCTCACGTGAACCGAATGAGGTTCATCAAGTCCAAGAGCAAGGTGCTGCACCTGGGCCAGAGCCATCCCAGATGTGACCACAGATGGGGAGAAGAACTCACTGAGAGCAGCCCTGCAGAAAAGGACTTGGGTGCTCTGGTGGATGAAAAGCTCAACATGAGCCAGCAGTGTGCACCTGCAGCCTAGAAGGGCAACTGCGTCCTGGGCTGCATCAGCAGAGGGGTGGGCAACAGGGGAGGGAGGGGATTGTGCCCCTCTGCTCTGCCCTCCTGAGGTCCAACCTGGAGCCCTGAGTCCAGCTCTGGGCCCCCAGCACCAGGAGGATGTGGGGCTGTTGGAGTGGGTCCAGAGGAAGCCACGAAGATGCCCAGAGGGCTGGAGCACCTCTCCTGTGAAGAAAGGCTCACAGAGCTGGGGCTGTTCAGCCTGGAGAGGAGAAGGCTCCGGGGGGACCTCATTGCAGCTTGTCAGTTTTTAAAGGGGGCTTCTAAAAACGATGGAGAGCGACTTTTTGCTTGATCAGATAATGACAGGATGAGGGAGAATGGTTTTAAACTGAAGGAAGGGAGATTTAGGTTAGAGGTTAGGAGGAAATTCTTCCCTCAGAGGGTGGTGAGGCCCTGGCACAGGCTGCCCAGAGAGGCTGTGGACGCCCCATCCCTGGGGGTGTTCAAGGCCAGGTTGGACGAGGCCCTGAGCAACCTGATGATGCAGTGGGTGGTGTCCCTGCCCATGGCAGGGGGTTGGAGCTGGGTGGGCTTTGAGGTCCCTTCCATCCCAAGCTGTTCTGTGATTCCAGGACATTGAAGCAAAATAGCAAAGGCCATATGCTGTTTATTTCAGCATTTGTTAGGTATATAAAGCAGAGCTAGGACACATAAGGGTGGTGTGGTTTTTTTGTTGTTTTGTGTGTGTGTGTGGTTTTTTTGACCATTATTGTGTACCTGTGGAACTCCTGTTAATGCCGATCAATGGGAAACTTTAAGCAGAAAAGTCCCCAATGAGCTGTCATTTATATAATCATGAACATCTGTGCTAAAAAAGTCCAGAAACTTCTCTCTACATAATTGTTAAGCATGGGGTCAAATTTCACCTTAACTACTGCCAGAAATACCTGCTAGGTATCTGCACACCTCCCAGCATGAAATAGCATTACAGCATTTCATTGAAACACAGGATCTATGAATGAAGAACAGCAACACACAATATCTGGAATAGACTTGCATGATTATATGAAAGAACCTGACCTGATTATACGTAGTAAAGTGTTCAGTTCCTTGACTTTTTTCTCTTTTTCTATCTTTACAAGCAGAAATCTACACTGTCCAAATAAACTCCAGTTAATACCCGATGAGATCTTTCTTCAGTGCTACAGAAAACCATTTATTTCTCAGACTTGTAACTTTATATTCCCACAAGTCCAAATTACAAGTGAATTGTTACAGATAATCATGCCCTTTAGAAGAGAGAGAGTAAAATACTACAGGTCAAATCTTACCCTAAGTACTTGCACCAGTGAAATCTATTGCTTTGTAAGGGATATTTAATCCAAAGTCTTTTTGCTTCACTCAGAGTTCCTCTTTTTCAAAGTATATCCCTAAAAAAAACTCCTGGGTTGAGAAAAGGAAGATACAGATATGGTATAACATTTAGTTTTAATGAATAGCATTTGATCATTTCACTCATTTGTTAACCATTCATCAGCCTAGCTCCTTGTGGATTTGGTTAATTATTTAAGAAACACAAAGATTATTTGTCTCTGTGCCTAATTCTCCCCTAGTTTATGCTGGTACAAATCCAAAATAAATGGAGTTACCACTGTGATGCAAATAAGCCAAATCTCTGCTCTTTTGTCCCTGAGTAATCTGAAATGTTGATGATTTCTTATCCTTCACAGGCAAGCTGATAAGAACCAGCACTAGACGAACTGTTTTCTACCAGAAACTGCACTGTGCCTGCTCTGAACCCATTTGTTGCTTAGTAGGACCCTGGCACAGCTCCACAGTCCAACGAACGTGATTAAAAATGATTTGATGAATTTAGTCTATTGAACAGGTGGCTATAGCCAGCCTGGAGGGAAACAAAAACCATTGTCTGCTAGATAGAAATATTTCATGCTTTCTGGAAATGTTTGAACGACAGCCTGTGGACATGAGTACAAACGGATCCCAAGCATCCTACTTCCACTAACCAAAGGCTGTCAGAAACTCTGCAATGACCAGTGGCAAAAAGAGGGGACAAGGGAAAAGAAACCACTGCGTGGCTTCCTGCACTTTATACCACAACATGAATACCCGATTAAAACTTGGGAAATAGGAGATGAGAGAGTTAGTTAAGAAAGGATGCAAACACAGTTGTGGCAAGCAAGGCAGTGGAGCGAAGCCTGCCTCTGAGGGCCTGGCTCAACTCCCTAGCAAATCCAGGGAGAAGCAGAGCCAGCAATTTGGAGTCAAAACAAGCAGTGCCAACTGGATAAAAAGTGACTAGAGAAAAGAAATTGCTGGGGAGCTGCTCAAACTGACAGGCACACACTGACGACATCTAAAGCTGGCATCTCAAGGCCACCAAGTTAAAATAACAGAGTTTTAAATAGAGCTGTCCATAGACATGGGGTTTTGTTTGTTTTAAGAACAAAACCCTGATTTTAAGAACTATGCAAAAATTTTGTAAAAGGAAAAATATCTGGAAGCTAAACCCTTCTGGACCTTCTGAGAAACTATGGTTTATATGCAGGGATTATACACCCTAAACAAAGCATTACAGAATTTCACTTCCAGGAAAGTTAAAACTATAAAATAACCAGAAAAGGATACACTGGGACTAATGGAACAGATACAGAACCAGTCCCAGAACTGTAACAAAACCTTCTGGAATCAGCTCAATTACAAGTCATCTTGATTATTAAAAGTGAGAGATGAAAAACAGTGGAAATTAATCTGCTGCTGCTTTCATCTAGCAAAATAAATTTCAGAAGTTTTCCACGAGGCATCAGCTCTTTAATATATTATGCCTATGCCTTCAACTCCCGCTGGTGATGTTGACAGCTGCACTTTAATTTATTTGTGTAACTGTTATTGGAACTTGTTCGAGTAAAATACAGAATACAGTGAATCCACACAATGATTTAGAACCATTACATACACATCTGTAACAAACTGCCAGTTTGAACGTGATCTGCCATGCAACTGGCAGGCAGGCATTTCATTGTTAATAAAATCTGTGGCTATATTTCCTTGGGATCTACCAATATTCATTGCATGAAAGCAAGCTGCCCTGAATCGTGGGCAGAAAAATTAAGATATATTCACACAGCTTCAGTTACGAAGATAACAACGGTCCACTTATTCTGATATTGTTGCAAATTCCTGCACTATATCTAAGAATGTAAATCACCTCTTTATGTACATTAAGAAAGTCCCAGTGATGCAAAAGCAAATACAGTCTAGAACTAAGAGGATATAACTTATGGGGAGAAACAAGCAGTCCACACACGCACTCTTTTTTTTTTTTTTTCTTTTTATAGGGTTCTTAGGAGCTCATTTGGAATTTACCGTGCATGTAAATGCCAAATGAATTTCAAGTACTCTGTTAGCTGCCAATCCATTACACAACCCCTTGCAATTTTAACTTACAATTCTTAACTGCCTGTGGTACCGATTTTGGATTCTAGTCCTTAAAGCCCATTGCTTACTATTTAGACCATCTTGTTATCCTGTGGAAATCACAATATTAACGTTTCATACTATCTCCTAAATAAAGGTGTGCTTATAATGGAACATTGCCCAGTGTTTTATGAAGGAAACAAGAACACACAGGAAGCTGCAAATCCAGCACACTGCATTTGTAGTAGGACACCCTCTGTTATTCCATGATCCTGAGAGACAGAAACAAGGCATTAAAGCAGGATCATGCCCCAGCTGTCAGGAGAGCAGGCTTTGGCCTGTTCAATGACCTGCTTGGAAGAATCCCATAAGTCCTGGACAAAAGCGAGGTACAGGTGAGCTAGCTGATTTTTAAAGATCACATCCATGAAGCTCAATGTTAAAAGGAACATAAGCTGCTTGTTCAGTTACTAACCAATGACATACAACTACTGGACCTGGCTTTAGGATTCTCCAGATGACACTGCTCAGTGACACAGCACAAAACTTCAAGCACACGTACACATCAGCAGTCTGCCACAGTTCAGGCAGAGGAAAGAATACTGTACCTAATGAAGCCACCAAGGGTTCAAAGCAGCGTAGCTCGTTGCAGGTGGTTCCGCAGACCGTCAAATTGGAGCTTGCACTATACTAAAGATTTTCTTCATCAGAGAGACAAAATTTTCATGACAACTTTATGTACTTGTTTATCAGAATTACTGTTAAAATTTAAACTTACACATATAAGCCTACTTTCACTGCAGGCTTAAGCAAGGATTTTTTTTTTTCTTATTCTTTTGTTTTGTTGAAGACCTACCTGTTAACACCTTCTAAAAGGAAACTGCTAAGAGGTCTGCGGCCCCTTGAAAATATTAAGATTAAAAAAAAAAAGCATTTCCTTACATTATCTAACACAAGGAAAAATAAATTTGAATAAAACAAACCTGAATTATGGCACACAGTTTGTCTTACCAGTGTATGGTACGCAAAGGCTTTCACCAAGCTTTAATTGTGTAAAGACAGCAGGAAGCATAACAGACCATGAAGAAAGGAGCTCACACATTGCTCCCATAGCATGCTCCCACAGGTATCCAAAGCTGTGCCTGTATCATTTGGCAAGAATACAATCCACAAGTTAATATCTACAATTAGCTAACTTGACCCACATGGCTTTTCAAGTATCTTTTAAGTGCCTTTTACTTGAATTGTATGTTACAAACCCCTTCATTTCTTTGATTCATTAAGTTCAATGCCTCCTTCGCACTTCTAGTAACAGCAGTATCTGGCTCTTCAATCAGTGTAATCCTTAAGGACACCTAAGCTAACCACATGAAAGGAGCACAGGTACGTGAAAGTTCAGATTTTAAAAAATTTCATCTGATACAATTAATTACCTGGCTAGGCAAATTTAACACTGACTTGCACCCTATTCCTTTCTTCAGAAATCACAGTACAGACTTACGATGCTAAGCGTCAACGTTCTCCAAATGAGTCATATTAACCTGACATCAAAGACCCAGTGATGAAAATCTATCCCTCTATTACCTCTGCAGGACAAGCAGCTCCTGCAACTGAGCTTAGGCAGAGCAGCATCAGCTCACTTGCCTATGGGCAGACTGTCTTGTTTTCAAATCATTGGAAGTAAAAGAGAAAAAGATATCCCAACGTGATGTCAACTTAAAGGGAATTCATTCTTCATTGTTAAGTTAAAAAGGCCTGGACATTACACTAAGTTCCATTTATATGTAAGATCTCTCATTGAAAACTAATTTATGTGGATACTGACAGCATCTTACAAGCTGTTATGAAATAGATCTAAAGGCACCATTATCTTGTATGTGAACAAGAAAAAAAATACCTTATTAGCTGCATATGATGAGGAATCAGCAGCCCAGGGATTCTTGTGTTCCTTGTTAAAAAGCAGCTTCCAGAACGTTGCTACAAATCGTGCAGTAGAACTAACCGTAGACTAGAGTAATACAGAAGGTAAATGCAATGACTCAAGCAAGCACTTTGACACAACAACTATCCTACACAGAGCCAATTTCAAGGCAAACTTAACAAGTCCTGTCTATAAAACACTGAGAATCTAGATGAAGGACGTGTGAACACAACAGTCGAATATAGCCGTGGCTAGATAAGATACAAATGTTGACGCCAAAAGAAAAAAAAAAAACAAAACACACACACTAAAGAACTGCCATATGGTTTATACTGGAAAAAAATATCTTCTCATTACCTCCACCCTAAGATTATCTGTATTATAGGATTTACAGGATACACTACTATTGCTTCATCCGTTGGAAATAGCAGTGGAAAATGTGATCGTGGATCATTTATGATTGCTCAAATGACAAGCCACCCAGGGAACAGTTAAGAATTGCAGAATGAATATGCAATACACATACAATCCCTTCTTTTCCCACCATCAGGACTGGATGATACACTAATGCACAAAAACTCACTCTGTAACTGATGAATCTCATGACATGCTTTAGCCTAAAAAATACAACAGGGAAGACCTGTATTATGCCATTCCTACTTATCTGGTTTTTATAGTTTCTGGTTAATCCACGTCAGTGTCCAATTTAAAGTCAGGTAGATCCAGCCTTACTAGCTAATTCAACCCACCTACGTTAAACATCATACCTTTCCTTTTTTCCTACAAGGCTGACAAAAACAGACAGGGATTCGCTCATGGTGCCACAGGAACTGTTCTGCCCCGTCTTCCCAAAGAACCAGATGACCTTTAAGGCCCCTTCCAACCCAACCCCTTTTTATGATTCTATGACTTAGATGCCCTGCCACCTTCCGTCCGACCAGTCACTTCACAGCTGGGGCCATGTATTTCATGATCAACGTTTTCTCATCACATAACCAGCTATATACCCACTACATAGTCATATTTACAAGACACATTTCCGAATACCAAAGAAGAAATACCTGGTGCAAACCTTGAGCGCCTCCACGCAGAACTACACAGGCCCACCCCGGCCAAGCAATATGTCGTCTTCCTTTCCTTCAGCATGTGGCATTAGGGACTGACAGGTACACTCGAGGATTTATGCCTGTAATGGGCAATTTTAAAGCCAGACGGCTTAGCAGGTTATCTTTTCTGATTGTTTGCCAGAGTTCAGTGTCCCTTGTATACAATTTAAAGAACTGCAATGGTTTCAAGGACTGTTTGTTTTACTTCCTTTAATAAGACAGATACCCAACAGATGAATGAGTGAGGACCAGCAGTATGTATTTGAAATGGCAACAACAGTTCCGTTTTAGTAATTAATAATATGGCAGGTTCTGCTACTGCAGCTGTGGTCACACTACCATTTTTTACATAGATATTTTCCCAAGCACAGGCCTGAGGGATCTAGACCTTTAGCCTTTAATATACATTGCCACATCTGGCAGAATTCACAGTAAAGGGGCAGCTGTTAAAAATTATGCCATGACAGCAATGTGAAGGGAAGTGTTAGAATGGTTTACATTTTTGACAGCCACAGAGTAGCCTCCCAAGTGCATTTCCTAAGTCTGTGCATTCTAAAATATCGGCCCTATTAACCTTTCTTGTTAAAAACACACACATGCAAAAAATCCATGAAGTAAAAAGGTGATTTCCACACAGCAGAGGTACAAAATGGAAAACAAAGCTTCCAAGGAAGCTCTCAGAGTAGAGAAAATAGGACTTATAATGAGGCAATCTAAAGCTCTTCTGAAGAGCAGAGATGAGGAGGGAGGAATATAATTTCCCATGATCGGTTATTTCCTTTAAAAGCCCCCTCAGAACGAACATAGAGCTGACTGTATTTGAGTTCTACTCCATCTCATCAAGAAAGTAAGATACATGAAGAAAAAGTTTAGGAAGAAAAACACTTTTCATAAAGCATTAAGTGAAAACTTTCAGTGAATCAGAGCCGTATGTCTTGTGTCCTACACTGAGAGCATCTAAATTCTGGGGGTTGTAGAGTCCAAAAATTTGCAGAACAGATTCAGGAAAGTCCTGAGAGAGAAATAATTTAGAAAGCAATACTACCTGTGGGAAGCAGCAAAAGCCATGACATGAATCAAAATCAGAATTAGAATTCCCCTCTGTGTCAGCTAAAAATATAACTACTTTTGATGACATCTATTTTAAACATTTCCAGCTCCTGAATTCTGCCAGGAGAACAGTGAGGGACAGCAAAAATGAAACAAAAAACAGAAAGCTTGAGGGGCGCATGTAAAGAAACTGTGATAAAGAACAGGCTGATCCAATTTTCAGAGAAGCAATCCTAACTTATTGTGAGGTGTACATTGCAAAACAGAAAATGCAGTCTTACTTGCAATGGATTCATTCTTATCCTGTCTGCATCTCCTTGCCAGTCAGCACGACGTAGCCAGACGGAGTGACTGCAAACAACAACTGTCTGGATAAAGGGTAATTGGACAGGGAGTCGCTTTATATTATTTTCACTTCTTAGGCTTCATGATGTCTATTTCTCTATAGCTTCATCTTCTCCCTGCCTTGTGTGTGGACATGGACAAAAAAGATTGGTGTCCTATGGGGTTTGCTATTGATAAACAGTATATGAAGTAAAACACATTACTACTTAATATACTCTGTATTTCAGTCTGCCATCCTTCCCATCAGCAGCAGACACAAAGTATAAATGTCCAGCTATCACAGATCAGCAGTGTATCAGCCATGGCACCCTGCCCCAGTACTGCCTAGATGTTGGCACGATCAAAGATGGATATAACGACACCCCTCTATTTACACAATACTTCTAGAAAAAGGAAGAGAACCTTTGAACTCAAAGAAATTTATATCCCAAAGAAAGCAAGCCACAAGTAATTGTTATGCTACGAAAGCAAAGAACTATAGAACAGCTCGGGTTGGAAGGGACCTCAAAGTCCACCCAGCTCCAACCCCCCTGCCATGGGCAGGGACACCACCCACTGCATCAGGTTGCCCAGGGCCTCGTCCAACCTGGCCTTGAATCCCCCCAGGGATGGGGCGTCCACAGCCTCTCTGGGCAGCCTGTGCCAGGGCCTCACCACCCTCTGAGGGAAGAATTTCCTCCTAACCTCTAACCTAAATCTCCCTTCCTTCAGTTTAAAACCATTCTCCCTCATCCTGTCATTATCTGATCAAGCAAAAAGTCGCTCTCCATCGTTTTTAGAAGCCCCCTTTAAAAACTGACAAGCTGCAATGAGGTCCCCCCGGAGCCTTCTCTTCTGCACGCTGAACAGCCCCAGCTCTCTTCTCAGCCTTCCCTCACAGGAGAAGATGCCCAGAGGGCTGGAGCACCTCACAGCCTCCTCTGGACCCGCTCCAACAGCCCCACATCCTCCTGGTGCTGGGGGCCCAGAGCTGGACTCAGGGCTCCAGGTTGGGCCTCAGGAGGGCAGAGCAGAGGGGCACAATCCCCTCCCTCCCCTGCTGCCCACCCCTCTGCTGACGCAGCCCACCAGGAAACACTGGATGCTGTTTCCTTCTAACTAGAGGAATTCTGGTTGCCCCGTATCTAGTAAAGCCGAGCAGACTGTTCAAACAGGAAAACACATGAAATAGTTTATTTCCCCATAGTCAACCACCCTCCTCCTATTTCAATGACAGCTCAGACAAATGCTTGTACTCAGTGCCCCAGCCCCAATTGCATTGCACCCTTCACTTCTTTATTAATCAGATGGGCTTTATTTTCCATTATTTGAACCACATAATCCTTCAGCGTGGGTCACAGTTTACCCTCCTGACAGCCTTCCAACACATCACAAGTACCACAGGGCCGAGTACTGATATCCACACTGCAACATGCAGTGCTACTCCAGATTTGCCAGCATCAGATGCGCACACCCTGCGAAGAAGGCAGTAGTACTTGCAAAGAGCACCAGAACTTGTGAGGAAGTAGCTAAGACTGATCCAGAATGCTGAAAATTTACAATTATCTCGAAGTGGACATTGGTACCTCCTTCGCTCCACCTTACACCTCTGCAAAGGAGGAATTTCAGTGTCTTGTAAATACACACAGACCCCAAGTGACTTGGGTTAGGAGAGCATCCCAGATCATCATTGCCAGCTTGTCCAGGTTATAATTTTCTTTTTTTTTTTTCTAATCATCACAATGATATTGTGTATCAGTTCTCACAGTTTAATTACACCACAGGAGAAAAACTTGTGACTTCGCTAAATTTTATACCTTATCTACCCTTCACTTCCACTTGCTCCCAAACCCTTCTCTAATCAAACAGAGAGGACAGATGGGAAAAGATCCCCTTTCAAGTACAACAGTGGCTACAGAAAGGGATTCCAACTAAAAAAAGCACCCATCAAAACATTCTGCTTTCCTATGCATCTCTTTAAAGAGTCTTGCAAATGCCAATGGAAATGATGGGGCGTCTGATGTTTTGACAGAAGCAAGAACATCATTAAGGTAAGAGCTGTCAGCAGGTATTTTATTTTCTCCCTGAAGAAGTAATGCCTAAACAGTAGCCTAATTTTTTTACTAAACCTTTTTTTCTTTATTTCCATTCTATAAGGCAGTCCTGAAAGATGGCATACTTTATTTGCCTGTGAACTAGATGGATTAGAGAGTAATAGTGACAGCTTGTGAATAAAAGCACTATAACCATGCAGGATTCAAAGGTAGTGTCCAGTGGGGAGACACTAATTGCCCTGCCACCGGGATAACTGAGGAAAACTATTCCATACACAAGTGCTTCCCCTATTAATACACCCAGAAACATGCCTATTATATACAGGGTTTGGATGAAACTGTATAACAGCAAGATAATAAAAAATCATTATTTCATACACATTAACTAGTGCCATATATAGCATTACCAGAAAAAGATGGCTTTCTGATTCTATTTACACACATCAGATTCCAGATACGAATATGATGGGAATATGATGGCATGATGAGCAAAACACAACCAGACAGGTGGTGACATGAAGCGCACAGGGAGCAGAGCGTGGGCAATCTCACCCAACGGATAGCAACGGGGTCTTCAAGGTGAAAAACCAGAGCCAAGGTACCACCCAAATCAAGCAGCAGGCTTAGGAAAACAGCCACAGGCTGTGGCAGGACCTACAGATGCTGTCCCCAGCAACAAGGTTTGGATGGTGAGGAAATAATCATTACTGTAACCCAGTTAAATGGCTTTATTAATTCAGTAATTACTTAATAGGCCTCATCTACAGAAGAAAACTCTTGGAACTTAGGACCACCCACAAGCAAGCACTTGACATGAACAAAGGGAAGGAAGTTCAGAAAGACAGCAATAGACTTTGGAAGCCAAACGGTGACATGAAAAATACAGGAACAGGATCAAGAAGCCAAATCAGATGAACTCTAGAGGGAACAACATGGAACACATCATGCGAGGCCTGCAGAAAGCCAGTGGATGCCGAGCAGATATGCCCCATGAACACAAACGGAAGGTCAGCCCGCTGCGCCAAGCGCAGCTACTGAGGGGCTCCAAGCGGGACAATTCAGGTCCAAACCAAGCAACCACGGCTCCAACAGAAACCCACATTCTCGAGAGACAGGGATTATCTAAGGTTCACTCAGAGGCAATTCCTGGCAGGTGCTCAGAAACTCAGTTATTAAACTTATTTAATCCACCACACAGAGTAAGGACTGAAACCCAAGGACACGCTACGTGTCAGTTCGGTACAGCAGATGAGAGAGGTCAAGCAGGTCTGCTGGGACAGCCTCCTCGGAAGGCATTTAGTAATAAAGGAAAGGGCTGAGTCAGGAAGTGGAAGTATAGGGTATTCCTTTATCAGGAGCAATGCAATAAATGTTTATGTTCTGTACTAATTTGTTTAATGGTACTTATTCAGAAATCCTTATTTAGTTATTAAAGAGACAAGTGGCATGTGAATAAGTATTGTTAGATGCCCTGAATACTGAAGAGAAGGCATTTTCTATAGAAGAACAGCAGACGTATGAGAGAATGAGTCAGATATTTGTGTTCCCTTTTTAAAATAAAATTAGCAAGCTTTTAGAGGAACACACTGTATCCAGATATGCAAAAGCATTCACGATTATATCTGCAATTTCCAACCAATGCAAGTTTTACTTTTTCTATCTGATACGCAGCTTTCATTCCCATTCACGTGGCACATAATAGTGATGAACACTACCTCAGAGAGTGAAAGATTTTCTACAACCAAAATCGTTTTACTTTCATGGTGAATACACTAGGGAAGAAAGTGGACAGATACATTAAAAATGTGCATTATACAAAGAAAAACTGTTTGGACAAATAAACTCATTCGTCATAGGCAGTACAGCAGGTTCACAGCTATTTCCATACTTAATGTTAAGAGATGTGTGAGACACTGCATCCTCAGGTCTACAGACCATGCTCTTAAAATTTCCTTGACCTGTGCTTTTTCAAAGCACTTCTCTCACACACACACAAATTTGGGATTTGGTGCAGGCTCTTAGGAAAAAAACAGTATCTGGTTCAATGCAATCAAATCAACAAAACAAACAACAACAAAAAACAACACTCTAAAATGACTTCATTTTAAACTTTTCAGCTTTTGCAGTGACATTCACAACCTAAGATTTCCTATATGAAACAGATGGCAGCGATATTTACTGCAGTTTTTTTTCCTTTTCCCTCAAAAAATCCACAAAGAAAAAAGCTGTTTTCAAGTGCTTTTTTTTTTTTTTTTTTTAAACTATTCAACAGTAAGGCATCTTGCACTAAAATAAACAACATTCTAGCTGACCTTACTAAAAATGAACTAACTTTAACCTGCTTGAAACCAGCACTCCCTAAGGCAAAGAACAGGAAAGGCTCCTATCAAAGAACAGGAAAGGCTATTGTTGACTAATTGGATTTGAAACCGTTTATTCAATTGGAAAATGAAATGCTAATTGGCCATAACTAATGTGAACATAGACATCCCAGTCACTATGCTAATGATCTGCTTGCCTTTCACTTGGAAAGGCTGGATGATTCAAACCTTCTTCCAGCCTGGTAGGATTAGCCTGTGGATGGCCGGTGCAGTGACTCCAACAAGCAGCAATATTAATCTAGCAAACACCTCCTTTGAGCACTCCCACTCCACAGGAACTTCTGCAATAGAAGCGATTCAAGTAAAAATACAAGGGTTTACTTTCCCAGAAGTTGTGGCTAGGGGCAGGAGACAAACACATTTTTCCTTGCTGTAGGTCAGTGTGACTACACGTATCTAAGCAGCCTCATTCCTTCCTAAGGGCATCACGGAGTCCTGGCTCCAAGTCTCATCTATTTAGTCCAGAACACCCAACAGAGACATGTTTTCCTTGTTAGGATACAGGAATAGGACCAAAGCAGAGTGAAGCAGGAAGAGCCAGGTGATGGAGGAGAGGTACAGAAGGAAGGTAAGTAATGTGGAAAGCTCAGGTTCTGATGGACTTGCAGAAGAATACAAGAAAGATAGATTGTCGTAAGTGCATATAGAGCCCCACACAGAGCTAGGAACGGCCAACACTCCTGCAGATGGTAGAAGCTGACCACTTCTCAACTAACAGTCAAGTCCTCCACCATCCACCTAGGCCTCATCCCAAAACAGTCGTTAGTGCAAATGAATTTGATGTAACTAAATGAAAAGTGAATTTTCTCACTGTAACAGGATAGCGTACATTAATAAGAGCATGGAGGGGGAGGCAGGGGCATGCAGGTGTTAAATGGTATATTTAAACAGAAAATAAATGTGTATACCTGCCACACCAGATTAACTTTCCAGGATCACAGAGGAAGTTGCATAGATTCCAACAACACACCTGTTAGGACTCGGGGATGAATCCAAATATGCATTACTACCAAATTCTGTTTTCCTTTTCTTCTTGGGTTTTTATTTCATGCAATATTAACCACACCCCATCCTTCACAATTTTATTACTCTAATTAAGTTTGCATTTGTTAATTTTCCTGAAAATTGAACCCAGCGGGGTTTTACTGAATACTTCTTTTTTCCCCCAAGGGACGGTTCCAAACAGGAATATAACAACACATATAATGAAAAGCAGGCTGCAGACCCTAGGAAGATATGTGACAACTCATTTAACATATAAATTGTTTGAGGTATTATTTCAGGTAAGTGATCCTAACACACTGCCACATTTTATGCCATTAGCCTCAGGGCCCCAAGCACAGCCATTTAGTCAGATACCATCTTAAAGTCCCCTGGGTTCAGTTTTTCATAAACGTTAACGAATACAGGCTTAGATCTGCAGTAGGTTAAACGCTTACTTTTACACATGTGATAAAAGGCAGAGTGAGATCTGTACCTATGCCTGTACTCCTGGATGATGGCATCCCCTGTCCTAATACAGAGACTATTTTAAGCTTTCTGTGGCATACAGCTACAGCCACTTTAGAAATAACATGCACATTAAGTGGTATGCACTACAGCATCCTTGAGGATGAGTTTTTGAGGTCTAATGAAACGGCCTCGGAAAGCAAGTGCCTCAGTCACTTATACAGTTAATTGTGAAAAGCAGATGCCTTTGAAGCCTTTGAGAGAAAGATCCAGTCTGCTCAGGTTTAGGTAACTCACCTCTGGTGACTGAATGCCACCTATTGTCAACTAACAACCAAATTTCTCTTTGAAAGCTTCCCAGAATTACAAACACCACAAAATTACAGTAAATATTTGGAGTTTGGTGAAAGCTTGTCTTCTGTCTCCATCTATTTACAAAGGTCTAGCAAATACTTAATTTGATTCACCACTGTGCATGTGGAATATTTCTTTCAAAAAAAAAAACACTATTTTTTTCCTTAAAAAAAACTGCCTATGGCAGGGGGTTGGAACCAGATGATCCTTGAGGTCCCTCCCAGCCCAGGCCAATCTATGATTCTTTAAGGAGCCTAAAAGCACAGAAATTCTTGAAGTGCAACATACATCCACTGGTGTCACATAAGGAATTTGGAAGTAGTATCTGCCACCCAGACCAGATACATAAGTGTCAGAAAATACGCAGTTAAAAACAAACACCAAACTGCCTAGGTCTCTAGTTATTACATACCTTGTACAAAGGTATAACCACTAGGTAATGTCTGGGGGAAAAGCACCTGAAGCGAGTTAACTGTTCTCCTCCCTGACATGCATACTTCCACTGGCCAATCCGTATACCACACAGCCAAGACTTGTAAGGTATAGACGCCTAAAATGAACTTCTAAGATGAGGAAATCAGGATGGAATCTGCAGCAGTAGATAGGACAAAAAGAACACATGTAGCTATCAACAGCTGTAGGTTAGATTCTCTCATACTTTGTACTTATATATATATATATATATATTTTTTTTTTTTTTACTCAGACATGTTGATGTAAAGCACTATTGAATCATTGTTTGATCATAAAAGTTGAGTCATTTCTCCCCATGGATAGCAATACACTATCTTGCATATTCAGTAACAACCTGAACTTGTCTCAATTTGTGATAGGACTGCCTGGAACATTAGTTTGTTGGACACAAATGGTAACAGAAAGAACACATCAGAGCCTGTAACCTTACAAATGTGACACCAAACTTTGCTTAGCAGTGCCCAAATCTCATTTAACAGAGGAACAAAAAAAAAAAGAGCATTTTGTGTACAATATTTTTATTACTTGTTTTGACATAAAGTCACTTTCCTCTTTTGCTTTTTGCAGAAACACATCTAAAGCAAGGGGTATCAACAGAGCAGCCCCACACAAGGAACTGCACCTTCTGTAATTGTAAATAAACCTCTGCTATTCTGGAGTAACCCTAGCAACTCAAGTGTCTTATTTGCCAATTATTAGTCATTTGCTCCATTCAGTTCTACCAGAATTACCTACTGTATTTTTGTTCAGATTGGAAACAGGATAAATACACCTTGCAGAAACCAGAGAGCCATTTGTCTGATCTTGCTGACAAAATTTTGATTGATGTAAGGAAAATTATCACCTTACCTGCAGCATAACGTTTTGATGGGGACAGACATGTTGATGAGTGGATAACATTATGGCCTGTCACTTGAGTTGCTGCTCTAGAGAGCAGCTAACAAGAAAGAGAAGTAGCAGGTGCATATAAAAACGTACAAACTGACCAAAAGATGTGCAATGGATTTACCTAGGATAGAAAAGTCCTCTTCTATTTTTAAGCAGGTAGATAGCATACACTACAGCATACATGCATTGAATGCAGTAAATCCTGGTGGTTGCTAATTTAGCATACACAAACCACTTGAAATAATTGTCACCTAGAATATCTCACCAACTATACAAGATTAAACTTCAGAAGTCGTTTTTTCATGCTCTCATGTGACCCTCTGCTCATGCTTTGAGTGGGACAATTTGTTTTCCTGTGGTTCCTGCCAGCATCATTGCGGAAGCCCTTACCCAGATAAGCAGCTAGTCCACTGCTGAAGTACTTGCCTCCATGCCACTTACCGTTTCTTGTTGAGACCTCTCTTTTCAGAGGAATCTGATCCGTCACTGCCATTCATTAGTGCTGCGGTGCTTTTGAAGCAGAGATGCAATCCTCTGCCAAAACTCGGCAACAACCCTCGCCACAGAAAGCCCTGGAGGTAGGTGCAGGCTCCTAAAGAAAACTTGACGGTCCCTGAGTAAAGACAGCACTGAGGTTGCTTAGACTTCATAGAGTTGAGCAAATCATGTATCTTACAAATTTTTTCTGAAGCATTTTGCATGCCTTTGGAGGTCACAGACATTCCAAGTTATGCATATGCTAATTCATATGCTGTTTCTGTAGAAAATTCAAGCCATTTCCTAGACAAGCCAGCTTGGAGAGTGAATACTAAGTTGTATTTTTCAAGTAAATACATCTGCTCTGTTCCTTCCCCTCAGTTTTGCTCCATTTGACTATCTTCTAGCTATAACAACTAGAGACACTCCACCTCACCTAAAAGCAAGTAGCATTGTGAGCCACAGAGAAAAAAAACAACAACAAAACTTATTTAAGGTCAGTTTTTAAGTCTACTTGCTTGAAACTTTCAAATCAAATTTGGAAGAAAAAACTAGCTAGGGCTGCTAACCTACTGAGTTTTGAGCAGCAGAAGTAAAACTTTATTGATAAAAAGAGAGTCTTTGTTATGCACCAGTAAGTTTTAGCTGTAAAAAATTTAGTCGTTAATTTCTGCAGTGAGCAAGCACTATTTAATGCTCATACAGACCCCAAGTTTTCCAAGACCAGCCCAAGGCTGGATTCTGCATGTCTTACAGTTTTGTTCTAAAGTTAGCAAGAGAAGCCCTTTAAGGTTACTGTTAACCTTAAGATTTTCTGACATGCTTGAGTTCCTTTCAGCACCTTGCACTGGAAGGTGACATAACCGTACCGTCTCTGCTCCCTTGGTCTGACCGCTCCGGCAGCACAGATGTCTTTACGATGTCTGCAGCGACCACAAAGGTATTACCCTGGCTCGGAACCTTCCCTTCTCCCTTCCCACCCAAAATGCCCCAATGGACCTGTGCCAAAGTCCACCCCCCCACACACCCACAACCCCCCTACACTATTTAGTGCACCAAATAGTATCATCACTGCTCCCTGGTAAGCTGATGTAATAAGCAGGCACACCAGAAGTGTGTGCTATCCTTTTAAGTCATCTGAAAATGAGATTAATCTTTTTTCACCACTCAATACTTACCTTTTTTTTTTTTTTTTTTTTTAATACACAGAATTTCAGAATACCCTGCAGATCACCACACTGTCCTTCTTTCACCTCACATGGGCTATACATCTGCTTATTTTCAGCTTTAAGCTCAGCCTCGAAACAGGTTTCTTGATTTAGGTTGTTCCCTACGAGAGACTCCAAAGTATTACACTGAAAGATCAATTCTTTCTCTTCCCTCGCAAAATGCATTCTGAGGCCACAATAAATGCTAGAAATTCCAATATCTTCACGGAGCACTGTTCTCTGTGATAGCTGTAATGGTAGGTGATAGGTCTTGGTATTTCCACAAATAGCATTCCAGTGCTCGACAGAAATTTGGGAAGATTGAAACCACCACGTAATACTCCTGCAAAAAGGAAAACAGTGGGAGAGCTAATTCCAAACAAGACCTGAGTCTCGTTTATTCCAGAAGCAGATGCATTTCATTTTCCATCATGGCCAGGCTAACTACCATTTCACCTAGTTGCTGGTGACAGATTGCTCACAAAAAAAAAAAAAAACAAACTTGTGCTTTATTCCTTTCAGGCTTAAAGCACATAAACGCAGAGAAAAACACCAGGAATCCTGAAAAACTTCTGTTAACATCCAGCTAATTATCCAGGAAATCTTCCTCCTAGACAAGGTACCGGTCCCCACTGCATACACCAGTTCATATCTGTCAGAGCAAGAGGGTCACAGACAATACCACTTCTTTTAAGTTAATCAAACAAAGCCAAGATCACGGTCAATACAAGTTTCCACACAAGGACAAAACATTCGATACTTGAAGATCTATTGTATTTAGCAGAAAGACTTAGGATCTGATGGTCAGATGCAAAAGCTGGAAGCATTGACTAGAACAAGGTATGGACACTAAGCAGTGAAGGTAATTAAGCATTGGAAGAGCTTACCTAAGGATGTTAAAATTCTCCGCCATTTAAACTCTTTCAATCACGATGAATCTCTTTCAAAAACTATTCTGCTTTATGCATATGGTATTGCACAGGATGCACGAATGACCTGTAAATTCTATGACTTGCATGTTGTAGAAGGTCAAATAATATTAAATATTGTTTCTATCATTACAGTTCCAAGTGACATGAGAGATATGAAAAATGACAAAGCTTTCTTATGACTATAGAACTGTTATACCTGGGGATGAGGCACGCAAAAAAAATTAAGATCTTCCAGTTTGAAAGTAATTCTTGAAAAAGGAAACAGTCTAGTTCCTACTGAAACTATCAAAGTTTTAATAAAGAATATAAAGATCCCCCCTGGCTCCCACCAATACCAATAATCCCACTGCAAAGACTATAACAGTACAGTAATTCCAAGGAGGAGACAGGAAAAGGAATTATGGAAAATTTGAGGATTATTTTATATTGCACTGAGTTTCCTCAGACTCCTCGAATAAGTGTAGTGTTAACTAATGCTAAATTATATCCAATTGGCAAAGCTTTTGAGAGGACCATGAATATAGTGAAAAGGTTCTATCTTGGAAAGAAAGAATATATTTTTCTTAATTATTGTCAGCGTGCAATCCAATTCTAGATAGTAAAGCCCTGTCTGCCTTCAACACGTGACAGCTGATCCATACCACTTTTAATGTAGTCCCCTGCCCTTTCTTAGTTGGCAGAAAATAAATAGAGCACACAATTGTCAGAGGCCATTTGCAAAATTAAGATTCACACTCAAAGCTATAAATATGTAATTTAATATTAGCATCATGTGAATATCCCCAATTTTATAACCTGAAAAAAAACACTGTAAAAACATTGTACTGGTTTAGGACTTCTCATTTTTAGATACACAAAAGTTTAAACAAAATACTTGCCCGCAAACAAGATTTCAGCTCTCGAGAGCATGGGAGTTAGTGACTACAGCAATCACACAACTTTCCATAAGCTAAGCATGACTCCTGCATGCTCTGAATGGCCTAGCCATTTTGCAAGAAAACTAATTTACCAAAATTTATTGTCATCCCTAATACCACATCCTTGACATAAGACAAACGAAAGTAAATGATTTGGCAAGACACACCAAGTGGAGCAAAGGTCTGTGGCAGGAGTGAGTTAAATAGAAGACTGATGGTAGAAACCAATGCAAGAGCAGGCACAGGAGTGCTTATATTGAGAGTTTTAACCTCAAAATCATTGAAAATACTGAAAAAGTGTTATTTAGTGAGCAGTCTGAGACAAAAGACTGAATAATACCACACTGATGATTAAGAGGCAATGTGATACTTTCAGCACTGGTCACAAGGGTCACTCAAAATCTCAGATGCAGCAGAAGTAACAAAAGAAACATTTGCCATAACATGAAGGAAGGCAAAGAGAAAATTCAGGAAATAAGCAACCCATTTTAATTTGTGTCTGTATCCTGCTGAGGGAACAAGCAGTTTGTAAGTTGTAGTCTGTCATGTAATTCAGTATTAGCTGCAGGCTAATAAATAGGACAGTAAAGCATATGCAAAGACTGATTTATAGGATCCAAAGACAGATAGCCTAAGTCTTGCAGCTATTTGCATCTTCCTCGCATACAAACACAGACTGATGTGAAGTTTCCTGGTGCGAGAGAGAGAGAGAGAGGGAGAGAGGGAGGCAGGGAGGGGAAGGGAGAGAAGAGATGCTCTGGAGAGAAATCTCATTGAAGAAAAGGAAAGGAAAAAAGAGGACTGGCATAGATTCTGGAGAGGGGTGTGGGGGGTGCTTCTTGGTTTGGTTTTGATTTTTAGATATATTATGCAGCATAGAGTACAATGCTACAACTTAAATCATTTATAATAAAAGGAAAAAAGTCAACAGGACTAGGAGAGAGATTAAGATAACAAGGTTTTACAAAGGTCCACCTTGAAGATAAGGGTGCTACGGCACAGTGGTTCAGAAGGCAGTACAGACTGCACAGAGAGCTAGGAAACTTATTATGGTGTGTTTTTTTTCCCCTCTCAAATTAATAGGCTAATGATTACAATAGTGTCAGGACTTGCTGTAATCATCCTATTTAACTGATGCTCAGCAGGTTTCTGCTCCTAGATCTAAAACCTTCTCTCAAAGTCAAAGACATGCGTAACAGTGAGGATGTGATGTGAACAAGCATCCCAGCACCAGTAAGAGGGGAACAGGTGGTGGTGTTAATCATGGCAGAAGGTTAATACACCAGATTAAAGTTAAAAAGCAGTACAACACATTTTGGGGTGGTAATTATCTGAGAACTGCATTTCCTCTCCTGACAGCTACAATGGATGCTGGGAAATCAGTTGCCCAACTGAAGAACTTTTCTGAGCAAAAGTGAAGAAGGACTGCAAAATTTCAATTCAAAACTACAACTTTGGCTATTTTCTTGCCTCAAATAATCTCACAGTTGAGTGGGGAACTAACTGCAAAGCGAGCATTCTTTGCCTAACACTGAAAAATGCTCTTTAATCCTTGAATTCAGATAGGACAAATGCAAAACCAACACCCAGCTTTTCCCTGGAGTTCAGTTCTACTGGCCTTGAAAGCAAAGCAGTTCAGCTCCATCATTCAGAGGTAAATACTATGCAAACTTTAAAAACCCCATTTACCTCAATACCTAGCACATGTTTGCTGAGTGGCCTCCATTCAGCACAGCTAACAGACTTCCAGAGACTTTTGTGAACTCCTAGCTTTGAAGTTGAAGGGAGACAGTGCAATGCAAACACCCTTAGCTCTGAACTCAACTATTCAGCATTAACGGGGTCCACCATTCCTTCAAACAAAACTCGCAAGCTTCTTTACCTTAGAATGACAGCTTCAGCTTGTAAATGCCCACCTCCAACCCAGCAGAGGAGTTTAAGAAGTGTCCACACAGTAGAACAGTTGCAGTGTATGTAGCAGTATGCCAAAAGAAAAGCAGGTAGAAAGGAATGTATTGCATGTAGACCTGGAAGTCCATAGGAGGGTTCAGTATGCACGTCGAAGACATTTTTTAAGAAAGGCTCCCACCTCAACACAACCAAAGGTGGTTGTAGGTGCACAAAGGAGAAAAAGCTAAGTAGAAAAGAAAATTAATGTAAGGTCATCTTTAGCATAGATCACTGAGAAACAATATATTTCTAACTGTTCTGTATTTTGGCTTGCAAAGTTTTTTTAAAAAGAAAGCTGGGCAAATACTCCATGCATCCCAAGAAGGCTGACTGCAACTGAGCAGACTCAAACCACGCTGCCAACAGAGTAAAGCCTAAATCAGGGCAAAGACAGCTGGGGAATTCACTTGCACTTTGCTCAGGAGAGGAAACTGTCACTTGCACAGGTGATTTTGAACTCCTTAGTTCAGTTGTCCAATAACAAATATAATATTTTTGCAGAAAGCCCTTTAGCTGCAGTAACCACTGCATTTCTGAAAGAGATCAGTAACTATGCTTCTTTACACAGTATGACTAGCACCACAATTTTCTAAAGCTCCAGTCATCTTGGTCTCAGTCACTTGTGTCCACAGCCTGAGTTTACTCCCTTCACTGGAAACTCCTTCTGTTCTCCTGTATAGATGGGATCCATAGGGCTCACTGTATTGTAAGCGCTTTGTTTAGCCTGTTTATTCTTGCAGGCTTTCACATTAATGACCATCCTTGCCTACTAAGAAATCCTCACCCACATTTCAAATTAAGTAAAGCACTACTTTTTAGCACCACCACCCCCCCACAAGTGGGCAAGTTAAGAATAGGTTCCATTCACCACGAGGTTTGGAAGCCCATCAATAACTTCTCTACAATTAAACAGGCAGAAGAAACGACCAGGAGAGAGTTAACAATGTATGTGACTCAGACTTCTCTGCTAAATCTTTTAGCTGAGTCATAAGCAAAAAATAGGTGTCATTTTGAATGGTAATGTCACATGGCATCATGAGCAATCGACTCCTATGAAAATTTGTACATCAGAAAGGAGAACAATGAAAAGCTGCCAAATACATTTTGCAATGGCACACATCTGGTGATCTGAGCTGCCAAGCTATCCACTGCGAGGAAGTTTTCAGTTAGCAAAGGCATTTGGGATATGCCCTTAGCATTTGATGTTTGTTTCTGATATCAGCACTCCTGCATTAATTTCTGTGCAGTTGCATTAATTTTTACTGATAATTTTAACTAGACATTGCAAAAGCTGAATGTTCTGATCACAGAACACGAGCCACAGCCATAATCCAGCAGAATCAAACCCTACTAGCAACAGCATCATAGGTTGAAGAACAAGTAACAAAGTGGTAATTCTGGTTCTTGAGTATGCCTGGCAAGCATGTGAGAAAGCTAATTGCAAGGAGAAACAGTATCGGCCAAGTAACCACTATTCCTTCCTTTCATCTCAAAAAGAAAATAAAAAAACAAAAAAAGAAAGAAAGAACTGGTACTTGCAAGACCCTGCAGACTGACAAACGGATACTACAGAACAAAGGAAGCCAGAAGCACGGAAAACTGGACAACTCAAATTAATACTCTTTGCACCCCAGCTGCAATACGCTGGGAAGTCACGTTACTGCTATCTTCCTCCAAGAAGTAAGGCAGCATGAAATGTATGAAATCACCCTGTCCGTACTTTTCAAACAGGAGTGTAAACCGAGGTAGGCTGGAACACATTTATTTGCATTTGCCAGCCTCCCTACTTCTACCAGCTGCACTGCTTGCCGGGAACTTCCTCTAAAATAGAAGTTATTAGGTAAATATGACTAACTGGAACAGCAACCAATAAATAACATCTTATTTCCACAAATTTTTGGATAACATCTTTCATCTAAAGACCAAAATCTTATACAAATTATTTAGGCATTTTATTATTTAGGTATTATTTAGGCATCTCCTTTATATTGTCTGGTGGCGAAGACACTTCTCAGAATTGCAGACAAGAGAACATGGTTTATCTTCCTCTCTACAGAGGTCCACCCTATAAGATGAATTCATGGAAAAGTCACGCAAAGCCAAAGGAGTCTAGAGAGCTGAGAAGGTCTACACCCAGCGACGCTTTTCATTTCAGTATTTTTGTTCTTTGGAGGTTCTTTCTCCTCCCTTAGAATGGATGTAAGAAAGTACAGGACAAAGTGGGCAAGACTTTGCCCTCACAAACAGGGCAAGAGGAAACAGCTTTCCATGACACCATTCTTGGGAAACAAAGATATTAACTCAGGTTCTTTCCCTTCAAAAAGATTGTTTTGTTTTGTTTTTTTTTTTAATACTTTCTCATTTATTAGTCTATTTATATCTTGTATTTGATCAAGAACTTGATATATACATCATGAGCAACATCACACTTAGAAATCCATACATTAAAAACAAGCCCAAGCAACTTCATCCCTTGCCTGCCCCTCTACCAGGCTCAGGTAGAGCTTCAGTCAGGATAAAAACAGAACCCTGGACTTACATTTGCCTTTGGAAGGAAAATAAACCAAAACAAAAAAAATTATATACATTATTAATCTTTCAAACAATTTCTGAAACTCAGTGGTGTGACATGAAAGCCATATGAATTTCCCAAGTGGCTGCAATGAAGATAAACTTTTACACAGCACTCCCTGCTTGTTTGGCATAGAAACAGAAGGCTACTGAAGAAACAAATATACCAAGTTAGGAAAAAACTGACACCTAACCATTAGTTTATGAACTTCCCTTGTATCCCAGCTGTGGCTTTGCATTCTTCCTGGAAACACCTTTTCTAATTTATACCTCCTTGGCTAACGCAAGCACAAGAAACAAGGAATACATGCACATTGCATGCGTGCAGTTCTGAAAATGGGATCCAGCCTACAAATGGCACATCAATCACTTCTCAAGGATAAGGCTTCATTTCCCAGTTCTATTTTGGACATTGAACAGAAGAAGGAAATGTTTCCTTTTGAAAGAAGGCACATCATTCTTCCTAACTGCCTGCTTCTGTGAAACAATGGCTTTGTCCTCATCTCTCTCCCCTCAACACAACAACACTAAGTTGGAGTGAAAGAAGGCGAAGGGAAGGTAAAGCTCTTGGTGAGAGGGAACAAGTGTTTGAAATCCCATCTCCCATTTTCTCACCACACCCCCAGCTGATACTGAGTTAAAGCAATAGCCAGCAGATGACAATGAACCAGACGGTTAAAACAGAACGAAGAGTTTGAGTAATTACTAGTCAGATGTGGACACCAAGGAAGCGAGCATTACACTCTTTATATCAGTGTGACTATAAAGAAATAAAGGAATGCAGGGAGCTTTTTCAGGTACCCTACAATCACAAAGCCATTCTCCCATGCTCTGTAATTTCCAAGCCAGCAAAACCTTCCTGAATGGTTGACATGGGCAAAAGCCCTCTGTGCTGGTGCAGGGTTTGGAGCAACAACATCATTGCACACCATACCAAACCTACACTTAACTTCTCCTGGTGCAGCACATGTAAATTCTGCAGACAATCTGGTTGTGCAAACTGGAAAAGAGAGAGAGAGATAGCACGCAGCCTGAGGGAGATCCTCGTAATCACAGCTTTACTGATACCATTGGCGGTGCCAGCAAGAGACTTCTTCCTGTTCACAAGGTGATAAGTTTGAGGACCTTGATTAACGTGCATTACTCAGGCAGACAAATTCAAATCTACCCAGCAACTTTTGCAGTCTGGATGAGTCTGATAAATAGCTGCAAGGCACAAAAATTGCTATCTGAACTTATTATGTATACTAGAAAAATATTTTTAACAGCAAGATCTAAAATGCATATACTTCTGACCATGGATGAGCTTATCTCCTAAATGGCTCCAAGTGTGGGACTGGGCTCGCATTCCAGCCACCCCCATGGCAGAAGGACAGTTGTGACGCAGTGGTACCTCTCCTACCTGCGCCCTCAGCCTAGGGGCTGAAGTACCACCAGGACAAGAGTTGCTGTACTACCCTGTGATGGCAAGGATGTTACTTTTAAGTATATTTCACACAAATAGCCTGGGGTATAGAACCATACACGTGCTGAGCAAGAAAATAAAAGAAAAAAAATCAAAAAATAAAAAGTTTTGAAGAATCTTGAACATCTACCACCCGTCCTGATAACTGTTTCATACAAAGTGAAAGACCATGGAGTTTGCAATCAACCTTAGCAAGTATGTTGAAGGTGATTGTATTTTCATCCCAGACACAGGCTCTACTCTAGAGCAGACGTATAACACCGTACAACATACTTTCACACCTACACTCCACTTCTTTTACAAGCATACCTATGGATGGCCTGATGTAACACTTCTAGGGCCAGCTCCAGCCCAACAGCAGTCTCAGCTGTACAAGTCAGATGTTTTTATTACTTCTTTTAAGCTCTAGAAAGTTCTTTCTCCTAGTAGTTCTTCCTGGTGTTTAATAAGTAACTGAAGCTATTCCAGATACAACAATACCGAGGCAGGTCAAAATACCTGTAGAGGTCAAGTCTGCCTTACGATTGCTAACCAGGAGTTTGTGTGGTGCATTGCATTCTGGAGCAGCCTAACCATACAGATTTTTTTTTTTTTTTTAATGTGTAATTATTTAGCATGCTTTTCACACTTGAATATTTCAGCTCTGATATCTGATAGCTTGACAGCTTTTTTTCTCTTTTTTTTTTTTTTTTTTTTTTAAATTCCAGGGTGTACTATGAGCACTAGGGCAGTTTTCACGGTGTACCCAGTGAGTTAATAAATAGATGGTGCAATTACAGTGACAAGCATCACACCAGAAAAGAACTAGAGAAAAAATAATAAGCAACTCTGGAAAATGAAACCACCTCTCCCTCTGGTGTCACTGAAGGTATCAGCTTCACATCTAAAAACCTCAAGAAAAAAGCAACTGATGAAAGACAAGCTGTCCCAAATACCACAAGGATTACAGAAAGCCCCTCAGTTAAGAGGCAGACTGCTTTTCGTCTGTGTTAACTAACCAAACACTTTGAAAAGCAGCTAAGACGAAACTGAAGAGTACTAGAACATATCCTAGGAGGTCTGAAAGAGGTACCTACTGTTCCAATTTAAGGTGCCGAGTAGAAGTAGAACATGATGTATTCCAAAGCAAAATTTCTCTTCCTGTATCCACCAAATATTAATCATGCAATATTGAGAAATGTAAATCACTTTCTCATTTCTATAATAAAATATCTTATGCCTAGAGAAGCAAACATCTTTACATGAAAAAGATACGCTGATCCTTTTTTAAACCTTAACCTTTGTTGAAGAAATCCCATATGATTTTATGTTCAACTGACTAAGCAAAAGCATGCAAGGCAGAGTATTAGCTTGGATTTAGTAGGTTTAGGGACAGGACTATCAATTGAGCAAAACTTCAATTACAGACTAATTTGATGTATACACAAGTACATACTGCAATTCAATAAACATCTCTTCAGAAGTAGACAATTCCAATTTGCTCTCATTTCAGCCTGTGTGCATGCATTACAGATTTGCTATTATCCACACTAAAATTAGTCAGACTAGAAGCATTCACCCATGCAATCCCAGTGTTTCACAGTGCTGCATCAAGCTAACCTCAAATGAACCACTTAACTTTGCCTGCTTACTACCCAGGAGCAGAGGAGTGTACCTTCCCAGAACAACACTACTCTCCTGAAGTTTCTTCTGGCTAGGTGTCTGCCTGGGTACTTCAGCAACAAATCTATCGATGTCTCGTGTTGCATGTCCAACCATTCATTTTTATAACTCATTCTTCCATTTTTCTCCTCCTCATACTGTTAAACATGGAAGTGTCAGGCACATGCCCAACTCTGCATATTCTGATATTTGGTTGCTCTGGAAGATCGCCTCTACTTAGCAATGATACAACACTAGATACGCCACTCTTGGCAACTCAATTCCATTTCAATTGTGAATTAACTTCTCCAGATTTGAACAAATACAATGCAAGATCATCCAGTGGGAATTAAAAGCACTTGGCATCTAGTGTGAACGTTCTCTTCATGATCTGTGTAGTCTGAATACCTACAACACTCAACACTTGATATTTAAGGCACTGTGAAAGCATTAGCATATCGATCACCAGGTGCCAGAGTAAGTTGGCAGAAAGTGATTAGTGGACAAAAGTGATCTCGTTTCTGCAACAGTCCTCCATTTTCATAGAAAATTAAAACATTTGGATCAGTAAAATTATACTCTGTGAGCAGACCCATACTTCAACTTCCTTCCACCCCACGTCACTCCCACCCCAAATACAGAATGAAGCACTCTTGGGGTGACTTTGCCACCTTCTGCTCTCTTCTCCTAAGAGGCAGAGAACGTCCCTGTGGTGAAGGCTCAAAGTAAGATTAAAAAAGTAGCACAGTAAATAACACCTCACTAGATGCCTTGTGGAAGCTCTTAAGCAAGTACCACCTTGCAAATGTAGGCACAGTATCACCTCCTGAATCACAGTAAGTAACAGGGCTAAAAACTCTAAGCTTCCTTAAAGAACTACTGATGTCTCTACTGTGTGTTTTAGGACATGAGCAGAATCATCCCCCACCATTTACTCCCAGCAGCCCTGAGCAGACTCATTTGACATGCAATGCTCCATCACAGGATTATTTATGCCTGATAAACTGTAAAGGAAGGCAGATGAAGCTGACGGACAGTTAAACTGTTCAGCTGACTACATTAAAAGTATCCATTGCTACCATGTGTTACTACTATAGCTTACAAAGAGGGATATATCGGTGAAGTTTTGATTCAAATACTTGTTTTAAGAAAATGATTGAAATTCTTGTCTCTTTTACCCTTTTCTCCTACTTGAATTTAATATGAATGAAAGAGGAAGGCCCAATACGATGTCAAATCTTATATACAGTTGCCATGTGGGAGGAAATACTCATCTTACATAAACTTGCTGTTTCAATGCAACCTACCTTTCACTATTAATTCTGCATAATTGGAAACTCCAGATCCACCATCTGAACGAATGACACATCGGTACTTGCTGATACTGCGTTGAGAGGTGTCAGCAACACTGACAGTAGCAGAAAAACGTCTATGGTTGACGACTCGAGTGACCATTAACGCTGTGTCCCGTCCATTCCACTGCTGTGAAGGCAGACAAAAATAACATATGTCAAAAGGCACACAGATGATTCATTCTTTGTTACTACTAAAATTGTTCAAACCTCCATGTTCACATTACTCTAGGTTAGGTTTTATATAAGCACAATTTTTCAGGGCAACACTGCTAGTCATGCCCCTGCAAAATGTACAGGGCTTTGGATTTCGTGAACTAATGGGCTAAAATATTCTTACAGGTATATTTGTTTAAGTTTTCATGTCTACTTAAATTTTGACATGTTTTTGTGCATTTGATGTGTTATATCTATACTGAAAAGTCTGGAGAGTGACAGTTCAGACTGCATTTGTACAGAGTATATCCAAAGACTTACCTAGGACATGAAAATACTACAAATGAACAGGTTTTGTACACCTACAAAAATGCTACAAAATCAACAAATTTTATAAACCTGGCATTTTCAGGTGTAAAACTTTGTTTCCAAAGCAATTTAAATAAATGAATTGGATGAGCAGAAATCCTTGTACACGCAACACTCCTCAAAAAACCTCTCTCCACCAATGCCAGACTACATTTTCCCAACTGGAAGAGTGACAGATGATGAATTAACTAGAAATCAGCATAAACACCTGAACTCGTTCAGTTGGCCTAGTTTATTAGGAGGCTCAAAGGAAAATACACTGCCATTTTGCCAATTTCCAGTAATCAATTTTGGGAGGTATTTCCAAGGCTATTTTCATTAAACACTTCAATTTTAAAGAAAGGAAAACAAGTCCCCAGTAGCAACAATGGTTTCCTCCCAAACCCCTGCTTCTCTCAGGAAAAGGTTCATACTGCTTCAGATCAGAAGTGTTTTTACACACATCTAATCATAACTGAGGAAACATTTCACAGAAAGAACTCGAGATATAAAATAAGCCAAAATATATCTCAGTGGATATACCTCAGCGGATGCTAGAAGTACAACACAGGTTAATAAATTTCAGATTAAAAGATAATTTTTAGGATAATGGCTGTGATAAGAGTACAGTTAAAATGACTGTCAAGTTATTTTTAGATAATGCCAACCGCATTTCTCACCAACACAATCTCCTTCCCAGCATTAATTTTAATTCTTAGTATTCGGCAAACTGCTTCCTCTCCTAGTATTTGGACTAGAATTTAAATTATTATTTAAAAAAAAGTTATTAAAATTTCTCAAATCAATAAAAGAATTTGAGAAAATCTGTAACTTACATCACCACAAATACCATAGAAACTATGACAAGGGTCTGTCACTGATGATGTTGCAGTTGTGGTTTTTCTTGTTTGATTTGGGGGCTTTTTGTTTGTTTTACTAGGCACCAAAAAAAAAGAGCACCCGAATTTTGCCGTCAGAACAGTAATTTAAGAAAAGATGTGTTTAAATTCTACTGTATGCAGAAAGTCCTTAAAGCACACTCTTGCTAAATCTGGTCCTCCATCACATCATTCTGAGCTGTGAATAAAAACTGTTGACTGGCTTTAGCATTTTGAAAGTATGTGTCAGCCCTATGCACATGCACAGTGCGTGCAGTAACAGAATCCTTGTTTGGGACATTAGGTGTTTCATGGTGCAGAAGTTTAGACAAATATGAGAGCTCCCTTATTTTTAAAGTTTCTGGAAGAACTCTGTGTATAGAACATGTTAGTTCTGGGACTCTCCACAGCCAAGCACTTGAATGGGCAGAAGAAATAACTTTGTTCTTCACTGGCAAACAGTACTCCACCCTTCTGGTTTGCTCTATGTTCCATTTCTAACTCTAGAACTGAAAAACAGTTCTTACAGTTACTATACCTACATGAATAGTACTACACAGTCTTGCAAGTCCAGCCAGCAAGATGAAAATATAGGTATTAAGAGAGGGAATGCTTTAGTCTTTTATTGAGCAACTAGAAGAAACGATCTGCTATCAACACAGCTAAGGGAAACTGAGAGGAAGAAACAAAGGGGGCACAAAATGATTTTTGCCTATTTTTATCAACCAGATAGCAATCTCAGACCTTATGGTAGGTTTCCATCTTAACTTATTGTCCTCAGCCCTTGTCAATGACACTTTTGGAGGGCAAGGGGGAAGAAGACTGCAAATTAAGCATGAGGGAGGAACTTCTCCACTTGCTCTGTCTTTTCTGTTTTATGCCTGAGTGCTTACAGGTGTGCACACATTTGTTTGAAACTAAAATTTTGCAGTAACTAGCCACCTTTTCATCTTCTGTAGCATGATTCTGTATTTTGTCACCCTAAACTCCCATCTGGAAATACTTTAAGGCAGATCTCAAAAGATCTCAGTGATAACATTTTGCCTCACTACCTAGTTGTCCTCCGTCTACTTATTTTACTTGAAAACACTGCATCACCTTACCTGGAGCCAGAGTTTGTCATGCTGCGACCACTTCCCCCCAGCAATGCACTGGAACGTCGCATTCTGTCCCACATTAACCTCCACGTTCTGAAGCCGTAGGAAATGCGGTGCTTTTCCTAACAAAAGATGCAAAGGATAGGAAGGGTAGAGCAAGGCAGCAACTGATTGTGTTACACCAACACTGACATAAACACCCGGCAAAGCATTAAGGCCTATCTTTGACCAGGCGATTTAGGAAAATGAAGCTGTCCTTCAGTACTTGACTATTCACTGCAGAGCAAGGTGGGTGAGCTTACAGAGAACAGCCCAAGATAACAATACAGAGCTCTGGCACATCTGAAAACATAGACTGTCAGATCACAAGTTCACGGTCATCAAAACAATTTCTTACTCCTTGCTATGAAGAGTAATTGAGTAAATTCTTTAGAAAATTGTGTTTTTATAAAGGTCAAAAAGAAATCAAATGTTTCTGAGGTTGTCAAGCATGACTGACCCAACCCAAATTCTCCTAAGTGCCTTTTTTGCCTTTTCATTTTTTTTGACTGTCAAATTTAATTGTCCTAGAATTTTAGGATAACAAAGTCATTGATATAAAATCATTGATACTAAATGAAATATTGGTATTACTGATAGTATTTTATCACCATATTAGTTAAGAACAATGTAATTTTTTTTGCTGACATTAAATTCAGTATTAGTTCAATATTAAACCACTGATACCAAAGTGGCAATATCATCAATATTAAATATACATTTGTTGACAAAGGAAAAAGATCAGAGGATTATCTTTTTGACTAAACACCACTCATCTACTTCTGTAAGAAAACTTACAAGGAAAAAAAATGCAGTGGTGAATCCGACACTTCAAAACGACCTTAGTGCTTGCAGGGCTTCAGAAGAAAGTTTGTGCTCCAATTAAATACTTTTAGTAAGACACACAGAGTCTTGTAGGACACTAAAGGTCAATCCTTTTCAACTCATCTTTGCATTTCCTAATACGATTAGCCACCAGAGAGATACAAAATTTCGTAACACATACTACCCTATATTCTTCTATTGGAAATAAATAACTTTGAAAGGGCGTGGGCACCTGTGCCCAAGCATATGTATGAGGCTTGGCATACAGGTAGGTGTCCACTACAGGCACGTGAACAGAAAACACTTGCCTGTACACTATGCTGAATGCTTTTATCTAGTTTCCTTATGGTGTTCTCCATGCACTCCGTTTGCTGACAACTCCAGCACACAGGCTGCAGAAACGCAGCGATTCTGTACTGTCGTGCTTTCTGGGGGCCAGAAACATGTCTCAAAGTTCACTGGAAAGCTACCTTTGGGTGACGGACGGGATGTACTGTGTGATATTTGCATGCCAATACGAGTAATTCCCGCCCACAGGCGAAGGTGTGTAGGTACACGCGGGCTCCAAAGTGGGCACCGCGCAGCCTGGGTAAGCGCAGCCCCCCCTGACCCCAACCCCCCCCCCCCGCATCCTTCGGGTCTGCCCGCATCCTGGGCACCCGGCCATCCTACCCCTGCCAGTGCTCACACACAGCAAGCCTGTGGATACTCCACTGCTTCCCTTCTCAGGATTTCAAAGTGGCAACACCATCTAGGAATTTTCCTCCATCTCTGTGTTATAAGGCACATTTTCCTGGGTTCTTTTTTTTAACTGCTACTGACGTGTGACTACTACACTTATCTATGAAGGTGAAGCAGAAATGAAAAAATAACACCAATGATTTCAAGTCACATTCATGCTCACCAGGAGCTACATGGTTCCTGTGTTTTGAGTTGTAACAATTGTAAAATGAACGCAAGGGGCAACGCCTGTACAAGTGATGGAACACGCTCTGGTGACATTTACCCTGGTGGCTGTCACTGCTGAACAACAAAGGCAACACTGGCGATCAGACAGGAGAAGCATTTACAAAGACTGCACAGAACTCGCTGCTTATGGGGAGCTCTGTACGCTGCAGGTTGCAAACTGACTCAAAATGCAGTGGTTACAGTTTGAATCACCCCACTTTGGGGTCAACAAGATTGCGCTCAGTTTTCAAGAGGGACCTGCATATACCTGCAGACATTGATTTAAACATCAGTTTAAATACTTCACTAAGCAGGGGTCTTTTTGTTGTTATTTTTTTAATCCCATAACCTTGCCTAGGCTTTGCCACACAGTTGGTTCAATGGCCTCTTTCCCAGTAAAGGGATCAGTCATCACCATGCAGCGGAATACATGCGCATCATTTGGGGGATTTGTTTGGATGCTGCCAGTTATCAGCAACATCTGGTCAACACAGATTGTAAGGATTTCTTAATGAAGTAAATGCACCCAAAGGCCTGAGCAATGAGCACATGGTAAATACAAATATAATTTAGTTAAACAGCAATTAACCATATTGCAGTTATCAGAAATGTCCTGTTAAACTTGAGCAGAGCCATCCATGTCTGTCACACTGAATGGTAGCTATTCTTTGAAATTCTGTACTGCAAGAATAAAAGTCTATTTCACCCCGCTGATACAATCTACGTGATTTTGTTGCGTGCAGCCACTGCTGACTTACTGAAACTACGAGCTAGTGAAAGGGGCTGTAAAGCACTGAAGTGGCAGGGTGGTGGGCTACCTTTCCAAATGACACCAGGCTACCTGGAAATGTTGAATTTGCAGCACCAAAATATAAACAAATGTAAACATAATCTAATAAATCAAAGCATCACCCCAGAAGTGCATTTTAGTATGCTACATAACAGCTAATAATTTGAGCACTAAAAGACACGGGGTAATTACAGATTACTTTTAAGAACATTAACGTTATTTGAAGGAGACGTCTAAACTCATTAAAGAACATGAAAGCTGTTAAAAATCTTTAGAAGGGACTATGCTCTACATACACAATATAGACATACAAAAGTCCCCAAGCCTCACTGTGCCTGCACAGAGAAATAAAAGAAGTTCATGCCCAAACGTAGAGGATTAAGGTCTAAGTACGAAAAATGTAAGCTGGACATATGGTAACCACTACAGAAGAAACATAACCCAAATACTTTTGAACAGTGCAATGAACCTGCATTAGTTTTCACTCTTGTGCAAGTCTGAATGAGATTTATTTTTAATATCCTCATGCAGATGCTGAGTGGGTTTAACATTTCTTTTGAGAGATACCTTTGGGATATGACCTTTACTAAGGAAATACTGAACCAATTTGATTTCTTTTTTTTTTGTTTGTTAAGTCAACCACACAGGGCATTATCCAAAACTTTTTAGATCTTTTTCTACAGCAGTATGATTCAGAAATAACAAAACAATCAAGAGTTTTGTGTTCTTGTGGCAGTATAGGAATAGAAACTTCCAGACATTCAGGTACTAACTACAGACTCAGTTTTGCTTTTTGCACAACTTGGTAAGTTAAGTAGTTGTGCAAGGCTGATTGTCATCAGGTGTCTCAGGGGACATAAAAAGAAATTTTAGAGCTCACTGAATCAGGTATATCACTACTTTAGACCACAAAGCCTGGTATATAACACACTGATAAAGTTAGAAAAACAAAGAATGCTCACTGCATGGATGGGCAAGAACTCTGACTTCATCCACAGCTATGTACCCTGGATGTCCTTTCAAAGAGACAGATTCAAATATCACCTGAAATACAAAATAAGAAAAGGTTTTCTGAAAAGAGAAACAGCAGTAGGCATTTGGCCAGTCACAACATTCTGCTCGTATTCCGATGTCTGATACATTCAAGGCATTTTATCACTAATAGTGGAGGGGTGCCTATGCAAATCACTATGCAGATGTATATCAAAGACTGAAAATCTGTTTGATATGGAAAACAAAAAGTTAGAGCAACATTAATTAGGATTAGCAAGAACTATTTCCACTTGGAAAAGCAAAAAATACCCTCTTTATATACACATACTCCTGTATTCACTATAAGCGCCAGTCCAAGAACATTACGTGTGTAATCATTTGACATCTTTTTCTAATTAGTGCGCCTCAAAGTTGGAGAATGTCATTCACAAGATAATGTTCTCATTGAATCAATAACTCTGCATGGATTCTTTTGGAGAAAACCTTGATTTGGCATGCATGCTCTTGCAGTATCAGAAAGCAGTAAGTGAGCAACAGATGACCCTGGATTCTAATTACTGGACTGAAATAAGATTCTCCCAGAAATAATAAAGTTGTTTTCTTCCGCCTTTCCCTGGATTGAACTAGCAGACTTGGAGTACTCTTTGACAACATATGTAACGCTTCTCTATATTAACAGTACACTACTTAACACTATTTTCTGTATGTATCTGGACAATGAAAGTGTTCTCTCAGCCTTTCTTCACAGGAGAGGTGCTCCAGCCCTCTGGACATCTTCACAGCCTCCTCTGGACCCGCTCCAACAGCCCCACAACCTCCTGGTGCTGGGGGCCCAGAGCTGGACGCAGGGCTCCAGGTGGGGCCTCAGAAGGGCAGAGCAGAGGGGCACGATCCCCTCCCTCCCCTGCTGCCCACCCCTCTGCTGATGGCCCAGGACGCAGTTGCCCTTCTGGGCTGCAGGTGCACACTGCTGGCTCATGTTGAGCTTTTCGTCCACCAGAAAGTCCTGAGTTAGCGATTCCCTTCTCAAAGGAAAGGGATGAAGTGCTATCCTTAACTATTTTAAAAAAGTCATGCATATGTAGAGATTAAATGGCTGCTGTCCTTGGCATTTCAAAGGGATGTTCCCCAGTTTTGTTTCCTCTTACTAAGGCAATGTTCACACTCTACTAACTTGCTCATTTTTGCATGAGCATACAGTAATGTTTTCAAGGACAGAGTTAATTAATGTGCTCAGCTGGCACAGTTACTACTGTTGCAGCAGCACTCTAGTGCAGCTACTTGTTTTGCAGGATAAATTATTTCAGTAATTCATGACTACTTAAATCATCACTAGAAAACCACAAAGTTTGTTAGCTACTTAAAGCCAGTTTTCAACACTTTTTTCCACTTTAAATAAAAGCTGGCATTCCCAGACTGCTACTGTTTAGCTTTTTCTTCATCTTCTCCATCAGAAGATTTAATACACTAAAAATTCAGCTGCCTGAATGCTGATCACCACACACTCATGCTACAGAAGTGGAGCACTGTGGACTTCATAAGCACCAAGTTGCTGTTAATTATTTTGCATTTGGGCTTCTGGAACTTAGTTTCTGCTCATGTTGCCATGACTTCGTAAGATCTGCTCCCCCACTTCACAGCACATCCAAATTGGAGATCTCCTGAAATATGTCCATTAGGAAAAAGCCATGATAAAAACAGGTAGAATACAAAAATAAACAGGAGAAAAATGAACTAAGAAAAGTTCACGACTTAACAATGTTTAGAAATAGAGTTCTACACCACTGGAAGGTGGACAAAAAATAGGCTGTCCAAGGGACAAAAAGCAGCACCAAATCTCTGGAAGATGATATAATGATCCCAAAACCATCTACGAGTGTTTCATGTGATCAAGAGTCTCAATAGACCTCAACAGACTGTATAAACCAAGAGTGTAATGCATGTCCTTAGCGTGGAAAGGATAATTTACCTTATAAATGAAAAAAATCTTCATGATAAAAATGGCACTTACTGGTAGCGTCACATAAAGCAACAACTGTGACTCCCTTCCGACTCAGATTGAACTGCAACTTACTAGCTATTAAAAACCTTATTTCTGTTTTCCATTTATAAGAAACTATAAGCCATGCTAAGCTACAACATAATTTCCTGAAAGCCAAGGACCTGGAAAGAAAAATTCTCCAACTCATTGGCTACTTGTACATGGCAAAAGTAAGTACCAATACACGGAGAACCGTCTTCTGTTAATTAGTGACATGTTTGGTGGTCTTAATACAGCACAATATAACCTAAACCTGGAATCAGTAACAACTGAGTCAGCTCCTAAAAAGACCATGGATTTAATCTTCACATTGGTGAAGAAACCACTGAGGAGCGAAGGGTTCCTCGCAATTCACACAATAAAATACTCTGTCAAAACAACATTGTCTGGCTCACTCTACACTCAGATCTCCTTATTTCCCAATTCAAAAATTCCACATGGTCGTCCCTCTATGTCTTTTTGCTGCATCTCAGCCCTGTTAAAGCAAGAAGCACAGAAGCACACAGGTTTTCCTGGAAACTGGGAATTGAGACTCAACAATGAGAAACAGGCAGAAATCCACGCTTGCAGGAAGCCCAGCTCTGCGCATTTCAGACCGAGTCTCTCTCATGTCCTTTTAGCTTCAGTTGAGATGTATTATAATGGTTGAGGAAGGGGCATTTAATACTCCTTCATATTTAAGGAAGCTCTCAGAACCTAATGTAGCTGGCAAAACGCAAAGCTTTACTCTTACACGTTTCTTAAACGCTCCTGAGAACTGCAAATACGAAGTCATTTCATGTTTCCTTCCCCATAAACAATCCTACATTTCACTGCTGCTATATACCAACAATGTCTGTGTTAGCAATGTAGCCTGGCTCATCTGTTGTGGTACAACAGTTTTCTTCAGGCGTGGATCAATAATGTTCCTTGCTATACATCAAAAAAACTCTTCCTGGCAGACTGTAGCACGGCACTTGGCGCATTCTGGGACTAAGTTCATCCTTATGGCAAGCAGTAACTCAAGATTACACGTATTACCTTTCTCCAAGTACTATTACAGCTTTTTCTCGCTACACTAAAAATGTATGCAGACTGGGAATCCAAGTGCGACTAACTCTAGGGTAGAATTTATAAATCTCCACCATCCCCATGTTTATACCTCAGCAGAGTGCTTCTGGAGCTGGATGACTCACACGACCCTTGAGCATAGCTGCCAGACCTAAAACATGACCCTCTGGCAAGTGGCTCGGTTACTTGTTTTCCACTGGCCACGTCTCCAAATCTCCGGGTACCTGTCAAAGCCTCAGACCCAGGGCAGATGGTTTCAGATTTTTTTGCCTAACAGAATTTTCAACGCACACTGCAATTCATGATAGTTGATCGTCATGTATAAAGAGAACAATCCGCATTTTGCCTGACACAGATTTCATAATTTTGGATAAATTCTATTTTTTTTCCCCTCATGTTACCTGGTGCTTTTGAAATACTTTCAGGCCTCTTGTGAACAAATTGTTCTCCAGGCACGCAGTTTTGATTTAAAGCTGACAAATAATGCTCCTATGGCATATCCTAGATGTGAGTATAAAATGAGACACTCCCTAAGCATCAGTACACCCACGCTTTGTCATCCTGCCACCTCTGGACTCCTTTAGCCAGACGCGTTACATTACATCAGGCTGTCAAAGAACAATCATTTTAACAGAAGTCCTTGATTGAGCTTTTCCCTTCGCATTTAAGAGCTTAGAGTCTTGGTTGTTGTTTTTTTGTTTGTTTGTTTTAAAACTTATATGTAAAGAGTCACTAGACTGCAGATCACCAACAGAAAAGTGGTTTATAAAATCAGGGACTGGTGATAAATCAGTCTATCAGATCCCCCATGATCTGTGGGACAGATCTCACTTTTTAAAGGTCACACTTAAGAAATAAAAATACAAGGAGAAGTAGAAGGAAACAAACACCCCATCCATCAAAAACTGAGGCTGGGGAAAAGAAAGAGAAGGAGAGAATCCTTGCATTTTGTGCAAAGGACTACTCCCAGCCAGTCACTGCTGGCTTCCAGGCTCTTCATTTTTGCGCAGCACGTATTACAAAATTCTTGTTTGAATTAAAGGATTTTTTGGCTCAGGAAAAGCAAACTTGACCTCTAAAAAGACTTGCAAAAGATGTAACTAAGGCTCAGGAAGTCTAGTATTGGCGTATCTAAAAGAAGGATCTCTTGGTTTGAGATCAGACTCTTTTCCAGGTTTTTCAAGCACTGACTATCTGGGTGAAAGATCATTTCTGTTCTCTCTGTAGAGCACCTACTACGAAGCAAATTCTGGTTCACAACCAGGTTCACGTTAATATGAATATCAAGCACTTTAATGTGATTTCAGAACAAGTTACAAGTTGTGCACAGCCCTTAAAACACCACTTTCAGTGCATTTGCATCTCTTTATCCCTTCCTCTCACCCTGCACAATGTGCTCTATCTATTCTGCTGATATTCCCAACTCTTTTTCGGAGGCAGAACATTAAAGCATTCTACTTCAGCTCAGATTTTATAGACCTCCTACCCAGTTATTAAAAGGAAGAAAAAAAAAAAGAAAAAGCTTTTCTACCTGCTGTTTTCTATCCACAGAGTATTCACTGCCTTTTCATAGTTTCTTCTATCATAATTCCTGTCTCACTCATGCTTTTATTAGTATCATACATATTTCTCCTTTTCCTGCAAGGTGTAGGGTGCAATTACCTCCCAGGCTTTTTTTTTTCTTGAATACAAAACAAGAAAAACCTGAAGATAAAAACCTTCAGTGCTCAACAAGAAGTGAATCCACTGTGTGCAACCTTCTCTAATTAAAACTAAAACAGTGACTCCGAAGTTGCTGCATGAAGTTTGAAGTAGCCTCACGAGGTGGTCTACTAACTAGTAGCTGTAAAATTAATACGACCAGAAAATAACTTATGCATTACTTTCTTTGACTTTGTGCTTGTTTAACAAAAATAGAAAATAAATCTCTAGACAGAACAAGTCAAACTACCTTACAGGCACAGTGTTAAAAACAGGAGGGATGGAGAGAGAGAATGGATCTGGTGAAGAGTTTACTTATGCTGATAACATGGTACAAGATTTCACTAGTATGTCATGTACTTACAGCCCTCATATAGGCAGCAATAATCCAGATGCAAGCTGAATGGAGAAATGTTAATCATTCCTTCTTACGGAATCAACCAAAGGCCAAAAGTAGGTCAGACAAGTTTATGCAGAGGCAGTTACACTTCTAGACAGCCTGCTGTATTTACTGTTATCTAGAACCATGGAAAGTGCTAGTACAAGTCTGTTTACATGCATACTTCACAATATACAAGTGGGTCTTAACTTTCCAATAATTTAACTTCAGCGGTCCAACTTTCTCTGTGACCTGACATCTTAAGGGTGAAGAGTGAAGAACTATGTCAAGATGCCTGTATCATCTCTTGCTATAGGAACTGCTATATGTAAACCCATTCTGATGCAAAAGGAGGAGGCAAAAAAAAAATCTGAATTTAATTTTCAGAATACCTATTGCTATTGATAGCTCATACCTAGAGAGATGATCAGAGGAAAAAGAGAGAAAAATATTAGAAACTCATACCTGATAAAAATGTGGCCAGAATGTACTGATGGCAAGTTCTGCCTTCACCCATCCTTCTGTAACAACCCCCGAGACATTCCATATTGGATTGCCCTGTGGTCCTCCATTCACTTTCACGTAGACATTCAGAGAGCCAGGACTCGAACGGTCTCTGCTGGATAAGTAATAGTGGAAGTCGATGCAATGTGTGTCATTTTCCTTTAACGTAGGCAGAAGCAAGTGAGCTTTCTGCCCAGATGCCCGTCCAGAGCTGTTCACCATCATGAAGGAGCCTACAGACAGAAGAAAAGGAAGAAAAATAAAAAGCATTTTCTTTTCAGCTCTTTCAGTAAAGCCAGCTTCCTTAGAAAAGTCAATGATTCCTTTAGATGCCAGGAAACAAAACATTTATCTGAAGAACTCAAACTAGCTATTTTATGCTAGTTGTTAGGTAACAGAAAAGAAAGGATATTAAAATTACAGGGTATAAATACAAATAGATTCAGGGCCAACTATAACCGCCTTAATTAGATAACATAAAACTCAAATTAAAAATACTACTTGGCTTTTATTATTTTATGACCGTGGAATAAAAGAGTCCCTCTAAACAAAATCATATTCGCCACAAGACTCTCCTATCACGTACAGTCCCAAATACCTAGTTTCCCAAAAGCACATTCAATACAAAGGACTTTAACAATGGACCAAATTCTTAGCTGATATTAGTCTCCATGGCCCCTACCCACCTCATGCCAATCTACACCTGTTAACTCTGCATCTTGGTACCGAAATCTTTTGACAGTGGCAATATGCTAAGAAATACACAGTTTTCAGAACCCACATAAATTAGGCTTGTTAGTGTACAGCAACATCAGAGCTAGAAATAATGCAACAAGGACAATTACATTTCTAGGAGGGAAGGACCGGCTGAATTTAAGCAGGAAGATAGATACTAAGGCAATTTATGAGTTTGTTAACCCCGAAGCTTGCATCATATTAACCATGGCACTGGATGTTGAACTCGTGTTTTGATTCATCAGGCAGTTATTTTACAGCACGTTGTGTCTCAACTCATCTCTTCACAGATGCATCAAGGTGACAAATGTTAGCAATAAGGAAAAACATTATGAGAGTTATTTGATTCAATTCTGTTTAAAGGATCTGCTTTATGTGTGTGCAGACACTTGCAGAAAAAGCTGAAGAATATACCAAGATTTGGGGGGGGAAATCTGTGTGTCAGCAGCCAGGCATAATAATTTCTAATCAAATGCAGCCCTCTTAACATTCTGAATTCTGATGCAGCTGCCAAGTCATGCTACAAATGTATTTCTCCACTGGCCTCTTGCAGTTCGCAGAAGATTGAGTCTGAAAAGCTTTGCCTCACTTCTAACCTATTGACTTTCCCTATTCCATGCCACAGCAGTGTGACAGACACTCAGATGAGCCAGATAAACATTTTGATCAATTCTGTCCACTGAACAGCCATATATTCTAATTTCTTTTTAATCAGCAGATACCAGCAACTTTCTCCCACAAAACTGTTTTTTTTCCTGTGTTTATGTGGTGTGTGTATACATATATATGTATATATATATACACACACATATACATACACACACACATATATATATATACACACACGCATTTTGTAAAGTACTGAAAAGCATGGATGGAAAAGAAAGTCAATCTTTCATAAAGAAATCACTCACTCTAGAGACCTTGGAAAATTCAAGTACAACGCAAGCACAGCTGGGGAAGAGGCTGTACTAAGAAATAAGAAAAGCTACAGGCAAGATGCTCTCTGGCAACCCTATCTTTCATTTTGATATGCTGAAAATCCCAAAGGTCCCAAATCAAGAAATTCCAGATTCACAGCAAGGACCTTGAAGAAACACATGAGCTGAATCCAAACTTTTTAATTTCTTTCAAATAATTGTAGTCTGCAAGACGAGATTTTGACAAATGTTCAACTGTTGATATGCTTCTGCTCCCAGTCAACCACAAAATCCCCTTCCTCAATTAAACGAGAGATTTCAGTGGGTGCTATATTATTCTTAAAAATACACCCAAATAAACTAAAGTTTTGAGAACCTGAAATTTGGATGCAGTTTGTATGACCTACAATAATTTCTTACCCAAAGTCCAATTACCAATAGGCTTGAGGAGGCAGCGCAGCTGGAAATCTGATGGGCTGGTTTCTAAGACTAATTACAACACTCACCTCCATGACCTCTGACAGTGTGTACAAGCTGCCTCATCTTCCCCTATAAATCAAGTAAGAACAGTAAAAACTGCTGCTGAGAATCTGGGAGAGAAGCCACTGTGTAACTGCTGATTAACAGTAGTGTATCTTTGTTTTCTGTGGAGGAACACAGTGGCTGCTGCAAAATGCACCACTTGCAGCGTTTCAGTGCCATTTTCATAAATAGTACAAAATGAGATGAAGACATGTTGTACGTTGACCAGATCTCACATTTGAGGATGATGGCACGGTTGATTAAAACACTCAGTAAAGCAAAGCAGAGATGCTGGGAATCAACAAGGTTTTGGACTAAGTGTCTGCAAACCCTGGGTAGGAACCCAGGAAAATTCATTTCTGCTCCACCCCCGATGGGATCACAAGGCACGTCGTTTCACCTCTGTTCACCTCCTCAACCTGTCTCTCTGTTGCATTTGGATAATAAATGCATCTCTACCCTGAAGATCTACTCTGAAGCTGTTCTGTGTGTAACGCAGTAGGGCCTTGAACTGTGCTAGGGTAGGCAAGTGTTTCAGTGATAGAGTTAGGGAATATTTCACTTTTACAGATTCATGTATAAAAATAATGAGCTTTCCTCCAGGAGAAAAACATCAGTTCTTATAAAAAGTTCAAAGCAATAATTACAATTTTATTTTTTTGCCACCCACCAAACAAGTGAATCACATGCTGTTCGCAGAATGACAATGGCCCTTTGTGCAACTGCTGACAATTCGAGAGAGAGTACGGAGCCTGGATGTAGTGACTGACAACAGGAGCAAGTGAAATAGCCATCCATCAAAAAACATCTAACAAAATAATTATAGTCTTAGTTTCTAAAAGAATAGCCTTACAAGTAATTGCCATATGCAAATTATTCCTATTCTCTTAGTTATAATTTATGGTTGCCTTTTTTTTTTTTTAATATTGCATACCTAGAGATAAATGAGAAAATACTATAAAAACTTAGTATCTCTTATTAGGAGTTTACTGGAGACAGTTATTTTATATGACAGTGGAAAAGATGAAAAATTTCCAGTTACGGTGCCACCTCTGGCAGAGAGAAGTACTCACACCCTTCCATCTGCCATCCGTCTCTACCTGCACTTATTTCCACGGAGATGTCACAGGGCAGCTCCCAAAAGAAACCCTTTCCCTGGCTGGTCAAGACAGCGCCCACCACGTCCAGCCTGGCCTCAGTAGGGGTGTTTCAAGTCCCATCAGTACTGAAACTGATACTGGGTACAATACATCCATCTACAAAATCTTGCTGTTGTGAATAAATTGTAATATAAATTGTTTGTATTATCAATTATACTACAAACTGGTCTCCAAATATCCCCAGCTGTACATGCTTTGCATTGTTCTCACAGTGTGGACTTGGATGGGCGTCCTGTCCCAACCTCCAGAACCTTCCAAAGGTTGCTCTGCATGCTCCACAACCTGCAGCTGGGAGCCACTGATCTGTTAGGAAGTCCGTGCCCAGTGAAGCTCCCGTGGGCAGGGTACATCACTCACTGCAGGTCCAAGAGCTCGAAAATTGTTCTCACTAAGAAAAAAAATAATTCCAAACAGCCTTTTAAGGACAAATGTGTTTTTCCTTATTATCTTTAAAATAAAGTGACATATTGTGATTCAGAGCCTGACAGCCTTCTTTAGAATGAATATAGAATTGAAGCTGATGGGACTTATTTTCAATTTATAGGCCTATATGTGTAAATAAAAGAGGTACAATCTGGTCTGGCACCAACAAGCCACTTGTCACATTTTCCACTCATATAAGGAACTAGGGAATGAATTAACATGTCACAAATGGAAATTATTGATCGATGCATGACTGAAAGCCACTTAAATGTCTCCAGGCAAGGATTTGAATAAAACAAAAGGTATCCTGGAGAAACTCTTATTTAGAGCGATTTTGAACAATAATAATAACGGAAAAATCATTTGGCTCTGTTTTTTTATTTACTTCCATCTGGAAAGTTCAAATGTCATAAAACCGACACTGAACTAAAAAAAAAAAGTTTGGGGAGAAGACATTACCTATGCTGTGTGAAAATTTGTTTTGGTTTGTTTGTTTTTATTACTATATATTTACTGGACACAGAAGCACACGCTCATTAAAGCAGCTGAATATCAGGTCAATTAAATTTAGTGCTCTTGGATCAACAGGTTACATTAATTAATATCTTGCTGATTTTACCAGCTTCCTGAATAACTAAAAATGAACGTGTTATGTTCAGATCAGTCAGAAGCAAGGAGGAAGGGAATATGGTAAATAAATTCATTTTTAAAAATCCATTCAAACGACAGGGAACATAAAAAGGCACTCTCTCATAGTTATTAAACATACCACTGAAAATTGGGGAATTAAACCATGAAGTGCTCTCTAGCTGGCCATAAATTTCAATTTTTCCCCTGCTTGGTGCATAATGATGCCTTGATAAGCCTCCTATTATTGATGCATCTGCAACATATATCCTCTTTTTGAGCTGAAATGCTACTTTGCAGCAGATGGTGGCTATTGTGTTTACACATCAGCACTTTATGATTGCATTTTCTCACGTCTGCAGTAAAAAGAAAGCCGTAATTGAGTTTTTAATGGCTTTGCACATTGTTCATTAAGATTACATGAGTGTGTTCTGACAAATGACAGCTGAAGAAATGAGCCACTGAGAAGCCCTCGTGATCACCACAGACCTCTGCTGATGCTCCTTCACTGCTGGCTTTGAAGAACTGTGCCGTTTAAAAAGGAAATTATAGCAACTATTAAAGACTGAACGTGAACTTGGAAAGAAAACTGTCAGAATGCTCAACTGCAAAACAAGGCTTCGAAAACCCTGAGAACCAAAATCTGGTACAGAACTTCTTTTTTTAAATAACAAACTCCTTCCCACAATCCGGGAAGGTTTTCCAGCAGCTCCATCGATGCACGAGCCTATTTCCACAACACACAGTGTTGCTTCTTCCCAAAGCAACTCTATCCTCAAGAAGGTATGGGTCTGCCATCTGACCTTGTTGACACAACAACGAACTCAACACGGAGTAATTCGGGTTGGAAGGGGTCTTGGGCCACACCTAGTGCAACCCCTGCTCAGAGCAGGGCCAGCCATGAGGCCCCGTTGGGCTGTCCTGGAGCTTTTACCCACGGAGTCTTTCCCAGCCCCCAGGAAGGCTGCCCAGCTCGCTGGTAACCAGCTCCAGCACCTGGCTGCCCTCTAGGGCTTTCTTTACAGCTGGTCTGAAACATCTCATGTGCAGCTACACCCTTTGCCTCCCATCCTCCAGACACTCCCTGAAGCAAAGCTCAGACCTCCTGAAATGCTCCGGGGGGGGGGGGGGAGCATTGGGGGGCCGCTGTTAGGTCCCCCCAAAGCCTTCCCTGCCCCAGGCATTGGGCAACTCCTCAGCCTCTTGCAAGAGCTCCAGCCCTGACCATCTCAGGGGCCTTCAGTGAACCACAGACAAGAGCCACCACCCGCTGCTACCACCCCATCGCCTCGGACCGAGCCCACTGCCAGCACCCGGCCCGACCACGACACCCACAGGTGGGAGGCCCCGTCCTGCCTCCCACGGCAGCAGCTGCACTGCACGGAGCCTCCTGTGGCTGAACTACAGTACCAGGAGAGCTCTGGAAACTTTACATCTCATAAAGATATGGAGAAAATGTAGCTGTTCTAGCAGGATGCAAAAACAAAACGTCCTAGGAAAGATGCTTATCAGAATAGTAACATCAGTTTACAACAGCTGTTTTACCCTATATACATACGTGTAGGACTAAACAGCTTTATGGTTTTCATACATGGGAAGAAAGGTCTATTTCTATGAACCCTCAATAAACACACAAAAAAAGCCACCCTGCCACACAGTCTGTGTGGATGGATACCAAAATGAAGGACAGCTTATGGCCAAGGAGACTGAAGTTATTTAGAATAATATTGATTTCAATGGCAGGTACGATTTCTCAGCATCCTTTCAAGGTTATTATGAGCGTGTGACAGAGCACAGACCCTATGGGGGCACCTCTGATAGCCCCCCCTACAGAGAAAATCAGTTTGCAGCTAGTCTTGGCTAATTACCTGTGCATCTTTAGAGCACTTTGTCTCTTCTACTGCAGCCTCACTTCTTTTAAGGAAGAGTCCTCTCAAAACTCCTTTTGGAAATCCTCTGCATTTGAAAGTCATTCTTTCAACAACAGCTTTTTAATTCCAAGTGTTCCAACAGACTGGTGAGCTGTGACTTTCCTTCGCAGGAGTGCTTTGACTTTCCCAGTATTTCAGTCGCACTGGATTAGGGTTGAAGCCAGGTCATTATCTTGTAAAACGACCTGGAAGTCTGTAATCATTGGCATTTTTACAGAAGGAGAGATCTAGCAAGAGGCACCTATGCCAGCCAACTACAGAAGCTCATGACTTTCCTAGTAAGATTCCCAAATACAAAACGTATTTGCACAGCTTTTGGTAAAGCACGTTTATAATGCTGTCAAGTCAGTCTGAACACCACAGGATGGATATTGAAAAGCATCTACACCGAGTATGAAATAAATTTGTATACGGACAATATATGAAAACAAGTCAATCTACCTCAATACTGGGCCTCCAGTAGTGACAAAGTGGCTATTTTGAAAAAAACTTAATCACAACAGTATGTGGTAGAATTTATCATTTCAGCATCTGCTCATCAGCTTTTTTCTTTTTTGGACTTGAAAAGCAGCATCTCCCCCTTTCATTGATTTGCCACAGGTGGATCTTCCTTCCACGATTCTTGTCGAGTCAGCCAGACATAATAGCCGGTCTCAACAAGCTCTACAGTTTAATTATGCATTGTGCTGCTGGAGGAGGGAAAAAAAAAAAAAGTATTTCCATATACTGGCTTTAAGCTACTGCCACGAAATTCACAGCTCTTATTTTATGCAAAGTTATGATTACCCACCTTCTTCATACTTCCCCCATTTTTATATCCCTACTCTTCATACTCCTGTATAACAACTGATGAAGGCTTAGAAATCTCTTTCCCTGACTGATGTACCCCAGACGGCAGCGCTTGTACAAACTCAAAATTAAACAAGGCATATCTCATAGCTGCTATCCCTTTTTCAAATATTAGGACAAAATCAGACCCCTGGGTTTTATTTCTCCAACATGGGCCACACTGAATTAATCTACCACGGAATAAAAAGAGCCTGATTCACAGATAAATATGAATATAAACTGCAAGTTGAGTTCCATATAATTCATGAGGACAATTCATTCACTTGGGAAACTGTTGGATAATAGGAAAATATTTTTTAAAGAGACAACCTTTATTTGTAAAAACCTTTTCTTCTGGAAATTTATGTCATGAAAAGAATTATGTTGCTGGGCTTTTTTTGTAAGAAAAATCTTCTCTGGGAACAAGACAGATCACATATTGCTTTAGCAACTACAGATATTTGCTGTACTAATTTAAAGGAAGTTAAGATTGCAGCATAAAACTTCACCAACTTTTACTGAATCACAGAATAGTTTGGGTTGGAAAGAATCTCAAAGCCCATCCAGTTCCAACTCACTACATCAGGTTGCCCAGGGCCTCGTCCAACCTGGCCTTGAACACCTCCAGGGATGGGGCACCCACAGCCTCTCTGGGCAGCCTGTGCCAGGGCCTCACCACCCTCTGAGGGAAGAATTTCCTCCTAACCTCTGATCTAAATCTCCCCTCTTTTAGTTTAACCCCATTCCCTCTCATCCTGTCATTATCTGATCAAGCAAAAAGTCGCTCTCCATCGTTTTTAGAAGCCCCCTTTAAAAACTGACAAGCTGCAATGAGGTCCCCCCGGAGCCTTCTCTTCTGCACGCTGAACAGCCCCAGCTCTGTGAGCCTTTCTTCACAGGAGAGGTGCTCCAGCCCTCTGGGCATCTTCGTGGCTTCCTCTGGACCCGCTCCAACAGCCCCACATCCTCCTGGTGCCGGGGGCCCAGAGCTGGACTCAGGGCTCCAGGTGGGGCCTCAGGATGGCAGAGCAGAGGGTCACAATCCCCTCCCTCCCCTGCTGCCCACCCCTCTGCTGCTGAAAACTGGGTGTTTAACAAACATGGGTCTGGTTTGCACATTTCACAGTTTCTCTGGGAAGGAGGATGCTTGCAGCTCTTCTGTTTTATACAAAAGCAAGTAATTGCAGCACAATATTCAGAAGTAGGGAAACTAGTGTCCCACAGTTTCATAATTGCATGCTGCAGACTTGTTCATTGATTCCACCAATTGAGCCACAATGTAGGCATTTTCAGTGGCATCCAGACACCAGTAAATCACAGCTATTATCAAACTCCACTCCTCTTACAAATGTTTTCCAAGGGCTGCGTAATGATGACCCACAGACATGGAAACAAGATCTAGTGACTGCAAAAGCCAACCAGAGCCTAATTAGCTGGATGATGGGATTCTGCAAAAGGCTGTAAAGCAGGGACTTTGGGATGAAATATTTTGTGAGAAGTTTCAGAACCCCAGCTCTCAACAACAGAGAAATGGTCTCAGGAAGAGATGACACCCAGAGTCCAGAAGCTTTGCAGCCACTCTGGGTTATTACAGAATCTTGCAACATACCCCAAATTTGTTTGCTCATTTTTCTTATTTCTATATTTTGTTGCCTTTTCCCCACTTCATGCTTAGGAAGGGACCTTATACGTTAAGGGAGGCACTTTTAACCTTACAAGAATATTTAAATCATCACGTGAAAATACCTTCCTCACTGCTCTATTGCTAAAAGCATTGTTCTTACAATGTAATGTGTAGCTCTTGTTCGCATAGTCCTATAGCATTTACCAAGGACAGACAGAGACTGACATATTTCCAATGGGAAGTTAGCATAGAGGATTCAATGTGAAGTTAACACAAAGGACTTCATAATTTCCCCACTTACAAATGGGGATTATTTCACTGTCCTGAAGAAAATTAAACCACAACGTGAAGGCACAAAACAGCAACGAAAATAAGCACTTGGGAGAGAGATAGCATCCAACATAGCATAGGGACTTCTTGTCATCTCAATTTCTAGTGAAGGCATGGTCACTGGGCTAGAAATCCTGGCACTGTACAACAACTGACTGCAGTGCTACACAAATGACTAGAAAAAAAAATAGACTTTTCTCTACTGCTAGTTTCTAGCCTCAGCTACAGCTCAGAGTGGTCCCTAGCAGCCTGTACTCAATACGGGTATACTTGTACCCAAACTACTGTTAGATTCGGCGTGGAAAATCAGCACTTAAAAATTAATTAGCATCTGTATAGAGCACAAACATCGAAGTGATACTTAACTACACTTCCCACTCCCAAAAAGCTCATTCTAAACCTTGGCTCAGATTCCTGAGAGCACTGACACCTAACAGTTTTGGTCTGTAACAAGGACTATGCAGTTAATCATGAAGATTCATGACAAAATTTCTCTCTTTGCTGCTGCAAGGTGATGTCCAGTGTTGCTTTACACCTGCACCTCAAGAGCAGGTCCTTCCATCACAAATCAGCCTAAGAGCATTTGCAGCTGATGTTTGCTGATGTTTGCTGGAATAGCATCAGTGGACAAATCACCCTCTCCTTTCCAACACCAAACTCAAATTTTGATTTACAAAGCAGAAATCATTATCAAATCTCAGATGAGAGCCATTGCTCTAAAGCTATCTTGCAAATGCTCTGCTCTCAAGGCTCCACAGTCAATTCTAGAATTTTCTTCCCATGTTTCATAAATGTTTCTTTAATAAAAGACTGATTGACACAGCCATAAGCCTAGGTTCACTGAGAAACAAACAGTGGTGTGTGCTGTAGAATCATAAACAATTCTATAAATCTCAACAGTGAAAAACTTTTTAATAGATTCATTGCCAGCATTCAATGTTGCTAAGGTCACTGCCGTAGTACACTTCAAGACTGTCCTTATTCCATTATTTATAAATATGGTATAAATCGCTTTGCAGTACTATAAAAAAACAGGTCCATTAGCAATGAAGCTATTCCAGTCTATCAGGTAAATGAATCTTGTAAAAATGAACATGTACCTGTCTACAGTCAACAGACCAGAAGTCTCTATAATTTTAATTATAACTTCTTGTTTGCATCATCATTTTTTAAAACACATGAAAACGTACACTAAAACTGAAGAGGTGTTATTGCTTTTCAATTCCAGGAGTCTGATAACTATCTATCCTATCAATTACTATCTTAACACCTAGATAAAATAGGCAATTGATTTAAACACTTAATAAAGTATAGCTTATTAAATGGGCAAATAAACAAAAGAGAGGGAATGGTCATAATTCAGCTTAATATCTTTGTTTAAAGACATTACAAATCTTGTTCTTAGGACCCAAGAGCTTTATTACAGCTCAGCCTTGAAAGAGAAGGCCCACAAAAATGAGCTGCAGGGACATTAGTAACCCTCAAAGCTTCCTGCAAATGTAGTTCCAAGAAGGCTCAGGATTCAGCAGAATATTAAGTATCTTCCTCACCTGATTTAACCTGTGACCAACTGGCTGCTGCCGAATGCCTCTCTCTCATGGAAATAGCTGGATGTCAATACATAGCCTCTGAATACACCCTCTGAAAAAACTGATCAATTTTTTAAGTTCAAGGCATACACCTACTTGTATAACGAGCATTGTTTATAAATAGATGCTAAAGAACTCTCTCAGGAGGAAATGCCAAAAAGAAACGAGTTTAGAGGTAGCAGTCAGTGAAGACTTTTCTGAAAAAGTAATTGCTATTTATTATGTGTGCCTCATAGTTTGTTTATAAATATGGTAAGTACTTTAAAAATAAAATTCCGAATCTCATTAAAACTCAATGGCTAAAAATAAAGTTCTCTCTCACCAAGTAGACAGATATTCAAGGAAAGCATGTTGTAGGTTGTTGATTGCAACCAATTAAAGAATTAAATCAGTATATCACAGCTACTGCAACATCAGCTCTTCTTGGAGGCAGGGGGCAGCAAGACAAAGGTCAAGTCTGCTGCCTCTCCGTACCAAAACAGGCAACTGAAACCTGCTTTGATATGCCTAAACAGACATGATACGCACAAAGTTTGCAATAACAGTTATTTTTGGTTTTGAAAGCTATGTCTGAATGTCTGATATATGTGTAATGGTCAACAGACATGAAATAACTAACAACTCATGATTATCCTCACAAACCACCTACTCTGCACTATCCAGACACAGTGGCTGACCAATTAAGACATCTAAAAACTTACCAACAGCCCCTTTCCAGCACACCCTTTATGTTACCTATTTTTATTTTGTCTTGACCCACGTTTTCCACTTCTGGTTTGTCTCTGAACACTTTTTTTTCACTTTTGCCTGCTTTACTTCTCTCCTCTGTACACATTTGGAAAGACGAAGCACACACTACAAACTCCATTACGCCTTCTCCTCCCTTTCCAGGTGAGCCACGGGTATCTGCTGGATGCAGGCTCATTTGAGAGAGGTGTGTGGATGGATGGCTTGAGGTTCATAAAAAGGTTCAGTCCAGTTTACTTTCATTTGGCTGCTCTAAAGCCACTGAGATTGAATGCCACCAGATGGTTACCCCGGGGTACCTGAAGGTTCCCAGACACCAATCGACAGCATCAGTGTGCATCAGACAAAACCTACTGCGCCTTCCAGTGTCTCAGGAGATCACCAGGTGGGACTGCCATGTTTGTAAGGGTCCTGTTTTTGACAAGGAAAGAAGCCATGCTTATATTTTTGCTGTTGTATTTAATTAAAACTGACATAAAATCTGAATTGCTGGGCGAGTTGGACCCCAAGGGTCAAAACCAATGTGGATTTTCTGGAAGACACTCTAGAATCCCTTGTCATATCAACAGGACAGCGACCGGAAGTATTTTGGTGAAAAATTTACTTCACTAGAAAGGATTGGACCCCAAGTTGCTCAAGCAGTCTTATTTTCATTATATCAGACTCTTTGTTTGCTTAATCACTGAAAACAAATGGCTGAATAATTTCCTACACAATTCCAGAGAATTAGAAGCGTTGTACACGCCAGCCAGAATTAAATATCTCATTAGCACACATGCAGCTACTACGTTGCTGGCCAACATTTATGGCCTCTGCGACTCATGTAAAACTTCCATATGTCTTACATATGTAACATTTTCTAGGCAACTGCAGAGGGATTATTACCTTTTATATTTGTGACAGAAAACACATACTAAATGCAATGCCAAAAGGCAACTATAACAACATCTGAAGAAGAATTGTTTCTGAAAGAGTTTGTTTTTACATAAGAATGTTCTAACCATATGGTCACTTATTTGCACATTTACGAAATCAGCACTACAGCTCTAAACTCCGAACACGTTAAAGGTTACACGTGGAGTTATTTTTGCAACAAATTCTCAACGCTGCTGAGCTTGGTTTCAGCAGAAAGTGTTAACTGCTGTTCAAGTCAGTGATGCTATTCTGGGTTTACCACAGTATAGCCAAGGATAAAGTTTGGCACAGGGAATTCAGGACATAATTAAGACCATCTCACAAGCCACCACACAGTATGGCAGGGCAAGAATTTCTCAAAAGGAGCAGCTCAAAGCTGCAAAGCAGAGGCTGATGCAGGCCACCGTGTAGGCGTAGTGGCACAGGAGAAAGATGCCTCAGTCGTTTCAATCCACATCTTTACCAGCTGCAATCGCTCTGATTTGCTCATTCCCACGGGAACTAAATAAAACCAGATTTTTCTTTGAAATGGCAATGTTTGTTTGCCTATGGAAACTCCTGTTACAATTACAGCAACCTAAACAGAAGAGTCGCTGTCAGCATCCTCATTTTCAAGTGTGTCGTCCTGTTAGGGTAGACATTTTTTAGCTAAACGTTACTGATTTCAAGAAGAGAAAATGAAATGCTACCTTGAAGCAGCTCACTTGCCAACGCTGGCTAATACCACCATTCAGAGAAGGTGCAAAAGTCTCCACAATAAAATACTAAGTTAATCCAAACAGAAGAAATTTCTCCATAACATGGGGAATTTTGCGACTGACCCATGATGACACAAAACAGTATTAGTGCTTAAACTCCAAACCATGCAGTTGCAATTGAAGATTATTAAACTGGATCCATCACTGCACAGAATTCTAATCATTGTCTGAGTTAACATCTGATAGCTACTGAAACTTGATAAATATTTTTACTCAAATAATTTGACAGTTGTGTTCAATAACAAAGCATTTGAGTAGCTTAAAACCAGTTGTGCCTTTGAGCCGCTGGACACATCCCTGTGTTTTAATCAAACAAATGCTCAGTGCATTTAATGTACAAATAATTTGGAATATTTTATCATGACTCACTTTTTGGTCTCTTTGATAGTAAGCAGAAACAGAATTATTAATATCTACAGAGTCTATTATTCACATGGGTTTTCCTGAGCCCAGCTGGATGCCTGCGTAATTATTATTTTTTTTTAACTGAATTGTCCAACAGTGGGTACACATTTATTTCCTGTGGACTGCAGTTCATTTGGAACTTAGTGTCATATGCACAATATTAAATTAATTAATTAATCAGAAATTAATGGTATCTACCAAAACATGCTTTCTGGCCATGTTTTTTCCAGGTGGAAAAAGTGGCTGTATGCTACCTCACCCATTCCAAGCTCAGCAGGTGGTGACAGACGGACCTGATACCATTTCTTGGGTAGAAGCTTCCAGTGTCGTACCTGGTGAGTCCCTGGATCCAACCAAAATGCACCTTTCTCCCCCTTGGGTAGCTTACACACAGTACCTGCCACACAAGACGACTGGCTCACGTGGTCATGAGTGCGCTGAACCGACCAGGACTTCATTTAAATGAAGGGTGTTAGTTAACCATATTACAAACACCACACCAAGTCGTGGCACTCTGGTTAAGTGGATGGAGCTAAAAGTCACAGAAGGACTGAGTTTACATGAACAGATTTTTAAGATGCAGTGTAAACAGAGTTCATAACATTAATCCAAAATCGTAAGACAGAGCCCCTATGCCACCCCAGCTATGCAAGCTGCTAGTTTGCCTCAAGTTCCTCAGAGCTCACAACAAACTCTGCAGTCAGTGCCAAGCCACTTATTTAATTGCTCGTTTCCTCCTACAGAGCACAGCTGAATGCATTCTTAGGAAAGACATTTGGGCCATCAGTTGTCAACCTTCTGCCATATTTGACTATTTTCAATCTTCAGTCTTCAAATCCCAAATAGAATTGTGCGTCCCGCTCCCCAAGGATTACTTTATTTAATAAACTCTCAGGAGGTATTTCAAAATCCCTGGTAAATCCATTTTTTAATCCATTATTACACTGGCTTCTAAGTAATTTCTGTACATTAGAAAGTCATAGCTGTCCCCCCCTGCAAGCACTCTGCTGGTTAGCCTTTCATGCTGGATTCACCTATGTGGATTCACCTATTTGTTATTGTTTAGGTCGTTTTTACCTCCAAGCCTTCTAGGATCATCCCTTTTCTTTTTGTTAAAGAAAAAGACTCCAAGCTCTTCTTTTTAGTAACCAATTAAACAGCTATGAAAGAAAACCCATTAGCAAATCATCTACCTCACTTCAAAATTTTCTCGGAATATCAAAAAGACTTCTTGTTCCTTACCAAAACCAGAACTGACTGTTTGACCCACAGTACATTGGTCTGACATCCATGAGGAAAGGTCCAAAGCAGGACAGAATAACTTCTAGAATTGAGACTAGTGCAAATAATCATTTAGATCGTCTGAAGAGTACTTTTTTTTTTTCTTTTTTCTTTTATTTTCTTTTTTTTTTCTTTTACAAAGAGATGAAGCTAATTACTGATATTCTAACTGACTTACCGGTTCTCATTTCCTGCAGCCAGAAGATTTAAATAAACCTAGTATTTCTATTATCTTTTTCTGAAATTATCTTTTCACCCCAATTTCAAGTGTCTATACTACAGCTCAAAATTATTCTTAATAGTCTTCTTTTCATTTATTTTTTTTAAGTGGAATGCCATTTTTATCTTCAAAGTTTACATTTATTTGCTTTATTTCAACATTGCTTTATTTCATTGCAGTGCCAGCAGTCACTCTCAGTAGGTACTTTCAATCTTCAAAAATGCCACCGAAAGTAGCAATGATTGAATAAGTTGCTCCAATATACAAACTACACATCGTGGTACAAATGGTAGCATGGTTTCCCTACAGATAAAATTTCTTAATTCTTCAACTGAAACCAATGGCAAGATACACGTGAACCTCAGTAGAAGGACAGTGCTCTGACTTGCTTTTACTTCACTAGTTCTTTGTATTAAAATTGCTGTAATTTAAGCAGGTATGAAACACCTTTTGGGACTACACATTTTAATCATTATCATACGATACCAGAAGATGTTCCCAGCATAAGCAGGAATAAAAGTTAAAACTCTAAATGAGAGTCTTGTAACAACTTAAAGTATTGTGACTTGAGTGGAGTGTCAGGCAATTACAGACGAACGTTTCAGATGGCCAAGAGGTAAAGTGAAAACTTCAGTCACATTTTCAGAACATGAAGGAAGTTTTCAGTACTGGTTTAAGTTCAAAAGGAAACAGATTTTTCCATAGGCAAGGCTTACCCTCACTATTTCAAGAGTTTGCAGTTCAAACAGGTTGTAAACACTTCACGTAGAAGGAACTCAACATAAAATATACTTGGAGCAGTTCTCCCGGGTCCTGATCCTCTCTTAAATGAAGCAGACAAATAAGCCTCCTCCCAAACTCAGCAGGATCAGAATCAGTGCCAAATTATTAACACGTAGTTTCTCAGTAGGATTATCTATCTGTGTAAAATAATTGCTCCTCGTGGCCTTGCAAACAAGCGAGCAATTTATGCAGGATTTACACTGAGCTAACTAGAATTTTCACAAATTCATGCAAACAGACTAACTTTCCAAGCATGTGGATGCAATCAAGCTTTCATTTTTCCCATTAATCTCTATTACAGAAATGTAGTCTGAGATCGTATTTCTATTCCTCCTGGCTTAATATATCAAATTGTATTCTTGCAGCAAGAGTTGTGTTGTAGACAGCTTCAACAACATTGTGCTGACACAGATTTGAGGATGGCAATTTCTCTGGCATCCACACCCTGCTCCTTTTTTTTTTTTTTTTTTTTTTTTTTTTTTTTTACGTTTAGATAGCTGAATGAGTTTCCAGAAACCAGGGATGATTTTCATTTGACTTCACTCGTGGTTTCCAAACACTGACAGTAATGTAGTAATTCCAGGTGTATATTAGTTTTTATCAAAACCATATGCTGTGTGACAGACATTCATACTGTGCTTCTACTACAATTAAAAATGCAGCTCAGTGTCCCTTTCCCCTTCAGTTGTCTTCAAGGTATCAAACTAAGCCTTAAACAGACAACCTGGCCTGCAAGGAAGTAGCTCAGTATAGTCTCTTAAAAACCATGTACATCTGCGTGCCTGTCATACAGTTAAAGATGCCGATATTTCCCTGAAGCGATCAATGCTTTTTCAAATGCCTTCAGACAAAAAAAAACTACCACCCTGAAAACTTTGTTTTGCAGATAAGTCCCCCAAAGCTTTATAGCATTTGTCAAGTAACTATTCAGAACTGTTTTCTAATCTGCACAGACAACAAGTAGCACAGGAATTGGTGGGATATTTGAACTGAAACCATCTTTGCATGAAAAGACAACTTGGAATGAAAACTGAGTGCCAATTCTGCTTCCCTGATTACATGCATCCAGCGTTGGAAACAGAATCCCAAAGAGAAATAAGAAAATCTCTCAAAACGCATAATTGAGATTTCTTCCTTTGGTGGTCATATACAACATAGAATGTATCATTATAAATTTTTTTTTATTAACTTTAATTAAGCTTCCACTGACCTGAACTCATTGTGATGAGTAATCTCATGAAACCCATAAGATTTTCCTTTAAATGTGAGCACACACATGTACAGGTAGCCTACAATATTGTCAGGATAACCAATTGGTCAAGGACAGCAGTAGTGTGTTTGGATAGCTTGAGTATTTCTCAGACTATCAGAATTGCTCGAAAAATAAAAAGGCACGCAGACTGCCTTCTCTAGTTCTTTGATAAAGCACTGAGATTCACTGGTATGCAGAACTCAAATCCTGCATTTGTCATTAATCCCTCAAGTGAGAAACATACCTGAGACAGACCACTGCTGCCTGTGATATAAAAACTACATTTAAAAAACAAAGCTTTTCCATTTGTTTAGCCTTCTCTATTACTTTTGGTATACAGAGCACCATGATGTGAGCCACCAGAGGAACGGAATTAGAGCAGTCCTCCTCAATTTCCTTTGCGAGTTTGCCTCTGTATACTGTAAGGAGGAATCCAATTTCCAAACCTACAGGCAGTCCATTTAAAACACATCTTTCCATTTTGAACGCATACCACTTGCAGCTTTTGCTTTGAGGACAAGCAATTATGTTTCACCCTGGTAAGGCAAAGGCTCAGCATATTCCACTAAAAACCAGTAACATGCCACGGGTTTACATTTTCAACATAGATACCTTTATGAAATTCTGATTTCACACTACTGTAGATACTCCATGCTGAGCGTAACCTTTCCTCCAAAAAATCTTTATGAATCCTACCCTATTTTAGTTTTCTTCTAAGGTATTAGATTCAGTACCATTTTTATTTGAATCAGTTCAAGATTCTTTAGCCACTGCATTAATAATAATGCATAAAGGAGCTAAGAAGAATTGAGATCATTTGCCCCATTTGGGTCAGTCTCTACCTTGCATTCATGCAGCCTCCATCACAAGGATGAATTTAGAAGAACAGGGGGAGACTGGCTTCTTCCTGGTCACTGAACTGGTTAGACTCAGCACGCAACAGTTTGCCTATCAGTTTTTTAAGCACTGTGTTTCCAACAAAGGGTATGCATTTTCAATCTTACAGGATATCTCTAGGCCACAAGCATACGTACGTTTTCCCTGGTATATTTCCATTATGTCTCAATAAGGAAGAAGGTTTTAACCTTTTGCTATTTAGGAAACTACCAAGTAACTCCATTTCATACACAATGATGCCAGAAATCAAATGTCAAGGAACATCTAAAATTCCAAATAGCACAAAGCAGCAAAAGTTTGTTGTTTTTTTCAGAAACATGAAATAAACTCTGAACAGCTAAACTGCCGCATTAACATTTGGTATTAAGCACCAGCAAAAATGTTTCCAAGTATTGATCAACGTCATGACAGTACTTAAATCTAAGGACACTTACCAAACACTAATAACATCAAGGAAAGCAAAACACTTTTAAACCATAAAATTGTTAAGGTTGGAAAAAACCTTTAAGATCGTCTGGTCCAAACATCCCCCTACTACCAATGTCACCCACTAAACCACGTCCCTAAGCACCACATCCAACTTTTCCTTCAACACTCCCAGGGACGGTGACTCTACCACCTCCCTGGGCAACCCGTCCCAACGCATGACTGCTCGTTCTGAGAAGAAATGTCTCATTTCCAACCTGAACCTCCCCTGGTACAGCTCGAGGCCATTCCCTCTTGACCTAAAATATGGTGCCCACATTCCTTACAATTCTAGACACCTTTATATCACATGTGGTACTACAGGAACAATTTTCAAGTGCCTGATTCAAGTGCCCATTTCTGCATTCTAAAGCACATATGCTTGCTGCATGGCAGGATTTGACATATTCAGTCACATTATTATATGGCAAAAGTCTCAGCCATATTTACAGTATATGTTAACATGTAAAACCTTGGTATAGCTACACATCTGCAATTTTGAAAAAAAAAGTGTGAATTCTAATTAGTCATCAAGCTTTTGAAGATGCTGTTATTACTATGATGTCTAAGATGCTCTACAGTTAAGTCATGCTACAAGCCTTAAAAAGACTCTAAAGCCTTTCTAAAACTTTAGGAGAAGTGCTGTCTCGTATTTAGCAATGGATGTCACTGAAGCATAAAGAAAAGCTGACCTCAGAGATCAAAACACAAAACTGGGAGAACACCAAAAGAAAGATTATACATGGCATAATTTACACAACTATTACATAGTTCTTTTCCTATTTCTGAATCAACTTACATTATAGTGAGCGAGTTTTCCATCCATATATAACATGAAACAGATTTTCATAGAAAAACAAATGAAGCTTACAGCTAACCCTCTAAAATTCAGTTTTCCCTCCTCAGCATGGTGCAACCAAGCATTATGTGCAGCAGGGCACAGGCATATGCAGACAAGGAAAGGCAGGGCCAGACACCAAGTCTCCACGGGAGCTGCTGGGCAGTTAGCGAAGGCCCTGCTGAGCCTCCATTCACTCACATTTCCCACACCGAACACCCCCAAATAGTCTTCAGAAGTATTTAAGCAACATGTTTTACATCAAATTTCCCTGTCTCAGCTACTATAGTTCAAGACCATGCCCAGCAACTTGTTAAACCGTGCCCTGTAACTCTCAGCTTTCAGCACATGAAGCTGTGGTGAGATCAGAGCCAAGGCACCCGGCCCAAGGAGGCCGCAGCGGCAGGGCAGCCTCTCCAGGCCTCACTCCTCGTGCCGTGTTCATGCCTCGTGTTCAGCTCCTGGAGTCAGCAGCAGGTACGTGCGAGGCAATGCTTGCTCTGCTCAGACTGAGAAAGTAGCCGAGGTGGCCACAGGGGAAACCACAATATGAGTTTAGCCTCAAGGCTGGCAGCGCTGGACCAGGAGCACCTGCGCCAGCTAACAAGGAGTGAAACAACAAAATAAAGGCCTGTTGCTGCAACCTCACAGAAAGCTCCTACCAGCTCCTTAAAAGCTAACACTTCCCTAATAAATATAAATATTGAGGATCAGTTCTCCCTTCAAAGGCTGAGTGAACATTAAGGTCAACCTGAGATCAGTCCCAGTAGTTTTAAGTTTCGTCAGTGTGAGGTTTATTTTTTAACTTCAAATATATATACAAATTGTCAAACAATATTAGATAAGCAACTAATTAGTTTGGTATTTTCTCTTTAGAACCGACTAGCCTGTAATACCTTCCAAAGAAAAAAGTACAAGGAATTTTATACTGAACATTTGCAGAATAACACCTTTTACAGAAACTCAGACTAAGATTGGGTAATTAGTTATCAACATTGAAATCTTTGAGGCTTACTATATAGGGGAAAAAAAAAAAAACAAGAAAAAAGAACAACACTTTATTCAGCTACTGAGAATCCCAGATTTGCTGCTGCTTGAAGATATGCTACCAGAGAACTGTTTCTAAAACAAGCTTTGAATAACTTAGAGTCCAAAGGCCACCTCCAACCCCATGAAATTCAGAATTTCCCTTCCTTTAACACATCAGGAGAGACACTTTTCTTATGTTTTATCACCCTGATACCTCAATGTCAATGGGGATTTGCCCCTACCCAGCCTAACCCATAAATGTCCCAAAATAGAAAGCAGATGGGAAAGGCATGCCAGCAAGACAAGCTATCCTTCATCCTCAGTGTCCAACGAGTGCAGCCTCCTCGACTAAAGGCAAATGGGACAGAATGAGTTCCCTAATTAATGGACAGACATGCGGTTAGTGTTCAAAAGTCTCGATTGCTCAAATATATTACCCCACCACGCAGTGCAGCAGCATAATTTAGTCCTTTATGACAGGCTTAGAGAAGAGTACACACTTTTATAGGGCTTGTTGAAGTATGTGCTGATGCATATGTTTGTGAAGAAACATGGATTTATCTCATCCTGTCCATATAGATTTTCTTCTATTTGATGAGTAAGTCATTAGGGATAACAATAGCTAAGTCCTACTGTTTACGTCCACAACAAGGACTTTCAAGGCTGATACTGTCTAATCTCTACGAACTAACTCATAAGCTTTATTTGTGATCTTTGGGACTTTTGCCTAACCTTGTTAACATGTGCAACACACTGATATACACTGATCTTTTACGTTCAATAATGAAATAGGCAAAAAATCCAGAATGCCTTTATGCCCCACTTGAATCTTCATTGAAAGTGGCCGCTAGTATTATTTACAGCGGCTGTTTGACCACGACAATTTGTGCTTGCTGGAAAAGCATCCTACAGAATTCATCAGAAATTAGCAGATACACAGTGATCCCTGTGCTCAAAATTCTGTTTACATGCCTCTTCCCTGCTTACTGGTATGGTTCCATCTTTCACACAGCTCAAGAGGGACTTAAAACACACACATCTGTTAAAAATCCAATCACAGTACTGACGCTACCAGAGGATATCAAAACCCAGGGTAAGACAGTTTCATCTATTAAAACGCAAGCTAAATTCAGGAGCTGGGAAAAACATTTCAGTGAACATTGTGTCAATCAGTTCAAAGAAAAAAAGTCATTTTTAATGAACTCTAACATGATATGGACAAAGACGGTGATAATATATTAGAAATCATTCAAAAATCTGAGTAGTTAGCTGCTTCTGCCCCTCATATGCCAACGCCTTCCTTGCCCATTTAAGGCCAGACTTCTGCTTATTGCTGCAACATCAAAAACAAACATCAAACTAAAAGTCACTGGAGGATTTAATCTCAGCAAGGGTGATCTTACGCTTGGCAAAAAGAGTAAAACACTGATATTGCTACTTTACTGTGTCTCTCAAAGAGAAAAAAAATAGAAAAATGTGTAAGTATTAGAAACCCATCCCTTCTTACCAGCTCTCTAAGCCAGATCAGCTTTCCATACCACACTGCTCTGCAAACCCTTGTAATGAATATGATAGGAAATTCTTTGCATTACTCTTTTTCTGTGTATATGGAAGCAGGATCTTGGGGAAGCAATGTAAGTGGCCATCCCAGCATGGACTAGACTCTTTTTTCCTGTTAGGCCATCTGTTCAACAGAAGATCACAGAGGTCCATGTCTCAGCTCCTTGTGAAATTCTGGTGGAGGGGTGTGGATGCCGACTGCATTCCTGACACAGCTATTCAGCTAAATTAAACAAAAAAAGCTTGCTTTGAATAAAAAGCAAAACCAAAAAACATAGTGATTGCACGAGCTCGGAAGTCACTACTGCGAGAAGGGGCTGAGCAGAATCTTACATGAGTGATTTACCCTGTAACACAGAAACTCTTCTTATTTATGAACTATTCACAAACCTAGCTTGACACCTATGAATTTGTTTGGGGTTTGTAATAGTTCGGATCCTGTATGTGGCATTTTTCAGCTGATGGGTTATTCACTGTTCATTTCTACTCATCACAACTTGTGCCTCTAAGCAACAAAGCACTGTTTCTATTTCTGGATCAGATCACTGAGCCTTTTATGAGCAAGGAACAACTGCTTCCGTAACAAATAGCAAATATACAGTTTTTTTTTTTCTTTAGGTTGGCAATAAAATTCTCAATATTACCCATTTGCCCAAATTTCTAGGCTTCCCACCACCCAAAAACCCCAAACGCACTCACGTTGACTCATTTCCCAATATTTCTCTTGCTTCTGTTTCACTTTTTATTTGGCCTTGGATCTAGAGAATAAGATGATCACCCTCCAAAATGCAGACAATCATTAGCCAGAGTCAGCAAGCTCTGACAGGAACGCCAGAGACAGCATGAAAGCAGATTTTGAATGGACGGTAGCAGTTTGGGGAGCTGGAACTGTATTTGCAGACAACAATAGCATTTCCAACTCCTGAACAAATCTTTGCCTTTAGATGGAGAAACAAACACCAGCCCTGTCTTACCAACAGACCCAATCCGAAAAAATACATAACCATTGATGCACAAGGAACAAAGAACAGCAACCATATTCCTCCCAACATACTATGTAAACAAGTTGCCTTCAAAATATTTTAATACAATTAATGCTATATTTGCTTTAAAAATGCTTTGCATTTGGAAGATACAATAACCTCAGAAGTATTTATATTTTAAGGGATTTCTGGTCTGAAATACAAATAGAAAATCTTTAATTTAGTGCTCAATGCCAAATTTATTTTAAGGACTACTTTAGCTGTGGATCTCAAGCAAACTACTGAGCACAGTGCTTGTCTCAAGTGCCCTTTTAACCTTTCATTCCCTTCTGATCCTTTTGCACCAACGTAGCCTACATCGTCATTCAAAGCTGCACAAGACTGCTACGACCCTCCATATCCGTTTTTCCCCTCTAAGGCAACTTGTTCTCGCCACTTACTGGAACATAAACAGAAAAGAAATTTGCCCGGTATCGTTGCAATGACACATAATAGCTTACAACTTAAGACAAATCCTACACAAACACACTTGTAAGTCATCTGAGCAGGTGTATCTATTTCTAACAGATCCAACAGGGACAATCACATGTAGTTGCGCCTCAGTCTCCTTCGGGATTTTGGACAACAGCATATCTATGCTGCGAGTGTCTCCACCATCACCATCTCACAACGACATGAAAAACATTTATGTTGTCAGCTCACAGAAGAGCAACCAAGTGTGGAAACACATAGAAGTTTTCTGTAATAGCTATTAGAAAACAAGTGCCAGCATACATTGCAGATGCTGTTTTAAGACACATGGAACAGTTTCTCAATATATTTCTAAATTGTGACACACTTCTAAATAGCTGTTTAAAACTTAAGGACTGTGACTTTCTGCCTCAACAGAAAGCACACCCGAAGAACTGTAAAAAGATTTAGCTATCAGAATCAACTATGTCACTCATCCAAGGTGATTCCTTCCTGATATACCACAGGTCCTTTCTAAGCTTCAGGGCCAGATTAACAGATATGTGCTTGTCTACATCTTTAAATCTTCCATTATATTGTGTCACTTTTTAGTTTTGTACATGTTTTAGAGAATTCAACTTCAGCTATAAAGTCACAAACAATGCCTCTGGCAACTTAAGTCCTATTTCTATAAAACAGAGGGATATCGGCCTCCTGTAACATTTTGTTCTTCTGCAATTTTATTTTTCGCTCAGCTTTAATTTTGCTCTTTAACAGCTCTGGTTTGGATACCCAATAAAGTCAGACCAAGCAGCAGTAAAAAATGCCAACGGCAACATAGTTCAATTAAATCTCTGGAAGTCCAGTTCAAGTGAAGCAAGACATATTGTACTTGCATGTGATAAATTGCAACCCTCTAAAGAGTCCTAATTCCTGCTGCTGCTGTAAGAGGAATTTGTCTTCTGATGGCTTGCCTCAATGTGCTGAATTCAATGACTGAGGTGGATTAAGAGAAACTTCCGCACATTATTTTCACCTTTTGTGCAAAACTGAACAAGTGAACATTGCTGTGACTGGAATGGACAGAAAAGGCCGCAACTTAAATGAAAGCATTTTTACAGGAATGAAAAAAAAAATCTGTAGACCTCCCTACCGTCATCTTTTCTCCACAAGCTGATGCATCACAAAGTACACAGGAGATAAAGCCCCAAAGGGTGCAGTGGTTTTCCGTTTAAGACATCAAAGAGGCCAGGGGGCACAGTAATTGAAGCATTAGTTTCTCAACTAGGTATGCAGAGCAAGCTGTAAGTAAAGAAGGATTGGTATCTTGAAAGTTACTCTTTTACCTCCACAGGTGGTTTCAATGCCATCCCAAGACACTTGAGAATTATTTTTTGTTGTTTTGGGGGGTTCCCCATCTCTCTTTTTTTCCCCCAGTTTTTGAGATACGGGCAAGTGTTCAAAACAATCTCTTTGCCAACTATGAAAAGGTATTCACCTATTTGCTGAGAGACAGGCTTGGGAAGCACAACTGCATGCTTAAGAGCGTCACAGTAGATTTCAGCAATCCAATTACAGTAGTCCAGCTGAGGAAGACGAGGGTCATACTATCCCACAGAAAGAGTCAGAACACTAGAATTCAGAACTGCTTACGTGGAAATTCAGTAAGTTCCCACACAGTCCTACTCATTCCAGCTCTCATCTGCAGAAAATGCCTATAGATATATAGATATAGATACATACAGTCATAGCACACTCATGCATAATAGAGTAACTCCAGTGACTGTAAACGACCACAAGGAAAAGAAACAAATTTCACAAAATACCATTAAGTACCAAGCAGCTCACTGACCTATGTGCTCTTGATAAATAATTTGTGTTTGGACAGTGCTTTTCTTCTAAGGACATGGAAGGCAGTGCTCCTTTCTCTGTTTGTCTACGATCTTCTCTGACCACAATCAAATTTTATCTGGTTTGTATTCTGGTTGTTAATTAGGAAGAACAATTACTTTTATATTGCAAGTATTTATTTCTCTCGTTACCTCAAATATGCACAGTTATTAAAACTTAAAAAAAAAAGACAAAAGTACATTACAAGCAGGCAGATGACAAAATTAAATAAATATGGGATATAGATTAAACACAAGCCAGTAATTTCTCCTGGGCATTTGAAGCAAATTATTTTATCCAAATATTTAAAACGGGTCTATTGATTCAACTCACTGTTCCGCTAATTCCATATTTTTAATTTTTCCCATCTTATTTAATTTCTGCCTAGACTCCCTCATCACGCAGCTTGCTTTCAGCTCTCAGAATCTGTAGTGGAGCTCACTGATGATACATGCCATATGTTGAAGTAGAAGTTATTCAAATCCTTCGCGACATTTAGAGCGTGCTAAGATATTATGACCTATGAAAAGCGCCATGAATGAGAAGGCAGGATGCAGAATGGGAAGAATGACTGTTCTTTTCCTGGGAAAACAACTGCAGTTGACAGAGGCATGCCCTTCAAGAAAAAAGTAAATCCTCAACTGACGCAAACTGGCCAGGCTCCAAGAAAGCCAAGTGAGATACACTGAAAACAGCATGTGCGATTCTGGCCTGTTGGGTAAGAGGAAAACTTAAGAATGAGGGAGAAAAATGACAGCCAAGAAAAAAAACAACAAAATCACATATTCAGAAAAGCCCACAAAGCTCCACTTCACTTCAGTTTGGTTTGAGGTACAATGCTGCATTTGTTATTTGCAAATACCACATGCCTAAAAGCAGTAACAAATCTTCAACACTTCCCAAGTACAGCTTCTTCCTTGCTAATGGGAGTTAAAACCTCATCCTAATCGGCGGACCTCAAATGGCAAAGAGGCACAACAAAGTTTGTGATAAGATTGCCCCAAGGTGATAAACAACTGATTTTTTTCCCCAAAAAATTATTCTTAAGAACAAATCTTTCTTCCTGGCTTTCACTAAAAGCCCACCAAAGCCTGTGGATCACTGCCAACAGTTTCTGAACAGCCATCTCTAACTTCCCTACCAGCACTTCTGCTGGAAGGGGAACGGACCACGGTAACCAGCTCTCCTTGGGACCAAGCTGCAAATTACTTTTGGAGAAATTACAGGATGCTCTCATGGCGATGAAATGAAAACACACTGAAGGATTAAGAAGCACTCCCAAACTGAGGCACTTTACAAAAATAGAAATTCTGAGGAGAAAAATCTGCACTTTTATGTTCACCGTAGCCAGGAGCACAGTGAGCAGACACGTTCCTTTCAGAAGAGATACGCGCTGCATTGCCCTTACTGCACCGGTGAAAAGCAGAGACTTCCAGGCCAGGGCTGAGGTGTAATTATTGCTGCACAACTACTTTTTGTTAACCACCCAGCTCTAGATAACGGTGTCAATCCCTCACATCTGTCAATATGATTTAGAAAAAAGTTGCCTAAAAAAATTAAATGTTCTTTCTACAGTAGAACACTTTTCCAAATAGATACAACTAAAGGAAGAAATATTTACATTGGATATCACATGGTGTTTTCTCTGAGTAAGGTCAATTTAAGCTGTGAAAGTCACGTGAGAAATGACAGAATATTTGCCGCTGGGGTCATTGCAATGGAATGGATAAAATATTCACACACATGGGGAAGGCAGGACAAACAGATGGAAAAGGAGGGATATTCCAATGACTAGTGCCCAAAGAAGAATCAGGTCATAGACTGTACCGTTTTTACTTGTAGGTAAAATAGTAGTATTTTACTCAAATACTACCAGACAATTTTATGGTGTAGTAATTGCATTCTTGATACAACCCATGTACAGATGTCAGTAACAGACTATGAATTTGAAGAACACATTTAGGAAAAATGATGGTTTCATAAACAAAAATAATGCTTCAGTGTTTAGTTTTTGCCTCCAAGAATTAGTTTGGCAACATGGTTAAAAATACTTTTTTTTTAATGTAAAAGTCAGAATTTGTAACTCAGTTCTACTTACCAGGATATGTTAATTCTAATATGACCAAGACAAATACTGCTTCAGCACAAAGCAACGTTTTCACAGTCTGAAAAACATCACCTGCACAACCAAAGCATTGAAAAATTTGACCTGTAAGCAGCAAGTATCTGGACAAATTAATGAGCAGAGTGTCTTTTAATCAAACAAGTGCCAAAAATTCATAAAATACCCCGATATGATTGTTCAGTGAGAACACAAAGACTGGCCAAATGTAATGCTTAGGATACACAGAATGTACCAAACCTTGTTTTGATGGTGGCTGCAGCCTAAATGGATGCCTAATTAAAGCAAATAATCAACTAAAAATATAGCTGAGAAAAACTAATAGTACTGTGTATGATACACGGCATGCTAAAGTAAGTAAATGCACACAAAGAAGAAACTTGGTTGGGGTTCTTTGCCTTCACACCTACTATAGGTTTTTCCGACAGCAGCACAGTGTTACATGGTAGTTCCTTAATAGAACAACAAACCCAAATGAGTTCTGTGGCTGGGGAAAGCTGAGTAAAAGACCAGGACTTAAGCAAATACTGGAGCACCGTAGCAAGTGAGCCCATAATCAATAAAGAGCTGGGACTGACCAGTAGGACAGGTAGAAATTAACTTCAGTCATTAAAGTTTCAGTTTTAAACTCATTCATCTTAAATTAAAAAGGAGTATGCCTATCTAGAAACTTATTTTACTGGAGAATGAATCCATCTGCAGCCTTTTTGGAAAGATTCTCTATGCTTGTTCCAAAAGTCCAGTGCTTAGTATTGCAGAAATTGAGCAAAGTTCAAATAATCCTCGTGTTTACTAACTTATATTTGGGTTAAAATGCCTCTGTCTTCAGAAAAGTATCTGCTAAAAAAAAAAGCAAAGAGCATCACACTTCTAAATCCGCCACGTGACAGAGACTTTGGGGGGAAGGTCCAGCTTAACAGCCAGGTCAAAAGGATGCTCATTCTCAGTATAACTTAGTGTCCTCTCTTGTTCCTCTCTTTAGCCTGGACCTTCGTTAACAATCCCAGTAGCTACATGAACCCTACTCCAACAGTTAGAAGAGCCTAGGATTGGAAAACTGGTAAAGAAATTCTGGTAAATCTTCACAGAGGAGTAAAGGGCTGGTAGAAAGCCACTTTCCTCTTCCTCCCCACACTCTGAAAGTTAAAGCTTAGCTAATATTTTTAAAGTGCTTGGAGCATTTACCCTACTCTTCTCCTTGAAAGTACATTTGATGTATTTTGCTTTGTTCTACGGAATTGTGATTAATGTGCACAGCCCCCTATCACTTCTAGTTCACAATACCTTGTTCTTAAACGCATCACCAGTTCAGATGTTCCTGTAGCATCTGCCCATTTTATTCCCAGCAGAGCAGTTTTATAATTCAATGTTATATTGAATGTTAATCGCTGTTCCCCCTTTATTTTCTAAATGCTGTTAGACCAAAAGATCCTCAGGACCCCAGACCATCCCAGGGCGACCCTTGCTGTACCCTTACCTTTTTTCTAAGTCTTTCTGTGATGGGGTGAGCTCCACCCCAGGAGCCCTGAAGATACCATTAAAATTTTCACTAGTTCTACTTATTTGTTCCAGAATTTGTTTGCTTTTTAGTATGCTTTTAATACTGCCAAGTAACACATTAAAGGCATCAGCTTTATCCCTTATAACCTTTTTTTTTTTTTTCTTATTACTGACTTTGTGTGCATCTTTCTGTATAATTACTTATATTCTGTTGGTTTTCACTTTTTAGAACTTTTGTTTCCTTTCACTTATCATCCTAAACTCTTGGCTGGAACAACCTCCCTTTTTTTTTTCCTTTGATTATGAATATGATTTTTAAAAAGCCTTAAGTTTGTATTTGCAGCATCCCGCTACAGACTTTTCCCATGTCCCAATGAAAGATCGCATAGGCCAGTTCTTGGAGTTCTCATTTTGATGATTTCCTGTATAACAAAGACCTAAAATACATACTTAAGCCTAGCTCACATACTAACTTTAGATCTTCAATGGATTTCTCCTCCGCAAATATTTCTAGTTAGTTTCTCTAACATACACAAACACCAACCATCACTGCAGAGAGTGATGCAATTCCTTCCCCTCCTTCAGACTATGGTCATTGTTCTTTTATCTCCAACACTGCACAAGAACTAATCCACTTCTTGTGCTGCCTGCTCAGTCCAGCTAGATTCAAGAATGAATTCAACAACTAATTTCCTCTTGCATTTAATATGTCTTCACATCTGGATAGGAAGGACAGAATATGGAAGAGTAGAGTCTTTTCACAGCTTCTACTCTCCCTTTTAAAATTTTCATCTGCATCTTCGAACGTTTTAATCCTGTTATAAACTCATTGATTGTGATATAGGAAATCCGTCAGTGGGCTCTTAAGATATGATTAGGAATTATATAAGAAGTATGCACTATCTTGTGGCACATACTTAAAACAGCCTACAGCTACAAATAAATACTTTATAGGTACCATTCTCTGAAAAGTACTTAATAGATTTTTAAAAAAAGATACCAACAGAGCTTCCACTTCAAAACACTGAGTCAGCTGTGAAAATGGCACTTAGGTACCTGAATCCCTGGAGCACTCGCCAAAAATTCTCTGCAAATTTCTATTACAAGATTTTTAAGTTGATACAGAAAAAATCTGCCTCAAAATATTAAATAAAGCTATTTAACATAGTCAGCACTGGAATGCACATTCTAAAAAAAAATAATCAAGTTGGAATGTGCATAGGAATATCTAAGTTTTTCAAACTGGAAAAACGTTCCTAAAGGTATTGGAATGAAACGATCATCGCTTATTTCTCACTTTGTAGTCCAAACCCCAAACTGATCACGGAGTAACTACCAAAGGCAGAACAATTCTGGGGAGGCTGCAGCTTCCTTCCATATCTTCCCGTTCCAGTTGAAAGGACTTAGTTGTGGATACAAGAGTACCTGAGACTTTTATATTTCAGAAATCAGTATTCATATTTTAAAATTCCTCATTACTCTCCTCATTGCTCAAAAAACAATTTTGTTTTAAACCACTACAAAATGAAATTAAAATTGTTCTGCATCTTCAGATTTACCACAGGACCATTACCTCCCAGCTGAAGGAGGGAGTGAGATCAAAGCTTCTGATGGCCATCTTCAGAGCCCAGAGACTCCCTAACTCCCTAGCCCGTCTTCAGCCTACAAAACCAAGTCAACTAAGCTGGCAGGGAGTCTCCTGCCTTCTGACGTGTATTCTGCGTTATAGCCCTAAATAATGCATGTGTGAAAACAAGAGCTCCAAAAGCAGAGAAGTCTGGTATATAGCAGACACGACATTTAGAGACAAATAACGTAGACTGTCCAAATGCAAAAACAGGACGTGCATTCTCCTGTTACATATTGGATGGTTAATATTCCATACAGATTAGGAACAAACCAGGTCCCTCCTGTACATCTTTGCCACTGAATGTCCACAAGTGCTGTCCCCAGAAGGATTCTATTGCCTTTCCAATGTACAAGAAACAGTACATGACTTTTGCCACCGGTTAAAAGCAAACAAGCCTTTAAACACCAAACCAGAACGATCACAAGTGGTACCTGGTTTTGTTGCTGTCTTTTTTCTTCTTTTTTTTTTTTGTGGTGATGTGTTTGTTGCTTTTTTTTTTAAGGAAAAGACCATGTCCAAAAAAAAAAAAGTATTGCAAATGGGAGACTAATTCAGGATAATTACCATCTGGTTTAACATTTGAAAGCTGTGCCTCCTGCATTTGAGACTCATGTTATTTCCAGGGGAGACATCTCATTTGGGCAGGAAAGAAAAGCAACTGGGTGACAGTCTCAACAGTTAACTCAACTGGGCTCAGGGGCTTTAAACACTCGTAGCAACTGCTGGGATCAAACAGAACAAGTGCTGAATTCCGCGGGCGTTCTAAGTAGTTCCAGATATCTGCTGCCACTTTAGGTGACACGGGCAATGCACAAGCTTGTAACAAAGAACCAGGGCACTGCTACCATTTCAGTCCCTCCTGCCCCACTTTTCCCTCAAGAAGAACAGCAGAGGAACCAAAGGAAAATGAAGCACATTTACAAACACAGCCAGCTTCCACCAAAACATCCCATTTTAGCTTACGGATAGCACTATCTAGTTTTTCTGGGAAGCAATACTTTAGGCTTGCAACCTAGTAAGGACACCTAGCAGACCAGGTTCTGTTCACATACTAGTATCCAAAAAGGTAACCTCCATCCAAGCTGTCCTCCCAAGTACTGGACCCTCTTCCTGCTCACACAGCCCAGCTCCGTGCATGGAAGCAGCCACACACTGGGCATAAAAGGCTGCGTTTGTTGTTGTTGCTGATGGTTTATTTCCCAAAAAGCATTCATTAAAAGAGACTTCTGGTTCCTCACAGAATTATCTTATCTGACCACATTGCATGAACCCGAGGTTTGAGTGATCACAACAGTGTTTGGTGATTTTGTTTCAGATTGCAAAGTACCGCAGGATAATTTCAAAATCAACACCAACGTACAAACATTACTCTTACAAACAGCAAGAGAGGTAGACCTGGCACACAGTTACCCAGGGCAATAGTGTTTAGCACCTTGTTACTTCTGAAATCATCTATCTACACTTTTACATCAATTTCAATTAGAAAAAAAATGGAGGGGGGGGGACAACAAGGAGGGTACAGTGAACATGGTTTCACTAGAGAACCAGTCAGTCTTGCAGTACCAAGTATTTCCTTATTCATTCCCAAGCAGAATTGGCTACAGGGAAATGATTTAAGCGGCAGAGAACCAGCAAGTGTAGTCTGTGATCTTTTTCTATACATTGTTCTATCTTTTATTTTTTATTCAGTTTCTGATACTTTCTGTTTATCTACCGATGTTTTCAGAGGCTCCTCGTGTATTTTGATGAACATCCTGGAACTGGGTTACTGATGGCACCAGCTGGGCCTCTGCCTCACTGAATCCACGAGCTCGTGGATCCAAATATGCCAACTCACAAGGGTCACAGAGCCGACCCCTTTTCCGCGTGTGTGCAAAACTTTGAAATGCCTGAAGAAACCCCTATGTCAGACACGTGCCTGAGCCTTCACTTCCATGATCCAATCTACATTCAATATGTTTTCCTACAGCATCAAACAGAGTTCATTATACAGATTAATGTGTTATCCACACTGCCAGCAAGGATAAACCAGAGCGCAGAGAAGGCAGGCTGCAGACAGTACTGCCCTGGGCACAGCGCTACAGTCGTGTAACTGCACAAACCCCTCTCCAGCTCAGGCACACAGGACATTGGAAGGAGAAAGGCTTTAAAAAACATCGCTGAATGTCCTATCACATCTGTTCTCAAGGTTCTCTTATGCTGAAGCTTTTTTTTTTTTTTTTTTTAAGATCTGTCTTGTACACCTTAAGACAGCTTTGAAGTGGAAGGGGATGTGGTGAAGAGATCCAGCTGCATTTATATTGATATAAAAGGAATGCTTCCCTTAAATGCTCAGCTCTCTGAAATTAAGAATAAGGTAAACATCTGTTTCTTCACAATCCTAGCATATACACCTGTGAACAGATCATTTATTGTGTATAGGACACAATAGGTGACTACAGGTGACTGTGACAGGTGACTACACAATAGGTGACTGCACAATAATATTCCACATCAGTGAAGAAATAAAGGAACCAGGAGTCAGTCATCCCAAAAGGTGTTCTGCTGCTCTACTAGAGATCACTAAGCTGAGTGAGATGACCAAAGTCCAATTCTATTCATTTAGTTTGTGGGAGAGTGAGTTTTGAGATAAGGCAGCAATATGGGGACACATGCAGAACCTGCAGTAGTTCGTAGCCTTTAACTGATGTTTACCACTGCTTTTTAGTATCTCCTGGAGCCAAAAACGTGGTAGTAGACCTGTTGGCAGGGCCCTGTTCCACCAAAACCAGCGAAGGCAGTTTGCTCTCAGCTACATTCTGCTCTACTGTGATCCTGAGATCTTCTGAACATACTTTAATCTGAAGCACAAGGGTTACAGGGTGATGGGTTACACTTGCCACAGAACACAGGCGACAAATCCAGTTCCTCATAAAAGAACAAATTTACAACTAAACAATTACATGCAGTATATTTATCCTAATCTCTCAACAACACAAATGTTTTCAACGACTTGAGGCAGATTGTTTCACTGGTAAGAGATAAACTGTCAGGAAATGGCAAAAAGCAATTAGTAAATCACTCTCTCTTTTGTAATCACTGATGAAATTTTCTTTTTATTCTCTATTGCTCATTCCCAGCAACAAGTAAGACATCACCTTGAAAATAAATGCAATTAATATTAGCTGAAGCTTTTAAAGAACAATGGCTTCTAATTTACATTTCTGGCAGAAATTCATAAGATTGCACCACTGTAATGTTGACTGACTGCTGTTGTGGTTATACCAGCATCTCCCTCCAAATTTTCTTTCTACTCTTCAGTTACAGATCTTTAGACCTAAGTACTTTGAACTGTTATGTATTCTGAAGTAAAGCTGCAATGAAAAGACTAAGAAAAACATAGCTTACTCTGTGTGGAAGGAAGATGGAACCATTTTCTTCAATTCTGCACTAAACTCTCCACCCGCCGTTAGCCCCACATCTAGCTACCCAAAAATTAGCTGAATCCTCTTATGTACCTAAACTAGCCCAAACGCCTCCCCAAACTTACACATTCTTTCACTTACACACCTAAAGACTTGCCCTCCCTTAGCATGGCAGCAGTCATGTTGGTACAAAGCAGTTACATGTGCATAGGGATTTCTTTATTGCATTTCGATATCAGCGTAGCAGCAACCACCACTGTACTGTTGTATTGCCTTAATAATACAGGCTAAAAAGTAAACAAAATAGAAATTACGGCACTGTCCTGGGTAACAGTTTTTGTAGTAAACTTTCAATTAGAGACTTCTGAAGACAACAGTGATTACACAAGCACTTTTGAAAACATAATTGGTTAGCAAAAACATTATTATTTGGGGTGATATAAACAGGGAGGAAAAACGTAGACTGCTGTTTGGATCCCAAGCTGCAGCATTAGGTAATGGCAGAAAAAAACACATTTAATTGCAAATTGGGTACACGTTCTATAGCCCTGTAATCGTTCTACTGCAGAATTATACTTCTACCATAGATGCACCAGAAGGCTCAGCTGTGGTCCAACTGTGCCTGATGAGCAGAGGTACAACCGAGGAGTGTGACATCTCTTAAATCAAACAAGCAGACGCCTACACAGTCAACAACTTCCCAGAAGTATATGTAAACCAAATAAAAAAAAGCTTAGTCGATGCCCTGTAAAAACCTATTAAATAAAGTATTGAATAGGCTCTAAGGCTGACAGGTTTTTATCACTTTTTCAAGTTCAAGCAGATGTAGGGGAGTACATGCATAAAAGACAGAGCACTGCACTCATGCTTGTGGAAACAATTTGCCATAGCTGGCTGCATTCTGTATGGGCTATTACATTGTACATTTATGACCCCAAGGCATGTTTCTTAGATTTCATATCTGAACTTACTTCAAGAAAGCTTTAAATACAGTTGTCATCAAATGAGATATTACTTATTGCTTTTATTTTGGAATAATGAAAAAGTATTTAGGAGGAGCAGGTGGAAGGATTAAGTATCCTGATATCTGAAGAGCTAAAAAGAAAGTAAGCATAGAGCTGTTAAGGGTTAGTAAGGAATCCTAGTGTTGGTCACCTTCCTTTAACTGAAGTAGTAGGGGAGAATCATTAGGTTGATTTCAGTATGAGGGGAGAGTTAATTTCAGTTAGAACTGTTGGTGGCTTCTCTTCCCCCATAAAGATGGGGATGGAGTAGAGTCCTTACGAAGGAATTGATGCAATGCTTTATGTTTAGTATGGAATGTATGATCTCTATTTCAGAGGGAGGATGTCAGTGACTGAGTTTAAACCTTTCTAAGGTGAGAGGAAACAAAGCTAAAGAGGTAGTTGAAGCAATACGAAACCCTAAATAATTTTTGGATCAGAAAGGCTCTCACAGAACTGTGTTTAGATACAAACAAGAGTTTATGAGCGGTTCACACTCATCTTCATTTCAGTGCCAAGATTTTAGCTAAATGTTTTGACTGTTTTGCTTATGGAGATTTCTAAGGAGGCTAAATACAAGCTCAAACCTGCAGGCTGGTGATATATCAAGTTTAGCAATAAGCCAGACTAGATGGGAAGCTGGAGTCTGCACCAGTGCTTGCCAGGGTCTCACAAGCAATGAGAAAATAGGTTATTTGATGTACACCTCACATATAAAATAATAGCTTAGCACTTTAACCAGAACAACCCCATGCAGCACTACAGGCTCGGGGCAGAATAGCTGGAAAGCTGTGCAGAGGAAAAGGATCTGGGGGTGCTGACTGATGCTTGCCTCAGCATGAGCCAGCAGTGTGCCCAGGTGGCCAAGAAGGCCCACAGGACCCTGGCTTGTATCAGGAATAGTGCAGTCAGCAGGGGAGCAGGGAGGTGATCGTCCCACTGTGCTCTGCTCTGGTGAGGCCGCACCTCGAGTGCTGTGTTCAGTTTTGGGCCCCTCACTGCAAGAAGGACGTCGAGGCCCTGGAGCATGTCCAGAGAAGGGCTATGAAGATGGTGAGGGGCCTGGGACACAAGCCCTGTGAGGAGCAGCTGAGGGAACTGGGGTTGTTTAGTCTGGAAAAGAGGAGGCTCAGGGGAGACCTCATTGCTCTCTACAACCACCTGAAAGGAAGGTGTGGGGAGCTGGGGGTCAGCCTTTTCTCACAGGTAACCAGTGATAGGACTAGAGGGAATGGCCTCAAGTTGTGCCAGGGGTGGTTCAGGTTGGAAATGAGGAGACATTTCTTCTCAGAACGAGCAGTCAGGCATTGGGACAGGTTGCCCAGGGAGGTGGTGGAGTCACCGTCACTGGGGGTGTTCAAGGGAAGGTTGGACATGGTGCTTGGGGACAGGGCTTAGTGGGTGACATTGGTGGTAGAGGGATGTTTGGACCAGATGATGTTGGAGGTCTTTTCCAAACTTAATGGTTCTATGATTCTATAAATGCAAGAAGACAGGGCAGACTGATTATTACAAAGATGCTAGCTTAACTTGGAAATCCAAGCAAGAACTAAGTAGGTAATCACTGAAGAGCTCCATTTCTTTCCACCCCAAAGAGTCTCAAAAATCTTACATAGTTAAACACACCTCTGCCACCCCTATGCACCTTGTAGAACTTATCTATGGACTCCACAGAAAGCCAGGCCTCACACTGTAGCTGCAGAACAGGGAGAGAAGCAGAGATGGAAAACTCCAGTTAGTGGAAGGATTGGAAGGTCTTCTCTTCTCTCTTGCAGGAGAAAGGTGGCAGCATGTTTTTGTGTGTGTGGATCTTTTTTATTATTTTTTTTTTTTCCAAACACCATTAGACCTGAAGCTGTATTTTAACAGACACTACTGGCAAACTTACTCTAACTGAAAAGTACTAGTTTGAGACAAACAAATCCACCCTGGTGGATGATTGGTTTAAGAGCTCTAAGACCCTAAATTATAGGGGAGTTGGTTTTTGAGAGAGTTTGTCACAGTCTACAGAAATTAAATAGCATGACCACTGAAGCTCTGAGATGCTTCCTTACCTTGTGTTAGAAGTTCAAGTATTTGTGGAGAAAAGGGCTTCTCTTCAAATGCAGGATTGGAGCATGCATTTTTTTTCCACTTCTAACAAACAAACAGCTTGAATAGAAGAGATTAAAGTGCTAAAACATGTTTAAATTTTAAAAAAGAAATCAAGTGGACAGAGGTACTGTGATTTCACAAATCAGGCCAAATACACATCTTCACAGTCCACCCTGCCAAAATACTAAAGCATCAGGGACAGAAGCAGCCCTATGTGTAACCACATGCACTTGTTTTTACAGTGTTACAGCTCATTCAGATTGCTTTGCTGATTTGGAGCAGCACACTAATTAATACAATCACAGGCAAAAGTTTCAGAAATCTCCCAACAGCACACATTAGCATATACTGCCGAGAGACTTGACAGAGTTCAAAGCTTATCCTGTAGCCTGCATACTCCATGTTTGCTCAGAGCAGCAGCTGGCCAAGTGATCTCCCTTCTTCTCAAAGAGCAAAAATTAAATTAGATTAGATCATCTTCTCTCCCTTGTAGAATTAAGATCACGCTATGAAAACAAGCAAATTAGCTTTTGAAATCCTGTTCCTCGCTTAAAGGATACAAGCCTGAGGGACACCTTCTGTACCAATTCGGCCAAGTTGCAACAGAGTGTGCATGTCCTCATTTCCTGGCAACCCAAAGGAAAGTTTTACAGATGCGTACCACTGGATTTAAGGCTGTGAGTGATCAAAAAGCTGAGGGATGAGGCCAAAGAAAGGGACAAGGAAGAACAGAGATAGACACAAAGTCTTAAGAAAGATGCGCAGGAGTGGTATGGTTTCCAGTACGAGCAGCAGGACTACAGAGTTTTGACAGGTGCTTTGTTTGCTACCATATAAAAATAGTCCTTAGTCCGAGAATAAAAGTTAGTTCCTGGAAGGGGTGGCGAAGGGGATAGAGAATGAACAATTTTGGTTCATATCTCACATTGATGCTAGATGTCATATTAAATGAAGCATAACAGTGAATGAAGTTCAAAAAGGGCCATACAAATCAGATCCTATATTTAAACTCAATTTTCTAGAGCTGAATCACTGCACTCCAAGCTGTGAGGTCAGCTGGCACAGATGCAGTTAAACAAGCCTATAAAAATGTGTCCCCATTAAATTACCATGCTGCAGCAATTAGACACACTCCAGAAGATCATCCTATGCAATCTGTTCTAGATGAACAGCTAACGAGAACTAAACTAAAACAGTATCTGGTTATGGTTCCTCCTTTGAATATTCCCGTAACTATACTACTAAACAACTTAAATCTATAAAACTGAAAGGGAGAAAAACATTTGTTTGAGATGGACAGATGGAGTAGTAAAACTGGCCCTGAGAACACGCAGCGATGCCTGTGGTGCACCTTCACTCAATCACCCTAGACTGCATCAAATTCAGCAAGTTAATTTAGGTGGGGTTTCCCCCCCCTTCTCTTTTAATCTCAGTTTGGCTAGGGGTGAGGGAGAATGTGATTTTGGTTTTATTGCCAAGATTCTTCACTACCGTAACTGCAGCAGAATAAAAGATGGCATGGGAAAAATACCAAAAAAAAAAACCAACACAAAAAACAACCTCTTCTACACACTGCAGACAGAGGGGGTAGAGTGAACGGGAAATGCTGAAGTGTTTATCTTTTCATGGGGTATTTGAATGACAAATAACTGAGCATCCACTTACAGAGCACACTGACTTGTGAGAAAACATTACTAAGTTATCCTATGAAAACGTTAATCATGCTACTTAAAGAGTTACTATCTTGGGTGTTAAAGTCATACGTGGTATAAAATTTAAATTAAGGAAGCACTGCTTAAACTCTCAGCACACAAAACAGTTGCTCTAAAGCATCTTAAAATTAATCAGATCTGCTATTTCACGATTGGGAAGAGGGCAGGCCATTTACTGCCCCTAAGTGTGTTCCCGCAGCATGCTCCCAGCCACAGCTCCCGCCGTGGTGTGCGCAGAGGCGCAGCGGGAAGGTCGGCCAACCACGGGGTGAGCTTACAGCCTGGCTCAGCCAACAGCCCCACACTGCAATAGATGCTGTTTTCAAAGATCAAAGGGATGTGGTCGCATCTTTAGTGTTGAGAATGGCCTCATTTTAAAAGAATTAGATGAACCAAGAAGGCTCTTAGACACCTGAGCTGTGCTGCACGTTTCCTATTCTGCTTTCCTTAGAATAAATACCCTTACCATCAACTCTGACATTTCCTTCATATTAACTCTCATGCTTGCACTGTAAGTAAATCTGAAGGGGAAGCCCACAAGAAAAACCTGTTGCCACATTTAGAAATATAAACCCTGTGTAGTGACAGTAAGAGGCTTTGTTCTGTTGGTACAAGGCCTATCGCTATGTACCATGTGTATGTACTGCAAATAAGGGCCTGACACCTCTCTATTGTGTGAGCTGTATTTTAAGACATTATGCTAAAAGTCAACCATTTCTCAAGGTAAATGAGGGCCCAAAAGGGCTTGTGTTACAGCCTGAAATGTCTCAATTTCCTGTGAATTCCCTGTGACTTGACTACTGCTATTTTACTGCAGCTGTTCATTCAATTCAGTGTTCACTTCATGAAACATGACAGTGAGAAAAAGAGCCGATGAGAACTCAGTGAATACAGCTTTTCAGTTGAAAAGATCCTCAAACACATACAATTGCTTTATTTTGCTTAATTTTCAACATTCATAAACATAATTGCATTTTATTTTTCCAGTCAGTACTGAAAACAAGCAATAATTTGTAGTATTACAACTTTCATCTCAAAGGAATACAACCACAACAGTTTCCACTCCTTCTAAAAGAGGTGAACGATATGGAGGAGGTTGGATTGCCTAATGCAAGAGACACATAAATTATTTTCCCCCCATGAGAATATGTCAGCAGTGTTGCCATCAGCTTGCTTTTTGTACACATACAAATGACTTTTGGAAAATACTTATTGAAAGCCAGTATTTTTCCTGTGTCAAATTACATGCACTAAATAACTAACTTTGGGAATAGCAAACGCTAGTATTTCTTAAGCATAAAAAACGACCTTGTTTCCCAGGGTTTCTTAGTAGCCACAGTTCTCAGGAGAATCACTGAACTGAGGATTTACCATCCCATCCAAACGACCTGCATCCTTTTAACTAAGTATTCGAAGATCTAGACTGTGTACACTGACCATTATGAATCCCCATCCCATTTATTTTGAAGCTGGGGGAAAGACTTCTGCTTATTTCACTACACACCAAATTGCGCCTGTGGTAAGGAGAGTGTTAGTTAAATAATTCATGACACTGAAATCTTAGATACTACAACACAGTTTGCTCTCAAGATGCTGAGAGCCTGCTATGCAGTGTGATGGGTTTTATGATAAAAGTAAAAGAAAAAAGAAAGTAAAAAGATGAGCTCATTGGGAAGAAACAAAACAAACGAGAAAAGTACTGCATTAGTCAGACAACCCACCACAGCATACAGTCTCCATAAGAGATTATAACCAGTTCTCACTGAATTTAAGGGACTTCAGGAAAATTTCACTGACTTGATGTTAATCAACTGCACAGAGCTGAAAATTCATACTGACAGACTTGGCCAGACTCTGCTACTAAAGCAAGGGACTGAATGACAACCTTGACTGTACTTTGTGCCTTTGGTGTACTCTGCCCAGCCTCTGCTTTAAATGCCTCTTCAAGGCTTTCAGCAGCTGCTTTCTCAGATCACATCTGAGGTGTAATTTTGCCTGCTGTTTCCTCAGCATTTCCTTTTGTAAATCCTTACCTTTCAGTGTTTGCCATCTCATTCACCACCTCTTTTTTTCAAATCTGCTCTATCTTAACTTCGGACCTCTGCCCCATGCAGACTGCTTGGGTCAGTCTTCTCTCAGACTTCTTTCCTGGTAGATTTTTCACCTCTGGCTTACTAATCAGCCTTCCAGGATAAAGAAGAAACACTTAATGGAGAGGAGGTCCACAGTTTGGAAATAACACAAGATACCATGGACTTAAAATTCACACTTGAAAGGTTGTAACAAATGCCTTAGCTCTGACTAGACCTCCAGTATTCCCTAATATCACCAGTCTACCTTCTCCAAAAAAACGTGTGTTCCTACCTTATGCACTGCTTTTCCTCCGTTCTTTGATGTCCACTACTTCCACATTTATCAATTTCACCAACCCAACTTCATCAGGAAGACCCTTCCCCATCCTTCTTTCTACCTCTGCACCTTATTTGCTGTTCTTCCTTCAGCATGATTCTTTTCTTGCTCTGAATTTTCTAGTAGGAGTGAAGGTGTATTACATTATCAATCTTCCCCTTACCATAGAAAGAATTTCCACAGAAATAAGTATTTAAAACAGATCACACAGCTTTTGTATGCTGGCCTTATTTCAATGCAACTAAATTTATTTCAATGGAATTTAAACTAGATAAAAGTTTTCATCTGCTTTGAAGAAATTTTACATGAAAAGAAACCTCCTTCTACCCCCAACTCTCAAACCTTTTAATGTTTTAAATTAGATTTTCTTTTTCCCCATTACCGTAGCTATACAATGCAATAACCTGGCTCTCAAACAAAAAAAACAGTTTTAATACCACCTGGCATCTGGACAGCATGCCCTAATAGAGCTCAAACTAATCAGACACAGTCTGCATTCTCCCTAATCTAAGATGCTGAAAGGCATCAGCTCCTGTTAGAGCCAACAGGTTCTGAGCAGGAACGTGTCTCAGCACTGAAACCATGGAGGAAAAACACGTACGACAATGGCTTTCCTGTCCTTCCTCCTAGCATGATGCTGAAAGATGTTACGGCGGTGCTTTACGGGTGTCACGGTCTCACTAATGGTGCTAATGGAAAGGTCCTGACATCCACAAACAGACCTGTTGCTGACGGCTTCCACAAAAAAGGATCAGAAATAGACTGACAACAGTCCAAATGGACCATTTAACACATCAAGGTGCAGGAAACCACAGACAGCAATCCCTTCAGGGTCATTGAAATGCCTTCCTAGAAGTCATTCTTTCAGATTCCTTGGATAACATTTTTTTATACCATGCATATCCAGAGAAGTCAACGCTCCCTCGGTAAGGAAGAGTTCAGTACCAAAGCACCATCTACATGGAAATACACTTCTGCTGTACTCTCTCAGTGGCACATAAGGAGGAATCCTGTTTCACATTTACAATATGACTGACAAAGTATTAAAAATGAAGATGTAATTTTCCTTCAGAGAAAGCCCCTAGAGCGGTTAACTGTTCTTAATGAAATCAACTCCTCTCGCATCTTACAGCACGAAATAGCTAACTTCTGCTCAGTTTTTCAGTGTGGGATTCTTAATTTACACATCTGTAATTTCACACGTACTTAGGTCAACCAGTCCACCACTATTTATGGTTCAAACAAAGCCAGTAAGCCTACCCATAGAGGACAATTTCTACTTGGTGTTAGAACACAGGCACACAAGACAGAAAGCAACCATTTGGTAAGAATCTCCCACAAAGCTTTGAGTTAACAACTTTCTGGATGCAGTTGCATGAAACAGAAGCAATTGCTCATTGCCTTCGTTGCTGTTTTTCTCTCTTTGAAAAGCAAATTGTATATTAACGCAGGTGTGACTGACAGGTAACCCAGACCTGATGTAAGATAATCAAAAAACATGGGTGGCAATACATTCCTCTGAGGGATAGCTGGATCCTAATACCATTACAGCAGCCATTCCAGAATCAGCTACATTAATGACTTTTGGGGGTCTTACCAGACAGCATAAGAAAGAGCAATTTAAGAGCCACAGTGAAAATAAGTTCCCTGTAGTTGCATCCTAAGGTTACATCCCTCCCAAAGCTATATTCATAAATAGTCCCAAAATCATGCTTTTTTTCCCCAAGAGTCTAAACATTCTTATGCACGCCCACCCAAAATACAACAGGAAAAATAAGGAAATCAACTTCTAACCTCAGGTTACTGTAAAATAGTGATGAAATTCTGGAAATGGAGAACGATTATTTACAATCACAACTCTATAAGTCAATCCCAAAACACAGACATGAAGACGGATAGTAAAGAGCAATATGACAACGGCACCATAGAAGGTTTCCACAGATCCCTTTCTGCTCAAACCTTAAAAGCTGAGAAATTACTTTGAGTTCATTACCTAATCCCCAGACTAATCTATTTACTTGTATGAAAGTCAAAGAGTGGGGACAAACATTTAACTCATTCTTAGTAATTTCCCCTGCAAAAAATATTTTTTGGAGAAACAATATACACAGACAGCTGAGCCAAATTTCCTTCTCCCCTCTCAGACAAAATTGGATCATGATTCATCATACACACAGTTGGATTTTAATTTATTCTTTTAACAATTTTGTTTATTTTCTTGTAAGCAAGTATTAATACATTGAGACATGGGAAAATGTTAATTTTATTGCGTTGCCTTTCAAATTTACAAATGCTGAGTCTAACTCCTGTCGGCATTCATTCTAGCCTGAAGAAAATGATGACAAACATCTGATCTGTGCAGAGGTTTTCTGTTCTTTGGAGAGGTTAACACTTAAGTACCCATCAGTCCTCTTCTGAATGAAATTAAAGGATCCTGTCCACCTTCAATGTGTGCATAGATGTGGAGTTTATCACCTTCCTCAGAGAAAGCTGGTTTGTAATTACTCATTCACAAAACTCCACGGTGCCACTCACCAAAAGGAGGAAGGTGACACAGGAAAGTATTCGGCCTATTAGACTAACGTGAAACTTCACTCAGTTCACAGGAGTCCAAGTAGAATTTAGCCATCTGGTATTCATCCATACATCATGCCTATGATGTTCGCCTGCTAAATGGTTATTTCACGAAACATCGCTAATGATGATAACCCTTCTGTTCTTTCAGCAAGATGCTCAGAGAGCCCTCCAGTTACTGAAACAAAGTACACACCCAATTACATGAGGGAAGAGTCCCCATGCCTTATCCCTGCTGCAAGAGAAAAAGAAATTCTGGTGCAATGCTTTCAAGGGAAGCGATGAGTTGCACACACTGAACATCTCTCAGGCTGTGTTCATTTCATTGGGCTAAACGACATGGACTCACATAAGAAAGCACTCCAAACCTGGCTGTGCCTTAACCTCACCAAATATTACCTCAAAGTGTCCACCATTGAGAGGACTCAGCAAAGACTTCCCCAAGACCACGTGAGGAACGCTTCAGAAGAACTGCTGACTGCCTCTCAGAAGGGCGAGCCTGACCTCAGTTCTCGAGCTGCCATCAGGGCTTCCGAAACACTAACGGTGTAGTCAGCAGTCACTTGGTGCTGACCTGTCCTGGCTCCTGAAGCACCACACAGCAGCTGAATTGCTTTGGCTCAACTGTTAACAGCGGAAGTATAAATGCACTACTCGCTCTCTTCCAAACCATGGTGCAACACAACTTGTCTGCTATTTAAAAAGCTTTACATTAATGCACACAACAAAACTCATAAAACCATGTATTAGTGGCATTTTTCCACAGCTATTTTGCACCTTACAAACCACAAGTTAGATATATCAAGCAAGTTCGGCTCTTAGATAACAATGTATCTATTTTTAGCATGAAAATACCTTTGATTGATAATGGGTCTTGTAGAAAATTTGTGGAATTTCTGTGGAATAAGCGAGCAAAGATAAGCAAACATGCACTTGCTATATAATGTACAAGTGCTATAACGCTAATTCTGATTGTTTTAATTTCTTCTAAACATTTCACTCATCTCCAAACTCAGTAACTAAATTAGTTTCCTAGACAAACAAGATGTGTAATTAAATAATTTAGCAAGAAACAGCAGTGATATTGCACATGCATATAGACACATCTATGTGTATACGTGTATACACAAAGTACAGAACTTGCATGGTGTAGGTGCTGATTTATACACGCAAAGCGCAGAAGATGGGGTCAGACCTTCCACTTCTGTGTGCCAGTTGCTTATCTGCTAACTTGGAACAAGAAAACTTCACACAAGCAACCAGGAGATTAACAGTAAATCTAACACTGAGGAACGCTGCTGCAGAAAGGCACATTGCACGACGGCTTTGTATTCAGAGTACGATCGTATTTAACACAATTAAAGTAATTACTCCAGTCTAGTCAGCCCTTGTTAGGTCTCCATTGGAGTTAATTAGTAAATGCTGGTAAAATACTTCAAATATGCAAATGTTACTTTCATAACATTAATATTGCTCTCACAACTGCTGCAGTGGCAGGCAGGTTCGGGGTTTCCTGGAATGCTGCAACATTACAACCTAAAAAGTAAAGCAAATATTTTTTCCCAGGCTGGTTTTAAGACAACACAAGCACTTGTTCTACTAACCAAGTGTCTAACTCTACAATACAGAAAAGCTCAGGCCCTGTTTACTTCACTACCAAGGAAATATCTTCTGCAGTCCAACAAGCTACAAGACCACGCTCATCTCACATCATCTAAAACCAGCACATAAAGACTGAACATTTGCGGAAAAAAGGAAATGAAAACTGCATGAAGGCAATGCAAGAAGGAGGAGGTAACTACTTGCTGTAGAGCTTGAACTTCTGGAACAGAACTGCAGCCTTACATCCTGCCAGCACTGTCACGCAGAGTATCGAGTCCCGGCTCGGTAATACAGCTTTAGGCAAATACCCAGAAAAGATAAGAAATAAATGACTAAACAGGGTAGAGGGAAGGGAGGGAAGGAAACAAGACACTGAATTAAGAAAGGTTAAAAGGGATGGGTCGTGTTTAGACCTAGGATACAAAGACTTAACTGCATACAGCTATGTAAGAGAGATAAGAGAGCAACAACTGATTATCCTCCCAAGTCATAGATGGAGCAAAGAATAATGAGATTAAGCCATAAAAGGGAAAATGGAAGATGAATACTAAGAACCTTTACAACTCAAAGAGTGGAACGAGTAGCCCAGAGGCTGCAGAATACTCATCACTGAGGGTATTCAAGCTTAAGTAAACACCCATCTGTTAAAAAATATTTTGTTATAATCACTCCTGTTACTATGCAAGGAGGTGGAATAAGAGTCCCAAAGTCTGGGGGGATTGGATACCTACAATTCATTTCTTTCAGGTTTTTGAAACATTTATTCAGAAACAACAAACATCTGGTTCTTAATCCTCCAATTAACACCATTTCCAGCCCTGAGGAATTAATCATAGAATTCAGGGAAAACAGTTTATTTGCTAGCAATGGTGTAAAACAAATTGCCTACAAACTTTTACATTACTAATAGGGCAGTTTAATTGCCCTTTTTTTTTGGCATTTTAATTCAAAAAAAATAAAGCCTAGGAAAGACGTCCCTTGGCAGAGACCTTTGCAGCAGTGTGTCAGCAGAGAATTACACAGTAGTACAGACTCAGGCCCTCACTCATGATACTGACCTCCTTTGAAGAGCACTCAGATCTAACGATGAAAAGTACTGTAAAAAAGTCCTAGATATTATCATTAGTATTCAGGAATTCTGTGGCTTGGTTGAATTCAAAGGGACCTGCTGGTGCTTATGAAAGCCGACATTTTAGAGAAGAAAATAGCTCTGACAGCAATGTTAATGTGGGCTGACCAGGGCAGGGTCAGGCCCCGCCTTTCTGCTGCCACCATCTCCCAGCAGGTTGCACTGCAGCCTTGCTTAGCATCATTGAACCAATTTAATACCTGCTCACTCACTTTCACCAATTTCCACAATATAGTATTTTGATCTATTTCCCACCACAAAAATTGGATAGTGGCTTAAACATCCTCCTGATAAAGCAAATTTGCGTTACCACCTGCATCGCCAGAACCCTACGCACTCCCGTCACTACTGTCCACGCTGGAGGAGCTTTCCTGCCTACGGCCGGCCACCAGAAGACGCTTATGCCAAACACTGTTACCACCTCTTACACCCTGTCATTCAGTGGATTTACACCCTGCTGCTTTCAGCTGCTGTGGAGAAATTAAATGGAATGGAAAGTCAATCACCAAATGTTCTAGTGCTCTGGTTTTAAAGCTGTCCCTGCTTGTAGGAGCGGAACGTGCTGTTCATCAGTTTATTCGGCTGGCTTTGCCACTAGATGAATTTTAAGTAAACATTCTTTATTCTCATGAAACAGATTTTCAATGAGTAACCAATACAAACAACAGGCATTAAGATTCCATCCAGCAATACAGCCTCTCAATAACAGCTCTAGCATCCCTGCTAGCTTGAGGCCATCTAATTGACCACTCTAATTTACTTCAAGGTTAGCATGATTTGGACAGCTCTTGAAAACATGTTTTTGTTACTGGAGCCTTCTATACACATTTGCTGTGGTCAGTCTTCTTTTTCTACCTACTGATTTCCCCTTTTGTTCTGTGTAAATAGTCCTGAGACACCAATTAGTAATGTGAAGCATTGAGTCATTTCCCCCCATATTTCTGAAGGTCTCTTTAGATAGTGTTTTATTAGCAGCACATTCCAGGTTGTTAGCTGCTTTACCTCTTCCATTTTTCTATACAATAAAGCTTTGTGCATTTTTCTTCCTTTTTAATATATAAGGTGTTAGAGCAGCTGCAAATTATCAGTGCTATTGGATATCATGGATTGAAGTATTAAGGGAGAGGGCCACATGTCTCCGTTTACTTAGCTTTAGGAGGAATAATTCTGAAAAGCTCGTTAAAAATCACACTGTACTGTTTTGGGGTTTGTTTGCCATTCCAGATTGTTGTTTATCTATCGATTTCTCCATGGTTCCAGCATACTTCAGATTATAACACACTTTCACATGGAAGCCAGGAAGATAGGTTTACCTTAATATTTAGAGTTGGCAAAGTGTTGAACTTGTACCAGTACAAGCCCTCCTATTTATTCCTTGCCTAACAAATGGCATCAAAGCTGTGGGTATTCCTATTCCTTCAGATCATTCTGAGATCCATAAATTCAAAGATCTGTCATGTCTCTCTAGTTAGGTCTACCACGGGCAGGGAGTGGGACACAAGAGGGTTGAAGCTGAGGAACTGTAGAGACAAAATCGCCCTCATTAAAATGGCAACACAACCAGAATGATGGAATACATTCTTACAGACAAGACCAGAAAACTAACTTCACAATTAGCTTTTGGAATACCAGAGCCAAATCAAGCAGCCCTAGGTGTTACGCAATTTGGAAGATTCTGTTCTGAACAGTTTCCAATTTAAGCTGTAATTAAAAACAGAAAAAAAAACAACAGCTAGCTTGTTATCTTGGGTGTTTGTTTTCTACTGACAGCTTCAACATACCAGGACGAACACCGGCCTGTCTATCCATGGCTACAGCAGGGTGCTATTGTTGTATCAGCTCTATGTGGTACCCTTAACAGGCACCTAGCAATTTGAAGTTCCTTAGCCCAATAATTTACAGGCATAAGAATACCTCTAGAACAACACAAAATGTTGATTCTGTCAACTAGCGCACACTTGTCACAGTGCAATGAATTAACTGGAACAAATACATTTTTAATACTGAAATCACACTGGCTGGTCAGCTCTGTTTGCCATTGTGTCAACTGCTTTACAGGGGCTTAGACTACTATTTTAATTTAAGAAAATTAAAAACTATTGAACTTATGAAGTTTAAGAAACACACATTGATTTTTAGAAGACTTTAGTGTGCTTTGTCAGAAGGTTTTCTTCAACGTGAACAAAGCATTCCAGAGAACTTACTCTGGTACACATCCACAACATAACGTTTATTTCCAATAAGAAATAAAACCATTGGAATCTACCATTACATTACTGTGAGCTCTTCAGAGAATATTGAAAAGCATCATATGGAAGACTATGCTATTATCGGATGTTCTCACTGTATGTTAGCAACCCATACAGGAAAAACAGCTGATTCTTACAAAGAGCAATACCTCCGCTGTTGCTGAGGCTTTTTACTTACCAGTTGGGACAGCAGGATCCATTGTTGGCTTTTCCCAGGTATTGATCTGCTCCCAGGTAAATCCATTGGTTCCCAAGGCCACACTATAACCACAATTACTATAGTGCTCATCAAATGAGCATCCACCTAAAAACAAGAAAAATGCATACATCATTACATTAATTATTCTCATTACAGTAAGTTCATTTACTTTAGTATTTTGTACCTGGGTTTACACAAGGAAAACAGGAAAAAATTTCCTGCATATAAGATTTCAGACAGCAGAAAAGGTATCCAGAAAATATTTTTGAATTTTCAACACTTTGTATCCTTTAAAAGCCCCTCTTCCCTCTCTAGACCTCTTCCCTTTATTTTAACCTACTAACATTTTCAAGGACAGCTGCACATGATGAGCAGCGCAAATCTTTGCATTTGGGTTCCAGTAATTGGTACTTCACAGAATTTTCCATGTCAGATATTCAAAATGAGAGGAAGAAAGAACCCAAGTAGCAAAGACAAGCATTGTAACACTGTTCCCACAGGGAATCCTCACTTCATTTCACTTTTAAGCCTTGAATTTCACAAGGCTGGGTTACACCTACAGAAAAGGCAACCTTCCTTTCTGCTAACTCTCATGCTAAGTAACGTGAAGCTCTATGTGACATACAACTGCTCCTCCAGGTCTCTCAGGTCAGCATTTTTGAGTGCAAGCCTTTAATTTTTCTACACAGAGAATAACAAGAAGTGGATGGGAATGAGCATTCACACCTTCCAGACTGCTAACTGATCTTTCCTCTGCAATTCCTGAAATACTTGGAAGAAGTGGTTAACTGTCACCCAAGAGCTGTCTGAATACTTGAGGATCAAGAGAAACACATTAACAGTGGAACAAAATTTTGTATTCCTACACAGACTTCAAAACTTGTTTCTCAGGCAGTCAAATCAAACTAGTTTAGTCCCGAGTAGGGTAGTCCTACTCTGCTGAACCTCCCTTCCATCAGGTACATTCTTCATATCCACCCAACTCAGTTTGCCAAACATATTACAGTACCTGATCCATTAGATCAGGTAGACTGGGTCCTTGGGTTTCGACCTTAATCACACCAACAGTGTCTCTCTCCTGCTTTGGCTTTCCCTCTTAGAGAAGCAAGGAGAAATTTCTCTGCAGTTATTAACAGCGCAAAGTCAACTGGACACATCTAACACCTCTGGAGCTGCAAGGACTGAGCAATGCTCAGGGCTACACTAACTTGCTTTGCCAGCCAAACTGCCGACTGCTCTTGACGCTAATCAGAGTTACATACACAGAGATGTTCCTGACTCTTTCCTCCTTCCCACAGGCTGCACTGCCTACACATGCACAATAAACTGTAAGTACATAAGAGATCTGTGGTTTCTGTTCAATAACAGTTACCCAACAGAGGGGACATTTAGGCACAATTTTGTTTTCACCTATATTTTCTCCTCTCTAGCTCTCAAGAAAGCCCAAACCTGTCTCAGTTCCTCATAAATGACAAACCCAAATCACTCCAAATCATTAATATTTACTCAATCCCTACTCCATTAAAGGACTTAATGTGTACTCCAACTGCAACTGGATTTCTAAGTTTCTACAAAACTTCACACAAACTATTTCTATTTAAGTATATACTCAAAGAATTTGATCGATAGAGTATCCAATGCCCCAAAATACCACATTGCTAAAGATAAGTTTAAAGATGTAACTTCTCTTAAAAGAAAAAATTAATATATTGTGTAATTTTAATATAAATAGGTCTGATGACAGATTTTATGACCCTTGCAACCTTGCCTGTTTCATCAGCCCTTGCATTTTATTTTTTTTTACAGATTAATTTTTGCTTTAAATTTACCATACTTGTGAAGCTTTCCCAGCTGTCAAAGTGAGGATTACACTTCAGCTGTTTCCCCAGTTTTAATTTAATTTAGGTGAAAAAGTTCAAGTTTAACATTAAATATGCTTATTAAAATGTCTAAGGGAAAACAGGTGTTCTGTGAGGAGTATGCGACAACTGAAAATCACCTTTTTCACAGTGAGCAGGTACAAGAGATGATATCAAATACTCTGCTCTCAGTCTCCACGTCAGGCATTCTAGTTTTGATAGATTCACTTTAATAACAGGACTTCAGACATATTCCATTTACACACAACCTCTGTTCAGTATACTACAGCGTACAATAAATGGCACTGTCTCTCAGCTATTACTTTGAAGGGTCTGTAAACAAATACTCTGATCATGCCCAACAATTGTACGAGGACTCATGTTCACAGAAAATTGCACAGGTGATGCTATAAAGTCCCAGAAGCAAAATAAGACAACAACAAAATACGGGGTAGGAGTCTTTAAGAGAGATTTTGCAGAGATTTTGATACAATCAGCAGAACAGGTCGTTTTATACATGCAGAGGTAGGTGAAGTTGGAGAACGAACTGAAAAGGGATACAGTGAGAGCTTCTGGAGGTTAATTGGGAGTTGCCACTGATAAGAGATGACACTTTAGGAAGTTTGAAAGTGTCTTGTCTGAAACTCATGGCTAACCTTGTAGTAAGACTGGATAAGAATGAAAAGGATAAACCATGGAGAGCCTTAAAAGTAACAACAAGACAAGCTACGTTTTTAAAGAAAGAAAAGTTAGCAGAGAAACTGCCAAATGCAAAGTGACAAGGCAATAAGCCAGAAGGATTAATTTACTAGAAGAAACAGAATTGGAATTTGGAGAGGTGAATTTGCAGGAAATGAGAACAGGGAGAAAAAGCTGAAGTCAATTTTATAGGCTTCGAAAAGCAGACTGGTTGCACAGCAAGCACAGGAAGGCTGAACTCTTAGAGTTCAGCAAGAGGAAAGGGTCTGTCCACCTTTTGCTAGGTGTGTCAAAAGAGAGGAGAACGGAAAGAGGGACCGAGCTGGGATCCAAAGCCATGTTAACCCATGAGCAAAAAGAGTCAGCAACTCCTCTGTTAGCACTGTTGAATACAGTATACTTTGTGTTATTAAAAAGGAATAACTTCAGAAAGTGCAGGGAAAGAATCACAACATCTGAAATACGGCATAATATCGGGTTACCCTAATAGCACAGGTTTTGTTCACATCCGCAAAACAAACATACTGCAGATGGTCTTAGCCTCATCTTCACAGAAGACAGACATGGCATTACAGCTACAGACAACTGAGTCACAGTCAGAAAAGCAGCCTTAAAATCCCACCCCAACCTTACCTCAGAAATTCAAGATTCACCTCAGAAGACTCCTCCAACACCACTTCCCCAGTCCCCCTCAGCACTTGGCATGCTGCAGCGAGCTCGCTCTCCTCAGAGTGGCCCCCTCCTCACGGAGCGCCCCCTGCAGGCCCCGCTGCCAGCACCCATATCCAGGCACCCAGTGCAGCTCTTTAAAACACGAAGTTCCACTTTAAACTGTAAATCTAGCCTCCAAGTCAGGCAGGACTGTTCCCCCACACTTCCCTGAAGCAGGGTTGGGCAGGCTGGGGGACCTGCAGGCTGCCCCTGGCCGCAGCCTCACCTGGGCCGGCCCTGCCCCATGTTCTGGGCCCTGTGTGGGGAAGGTAGCCTGGGAGGAGAAGGGAGAGATTGAGGAAAAGCCTCTTGCCTACACTGTGGAATATTGTTGACCCGGTAGTTGAAAAGTTCCCTTATGTTCAAGTGTGTGTTCAGGACAATGAGCTCCCGAGCAAGACAGTGAGGAAACACAGGGTAAAGGTGCATTTGATGTGACTGCGCTTGCACAGGCACTCCTCACACTAACCTGATGAGATCGAGCGATCCACTCTACTACACAAGCATCTAGCTGCAAGATCCTTGGAAATTCAATTACTCCCCACTAATGAACTTCAGTTTAAACTAGAAATTTAATTATAGTCTTTAAATGTCCTCTTAAGTATGGACTGTGACTCCAAAATGGCACAGCAGGCTAAAACTAACAGATGTATTATTTTCACTGACTTCAGCGTAAGCTTAATATTTAGCATGTCCTAAGGTATCACCTACATGGATACTAGAGAGCTACAGGAACATAAGGGGGGGGAGGGGGAAGGTCCATCTTAATACAAAACTATCCATCACAAATATAAGCACTTGGCAGCAGAACAGGGCTATTCATTAACAGAAAAAAATAATCCACAAATTGAGAGAAAAAGATACCATGCAGTGAATTTAGATACCAAGTTTGCATGTCACAGTTCTAGCCCCAGCATCACGCAGCAGCTTGTAGGAAAAGTAAAACATTTGCACATGAACCAAAAGGGGGTTCTACGTCTTCATTAACTGTTAATGGGACTGGGGATTTCAGGAAGCAAACTGGAATCTTTCCACTGATCAGCTAAAAATTATCAGTGAAAAATGCAGTTGCTAGGTAGTGCAAAAGAAAAGGAAATTGAAATGAGACTGATACTGTTAGATAATGCATGTGGTATTGACCTCCTCTTTTCACAAAATGAAACCTAAACAGGAATGAAGTCCTTCCCTTCCTGAAAAGGGTCATATTGAAGCAAATAACAGCTCACACAGGAAGGATAAAATATCCCTTGTTCTATACTGCAGGCCTGTAACAATGCCACTGCTCATCTGAGTGATGCTAATTAATCTTGAGCAGACCTATCATCAGTTACTGAATCTTGCCCCTGGATTAAATGTAAACCAGCCTTGCATAAATTGAATGCCTCCTTTGAATACATAATTGAATTTGCAGAACTGTGTGCCAGGGGAGTGTTTAAATAAGTGCACAAATATGATAAAAAGGACTTCACGCCATTATATCTAATTCAGTAAGCAAAAATAATGGCAGGGCATGTTCCAATTAGTGTTTGATTTATTTATTTTAACAAATCCAATTAGTAGAATGTTTTATAAAGTCATCCAATGTCAAACTCTCACGGACTCACCAGATAAAAAAACAATACTTCTAAAAAGGGATAAAGAAACATACTGATGGGAGAAACCTCATTGGTCATCCTGCGTTTCTAGATACACACAGGAAACAACAGCATCAGGCAGTTTGATCAAGCATTTACGGCATTGCCATGGTGGGGAAGAAAGCAGAGAGCAAGAATCTCAACCATCTCATTTGTCCTCCTCCAGATCTTTCTTCTGAGGCACAATTGTTAGCTTTCTCCCTTATTAAAAAAACAGTAAGAAAGTAGAAGTTGTGAAAGCATACATAATTCCAACCAAGGCTTTTCTCTGGAACATCACTTTTGAAACTCAATTGAAATTTAGTCCTTTAGTACAGACCATGTTAGCCTCACAAAATATGAAGAGCACAGGAAGAAACAAATGCTCTCATGATGAGGTAGTGCTTATGAATTGTAGAGTTCCAGAAATTAAAATATCACTTAGATAATTCATGCTTGTCTATTCCAACAACATTTTTGTTTACAACACTGGAAGAGATGCATTTGGCTCATTAGGATAACTACTTCTTGTATGGGATTTATCTCAAAAATCCATTTATAGTATTTTTCAGACTGCAGACTTCACACAGTATATCCTTGAAAACTTTATTATATATTATTATGGGGGTGGGAAGGAAAGGAGAATAGGAATGTGCATGTAATGCTTGTTCTGAGTCACTTCGTTTAAGATGGGATAAATCTTTTCAAGGGATATTGAGGTTTCCTCCCACAGAAGGAGTAGTGTTTTATGTGTCTTTTACTCTGCCCAGAAAGATTAAGACAGATGACACCAGACATATACATACACGTAACTGAAAAGGCTAACCCGAACCAGAAATCCAATCCAATTTCTGCAGACCAGATCTATTTCTAATGAGCACTGTTCAGTGACTTCAGCTCTCAACAGACATCATGCCGAAGAGGAAGACAGGTATTGAGGGACTGGCAGAGGGCACTTGTCACTTGAGATAACTTTTGTTTCAAATGTAACAGCCTGGAAGTGATATGCTTTGCATATTCTTAGGTACCTGCATAGTACAGGAAGAGAAGTTTCAGAAAGGCCAACAGTAACTTAGTATCTCATTTGTCAGAATATCATCCTTCTGCCACCATGTTATCAATCTGCTGATGCAACTGGCCAATTTCAATCAATATCTCATGATTTTATTAAACTACACTTATTCTGTATTCCCAGGTTTTCAAAGAAAACAGTCTCTGCAAAAATAAGATGCTATGACTCCTTAAACTGCAGGGAAAGCTCTGATCAGGTCTTATACCTCAGTCACCAGAGGATCTCCACCAGGAGAAATTAAGGAATAGATTCCCCAGAGTATAATATGGTACAAATGCTTTACATTGGAGCTTATAACCTCTTTTTCTTATGTCAATACTTTTGTCAAGAATTGAGTTCATACCTAGCAGAAATTCAGGTAAGTCACTCAACCATGAAACACAAATCCACTGAAAACCAAGCTTCTCTACCTCTGGTGCTCACAGAAGTGCTTCTCTCAAGGTATCCAGATGTTCTGGGTTTTATAAGTAAACATCAGTGATTTCTGCAGTGCCTCAAACACATTCCTTTAGTTTCTGCTGCAAGTACAATGACTTTTGTTGGCTCCCCACTGCACCTATCAGTCCTCATTGTTAAGGGATGATTCATCTGCCATTGCTCAGTTCCATTTCTTTTCTTTCCATATTTCTTTTAATACATAGTTATTTGATTTTATAAGCAAAGGTGGTTTTATCTACTCTAGAAGGTGCTACTCCTTTAAGTTATTAACAACTACCTTGCTTAGGTATGGATCATTCTTGTTGGATTTAACTCAATTTCATTTATTTTGCATGGTCTGTCTCACAGCAATCAGATCTTTCAGATGGGGGAGCAGGTGGGGAAGTGTGTGTTTTACTGCAATGATGAAAATAACTTCATTTTAGGATTAATATATATGTATATATAGGTTTTATTTGTTTTTTAAATCAGGATAGCCATTAAAAAGTGAATGCATCTTAAAAAGCATTTCATTTCAACTTGAATCTGTAGTGGTTCTAAAGTAGACTCAAGATTGGAATTTTTTGCAGTGCTTTCAAGCACCATCAACCTATTAAGAAAGACTACAGTACTAAGGATATACGTTTTTTGAAAGTTTTTTCCAAATTTATTTGCCACGAAATTGCTATCTGTTCAAGTTTAACATTATTTCAAAGTGCATGAGAGTAGATTTGTACCTTATGAGCACAGTTTACAGTCACACAAAACACGTGCCTGGATACAAACACTGTGCGGATGTTCCTCACATAGAAATCTTGCTATGAACCTGATATTGCTGATGCTGTTTAAGAGGCCACCTAGGGTCTTTCATGATTAACCTCACCAATAATAATAGCTCGGTGTTATGAAAGAAACAGACTGAATAGTTGCAGCATGGTCTAGGGAACACCTAAAGACAAAGCATCCTCCCAGTAGGAGGTTTTTTTTTTTTTTTTTTTTTTTTTTTACCAGCGCTACTCCAAAGAAATTATTGGCCTCGAATGTAGAATAAAGTCTGACAAACCTTCTCAGTTATCATCCTGATCCCATGGAACCACTCTGCTGCAAAATAAACACTGTGGCTAGGATCCTGTCACATATCGAACAAGCATTTAAGCTGCATTTTCTGGACTTGTCAGGTTAGGCTAAGCTTTCATTCTTAACTTCATTATTATAGGCTGCTCTTTGAAAAAGCTTGCCCACATGTCTCATAATTTGAGCCCTAGACCAGCTCATACATTCATTATTAATTCTGCACCTCATAATCCACCAAAAACAAGTGAAATCACTTTAAAGTATCCTAGGAGTACAACACTAAATGTCATTTGTTTAAATTGATACCTCCAAATCAATGATGACTCATCTAACTTCACTTGCCAGAATGCGTCCTTTGTTTAACACCAAGGATATAATTTTTGCTTCTGACCACTTAGCTGTCAGTACTTCAATAGCTCAATTATTTAACATTTTGTTGGTCTATCGAAGTATATACATACCTATAAGCTTATCAGTATTTTTTGGTTTTAAGCTACAGAACCAAGTCAGCTAACCCAGTGCAGTGCTAGCTTTGCAAATTCTAAGTTTAGTTTCAGTCTGCTGAAACAGAGATTTACTTACGCAAAGACTTCCTTATTCCCATGTAATTAAACTTGCAAAATTAACACAGGTTTTCAAAGTCATGCAAGATGCTTAAATAGAAGTTGCCTAATGGTTTTTGTTATACTTCCAGCTAATCATATCTTCTTAATTCATTAGTCAGGTAGCTTTCCACACTTGAAGCAGGCTCCTGCTTTACTCACAGTATGATGAAATTAAGAATCCTTTTTTAAAATGCAAATTCATAGCACCTACTTGCCTTTATTTTCGTAGCCTAAATATAACATAACCTTTACTTTGCTTCAATTTCTGTTTTTGTTTTGTTTTTAAAGTTACAGGACCTTTTTTTCCTCCTAAAATAATGCTGCTTTGTATTCCAAAATGATTACCTATGTTTGCTGAAGTTGTGCTTAGACATATTTGTCAGTAAAAAAAAAAAAATTTGTGGATATTCATTGTTCCTGGAGAGAAAAAAAAAACACATTGCTTAGTCCTTCCAACATCTGAAAACTCCTGGGTGTAATTATTCAGTATATCTAAACAGAGTTATCCAATGTTGTATTTATGGTACATTTTGACCAAATTCTACATCAGCTATTGCACTGGAGTCTTGATCAGTCAGAACACTATTCACTGCCTTCATTTCAGCATTTACAAAATGTCACACTGACTCTGTAGCTTGAATAGGTATTCGTTTAAATTACGTATCTATTTGACTTTTGCCATCCGCCATGGCAGCAAAAAAGCTGTCTGAAGATAGCACTCTCTCACTTATTCCATTAGGATTTATTCTATTAGGAAGCCTATCTATCTTAATAAGCTTTTTTTTTTTTTTTTTTTTCCAAACTTCGTATTAACGTGTTTGAACTTTAGGCAAGTAGTTGTCATTGACTGACTCATATTATGCTTGGTGATGAATGAAATACTGTCTGAAAAGATAGAATTTCAGGGACTCCAAGAGCTTCTCTAAGTGTTACCTTTCTCCCTTCTGTGTGCTACCGTCCCGGTAGAGCTCCCAGGGCTCCTGTTTTGGAGGAGAGTCTCCTTGTAGCAGAGATGCTTTCTTTGAAAACATCATGGCCAGAAATCATGAAGAGAGTAGCTTAAATTAGGGTAGGAAGTCTGGTTTATTGCCAAACCAGTGAACAAGGCATACAATTAAACACTATCTGGTTGCAATCAGAGGTAACTAGAATAGATTTTTATCATTTTAGAGATGAAATTAAGCACTTAACAGACTGACATTTTCAGAAGCATTCCATTAGCTCAATGCTCTTCCCAAATGAAGTAAATTAAAATAACACAACTTCAGGAAAAGTCACCTCTTCTCTTTGGTAGTTCTCATCATTAAGTCTGCAAAAGCTCCTGTAAAGCATTCTCTGAAGCTTCACTAAAACATTAGCAAAGCTAAACCCCACTAACACCTACCATAATCTAGGAACCACACCTCATTTCTGCACCCACAGAAAACTACCTACAGTAGAGAAAAGTACAGAAAAAGTAGTACTAGTACAGAAAACTACCTACAGCATAAAGACAAGAAGGTGTGTACACACAATCCGTAATCTAAGTGATTCAAAAAAAATGCCAACAGTTTAAAAGTTTTCTTGTAGAATACTGTGGTGGATTGATTCTTGTTGATCAACACTGATTTTGTTAAAATTGCATCGGAATAACACATGCAGTTTAATCTCTAGCGTTGTGCTGATCTCCAAAGATTGCTCCTTGAAATTTGACCTAGCATACTTAATATGTACTAGCTCAACTGTGCACTGGTCAAACATCAGAAATATATCTAAAAATGCATACCATCTGTTACTGAGTCACCAAATAAAATCTCGTTGACTAACACAACGGTACTAACTTGCAATGAGTGCCACAATTGACCTACCTTGTTGAATTTAATCTCATGCTTATGGGAAGCTATTCCCAGTGTCTGGCTGCAGAAATAACTTTTACTGAAGTCTAACAATTTTTTACAGGTACAAGTTTGTAGATTCTTCAGACTGAGGTTCACGAAATACCTCGTTGCTGGCAGTTACTGTTTCAAATTACAAATGAAGTGCAGTGTCAAGGATATTTGGAGATACACATTTTAAACTGTTTTCAGTTAAATCATGATCTTCATTCAATGTGTCAGGAGCAAGTCAACCCCTGAAATAACAGTGGCTAGCCAGCTGCTCTGTTTTCAGGTGCCCTGGAGTCAGACTAGGGGGCAGGATGTCAAATGCTAGACTATGCAGGAGACCTTGCAAAGTTTGGTCAGCTGACTGATGACTGAGACAGTAATGATCAGCTAGATTCAAACTTTAATAACCTGTTAAGTGATTTTTACTATTGTTTTCTTAAGTTTTAAGTCCATTTATTCTCTATTTTTCACACATTTTCTCCCTTGATGCTCTTGAGTGTACCACTTGCATTGCAATATCCAGGATGTTTTTCAGAATCACAGTAAAGTGGGGCAGAGAGCACCAGAAGCCTTGTTGTCCTCTGCAGCACATTGTAAACATGGGGATGATGGGAAGATTTACTTACTTTTAGCCTCCAGAGTCCTCTGTGCAAATTTTTTTTTTGTGCAAGGAGCAAAACATAGATACGTGCCAAGAATAAATAGATCCCTGCCTAACAGCACATGTGAGTTCTTGAAAATATATGGAGCTCCTTTTCTGTTTAGCCAAATTTCCTACTACGGTATGTGAGCATACATGCAAAAGTGCCTCTCTAATTACAGCTATGAATCTTCCACTTACAAGATCTGACCCAGAACATGCATTTAGCAGAGCCGCAGTTGCTGTGTTCTAAACTCCGTATTAGAGAAGGACAACAGGGGAAAGGAGAGAAAATTAAGGGCATTAACACAAATGCAGTTCTCTAAAACAGCCCATATTTTGTTAAAAAGTAGGCCATCACAACACATCTCACCGCTCCGTGTTGTTCTGAAGCACCCTCAGCCAGCTGCAACCAGCAACAAATCACAGATAATCTCAAAAAAAAATGCCCATCAGCCATGTTTTGCTGGGGCTGTTCCACCAAGGGAGTACAAGGCACCTTGCCTCCATCCTCTGATGGGGGGAAGTTATTTGCTAATAAGAGGTTGTGAGCAGTTCAATACTATCTGCTCAGACTGAAAACTGTACAAATAGACTAATTTTTAACATTTTAAGTTCACTATGCATTTCATTTAGAAACGGGTTCAGGCTGTGCTACCCTTATTATATAAAACTCAACTGGTATCACGCTTAGAGCAACAGAATTTGTATGGCATCATTTAAGTGCTTTTTCCTGTCTCTTGGATGTATCTTATCCAGTTTGAGGCTCAAATTTAGTTTCCATTTAAAATGTATTTGATCCATAAATAAGGATTTTCTGAATTCTCCAGTTTTATTTCCTTTTAAATATCGTCAAGTTTGAACCTGGTCAGGAAGCATCAAGCGCTTAAAGCATTTCTTCCTAAGACAGAAAAGGCACAATACGGAAGAATCTAAATGCAATCATTTCTCAGGATACTGAATGACCAAATTCTAATACAAAACCCTTTTCTGTCATATAAACTGTAATTTCAGTCATAATTTAATCCTCATTTCATTGATTTGAGGCATGAACCAGCCAGGTACTCTGAGCTTTTTATCCCAAGTACACACAGGTACAACACACACATCACACTGCAGAGCAAACGGACTTGGTGCAGCTGAGACAGCCCAGTGAAAAACAGGTTCTAAAAATTTAAGTTTAAACCATGGTTTGAAATAGCATTTAACTGACAATATGCTGATATTTCCTTTTAGTATCCTTCAAGGATTTTATAACACCTTCTATATAAGATGTAACACAAAACACTCCAAAAGTTTTTGTAGCCAACCTTCCTATTGCTGTCCCTACACTGAAATAGTCTAGGCTCACAGGTGCAATTCGGATGTACAAAACCTCATTTGATGGAATCTACTTCTGGAAATAAGGTCTTAGCATTAGTTTAAGAAAATAATTCCTTTGCTTAAAAGATTTCTCTTTACGCTAGGAGCTGAAAGACACTGTCTCTGTAGATTAGACAAACAGCTTGTGTATGATATTGTTCTATCCACATCCCCATCAAGCCCTATAAAATACCTCTCCCACTTGATTTTGGTACAGGGAAGGGTATTTATGAGTATAGCTGCATACAGTAGCTTCACCAGAAGCTGGCACAGGCAACTTCATTAAAATGTAATGCATTCCCAGTGTCCCCAGGTGAAGGTGCAGATACTCAGAGGCAGACATTAAAATGTCATCCTAAAGATTTCAGCTACATAGTTAAAATTGAGAGTAAAATTTCTAATAAACTCAGTGTTCTTCAATAACATCTTTATACAGGTCATTGTAATTTTAAAATAATTGTGCAAGAAACTGATTCATTAAATATATGATGCACAACATTACAATTGTAATATTAATTCAGAAATTAGATTCAGTTTCTTATCAAGTGAATTGGTATTAAGTATACCAATCCAATTAGAACCATACTGTAACTGTATTGATACTTCAGTTAACAACCCCACATTAGGCACTACTGCCAAAAATAAAAGAAAGTTAAATTAAGGTAATGCTTTCTTAGTGTTTTCCCTATGGTCCTTCTCTTAAGCTGAGGGAACCTAAAATCTTTAGGACTTCACGTGCAATCTTTAGCACATTGCCTAAAGTATGGTAATGACAAAAATAAAGCAATCTAGTCAGGTATCGCCATTTGTTATGCATGCACTTTGTAGCCTATGTGAACAAGTTTGGCGTAAGACCTTCTTTTTTGCCCTAGGGTCGCATCATCGACACCTGACCAACACATATCTGAGACAGGCAGAAGGAAAAGACAGTAAAGCATTTCACACAACTTAAAATCAAAAAAGAAAGATGAAAGCCCGTCAGACCAAAGGTCAGACAAGTGCTAGATGTCACTTGGGAAAGATGCAAGAGCAGGACAAGCACACAGTGACTCTTCCCTGAAGCACCTTCCCAGCCTCAAAAGCCGCCTCGGTCACACCAGTTGCTCTTTTTCAACAAATCCGCTGATCATTTTCATAACCTACACAAACTTTGGGAATCTGCAAGCACTTGTGATGACTTCTGCAGCTTAACCATCCTCTGACAGCTTCTGGCAACTACTTTCCTAGGATAGTCAGAAACAGAGAGGGGGCTGTTTCCGCCCTCACACAAAGCCATCCTAGCACAGGACATTGACACTGTCTTTGCAGAGATGGCATTTGCCTCGTGTGCTGAACTGGCACTCCAGTGATGAGAAAGGGATTACGATGTATTGTTTTCCCATGTAGGTGACAGTATTTGTCGGGCTGTACCCAAGAGGCATAACTGTTTTGTATCCCATTCTGCACTTAGGGACAAGACAGACTTCTCGCTAGGCTATCAGCCTACAGGGTTTTTTTCCCTACCTTCTAAAGAACCGTCTCACAGGAAGAAAAAAAATGGTACACTTGACTGTATTGCAGCAGTTCTAGCAGTTTAAGGCTATTTTAAGATTAGTTAATGAATAGAAACCTGACAATGAGGTCCCAGCTGGAATAAAGATGTTATTTAACTACATCTGAAAACACTCATCTGTGGCAGAAACTAATAGAATTTCCCAGAACTGTGACTACAATTAATATGGACTTTAAAAAGTAATATTTAACTAGCAGTTATAATTTTATTAACATAAAGAATAAAAAGAATCAAGGTGAAGGGACTTGGTTTCACATTTAAAGATTATACCAGATAGAGCTGCGTAGTTCGGGTTTTGTCTTTAATGAAATCATTCCCCTTTCCAATCCTGTTTTTTCTCAGAGAGATTATACGTCCATAAATCATCTGCATTCGACTGGGAACATTGACTTTACTGAACATATTTGACCTGACTTTTAATTATGTCACTGACTTCTAAAAACACTGTTCAACTTCAGTGATGCCACTCCTCACAGAATCGCAGCAGCTCAATGCAATCTTTGCAGTGAGATTTCTCATACACATAGAGCTAATGGACACATTTCTTTAATGGAATGTTATCATGAGCATTGAGTGAATTTGATTACACTCAACTCTGAAAACAAGAAAACGGAAACAAGACCTACTACAAAGTGACTTTCTCTTTCCTTAAGAGTTGACAGCACCCACTAAGAACACTGTACACATGATGGCAGCAAGTTACGAAGGCCTACAAGATTATATTGTTTGAGCCATTTGCCAGAAATAAAAATTGCATCATCTATCAGCAGATAATCCAGCCCAATTATCTGATTATCTTTTTACCTACACTCATTGAGGAAGAAAAGAGCAAGGTATACTCAAGAGAACTATGACCAATGGCATGTCATCCACTAGTAACATCTCATTTTCTTGTCAGTGTCACCAGAGACCATCTTAACGTGGCTTTTTCAGGCTGGCCAGGGGACACCATTATGAGGACAGAATAAAGCAGAACTGAAAAGAAGAAAATACGTACAAACCAGTTTCACTTTAACAGTTCTCAGACTGACCTAGAATGAGGTTTCCAGAGAAAGACTTGTCTAAAAGAAAAGACTTATCTAAAACCACAGTTGTGAGGATGCTATGCTCAAACCTGCAACAGATTGTTCTCTGCTGAACACAAGAGCTGGGGATGCAACAAGCAAGTTTACGTGTACCTACGCAACGACAAAGTAAGATACTGAGTTGTCTTAGCCCATGGAAGGCACCAACACAGGCAAACCACTGTCTCTTGTTCTTGGGCCTTTTTCTACCTTGTATTTTTTCTTCTGAAAGTCAAAGTGCTATGGCGATGATTCTGGATGTGTAACTAAGCACATAACTTGGAGACTGGTCAGTGAAGGGCTGGCCCATTAGAAAAAGGATGAATCTGGAGTGTTCAGAGCATTCAGTGATTTTCCTTTTCTTTCTGTATTTCCATAAGTAGTACCTCCTAGCCTCTGTTCTCTTGGCTTAATCATCATTATAGCCCTTCTTTGCACCTGTAACATACTCAATCTTTCTTCTAAAGGAGTACCTGAGTTGTACAGAATACTCCAGATTAAGTTGTTTTTGACCTAAATATCCTTATCTATCACCTTACACAATCACATTCCCTATTTCAGGAGCAAACCTCTCTGACTCACCTCAATCGCCTCTTATTAATGCTCCAACAGCTTCTTGTCACTTTCCACTGATTTTCCATCCTAAAGCAAAAAACTAATTAATCCCAAGATGCATGACCTTACACACTGCGATACTAAATTACATCCCATTTCTATTTCACCACGTTTCAAAGTCCTAATTCCTCCAGCCTGATTAATTATCCTCCTCCAACCACGTTTCATTGCCTATGTTAGCACATTCCTTTATGTTGGGAGCATCAGTGTAAAAAATCTCAAGAATTATCCTTTACACCTTTAGTTAGCCCAGCACCAGTCTGATATAGTAGAAAAGCATACAAAAAGCTAATAATACCCAGGTTAGTCCCACACTTACACATTTAACACAATTCTTCTGTAGCAATCTAATATTTTTATGGTAATATTATAAAACCTGAGTGTTAGATCTAAGCAGCCTATCCCTAGCACTGCACCTCAAGCCCACAAACAATTTTTCAGCAACATCCAGTCAAACAGTATGTCCAGGTACTGGCTCCTTCATGAAGTCTATCTTTAAGGATCTATGCAAATGTGTTTCCAAAAACCCAGACTTTAAATTAAACCTCTATCTAGCCTTACCAATCAACATTACAAGATTCAGTAGTGATTGAAAGAAATTGTACCAGCTTGAGCCAGTCTTTCATCCATCCAGTCCCCTAGAGCTTACTAAAGGTTTTGACAACTTTATTTAAGACCTTAGATAAAGTCAGTGGACTGTCATGCCGTTACAGCTAAAACTGGGTAATTATTAAACAGAATCTGATTTTCAGTACTGTCAAATTGATACAGTATTAAACAGATAGGAAAGTAATGATGATAAACATAAGAACAAGTATACTCGCTCTATACCCTTCATTTAACAAGTTCCTATTTGATTTTCTCAAATTTAAAGTTACTGTTTTGACATGAAACATCAATAATTTATGAATTAGTAAGTTGTAAGTACTTTTACTAGTTACTATAAGCTTATACATTCACGGAAATAAAGCCTTCCACTCAGAAGTAGTCTCTTCGTTACAGCTAAAACATTGCAAGTTTCTTCCTATCATTTGCCTATAGCAATACAAGCAAGACTTAAATACTTATTAATTGAACAGTGACATATCAATGAGAAGTATAAGTCATGTCTGATGATCATCTCCCTTTATTGGCCCACAATGCGTTTATGTGCAAGTGGAAGGGCTGTCTCTCAAGACAGTGAACTGAAAGCCTACTGTAAGGCTCCTCCACACCCAGTTTTAAACTATTAATCATTTAAGATTTTCTCAGAAAGGGGAGGCGTGCACATTGCACGTACGAAAACATAGGTTTTGTTTGTTCAATGTGTTGTAGGATTTTTCATTCAGCTTTGCATATTTCTAGGCTCCTGCAAAGGTCATTTAATTCTATCCATTACCATGCGATTTTCTATGATGGACGAAAAATGCTTCACCCAAGCTTTAACTCTGCAGACTTCATGAACTCTTAAGCGTCCACTAACCACTGCCTAACATGGTACAGTGAAAATGTTGCCAAGAGATATGCAAAACAGATTCCTGAACTAACCACTCTTTACCTCTTATTAAGATCTTTGTATTAAGTTCCTTCTCTGTATGACTTAAATAAGCATGATCTGCTTGAAACCCCCAAGAACACAGGAATGTAAAAAGACACCTTTAGATTATAAATGATTATATTCTTAATGTTTTAAATTATTAAAACTGCTGCCTTTCAGCACTGGCATTTCTGGGCAAATATAAAGTGCTTTCCAAGAGCCTTAAATCTCTTTGACTAAGATATCAATCACAGGTCTTTTCCAAAAATGTCTCCTGGAATGGATATTCATCCTTTTTCGTTTTGCCACAGATGAAAACTATACCCAGCTGAATATGCAACTTGCCATGTACTTGTATTAACACAGCACCCCAGAGACCTAAACGATGGCCAAGAGCTGAGCAAATTCATGTTATTGTGCTGAACTCCTTCATTTCTCTGGAATTTTTAATACACTGTACGCTGTCAAGTCCACACTGAGAATCTGTGATGGATTCCCTAGATAACGGATTTTGGTAATGTGCTGGGAGGCTGAGAATTAAGGATTAATCCTAGAAACCCAAATACTAGTTTAAGCCTTGCAGCTAGAATAACCCTAATTTATCTACTAAAAATTTGGTTTCCTGTAGTTTGACCAGAGAGCTCCTCCAGGAAACCCTCACGAGAAGGGAAGGCTTTGCAGGGGAGAGCTGAAGGGTTAGAGACCATCTTACTTTCAGGGTAATTTCATTTCTAAGACATGGTTTAGGTTTGACTGGTACCAGCCCAAAACAATGCTCAACTCCTTTAAGCTCATCTTTGATTCTCATTTTTAGGCTACGTTCCTGCACTGGCCCCACACGCACCAACAAGGCATCGTGGGGCAAGAGGTCACATAACCAGCCAGCTGCTAAGTACAAATGCTAGCGTCCGTTCTCTGTACTTACATCCCAAACAGCAGACCCCAGAGTTGCAGTGTTATAAATACAAGTAATTAAAAAGTGGTTTTACCTAATTTAGGACATTAAATATTTTAATTTCTCTTAAAAACTGTCATGGCATTGTTCCCACTCAAAACACATGCTTTACCTGAAGAATACAAAAGTCTCAGCAAAACCTTACTAGAAGTTCACCACTCCACCACCTTTATCCAGCGGTCTATAAAGGGAAACAGGTTGTAAGAGTAACGTTCCACTTTCTGTGCTGCTACTCCTGGAAAACTAGGAAGTAATGGATACGCTGACTCCCCTGGAGACCTCAAATGTTCACTGTGCAACAGCACACAGGCATTTTCAAGATAAATACTGCTTTTGAGGAAAGGGTTATTGTTTCTCCTTTATTGTGGGGTATATGAAACCCTCCCTTCAAATGAAGTAAATGCTATGATCCGACATCATTCATTTACTGTTTCTTTGGACAGCTTCATTTACAACGCACCAGAACACAGATTTCCGTCCACAGGCTTTCCCTCCTACATCTTTTTTCTTCAAACTCCTCAAGGAAATCTCCCTAGCAGTTAACGCGCCAAGCTTGCCCAATACTGCTGTTGCTCTACAGCTCGGCAAAGAGACCATAAGCGTTGGGTTTGGCAGAACAGGCAGCTCTGCTCCCACGTTCGACACAGCGGAGCGCAGCTGCAGGATGCGGCGTTTTTGTCTTCCGATGTAGGAGTGGATCCACGTGCACATCCTGCCATCACGCTCGCATTCCCAAGTGATCAGCCGTTTCACGCCTGTGACTGTAAAGCTTCCACTTACAGTTTAGGTTTAAAATTCCCTGAAAGGGAAATGATATTGGAAACATTTTCATGACATGGGATAGATGCATCTGCAGACAATTCAAATGCATCCTTGGGTAACTATGTTAAAATCAAGAAGATCAGTTAGCAAGTCAGCAGTTTCCGAAGCGGCAGAGTCACTTCCCCTTCAAATTCAGTCTTAGCAAAGAAGCCTAAAGAACAACCGGATTTCTCTTCCAGATGGAAAAGCAGCATTTCTACGAAAGGCAATATTTTTAGTCAATATTTGCTTTCAGTTTCAATTATGTGAAAAAGGCTTTTTTCTTTTTTAATACCTTTTCACAGAAGTTATCTGACATCAAGGATAATGCTGTAATAAAATGAGTGCTAAATCTTTTCACTTCACAGTGAGAAACTTAAATACTGATAGAGTTTTAATTTGGGCTTATTTGCAGAGAACTCTACATACCAGGAAGAGCTAGCTGGAAAAATAAATGCATAAAAATAGCCAAAGAAATAAGAAGCAGGACAGACACATGGAGAGACAAGAAATAATCATTTTGAAGGCTTCCTTTGACAACTGCTCAGTACATTACAAAAACGGAGCTTAGCCTCAGAACTGGCCTCTGATGGTGGACTTTTTGAAGAATGACTTACAACTTTCTGTAACTCTGAGTTGAATTAATATTGCTTGAAGGAATTATCTACCACTGAAACAACCGTATTTCCTCTCCTTTCCCCTGTTAACACTGAACTGACCACAGCCCAGACCTGCCCTCCTTTCACCTGTCGCCAGAAGTGGCAGCATTAGGTTTCAGCTCCTACAGCACCTTCCGCACACCTCCATCTTCTTTCCTATCCCAACAACATCACGCAGAAGTCAAGTCAAGAAATAACAGCAAAGAGCAACACTTGCGCCCCTCCCCTCCCCCTTTTAAGCAACATTCCTAGGTTGAAAAATCACCGCTCAGATTTAATTTATGGAGCTGCAAAGTTCAGTTAAAGCAGTGCAGCTACAGAGCCAGGACAGGAGAAAAATGAGATTGCAGCAAGTTTGAAACCCATGGCCTCGTCAGTGCTGTAAGCGAAGAAGCGAAGAAATGTTCTCACTGTACACTCACCCTAATAAAAGCAAGGGTTTAATTGCATTTTTTTCTCCAAGTAGCCATATTAAAACTACATGTGAGGAGAGACTTAGCACTTAACTTGATAAGTGCTCCAGGGCTGTGGAAAGGATGGTTGCTATATAAAGAGCAAGACACACACTATGGTGTGAGGTTCATCCCTTCTTGCTTACTCCCAGGGAAGCATCCCAGAGCTCCTACCAGCTCTAACTCCTTTTCAGCCTACACTGCTGTTCCATTCCAGTGTTCATGGGGCTCATGCACAGACCCCAAAAGCAACTTTGTGCTTGCTCGCACAGACCGTTTCCTTGTATTTCTACTCTGACCAGCAAAATTTCAGTCTTCCTGAGAGACAAAGAAAATCATACAAAAAAAGATTTCTTTGTGACGACGTAAGGAAAATGATCCCTGCTTCCAACTGCTGCCATTTGGCAGAGTGGGTAGGATGTTGGTCTTGAACCCAGTACCTGGTGTGATGCTGCACAGGAGTTCTTGCAAGTTCCTGACTTTTCCGTCTTTGAAACAGTATTAATGTCACCGAATCCCCTAAGAGCACTGCTTTAAAAAATCATTAGGTATGAAAAGCTTTCCAACAGCTCTAAGACATCAGACACAATCTCCAGCTCTGAGAGACAGGACCCAGAAGCACCAAACCCAATCTGAGCCCGTTCTGCAACTGTTTCGCGATTTCCTGGCATTTTGCTGGCTTCGCGATTCTGGCATACAGTTGCAGCACTAACCTCACACACAAACCCAGACCAGAGTTGCTTTTAATTCAGAAATCAGAATAGACTCTGGAATTTCTTGATTGTGCACCTGCCCACAAAGCTCGACCATACTCAGTAGCAACTTAAATGCAAAGCAGTCCCTAGGAGCGGTCACTCCACGAAGATCTCTTTGCTGTACGTTTAAGCAGTGACTCTAGAAACAATTTGGGGCTACAGGGGAACACAATGTACCAAAACCCAAATTTCCTGCGGATGCCTCATCCTGCTGCCTCAGATGGAGCCATCCTCTGCTCCACATGCAACATTTGCTTACTCAAAATCTCTACACTCTTTTCGCCCTATCCCACTTCATACAAAGCATCTGGAACTCTTCCCCCTCCCCTAAAACCAGATCTTAAATATCTGAAGATTCTTGAAGTTTAGTTACCAAAGGCCTGATAAAAATTTCAGCCAGCAGCTGCTTTTCGCAAGAAGCACTCTGGAGACAGCCCATTGTGTGGTTGCAGGAGGAAAAGGAACAGCGTGACAGTAAAACAGCCATTTGGTTTGGTGCAGCTTCCAGAGGAGCTTACCGCGTGCCACCACCACCCGCAGCTCTTCATGTCATCTGGAAGAGAAAGCTGCAGGGAGAAATAACCACAGCCATTCCTGCCTGGTGCACTCTTCCCTGCCACCACCCCGAGCTGTGGCCATCGGGAGCAGAGATCATCCTCCCTGCCATGTGAGCTGCTGTAAGGAAAGCCAGGATTTTGTCTACCTGTGCACGATGCAGGGATACAAGAAGCTTTTGCTTCACGAGAAGCATCCTCGTGCTCAGTGCATTCAAGCAATGACTTGCTCTTGTAATTCAAGAATTCCTCAGAGAAGGATTTGATTGTTCTAGAGGAAAACAAGTGACTATCTTTTAAAGGAAACAGCATCAGTTCCCCCCAGAGGTGGAGATAAATACGCGCCTGCTTTACATCACAGGAAACATCAGCTATAGCCACTGCTTCCTGGGCTGTACTGAGACAATCCACAAGTACTGTGGAAAATATAAAATTCGACAGTTTTCTAATGCTTCCCACAAATCAAAGCATCGTTTTGAAATGCTATGTTATATTTAAAAAAAAAAAAAAAAAAAAAACAGAATCCTGGGGCAAGAGCCCCAGAATGAGCCTGGTGCAGCCCCAGCAGGGGCTGAGGAGCAGCACACACCCTCAGCACAACAGGAAGGGGCAGAGCTGGCACCCTGGCTGGGCAACCACCCCTAAGGAGCATATATTCACCCCCAGAAGAGCAGCTGCCCCCATGCAGCATGCACCGCTATGATTTTAACCCCTTCTCCAGGGCCTGCAATTGCTGGCAGGACACAGGAGATAAAGCAGCAACAGTGCAAGAGAGAACGACCGGCAAACAGCGAACTGCTCTGCTGAACGCTCCGGGCTTCTACACGCTGAACTCTCTGACAATTCTGTACTCACAGCTGTGACCCTGCACATGCTACAAATGAAAGCACAGACAAATCCTAGCTTTGAGTGATTTTTACAAAGCCTTTAAGCCAGTAAAGCTTTGCCCAACTCAGGAGTCACAAAATCTATTGTTTCCCCGCCCTGAAACACTTCAGAATTTGTCAATATTCAGAAAATTGTCGTTCAGACCTCCTGCAGCTGCGAGTAACTGGGAAACAAAGCTGAGGGAACTGGGATTAGCTGGTTCAGGTGCTGAGAGTCTGTGGGGGCTGAAATGGAAGTGACAACATTCTAATAAAGACTTAGGTGAGAAATATTAAGTTTCTCTGAAGTCTCAAGGCAAACTGCATGCATTTGCAGGACTAACTCCTGGAAAGAATAACCACTGCGCTGCTCACATCATCAGGGATTTCTGGGCCTTCCTTCCCCACCCATACAATTGTTGCTGCAAGCCTTAACATCATGAAACTGTTCTGATGATTTCAAGAAAGTGCCACTTACTGGAAGTGCCAAGTACTCTTAGCAGCTCAAAAAAATCTGAAATTGTTACTTTGGATCCTTCTCTTTTCTCCTGTGTAAAATTCTCCATGTAGACAAACATGAGATGAAAACCTCAGATGAGCAAAGAAAATTAATTTCTTTGCTATGTGAACTGCATTGTTTAGACATCCTCCACAGGAGATGTTTCATTAGAAATGTCAGTCTCTCTATTCAACAGCACAACAAGCACATACCAGATCATCTGCTGTTTTCCCAATCTGTTCTGTAAACAGCAAACCAAACCCCAAGTCCTCAAGCTTTGTAGACCTGAACAGACCCTGGGGCACAGCCAGCAGGTAGTTTAAAGGAGAAAGTTTTTCCCGACACTGCGGAAGATAGACAACCCAAGTAATCTCGATTCCCAGACTTAAGTGACAAGAGACTGGAACAAAAGTACTACTACTGTTTCAGCACCCAAAATGAAGTTAGCGCTTCATTTGGAGCATTTACACAATCAAGCTTTTCCATTCATCATTCTTCATCACAGATTCAGTTACCTAAGGATGCTATCAGAGGGATAAGGCAGAGATGTGCAGGTTTGCCTTCAGCCTGCTGGGATTCTACTGTTTCTCAGCTGCCCCATCACCTCCATAATACTGGAACCAGAAGAATATTTAGCTCCGTGAAGCCGATGCCCTGTTTCAGTCAAATGGTTCAAGCTCCTGAAACGATGAGGATAGAAAGAATGGCAAGAGTACTTTCTTTCTCTAATGTCTACCACTTGTTCAGAATAAGAGGAAAACCTACTGCAGCCAGGTCTCTGCTCTTCAGAGAGGCACGGGACCTTCCAACACTACCCTTACTTGTTTGAAGAAAACAAAAAAGTGAGAATGAAATTATTTGGAACCAACAACTAAAAGTCCCGAATTCTGGGGCTATGGCTATAGAATTTTTCTAGTAAGCCACTTAAATATTTATCTGCCCAGTCTATTTACAACATCTTCAGACCTATTTAAACAAGAACTCAATCTTTACTCGAAGCAGCCAATACAGCACTCCCAGGGCCTTTACAAAGAAGGCACAATGTGCATTTACAGAAAGAAAACCAGTGCCACCATGGCAACAAGTGAGCAAACAGTGTAAACTTCTAAAACTGTGAAGCAATCTTGCTTCTAATTATATTGATTCCAGGTGTACAACTCTTAAATATAGTCATTCCTGGCACACACACTTTGCAGAAAAAACATTAAACTATGTGTACAAATATTCACTGAAAATATATTTACAGATGTGCACTTGCAATAAAAATTGAATCTGTAATACTGCCTGAGATGATTTTCATTCAGGTGGGAAATGATATGGAAATAATCAACTGTGTACAAAGCTAGGCTTGGAAATATGCACAAGCTTTGAAACAAATATATATATTTTGAAGCAAAAATACTAAGTGCTGATGTCTGTAGACAACTCCAGCTAAAAAAGCAAAAGTAATCAACTAGATTTGTTTCAAAGCATATGGCTGTCAGAGCAGAGCTCTTCTCTCCTCAATTAAATATCCCTAACCCCAGACACCCAGAAAACATGCAGACAGAAGGCTAACGAGATCACTTTGTCAAAAGTAAAGACTCGAGTAAAACTTTATTTGGTAGTTTGTATCAGAGAGACAAAAGGAGGGAAGTCTTGGGCATTTGATTTTTTTTGTTGGTTTTGTTTTGTTTTCAAGTAACATTAGGAGATGCTTACACAGAAAGGAGACGTGTTTAGCCATACTTCAGAAACAAAACAGTATTTTCTGTCCTGCATTCCCAACAGAGATACACAAAACAGTAAACATTAAAAAGAACAGAAAACACTGATCTGCTCTCATGAGGAAAAAAACAACAAAGCCTTTTAGGATAGCTCACTGAAGGCTTTGGAAAAGCCATTATCAATGTGACTTCAACAGGTGGCAGATCAACACTGTATGGTCCAACGTAACCCAAAACAGAAATCTCCAGGGATTTCATTGCCTTTTTTTCCTATTTGGTGAGGCCAAATAATCAGGTGAGTGAAATAGACTTTAGAGAAATAGCAACCATGACAGACATGGCCATAACATTAGATTTGATGACCTTAAAATAAGGAATCATACCTCAAGACAAGCACTACTTTATCAGGAAGCCAAAGACAGGCTAGAGGTCTTCACTGTCAGGAAGATTTCAAAAGCCCTTCAGCTAGAAATTGCTGGTTCTACACACTCCCAACCAGCAATTTCAGTCTCAAGTGTTCCAGCCAAAAAGAACTTCTTTTTGAGCAGTTGTGTTAAAGTCCTCAGGAGGATGAGTATACTCTGCTCAAACCCTCTCCACGTAGGAAGTCAAATATCCCTATTTTTAATGTGGTGCAACTTAGCCGCTAAATACAGAGCTAATTTGAAAAGAACCATAGAAACTGTTTCAGAGCTGGAGTTACCCTTTTGGAGTGCAGCAAAAAAGCATTTGCCATGTAAGACTGCAAGCCAGAATTGAATAAATACCTTCCCACTTCTTGGCAGGGTACACATACAGCAACAGAAAAGCAGAAACACATACTGACAGTGGTTGAAAAAGGAGAGAATTTCTCAAAAAAGGTCACAGTGAAAGAGCTGTTAGAAGTAACTAAGTCATTTGAAACAAAGCAAATAAATAGGGAATCATTAGCATCTTTAAAACACACCAGCAACAGGAAAAACCACCCACCAAACGCAAGACGCGATATTCAGCAGAAGCAAGCACTGCAATGCGTTCTCTCATCCCTTCACCTTCCCACAACTGAACCAGACACCTCCCTGTCCCCTCCCAAAGCAGCAGCTAACTGACCCGAGCCAGCTGGAACAGGACAGAAAAGCAGTGAGTGCCCGATAATTTGGGTTCCTCATTCCTGCCTGCTGCCATGCTGCCAAAAGCTTACTTGAGACTAAGTCCTATCTGGAATTTCTCTGAAATTGATAAGGTGATTCAGAAATCATCAGGAAAAAGTCAGAGCAACATTGGTAAAGTTACACTGTTTTGAACGTGAAGTGCAGGATTCTCAGGCTATAACTAAACCACAGGCTGTTATCCACACATGTAAGATCCTGTTCTTACTTTTTGGTCACAGAAGACACTGATTCAGAGCCAGCTAAGGATGTCTGCCGTATCTCTAGAACCCCTACAGGCTCTCCAAAATCCCCAAAAGTACTCAGATACAGTACATAGGTTGTTCTGCCTGTCCTAGAGCGGAGAGGCAAGTGTATGACCTCAGATGTCTTTACTATAACCACAACATGCAAACATATTTCTCGCTGTCTTGGGATTTTAAACATATGGAAATTCAGTGTGAAATTGCAAATGATTTCTACATCTTGCATCCAAAACACCATTAGGAACAGATCTCAAATTTTCTTTTGTGGCAAACAGTTCCATTGGAGGGCTAAAGCTTGAGAGCACACTACACTTCTGGTCTTCTACTTGCAATTTATGGTAAAGCGTTTCCACTGTCCTGTACGTAACTGAGGATAGTCATCTTCCTAGAATTACATCTGAAGAATTTTGCCCTATTTTCTTTACATGAACAGGGAGGAAAGAAAACAGGAAAACGTTTCTTTAATTGACCAGATGAGCTTTGAATGCCAGATCTCCCAACCTATACCTCCATTAGACTGCCCTCTCTCTGTTTCCTGCAAACCACATCTTTCCCTGCAGACCTGCAAGAAACTACCTCCTATATTTACACTTTCCTTCCTTTAATGAGTGCTTTCCTTTTGCAGAAATGACTGAACAGGATTTCTATTGTAATGCCATAAAAAAGCTGAATAAACCTTAACCCAGTGCATCGTGAGAAGGTGTTTATTACATCTTGTGAACAACCACAATTTTGCGGGTTTTTGGCAGTTTGCACTGGGAAAGGCAGTTAAACATAGCTGTTTCATCATGCCATGTGGCTGTAATTTTTTTTTTCTCTTTGAAGCAGGCCTTCGTACATTTCAACCATCAAAAGAAAGAAACCAAAAGGATCACGCATGGTTAATCTCTCTGCACCAGAGAACTTGCAAATTGCAATAGATGCTGCTTAACAGTGAAGGTTTTCATGGCTTTTAAAGTACAAAAGCTTTTGATATCATGTTAATAATTAATAAATGACATTGTTGATGATCAGTAGGCATAACTGCATGAAGGAGGACCCCATCAAAACAGCATTCATGCTAACAATAGTCATTTGTTGGCACAGGATTTCAGAGCCTTCCTACCTTTATCCAACTAATTCAAAAAGGTACAATTTCAAGCTATCTCAGGACTCGAACGTCATTCCTCTCCAAAAAAAAAAAAGTGACCAGCCCTTCCACTCTTCTGTTTTCAGGCAGGGAAGCTGGTGGGTTTCTTTGTTTCCACAAAACATATTTCAAGCTTCCCAAGTAGCATGAGTCTGTAACCTCTGCACCACCACCACCGTCTGCTTTACAGCCCCTGGTCTACCTATTGTAGGTTTGAACTTATTATTTATGACACTCTACCTCACCCAGTCCCGGTGCTGGGTGGTGCTGCTGCTGTGCCTGGAAGCACGCAGTTCAGTCCCCGTAGCCATAGAGAATACATTTCTGTGGCACATGGCACTTTGCATCATGCATTAACATCAGCTCTTTGATATTTTCTCCTTTCTCTAGTAGCTGTTTTATGTGTAATGACGTTCTGCTTGAAGTCTGCTCCGGGGGAGTGGATACTATGGGATGGATTTATACACACAAGTTCCAGAAGTAGGTCAAGGGCAGGCAGCAGTTCTCACCTTTAGCTGGCAACACAGCTCCTAAAGAGACATAGAAACCCACAGAGGGGTTTTGCAGCATTTATACCATGTTTGCAGCGGAGGCATCCATAGAAAGGGGAACTTATAGCAAATAAATCACTGGTCCCAGTTTACGTGCATATAAGCCATCAAACAGTCAGGCACACTGAAATAAGCAATGTGCTCTTTCGCTACTCTCACTGCTGGCAGAAGAGCTTGCTCCACACCTCTGGAGATATTTGACAGCCACATCTCAGCCTCCTGCTTACCTAAGGCTCACTAAAGCTCTTCAGATGGCATAGGGACTTGAGGGAGGGTTGGCAGCAGGAGCATGGCTTAAGTTACACATGCTTCAAGTAGAATTTCCACAAACTATTTTTCCCTCACATTTGTAAAGGCCCATAGGGAAGATTGAGCTACTGCAGACCCTGCTCCTTCCACCAGGAGGAGGCTTCGGTACAGTTTCCTTCACTGTATGCTGGACAGGAGAGCAGCCACAAAATCCAAAGGGAAGAAGCTGCACAGAGTTCCTGGTGATGACACCCATCCTGAACGGAAAGCATGGAGGAGGAGGGCCAATTTCTCAATAGCTTAATAGCACCTACATTTTAAATACTCTTGTGGCAATGTACCTCGTTATCAAAATTAATTAGAAGCTGCAGGAAGCAAAGGAGGATGAAAAGATGGTGCCTCAAATGAAACACTTCAACCATCAGAAAGACGCAACGGATGCTGTTGGTTATTGGGAAGGACAAACCTGCCTCGGCTCCAGCAAAGCGAGGATGTGTTCTGTCACAGCCAGAAGTGAGACAGAGCCAACAGTGAGCATCTCTCCGGAGAGCAGAGGGCCTGCAGCACATCTAGCTCGGGACATCAGGCTGAGACGGAGCAACTCAGCCAGGTAGGTCGGCCAGGCTGCCACCTCTGAAGTTTTTTGACACCAAGGATTTGCATATAGGCCATCTTTTTAAGCCTTGGTCTCCTACGCCATAAGGTGACCCAAGCTTTTATTCTTTATAGTGTGTTTTTTTGTTTGTTTTTTAAACAGACAACTCCACGTCCTACATGCCCCATTCATAACAGCTACAGGCACCGCACCTTTACGGGTCAGCCCGGGCAGTCACAGTAACTGCTCACATCCCAGATTATAAAGCAGGAAAATTGAGACACTGCCATGAGAGAGGCGGAAACTTGCGCTGTTGGTTCTGAGAGAACATCTCAACGCACAGAACATCAACCAGAGCAGCACAGCCAAACAACTGGTGCATAGCGGGTGACAGCAGGACACGTGTTTGCTTTCTGGTGTCTGCTGCAAGGGAAGGGAGCATGCACCTCAGCAGGTGTCATGAAACCAGCTAGTAACAAAGAAAGGTGGCATTTTTTTCCCCTCATTCTTCATAGATTTGTGTTTTCAACCACAGGGGTGGGTGAAGCAAGATCTCATGTGACCATAGCTGTTTCTAAACAAAGCGTGTTTCTGTAAACTAGAGGAATCCATTACAAAGCACAGAAAAATATTTTTACGCACAGTCTAATAACATGTTTTGTCAATTAGCTCAGTCGCCATTCAAAGGAGTCACAATTCTACCCTCTACCCCTTTTTTTCCCTCCCTGGAAATAGAAAAAGCAGCAGTTTTAGAAGCAATTCTTAAACTCAATTAGCATTTATTATAACTTCCCAGGTACAACCTACGCTTATCTCCCAACAGCATAAAGAGAGGTCTCGTTGAGAGGTTATGATAAAAGTAGTCATTTTACAGCTGATCTCCATACAGTGTCTTAACAATCCTGCCCATTTCTAGAAAATCCTGTCACCCTATAATCTTCAGAAACATTAAAGGTACATAACACAGCTTTAAAAACCCCTGTTGCTTAAGGTCTCTTATTAAGTCAGGTTTTCCCTAAACTCGCTGCTCATTATTTCTCAGGCAGCCACAAAGAGAAACGCAGTTCCTGTACTTCCAGCAACCTGTCACCCGACAGGCAGCGGCAAAGGGGCTTCCTGCCTGGCACGAGATCAAAGAGCGCACCGGGACCATCACAGGAAGAAAAGGTGAAAACAGAGCCAAACACCTACAAGCTTCTGAAGCAATCTGATGTACTCCTCAGTGAGCTCTAGATTTCCTGCATCCTAATCTTCTGTGTGGACAGGCCAGCCCCGTGGCTCTTGAAAATAAGAATGTCCAACTTTAAGGTAAAAATCAAAGCCCTGAGCCCTCTATAACCCACTGGCTAAAATATGCCCCCCCCCCGCAGTGAAACATTAAGCAGTGCTCCAGTAATTAGAAAACGGTAGCACATTCCCATTTTTCCTCTTCATTGAAAAGTTATAACATCTGCCAAAATCACTCTTTTTGTTGTTTCTGCTGCTGCTTGGGTTTTCTTTTATAGAATAGGCTGGTCCTACGAAGATTAAATAGACTGTACTAGGATAGGAACAGACCAAATGCCATGCTGAACTTCCAGCTTCAATATTCTGATCACTTGAAAATATTTTTTAAGTGCTAATAAGAAATACCCCTAGTAGCTCCCTGCACAGATGGCTAAACTAGGCAAGTGATTTTTGATTAGTACAAGGTTTTGTCACCAAAAACAAGCAGTGAATCTTCCTGCAACTCCGAGCACTCAGATTGGATTATTTCTGGTGCTCTTTAATCTCTGCAGGGGTAGAGGGAGCAAAAGGCTTTTTTTTTTTTATGGTTGTGACTAGAAGAAGGGAATAAGTGGCTGGCCCTCTACCCAAAACTTTCTCTTTTCTACTCAGTAAGGAGAAATTGTAGGCCCTACTGATTTGTTCAGCCAACACACGGACTCAGCTGAAAGCTTGTCTGAAACAAGTACTACATCCCTCCATTTCTCATCCTTGTCGCAATGGGATGGGCAGGACAAGAACATCCAGAAGGATCAGACTCAGATCAGCCCTGCCTGAAAGGATTCAGCTCCCAGCGCTGGGGATTGTACCCTGGCACTTCATCCGAGGGGGCCCTCCAGGTCTTGCAGAAACAAATCCTGCTTCGACACCAGTGAACAGATAGGTGCACTGATTTTAAGGAATCATTTACTGATGGATACTTTTCTGGAGTGTGACCTGCAGAACACACGAACTGTTCAAAACCAGTAACTGTACCATGATATGAAAGTACTCCACAAGGGACTGAAGTAAGAACCCAGCTACATGTGCTCGTCAGTGAAGACATTTACAGTTGGGTGTGACCTTTAGGTTTTGCTCTGTCCATCAGGTACGAGCAGAGAAGAACACTCACATGTAAGCTGCTACCTAGTACCTTAAAGCACCCCCTGCCCATCGGGCTCTGTGCCTCCAGAAGCCACCTGGGAGCAGAAAGAGACCCACGTTAGGGTTTGCCTGTTAGGGGTGCTCAGAGAATTTTCAATCCTGCCATGTTAGGGAAGTCTGCTATCCAGGGCACTTTTAGCCCAGCTCTGAAGAGACTCCAGGACACAAATTTGAGCACTTTGCTAAGAATCAAGATTTTTTAGTTTCACCTATCGCTTACAAAACCACATCAGACTGGATAACATGCAGGAGAAGCAAGCCCATGCTGCTGTCGAGTGGCAAGCTTTTCCTGGACGTTACAAACACCAGCTCATACATTACAGTTCACATCTTCATATTACTGAATGTAGCGCTGGGAGGAAAGCGATCCATTTTAATCTCTAATAGTTTTATGTTACCTCTTTTCCTCAGCAAGAAAACAATGTATCATCTTGCATCAAGATACCTTTCTTTTGTGACTACTTTGTGCTTTGTTCATTGCTGCCAATGAAACCGAGGCACACTTGGCAAGACAAGCCTCTTCCCCCTTTTCCACTCATTCAGCGTCGCAGCCAGCAGCAGGAAGATATGTGGAGAGCAGAACGCCACAGTCATGGCAGAAGTACAATATAATTCTTCCTGATATGTGGCTGGTGAGTTGTGGCAACATGCAAGCCGTTCTTTATGCAGAGATAACGAAACCCCAAGGTCCTTTTACAATAAAAGTTCACATGCCTGATATTATTTTTTCCTGCTTTTGTCCTTTCTCCCAGTAAAAGCAGCCACCAGAGCTGTGATGCCGAGGCCACTGGCAGCTGGGAAGGGGACCCAACGTGGCAGCAGACCTGTGCCAGCTGGGAGCTGCCAGGAGGCCTGCCAGGGCTTGGGCAGCCATAGCAAAGTGCTTACGGAAAAGCTTCGCCTTCCCTTGGTAAAATCACGAGCAAGACATTTTAGTCTTGTCTCTGTAGGCAGCCAAGAAGAAAAAACTTGTGATTCTTTTCCTTTCTTAACAGAGAATATATTAAAAAACAACAAAGCAGTACAGTTCTGACTATGGCTACCTAGATTCTGTTTATTTCTGTGGTAAAGAACAGACCTAATTATTAAGGCTCGCCCGTTTTTTATACTTCTTAGTATCCAGAGGTAAGATGTGCCAATTATTACCACAGCTTATTAGAAACAACTGGGATGAAACAACCTGGAAGTCACAAGGCAATGAGGTGACTGAGCTTGCAGCCATAGTGACTCAGAGTTAATATGAAATAATACCTTCTTAAAATGCCACAACGACACAAAACTCTGTGAGGAGGATAAGGCATGGCTTCCTGAGTCCTGCCGTATGCTTAACTTACCACCTGAAACTGGAACCCTGACAGCTTCGTTTCAATCTGCAGCCTAAGTCCTTGGGATGACATGCTGACAGCGGGCCACGCAGCGATGCTGCGCGCAGCTCATGGCAGCGCTCACGAGGCCATCCTACAGATCTGGGGCCAGAGCCTCCTCCAAAGACCATGGCTGGAGAATCCTGGGCAAACCTAAAAGCCTGGGCCAACACCTGTTCCCCTGGATTTGCTTTGGAAGGTTTGCCAGCCTGCAAAAACCACTGGTTGTCATGGAAACTGAAATACCCCAGTAAAGCAAAGGGAAGAAATATTCAATTGTCAGCACAGAAAGACTGATTGTTTAAGCTTCCCCCCACCTGAGTAAAACCAACGCAGGGCTTAGCGTCATTTACTCCCAACCTAAATTCCTCCCCGCTGGTCTAATCTGGTGTTTATGAGCGCTGTGATCCAGTAACCTCCTTCCCTGTCGTGGCGACAGCCTCCCTCCGCGGCAGTGACAAAAACCCCATGTACCTCGCGGGGGGGGAGCCCTGCGCTGCACACAACTCCATCAAATCGTGCAGGCAAAGTGCTACGGAAAGGGGAAGAAAAGGATAAAACGTCACTATTATTTTTAAAAAATTCCCTTTGGGCAGCGCTCCTTGAATACCAATGGCTGTGGCACGGCTCTTTGCTATGCAAGTGGCATAACCACACAGAGCCGCTCCCAGCAAACAGCGCGACCGAACCCACGGCTCCTCTGATGTATTATTCCCGTGGGTTGTAAATCACTCATGTTCCCTATTAATGAAAAGCCTGAACAACTTTATGACCAATTAATTGGTGTACTTAGGTAAACGAAAGCAAGAGGAACATATTGGATTAAAACAAGGGAGCAGCTTGTCCAGCGCTCAGCCCGCGACAGGAGCTGGCTGCGCAGGGAGGCAGGAGCACCGGCAGCCGCTGCCTTCGCAGTAACAAGGCTCGTGGGGAGGAAGGCAGCTCCGAACCCCAGGCGATGAATGGCTGGCTGGCATCCTAACGCAGGCGGCTTTATCTCTCTTCTAGAACTTCATCCTACATAATTTAACTGTGGATTTTCAAGGAAATGTCTGATCTTTCGCCAAGCCTAGCAAGTTATTTTCCTGAAATGCCTCAAGACAGAATGGCTCAAGTGTCCACCTTTTTTTTTTTAAATCAGTTTTAAATGCACTACTTTCCAAATTCCTTGCATGTCCCTTTGTTATTGCAAGAACAGTGAATAGCCACTAACAAAGAACTGCACAGCTGCTGCATTCCCTCTAATGGATTTGTACACATTTTAAGTGAGAGGCACAAAAAGTAAACACCACTGATTTGTATTTTCATTATGGATGATTTAATCAACGGTATGCACAGTGAAAAATGCAGTGAAGAAATTAATTTGGAAAAGAAAACTAGGCCAGAGAGGATGTTCAGTGAACACGAGCAGGATGGGGAAGCAGGCAGGAAGGCTGCTGCTGCAAAGGAAGGCTGCGATGCTGAAGAAATCCAAGCATGGCAGAAGAGATCACTTCTACCAGATTAAAAAGTGATGCAAGGAAAAAGCTCTTCTCCTGAGAATGGGAACGGGATCCAAGGATGATGAACAGCACAACAGGCAGTAAAAGTAAATTAATACAGATATAACAATCTGATGTACACAACAGAAAATCTTCAGTTTGATTAAGATGACATTATTGTTATACAAAGGGATCAAAATGCCAAGAGCCCTCGATTGTTTAGTAGATTGAAAGAGCCCACCAATGCTGTCATCCATGTAAAAATCTTATTTCTCAATTTGAGGTAACAGCAGGTGAACAGCAATGAATATCCGAGGGCTGATCTGCAGATTGCTGTCAAATGTCTCCACACTTACCTTCTCTGCTCTTACACCCAAGCCTCATACAGTGACCTGCCCCACTGCTCAGTTTCCTAATCACACCTCTGCGGTTAGTCTGCTCCATTGTAACCAGAAAAGAGAAAAGGATGCCATGGCTAATGGAACCTTCAACGGCATGCAGTGCACATCACGGGTTAGTCTCCCACTGCTATGTTGTACACACCTTCCAAATATATTACACAGGGGAAATGAAAAAGTACCCTATACGCCCTGCTTTAGGATAAAGTTCAGCTCCTTGAGGAAGCCACTTCCTAAAGTTAATGTAAAGAATTCAGAGACAAACGTGGTTGAGCTTTTTTAGAACCAGCACACAATCAGGAAGGATTGGCCAAAACTTGTCAGCTGTGAAAGATAAGGGAGGCTTTCTTGAAGCCTAAAGCACAAATAAAGCTCCTGTAGCATCCATTTCGTTTAGAGGCAGAATTCAGAGATGGACTGATGGGTAGTGTTTTCAGGGAAGCGCCCTTCTTGCAAAGGCGAAGGGCTAATCTTTTGATGCTGCAGAGCACTTCATAGATTAGCCAGAATTCCTCATACTTGCAGCACACTCCACTGTTTTTATTTGCAATAATCTGACATCACTCCTTTAAGCATAAAGGCACAGGGCGGTGCAGCACCAGGAGATGATTCCTTGCCCACCAAAGCCCATGCCACTCTAACAGCAATGAGCAGCACAACGCTTGCATTGTGTACTCAGCCTTGTTTTACTTCTGATTTAAAAGGTGATAAATTAGAAGAGTTTTTTTTTTTTTTTTTTTTTTTTTTTTTTTTTTTTTACATTTACAAACCCAGGCTGTATCACAAAAATAGGGAACAGGGACACTTGCTATACCTACACACATTTTTTGTTACTGCTTTGACTTGGCATACAAAATTTATTTTCATTTTCAATCTTCCTTTCCTGTATAAACAGGATTGATAGGTTTTCAGGGCATTTAAAATTGCAAGAAAGTGCAGACAGCTTTCAAAGTCAGCAAGGCGAAGCCAAGCTCTTTCTTAATACAAATGTTACCTGAGGTAATTTCCAAAAACATATTACATACAAAAATTCCTTTGTAGACAGACGTACATCACTTATGCATCTCCAGAAGTTTAAGTTAAAGAAAAGAAAATTCACTGCACTATACCATGTGATCAGTTGGCCTAATCCAAAATTCGACATCAACAATTGTACATCAAAAAAATCTAACTAGGATGCCCAGTCTCTTTGAGCTGGACTTTATTTCAGGAAACCTAAGCAAAGATCAATGAATTTTCAAGTGCTACCTCCATCTCCAGTACGGATGCGCCTTACAACTTTAAGTCACTTTTCATTCCAGTTCCCCCATCCAGAACCTGGAAGTTTTTTTCTCGTATTTCCAAAGCATTGCAAAGGTTTGGGGAAGGATTAGCTTGGAATTTGTGCGAGGCACTTTGAATATGAACACATCATGTGTCGCTAGACTATTTTCTTTGAAAAAGACCAGCCCCAAATCATTCTGCAGGAAACCCGCTCGCTGGTCCTGCACACTCAACCTCTTTCAACTCTGTGCTGTTTTATTTATGCACTATGGCTTCCTCAAGTTCTGCAAAATTCATGGACTTAAACTAATTTCAGTTTAAGAAACTAATTTCTGTAAATTTAAGTCTGCCAGGGTTTTAGGAAAAAAAAATGAAGCATTTTGTCTGCTAAAAGGAAAACTAGAGCTATCTCCTAGGAATAACTAGAATTGCCTAGTTTCTCTGCACACGCCCTGAGACAAGAGCAGAGAGAAACATACACGAGGGCAGGGCACAATCCACTCCCTGGCAATGGCCTCCAGCTCCAGAATTCACCTTCCTTAAGCCTCGTTACACTGGCAGCGGACTGTCAGGCTTATCTTCAACGTATGGGTGGCTGAACGGGGCAGGAGATGTTTCACAGAACAGTTTGGGTGGGAAGGGACCCTTAAGGCCCACCCAGGGCCACCCCCTGCCCCCAGCCCAGGCTGCCCCCAGCCCCACCCAGCCTGGCCTTGGGCACCCCCAGGGATGGGGCATCCCCAGCTCCCGGGGCAGCCTGGGCAGGGCCTCGCCGCCCTCAGCGGGAAGGATTTCCTCCTTACATCTAACCTGAGCCTGCCCTCTTCTAGTTTAACGCCACCTCCCCCGTCCTGTCCCTACCCCCTGACAGGGTCCCTCCCCCTCTCTCCTGCAGCCCCTCAGACCTGGGCAGGCCGCTTGCCAATTTATTAGTCCAATAAACTATCTGGCATCAATTCCTAGACACACATTTAGGTATATTTACAGTATCTCTATGTACAGAGATGTCTTCCCTGCCTTTGACTAAACCGTTCTGCTTTCAGGTAGGAGTGCAAGTTTGGAGCTGGCTCAATGCTGCTGACAAGTTGCTATCAATTCTGGTGGGAAATCTAATGGAGTGTGCTGGAATGGTTCAACACTACTCTTTTGTTTTTAAATTAAAAAATGGACATCAGTCATTACTCTGAATGCTCTATAGAGAACGGATTCTACTATCTGCTGTTCCCTTTCACTATTGTTTCTAAAGAAGCCAACTTCCATTTCAACATTGTTAGTTTTTCTGGACAAACCTTCCTAATATTCAAGGTCTACTAAAATTTCAAACAGTTTGAGCAGCTCTACATTAGAGTGTAGAGTGTATGACAGAGCACTGGGACAGGCTGCCCAGGGAGGTTGTGGGGTCTCCTTCTCTGGAGATATTCAAGGCCCGTCTGGACGCCTACCTGGGCAACCTGCTCTAGGGAACCTGCTTCGGCAGGGGGGTTGGACCCGGTGATCTCTGGAGGTCTCTTCCAACCCCTACAGTTCTGTGATTGTGTGACACACTATCAGGTTATAACAGTATAGGAGTACAGCATCCTTTCACACAACAAAGATCTTAGGGATAAACACTTAATCCAGAAGACGTTACCAAGCACACTCTGCGTTCTTTGCAAGGTATGTAAACCCCAAAGGTTAAAGGGAAGCTTTGCAAAAGGAACTTAACGGAGACTCAGTGGTGCATCCCAGTAAAATTTGAAAGACTGGTTTACCTCAGTCTCTTCTAAAGAGTTTCTTCTGTGCTACATACTCAGCACTTAAAGTACAAACTTTCCTGAAATTCATAAATACCCACTACACTCAGACGAAAATTGAAAAGTTATCAACCACTTCCAGAGTTTAACAGAAACAGCTAATTTCCGTTTTTCCCTGTGATTTATCCCAAGTGAAGGGGAAGAAAAACTCTGCCACTTGGTGTTAATAGAGTGTTGCACAGACTTTTGCCTGAAGGAAAAGCTTTTAAGCAAGCAAAACCAGAATTCAGCAAAAAAGAAACCCTCTTTACCTCAATTAGGAGATGAAAGGGGCCCTCTCAGGTCCCTAGAAAGCCAAAAGGGAGGGGCAGTAAGAGCAGCAGTGGTAATAAAGCTCTATGATTCTATTTTAAGTGATGCTATCATAATCAGCAAGAAAAAAAAATAAGTTTGCCAGACTTCAAATATTAAGGGCATGTTTTTTTTTTTTTAAACTGTTACATCACTGTAAACGTAGAGCCACTCCACTGATATCAATTACCTTACAAAGATAATTCTTCCATGTACAAAAACAGGAGAATCAGCAGTTGTGGGTTCTCATCCAGCCCTCATCACTGCTGTGTTTCCAACAGAGCATTAAGTATTGCATTTAGCTTCTGTCGCTCAAGCTTTGGTTTTTCATTTTCTTGTTAGAAAGTTTCACGTGCAGGATAGCGTTTTGTTTTTACAAAAAAAGCTTTCCTGGATGAAGAGCTAGGGAAGGGAAACAATGCATATTTCAAATGTCACCACATTAAAGTAGAATCCCAGAAGCCTCCCCAGCTCAAGTTAACCAAAGCTCAGCACTGCAGCCCACCAAGGACTCCCCCCACACTGGCTCAGGATGCAGGAACCTATTGTTGGAGTTTGTCTGTAGCCTATGCCCATAACTCAAAGCGAGGGAAAAAACAACAAGAATAACTAAATACAATGGATCTCTCTGAAAAATATACAGCCTCTTCTGAGTTTGGTTAAACACATGAAATAGATATTCTGAGTTTAAAAGGATGGCGAGAACAGGCCCAGGCGAGAAAGAGACAGGTGTAAGGCAAACGTGAAAGGTAAGAGAATTGACCTCTGAGCCGCAGATGTGTGCAATCTCACTGGAGAAAGACCAGAAAGGAGAAGAAAAAGCAAGCTATACTCTAGTTAGCAGTAATACAATTTTTTTTTTTTTGTCCTGTGTGTCACTAAAAGGCCAGGACTAACCCTTCATTCCCTACTTCATTTAACAAGAGCATCGCCATCCATCCAACGCTCCCGTGTGTTCTTTGTTACAGGGAGAAGGAAGACAATGACGACTTTCCGAGGCAGCGTATTATTCATTAATGTTTCTCCACATCCACCTTCCCTTTGTCACAGACTCTTCTCCCCACCGCACAAAGGCCTGGCAGAACTCCCCTGCAGTTCTTTTTGCTCCGTGCCGATTGAATGCCGCAGGATCACACTTCGCTTTTCCTCTTGACCACCTCTCCTCAACAGCACTAGTTTGTCATAGATGCCCTGGCTGCCACTTATGATTTCTTTTACATTTTCTTTAAGAACTAACAGCCTCCAGGAAATCAGCTGAATACATAGTGAAAAATCATTTTCCCAGGCGAAGCTGGCTGCCTGACCACAGAGCTCCCCGTCAGCAGACACTGTGAAATCCTATATAGCTTTGATTACATAGATCTGTCCCGAGCAGCTGTGCTTTAGGATACTGCTGAAGGTTCAAGCCTGTAGCAAACATTGTTTTGAATTAACCAACAAAGCAAGCAAACTTAATCAAACCAGATTTACCAATACACAAACCGACACAGACTGGGAAATGCAAGAAAAAAAGTGAGTTCTGGACTTCACAGGCTACAAAAGGAGATGACCTCATTCATATGACAAAAACTTCTCATCTCAGCTGATGCCCCATACATCAAAAATAAGGTGCAAGCATTTACCTAATGACTGCAGCCTTTTTCGCTCTTAGCAGCGAGCAGGTCCGCACCCATGGCAGGAAAAGCCTTGGAGCCTGTAGGCAGGATGTGCAAAGTTTCATCTTGACCTCCTCACATTACATGGAGCTTTTCAAAAGCAGTAATGGAAATTGCTTTTAAAAAGTAGTCCTCTCATTCTGCTTAGACAATCATTCCTTTTTAGGCTTTTTTTTTTTTTTGATAACAAGCCTTCGAGAATAACCATGAGTTCATTTTCATCTTCGATAGCCTCATCTGTGCACTGAAATCAGAGTCAAGCAACTTGTTGCCCAACATACACATATTTGACTACAAAGAAGGTGCTACGCAATATTCATTCCTAATTATCAAACTTCACCTCTTTAACTTTGGATCTTGTTCCAAACTTCGTTGCAAAGTTTATAAATTAACTTTTTCCTCCCTTGTTCTGTCAGTGGAGTGTCAATATTCAAAAGAGAGGTATCTGCAGTTTAACAGGGAAGCGTCACTTCTGCAGCGTATTCAGCAGCAGAGCTGACTCACGAGGTAAATTCCCTTAAAAATCCTCTTAGAACAACAATCAGATGGATTTCTAACAGCAGTAGTGAAAGGTGGGGGAGGGAGTATTCCCTCTAAACAATCCCTCCACTCTCGTGGATGAGACCCAGCAAGAAAATCTCCAATTCAGTACTGCCTCAGACGCAGATAATTAAAATTCCCGTTACAAAAGGACTAGGATTTCTCTTCTCCGTTTTATCCCAAATTGCAAGAAGGCAATGTGGTTACTCAAAGCACTTCCAAATGCTTACATTTCTATTCAAGCTTTTATTTCCAGACAGAATCATTTAGTAGGTTTTCTGCTTTAGGCAAAATAAACTGAAAACATCTGCTAGTATTTTGTTGGACAATGGGTGAAAAAGGTAAAGAAAGAGCAAGTTGAAGTAGCCAAAGCCAGTCTTGATGTAAATATAGTGCAGTAGCTACTGAAGAAAACCTGTGTTGTTCTGTCCAGGAATACAGTAAGCTGGTTCATACAGGTTAGATGTCTCATTTTCAAAAAGGCAAAAGTCTCCTGCATTTACTGGAACAAAACACATCCCATGAATTTACATTATTCATATAACTAGTTAGAGAAAACTGAAGTGGTGTCATCATCCATAAGCCAGGCTTTCAGATTTTTAGACCACCAATACACCACAGTTCATCACAGTGATTTGCTTTTAATTGGATGCATAAACTTCAGTTTAAAGCCATCAGACATCTCAACGTCATGGAGAGGGCTGCAAGATACAGGTTTTGTTTTTTCCCCCCTCAAAATATTGAGCTCCTGCATTTCCCAGCATGAAACGCCTCTGTCACAGATGACAAATCAAGACAGAAATGACAAGTCAATCACTTTGTATCTAAGAAATGGAAGGCCAAGAAAATACAGTTATCCAGAAAAATAATGAAAGGAAAGGTAGAGAAAATCAAAGACTATCCCTGACTTCCTTAATAAAAAGGAAAACAGACTTAGCTATCAAGGAAACATACAGCACATCTCCAGGAGGAAGCTAGGTTTTGAAAAACTGCAGAAAAATCTATCATATTCCCAAGACATATAAGAAATGCAATGGGTTATTGTGCCTTTGACATAATGAGATAGGTCATAATTCGTCATAATTCAACATGGGCCTGATCCAGCCACTGTCAATAACTTCTAGTGAGGATGAAAGTTTGTTCTCAACATCCCGCTAACAAGCCCCGTAAAACGACTGGACCCACCTAAGTCTCCTCTAGTCTTGGAGCTTCTTCAGCACACGAGTACATCCCGGGAGTGCCACGCAACACCCAGCTTCTTAAAAGCTGACAGAATGTGCTGACTTTGCCAGAGCTGCCCTACTTATAAAATACCCAGACACAGCCAAGATATTTGTATCACTGGGGAGACCTGGAAAACATGCACTGACAAACAGGACACCTCTACAACAGAAAAGCCACGCAGTTAAACAGAGGAAGGCTTAATGTACTACAGAATGATACAAGTAATTAAACTGATTTTTAAAAAGTATGAGTAGTCCACTTCAATTATGCACAAGGAAAGATCACTTTGGTAGCGCCTCCTGGTTGCTGAGCCTCACTGCAAGCTTGATTCAGCCCCAGAGGTTGGGCACAGTGAGGTCTCAACGGAAAGGGACTTCCTGGAACGAGCTGCATACAGAAGTGCAAACAGAAAAGCCCGACTTGGCAGAACAGCGAGAACATCTGGATCAGTCTTCAGGTCAAGTCTACTGTGGCAGTGCTTGAAGAGCAAGTATCTGATGCTGTGGTTGCTGGGAAAAGGCAGGAAATTAAAAAGGGAGATGCTGTGTCAACATTTACCATTATTTTTAATATACGACATGATTACGAATTCCAATAAACCCAACAGCAGCAGAACAAAGAACATTTATGCAAACTCCGCTCTATTTATTTGTTGATAAGGCAATACGTGAGAGAAGAGAACTAAGTGCATCAGATGAGACTGTGAGGCAAGGTTTCAGACTACAGTAACACAGACACAGCTCCAGTCCCTAGACCTTGCACTCAGTGGCAGGGACAAAACCACAGCCAGATTGGAGAGTCCTTTTCTCTGCGTGAGGGAAGAAAGAGCACAAGAGCAAGCACTCCCAGGTCTTCAGATGAGCTGCTGCACACTCTGAGGATGGATTCTCTCCCCTGGAGGCACATGATAAAGCAGTTGCCACCTTCCATATCCCTGCTTAGTTTTTGCTAAACAAGCGCCTTGAAACATCATAACACTTCAATATTTAAAGTGTTTGAGTCTCGATCTGTTCAGTGCACAGAAAATATACCCAGAGGATAACATTCTGCTTTGTTACAGCAGCACAAACCCAGATGCCTTCATTCATTTCTTTAAGTGGCAGCTCTACATCTGTACTAACACATTTCAGAATAGGACTTGGCTCCAGCGCATGCTGTCAGCCGTGGTCTTCCCATGCCCATAACAATCAGAAGAAAAGCTTTTCTCTTCCAAAGCAGGACACCAGCTAGATACCATGTCCCCTCTACGTCCCTGCTGCTCATAGTTCCCAACACCCCACAGTCAATGTCCCACAGCCTTTAACGCCTCCGTCCTTGAGAGCAGAGAGCAGGACACAGAGCTGCAGCCTCAGCTGATGCGATCCGGACAAATCCCACCAAGCACAGCCCTGCACCACAACTCCAGTGACTGGTTCAGCAGATGCCACCCTTGCGTAGCACCGGTTTTGAAGTTTGGCTGGTTATTTCATGAGAAGAAGTTGTTAGGTTCCTGAAATACTTCTGCCACAGCTGCTTTCGTAGCAAAGCAAACCTCGAGGCCTCACTACCGCTTCAGGAGAGGCACACTGCTCCCCGCAGCCAGGGCTCTGCACCGTGGCCAGGCTGCAGCCATCAGGGGCAGAACTGCATAGCACCACAAGTCCTGCAGCTATACGTGCATTTCAGTTTCTCCCCCAGCTGCTAACAGCAATTGCACTGAGAAAAACACACCTTTCACAGTAACTGGATTTAAGTTTCCAATTGCTCAATTGGTCAGAGTATCTAAAAATCATTAGTGGGACGATAGGCTCACATTAAAAAAAGGAAAAGTTTAAGAAAGCCAAACATAATTGGCTGTCTTCTTACTCAGGTTTTTTACAGGTATGCAAACATACTATTTCATTGGATGCCTCAAACTTCATATGAAACATTAAAGAATGGCTCTGAGCAAGAGAGCCCATAGATGAGAACTCTGCCCAAGGCATTTGAGTCATCTTCAACTGATGTCATGGTAGACGCACCAATAAAAAGTCTATTTCAGCAATGGCTCAAGGAGGATGTCAGCCAGGAAGCTAACATTTCAGTCACAGCAGCAGCAAGGCAGAGAATAACACGTGCACAAACAGATCGTCTTCCCCAGTAGATTTGTTTATGAGGAAATATGAAAATTCCCTTTGTATGGGTTTACTCTCCTCCTGCCAGCAGAAGTTTGAAGCTTTACCATCCGTTAAGCAGGAACAGATTTGTTCCAACAAGTGGAAATCCATCTTGTACAGCAAGCCATGACATATCCACTCAGGACAAGCAGCCCTGGAGTTCCCACTGTAATCTTAAACTTGACCATAAACCTCAAGAAGCACAGCAGCAGTTAAAAGGAAATCTTTACAAACAGGGAAAAAAATACTAGCCTGCACAAATTTTTGCCGAGTCCATAGTAAGGTTACCCTTTTTAGAGAATCCATGCACAGCAACGCGTAGCACAAGTTGCCGAAGCCGTGTCCTCACAGAACAGCATTTGCTCGGTGGCAGGAGGAACCTCAGCTGCTGGTGACAGCTCAGCGCCTCCGCAGCCTCGCCTCCCTCCCAGGCAGCACGAAGCCGTGCCGACCCGCGATACGTCTGTGCATCAGCTGCGTCTCCGTGAGCTCTCGCCTCAACCTGACGCTGTGAACACCGCGGGGCACGGATCCTCTCTTCACTCTGTGTTTGTATTGCACACGCCAAAACTTAATTGTGAATTATCCCAACTCGAGGTACAGGGAAACCAGCCACTGTTACAGAGGGATGCTCATCCTGATTTATAATCCAGGCATCAGAGGACAGCTGTCTTATTTATTAAGGAACAGGAGGTTACCAAAGAGCTGAGTAAAAGCATAATTGATTGATTTCTGGAACAGAAGTGAGCTTGAGCTGTTATTAACTACAACATATTTGCCAGTGAAAGGGCAAAACTCGTCTTTTCTTTGTCAGAGGCAGCTACCTCTGTGCCAGATGCTCATCTCACAACTTGAAGGTACCTGTGTCTATGAATCAATAGCAGTGTCCAAATCTGTCTGAAAAGCATGTTTGCCATTTCCATATTATTTTTTTAAACAATATACACACCAACTTTATAAAAAACCTGCTGTCAGATGTGCCTACTGGGTTCTATCTCATTAAACACTTGCATTCTGTACAGTTTCATGAAGTATAAAATAATCCACTTCAGCAGCCTTGCTTGAATTTATGGGATGGCAGTTGCAATCTTAAGTCTGTTAAAAAATTAAAAAATTGTTCCTGACCAATAGCTGAGTTCACAAACAGATGAATTTTACATTACTTGAAAAGTTCACTGTCTCCACACTTACCCAGAACAGAAAGAAAACTTCAGCTAAGACAAACACAGATTTAGGAAGTAAAGCACCAGCAAGCCCCACTTCTCAGCTCTTAAAAAGCCCCAACAGGTGTACCCAACACCTAGTGTGAAGAGCCACTTCTCAACCTTCCCAGACATTGAAGTAAAAGAAACTAGCTCTGCTACCGCTAGCACAGTTTCCAGTTTTCATCCCAGTAACGCAGGAAGCCTCACAGGTGAGGACTACGAGCTATGAAAAATGAACACTGCTCTGTCGGTCAGCTTCCACCTGCTTGAAGGGAACCTGCTACAGCGGTCATCGCTTCCTCCACTACAGAAGTTACTCTGCAGCATAGGAGAAAAGTGGAAGGTTTCCAGTAGAGAAATTCCTTCTTCCAGGACAGCCTTTTGAGTTAAGCTGACCAAAAAATCACAGGAAGGAACAAGGTAGAGGGAGAGCTGGTGTGAGCTGACTTCTGAAGTGGCACCAAAAACAGCACACAGATTCACTGCTCAGCTTTAATACTGCCTTTTCTAAATGCTTGACTTCTCAGACTTAATGTGGTGTTAAAGCTGGGTTTGCATGAAATAGATAAACACAATTATCTTGTGCTTCTACAGAACATTATTTAAAAAGTCTTCTGTATTCACAGTTCACTAGGATAAAACGGATTTGCGATGCTCAGCAGAGGCCAGGAGAAGTGAAAACGTGGGAATTAAGTAAAAATGTGGAGAGTGGATTCATCCAAAAGAGCATCTTGAAGATGACTAGGAAGGTATTACAGATTGCTAGCAAAAGCTTACTAGCTTGGGAAAGAATTTGAAAGGAAAATAACTCTTGATCTTGAGGCATGATAAAGCTCCTTGGTTCAGAGGAAGGCCTCAGCCCTTCACTCAGGGCTGGGCCGAGCAGAGCAATCCTGTCTCCTCCTATTCCCTTCCGCACACCTTGACCCCTACTCTCATTGCAAACCCAGAGCAACCTCCCTGCTTCTGAGTCAAGTCAGCTAAAGGGTCTGTGTGGCTCATTAAACCTTCATCTAATTTAACTCCAGATTAATGAACTATTTTGATAAATCCCCTGTGAAACATTTTAACACCTTATTTTCTTGTTCTGTAGACAGTATATTAAAGACTATTCCCTGTATCTAAATATTTAAGTAACACTTTTTTCCCTGATTAAACTGCAATATGTAGACCATAAATCAAAAGTAACAGCCAAATTAACGAAAACAACCCACATGATTTACCCAACTGATAAAAACCAACTGAAAATCCATACTGATCTGTAAGCCTGCTTAAATAAGTGGTTATAACTACGCTGCAGCCTTAGCTTTGGAAAACTCAACTCTAAGGATATACCCTGCATTAACTGATTTATCATCCACCAAGAATCAACACTTACCTAGGAAAATAACTAGGCAGAAAAGCAAAGCAAGTCTACATCCTGCTTGCCAGTTTACAATCACAAGTAGAAACTGAAATTAAAATGTAGAACTAAAATTATAAAAAGAACCAGCTCTAGAGTGGCACGATGAGTGCACGCTCTCTTGAGGCAGCAGGCTTAGGAAGCTGACTACAGCTTTGCAGGGGCCAACCTCTACAGCATGGACTTGTCCGAGCGTTCTTCATTAGCTTACATTTGCTCTAAATGACACCAGGGAGACTTTCACCACTGACCTTGACGGAAGCAGAATTAGTGCACCACTGAGCATATTTTTGAAAATCTTGGCCTCTGCTAATATTTCCACTGGGTGCTATGACTGTAGTCACCACATGTTACAGTTTTATCCTAGTTTCTACTCTGTTCCACAGCCACGGTGGTATTTCAGCTTTAATTGACTCAAAAAGAGCAATAAAATCTTACAACTCCATTTTAAAAACTGAAGAGGTTTTCTTAACATTTTGTATAAGGAGGAATAGATTTAGGCAGTTGCTCATACTCATGCTTTCCTTTCCAAACAAGCTCGTCTTTTTTAATGTGCATCCACGTGAAACTGAAGGAATTAACTGGGTCTCTGACTGCGGTAATAAGGGGAAGACAGATACCTGCAGGAGCAACTGGTCCCAAATGGCTGCACCATGGAAGAGCCTTCTGTGGCACCAACAAGCTGCACACTGGTGGGGCATGCACCTCTCCAAAGGTGAAACTGCATCGCTCTGAGAACCACTTAAGACCCTACTGGAGAACTGGGAACTTTCAAAAGAAAAACAATATTGGGAAAAAAAATAAAGACAACATCTCCTGTTTGTTCCTATCATGTGCCAATCAAGTCATTACCACCTACACAAATTATTCTTTTTTTTCCTGCCTCCCATCAGCAAATAGATGAAGGATATTGATTTGACTGGCAGAGAAACAAACAAAGAGATTCAGCTTCACTAAACTTTAATATAATGTAATTTCAAGTTAAATGCACTATGGACTGGTATCCAACAAAACAGCACTTCTAAGTCTGAAAAAAGTGATTCCACTTCAAGAAATATTGCAGGAGGATCAAGAGCAGGAATGGACAAAAATACTTCACCTGAAGACCAGATACACTGTGTAAAAACAAAACATCGGGACTGCATCTCACACCAGTGCCTGAAGAAAGATCCTCTCAGCTCATATCCAATATTGAGTTTTGTCTAACACTCATATTTATACATAAAAGCTACACTTCTACTCCATCACCTTCACAGGACAAGAAGAAATCAATCCTGGGGCATACAGATAATTACAGTGAGTATTCCAATACAAACATAATACTAGCATTAAAAGGAAAAGATAATCTTTATCACTATTCCTCTAATCCCATCCCTCCCAGAAGCTCAGCGAGATTGCAGAGATACAGTCTGTTAAGTATCCTGAAACAAGGTGAAATTAATGCAAGCATCCCCTCCCCTCTCAGTATCCTGTGTCAATTGTAGTTCTCTGTAGGATCCTCTACCCTAGTGTTTTTTGCTTGTTGGCCATTGCTCCAGGGGCAGGAGGAAGACAAACCTTCCATTTCTCATATATATCTCAACTTCCAAATGAAAGACAAGAAAACCTTTCAGGTGGTGCTGAGAAAACCAAGCAAGTACAGTTTATGAGCTGTGAAATGCTTATGATCAAGAGCTGTTCATGTGTAGTCTGTGATTCCACAAGATTCATGAACCTAACAACTTTTTGTATGTTCACCCTTTTATTGTGAAATGAAGAAGCATTCTATTGCACACACTATTGTACAAGTGAGAAATTGTCAAACAAAGGCCACAGTATGTACTTCTAAAGGTATACATAAAGCTATACACCTAAAAGACAGTAGTTAAGATCTGAAGCAGCAGCCAGGCATAACTCATACTGAAAATCAGTGGGAACTGAATCACTTAACACCTTTCTGAAACTCCCAATAAATACCTGTCTACCTCCCACATCCTTAACACCTTCAAAACTTTTTTCCTTCAGATTTGCACAAGATCTCTACAGGTCGTAAGAGAACAGGACCCAGATACCCAATGCCCAGACTCCTCTCCTACCTACCTGCCACCAGGTCACTTGGTCTTGCCCCAAAGCCGAGAGAGGACGAGATGGGGAGCACTGGCTTGTAGTTTACAAACCCAGACCAGAGTGACTCTACTCAGCACAGGACAGCTGTGTTGGAGCAGCCATCCCCAGACACACTCTTAGCCACAGCAGATGGGATAACAGCCTGTGCCAAAGGAGGGAGAAGAAAGCAAAAATCCTCCTAAGAAGTCCTTCAGAAATGGTCTTGCCCACAGTCACCGAGTCAGCTTCGTAATTTAGCAGATGCCAGTAACTCAGCACAGTGCTCAGCATTTGTGCCACCAATCCACAGGCCCTATACTAGCTCAGTGGCGAAGCCACGCATTCAAGGCAGGCTACCTCAAAGAGAAATTAATTTGAGAGCAGAAGCCATTTAGGAGCAAAGATGCTGTACTCAGAAGTAATAAAATTCTGGGACCGTTCTCTTAATTCTATTTTTCAGGATATTTCTGCACTTGTTATACCAGACACCAATGCTTGACTGCAACAGCCACAGCACCTTTGTCTCTCTCTGAGCAGAGCGCTCACAGTGCGAGGAACATCATTCGTCCTTGGTTTTAGGGTACTTTGAAGCAATCTGTGCTGTCACCCAAACCACACCACCACAAACACCACCCTGATGTACGACACTTCGGAAGAGCAGCACCAAGCGGTGCCGAACACTCTCAGTGCCAGCCAGGCACCCCGAGGCACCCCAGGCCCGCTCCGCCTCGCCTTCACACAGGGCCCTGAGCCCTGACTCCCTCCCCCTCGCCCCCTCTTGCCTCTTCCCTGCTTTCTGCAGGCAGGCACACAACTGACACCTCTGGGCCTCAGATTCTTGGATGTCACTCACGCCTCTCATAACCATGGAAGGAGCTGTGCTGCACCACACCGAGACGCCCCAAAGAGCCTCCAGGGCACCTCAGAAACCCAGGAGGACACAACGAGCAGCCTTCAGGCACAAGGCCTCTATTCTGCCCCCAAACACACACATCCCTCAGTACATAAGCTCTTTCTTGGTGCCACCAAAACTCTCATTTATGAAAAATATAAAGCACCACGAACGTCCTTGAAGCAAATCTATTTCAAAAATAACAGGTTTTTTTCCCCCCTTTAAAAAAGTCTTGAGCTCAAGTACTGCCAGGGCACACACCAGGCTTTAATTCTTACTTCTCTAGGATTGACAAATTTTGCAACATTTGCCCAAACCAAGTTACTGTTCTAGTCCAACATACTATTTACTAGTGCAGCAGGGAGAACAGGGAGTCAGAATGGACACAAGAATGGAGGATGAGGAGCACCACAAACATACCAACAGATATTCTAAAGCATAATAAATCTACTGCATACCTACCCAGACACCAGGCTATTAGCTGATTTTTAATCGGTCTCCAGAATGGCATGTACAAAAACGGGGTATCCTTTGTATTCAAACACTCTCACTGCAGGCTTGTAAAATCTTGGCAGCCCAAGTGGTCCACAGATGTTAAACACTATTAGATCACTTCAGGGAAAGATCATGAAACACTGCTCTGTCAGATTCACAGCTGCTGTTGCACAGAATTTCAGACAATTTCAAATTAGAAGGAAAGGACACATTTTTAATAGTAAGAGTGATTAACCACTATTGGAATACGCAACAGGCAGGGCTGTATCCTCCAGCCCTCACGTCTGAGATGAAGATTTTCTTAAAGATTTTCTTAAAGGAATGCGTAAGCCAAGAGGTAAGTTAGACTTTGGTAACAGTTACAGCTCATTTCTTGGCTTTAAGTGAGAGAAAATAAGTGAAAAATGAGTAAAAGCCCACCTGCCAGAAGTGGTACTAGATGGTCCCTCCTATAGCTAAATCCTGGGAACCTGCAAGTTTTAATGACTATGCTAGCACACAATTGTGCAAACGTTTGAACTTTCTATGCCTTAACAGAACAAGAAGAAACCGCTGAAACTGAGAAGTCTCCTTGGTGAGTCCGTACTCAATCATAACACAAAGCCCCTTGGTTCAGAAACAGCAAACTAGAGGAAAGTAATAAATTCACCATCTCGATGAAAATAAGAGCGAAGCCAAACAGCCTGGGAAAGACCATTTCAATAAAAATCAAGGCAGTCACTAAGTTTAGGAAAATTCATACAGGAAGATATTTACTGAAGCCTATTGGTTAGATGAAGAGCTTCAAAATTCAAGGCAGAATCTCAGCAAGAATTAATAGGCAAGCAGTAGAGCAAAGGAAAAGAGAAAGAAATAGACTAATAATTCTTCAGAAGATGACTATATGAGGGAAAAAAAAACTTTGATTTAAAGAAATAGGTAAAAGGGAGACCCCAAAGAGCTAACAAGGAGGCTTAAAAAAATGATTCTAATGAAGTTGCTGCTGAAAACGTAACCTGACTACTGGGAATAAATGTTACCATTGTTGAGATTAATATAGACATAAACCATACTAATGTTGTTTACACGCTAGCATACTGGGATTTATGTCTAGAAGAAAACTAAACAAAAAACATGCCTATTGATTCTTCAAATATATTGTTAATTCTGCTAATTCCTTTGTACCACTAAAGCAGCGACAATAGCGCAAACATGGGGTAAGACGAGAGATCCAGGAAGGAAAGGCACAATCTGACAAAAAGGATGCTCCAACTCTGGAGTACAGTCAAAGTTTCCAGAAGGCTCAGCTAGAAAATCAGGCGTTAGAGAGATTCTCCCTAGGGCTGGTCTATGAATATGATGCTGTTTAAGTGTACTTAAGTACACTAAAAAAAAAACGGGACTGGAAAGGTCAACAATCAAAAATGCACTAATCTAAAATAAATACACATGAAAAGCGATGTTTGTGGAAATCCTTTCATTCTCAAGGATGCCCTTCCCACTGTTATTTTGTATTTCAGGTATAGAGCCACGTGTGGGCCCTAGTGCTGAATTTTGACAAGCGCAAAGAGAACAGGTATCCCAGAGAAAGGAAGAAGTAGGAAACATGCAAATGCGTTAAAGCTGAAAATACTGGTGGGTGGGGGGTTCCTTCCCTAAACCAAAGAAGTAGCTTGGATATTATGAGAAATTTCTTACCAAAATGGCTGTATACCACTGTATAGACTGCCCAGGGAAGTGCTTGAGTCACCATCACTGGAGGTCTTCAAGAAACATGTAGATGCAGAACTTGGTAGCATGGTTTAGTGGTGGACTTGTCAGTACTAGGTTAAGGGTTGGACTAGATGATCTCAAGAGGTCTTTTCCAAACTGAATGAATCTGATTCTATGAAGTACAAATCTCACAGCACAACTTTAACACTAGATTGATACCCATTAGAAGCGTTAGGTCACAACATGCTCGCATGCTTCATCAGATTTTACACAATTTTCCTTGGGATGTTAATGTGCCTCAGTGGGCCACCAAAGGGAGCCCACTTTTGAGAGAAGAACAAGATCCATTTTATTGAGCTTGTGCATTTTATGAGAGTGAATTTTAAGGCAATATCTTGAGATGTCAAGTCTACAGATCCATAGGATGTCAATATGCCCTTACTTTAGATAACAATTCCACTGTTCTTAACAAGTGCTTTCTTACAGTATGATAAGCCATCGCTGAAGTCTGAACTACTCCTTTGTTTCAAATAAGTGGCTGCTATGGCTTGAGCATGAAAGCAAAGAGGATTCAACAAAGTATTTAATCTTTCAGTCTTCCATACACCAGTTCAAGTGTCCCGAGCTATAAGAAAAAAAAACAACCATTTCAATCTCACAGTTCCTGACTGCACCACCGTCCAGACAAGAGTCTCATTTCCAGTTCACCCAGCCTTGAAGGCTTGTATTTCTAACCTACAGCCAGCTTTTCCAGCTTCCTTCAGAAAGCTAACTCGTAAGCAGAGTTGCAGTGTGCTCAGAACGTGTCTGGGAACAATGAGCCTTTCACAGGATACCACAAATTCAAATATATAAAAAAAGAATAGATTTAGCCAGCAAGAACTATTCCAGACTGAACAAATGCTTTAAAACCTTTTTCAATGTAGGGAAAAAAGAGATTATTTGGCTTTGGACACATGTTTTAGTGCTGTTTCTTTCAAAAAAGTCACTTTGAAATTACCTTCCTACATAATCAGAAAAATCTTGCTAGTACAAAGCTAAAATATTCTGTTGCTTAGGAGTTCTCATTTCTTAAAATGAAAAAGGGTACGAATGGCCTTGCCGTGGTCTCAGATGCAAACAGTGCATTATTTCAGCACGCTTTCAGAAACAATCTCATCTGTACCAGCGCTGAGCTTTAGAGCTTATACATCTGTGCAACTGAATGTTTTTATGGCTCTTATAAGATCGTTAGACACTTTCTAATATTCCTCCTTTTCTCTCACAGTAACAAATGACCATGTCAGCTACACAAGAGAGGAATTCTCAAACCTTGATGCTAGGCTAAGCTTCACCTAGAAGCACAAGCACACCTCTAGTGTGCCTCAGGCTCACAGTTACTCACCTGCTCGCACGCTATGGATGCAAGGAACACTTTTAAGCCCTGACAATTCCTTCACTTCAAGAAACTGCTTGTAGATATAAAGTTTCAGGTAATTAACCCCTTAATATTGGGCCACACGTTTTTTTTCCCCACCTTGAAATACCACAATGAAAACTATAGATAAAGAATGAAAACAGAGTGCAGGTCCCAGAGAAGTGATAATTTGATCATTAAATGATGGACACTAGTTCTGTCTCTACTTAGCCATGACATACATACTGACAGGGTTTAGATATGCCTGTCTAGAGAAGCAATACTGCATCAAAGCAAGTTGTGGAAGACCTCGGGATTCTGCCTCCTCTTCCACTGTGCTGATGCTAAATAGTTTTGCGGTTCTAAAAAACTAATTTTTCTGAGAACACGAACACTAAGTCTTCTAAGTCTTAAAACTGTGGTATTTTCTAGCAGGTTTACTTTTTCTTGGAGCATGAGAACCAGTAAGTAACGTGGGAACAAAAAGGTTGGTTTTGCAGTTAGATTGTTTAAAGGGAAGGGTTGTGGTATTGAGATATGCTTGCAGTGATAAGAAAGCTTAGCAGACTCCTTAGAGCAATTAGGTGAAAATCAGGGTGTCAAGTCAGATAAGTGAAGAAACATTACCACTTCAAAGAGTAAAAAAGTGAAAAGAAATCTGAAAAATAACAGGCCAGCAACTGAAAGCCATGTATTGTCTGTGAAGCATCGGACAGGTTGTGAACCTGGATTACCCAGTCAGTGGGCAAACAGGGGAAGCTCCCAATCGACAAGAAATAAAGTATATAAACTGTACTATGTGACTGGGAGGTGCGCTCCTGCTTGTGGGATGCCCGCCATTGCAATCACGAATAAAATTGCTACTTCACTGAGATCCTTGCCTGAGCCTACGTTATTGGCCACAGAGTGTTTCTCACTGGAAGTTATGGCAAATTATTTGATTCCAAGTCTTTCAACTGATGTTGATATTCATTTAAGCTGTGTAAAGTGCTCTGATCTGAACCAGCAGGACTCAGGCAGGGCGCGCACACGCTGGATAGGATCAAGTTTTTCCTCTCCAGCACTGATCTTTACACACTATTCTGCTGGAGCCTACTCAAACGACGAAACTAAAGAAAAAAACAACAAAACCAATCAGCATCAGAAAGCCAGAACCTCTGCCATAAAAGCCAAAGGTAACAGATTTTTAGTGCCATGTTCCACTCCTCCCCCCGACCAACCGCAAAGTTCTGGTGGTTGGAACTGCAAAAAAGACCAGGTTTGTGCATCTCACAGTGTGTGTTTCCTCTACTACACAAATCCCAGCCCTGAAGCCCACTTCACATTGCATATCTGCACAAGTGCTCTCACAGCAGGGCTCTGCAGAGACCTAGCCCCGTGCCTCGGGACTGGCTGGGGGCGGGTTCAGGCTACAGCAGTAGCTGCAGTGAGGAAACTGACAATTAATTTATGGAATGAGAGGAGAAAAGTGAATTTAGCAGTGAACAGCTGATATTGTTTTCAAGCTACATTTCCCGAGCCTACAATTTCTGTTTATACGGACAGATATTACACGAATTTACAAGTCTCTCCATAGTAATAGTCATTACAAATTGACTTTATAAAGTAGTTGAATAGGCTGAGCAAGAAAAACTTGATGTGCTTCTCATTCACGAATGCAGAAAGATGCCCCAAACCGCGCAGAACTCTCATACCTGTTACAATTTCAGTTGTATGTGCATTTAATGAACAAAGGGGTTATTTTTCTCAGACTTCATCAGCAAAGGCTATCTTCAGGGTCTTGCATCTTTTGGGGCAGGACAGAGTGGTTTGAAGACAATTCAGACGAAGCCCTCCATACCATAAGAGAGGTACAGAAGCTATTATCCCTCCCTCCCCTCCATCTCCTAAGATTTCTCCCAGGATTTCTTAAGTCAGAATAAGTTTAAGCAAACAAAGACTACATCCAGCAACTGATTCAAGAAAAGATTAGATACTGACATGGATAATGCTAAACTCTAAATCCACCAGATAGGATTTATTTATTGAAGCTGGAAAGTGCAACAGCTCTGCACCTCGGAGCACGCAGCACGTTCCAGCCGAAGTGGGAAGGAAAGCGTCCCCAAGAGCTGCACCGTGACTGTCCCCCCATGTTCCCTGTGCCACACACCACCACAACGGGCGTCTGCAGCAGGAAGATGCTGGTCTGAAATAGTTACTGAATTAACAAGTTCTTTCCTATGAAATACAAAAGCAAAAGGATGTCATGGTTGACTGCCAGAGAATTATCCCCCCCCCCCGCACACACTCTGAACCCCCTGTTGCCCCCAAACCCAACCAAGAGACTTTTTTCCCTGCAAACATGAGATAAATATAGGTACTTATTATGCAAGATATTTTATCTGATTTATGGATTGTTGCATCTCTTGCTACACAAGCCAAAACCGTAAGAGTGATAAATTACAGGGATGCATGAAATTACAGAGTACAGGGGACATGTTGTCAAAGATGCCAAGGGAAGATGCAATGTGCATGCCTTCAGAACAGGCAGGGAGAGGGAAGCTCTCTGCATGAAAAGCTCCTGGATGTACAGATCCCTCTGACTGCCGACTTGATAGTTTGGGTTTTTTGTGGAAGAAGAAAAGGAGGAAAGGAAAGGGAACACTATTTTTTTTATTATTATTTTTTACTAACATAAACAGTATTATGAGCAAACGTTGTAACCTCCACAATAAAAAAGCCCTGCTGAGAGGTGAAGTGTGATTGCTCGGCTCAAGCTTTGCCTTGGTGCACTGACAGCTTCTGGACAGGCACGGGTTTCCTCCACAGCTCACACCACCAGCAGCCTGTGTCAGTGCTCGGCAGCCACCTACCCACATACACAGAAATGCCAGCAGATACATGACAGGAACAGAAGCCAGGGCCCTCCGAGGACCAAGTTGTCTGTGCCATTAATGCAGGAGGTGGAGGTCTCGATGGGCAACTGCTGCCAGAAGAGCACGCAGCAGGTTTTAAAAACCTCGCTTCTTCGCAAAAAACGGGTTAGAATTTTTCACAAAAGCCACACTGAGGTACTTCTGTAAGTCGGGTTGACAGGGCAGGGGAAAGAAAATGAAAAACTGCTCTACGACTCAAGGAAATGCACCCAAAGAGCCCTGTGAGATTCAGAAATCTAACTTTACGCTTTTAATATCAAGCCTGTTCGTTTCCCCCTACGCTCTGTGTACCATGCCTTCCCTCTCGCCAACCAGCACTAAGCCAATGCCAGGGGAAACCTGGCCGAATTCTCCCCAGGTTGTGGGGTTATCAGGCCCAGCAGCCTGGCCAGGACTGACCGAAGGCCCAAGGCTGCCACCATTAAACGCTCCCCTCCCGACCACCATTTCCAGGCGCCCTGCCCACCCCGCTCGCAGCAGCAAGGTGCCAGTGGCATCCAGCAAAAGGGAAGGGTCGGCTTCGGGAACTGAAACGAGCACAAAAGCTAGGTGTTAAAATAGCACCCCAGTGACATACAGGTGAATGGTCTGAGATGACCACACCCAAAAAGGTGGCTGGAGCCCTCCGGCTCCTCAGCAGGCGGTGCCACCAGCCCAGCTCCGGCCGCTCTGAAGTGGGCTCTCGTGACATCCACCTCGGCTCTGGCAGCCAGGTGCCTGCTGGTATGGTGCTCACTGTCTTCACACAGGGGCTGAAAGACTTCTGGCACCCCGACTTCTGCCGGGGACCTGTGGCACAGCACCCATTGTTTTGGCACAGGACCAGCCCGGGGACCATCCAGGCTGCGTGTTCCCTCAGGGGAGGCAGGCTGCAGGTTCAAGATCTGATAATGCCACTTACGAACTCTGAGCACATTTAGAATTAAATGGAAAAAGAAGCTACAGATTATCCTTCCGTAAACACTTCAGCAGCCTCCCCAGCCAGCCACTGGCTACAAATACAGGTGTTTTGCTGAGAGCAGGCTTTGGCTCTGGAACATCGTTAGAAAACTGCTGTGCTTTCCAGCTCATTTGGCCACAGCAACAGAGGCAGGTAACTAATGCCTCCAACTGTCACAGCCGAGTGAAATATTGTACAACTTGGACTCATCCAAGGCTGTCTTTGCTTTCCAGATTTGAAGGGATATGTTCCTTTGTCAATACAGTGTGCCAAAGGCATACCTGGAGACCCGAAGCCTGCCTTCTCCTCGGGGCTTCCAAGGCTCTCAAACATCTTTCAAAGAGAAATGAAAAATCTATCTAATAAATATGGAAAGAAACACTCTCACAAGGCTATTAAGTATAACAGCTAAAGAACTGGAGGGAGTGGGGTAGATTTTCAACACTTTTTTTTCCCCCCATAATAATGACCAGAATTTACACAATAGTCAGTCTCGCATGCAAATGCAAACATCACTATAATCCCTGTTAACAAAGCACACAGAAATTAAAGCAAGCTTAACTAAGCAGTGTTTGTGAATATTAATGAGCCTAAAAAGCTAAATCCAAGCTCTAAAAGTTTAAAAAAAGCAAAAAGAGGATTGTTTTCGAACTAATTTGTATTTAAAACTGAATGCTTTGCATGCTAAATGCAAGGAAAAGAATGAACTATCTTGCCCTAGAAAAGTATTAAAAAATGAATATAACAAAGATCTTTTAAAGTGTCCGGATATCTAGATATATTCAGCATTTAAGCTAATATACTGAGCGGTGCTCAAATGTCACTGGACAGTGGCTCGCTCCAAATCTCCACATTGCGTTTTCGTACAGAGATCAAAAGAACACATACTTTTTTTCCTTACTGTCAGAGCACCCAGCAGTAATGCTCTTCCACCTGACAAGTAAAAGCAACGCATTTGCCACCCACAGAAGTTTAGGACAAACGTGGAACGGCTTTCACATCTCTCACAGGCAGTTCAGGCTTGATTTTGTCAATGTTGTACATCCCTCACATCAAACTGAATGCTTTGAAATCCTACCAACTTCAGGGAGGAACGGAAAGCATGTCAGCTGGGATTCATCTAAGTCTTAAATGTTTGTAATGTAGACACCCATATCATCTATGCTGTCTTTACAGCTAGAGAAGAGAAACTAGTACTTTTATTCTGAATATCATCTCAGCAGCAGCATTCACGTAGATGTCTAGGTGAGATGAATCATCCTTGAGAACTACCTCTCCCTCTCCACTGACTCTAAAGGGAGCTGAGGACTCACTCCAGCACAGCTGTCTACGCTGCAGACATCTAAAAGCAAGTGAGATGAATCTCACCCTTCAAGTTTCGTGGTTCAGAAGCCCAACGCACCCTATCCATCCACTGAAATTTGGCCAAGAGATTAAACATACCAACTCATTTCTTACAGCAGTCATGTTCTTCCATGACAAGATTCCCTTCATTCAACTGTCTTGATCTAACATAGCTTTCTTAGCTTTATTTTGGATATATATATTTTTTAATATATATAATGTATATTTTAAGTTCATAACGATGCCAGATTAAATACTTCCCATTAAACTGAGAATTACTATTGGGAAGGATAGCAGAACAGCCTGACATCCTAACAACATATTTGCTTGCTGTATACTATGCTTAGAAACCTACAGTTAATGAGACAAAATCCATATACAGTGTAATATTGCTGAGTGGAAAACTGGACGGCAGAGGGAGAGATGAGAATCCCCGCAGCCTCATGAAGAAGTTATGGCATTGGAAGCTGGTAATTCTCTCTGCCAGATTTGAACACCAGACGTTACCAGGAGTGCTCAAGCGCCAGAGTGCAGGGAGCACTCAGGTTGAGACATGGGAATTCAGGGCCTTCACCTATTCACGCAGACACATATGACATTCCAGGGAGAAAAACATAAAAGGCAGTCACCAGACAACCTCAACAGTATTCTCATATCTCCTTATAAACATACTCCAAGTCCAAAGGGAAGCAAAATTCATTTTGAAGGGGCAAAGGACCCACACGGAGCTCTTCTGATTTTACTTTTCTCCTTCAATGGAAGGCAGCAACTCTACAGAATGGACTGTTGGTAAAAGTCATTGAAAAATATCCTAAGCCAGAAGGCTTCTGTGCGCTCCCCATCCCTCCTTTCCCTCCACCCATCCCCACCATATCACCAGCCCTTCTGCACTGATTACAGCAGCACCAACAGCTGCACTCTGCATCATTCAGCTTAAACAGAGATCAGTGGCTACTGAGTTCAAATGGTTCATTAGCCACTTGTGCTTGGACCCTGGAGATAAGAATCCACTCTCTAGAGCAGAACTGTATGAAAACAACAACAAAAAGTGATGAAATACATAATACAGTGAGCAGAGCAAGATGTTTCTGCCAAAGCCCTAATAAGAAAGATGCGGGGGGTAGAATTCCCACCCTTCCCCTGGAGAGACAAACACAGAAGAACTACGACCTTCAGGCTGGAATTTACCCCTTGCATTCATGCACAAATGGGCTAATAGGTTAGATCCCAGTCAGAATCACAGATGTGTGTATCCTAAACCACAACTGCTAACATGCTTGGCAGCCTGGGCAGCATTGGCATGAATAAGACATCCCTGCCAATTGGTCTCCAGTGCAAAGCAAGTGTGCACTATATAACACACTCCAATGTTGCTCTTGAATTCTGTTTTCCTGGTTCCACGGGAAAAGGGATGGATTTAAGAGCAGCAGCTTTGTCACAGCTTCGCCACCTCCTCCCATAGCACACAGCATCCAGCAACACCGTACCCAGATGCTTGAAGGTACACACGCTCAAAGCCCACACTTTTTTCAGTCCTGAAAAAAAGCAGCGACATTTGCCAAAGTTTCGGTTTAACTCATCCCAGGCTGTAAAGCCCCGTTCCCTGGAGGTACATATTGCTGTCTAATGAGCAACAGTCATGCACAATTACACTGTATGGCAGCAAATGGCTGAGGATTTTGAGAAAGCTGATTTGTTAGACTAATTCCTGGAGGTAAGAACTTTGGTAAGCAATGGCTCAAAACACAAGCTCAAAACCTCCTACGGGATGCTACAGCATATATTCTTCTGCTTGCTTTACCTGTCTCTTCTGGTCTACGCAGAGAAAGCCTGAGCAGCTTTCTGTCCCTGCTGCTGGCCCAGCTACAGTTCCAAATGCGTATCATTATTTCTCACAGGGATGATCCAGCATGAAGTTAGGACAAAGGAGAAAAACAACCCCACAGATTCTTATCACATAGCAGAGTCTAGAAAATTAGAGTGCATCGCTGACACAGGACGCACAGTTTCTCTGCCCTCTGAAGAATGCTTTCTTTCCCTGCGGGTACCCCTCTTGCATCTCATCCTATTCATCCTCACCTTCGAAATGTCTTCAAAATGTCAGTGCATGCCTACAAGAAACTTTCTGGCCCTTGAACTAAACCCATCTTAATATCTGGGTCTCATTTTAATCCTACAGGGCTTCTGAACTCTTTCCTTTACACCCATTAAGAGCTATCTCAATTCAAGAACACCCTTCAGTAAGGCGAGAGGGAAAGGGAACAAGAAACCCCCTTAGCAAGCCCAGGAGCATAGACTGCTGTAATTGATACAGGAGGGAGATGAAACCATAATTAATCCATTCGGGAGATGGGGATCTCAAACCCTTTTTTGGGGAAGGGGAGGGAGGGAACACCTGCTTATGCTCACTTAACAAACAAGCAAAATCTAATTGCTTCAGAGTGCCAGCAAAAATCCGTCCAGGGAATACATCCTCTTATCTAATGCCACCTGCAGCAGGACCGCGCCACTCTGAATCCTAGCCAAGATCAAAGAGCATCTGTGCATCGCATTACTGTATTTCCTCCTCCCCTCTCCGTGCTCCATGAAACCGGTTTGCATTTCTGCTCGCTCCGTCTGCTGAATCGGTACTTTTCATTGCGAGACGCTCCCACTTCTCCCCTTCCTCCCTACGCGCCGCGATGCAGCGCCCGCCACGTCCATCACCATGGGGAGCAGTGGGAAGTGACAGCCTCAGAGAGCAGCAGCTCGGGGCGAGCTGGGCTCCTTACGCAGCGCTGCTGCCAGGCCGCCTGGCTGTCAGCATTCAGAGCAGCGCCTGCAACCCGAGCACGCCCGCTTCCTGCTCGCTACTGATACGTGAATATAAAGTTTGCTCCTTTTCCAGTAATGTTTACAAGAGAAGTATTAGTAAGGCGGTTTGTGTTAATTTTTTTTTTTTTAAACCAACAGGCCCATGAAGAATTCAGAACACAGCACAAGGAAGCAGCCGATGGCATTCGTTACTGAACCACATCAGACCTAACACCTCCAACAGGATGCAGGCACCACCGAGAAACACCATACAGCAGAAAGCTTATAACAACATGCGTCGTATCTGTTAGGCATGGGTTCAAAGTTCCCTGCTTTGAGCCTCTTTCATTAAGAGGCATCTGCATTGGTGGGAGCTGAATGCGCACAGCAGCCGGCAGCCTTCGAGCACTGACCTCTGTCAAGAAGCTCCGACACGAGCATCCTCAGCCCAGCTCTTGCCGAAAGCAGAGCTACAGCACTGGCAGCCAGCAGTGACCCCACCTCGTAGAGCCCCGTCTCTAATTGTGTCTCTGTAGGTATCTACTTACCAGAAGCTACAGCAGAGAAACGACTCTAAAAATTATTAGCTGCCAAGCACAGCACAAAGACCTCCTGTGTGCTGGAAGAGAGACTGCGTCCTCCGCATCTTTGGTTGGCTTAAGGTAAAAATTAAATATCTCTTTGGAAGCTGTTTTAACATTTCCAGTCTCCACAGTCAGCTGGAAATCGGCAGTTTTACTTGCAACGTATTGGGCTTACGTGTCAGCACTGGCTTTGCAGTTTATTTGCCAACACCAAAACACTCAACATCTTTCAATGTAGCATGGCAGCGGGTGGCAGCACTAGCAGAGGACAAACCCACCATTTCGGCCCGTGGCAATTAACAGCACAGGACTACCAACACCCCCTGGCCCCACTGCCCAAGGGAGCCTGCACCTCGGCCTGTTCGGAGCAAAACCCCACGGGGGCATCGTGCGCTGCTCACGGACGGGGCAGGCGATGGCTGATCAGGGAAGGTTAGATTATGCTAACAGCAGCTGAAAAAGCACTTTTGTGGGTAGATCAGACTGTTCAGAACAGGCTGAAAAACTTTAAATACAGAGAGGATTGTATTGTTACAGACATTAGGACTTAGAGTTGCATCTAAGACCCTCCGAGAAATGTTTGCTGTACACTAGGAATCCCCTGGCATCCTCCTGAGACCCTTCCCTAGAGCCATCAGCACAACAGCGCGTCACCACATGGCACAAGCCAGAACCCCTGGTTCCCAGAACCCACACAGCAGATAATGGTCACCCAGGACACTGAAGCGGGGTGTGAGATCTGCAGCACAACTTACAGGTGTGGGCTTGGTTCAGCCGGCAGTTTACAGGCCCGCAAACCTCCTTCCTAGGACAGCCACTTTGTTGGGTGTGGGAACAAGGCTGGTGCCTCACAGCGAGAAAAGGAGTGGCTGCAAGCAGTGGCAAGGAGAGGGGGGAGAGGCTTTCATCTGTGCTCACCTGAGCAGGGAAGTGAAGGAGGCTGCAGGAAGATGCACCCATGTGTCACCTGCTGGGCAGGGGCAGCACTGGCACTGCTACCAGGCCACGTAAGGCACGCTCAGCTTTCTATCCATTTTGTGAAAGGCCTTTTAGTCCTGTAAGTGCAAGTTTGTACATACTTCATTCATTTGCCATCCCCAGTGGGTTTCATATTACTTTAAATGTTTATACAGCGCTTTGAAGATGTAAAGTACCAAAAGTGACAAGTACTTTCATTAGATACCAAAGAGCTAGCTATAACTTCTGGAGAATAAGTGGATCCATCAGCTGAAATAATTGGTTGCACTGAACACTGTGACAAAGTAGAATGTTATAAGTGTCATTTTTTTCTACTGTACACACACAGCAAAGCACAGAATCATTCAGATTCGCTTTTGGATGAAACACATCACAACAGGGTTATTTTCCCAAAGAATTACCTTGCTATTTTGGGGAGGAGCATTGTCCTTCTCTGAAGAATCAAATGTTGGGCAAGGCTAGAAATAAGACATTGAAGATGACAGACAACTGCTATAAACTGTTACAGCAAATACAAGGTCTTTGCTTCAATCCTGCTTTACCAAAGTTAGACTCTGCTGACTCTGCTATTTGTGGCTTCAGAAGCATACAGGTTAATGTGCAACTGAGAGAGCACGTGGAAAAATATGAAGAGCAGAATGACCTGTGATACAAGGGGCACGTTTACTGAGCTACAATTTCAATGTTTCTTTAGTACACATACCAAATACGCATGTTTTTCTGCAGTAGAAATACGCCCTGGAATGCTGATTCTTTGGATTTCAATATAACATTCAAAATTACTTTGGAAACTGCTTTTTCCTCCTCCCCACGTTACTCAGATTCTGGAAGAAGATTCCCATTTTACAAGCCTTCATCAAAATGGTTGCTGTTGTGTACTGCCAACTGTACTGGTAAGGTGGGAATAGACCCATTAGCTTCCAAGTATCTGTGCCACAGCCTCTAAATGCCAAGACAAAGAAAATAAACAGAAAACAATAGGCAGCAGATCAGCACTGCCACCACTAATTAAGCTAAAAATATGCCACCATGGAAATAAAGGAAAAAACAGTCAGTGGGAAAGATGTTGACATAGCAGCAGAGCGCAGCTCCAGCTGCTTGGGCACATCTGGCAAATAAAAATGAGTCTGCCACTGACTTATTTATCCCAGTGAAGGACAAAAAAATCCCCAGGAACTGATTTTGTGTGAAGTAGCTATATAATATATGGGCAACAATCTACAGATGTCCAGGCCCAATTCAGGACACCATTGAAAAGTTTACCCCGTCACCAAGGGTAACAGCCTATGGACACAGCTGAGGGGAAAACCAAAAAATAGCACACGAGTGTCTGAGTGTCATGGGAGGGGAAATACCTGCCTTTTTCCCTGCAGAGACTGAGACATTCACAGGCAAAACAGCTGTTGCCCTGTGGTTAGACAGAAGATGGAGCAGTGGCAGAACACAGCTGGTGAGAATCGACCCTAGAGAGGCCAGGGTGGAGGGAGCCTCACACCCTCCTACTACAGAAGGACAGGAAGAAGGAAGAAATTCTACCCAGCAGCCATATGACAAATATTTGAATTGGTTACAAAAGCAACAAAAAATCTGTGCGCGCACATGAGAATGCTTTCTGCAGCAGGTCCCACCTCACCCGTGTGAGCGTGCAACATGAGTGCATCTCTTACCTCAAGAGTCCCCTGTTATCATGGTCCTCTTATCATGGAGATTTGGGGTAAGATGCATGGAAACGATCATTACACTAGCACAGGCACATCTTCTAATCTACTCTGTGTTTGCAATGCATAAGCTGTGTTCACAAATGGAATTGAAGTTTCCCTCTTATTTTCCAAGTAGCAAGATACTGACCCATTTTCTGCCAACTCAGGCTGAGCATCGCAAGACAGCAACTGGACACATTTGCAGCATCAAGGCCACACCAGGCAGTAATGCTCCAGTATGGACATGTGCTGCTTCTGCCATTTCTGGACATTTTCTCAAGTTAAATTTGGCAGGTCAGAGCTGCAAACCTCTCTTCTCCTACTGCAAAGGGCAATCAGAGCCTCCTGAGCAGCTGGGGAAGCAAGGATTAATAACCCTTTCTCAGAGATGCTTTACAAATCCATGAAATGCAAGAGAAGTTATCATGGGCCTTGCAGTGAAAAATAGGGATTGGAGGATTTCCCTCCTCCCCCAGATTCTGAGCAGTTATTTTAAGAAATTCCTCCTTAGATATCCCCACGTTCTGATTAAGAAGTTAGGGCTGGGTAATTTTGTTTAGATTGGTTATATTGTGTCCTCATCCTAATTCTCCCCATAAACTGAAAATAACATTTTGGGAATCTGAGCAGCTCTGCTAATAACAGCTCATAAAGATTACTGAGATCATGCATCCAAATCTCTTAGCAATGTCACAGCCCTAAAACACCCAGGTTTATTTACACAGTGCTTTTAAAGAAGATAGAAATTTAAATTTTGATTATTTGAGATGTAATTGATCTTTTAATGTAAATACTAAAATAAAAAGATCTGGGAAATATTACCTTTGGGGGGGGGAGACAACAAAGCAGTAGTTCTGTGGGGAATTCTTCCCACCTTCCTGAAGTCGGAGCTCCAGCTTTACAGCCACTTAGTGTTACAGCATTTAAAAAGCCTTTGATTCACACAAATTGGCACCAGGCTTTCAACTACCTGTGACGGCGACCCTCAGGTACCTGCGTTTTAATGTTAGCATGCTAACTCCCACAGCTTGATTTAAATCTGTTTCCAGATTTGAACAATTTGACAAAAATCATACTCGTACAGCACTTCCAGGAGACAGTCAGCAGGAAGGAGCTGCGAGGTCACGGCAGCAGGAGGGTGTTTGGTGTCCGTACTGACCCAGGAACAAACTACCAGAGCAGTTTGGCAGACCAGGTGCTGTGGTTTAACGCACTAAGAGCTCTCCTGCATCTCAGAGGGTTTGGACAGCCTAGATCAAAGGAAAGTTGTCAACACACACTTTAGAGATGCAGGAGTATCATTTCAGTCCTGTGCCAACAGCAGGGTAAAAGATCAAGGAGCAGCAAGAAGTCTGAAAGCCTGTGAACTTGACAACAGCTAAGTGAAAAATTGTCCTGGTTTTGTCTGGGACAGAGTTAGTCTTCTTCCTAGTAGTTAGTACAGTGCTGTGTTTTGGATTTAGGGTGAGAATAATGCTGATAACACACCAATATTGCAGAGCAGTGCTTGCACGGAGCCCAGGGCTTCCCAGCTCCTCATGCTGCCCTGCCAGCGAGCGGAGGGGGCACAAGGGGCTGGGGGTGGCACAGGCAGGGCAGCTGGCCCAGATGGCCCAAGGGACATCCCATGCCACAGGGCACTGTGGGGAACAATAAAACTGGGCGAGTTGGCCAGGGGTGGAGGTTACTGCTTGGGGACTGCCTGGGCATCAGTCAGCTGGTAGGGGACAACTGCATTGTGCATCACTTGTTTTGTGGTTTTATTGCTGTTTTCCCTTCCTTTTATGTCTTATTAAGCTGCCTTTATCTCAACCCATGAGTTTTACCTTTTTCCAATCCTCTCCCCCATCCCAGTGAGGGGGCACAGAATAGCTGTGTGCTGCTTAGCCACCTGCCAGGCTAAACCCCCACTAAAATCCAGACAGACAGGAAGGTGAAGTTCCCCAAACACTGCTGCAAGACACAGCTCAGGGTGGTGCCTTTATCAGGCACTAGTGCTCCAGCTCTGCCTGCACAACAAAGCCGGAAGAGACACTGCAATGTTCCAGTGATCAACATTTTGAGACTGCAAACCATCGAGAGAAAAAGGGCTGAAGCACGTGCACTGCACGCAATACGGACGGACTGGGTGACTACGGAGAAGTCATTTGAATCTCACTCGCCTGCACATGCCTCTGCATGGCTGGATGTTCACAAGTTTCAGCACTTGTGCTTTCAACTATTCAGTTCCCATTTTCTCCAAGATTAAGGTAGTAAAAGCCTATTTTGAAAAACCTACATCACAGAGGAACTTCAATGCTATGCTCAGGATATTCCTGATCACTTTTTAAGACAAACATTGACTGCCAGGATCAGGGCTGCTTCCAGTTTTTACTTTAGTTTGCAATTACAGCAGTAATCTCCACTCTTGCAGATTTTGTTATCAAGGAATAATACTAACAACCCCACCTGAAATAATCAAAAATAGATGTTCAACAGATCTGATAGGCCATCAGTGCTATGTTTCATATATATTCCAGATTTGGCTATGTACAATTATTATAGCAAACCTGGAATATATTCTCAAGGGAAAACACTTTGACTTTCAGTCCTTTCCCACTCTCCCACAACATAAAATCTATTTCCAGCCTTTCCAGATCTCTCCATCACCCTAAGGAACCTTTGGTGCACAGTGCTTTGTCTCTAGGCATCCAGAGCCCCAGGCTACTGAAAATACATCACAGCGAGCTGCTGACGAAGGACGCGCATCTTGACTACAAAGTCTGACCCACATGCTCCCTGGGCAAGGCACCATCTCCCACCTCCCCACACTTCAACAGAGCTCCTTGCCTCAGCATTGGACCTCCAGCCACATCCACAACCTAGATAACCCTCCTGCCTTGTGTCCTCTCCACGCAGACACCGGCCACCTCCTCTGATGCGCCACGCACACCCCAACTCCTTCAAGGCCTTTTGTGTCACTGACTCTTTGCATTCTTCGTAGGTCCAAAGGATGAGAGACTCAGAGTTGGAATTGCTCAGCCTGGAGAAGAGAAGGTCCGGGGGAAACTCACCCATTGACACAACTACCTGATGGGAGGGAATAAAGACAACAGACCCAACTTCTCAGTGGTGCCCAGTCAAAGGACAAGAGGCAACAGGAACAAGTTAAAATACAGTAAACACCATTTAAGCATAATATCCTTTTTTTTTCAGTCAAACGATCTAATACAACCTCTCTGGGCAACTTGTGCCAGTGGAGCTTCCATCCTTGCAGAAGCTTCAAAGCAGACAACCTGCTCTAGTTGACACTGCTTTGAGGAGGGAGTTTGGACTGCATTTCCAGAGATGCCATCCAAACTCAACAATTCTGCAGTTTAATAATGTATGGAAAGGGAAAGGTCCTCACACCTCTCAGGAACCAGCTCCTCTGACCTCAATCCCTAAAATCCAAAGGAAAGTATTCAAGATGCCTTTAAGATGTACTGGGCTCCAAAAATGAGCTGTTCTCACTACTTCACCATAACTCCAAGCTCCTCTCTGTCTTTCAGCACCCCGTCCTTCTGAACCCCAGTGCCTTCCATGTAACACCTGTGTGGGAAGCAGTAAGTATTTTCCACTCAAATTCATTTGTCCTTTGGCTTCATTTTCAAAATCACTTTCCCAAATCTACAGTGAATGTCACATGTTAATGAAATAATCCTCCAGAAACTGAAAGCAGCAACACAAACATGAGCATCTTTATGATTTTTGCTGTTGTTTAGGGAGACTCTCAGGAGAAGAGCCATGGTTTAGTGGCTCCAAATTTAGCTCTCTAGTGTCTCCTCACAAATCTAAAAGCTTCTAGACAGCCTGCAGAAGTATATGGATTTCACAATGCCCACACTGGCCATTAAAAGGAAAGTTCTCAGAACTGCAAGTAGAATATAGAGCAGGCACTCCACTATATCTAAAGATTCAATTTCACAATGGCAGCTGGTGATGCGCTAGCAAAGGAGGGAATTCAGACATTACAGCACTCTCCAAGCAAGCACAAGATTGTATCAGGCTCTTCTTCCTACGGGGAGTTCAGAGCTCACTGAATTTGCTGCAAATAGCAGTGGCTAGCCCAGCCTTCTTCCAGCTAATCCAGGAAAACAATCTGAGAACTGCAACAAGAAGCTTCCCATGGTCCATTACAGACATATTTCAACTTGGTACCATGTCTGAGCTAAATGCACAGTACAGTTCAGGCTACAGGGTTCATTCAGCCTATGACCCCTTCTGACGGATGGCTTCTGCTAGTTGTTACGACATGGCCACTTGTCTGCATTAGGTTTCCATGTTAAAGGAAAAATGTCTTGCTCACTACTCCAGCGGGCTTTTGTTTTTCTTGAAGGAAAAGCAGCAACAGAAGTCATCTGAAACTCCTTGGCCAGAGCTTTAATAGACTTTTACCTGCTGTGTATCAGGCACAGAAGGCAACCCAAGGCACATACTTCTAAGAGGTTAGAAAAGCATAGTGTGTCTGCGACTCAGAGCAGCTATCCATCTGTAGTAACAGGAACAAGAGAGAATTAGTGTGGAACGCACTCAAAAAAGCAAAGAACCCATTTATGAAGAGAGGTAAAATCACAGGTCACATTTGAAATGGGTGTACACCAGAGCAGTATAGCACTGAACAGGTGCATTTATTTTTTAAGTCAGAATATATGAGTCAATAAATCATTTCTACATAGGCCACAAGACAGCTGTCAGATGGCCGTGACTTTCAGAGGTTACTGATCGAGCCTACAATCGGAACTGCAACTTTAAATTTAAGGGACAAAAGCCTGAACATCCCATTCAAAGCAACACTGCACACCAAGCAGCTGCAGGAGCAGTAGCAACACACTTAATTTACATCCTTTATGATCCATATCAGTCACTTCAGAGAGGCTGAGATAATTGGCACTTTTTCCAGCCTTTCCAGTAAAAGCCTCATCCCAAACTTCATCATGCCCAGTAAATGGCAGCGTCACAAGATGTTGGCAGAGAAGAGAGCATGCCCGTATGGGCTCAATCTATCCACATTATCCGTCTGTCCCTGTGTATGTCCATCTGTCCCTGCTGACCTCATTGTCAGGTACCAACCTGACCGAGGGTTTCAGGCGTTCCTGTTCACTCAGGGACCCAGAGGAAGCTCTGAACAGGTCTGCTCTCTAATCTGCCTTGTATTAACTTCAGGAAATGCAATGCTGCTACCAGTGCAATGAATATATCAGCTGCTGAAATGCCCAGACAACAGCAATATTCTGACCCACCCTGACCTTGCTCTGCTACTTACTGCCCAAGTCAGCCAAAAAAAGTTGGAGGGTTGTTTTTAAAAATCTATTATTGCAGAATACTGCTTGAAAGTTTGAAAGACAACTTATTTCCACTTTTCGCTCAGTAAATATCATTTCCCTTACATAACCAGAGAATTGTAGTTGTTTTGTGTTTTTTTAAAGCAAAGGTCAGGATGAAGCTGGCACGAGTACTGCTACTGGCTTACAGAGGGGAATAAAACTAAGACCACGTCAAGTACTTTTCAAATTCCACCCTAAACTGACAGACTGAAGGAAAAGATGATGAAACCTGGCTTTGAGCATTACTGTCTTTTCTATTTCTATGATAGAAGCAAGTGTCTGCAGAAAGATTAGGACATTAGCATTCCAGGGAGTTAAGTACTATTATTCACACTTTACAAACGAAGAAAGCAGCAGCGATTTAAGCAGCAGCGATTTGCCCCTAAGACAGACAAGGGCTGAACTGAAGACCCTACCCACAGCCTCGCCATCTGGTGTTCTCTTATCTGCTAGACAATGATAGGCTTTTAGGATAGCACCACCAAAAGGATAATGCAATCTGGATCTCTTCTGGTCTTGCTAGATTTATCAAAGAGGAAATAGATCTACATTGGAAAGCACGCATTGATTGTTGCCTCCAAGTCCCAAATTAGATGGAGAATTTCTCATCTGGATAAAGTGAAAACAGTCTTATCTTAACATTTCTCTATAATGAACAGAAGGATCAAAGATACCAGAGCTTTTTGCCAGGCTATAATAGAAGTTGAGTGGAATTCAGAATTTCTGGGCCAGGGGAGATTCAAACATTAAAATATCTCTTTGCATCCCAAATCAGGGTAAGGAGTTGAATTCTTTTAACCACTAAAATAGCAATTGTCATTTTGATGAAAAAGGTTCTCAAAACAGAATTTGACATTTTGGTATTTCGGCAATGCTTTTTTTCAATTCGCAAAACCACAAGGCACCGTGATACTATGTCACGTTTCCTACTGCAACAGAGCTCATCTCCTCACAGGCTGGCACCAGCATTGCTTCCACGGACACACTGCTGCGGCACCGGTAGTGCACTGGAAGCCTGCAACGTTATTACAGCAGATGAAGTTCAAGCCTTTCATCCGTAAGCCGATCTCTCAGCAGCTTTGCAAGATGGTAGATGGTAAGGTTCGATGGTAACGTACGTGTTCACAGCAAAAATAAAGCCACAGAGTTTTTCCGGTTCAAAAGGAAAACACTGGAAGACAGGTCAGACATCTTCATCTAAATGCCAATATTCTCCATACAGTGCTTGAAACGAAGTGTTCTCAGTTGTCTTAATTATTGTTGTCTGTTTGCTTAAGGGAGAGGGGGAAGAGTTTCTCCTTTGTTTAAAGATTCTGGGGCTTAAGACTTCCACAGGGAAGCTGACTTTACATATTAAACCTTCTACATTAAAATAATTATAACAACTCCTAAAAACCAACAGAACACAAAATTGCAAGGTTTGAGACACGGCACAATGCTACGTAGCTTCTCCAGCCAACAACAACAACAAAAAAAAAAAGGAGATCCAAAAGCAAAATTTTAAGGTTTTCTATTTCTCGGGGGCACCAGTCATCTTTTTTTCCACCCCAGTGGCACATTTGTATCCTGAAGCAGATTTCCTTAGCACCACAGTCCAGCACTGTCCTAGTAGTTGTTATTCCTCAACATTTAAACAAAGGCGGATGGCAAGTGCCACCGTTTTAGGCCAGGGCAAGAAAAGGAACGTGACAACCTGCCGAGTAAGATACAGAGCTCACTTTCTCCTCCCTAATGGTTCAAGTAGGTGAGATGAAGATGACCAGATGAGTAGGGTTTGTAACATGAAGAGGACCATGGGGCTGGTGAACAGGTGCCTGAAGCTGGTAGGAGGGAAGCAGGGGCCAGCAGCTGCCTCTTCTGATCACCACCAGAAAGCACCGCAGCTCATCCACACCAACGAGCCCAGCAATAAGCAAAGCACCTACAGCCATGTACTAGGAAAACTAACAAGACAGGCAAGCCTTGGTGAAAACCCCTTGATTTTAATAATTAGCTGTAAACGAGCACACAGTTACATGAGCTTAACATAGAACAGAAGCAAAATAGACCAGCATTGGCCTGATTTGCTCAAAATCTCACCCACTCATGTCTTTGTTCATGCATGTGCTACCAAACATGCTGTGAGTTACTGAATACAGCCTTTGGACAAAGCTGGAGAATACCTTTTGACAACACAGCTACCCGAGGTGCTTCCTGCAAAGAACCAGCGGGAATCAATCTTCAGGTCTTTACCCTACTTATCTATGAGCAACAAAACCACCACAAACGATCCATGACTAATTCCTCCCAGTAAACGAAGAGAGGATTAAAACTATCCTTACTTAACACTTTGGGATCAACCCATTGTTCAGGTGCCTTTTTGTAGAAGCTACCGAGGCACAGACTGCTACAGGCGAGGGGCTGAGGACGTCCCCACGCAGCTCCGTGGCCGTGTGCCCACCCATGGCCAGCCCCGCAGCAGCGAGGACAGAGATGAGCAGCCCCTGGGGCTGCGCTCCCGTTTCTTCTCAACCCACCGCTGAGCTCCCCACATACTCCTCATTTCTTCCTTAATTACTACAAGTAATTTTTATTAATATACTTTGCAGCACCATTAACGGTTACCTGAGGCTGAACATTAAAAAATGATGAGGCAATATAATCTTAATGGTATTAATTAATAGAAGCATGGCTTTAAAGTTTCACAGATCTAGCCAAAGCACACTTTTCTGAGGTAGCGTCTGACAACGCACAGGAGCGAAAGCTATAAAAGCAGAGACTAGAGTGGGTAGAGTAGGAAAGGAATTAAAAACAAGACAACTCTTCCCCAGGCATCGCTGTTACAAAACACAGCACTTTGTCCAACACCCTTTCACGCTGTTGTCAGTGAAGACAACTACAGACGTAAGAACCACTGGAAAGAGAGCAGTAATGTCCTTTCCTAGGATGTTTTTTCCCTCCTTTGTTGCAGTCTAAGCACAGAAGCAATCAGCAAGCCCTCTCTTAGCATCACTGCGATAGACAAAGATGTGTTATGACCACTAATGGGACAGCAGTGGTAAAGGCCTCCATAGCCACACAAGTGAACAGCTGCTGCAGTCAGTGAAGGGTGGCAGAGCAAAACACAAGGTGTTTGTTCCTCCAGTGACACATCCTAAAGTTAACCCACATAGCACCCCCTCTCAGAATAGAAAAGCCAGAATTATCAGTCCTCAGCACAGGTTTTTAGTTTTTAAAATAAGTCAGTGATCTAATTTATGACTTCCATGAGTAAAATCAAAAAAAATATCTGGCACGAAAACTCTACATTAGAGATTTGTATTCCTGGGTTTCTCCCTCTGCCTCTCAGATTGAGCAGGAGGATTAAAAAGGTAAAAAGCAAGCTTGCTTTAATCCCAACTCTGAGTTCATCAACTCCTCATTCAGAAAGAAATCCATGAACTGTAGGCACCACCGGTGCAATTTCCAGCAGCACCAAGCAAACAGCTCCAGTTACAGCTGTGAGGATCTACAGCTGCTCAGCACCACTGAAAAAAATAATTCTTGTAACAATAACAACGTACAGCAGTCAAATCACTCAATAGTTGTTATAAATTATATTGTCAGCTGAAGACTGATATATTTACTCTGCAGTGGTACTGTAATTATCTAGAAAGCGCCCTGCCTTCGCCTTGTAAGTACCATGTGCAGTAATTAATTTTTCCTCTGCATTCAGACATTTGAAAGTATTATGTAAATCACAAGGTATTTGCTACCTGTATTTAAAAAAAGATATTCACTATCACACTCTTGAAAACACCTAAAAATAACATTAAAGTCACATGAACATAGAAATAAGATGTCCTTCTTACAACTTTGAGCTGTTTTAGGAAAAAACAAGCCTAACATTGAGTAACACCCTGAAATGTATCCCTAGTTTCCCAATGACTAAGCATCACCAGTAACTTCTCATCACAGCCAAGAGGCTCAGAAACTTGGTACACAAGTAACCAGGCAAAGGGAAGCACTAGTCAATTTGAGAAACTCCAAAGCTGTGCCTGTGCACCCCACAGGACCACGCACGCTCACGTGCAGGTGCTGCACCTTTCTGCTGCGGACACACAGAACAGACAAAAAGTAGCCCCAGAGCAAGAAAATAATTTGTGGTATCATCCTTGAAGCAACAGATGTAAGCCTCTCAACTTCACCCACATCCCAGGGTTCAATCTCACCTTCCTACATTCCAGACATCACAGCCTCAGTTCAGAATTTGCCTTAGAAAAAGGCTTTTTTCTACTTCCTTGGAAGAGATTTACTTCTTGGCTTTACCATTTCTGAAGATATAAATACTAGAGGTTAAGTCCTGGAAATACCTAGAAAAATCCTAGGAAATAAATACCTAGGAAATCAAAGCAGATCTTTAGCTGTACAAGATTTAGTCCCCGTCAGCTGTGTCCTTTCCCCTCTGCTGTGTCCTAAGGATCTTAACCCTGAGCCGCACAAAGATCTCCTCCATCATATAGATATGCAATTAATTCCTCTATAGCTGAAGCAGGTGAATGTAAATCAGCAGTAAAGGTATTTCAAGAGTTCTGGGATTCCCCAGCTCCTGCAGCTGCAACAGAAGTGGCAGGTAGAGGGGAAGAGACTACAAATGAGATGAGAACTTGACATAACTCATCAGACCCAAGGGCCAGCACAGACCAAGTGCCTCTGACTCATGGGTTTGTCCTTATAGTGTGCAGCCATTGCTTCTTCGTTGTCTACTGCAAAAGGAAGACCTGTAAGATCACAGTGTTTGCAAGGACTCCACTCAAGATTCATCTACGTGGCTACACTTCACTGCAATTATCAACAAAACAATAAAGCCCCCAAGCTGTTTTCTCTTCCTCCTTTTCAAGGGCTCCGCATTTGAATTTTCAGGCTAATATAAGAATACTATACTAGTCACATCATGTTTTTATTGTCATCTGCAACTGGCTCCTGCAGGACCGGTCTTGTGTTTCTTACTCTGGAGTAGATCCTGATCTTCCAGGAAACGCCTTAGTAAAGGCTGCAGGAGGCTTCCATTGGGATTTATTCAACTAGGAGAGGAATTTCTTTTTCAGAAAAAAAGATGTAGCTTTTTTTTTTTTTGACAACGTACAGCTTAATTGGAAATACAGAATAAATTAGGACAAAAAGCCCAGGGATGTTTAAGGCAAAAATAGGCTTTAGCAGCTTTGCATACTTGACTATGAAGTAGAGACAAATTAACCGATAATCTTCTGTGCTAAATTTATACAGGAGACAAGCTGTTTTACAGAGAATTCTCTAGTGGTCTTTAAACAAAAAAAGAAAGAAGTTAGCATTTTACCTGACCAAAGTTATTTCCTACTTAAATAATTGTGATTATCTGTCTCCACATTCTTTACTCCTTTTGTGGTAATTTACAGAGTGTCCCTGCTTTAGGAGCTGCACAGCACTTGCAAGGTCAGAACAACTTAATGCAGTGCTGTAAATGCTTGATAGAGAATTTTTACAGTTACAGCCATTTAACAAAATCCAACAAAACAAGAAATAAGAATAATAAATAGATGTGTTGGACATTAATATGCAAGCTTTCCTAAATCTTTCAGTCCAGCCTCCTGGCCTTGATCTGCATAGAACATGAGGTTTCTATAGCTTAGAAAGAGATCAAATACACTTCTGATAAACACACTCATAGAAATGCTATTTATAAAATAAAAAAAACCACCACCGTACAACTTCAGCACACGAGGACTATAGCCCCATCTTTGTTTTCTCTGAAAGACCATGAAACTGTTCTTATTGTGCAATATTTTCCTCATTTCCCCTTTCCAGAGTCATAATGAGAAGCCCTTGGGCACAGAACACTGGCCCCCCAGGCAGGACAGGCCTCCCCCTGCAGCACTTCATCTGGCCGGTCATGGCTGGCCAAGAAGCTGCTTCCACAACAGCACCTGTTTGTCCATCCTCTTCTTATTAAAGCACTGCCACCATTTACCAAATAACACAGGAAAAGACCTGCAGCAGGTAGTCTCCAAACCAACACCTCCAGCATGCCGCTGGCCATGGCCTGCGCTCCACACAGCCTCTCCAAGGCAGCAAACATGGCCACCTGAAATAAATCAAGTTCTGAGGAGACCCCATTAGCATTCCAGACATCCTCCTGTGACAGCACCACTGGGGATTGAACCAGAGAGAAACAGAAGTCTTAGATGTGGAGCCGAAGACTCAGCTGGAAAAGCTGGGACATACTCACGCATTGTGACAGGCTGACCAGGGGGTTACACTCCCCCTTTTGAAGAACTTGCCTGCTAAGTTTTCCTCAGAATGGCTTTGCTTTCCGAGCAGATGCATCCTGACACAAAAGTCCCTTTGATGTGTCAGGATCTACTGAACATTAACAACCTGATTACAGCAGAGAAATCCCTTTATGAATTCCCCTAAGACGGAAAGATTTTCTTGTTCAGAAATATTTACTTCCACTCAAAACTATTTCTAACACAAGCTATCTGAACGCATCCAGAAAAAAAACACGTACGTTCCCATCAGAACATGCATTTTTTAATCCCTTCCTTCTCTACCTTGGTCATCCCACCAGGAACAAGACCTGGCCACAGGCTGACAGTCAGTTTTGGAAGATGTCACTTGCCAAAGCAGCGCAGAGACAAAAGCAGGCCCCGAGGGACACAAAGATCACCCCATGCTTGTCAATATGGCAGCTCACAAGGTCTGCAATTCACCCACTTGCTCCCCCAAGCTTTGGTAGCACTAGTTTAGCACCAAAAGTTTGTTACACTCCTCCGATTTGTTGGCTGATGCTGAAGTTGAAGAACTGATGCTAGACTTGCTTTTGTCACAAGGTTACCACAGACCTTGACTTTTCTCACTAAGGAAAATGAGTTTGTCATCCATTAGTGGCTGTTATTACTGAGACTTCCTATGGCCTCCTGATACAGATGTCTTTGATTTTGAAGGAAAATCATAACAGGCACTGGTAATATTCTGAGAACAACAGTAGTGGTGGGGAAGCAAAAAGACTACATTAAGTTATTTTGGCTGTAAACTCAGCAGAGCCCAATCTCAGAATTATTATGGTCTGTTCCAGTTTTAAAGTTCAGGTTTAAATGGATATGAGATTAACCATCCATGGGCTCAAGTTGCTGCTATGAATTCCACTTTTGCACAGCTCTAATGATTCCAAAATTTGCCTGGGTATAAAAGCAACCAAAAAAAACCGACCAAAAAAACCCCACAGCCTCCCTCCTCACAAATTCTTGAGCTTCCAGAGATACAACAGCCCTGTGATAGTATAACCACATATTCCTCTGCTAACCTCCAAGTTTCTAGAAGAAATCTTTTGGACTTGGCTTTCTGTTCACCCTATGAGCACTATTTTCTTTTCTTTCTCTCCCCTCCTCAGCACATTGCAAATAGCCTCCCTTTCTTATCCTACATAGGTTCCCATAGAAATAAACCAAAAGACACCTAGCCTGAACCCACACTGGAAGCCCAAAGTCTGGAATAACCCCTTCACCTAGGGCTGTGGCACCTTCTAGTCCTTTGCAGACAGAACCATCAATTAGAGCTTGAGTTTTAATACTACCATTGATTTTATCAGTGTTTAACACCTGCCTCGCACTCAATGACCACAGCTGTACCAAGAACCCATAAAAAATTCAAGGGGCTGCCAGCCACTCTTTATTAGAGCACAAGGTAAGCCCACATTTCCTGAGTAAAATCCCTGTTGAATAATTTAGCTGCTTTGCAGTTATGATCACAGATACGTGGCTACACACAGCGCATGCAGAATGTACAGCAGTATTTGCTATAGAGCGATTTTATAAGTTTAGGATTTTAGAGTCTACACATGTATAGATGATCAACTCAAACTTTAAACACAGATTGCAAGTACACTTTGCACCATTACTATAACATTCACAAATCTATAATTGGAAAGAAAACTATAGTTACTTTTTTATGCTTACAGTCTTAAATGAAAGGATTTTCAATAAAAAACAAGGTTATAAGCTTTTAAGGCAAGGGAAGCAGAAACAAATCCCTGCCAAGTAGCTATAAGCAAATACAAAGTACAGTTAAACCTTGGCAATGCAGGAGTTGCTTCTGGTCGCAAGGGCACGTACACCTAAAAACCGCCAATGCTCGCGGGAACGACCCGCACGAGCCACTGGGCAGAACACGCAGCACTCCAGTAAGGTGCAGCTGCACGCCAGGGCCTAGAAGGAGCCCCCTGGCTGTTCTCACAGCCCAGGAGCTGCAGCAGGAGCCGCGGCTGCCAGCGCCCAGCCACAACAATCCCGGCTTTCAGCGGCCAGAGCCAGGAACACAGCGCCACTGTGCCGGGAGGGAACACTGGGGCTCTGAGGGCACCACGCATCCAGCCTCATCCTGATGCGAGGCTCAACTCCAGGCAACACAACTGGGTGCTAAATATCACAGCATGCTTTCACGCAGTACCTTCCTCAGTTCTTTGAGAGCAACTTTCACGTTGAGTGCCTGGTGTTAAAACACAGGGTGTGAAGGTAGTTACGGGTTTCTATTTTATTTATTAGATAGAATCTTCAGCGTTCAGTGACTGCATGAACCTGAAACTCACTCTGCTTTTACACAAGTGCTTTTGCTGTAAGCGAGCAGTCACACATGTACAAATGTACAGGTCATGGATAACTGGGGTCTTGTTTTTCCCACCCCAAAACCATCTGCACAAGATACTTCAGCGCAGAGAAGCAACAATATCTCATGTACAAGGCAAGAGAACAGGGTCCCTGAAACACAGGGCTGCTGCAAACAAATCCAGAGCCCCCACCCTAACTGAGGAGTATGGCAGAATAAATGGCACTGTTTCAGCTTCCTATACTTTGAGATATGGACTCAGAACAATCTAATTGTGGTAGTATATTTATATTGTAGTGGCTGAGAAGAGGCTGCAGCATCCTGCTTCCTGTGCAAACAGCTGCACCTGCCCTAAAGATCTCACATCAGAAGTCAGCTTTATTAAGAGAAAAGTTTTTTTCAATTGTACAATTTGTTTTAGAAATCTTACTGTACAGGATACCAAGTGTAGTAACATCAATTGACACTTTCACAACATGTTGAAGAACAAACACTTGAAGGGGAAAAAAAAAAGCCTGTACCAAATACTGCGACTTCTCCCACACTACAGCAATGCTTCAGACATTTCCAAGGGTGAAGCTAGGACGACATCCTGAGCCCACCCAGAACAGCCTCAACTATTTCTTCACTGCAATGGCTTCCCTTCCACTCTCACAACACTTGTTCCAGACAAGCACCTGAAATTACAAAAGAAGTGCCAACTTTTCAATGTTAGTGGCTATACAGCACAGCATCCAGAGTATTTTTTTTTTTAAAGATGACGTTTCAAGGAGACAAAAGTACAACTCGATCTCTTCCCAGAAGTTCCAGTAATAGACATTTATTCTTTCTGGGCAGCCCGTGACAAACAAACTATATCATTTTTATACCACTGAAAGTAGTCTTAGCATCTATATTCCAAGAGATCTATAAAAATTTTTGCTAATTGTGCAATAGCACAGTGTTTTCTTGAACTGTTTAGAAAGCTATCTATTAAAGGGCTGAAAAAAATCTTTACTCAGGGATTTTCTGCTAGCATTGGCAGTAACAAAGAGATAGCAGAAGGTCATTTACTACTGGTATCGTGATTGCATCCGACGTAGATCAAGGGTGCTGAACACAAATTTTGAGGAAGGCAATACCTGTCTAACTGGCTTAAGATACTCAGGAGAGGCTGTAAGGGCAACACGACAGCGCTGCATCTGCACTCGTTCATCGATACCACTGCAAGCAGCGAGGCTGAGGTCAGCCTCAGCTGCCCATTCTCACCTGGAACATACCTGGCTGGTCCTGAGAGCTGCTGAAGACAGCAATGCAAATTGGTTTTGTGATGGACAGAAAATCCTAACCAGGGAAGGTGTTTTTTTAAAAAAAGCAGAATATTTGCTAAGTTGCTAGCATTACAGCCTGATTTCTAGCATTTATGCTTGTCTTAGACACCAATCATTCCCACCAAGGACTATGACATACTGACAAAGCTTAAATTTCACATAAGGATATGGCTGGAGTCAGTGCCACACAAAAGAGAGCAATATGAGATGCTGCAGATGTATCAGCAGAATCTATATCCCAGTTACACTTGTGTATGGATAGGTAACATAGGTATGGATAGGCTTTGTCCGTTCAGGAACATCCACACTTCTGTGGTGTTCATCAGCAAAACATTCCTTCCGCAGACATAAAAGGCTGAAATAAGGAATTGTCCTCATAGAGCTAGAAAAAGCACTTAGATCAAGAATGCTTAATAGACAGAAATGACACACTCAGGAATTGGATATCTCAAACACAGAATTTAAAGTCAATTAAAACAAGCTCCTACCAGCTCCCTGCACCACCTGCCATCACTCCAAATATCCCTAAGGTGCCATAACAAAACTTGTATAAAAAAACTAAACACCAACCTGAATATGAATAACCAACACAAGGCCATTCATATAAGTTAGCACTCCAAAAGAACGATCAATATCATTTCCCATTACTTGTCTCCACAGATTTATCAGTTAGGCTTTTCCTTAGCAGCCTTGAGGGGAAAACGAGATGTATGGGACTAGATAAGAACTAAAAAAAGACTTAAGGGCATTTAGAGCCATTATTATAATCATCATTTCCTTACAGCAGATGAATGAACCCAAGACATTACACATAAAGAAAACCCATTTCCTATAGGATGTTACCTATACGTTACGTCACAGCTAGATGGCTAACCCTTGGAGCCATGACCTGTCCAGAAGCCTCGAGCAGACACAGCCACACCAGGGCTAGGGCACCTCACCCTGCTGATGGGTACTCTCCATCTCAGGCCAAGCTTTACCCCACTGTGGGTTAAGCTGTAGTTTTCCCTCATGCCCAGCCTGAGTGCAAAGGCTGGATTCCCACCCCCACCTGCAACCATCTGCCCCAGCTCATACTTACCTCTTCACCATGGGACGCAGCAGCTACACTGCAAACCCTAGCCATACATGGGTTCTTATACGGTCAGAAAGCTTATATGGTCAAAAAGTTCAGCCATCCACCCTGCACCAAGCAGTGTTCTGACAGAGAAGGGGAAGCAACGTTTATAGAAAGCCTTGGGTACACCCTAAACAAGCTAATTCAAAGTCTTCAATAGAGCAAGACATGGGTTTTCCTTAAACAGCCACTGGACTCAAAGCAAGGCAGCGCTGCTGGCTCACAGGATGCTGCTCGAGCTCTGCTCCCAGACCTGAAGCCAGGCTGCATCCCACCTGCAGACCCCAGATGGATGTGACTTGGGTCTGGTCAGAAGTTTGGTTCAACAAGGCGCAGCCCACAGTGCTCTCGCGTAGCTCGCGTACTAAATGCTATAGCCTGTAGCTTACTTGTAAGGCTACCAGCTATTTGGGGCTTCTTGCCCCAGGAAGAAACATTCCACAGGATGTTTAATTGATGTTGTAGGGAACGTTGTGTGTACCACCTCCTCTAGAGCTGGAGAATTTTCTGACAATAGACTTTATTTCTTCTTCACTCTTTTCAGGAAAGTGAAGTCTCTACAACTACCTCTGCTAACTACCACATACATAAAAGCTAACCAAGTTGTCTCCAAAACAGGGATCTCCCTGAGTGATAGGACACAGGCACCCCAGCCCACTGAACCACGGCTGCAACAGCTCACACCAGCAGTACTTTTAGGCCAAAGGTTGATAGCCATCGCGTCCAGGCCCAGGGCTGAAAACAGTATGTAAAAACTTAAATGAGTATCACAAAACTAACTCCGAAAGGTAGGGAGCTGAAGCAGTTTGAAGGATGGTAACAACGCATGCTATAGACAAGAATCAAGCCAGCATAGCAGAGATCAACATTAAATTAATGCAAACCAGGAGTCATCTCTCCATACTACGAAGTAGATGCAGAGCTATGGAGCTAAGTAAGCCTCAGGGAAGTCAATCCTTACTATTTTATTTTTTTCCCTTTAGGCTTTGTTTTGAATAGCTAGTTTCCTTTAACATTCTTCAAGACAAAGCAGCATCATACGGCATAGGGAAAGAACAAAGCAGCTCCTTTTATCTGCCTCTCTCTTCTGAGTAAATATTGCATCATTGTTCTCCCTAGGTAGCATCTTTCATCTTTGTTTTAAGGACATGGGTGAGCTGATGTAGTTGTAAGTATCCATCAGCCTTTTACAACCAAGAACCAGAAATCTAAGGGCATTCTCTCCCCATAAAGAGAAAGCACGTGCAAACTTGTCCCCGTCATCGCCTCTCACCACACTGACATTGCTCGTTGCAGGTCAGCTCACTCCAGATTTTTGGCCACTGAGGGTAGCTTCACACTAAACTTTTTTCCCCGAGATAGTGTCAAAACAGCTCACAAAAATCGAAGCATGTATTTGCTAGGTGCCATTTGTTACCCTTTGCCAAATAAGGGTCATGATATTTATATCCCCCCTGAGAATATACACTTTAGCTCTAGGTAAAGATTCCATTCCTTACATATGACTCTGGACAGAAATAACAACAGCTGCAGAACTGGAGGTGGGGGCAGAATACAAGGATATTATCAGGACAAGCCCGTATTACAGAGAATAGTTTTATTCTTTATACAATCATAGGAGGACAGGAATAATTTGTGGAATCACACTGCAGCTTCTGGAAATTTTAAAGTTACATAAAACAGATATTAACAAGTATCCCTCAAAGGAAAAGGGCACGTTTATAATTTAAATGCTGCATATGTAAAATGGGTTAAAAGGAAAAGGATCACTAGAAGGTGGTAAAATAGTTGTCATCTTTGTGGCCCTTTTCATGAGTGACTCTCACTAAGTAATACAGTCACAGAGAGTGAACCCGCTCTGCTCTGGCAGTGCTCGCCTCTACCCTCAGCACATGCCTGGAGGTCTGTAGCACCCACCTGCCGCTGGCTCTTTTGGGCCCAATGCTTAAACTGAAGCATCCTTACCTCTTCAGTTTCTGGCTGATCAGAGGAGAAATATACACACACGTTCTTGGATCGCTTTCACCAGATGAGATACCACAGATCTTAAAAAGTGTTAGTTTTGTTTGTTTTTAATCTAACAAGTGATCGCCCACACCCCTGCTCTGCCACAAACACACACCTTGTGCAAGGCTTCCTGTAGAGGTACAGCTCAGCTGCTGTAACAAGCACTGGTAACCTAATCCAAAAGGACTACAGAAAAATCCCTACAAAGTTTAGTGCTGCCAAACACCTGACAAGTTTCTCAGTACAAAAACTGCCTCTTAGCTCCTGTTGGTTTGGAGGAGTCAGAAATGCAAGACAGAAGTCTGCGTTCAGAAGTCTAATCATAGACTCATAGAATGGCCTAGGTTGAAAAGAACCTTAAAGATCATCTAGTTTCAACCCCCCTGCTCTGGGCAGGGTTGCCAACCACTAGAGCAGGCTGCCCAGAGCCGCATCCAGCCTGGTCTTGAACACCCCCAGGGCTGGGGCACCCACAGCCTCTCTGGGCAATCCCTTCCAGTGCTTCACCACCCTCTGAGTGAAAAACTTTCTCCCAATTTCTAACCTAAACCTCCCGTCTTAGTTTAAAACAGCTTAAGTACAGCTAATGTACAGCTAAAAACAGCTGATGTGCAGCTAAAGGCAATATTCCATAAAACAAATCTTAATACACTGACCTTTTTCTTTTAGGGGTGAGGGCAAGGAGGTATGTTTATGTGGTTCCTTTGATCTAAAGCCCTTTTTTTGCTGTAGTTAGCGCAGTGGCAGCATTGGTACAAGGTCTGCTGTTATTAAGGATGCAGGTAATTCAACTTCACAAGGCAACCCATTGAGTGAAACTTTTCTTGCCTAATAATGACGAAGCAAATTATAGGATATGCACACAGTAGACCACAAACAGACACCTTTATGTAAGGAAAGAATCCTAGGAGAACAAGGAAAAGCAGGTAAAAATTCAAACTAGGTTTAGACCTCTACCTCCTACCCACGTCTATACCAGCAGAACAGAGAGGACACACCACACCTCCAGAAGCCCAAGATCTAGTATTGATATTCAGGGGACCTGCCAGAATCCCCTGCTTTTTGCATTAGTCCACACTATTAAGGGAAAGATCAGTGAGACACCAAAAGGAAACACCCACAGCTGCTCATAGGCAGCTGTCACCTCACCTGGCTACTGCACACAGCCACCACCTGTGAATGCTCAGCTCATAAATTGCTATGACAATGATCTGCCACAGAAGAGAGATGTAACAGCACCCTGAATTTGCCAGGAGTCAACCACCAGAACCCAGCTGAGAGACAACTCTTCAGCCAGGTGTCAGACCTTGAATTCACTGCACAGAGCACAGCTTTCGGAGGTCTCGCATACTTCCCCAAAGTCACTGGGAAAGCAGGCATTCACCCGGCAGCCCTGCCCCTTCCTTGCTATTTTAAGGTCAGCAGCACCCCTCTCCCCCCAGTATTCCATCCCATAAGGAACACACCTGTTCTGTAACCCACAGCTGAATCCTGATACCATACCAGGACAGCAGGGTAGAGCTGACAGGGCATCCCCAGCTGCACGAAGGGAACAGCTCTGCACTAGTCAGTTCAGCTGCCTAGACATGTGCTAAGCCCAGTGAGCTTTTCCTCTCTCTCTCAGTACTCATTTTATTGTTTTTGTTTTTAAATACACACCCTAAGACTGAAGAAACATTACTGCCCATCTTCACCAGTCAGCAGCAGCTCGGCTTTCCCCACTCCCCCTACCACATACTAATGCATCTGTTTCTGATTTCAAACAAAGTTCCATTTTATTTTTTTTTTAAATGCTTTTATCTTAAGGAAATACAGAAGCTTCAAAGTTCTGTAATTTGCAGTTCATTTTAACATTAATGGAAAGAAAGGTTCTTCCACTTCAAACCATTTCCCTCAGTCAATTAGACAAATCCTCTAAGTGGAGTTTGTGAAGCGGTTCGTGTCCAGGAACTTAATTAGTACTTAATGCCAGAACTTGCATCCACCTCTAACCACCCTGTGTGGGCCTTGCAGCTCACAAGACTGCCCAAGGATGTCACCTGGGCTGCCACGGGACAGCCGGGAACACCGAGGGGTCACTTCAGCCAGCACAGTAGCAGGGACACAAGAAGATTGTTAACAGAGGCTGCAAGAGGCAAGCAGTCAGAAAGGACCAGCTAATTAAAAATGCGCAAAAGACTCAGCAGAGGTCCCGCCAGCCGATGGTCATCGAGAAAACTCCTGCTGCAAGTTTTAAGAGTAACATTGTCCTCAGTGCCCCTGCTGAATTTCTTTGACATTTGCAAACTACTCCCGCTATATTCCTGTGCAGTTTCAATTGTATTGTCGCCTACATGTTTGTTTGCCCTGCTTCGCTGATCTGTTCTTAACCATGGCACAAGGCACTGCTAATTAGGATTGCTCGCACACTACCAGCACCAGAAGCAAGGCTTGCAATGCAGAGCTGGCTGGCCAGCCAGAAACCAGGGGGAACAATGCCAAAAGCTGAGCAGCTTTACACTAATGGGGCCTCAACAATATTTCACTCTCCAGGTAGCTGCACTTCCATGGTAAGAGTACTGCAAAAAAATTCCAGAGCAATTTCCAAAAATATTTAGGGTTTCTTTGGGGAAGAAAAAGGGCTTTCAACAGTATTTATAGAGAAACTGAGCTAGGATAAAAGGAGCAGCCCTTACTGTCAGAATGATGCTTTATGTCCTGCTGATAACGTGTTAGAGCAGAAAACAAGTAAGCTTCTTGATAAAAGGTTTATCTAAAGTCAGCTTGCCTCATACTAGAGGGTCTCATCCTAATTTCCCCACTAGCACCTCTACAGACACAATAGAGCCTAAGTGTTACCAACAGACTTTCAGGGCCAACACACCAGGCTAGCAAAAATGCCCTCACCTGTTCTTGCATTTCAGTAAGGAATGGTCTAGGATCCCCCCTCCTCTCTTTAATTTCTCTATCCTTGAAAAACAGTTTTTAAAAAGTCATTTGGAAAAAAAGCATGAAAAATGAGGTGCACATCGTCTGTGGTGCAGCAGGAAGACTTGCTGCTCCCCAGCACTGCTAGCAGCTGAACGCACGACGTTGCCTGACCCGATATGTAGGAGCTTTGTTTTTAAAGAAAAGACAGGACCCTCACTCTTGTTCTACAAGTTCGGCATTCCTACACACAGAGCCAAACAGAAGAGGCCACAACCACGCTCACAGATCCAAAAGCCAACGTTCCCTGCTCCCAGCTCTGCCCCAGATCACAGTCTATTAGTTTCCTTTCTCCTTCAAGTGAGGAGAAGAGTAAGATCATAACTACCTTGTGTTCTCAGAATTAAGACAACATTTCCGTAAATTTCACAGACGATGGATTGTGTAACAAACAGTCAAAAAGGAGCTATTTTTTTGAACACTCCTTCCACCAGCTCACATCTTTGCCATCTGTGGAGCAGCAGAACTGCTTTTTCAGGTCACACCCCCAAAAAGACCTGCAGCAGTTAGAGATTTAGGACAGATTATTCCCCACCGCCCTTCCTTACAGTTCACTTTAATTCTCACACAGGTAAAAATTCAAAGATAGCACCACCATCAAAACCTGCAAGCCCTGTAGTGCTCAGTCACCTCTGACTCAATGCAGTCTGGGAGCAGGAACACACACCCCCTCTGTATATAACGGACTGTTTGTAATTTGCTACCTAAATTACATAGTTCCCTACGACCACAGCATCTAGACACATCAAGTCCTCTTTTTATTAATTTGCCTGGGTCCCTGGACACGAAAGCTGCTTTTGATGTTACGCCTGTAAGGAAATCACAGGAACCATAGCTCTGATTGCTCCAGATAAGCAGGTGCCTAAGCACAGAGGGCCTCCACAGGCATTTCCAATAGCTCTACGACCTCAGTTATCTAAGATTAACCAAAAAGCCTAGAGAAAAGGCAAGTGAACCCAGGTCCACAGTTTAGCCTCATATCATTAAACAACCCTTTCATGCGGAAAGGCCGAATATACACAACCCGAGGAAGAGCCCAGAGCAAAAATACGCAGCTGACGTTTAGGTGCTTGATCTTGCGATGCAATAAGCTCTGCACTCCTCGGTGAAGTCTCTGATCTGCAGTCTCTTCTCATTGTGCCATGTCAATTTATTGGGGAAAACACACTGAAGTCAGCACGCAGCCTGGTCTGTCCCTTCACACACGACGTGCTTTGGAGGGCTGTGGGCAGCTGCCTGCCCTGCTCAGGAGGGGAGCAGCTCTGTGAGGGAGGAGCAGGAGCACCCCGCTTACGTGATGCAACCCAAGGGGAAGGAATCGAACGAACCCAAGATCTGTCTCACGGGTGGGAGCACCAAGAACCAAGGAAAAGACATCGCTAAGAGACGCAACAACTGAAACAAGCCCAAAAAGCATCCACCATTTTATTTTTTTTTTTTGCTGAGAATATTTCAGTTTTGTTTATTATCAGAAAGAAATACAATATATTTCCTATCCCATAAAAACATAATTTTCACAGTAATAAGACCTAGGAGAGACATAAATATTCCCAAGGGTTTCTGCAGTTCAGAAGAACACTGTAAAACAGTTTGATAACTTGGAGATTGCATTTCCCTCTGTTCACCATACACATACACACATACAAGAGCCTGCCAAGGGGAACATTATTGATGCTTTAGAACTACAGGCCAATAAACCTCCTGAATTTAATTCATTTGAAGGCTGCAATAGTAGGAGAAAGATAAGTAGCATCCTTAAATTTGGATCATTAATTCAACCCCCACCTTGCCCCCTACACACATCATCCAGCTTTCTGTGTTAATCTGTTTATGGTCATTTTGCCAAAAGCAAGCAGAACCAGTAAAAGGCATTTCAAGCCCATTTTCCAAAGCCCCTCCTGAACCATCCATACCAGCAACCCAACAGTGCTGTGGTGATGCTCTGGCAAAGCAGCTGTTTCACCCCCAAGAATCACTAAGAGGAAGGAGCACGGGCTTTGCCCCAAGCAGCTGAGCCCAGGAGCACCTTCCATCTGCCCTCACCAGTCCTCCCACAGTCACCAGCACCTCCCTGCTGGGGGGCTTGTGAGCAGAGTGGGGGGGGGGTCTCACCGCCAACTGCACCCACCACCAGCACAGGGAGGGCCTGGCAGCTCCTTCCCCTCGTGATCCCAGGCACACAGCATGTTTGGGAGGCTTGCAGAGCAAGACAGCTGGCATTGAGTCACTGCAAAACGTTTTCCTCCCCAAAGCAGCCACAGAGCTGACACGTGGCAATTCACAGCAGCACCAAGACCAACAGTTAAATTTTTTTATTAAAAGATGAACAAAGGTGATGTAGAAGTGTTTTACCATTAATGCCACGCACCACAGACACCCCTGCCTTACATCAGCTGCCTTATCTGCAGCAGTTGGCCCCACGCTCCCGCTGGTGAGAGCGCGGAGCATCAGATGTGCCTGCTCTGCATCGCAGTAACGCTGATCCACGTGGAAATAAAAGGTAGATCAAATCCTTAAGTCGTCAAAGGCTTCAACAGAGAAGAAATAAGATGCTGTGGAGTGGGGAGTGCCAAAAATCCATCAAATGCAGGTTAGCTATCTTGTCAGTGGTGCTAAATAGGTATAAATGGACATGTTCAGTCAGGCAGAGACAGCACTGTGGGAGCTCAATAAGGGAGATGGAGGAGGGCGGCAGCTCCCCTTCCAGATGAGATAAATCAGCATCTGTTTTGTTCTCAGCTCTGAATGCCTAAATGCATCTTAAAAAAACACCACACAGAGGCAAAGGAGTAGGAGAGCGGAAGGCAGGAGGGACTTGCTCGATCAGACAGCAAGCATTTTGGGTGATGCATCCAGCCAGGACAGGGCTGGCAATCCTTCACGACCTGGGCAACACCACTTGTTTTATCCTTCCACGTTCCCAAAGCAGACCCATATAATACGGGCGTGACTGCTTCGTTATGCAAGTTGCTCATAAACCATCCCGTAGAAGCGCTGTTTTCCCTCGACAGTGACACCCTTACAGAAGGGCCACCTTTCTCCCCTCTCTCTGCCCCATAAGCATAGAAAACTTAAAGCACATGACCCCGTTCTTTCAGCTTTAATGTTTTCAGACTACTGTATTTCTTTTCCATGAATCACCAATGACCTGCCTGGCCCCGCTAAGCAAAATAGAAATAGCAGCTGCTCCCTGTGCAGCGTCTTTGTGCAGCGTGGTTCTTGCTCCAGGAGGAGCAGCACGGCTCAGGAACACGCCTACAGGGATTACAATCATCGTGAAAGACATGTATCTGTACAAAAAAGTGAAACCATAAAGCCATTCAAGCTCAGGGCAAACACCTTCCCCTCTGGTAAGTAACCACAAGCACTGGCCATGCAGCCGCCAAAATTGCAGGGCACAGGGGAATTCATTTCAAAAACCAGTGATGCTCAGCTCTGTCTGCATTCTAGTGCCGTGGGGCTTTGGGTGTAGCTTCTAAGTGACCCGCAGTTCGTGCCTTCATATCCCATAGCCAGGACGGTCCCATTGGCTGGGCCAGGTGGTTAAAGGGGAGTTTGGAGGCCAACATTGCATATCAGTACCCACAGCTAGGTTTTCTTTAGATCCCTGTGTTGGAAAGCAAGTCTAGCTAATAAGTACCTAAGAGAAAAACAAGCCCTTCAACACACCAAGCACAGCATCACCCGACAGGCAGGAACCTATTAATTTATTCAATTACTTGATAAATTTATGACAATTCAGGTAAATTAAAACAAAAATTTGCACTTGAAATACACAAAATGATACCTTATTATCAAAATAAATTATTCAGTTGTTTTAGCTGGTATCGAGCCACATGCATCTCCATGAGGCAAAACATCCCTTCCCAGCACCACCCTTCCCTTTGAGCAGCATTCATCTTAATCAGATCCTTCTGGGACGGGGAGGTTTTAGTAAAGTAGAAGGGATCTGAAGTATTTGTTCAACTTCCTCAGCCCTGCCCTACGCCTCCCACTGGGGCTCAGTCCTGGGAGCAGCACAGGATTTGAACAGCACTGGATTTACAGGCGCCTGTCAGAACAAGGCGCTCAGCCCAACACCAACCACGCAGCATTTGTGGTCACTTGCACAGCTCGAATGTCAAGATGACAGCTCTGAGGCTGAGCCAACTAGACCTCTACTAGCAACACGGTCAGCTGCTTGGAGAAGCACTGCAGCCAGCACTAAGTGCTCCCTCGTCACCCATCTACCTCTAGGACCAGATGTATAGAACTCAAAGCAAGCACCATGGCACCAAAGTGCCACGAGATGCTTTTCAGACACTGATTTCACCTACAGATTCGGCTTCCCTTTTGACTGAGAGCCTGCTATAGCACAGAAGAGCCATTAATGCCTTTAAACTCCTGTTTCCAATTCATACTGCATCCCAGCTTCAGTCATTATTACTCAGCACTAACTATTATTCCTTACTTTTTAGGGAAAGAAAAGTTGTAGGCAATGGAACACGCACACGTATGGGACACTGTGAAACAAAGCCACCAGAACTGCTACCAAAACTCAGCAAGTCAAACTGACCTCCAGCATCACCTGCATGTCCCCAGAGACAGCTGAGGACATGACCCTGCAGCCATACACCACCTTAGGCCTGACCACACACAGTATTAGCAGTTCACCTGTTGATCTGTGAGAAGTGTTTTTCCTTAATACAGATTTAAATGGCTTAAAATTGAATAAATCCTGGCTTTTTTTGGGGGGAAGGGGAGGAGGGAGGTATCAAATACAGAGCAGACAAGAGTAAACCATGAGGAAACCAGTGACCAAGCCCCCAACTTCTGGCTACATTCACTGGTATCAAACAATCGCTCTCGAACATTCCTGAAACATAATGAAAGTGCCAGATAAAAGACTGGTATCTCACAGAGATGCTGGAGGAGGAAATATACTGGAAGATTTATATGTGTCTAGAGGTAAGTGGTGGAAAACAGTCTGCAGAAGGTGCAAATTTCATTTTTCCAGCTATTTATCACCTTGAAAGACACTTGCCTTGGGCACAGAGACATATTACAAATTTGTTACCAATTTCTCTTCAAAAACATCAAGACAATTTCATTTTCCAAAAATCAAAGGGAATAAAGCAGTATTGCTATCTGAACACCAATGCCAAAATGTATTTTACATGAACGACTCAGTTTCATGTATGTATTAAAAGTGTAATGAAAGTGAAAGGTGCTTTTCCAAAATTGAAACCTCTGCCTTTTTTCTTTTGTTTTCCTCTCCATAACTGTCAGAAACATCAGATGCTTCACTTTCCATTCATTTGCTTGTAGGATGGTCAATGCTTTGGTTTATAACAACGCTCTCAACTGAAGATTTTCAGAGCTTGCACGGATTAAGTTCCTAGTAAAATTAGTGAAAGTTGCAATCAAGAAATTGAGAAGCACAAGGGCAAGCCTAATTTACTGTTTGTTACTTAAACATTCATCACAAGTCAGAAAACAAAGGAAAGTCCTTCCGATAAGCCCAAGAAAATCCTACTCCTACAGCAAGTTTTAGATGCACTGCTACTGAAGGGTAGGTAACTGCGTGTTTTAGTCATTTGGGTATTCACAAGGTGTTCAGACATCACCAAGGAAAGGTTCTCACTGACCCTAAATTGAGAAGTGATTTGGATGTCACACACCAGATTTTCTAATCACAGGCTGTTCCGCCAAAGACAATTCACAGGAGCAGGCTGTTTCGCACCTGTATATCTATCTGTCACTGCTCTCGATGACCACACACCATTAACTCTTATCTAAGGCAAAAGCCAGCTTGCTGCCTCTACTTCTCAGCAAAGAGAATGAAACCGAGCACAGGCCATACCTCATCGCCACCCCTCTCCAAACAAGGGGCTGCATACCAACCAGGACAACTCTGTAGATTGCCCCCAAACCCCCAACCTGGTTAGAGGTGGTGACGCTGCCACTGGTCCTATCTTGATGCCCACTGCCCTGGCTGGGCTGCACAAAGCCATCAGCAAACATCCAGACAGCTTAACCTGCTCTTAACCAACAGCACAGGGCAGAAGGAACAAAAAGACTCTGGGAAAAGTCCCTTTAGTAGAGACCTTGAACCTACTGCATTAATAGAGAACATACCAACACCTGCAACTGTTCAGCTTATTCTGGGTTGAAGACCACCTCTCCAGAGCAGCTGCAGAAGCAGCATCCCCAGTAGCCACAAGGAAGATGAAATCTGCAGCCTTGCCTCCGCCCCCTCAGCAGCCAGTGCTGCTCCTCCCCAGACATGCCTGCTGGGGCAAGGTGCTCCAAAAAGCAGCCAGCAAGCACTGGAGATGGCACAGGTACTCTAACAGCAAGGAAGATCTCCTCTAAACTACATCTACACAACAGCAAAAGTGCGGGGACACCTGTGGTTATCTGAGGTGAGCCATATATTGTCACCTTGTTACAACGTCTGCCCCATTGGCCCTTTTCTTCATGGTGCAGTCTCTGTAGTGGCTTAGTGCTCAGGAGACTTTCCCCAGCTCTGGTCAAAAATGAGAGTTAAATAGCTCCATGAAAACTATTCACAGTTATGGACTTCTGTTCAATGACTAGTTTTCTTACGCTGAGCAGATAGCTGCTATCCTGGCTCTAAGGCCACTGCTTCAGTACATTTAGAGATCCAGACACTTTGCTCAGAGTATTACAAGAATACAAGCAAACATTTTTTACTTTAAGCTCCTTTAAATCCACTCCTTTCATGTAACTTGGAATAAAGCCTCTGAGTCAAAAACACTGCTTGAACCTCATTGTATTTTAAAATATCTTAAACTAATATATACACTTATAGGAAGCCTGGATTCAATGTCTGAGAGCCTGTAAATGATACCGATTCCCAGTCAACATCTTTAAGCAATAAGAACTGTATTAACCAACTTCTCGGTGCTTGCTCTGCCATTGCCTGCAGCACTAATCAGGGATGAATTTGATTTTTCATCCCAAGATGCAACCCCCAACTCTTCCTGCTCTAATTGCACCACTGGACCTGAAGGTGCACGTCAGATCTTTGAGCCGTCCTCTCTCCCTACCGCTGGAGCAAAACATACTAATAGGTGTACAAAGGACAGCAATTACAGTCCTGGGGATTATCGTATCAGGATTTAGCATAGCTCTCCTGGCTGTGAAGTGGGTGGCGATGAGCACTTCGGTGCTAAACAGTAAAAACACACGACACTTCCCATGGTGAGTAAACTAAGACTGAGAGCAGGCTGCTGAAATCCCGTTATTAAAGGCAGTACCCCCCCAATCCTGCTGCCACTGAAGTTGATTAGATGCCTACAACGATTCAACTGGAGACCTCCCCCGTTCAAAGCATTCAGTAGCAGCCTTTCAGCTGCTATCACCAATACAGCGATATTTCACCAACAGATCAGCTCTGAGAACTCTGTATAAGGATATTCAGGATGCTGGCCTGGAAGGAAAGCTACACAGCCTAGAAACAGCTGAGGATCAGCTGTGCAGTTCAGGCATTTGTTCTGGCCTAATTATTTCTAAATAAGCCCAGAGGGGCTTGGGTTGCTCTATCCCCACCCCCTCCAGGTAATGCTGGAAATCCTTAGCTGTGTTTTCGAACCCAATGATTTCTGTACACTTCTCAAAGTAGTGGTAACAGATTAACTGAGATAACTGGTGGGAGATGGTTAATTCCTTTAGATGCTCTGAGAAATTCGTAAGCAGTGATTTCAAACTACAAACCACTGACTGCCGGAGACCTGAGGTCCGTGCACACCAGGAACCACCCGCGAGATGTCCCCCAGCACCGAGGCAGTCAGAAGCGCATGGTCGGATGTCCACCAGTGGGTAGAAGTCCTGAACTGATGCTGATTAGCAGACAGATCCCAGTGTAACCCTGCTTGTTTAAGGAACAAAGCTGATTCTTAATATTTAAATTACCTTCCTTGTTCTTACTCTAAAAATAGTTAGTGCTAATGCTTGCCTTTTATCTGGTGGTGTACCACTCCCTGAAGACACCAGGTTAGGTCTCCCGGCTTTCAGACTTAGCATCTACTTTTTTTTTTTTAATCCAAGTCTCTAACCTTCACAACAGCCACTGTTCAAGAAGCCATAAAAAGCAATGAACTTACTTACACCCTTCATTTGTTTCCCATTACTGCTTGTAAAAGCAGCTCGTTAACCAACTGGCTGGTCCTGCTGCAGGGCCTGACCCTGCCCAGCACAACCCAGGAGGGCCACAGCAAGGTAACACAACAGGGATTTCCTCTCTCTCAAAGGTATCAAGAGGCAATAGAGATTTCTTTATAACCATCATAATAAGCTTTACACTGGCTAAGTTTTATGATGGTTGTATTTGGGGAGAGGGGGAAGCAGATGGTGGTTATATCCTGACTTCACTTGGGAGGAAAAAAAGGAAAAAAATCATTAAGTCCAAGCAGGTTTAGAGAATGGTACAAAGAGTTAACCATATTTCAACATGACTGGAAACCACTTCTGTCACTGCAGTCAGGGAAGAAAAGAGAGAAACATGAAAGAAAAGGCATTTCTGGATCTGAGGCATACAGAAAAGCAAGGCTTTTAATTCTTTTACCACACAGGCAGATCCCTAGCCCTGCAGGTGGGGAAGCAGAGGCAGCATGCAGCTTTAGAACACATGAAGCCCAGAAATGCTCCGTGTATGCACGCAGGAGAGAAGCAGGGAAAGAATTATGCAAACTAGTTTTATGTACAGAATAAAAAGCAGAAATTACGTCTTAACTTAGAGAAAATACATGCAGAGAACTTTTTTTGTTAGTATGTTTTTAAAGGGCAAATTAAATGACCTGAGCAGCCATGGAGTTGTCAGCTGGCATCAATCCCGGGTAAAAAATAATTGAACAGCTGATACAGAGCTCAATTAATGAAGAGTTAAAGTACCAACATAATTCATCCGTAAACCCACACTGACTGAAATAACAGGCCTTGGCAGACTAATGCAATCTCTTCCATAAAAAAATATTAAATACCAATAAGGGTAAGAGTTGGCAAAAATACTCCCCACTTTCACAAGGTGTGCACGTGGCGTGGTTCGACATCTCACCCCATTAGCCAGCCTGCCGAAAGAGCATGGTGCACACCGATACACCAGAACTGACTGCTCACCCTCATCTGCTGCAGTGAGGGCGTTCTCCCAGGGTCTGCTAGTCAGGACCCAGTACCAGACAGGCTGCTGTCCAGGTCTCCTTCAGGATCACTGGCACAAAACATTTTCTTGGTGCAGTCTACAACAGCGTAAGTAAAAGCAACCAGAGACAAACGCAATAATTGAAGGGCAGCTCCTCTTTCCTCAGCATCTGCTGATACAGAGCTGAACCGGCAAGTCCTAGGCATAGAGATACTGAGATATGCAGCTTAACGGACTAGGAAAAGCCATACAAGTGTATGCACATGGAAATAGGCATGGGATGGAGGAGAAATACAAGGAAGTAATGGAGAAAACAAGCTAATCCTGGTCAAAAAGGGCAGGAAAGGTAAATACTTGCCAGGGAAAGAAAACACATCAGCACTTTGATACATAGGAGGTACTTGTGAAAAAGTATGCCTGCTTTCCCCCCCATGTGTCTTCCCTACAACACAGCACTTGGGCATTATAGCTTGAGAAGAAGCCTCATAGCAGCCTGCAGCCTCCTCACAGGGAGCGGAGGGGCAGGCGCTGAGCTCTGCTCCTGGAGACAGCGACAGGACCTGAGGGAACGGCATGGAGCTGGGACAGGGGAGGGTCAGGCTGGGTGTTAGGGAAGGTTCTGCACCCAGAGGTGGTCGGGCACTGGGACAGGCTCCCAAGGGCAGTGGTCACAGCACCAAGGAGTGTTTGGACACCGCTCTCAGACACACAGTCTGATTTTGGGGTGGTCCCGTGCATAGCCAGGGGCTGGACTCAATGGTCCTTGGGGGTCTCTTCCACCTCAGGTGGTTTTGTGATTCCCACCGCTCCTCTGCAGTGCCTGCCCTTCCTCGAGCACCGAGCTCTCCAGCAGCGTGGGGGCGCACACAGGGGGCACTGGGGGCTCCCCAGCAGCACAGGGCACGCAGAGGGGGCTCAGGCCCCTTGGGACAGGGAGAGCAGCTCTGGTCCCCTCCATCACCCCCAGCACCAGCCAGCCTTTAGGACTTCGTTATGAGTCTTTTCTCCCACGAAAATAATAGAAATATTCCCAATCTCATATAAAATCTGCAGTAAACTCCATGGCATCTCTTATTTCCAAATGAATTTGCCTTATTAAAAAGGTAATGAGCTATTAATTAACTTTGCACTCATACAAAGCTGTTTAATTCTCAATCCAATTAACAGCAATCTGCTGAAGGATTCTAATGATTATTTTAAATTTGCTAAGAGAAACATCTCTGAGCCTTTCATAATAAGATATTTATAGAATGGCTTGGGCTGGATCTTGCTTGCGTTTTAATTCAATAACATTTTTATTATACTTCAACATCTCTGTACAACATTATCTTTGACAAGGTATCATTTAGATGCAAAGCAAAGTTGTGCAATTAAAATTGCTTATTCAGAAGCAGTTTGGGGAGGATGAGTTTGTTTTTAGCTCACCCAATCACACCACCTTTAGCACAGAGGGCTCCGAATCCTCGAGTCCAGTTTCTGTGCAGAAGCCTCCCACGGACTTCACGCAGGTGCTTGCTTTGCTAAGGGGCAGTGACAGGCCATTTACCACCTCTGCTGAATGCTACCAAATCCCCCAGTCTGCGCACACAAATCCACACAGCTGCCCACTGTGGTTTAAGTTACAGTGATGAAAACAGCGCTCACCTTGCCACGTCTTTAAGCCTAAGCATGGGCTGGTCTCACACGGCTGGACAGGAAAGATTCTGTGCCCACGGGACTTTATCTGTAGGTATTTTTCCCTTTAATACGCCATCAGAACACACCTACACGGAGTACACACACCCACAGCCACCACCTCAACTCCCCTTGCAGCTTTTCCCAGAGCCCCACGCAAATCCCCAAACCTGGCATTTCAAAAGCTGTCACTGTCCACTGCTGCAAAGATATTTTCACAGCCAATTGCGCCTTTTGATTCTCACTAAAGTTATACACTTCTCCACAATGAAGTGGATATTTTACTCAGCTCAAAAAAAACACTCAAAGATGAAACCTCACCTCAAAAAAAAAAGAAAAATATCAAACATCACAGCTACACATACAATTATTAATAACTGTTTGCCTACCTGCAATGAAAGCTACCAGAAAAGCTGCAGATTGATATTCAATTCCGAGCAATTCTGTGGCGCACCACATCACCTGGGTCCCAGACACCCAGCTTCGATCACAAAGCCACAGCAGGAAATAAAGGCATTAAGCCTGTAACCGAAGTTAGCAGGCGTTAACCCACACGACACAAAAAAACATCTAAGTTACCTTAGTAAGACTCAAACCAGTAGGTGTGTATCCAGTGGCATGATAAAACCAGAACGCTGATCTAGAAACAGCAGTGCTAGAAGTCAGTGGGACAGGATGCGAGGAAGGGGCACTGAGAAGTGCCACAGAACGCAGGGCTTTACTGGATTTCACGGTTCTACCAACATTAGTGACATCTGGTCAGTATCAGCATCTCTATAATCCCAACACAGGGCATTGCTACTGATGACGACAAGCGGGCCCTTCGGACCTTCACCCATTTCTGTGATGTGGGATTGCCCCACTTGACTCCCTGGGAGTGGGATTACATGCAACCACCATCCCCATACTGCTGGTGCCTGGGCAGGGAGCTGAGGCTACCAAAGGGCATACCAGCTAGGCTGCGAACAAGTCCAACAAGTGAAGCTTGCTGGCACATCAGTGAGTCTCAGATAAATTCAGTTCTGTAGCTCTGTCTTGGCAAGAGGCATGGTACAACGCAAGTGTCAGGCAAGCACGCTGAATTTTCTATGTTTTACATATTGAAGTAGCTCCCAAAGCAGCTGAGTTTGCTTGCTAAAGCTTTTGAAACGTTCACAATGGCAAAACAAACCAGATGCTTTGTGCTGCGCTAGGTCCTCCCGCACTTCCAAAATCCTCACGTGGCATCATGCAGGACAACAGCACCGTGCAGAGCAAGGACCCTTCATCTTACTGACTGATGGAGAACATCTCTGGGTTTTATTTTTCTCCCTTACATGATTCATCCTGTAGGGCTCCAGCGTTTGTCTGCTTCACAGCCTCCTGTGTCAGAGGGCTTGCGTGCTGCTGTTTGATGATTTACTGTTTGCCTTTGATAGAGGCTGAGGACATTTCATTTTATTTTATTATCTAATGTGTGTACACAGAGTGTATTTTAACTGCTGCATCCATACTCTTATTTTACAAATCAATGCTGTGCCTTTGCCTGTATCAGAAGAACCACCTGAAATTATCGATCTGCTCATATTTCTTTTTCTGTTGATCATGTCATTGACAGTACAATCAAGTTCCCCTTGGCACAGACCGTGTTCAGATTATGCATTTTTCCATGGTCAGTATAGAGACAACTGCTAGTAATTTGCCCCGAAGTAATAAAAGCCAAACTTCCCAAACACTTTGTGTACAACCCCCGGAAACACAGGACATCGTTCACCTTAACAGGGTCTCTGCCCATTTCCTAGGGACAAAACCTCCCAGGCTCACGGAGCACACAAGGGGCTCTACCCCAGACAGAATAAAGTAACCAGCTGGCAAGTTTCAGGATCTGAAAGGCCATATAGGAAGACAAATGGTTTATGCTTTCGTGAAGCACAGGAAGCGCTCTCAAAGCCACTGACGCATCTTGTTTAACCCAAGGCAGCCTGAATTTTAAAGCTGCTCCTGCTGAACTACTCAGCTAATTTCAAGGGATTGAAAGCAATCCTCTCAGCTTCTGTGAAAGCGGCTTCTACTAGTCATTCTTATCCAGAATTCTGTTCTAGAAGTTCTTACACTACTGAATTGTTTCCACCACTGGTACTAAATGGCTTCTAGGTACGAGTACTCATCACTGGGCATCTGTGCTCTTCCACAGCCCCTCTATGAGAGGGCAAAAGAACCCTGCACCACCATGCAGCCAAGTTTGTACACCAATTTTCAGTCCTCAGACACAGAAAATGGATCTCTCTTTAAAAGAGCACGGTTTAAATACATTCCTTTTACTTGGTTTGTATTTGACTGTGTCTTAGCAGCACAAAGGTGCTGGAAGTACTCACAGTGCCTTCCAGAACTCAGCGCGGTTGTGCGGATTTCATGGACATGGAAGCTGGTGTGATGTAGCTTCACAGGAGAGTGGGCAAGCACCTCCTGACCAGGGCTGTGCACATGTGTTTATCTGAAGCCTCACAAGTGCACTGGATTGCCTGTGCACAGGAATGCTACTTGCACAACACCTTTACCACCCATTTAATGCATCTGAGAAAGTCTAGATAATACACTTCATGCACAATATGCATGATCAAAGCGTCTTGCAGCCCGGTTATTGAACTGACCAGTCCGCAGATCAACTGGAAACAGGCAGATTATACCTAAGCCACCACCTCAAGCTCCACCACAGACAAGATTTCCACGTGAAATTGGACACATTCAGAGAATGAGAAGTAAGGCAGTCCCAAAAGCAGAGCCTCTGAGGAAGGGCTGTATGCAGACCTAAGTTCACTCCCAATGAAAATAAGCAGGCTGATGAAAAAAGATTAAATCTACATTGTGCTGTTATTTCAGATGTCACTTGCTCCAATATAGTCATGTTTAGGCTGTGATCTCAATTTTAAGCTAAGTCTGCAATATAAACTTTATCCATGCATTTTTCCTTATTTTAAACCACAGTAGCTACTGTGTAGTAGTATTACATATTGCTTGATATACTAGGCTATACTGTGTAGTATATCAAGTAATTGATTTATATTAATATACCTTATTTATATAAACACCAGAAAACAGCACCAAAATAAATGTTAGCGGGTAAGGTTTTGGTGCTGCAGAGAAAAACTTACTAGATTTGAGACATGGTCAAATTTAAATACCATAACTTTACAATCAACATCTTTGGTCATCTCAAGGTAAAGTTTACAAAAATTGATAGCATTATAACTAATTCACTTTACTGAAACAGATGTGCCAGGAGGTTTGGGGAGGGGAGGGAAAAGGGTGAGCCGGTTGCTAACGCTGCACAGAAAGAGTTTGGAGCAAGGACTGTAAAGAAGTGACAAATCCAACTGAAAGAACCAAATGCAAACAGGTGGAGACTACTACTGCTTAAGCCTGACATTTTCTGGGAAGGTCCACAGAAGCAGCATAATTTTTAAAGGAAATTTTGATTGAAAACCAGGCACAAGGTTCACAGAAGTGCAGGATCATTACAACTTAAATAATTACTGATGCACGAAATACCACATGGCTGTATCAGGTAAACAAAGCAGTAAGAAAGTCTGTCGCAGCCTAGACACCTTGCAGCTGGAACTGAAAACTTCTTTCCAGGGCAAAACGTTGTCACTTGTGAACTGAACAATCTGTTCTCCAAACAAAGGAAAACCCAAGGTCCAATCTGTGCAGCTTCAGCTTCTCCATGCTGAAAGACAATTCAAAGCAGCTTGAATTCACATGCTTAAAACCTAAGGATACCATCTGCAGTCCTACATTTACATTTAACATTAGATTGTGCTCCTGGCAAGCTTCATACTCTGCCTACAAAGCCTCAGTCTTACTCCAGCTACAGCTCCTGCACCACTCAACATCCACATGTTAACCCTTACAAGAAAAAGGATGTCTGCTCTTGAAAGTTCAAAGGAAAATACATCAAAATTAAAGATGCATCACAATACTTGATGTCGCTGCATCAAAATTACAGATGCTTCACAGCGCTTGATGTCCTAGGTTTACAACAAATGTGAACACACCAACTGCACAAAAGCTCCCCAGATAAAAAAGCCTCAGTTTTCCCTATGACTGTTTTTTGCTTGCAGTACAGGGTAGACATGGGGAAACAAATACCACCCTCATTTTTTGGTGCTGTCGCAGCTGCTCTCCTTCCAGGGCCTGAGCAGCAGTCTGATGCTGCCCACTGCAGCTCTGGTGTGGAGCAGGGGGCTGAAGCTCTCATGGCTGAGCCCAGGGGAAGCTACAGGCAGTGCTGAGAGCTTGTTGCCTTCCTGACTACCACTAAAGAGACCCCACAATCATGAAAAATCACTCATCTCTATCAACATATCCATCTACTGCTAACCGTATCTACTGACTAAAGTAATTCTTTTGATCTTAGTCCTTAAAATGCATAATTTGCATGCAGAACAGCTTATTATAAAGTCTTCTCACAAGCAAGAACAACTACAAAGTCACTTTTGTACAACTTTGAAAGTTCAGAGCTCCAAAAGAGACAAATCTGACTACTTGCAGCACAGGATCCCATTATTCAGGACGGAGATGCCTCCCCAGAGCTCATACATGGGTGCACAGCTCATACATGGGTATCCGTGTCAATTTGGATCGGTCCATGCAGTGGGTAACTGATTTTCTATAGCATATTTTAAGTGTAGTCAAACACCTTAAGGCCTCAATAGGTATTTTAACAGATCGAAAGAAACAAGCAAGTAAAGGTGTTTTGATGTTTGCCATCATTTACAGTTTAGAAGCTTTCGAGACACGTATGTTTAATCAGAGTTGGTTAGGATTATGGCTGAGTGAGTATTTATTGACATGTGCATAGAGGGATGAAACAGAATGGGGTAATTGGTTCCTTGCCACAGGAGCTGGCAGTAGTTATTGACCACTTTTTATATCTGGACATCATCCCAAATATGATGCAGTACATTCCAGATAAATCTTTACATTAGGAAAAGTGAAAGTACACGCATAGCTTTCTTTACATATGATTCATCCTTTTAATACCAGGCCAAGCTACTCCCAAAAACATACACAGTCAGAGCCTCCATCTGCATATGTTACAGAGCACTTACACATACACATTTTGAGCAATCCAAGCAGAAAAACAAGTTGGCATTTAAGAAGTGGTATTGCAATGCAGTGAATTCAAAAGCACAGTTAGACACATTTCAGGCGCTTGGTATGAAGCAGTAATCACAACCTCTCTCTCACAGCCCAATATTGAAACACAGGAAGAGCAAATGTTTGCTTTTTCTGAGAAAGGCAATATTCCAAGAGATGAAGAGCGTAAGAACCAAATATTGACAGGATGTGAGAACTCGCAATCAAAGCGGTGTAGGACCTCTGTCCCCACTAGGACTTGAGCTAAGCGCCTTCACCTCCTGAAAGCGCTCAGTCTGTCGGCAGAACTGCTGGTAATAATCCTGTCTAAGGTCTGCAAACAGAGATATCAGACTCACAGGAGAAGATCACATGAAGAAAGATGGCTTAAAGATCACCAGGACTCACCTGTTTCAAAGCTGGAAGTCAGGTTGAAGCTGACCCACAACCATTTAAGCCACAGGAGATTTTCCACATATTCTGAAGGGCTTGTGAAGCAAACCCTCAAAGGCAGCTGCTCAGTTGTTAATATGCAAGCCTTTAAATAGACTCAGAGAACACCTTCGTATCTCCTCTATATGACTGAAGAGGTGTACAGAATTCAGCTGTTTATATTTTATCTCCAAGCAGCAAAACAAGATTGATCAGAAATAGTTTTTTCAAATCTAAAAATTAATCTACCAACTCTACCCCAAGCCTCCTCTTAAGCAACTGTTCTCCCTTTCCTGGAAATTGCCAAGCACAAAAAGACACTTTGGCCCACATATTTAAACTGCAATCTTTTCAGACTTTTTATAGCACTATAATTTACCTTTAATAATTAATGGCAAAGGAATTCATAACAAAATCACAGCATTTGCTTACGGGGTTGCTAATCCCGTTTCCAGCTTCATTAGAAGAACTCTCTCAAGACCTTCCCCTCTTCTGCATTGGACTAAGCGCACAGATGTAAACACAACACTCTCTTTAACCTTTATAGTTAAATATAATGAAGACAGAAAATCCTGGAGCGTTAAGAAGTCAAGATAGAAGAGTGCATAAGATCATTTTGAGGCAGTAAGAAAAAATTTGCAGGAGGCCCCATGGCTTTGTGAGAGCAGGGTTATTCCCAGCAGGAATCACTAATTTGTGTGGAGAGTTTTAGTGCACATTAGTATCCTTCAACTCCAAGAGAAGCACAAGAGTATTATCTGACTCAGTCTCTGATTTGGGATGGAATTTACAGGGGTTTTGTTTTTTTCAACCACAGCAGAAGACACAAGATGGGACACGTAACAGAGCAGAGAAGCATGTTAAAGTCTACTTTCAAAGTTCAGTTTTCACCAGATTCCCAAAGCAAGCACAAAAGCACTAACTACCAAATTCAGCCTGTGCATATCTACAGTTAAGCACAAACACTAAGAGAGAAAGGTGCTGAAAAAAACAGAAGTCAGCTATATAAGCAAGGTTTTATTTACATGCAGAACAGTGCTATATAAGCTAACAGTTTAGAAGCTGACATGAACTCCTTTGCTTTAATACCTGCAAGTTAAAAAATCAATACATTTTAATTGCTCAGCGGAAAATAACGTTTTGCTCTGCATTGAAGCAAAAAGTTTTCATGTTCTCTAAAGAAAACTCCCAACAAGTATTTATTTGGTATTGATTAAGATTTTTCTCATCAGTAAAGTGAGATCAATTTCAACCTTGTATCAACTTTCAAGCATACAAAATTAAATAATACTCCAATAATATATTGGAAAAAAATAAGACTTTTTAGTCTTCCCCACACACACACAAGATCTCTAGTTTATCAACCATATTTTCACCATTATTACACACTAAGAGAATATGGTTCTGTCCAAGAGTCCCTGGGCAGCTGTTAAGATTCTTCAGAGCAGACAAGAAACAAAAGGATGCACTTCTTTTAACAGTTGTGGTGTTTTTTTTAATAGATTTAGTTAGTTTCAGTGGTAGGAAGTTAAAATAGGGACATTAAACAAGGTAATGCATCTCTGGATTCCCAATTAAAAAGACAGAAGAAAGCCTCTTAAGGAGTTTTACAACTGTAACTCTGAAATACCAACTTACAAGACAAATTATAGCTCTTTAATTACCTGATATCACAGGTCATTTTCAGCATTTAGTTTTCAAGACCACAGCTACAACACAATTTCAACATCCAGAACAGTGGTTGAGGTTGCATTTAACAGGTGGCTGCACGGCTGCTGTCCCAGGCAGGATTTTTATGGCCCCAGGACCCTCCAAGGACAGGACACCATGAGCAGGACTGCATCCACCTGACAGAGCGGGTAGGAGCAGCTCTGCCAGGTCTGCCCTCCTGTTGGGCATCCATCTACAGAAGGCTGGAGACTGCAGCTGCAGGTACAGGAGCGAGCTGATAACACAGGAGCACGAGCCCAGGGGAGGATGTTCAGGGATGGTCAGGGGCTAGAGCACTTGCCCTAAGTGTACAGGCTGAGGGAACTGGGCTTGTTTGAAATAACTCAGCATACCAGAATCACAGAAAAAGCCAAAATGTAAGTTACCAGTTCTCACCTATCTGACCCAAAACTTTGCATTTTCCTCTCATTTTTACCTCACTCCTCACTTTTACAACATGGTTTCCCTTCTGCCTCCTTCCCTTTACCAACCATCAGATCTAAGGAACCCTGAAGCAGCTTTACAAAGTAAATCAATCTCCTGCCATTTATCAGCATGATTGACATCTGCCTCCCACCCAAAAAGTACTCAAAACAGGTACAAAAACAGGACAGCTTTCAACATGCATTCAGAAGACAGACTTACTGAGCACTACCTTTTTCCCTCCTCCTATCTTCCACTCAGGAAAGGAACTTGTTTCAAGTCTGTAAAAAATGTTTCTTGCAGCATAAATCTTTGCAGGGAGCTCTCTAAATCATCTGTGGAACGGCAAGTCACCAAACAGACTAGGGATAGCCCAAGTCCTCATCTTCCTCCACCAGCACAGCTGCAACAGGTCCTATAGTGAGCCATACAAATCGGAGTATGGCCTGGAATGCTCTGAGAAAGAGGCATGGGACTTCGTTTAAATAGCAAAAAAAAACCCGAACACTAATAGTGCCTCAGCTCAGCAGGGCCCATTTTCCTCCTCATGACTCCATTCCCTCTCCTCCTCCTGAGCTTCTCAAGTCTCCTTGCACTTCACAGTTGGCACTTCTTTGCAGCTGTCCTTCCCTTTTACCACTCCTAAAGGAGATTAACAGCCAATATTACTGCTAATTCGTGACAACATTGCACAGACATTTGCAAGTTTTCTTCCACAGAAGGAAACTTGCTCAGTCTATAGCCCAAACTAAAGAGTTCACTCCACCTGCGAGTCAGACCCAAAGGCCTGCGGCTAGACCAGGCCACCAAGCTCAGCATTTTGCCCTCATCAGCCCCCTGGCAGCACTCAGCACCCATCCAGCAGCCTTACCTGGGTGAGTCTGCAGGAGGTCAGTACTATAAAAGCAAAGTTTAAGGCACAAGGTCTGCTGCCCACCCCGACAGCCCTGCATTAGTAGGCTACCAGCTCCCCAGGACGTGGGCCACAGGGAAAGAACAAACACGAACACTTTCATAGACTCTTATGCTAGCCATGACAGAGGACTTGTTCCTCTCTCTGCCCAGAGTGACAAGAAGTTCCCCAGTATGGCCAATAATGATGTAGATCTCTCCAGTTTTGAATAGAAGATAGGATATCCTGACTGGGGAGCATCCATCATCTGGGCAGACTCTGTGGCCCAGTGACGGCCATTACCTTGCAAGCACTTCAGTCAGTACTAACCAAAGCCTCTCTATAGCCAGAGAAGAGCCCGTACAACCTCCGCTATTGGCTGGACCAGAAAAAAACGATCATAAACCAGGAGATCATTCAGACTGGAAGAAGATTACTAAACTACTCAGACTTTTGTAGGCTTGTGCATGTAACTTGAGGTCATAAACCCCTACACCTTCCCTCACTAAAGCAGCAGGAGCTCACAGCAGGCAGAGGCCTGGCCTGCCCAGGGGAGCTTTGCCTTACTCTTCTTAATGCATGAATTTAAATACTATTCAGTGCGTTTCCAAGACTACTTGGTGTGTACATGCTACTGAAAGCAAGCAGTCAAAATCGTCATTTTGCAAAACATTAAATTTAATAAGATTGGCTCAAGTAGGCAATTCAGCAGTACTGTCAGTCCTATAACAGGAACTGGAAGTACCAATAGAGCTGCACATGAACACACAGAAGCGAACAGCCACAGGACAGCTAAAGTCACCATGGACTTGGGCAAACAACCCGTATCTGCATTACAAACAAGGAATCCACTTCCACAAAGTTCTGTAGCCATCTAAACCCAGCAATGAAAGAGCCCACCCTTTTTTCTTACATGGACTGTGACAATTTTTTTACGTGTGAAAAAATACAAGAATAAATTTAAGTACAGTACTGGCAGAAAAATTCTCCTACAATCTTGGAGGTATCAACTAAGTGACCATCACTTTGTAGCAGCACTCTCAATAAAAGAATTTAGTGAAGTTAAACCACAAACAGCCTTAAGTCATTCAACTGACCATAAAACAGAATTATTGATTTTTTCTGATTTACAGAATTCAAAGCACACCCCAAGTTTATTTCTACAAAACCATCTACCTGGACAGCAGGGATGCCTCCAGATTTTAAGGAGGTTCAAGTACTAGAAACCTTCACAGGTCTCCAAAAGAACCAAGTCATTCAAGACATCTTAGAAAAATTGCAGCTTCTAAAAGAAACCACTCCAGAAGTGTCAGTATTTCACCAACAAATCTCTCCCTTTTTCGCTGAGTGAATATACAAGTAATACGTTTTTCCTCAAATGAAAATATAATAGCAGCTGACAGACTGATTATTACCTTTCCATACCTAGTGGACAGGACTGAGACAGTAAATCAGGATGAGCTAACATAAAATACCAACTTACTCAAAGCCAAATATTTGATGAAGCACACACAAATTGAAATATAATCAGACAAGAACCACCTGGGAAATCCTGCCCTATGTATCAATCATCTCCAAATAAAAACCTTCATATGTTTAAAAGAACATATGCAAGTCAGCTAAGTAATACATCAGGACTACAGTAGCATGCACATGGAACCACAGCATGCATGTGCTCATGCACTAAGGACAGACATGGAATATACTGGTGCAAGACCAGCAGAGAGCCATGAAGGTGATTAAAGGATTGGAGCATAGAAGGAGAGGCTGAGAGAGCTGGGATAGCTTAGCCTGGAGGCAGGAAGGCTCAAGAAGGATCATATCAATCCTTATAAATACCTTATGGGAAAGAGTAAAGATGAGTGACCCAAACTTCCCACACTAAAACACATGGAGATGGTCAAACAGTGAAACAAGCTGCCCTTGCCCATAGAGGTTCATGGGTGATGACCCTATTTTGAGTAGAGGAAGTGGACAAGGTCATCTCCAGAGGTCCCATCTCACCTCAACCCAACTGCAATTCAATTCTGATGTCAATGCCATTTAACGGAACACTCGGACAGCTCTCTACATGTATCTTAACTGTAGATCAAGAAGGGGGAAAAGTAACCTTTTAGACCATCTTTAAACGTATAGTGAGCATGTGATAAAGCTAAGAGGAGCTACTTCTTGGTAATTTGTTGGGAAAATTGAGGTTCAGAAGCCTAGTTAGATGCTACTTTTACTCAGGAAGGAAAACAACGTACTCGAATAACACTGTGCTACACCACTCAAACTTATTTTATGACAAAATAACAATGACCTTGGTCCATTGTAAGTCCCCCAACGCCCAAAAGAAATGCATTAACTGCATTAACCTTTTCTCTGAACCATCTTTCTTAAAAGAACACTTGTCAACTATGTGAAAAATTGCCTGCCCTGCCTCAATGCTTCCCTCACCTGCCACTGAGCACCCTCCAAAAAGGCAAGTTCCAGAACCCAGTTATGGAGGAGCCATCCCCAGACACTGATCCTGATTCTGCAAGGTAACTTTGTGCTCCATTGCTCATTGAGGTGCCAGTCCAAAAAGCCTCCCTGAAGCTGTCCATAAGATCAGTCTGAGCAGCTGCACAGAGGAAAGGAGCACGAGCAGACACGTGGTCACGCACTCGGGTCAGGGGCTCGCTTCCAAGACTTTGCTTTTGCCTGAGGGAGCACAACAGCCTTTTCAGGAGGAGAAAAGCATCCACATCCTCTAGTGAAACTCTTTCATTTCTGCTGTTAAAAAGGTCACGTACAGCTCCTAACCCAAAGGAACTCCCCAAAGATTATTACAGCCTCCTCCTGCACACAGCTCCAGTTAAACCATGATCTATCTCACCTGCTTTGCACACAGGGCTCTACAATGAAAGCAGAGTTGCATCCAAACCTTGACTTCTGTGCTTTGGTTACAAAAAGCAACCAGGACAGGAGTTTAAGATACCAAGCTGTCACACACATTCTGGAGAACACTGGCCTCAGCCTACCATTTTCAACAGGTGGTGTTTTTTTTTTTTTTTTAAACCACCAGTGGTTTCAACAGGTGCACCGCTTTCTGGAGGACTTCTCTCCATCAGGAGGTGCCACACACTGCTCGCTGTGCTTATATAAAGCTTCAGCCAGGTAAGAGCAGCAGCTTTGATTTCATCCAACACTTGTTCATGTGCATCAGTCAAGATCTCACCAAACCTCCTAGGGAGCAGAGCATTCACCAACACTGGGAGAGACAAACAGCCAGCCTGAGAACACACTGCACTCACTGCTTTTCACTAAGAGACCTTGAAGCATTTCACAAATGCTAATTAAACTCCCCCAGGCCCCTGTGAGATGGAAAAGAAACATACCATTTACACTAGATTTGAGACAGAGAAATATTAAGTCACCCAGGGTTATAAAACAAAATGGGGACAAGGCTGGGAACAGAAGACCTGGGCCTCCAGATCCCAAATCCCTGATCAAAGCCTTACAAAATATTCACCTAGTCCCAGCCTCCCCAGGTGCCACACAATGTGGAGATCCCTGTGAGCATATGAGCACTGTGAAGGGAGCACGCTTCTCAACGGCATGATTTTGGTTCAACATTTAAAAGGCTTCTTTGCCAGCAAGAAAGCCTCAAGTTAGCTTTAAGGACAAGGTTTCATTTTCACCTGTGAGATTACAAAAATACATGCAGTGAGTCAGAGCTCTTTGGTTCTCCCAGAAAACCAGGGGCACAGAGGGCTGCAATTACACTTAATTCCAAAAGGTTAATTAACAGCAAGGTATCACAAGAGACAGGGGGGAGGGGAAGGCCTTGATTCATGTTCATCTTAAAATACATTTTAAATCCTTTACTTGTGTAATTACACACATTACACAGTGTTCTTGCACTCGATTTGCCTCACCATAAAGCGAGGGTGTAAACATTTTCTCTTCCTCAATCTCTCTGGAATAAAAATTATCTGAAGAGAGGTACCCTGGGGAACAGTACTCAATACAACAAATAATTCATCTGTATTTATTTCTTTTTTAAATACATTGAAATGGAAAGAAGGGAGCAGAGTCAATGTCAAGTTGTACAACCATAGCAGTTTGAATATGCAATTCCTGCCCTCATCACCTCGTGCTATTGCATTGCTGTGCCCTATGGGCACATACTATCAGTACTCTGCAGTTCAACTTTCCAGGCCTCTGTCCTGTCCTGAAATCCCATAAAAAAAGAGTAGATGCCAATTACAAAGTCACCATTCTGGCATATCCCAAAAGCAACAGCCTTCCTTTCCTTTGCAAATTAAGTAACAGTTGAAACTAAATCCACAGCAGCAGAAGTGCATTAATCCCACCATGCTTCTTCCCAGCCCGGTAGTGACCAGCCCCAACTCCCACAGCACCGGGCTCTTCGCCACGCGCTCCCTGCAGAAGATGTTCTAGCAGGCAGAGGCACTCGGGGCTCCTTGGGACACACAACATAAGCTGAAGCCTTGGAAAACCAAAACCAAACCTGTGAGCGGACACCGCAGCCCCCACCACCAGAAGACCCTCTGTGCTAGGCCTTCCCTCCTCAAACCAGCAGCATGGCATGGGGCCACCACAGTGCAGGCTTCCATCTATCAGACATACAACATTGAAGTTTTAAGACTGGATTCTTTAAGAAAAGTCCTGTCCTAGATAAAGCTCTTTTACAACTGTTTGAATCAGTGAATTTTTCTTACCTTCTTACTCTTCTTAGCAGAGAGCTGTTGCAGGGAAGAGGAGAATTTAAAGAGGATTTCTAATAAATCCATTCACCTTTATGGCCTCAGAATAGGTGCTAGTCTGCATATTTATTAGGCACATGTTGTGAGCACACAGGCACACACCTGCTGCCACAGCATAAGTTTCTAGAACATAACTTAGCAGCACCGAGGGGCATTACAAGAGGCACGCTGGACACAGAAGGAACAAATGGCCACTAGATATGGCTCGTGAAGAAGAGAGCAGAATAAGGGTAATGAATTGAAAGCCTGAGGGTGTATAAAGAAAGAAAAAGTTGGTCAAAATCCATACGTTCTCAACTGTGCGATAGAGTAAATAGAGAAAAATAAAAAAGGGAGCGGAATTGAAGCTAGTTTTCTGAAGACGTGAATTCCCTGAAGTTGACTGAAACAACAGTATTTTTCACCTCCTTTTTTCTTTAATGGGATTCAAATAATCAATTCACTTTAATTGCAACAGCACTATTTTCCCCACCCAAGCGAACAAAGCACAGGATGACCTTAATTGCATATAACAGGCTGTTTATGATTCAAACAAGTAAAAAGTGATTGCACCACAAAGCATCATGTAATAAATACAATTACAGACAAACAGTCCTACAACATCAAACCGCAATTCATTCCAGTCCAGTTGGCTGCTGCAGGTCAAGCCAAAGCCTCAACACCATCCTGCACAACCCTCCTCCAGCACCTTACAAAGCAGTTTTTTGCACAGCTTGCTGGGCAAGTATCCAAACTTTTGCTCCTACATCTACCTTATAGGTTCTGGGGTGATATTGTACAGGAAAAGGGGAGCAGGGTATTGTGCAGACCAGCTCACAATTGCAAAGGAGCAGAAAAAAGCCCCTGCCCACACACTCTTGCAGTCCCAGAACAGAAGCCCCCCAAATTACTGTCCACCACTGGCTGGCAATGGGCTTCCCCATCTCAAAGGGAGACTAAAATAGTACTAATGAAAACAGGGTTTTTGTTTGTTTTTTTGTTTTTTAATCAAGCTTTCTGAAGGGTATTAATTGCTCTCGCAGAAAGGTCATCCACAAAACCCTGCATCAACCCTTTTGTAGTTCTGACATTAAAGAAAAAAATTACCTGGTCACATACTCTTTTCTGCCATGGGACCTTTTGATGTTCTGTGCAAAAGATGGATGGTACTTGCTGAATGAGCAGCTATTCAATATTTTTGTTTTATTCTTATTGTTAGCTGCGTGACCCCATGCGTTATTTACTGCACACTATGCAAACTGATCTCTACAGAGGTAATTATCAATTTCCTCTTGAATTTCTCTATAGCTACGGAATTTCTATTCCCTCACAAACATTCGCTACACAGCCCTATAGCACGATCTCCCACTGCTCCCTGCTTTAGTGATTTGGGGATTAAGGGAAGATTTTAAGGGAAGATTCCCATTAATTCCATATTCCTCATTTGAAGCATTCCCATTAATTCCATATTCCTCATTTGAAGCACCCACAGCTTTGCAGAATCCTCAACCTGCAACATCGCCACATATGGGAAACAGCACCGCTGATTTCAGCTTCAACTATCTTATGTCTTCTTAAGCCCTTCAGATACTAAAGCCTGTGTCTAAAATCAGGCCCCACTGGGATGACAGGTAGCAGCCACCTACCAAAACTGTGCTTTGAACAATTTACCCAGAATCATTTGGGAACTCTGAGTTCCCAAGTTGTGATCCTGACCCAAAGTCCAGTGCTGTCAGAAACTTATTGGCCTCAGCAGAGATTTAATCAGATGAATTGAAAACAATTGGGAAGCATTGGTGTTAACATCACACTTCTTATATGCTTAATATGACATGCTCTTTTTCCTTAGGATAGCTCCTCCACCTTTCCCTCTTCAATAGCTTTATAAGTTAGACATTGGGAAAAAAAGCCTGCAGTGGATTAATCAATTTTTTTCTCAAGGAGTGCATTACTTTTTCTCCACAGAAGACAGTCAATTATTTTGTCCTGTCTCAATTAAAACGACTCAGGCACCAGGGTTTCCACCATCTCCTTTGGGATACAATTCTACAGCTGCATGGATATGTGAAAAGATTTTCCTAATGCTCAAAGTAAATTATGCTCTTGTTTCAATCTTATCCTATTACCCTTGGTGCACATTAAATAATTCCTCCTCCTTCCCTCCGAGGTGCTCTCCCTTTCAGCTCAATTCTCAGGTGCAGGTCCAGAAGCTAAGTATATTTAGACATTGTATACATTTGCTCAAAAGGGAAGAAACTGCTGGTCACTTCTAGGTCCTCTCAATACTTTGTCACTCTCAGGAATAAGATTAATGCCAGGGAATATTCCAGGCAGGAAAGGAAAATCCCAAGCATTTAGTAAAGGCAGAACATTTCACTTGCTGCGTATGCAGTTCAAAAAGCATACTTGCTTCTTCTAAAAGAAGTCATGCTCACACTCAAATATACCATCACCCATCAGTCCTCTCAAACTCTCAGCAGCACTCCCAGATTTTTCTCATACAACTCAAATTAGCTTTGTATACATTTATGCCAGATCTATACTGTGATTTTGCAAAATCGCAACTTCCCAAGGTTGGGGCTAAGTTTTTGCCTGTGATTAACTTCAATCTGATGTTAGCCCTCCACTCTTCGCAGTTTTAAAGTTTACCATCACTAAGAAAAGCTTACAAAGGAACTACTCCTGAGTTTTTCCTGACCTTTAATGAAGATTATACTTAAAGTGTGATCCTGACAAGTAATCTTCCCACCATCACCTATCCTACACCTACCATGTTACAGGTATGCTGCTATACACCAAATTGCTCAAGTGTTCATCTGCACTCTCAAGAGATGTTAAATGTTAAAAGGAGTCACACCAGGCCAGCAGGATAGGCTCTGAACTTGCATCACCTCTTGGCAGCATATCTGTTCTATTTCATGTGCTTCAGGTCCCAAACACCTGCAAGGCACCCTGAAGCCAGTAACCATGGGGAAGATATGAAGGGACACAGGGAAACTGAGCCCTGTCAAAAAGTTTGTGTGTATTTAACATGGTTATCAATAAAAGATCAGAAGGATCTTCTTAGGGGGTGAAGGAAAAGGATTTATTTTCTTACCACAGGAGCTAGAGCACTTACATAGATAGAGACATAGGAACCACTGGAATGAAGGAAGTCTCTTAAAAAAGAAAGCAGGGAGTGATTTAATGTGGCTAGCTGCTGAGTGACCTTCAGCCACCACCAAGACTCGGTTCCAAAGCATTAATTTTCAAACATTTTCAAAAATTACTTAGTACTATTGATAGATGAGCAAAGTGCAAGATTAAAGCATATCCGATGCAGCTATACTCAGGATGTTAATTCTTTACACTAAACATACAAAGAAATGTAAATAAGCATATTAGAGAACAAAGCTTTCCCATGTGCCAGAAGTTTTTATTATTAAAACGATGAGAAGTAGAGACTACTTTAAAAGGGTTACTTTTGCTCTGCAAGTTCATTTAAGGACAATTAATTATACTTTCTTATTTTTGCAGGCTCTGGCCTTGGCAGTCTCCAGGGTTATCCCTGTGCCAACAGAGACAGCATTTGTTTATTTCGAAGCTTTCCGCTTCTCTGATTATTGCTACCACGTGCTGATATCTGTTAGTATATAAACCATCTCCTGTTTTTAAATCATATAAATACATATATATATACACACACTGTTTCTCTAGGAGACCCTATTTATAAGGAAGGCAATTTAATTGGGAAGCTGGAACATTGCTTCGACCATTATTTTCATAGCAAAAATTCCTTTAAAAAGTTTACATGAGGCTTCCTACAAAACTTATGAAACCTGTTATTTTGCACTAGATGATACAGACTGTCCCCCCACTCACACATGCTGGAATGTTAGAGCCTCAAGAACAGCAGAACTGCTCATTTCAGAACAGCTCTTTTCCTTCAAATCAATTTTCAAAAAGTCAGGGTTTGGTTGTTGGCGTTTTTTGGAAGGAAACAGCAGCAAGGAACATGCAGCTGCCTTCGGCCTGCTGATGGGAGCGACGCCTCCCAGAAGTTCACCCCAGTTTGGCTGCTGCACGTCATAGCTGGGCAGGGAGGTGCCCGGACATAGCTGCTGGGGTACAGGCAGAAGCAGGTAAGTGTTTTAGAAAACAAACGTCAGCCTTTGCCTTTTACATGCTTATCCTTTCTCATTACTGAAATAAGCAGCGTGCGACCCTACCACGAACACAGGAGCATTCACAGGAAGATCTCTGAAGCATCAGTCGAAGAAGAGTAACACCAGGGAAAGCTTGCTCCTGTCGTGTTTTAGGCTCTTAAAGTGTCAGTGACTGGCAAATGTAACAGTGAAATTCACACTTTCCAAAGCAAACGTGGAATTGGTTGTTAGTAAATTAAAGATATTTGCATCAGCAAATACTTTTGGTTTGTGAAGAGAAGCTCAACCAGTTTGATAAAACACCACAGCGCAGCTGAGGAAGGACAACAAAAGCCAGGCACTGCAGCCCATGTTGTGGCCAAAGGGCCAATATTTACAGCAACAAGCTCTCTAGAGATAATTTTAGCTGACAAACTTACTGCCATCACCCCTGCCTTCTCCTTTCCATGACAGACATGCCCTGGACCTACAAGCATCAGGAACAGCATCCAACTTGTGAGCTGTAGCTCCTGTCTGCTCCCCCAGTCCTGTCCCATCAGGCTCCCCTTACCTTTCCCATTTCTTTCCATGCTTTGTCCCTTCCTCTTCCCACTGCCATAGCCCCACCACACACCACTTCCATCACCTCCTCAGAGCATCCCCCTGCCCCAAACATGTCAGCATCTCAGCTGCCACCCTCACTGCTCCCATTTTACAACTTAGAGATGAAAGCCTTCTTCAAGGGTACAAAAATGAGGCATTTGTGCCTCTGAAGCATTTAACACAGGTGGCTCTTCAGCTATTTCGGAGATGTTACACAATAAAGCAACCAAATTAGGTTTAAAACAATAAAGAGAAGGAAAAAAAGGACTGTCTATTAAAGATGCTCACTGGGGGTACAAGCTGACAGCCAGCTCTCAAGGTGCCACCAGGCTTCTAAGCATCCAAAGCACGCAGGTCTTCCTGCCAGCCAGAAAGGCAGGCACATGGAAACAGAGCAACTCGCACAGACAGCATCGGGAATAAGCCCAGCCAGGTTTACACAGGTGCTGTTTAGTTCTCGGGAACAAAAACTTCATTTCTGAAGATATAACTTCCATCCACAAATTCATAAAAAAATACCAAGACATGGCATATTTCCACAAGAAACAACTGACTGTGGTGGAAATAGGTTAACACTTCAGTTTCATCACCAACTGCTTCTATTAGGACATTTAATTTACACCTAGAAATACTGAATGAGATTTAGGCTGCTGGCACTAAGGCGGGGACATGCTGACAGAAAATCCCTGTTCTGGAGAGGTGAACCATCAAGTACAGCACCTTCCCATCTTGCTGACAGAAGTACTCTTCTGCTTACCCAGCAAGTACTGCTGCAATTCCAGTAAATATTCCTAGAGCGCCCCACCTATAGCAGGCACATTCCATTGATCCTCTTCTTCCCCCCAGCTTTCAGCCATTCTTCTACTGGGTATTGACAGCCCTGTGGCTCTTTCACCAGACACTCGTACCATCAGTCATCATCATTGTCTTAAAGAGAACCGCACAGCACAGATACAATCCTCAGCTTGGTGCTTTCTCGTTTAAAACAAGAGGAGCCTGAAAGTACTATGCACACAGCCGCTGTACTTGCCTATTCAGACCTTTCTTTCCATTTGCAAAGCTGCTGCCTTTGTCCCTGAGGAGCTGACCTTTGAGTTGATACTCAGGGAACAAAGCCGCACAGCCATGGGACCCTCCAGGAACAGGGCTGGCTTCAGCAAGTCACCAAAAGCACGTTTTGAGAAGAACAGACCCAGTACAGTGCGAAGGCCTACTCCTACTCAAGCAGGTAATAGCATTTTCTTCCCATTTGAGAAGGGATGATGCCCACATAAGAGATGAATGCTGGTTTAAGTGGCAATGCTGCTCTGCACAGTGCCACAGAGGACGAGATGAGCGGAACTCGGCCGTCGCTTGCCTAGCACGGAGCTGTACGGGCACAGTCACTAACTCACAGCCCAGGGCTGCTTCCCTGCAATCCAAAGTCGCCCCTTGGGATCAAAGCCAAGATAATGACAAGGCCATACATGAAAAAAGCCCATGGTAAACTCCACTCGTTTTGTTACGTAGGATGTGGAGATGTTTCAGCTAACCACGAGCTGCGATATAGGACACCGAGTGCTTCCAGCACACCATAGGCGGCACAGCTGAATAAAGACGTTCACATAACTGGAGGCTGCTCAGGCTGCAGCACTGCTCAGTGCCCACACATCATCAGCTGTCAAACCCCACAGCCTGAGAGATCAACTCAATATTCAGGAAACAAGAGCCAGGTCCCACCCGCCCAGAGCTCACAAGCAGCTTGGGCAGGAACTACACGAGCTGCGCCGCTCCAAGCCGCAGCACAGTTCCCTGAGCCCACCTGAATCCCCACACCTAGAGTCCCCGAGGTCTGTCTGGAGAAAGGAGGAAATCCAGCAAATGCCCTTGGAGCGACTGACAAGGGCTAGTTAACAGAAAACGAGAAAGCCAGAGGAGGCCAAGCACTAAGCACACTCTTCCTGGGGTTTCTTGCTGCCCCTTTGACTGGGGCTTGTTCACAGGTAGCTTACGCTCCCCCGGAATTATGTCATCTTTAATTAACCAGGGCTTTAAGCAACACTTACAGTCACCATCTCTGGAGGTCCTTCTTTCCTGTAACCGGCTGACCATGCTGTCTCTCCTGGAGCATGCCGTGCCCTGCCAGCCAGCCTGCAAAGCATCGGACATCTCCAGACCACGGTGATGGATAGAAGGTATTTACCAGATATTAAAAAACAAGTGGGCCTGATTAAGTGATGTATAGTCTGATTAAGACATAGTAATCATCCCTCCTACCATGAAGATATATGATCTTTAGGGCTTGCATGCAGTAATGAACACCAGAAGCAATTGCTCGCTATGTTGTTAGCAGTGTGCAGAGGGACAGGGCCAGGCGGTACAAAGCCCGTACGGATGCCACGACTGAGCAAGTGACATCCAGAAGTAAGAGGCAACACAGGGCCATGGAGGTCACAGGTCATAACATAAGGTTAAAAAAAACAAACAAGTATCATCTAAATGAAGTGATATCCAAGCAGTGCCAGACAGCAAACAGGGAGCGCACCAGCAGCAGAAAAATAAGAGAACTGGGAAACGTGAGTGCCACCAGAGACAAGTGACTCCTGTCCAAATACTGCAGCTTAAATGAGGCAAATAATACTGCTCCATAAAATGTTCAGAAACGCCATAAAAGCCAAGCACACCAACGTCTTCCCAGAAACGACACCACAGAAGCAGGAAGCATCAATCCAGGAGCTGCTCTTGGTGGAAGCGGAGTGCTCCGGTACCCCAAGGAGCCCGGGCTACAGCCCCAGCGGGTCCGTAACAGCAGGCGACCTCTGGACACTGCTGTTCTGTAAATCCTCTGCGAGGAGAGCCTCGTCCATCAACACACCTACAAGCACGTTTTTAAGCTTCAGCACATTGCAGCTGTGCATTACAAGACACTGGGGAAACACACTGAAGCGGTTTCCATAATAAATTAGGAAATCTCTTTAAAGGAAGTATGCTTTATACACAGATACAGTCCTGCTGCTCTTCACCCAAATACCATGAGTTTTTAATCAATGCCAGCTAAGCTTCAGGATTTCTACAGCAAAACAGGGGAGTACTGGTATTCCTATTGCTCACAGGAGCAAGCAAACCCACATACACCCCCACCACATTTTGGTAGCTGCATTTCAGACATCTCTGCTCTATTTTTTAGGAGGTTTCTGTTAAGTCAGCCTCAGATTCGCTCATTGCCAAAATATTTGAACTCGGGTGCTAACGTTGCACACCTCTCCATTTTATGCTCAGCACTTCCCATTGAGGCACAGAACAATGCCTGCCAATACATATCAGTGTACCTCATTTATAAAATTATAATGGAAGTTACCAGCCGCATAACAACTATTATGATAAATAACAAGCTTGAAGAAAACCAACACAGACTCAGCAGCACAGCAATCCTATGCTGAACGCTGTTCACAAGGACTGTCAGTGCAATGCTGAACAGATCGGTATTTTTTTCCTCCACTTAACTGGATTTTATATACAAGAGTAGTTGTTCCCGTAAGAAACAACCCTTGTGCCTATTTTTCTGAGGTTCACGAAGCCTCAGACCTACATCTTTACCACTATACAGGTTCCCATGGTAACAGATGGCGGTGCCTTCTAAAAAAATACTATTATGTTCTAGAGAAAGTATCCCAAGCCGTTCCCTTAATATTGCAGAAAGCTGGAGCACGTGGGCCTGCACAGAGAGAATTAGAGACTCTGAAAAAGTACAATTAAACAAGGAAAGCAGAGCTGAGGGGCTTTCAGGAGGGTGGGTGGTAGAGAAGAGCTCTGTTTGTAAGGGAATTGCAACTCAGCCTCACAAATGCCTTTGCGCTCCGTGACCTTTCACAGCCGCTGTAGAAACAGGCCGTTTCACAACATCACCTTCTTAATAATAATTGTTAGAAAACAAATCAAGGCAGCCAGGAATGAAAAATAAAGTTGAATCGTAGTGCTAACAGTTCCCCAGAGGGAGCAAAAAGTGATTATTTAGTTAAATGGCTGCATTGTTAACAATTGCCACACGCAGGAGCTTACTCAAAGATCCATTTTTCACTGCCAATTTACCAACAGCAAAAATCCACGACCAAATGAACTCGTAGGAAATGAATTAATTTTCCTCAAAAGAAAAAATTCATCTCCCCTCTTCCCTGCCAAACCGCACGTAACGAACTAACTGCCCCAGCTTCACGAGGTGCAGCAGCCTGCAGGCGGCCGGCTGCACACCCGAGCATCCCGGAGCTCTCCCACAGCGAAACAAGCAGTAGGAAAAAGGAAAGAAAATTAAAATCAACACTGACATCAGAAGAAAACCAAGCGTCCAAGCTGTCTGGTGCTCAGGTGAACAGTCCCAGCGTAAACCCACCGTCCTACTTTCCCCCAATGTCTTTTGCAGCTGGGAATGACTTGAGTCTGTTTCTCCACTCTCTGGCATAGAAAACACACAAGAGACTGGAGCGAAGTGCCCAGCAACTGCAAGAATATTCCGTGTACTCCGTGGGAGAAATGCCGCACACGTGCTGGCTGCAAACAGCATTTCCCCCTAAGCCAAGTGCCTTTATTTCTGTGATCTTAAGGAATCAGCAGTTACTAGAATTACCTGGTGCTACTTCTATTTATTCTGAGGAGCAGCAGAGGAATTAAATCAGCACCTGACGCTAAAGCTAACAAAAAGTTTAGAACTAAAAGCATGCCTCTACTTATAAATACATACAGAGCCCACGTGCAACTGAGAGCAATTGCTGAGGAAAAGTTATAAATAGAGCAAAAGCGACATTACATAAGGAAATAAATGTGAACCAGCTTCCTCGGTATGAAACTAGATACTCCAAGCAAGAAGCCATCAGCAGGCTGCTGTAGCTTTGGAATATTTCTGGTTTCACATGTCGTGGGTAACACAAAGAAGAAACTGTGTGAGTCAGGCAGGAATTTAATGCTATTTTGCCTCAACTCGTGGCTTTACTACTTGTTAACCCAGCTGCCAGGGAAGAAAATAAATTTAGGGAACGGCCAACTTCTTGCACAATGGTTTTTCGGGATGTTCGACAAAAGGCTGCTGAACAAACAGATTAGGCTTTGGGAGGAAAAAAACAATCAGGAGAGTGGAAGCATCTGCATCCTAATCTTATGGAGACAGCACCACCCGATGGACGATGCGGGGACGCACCGGTGGCTTCCCTGCTGAGGACCCGACAAACTTCACCGAAATTTAGGAGACAAAGTGCATCTGAGCAGCTTTTTTTTTTTTTTAAACCGCAAAACTCTCGACTCTATGGACAGAGTAGGGACCGCTACACTTAGACTCACAGCCTAAGAGGAGGAAAGTTCTATTTAGCTTAATTCACACAAGCAGCTCAGAAAGATTAAAATAAGCTGTCCTTGTTTTGAATGGTAAAAAAGTGCACTGAAATAGGAGGCAGAAGGTAATATTAACGATTATGAAATCTCACAGTCACTATTGCCACTGAACTGGTGATGGAAAACATTTAACGGCCTTCTGAAAATAGGGATTTGCCAGGTGTTTAAGTTCCCATGTGTTTAGCTCATATTATATTAGTTTCCCTCAAATTGTTTCTGCCCCCTAAGAAGTTTACCGTTTTCACAGATCAGCCTTTTTCCCAAGCATCTGGCTAAGTGATTTATCAAAAGCCAAGGATCTAATCTCAACTGATATGGCAAGTGTCGAGAAGACAAAAATGCAGTTGGAAGAGGAAGAAGAATAGCTCCACGTACTGCTTACTCAGTGAAGAAGCTATTTAACTAGGTTAGACTTCCCAGCCTCTCTAATAAATCAGCGGACCCGTGTGGCTGCCCAGCAGCACACGCAGGGCTGTGGTTTCCCAACCCGTGCTGACCGATTACAGCAGCCCCTCCGCTGAGCTGGGGGCTCCTGTGCCCGGCCGGCCCCTCAACACCAAACTTTTTTGGCCAGACCGCACTGGAGATAATTTGAAGGTATGCACAGAGCTGGCTACATGCTCAGCATCTGCTGCTCTGCGCGCCAGTTCTGTTCCAAAGCAGCGAGACAAAGTCATTGGAGCTCCCCGAGTCCTAAGCACGATCCATCGCTGCTTGAGACGAAGTGGGCTCCGGCGTGCTGCAGGCAGGGAAGCGAGCCTCGAGCACGGAGACTGCTCGCTACCAAGCAACATGGCACAGGGAGGGCTGATTTCCATTAAATATACAGACAGAGAAGGTTTTGACCAAAACTTGGAAACCTAAATACAGCAAGTCTGAGGAGCAGGACACGACAACTAGTTTCTAACAGAACGAAAAACCAGGGAGAAAATTCCGTATTACAAGAACCAAGGGAAGCCCAAAACCAGGCGGATCGCTGCTTTTACCCACGAAATGGCACGGGGGGGATAAACCTCGCACCTGGCGCCCCCCAGCAATGCGAGGTGTGCCCGCAGGAGCCGGGGGTGGCCCCGCTCCTCCAGCCCGGGGCCAGCCCGAGCAGCTCCCGCAGAAAGTTCCCGGGGCTGCGGGAGGCAGGGAAGGAGCCGTCGGGGAACTTGGGGAGAGGCGAAGCCCGCTGCCCGACGACGAGGAGGAGGAGGAGGAAGGCAGCGGCTGCTCACCCTCGCTAGGCTCCCGTAAAACCGGACTGGAAGCGCTGGGGGGGGGCAGGAGCAGGGGTGACGCTGCCCCCGTACAGACAGATACCCGGACAGGCACAGACAACTTCCCGAGCTGCCGCCCCCCCCGAACACCGCCGCGACCCCGGGCAGCTCCCAGCACGGAGCAAGGGAGCTCGCCCCGAGGCTGCCCAGGGCCAGCCCGAGCTCCCCGCTGGCTGGGGGGGGGGGGGCTTTGGGCGAGCTCCCCCTGCGGGAATTAGGAAGGTGGGGGGGGGAAGACGACGACCCCGGGCCCCTCACCTGCGAAGCCCTGTCCTTCCGCCTTGGGCAGGAGCTGCAGCAGGAGGAGGATCGCGGCGACGCCTGGCATCCTTCCGCGGGCTTCACCTGCCCCCCCCGGGGCCGCCGAGCCGCCGCCGCCCGCCCCGCATCCCCCGCACCGGCGGCCCCGGCAGCCGGAGCCGCGGCGCTGCTCGGAGGAGCCGCCGGAGTGGCGGCGGGAGGAGGCGCGGGGAGCGGCCGGGAGGCGGGCAGGGGGCGGGGGGGCTCCCCCCGAGCCGCCGCAGAGCCGGCCCCGCCGCGCTGGGGGCAGCGGGCAGGCACCCGGAGCCCCCCCCCCGGCCCCTCCCCTCCGGGTTAAAAGCCTCCCTCCGCCGGGGGGGTGCGGGGTTTTTCCTCCTCTTTTTCCTATTTTTTCCCCTTTTTCCTGTTTTCTCCTCTTCTCCCTTTTTCTCCCCCTATTTTCCCTCCTTTTTCTTATTTTTCATTTTCCTTCCACTCTCCTTATCCTTATTTTTTCCCCTTTTCCTATTTTTCCTCCTTTTTCTTATTTTTTTTTTTTTAACCCAAGCCCAGCTGCGCACACAAAACCCTGCTCTGGGCAGCAGCTGAAGCACAGCACCACACCACCGAGCTGCCCCTGTCCCCAATTCCGGGGGGGGGGGTCCAGTGGGGGCCACATCCACCATGGCTGGGGGTACAACCGCCCCCCCAGCTACAGCCAGGCCCCGAGAAGCTGCAGGTCACAGGGGGCCCCTTGTCAGCAGCGGCTTACTCGGCATTCAGGGCTGAAAATAGTAATTTTCATCATTATTCACTTTCAGGAGAGTTAACAGCTAAATACCAAGTCACGCCATGTACCGCCACGCTCGGAGGCTTTGTACACGGGCAGAGACACAATCTGGAGCAAAACGCTAGGAATCGCTTTCCACAGGCAACTTCTTCACCAAAAAAACATGCCTGGTAAGCACAAAAATCGGGACACATCAATAGCGATCAGCCACCTGAGCTCGGATTTGCACGGCGAGAGGAGAGCGATGGCCACCTCGCCCGGGATAAAGCGCCTCTTTAATCATCAGCACAACAGGAGATTATTTCCGACAGTAACTCAACTTCCCAAAGAAATTCCAGCACTGCTAGGTAGGCTTTTTTCCCCCGACTACTTGAGGTTTAATAGAACGCTGCTTCCTCATTAAATGTAATGCTGCTCTCGGGGCAGTTTCGTCTCCCCTCTCCCCGTGCCTCCTCTGGCTCCTTCCTCCCCCCTCCTCTCCCCCCCGCCGCCTTCCCCTCCGGCTGCCCTGGGCAGCCATCAGCGGGCATCCCACGACCAGCACCCCCAGCTCCCTGCTCACAGAGCTGTGTTGGGAGGGCAGGGAGCTGTACCTGCCAGCAGGACCCAGCCAGCAGTGCTGGGACCAGCACACAGGCTCCTCGTCAGCTGGACGAGCTCCTCTGAGCTTTTAGGGCGCTCTGCAGGAGCACCCCGATGTGCTGCCGGGTCCAGGCCAGGTCCCTGCCCCGGGAAGGTGGCTGGGGCAGGGCGCTGCAGCCCATTCCTGGGCCCTGCGGGCTGAGCAGCGGGGCCACGGCACCCTGCAACAGCAGGGAGGGGACACCTGCAGACAAAGCACTTGCCTGGCTGCCCCACTGACCAGCTCACCCACAACAGGTAGAGAAGACTCCAAAACCACCACAGCGTCGTTCAGGTGAGGTTTTAGCACTGCAAGATGTCAAGGTTGGCATTTTGAAGTCCCTGTTAAAGCATTTCACATCACAGCCCTGGTCGGGTCAGGTGAGAGCAGTTCCCTGCCAGCCAAACCCCACCGAAGGGAGCCCTCAGGAGCTACCGATGCCCCACCTGCTGCCCGGGGGAGGGAAGCAGCAGCCAACAGCCACCAGTGCAGGTGACTTCAAGTCCAGAGCAAAGCCAGGGCTGGCACCCGCATCCCACAGCTTGTTTCTTGCCGAAGTGCAAGGCACTACTTCCACTGGTGCAACCTTCCTTTCGGAGAGCCAGCAAGAAGACCTACAAAGAGATGAATTTACGAAGAGATGAACTTCCTCTTCCAAAGGGCGCGCTTGTTCTGCAGAGCAAGCTGTTTATTTACCCTCTCAGAAGAGGGAAGAGAGGAGCTCCCCTGCCCACTGCTGAGGCCATGTGAGGGCAGCTCCACTGCTGCAGGGTGAGGGCCTCACACACCTTGCTCACGGGCAGGATCGCTGCACCTCCACACAGACCAGACAGAAACAGGGGGCATGAGGAATGCAGATACTAGTTATTTCACAGTAGCAAAGGAGTAGAAACAGATGCAGAGCTACGTTTCACTAGCACCAAGCACCCCACTGAGATAGCGGTTTGAAAGGTCTGAGCATCCTGCTCATAACCAAATCCCCACCATTCCAAAAAAGCCCTCCATCACTGAAGTGCAGTCCTTTCTGTAGGTGTCAGCATCACTTCAAAAATTGTGGCGTGCCACTGTCTTCTGCTGAGTAAACGGGACAATCCCATAAACAAGTATACAACTGCAGATAAAGGGAAAGCAGAGCACAGAACAGAGGGACAAGGAGATGGAAAATGTCTCTAAGCTAAGTCACAGAAAGGATCCAAGCAGTCAAGCAGCGGTGAGCAGGAACTGCAGAAGAGGCTCTCAAAGTGCTAAGAACAGAGGCGTGAACCACAGAGGTGATGTCGAGAGTTGAAGAAAACAGAATCAGCGGGCAACTTGCAGAAAGCAACCCTAAATCAAGTGATCCCCACTTGTCTCCACATAAATTCAAGAAGCAGCACAAGCGAGCCTACAATGTGTTCAGAACAACAGCTTCATGTACTGATGTCCAAGGAGTTTAGGGAGTAGAAAGCAGAGAAGCTTTGGAAGCTTCTTCCAAAGAGAGGTGTAGAGGTGTTAACCTCAGAAGTGTGCATCCCAGGCAATGTAAAGGCACTGGAAGATTGGATCCTTACCTCTACAATTAGTAACCAGAAAGGTTAGAAATGAACAGCCTACAAGGGTCTGGAGAAAGGACTGTTTGGGAGGGACAGCCATGTCTTAAACATCAAAAAGTGCAAAGAAAGAACTTAGGCTGAGTTAAACACCTTATAAAAGGCTTGTCTGAACACAAATCCACTTTCTTGTGAGAAAGAAAAGAACAAGAACAAGAGAAGATGCAGGCTGATTGCAGAAGAGTCAGGATAAACTGAAGTTACACAGATATTAGCACAAAAGAGCCAAAGCCCGGTATGAATATTTCAGTTTGATTCCTGTTCATTACAATGCTGAGCCAGTACCAGCCTAATTGCAGAAGAGCAGACGCAGTACCCATACTGAGCGAGGGGAAGGGATGCGGCCAGTACTGGAGCCACGCGCCTTCAGCAGCATCCAAGGGCCTTGGCAGAGTATTACAAAGGAATAAAGTTGAGCTCAACAAAATAGGTTAAAATACAATACAACCGAATGGAAATTAAGCAAATCAACACCCCACCCCCCAAATTAAACAGGTAATTTTGTAAATACAAGTGTGATCAGGTCACGTTTATCAAGATTTTACCAAAGCATCCGATGGAATGGCACAGAGAAAAACCAGCTTTACTACAGAAAAATGCAGCGAGGAACTGCCCTGACAGAAAGGTAGCAAGACACAGGGCTGCAAGCAGTCTCCGGGATGTATGGTTAACAGGGTTCCTTTAAGAGTCTTGTTAAGGTTTAATTTTTAGATTAATAACACTGGTTGTCTTCCAATGAAGTGTACTGATGCCACAGCCAACAGCCATCAGTAACACAAGAGGACTGTAACAGGCGTCAAGACAACAGCAGTGTCTTTGAGGACTGGATGGATAGTAGAGGGATGAAATCCAGCCATAAAGTAAAAAAGTTGCATTTCTGCAGATCAGCAATGAGAACACATGCTGCAGACCAGGAATATATTTTTAAAAGACACGCTAAAATAAAGACATATTAAAATATCTTTAAAAGACGTGCTAAGTAAGTAGTTTACAGCCCTGTTTGAAGCTCAGGGGTTCACTCGGCTACAACAGCGGTTTGACAAGTCAAACAAACCAGGGACAAGCTGTGCTCCAAAACTGACACGAAGCAACAATTAACATACCTGATGTTATATGTACATATATAAGCAGTGGCCTTTGCAGCTATCACAAAGAAAAGCTTACAAAATGGTCTCCCTAAATCTTTCTGAGATAGTGTCCTATATGACATTATCTTGTAAAAATAGCAAAGAGGAGCTCTAATTCCATCCTGGGTGTATGTTAGCATCACTTATTTTGCTGTTACTAGCAATTCAAGCAAGGTCTCAAGTGGCTTAAAAAAGAAAACATTAACATAAGTTCTAAAGTTTTCTTGAGCCTGTCGCTTGAGGCTTCTTGACTCCACAAAACTGTTCCCTTACTGTGTCAGATAAGGAAATGTAATCCTTAGGTTTTACTCACCTGCAGACGATACAGCTTGCCCCCGGAAAACAAAGTGCTGAACAACTGGAAGCACTGCCACGTTTTGACATTAAATGAATTTAACCCCCAAGAAAAAAAAAATCTTCTCATGGACTTGAATCAATATATGTTTTTTAAATATTTAACAAACAAATTAGCCTTTAAGTATCCTTGTCTGCTACCAGGTTAAAAATAGAAACGTGTCCCCTGTAGCACGCAGCATCCCTCCTGCCTCCAACAGAAAGCTGGCTCAGGCAGTGGCCAGGCTGCTGCTGCCCCCCATAGACAACACAGCTCCTAAAATAAGAGGAATACTCTGCAACCTGTGCTGCTTTTAAGGATAGGAAAACATCTTTTTGCAGTTCAACGTACTACTTTGGTGATGCACTGGACACAAAAACATGCCTGCAACTGCAGTACCTGGGCACAGGCAGAGTCCTAGAGATGCCTGAGGAGCTTTGTTCCACAACCACATCACTTCCCCCACCAGAGCACAAAAATCCTCCTCTGCCTCGATAAGGCAGATGTGATGTTTGGTACGCAATCAGCCTAATACAATTTGGAAAACTTCTTTTCCTCCCCTGGGGCAAGTATTACACATACAAATTTACAAACACACCCCCCACGTGCAGCTTTCAGCACAGAACTACCTGTTACACAATCTCTTACAAGTCAGCCAGAATTCATGGAAGAGAGCAGCAGGTAAAACTCCCCTATAGCTCAAGGGGCAACGTGAAGTTTCCATTTCCTTCTATCATACCCCATAAATCTGGGTCTAGAGCATGCTCTGCTAAGTTTTGGCTATCACAGGTGTGTGGAAGGGCACTAAATAAAGGAAACCAGGAGAACAGCACAAGGTGTTGTGTCACTTCCAACTTTAACACATCTGTCCTTCCAATTTAAATTTATTATTAAAAACTGTCTCCAGCATTGTCTCCAACCCTCTGTTACACGTGCACACGTGCCCACGCAGGCAGCCCACCCCCAGAAAACAACAGCCCACACCACATTACAGACAGAGGAGCTAACAGCAGGCTAAACTCAGCTATTACTGGGGAGGAGACCCCTGCCCAGCTGCCTGTACCCTTCAGGTGTTAACTTGGTGGGAAGGAAAAATAGGTGATGCATCAGCACATTTGTAGATAACTATGTGCATAAATACAGACCCCAGCTGTCTTTTTTAATCTGGTTACATGATGAAATCATTAATCGATGTCAGACACATGGGCATTGATCTCTTATGCCTCATCCTCATTAAGTTTCTTCCTTTCTGAATAGAAAAAAACCTGAACTGCCCACCATCAATTATTCACAAATACAAGTTCACCTTTACACTAACACAATGACACTTTCCAGGAAATGCCAAAGCAGCCCGGACGTAGCAGTTTATCTTGACAATGGCCGTATCATGGAAAAGCAATATATTAAATAATGCAGGCAGACAAGCAAGCAGAAAGGTACAGCAAAGCAGCAGCGCTGAAAATGTCAAACAGCCCAACAGCTCTTCCCCATTAGCCGGGGATTTTGAACTTGGACATTTCCTGCATTATATAGGGAGACCAGGGGCTTCAGTGTTGGTGTCCTCTGCTAAGTGTCTTTGCAAATGAAACACCTGTTTGAGACTGCAGCTCAAAAATTTATAGATAATGAAACTGCAAAGACAGCTGTAACGCACAATAATTGGTTTGGTGTCTGCAGCTTACCAGTGTGCTGTTTTTGGAGGGCTGAACAGCAAAAAAGACAGCAGCTGGGTCTCTGCCCTGCCTGCTGACGCCAGGGGATGAGACCCTGTGCAGGGAGAGGCGATATTCCCTCTGGAAAACACCTGAACGCACGCAGTGGAGAAAGCTCATCGCGTGCAGGTCCAGGTAACAGGGAGAGAGAAGTCAGAGCCAGCCAAAAGGGAGCCCCCATCAGCAGCACAGCTCGGGGACCGTGAAGAGCAGGAGCAGATGCACAGCCAGGCACGGGGGGATTCAGCACCAAGCACCCAGCATAGATGCTGCAGCGCTTGCAGGAAACCACTGTATCTGCTGAAAGCAAACCCAAAGGACAAGGCTGACGCTGAGGGAACACGGTGTGCAGGGAGAGATTTGCTTAGCAAACTTTTTTTTAAACCAACACTTTCCAGATTAGCAAATTTTCAGTGTTTTACTAAGTCCATTATTCTAGCACTACTAACAGTGCTTCCATGGTAAAGAACAAAGACGACGGATGTTGGTGTCATTACTGCCATCTTCTGACTCAGTAGTACCTTGAGCATATTTTTCTACATAAAATATTTTTCCAGCAATTGTTATTTTTAGCAGTTTTCAGAAGCACTGCACAGGTACAGCTCATGCTCTACCAGGATTTCATTGCGTGCACATGCTGTGATGCCTTCCGAGCACCAGTCCTTAACACTGCTCCTTTTTCCCATTAAAATCCTCCATGAAAGTTACATTTGATGCAAAGTTTTCTTGTATTAACACCGAAATAGAGATCTGGGTTGCATAGGGATCACCAGCACACGGTTACATTTTACTCAACATAATTTTCCAGAGGATGCTGCCAGCAGATGGGGAAGCAGGTGCCTTCTCGTTAAATCACAGGGTACAGGAACAACTCCTCCAGGTAGGGCACAAATTTGTTGCTCATCTCCAGAAATAGATATCAAGTTTGTCAGCTCTAAGGAACGGAAGCCAAGCAGTTGCATTCCAGTTAAGGCTACTCCAGTGGTTTCTGGAGCGCTCAGCAGCACAAGCTGTTAACCAGCATTTCTAAAAATTTGTGGTCAAGGTACTTCAAGATCACTTAAATTCGGGAAAGTGATCTTATTTGAGTTCAGATGCAACTTCTCTGCTTTTGGGAGCTTTCTTCCCCCAGATATGACGACCAACCTCCCTTACTGCCATAACAGAGGTAAATAACAGAACTGGGGCGATCACACGAGCACCTCTGGATCAAACCATATTCCCCTGCCCAGTACAGGTTTTTACCCTTTGCCATGGACCTTTTTTTTTGAAATAGAAACTTTTCCTAACCCTTGTGCTTCAGCCTCGCATCTAGACATGCCATTAGTTTATCTCTACCAAAGGGGGTTCTGCTTAGGAAAAGGTGAAAGAATAAGCCATGCTCAGACACTGCACTCTTAGAGACAGTAAATACCCCATCTACAGGGAAAAAATAAGCCAGCTGAGGTACCTCAGCAAACTGGAACAAAAAACCCTACAGATATTTTGAGCTTTCTAGAATTTGTACCAGCTTTTTTCCAGCTCTATGCTAACATGGATCAGCTCTCACTTCTTCACTCTGTTTTCTTACCTTAATTCCCCTCACCCTCCAATGCATTTCCTTCTGCACTCTCCCTCCCCCTTTATTTTACTTACCTCAGGTGAATGTATTACGAATAACAGACCTCACACACCACGTGCTGTCACCGCAGCTAAGTTTTACAGGGCTCAGCCCAACACAAGCAACAATCAAGAGCCTCGCTGCCCTGGGCTGACAGGGGTGGTGAGAACAGGACTGCCCCCAGGGGACGGCTGTGGTTGTAGGGCAAATGCATTCGTCCCGGGAAAGAGCCTCGTCCTTCCTCCACCAGCAGCACACTGAGCCTGGAGCTGGAAGCTCCAGAGAACATCAACTGGGGCATAGGAACAGGGGCTGGGTTAAACCAAGCCATGGCAACACGTGTACTTTGTCACATCTGTCCCCGAAATAGGGGCTCCTCTGGCACAGAAACCCCGTGGATACAATGCTAAGGGTAACGGGCCCATCAGGAGCAACCCCGGTAAGCGGTCAGTAATTAACACGGGGTCTGTCAGAGGGTGACAGGGCAACCAACACTTCTGTCCCCACTCACCAGGCGTTCACGCTAACAGCTCTGCATCACACACTGCTGCACCAATAAAGCCAAACAACTCGTCCTTAGGAGCCAAGCAATCGATTAGGAAGAATATTGGGTGATATTGTGGCCAACACTTATTAAGGAGGAAGAAAGGCTCAACCTGGTAACCTGGGCTCCCCCAGTCACCAGCATTAGAGGATGTCCTACAGCGAGGGCAGAATAAAGGGGCCTTGGCTTGTTATGAGCCTTTATCTCCCACTGAAGTCTTATAGCTATTCTAATTACAGCTTTTAAAAATAAAGCTAAAATATAGCTATATACAGGCAGCTGAAGTCAAGGAGTGTCATCCCACAGAACAGGCCAGTGAATACAGCCTGGCATCAGGCATTGTACCCAGCCAGTAGAAAAAGACGCTTATATTTTGAGGCTGGACTTCATAAAACTATTAAAAGAGCTGCCCATTTCAGATAAACATGTGAATGAATTTAGCTTTTCAGCTTCCTAAGTAATCAAGTGTCTTTGCCTTAGTAAGTGCTTGTAAAGCAATCAAGAACTGACACAATAACCAAATGTTTCCCTAATACTAATTATGACTCTTTAGAAAAGACTCCTCTAATGCTAATTTTTCTACTTGAAAGCCGGTCTTGCTAGTTATTAGATATTCTTCTTGCTATCGCTATCAGTAAATTATTAAACAGCTGACCAGGCTTTGTTTTAAAATGATTCTCTTATGAAGCTCCCTAATATATTTACCATGAATACTGAATGATTCTGAGGCCTCTAAGGACACATGAATGATTTCTATTTACTACCTTTAGCAAAAAGCTTGTGTAATTAGCAGCAGGAATTTCACTTGAATCACTCGAAGCTACTAGTGATACCTCCAGTTCACTTGCACAGGGCCACAAAGAATAAGAGAACAAAAGCTCTAAGCTTTTAATGGGAGAAAACATTTCAGCCTGGGAAGTCACTAAGTGGCCACGCACTCAGATGTGCGAAGAATCAGTCCCCTACCAAGAGCATGGAAGTATCTCCGTAACCAGAAAGCATCAGCCTTACCACCTAACAGAGAAGAGTTTTATTGAGTTCCCTATAAAAGCATCTAACCTCATTCTCAACCCTCCTGCTACCAGGCTGTATGCCTATTGTACTCCCACTCAGGTTAAGAATACAAATTCCTCTGGTTACACACATGACATATAGGCATACCTACAGGGTTTTTTTTAAAGCTGCTTTTTCAGCCAGCATCCTTTTACACACACTCAAGCACCTACCTTTCTAATAACCCTGCTAAACAGAGTAGTATTGTTATCTCCATTTTACAGATGTCAAATGGAAGAGGTCAAGTTCTTCCTGCACACAGAAAAGGTACACAGCAGAACTAGAATTAAACACTATAATCATTATTGCTATTACAATGCCATCAGTATCCTTATCGGCTTATGGGCCACAGTAGTCAAACAAAAACCAAGGAATGAAAACAGCAAACAATCATAGTTCCTTTTCCAGAAGCCCAGCTCGCAGTAAGCACACAATATATAAAAATGTTTCAATTATGTGTTTACAGCAGCCACAAACAGATGGGCTTTCCATGCATCTGAGTCATTTCACAGGACAGATGCATGCAGCAATCTCACCACTTTCTGAAAGTAGCTCGTTGCACTGATTTCATACTTGGGGTTTCTTCTTGTGCTGTTGGTTAGCTTCAACCCACACAGATCATCCAGGGCAATCCTGCCTGCAGCTGACAGTCACGCTGCGTAACAAGCTGGAGTGCCACAATTTGGGTACTATTAACACAGAGCAGCATTCCATTAAAACAGCCACTTTTCAGGCATGCATATTCTAAATCTCATGAAAGAAAAATTATTTCATGAGATCTCACAAAACAAGAGTCATGCAAAGGAACTCAGAAGCAAGAGCTCTCCACGAGCATATTTACAAGTTAACATTTACAGAAAAAACTTGAGCATTCATCCAGTGTTTGTTGCACTATTTCTATCCCCGTAAGTAACTGTAGGCAATGGTGCAGTTGAAACCACTAAGAGTTGCACACCCGGGAACCTAAAAGGAGCACTGTCATTGATTTCTGCAAATACAAGATTGAATTCAGATCGGATGCTTAAGTAAGAAACAATCCTTGGCCAGGATTTCATCTTACCTTTGACTTGAGGATCAAATCTACAAATCAGCTCTCCAAGCAAGCCATCATACATTAAAAAATGAAAACAAAACTCAGTTGTACCAAACTTAAGGTCCCAAAAAAACCACCACCACCTGACTCCAACACGCACTAAGCCTCAAGGCTTTTTTTTTTTTAGTCCACCCTCCATGGAACAAATTCATATTGATATAATGCCACCAAGTTCTGCTATGGCATGAAAATAATCGGCCTGGAAATTGTGAAGTTGAATGTTCTAGCTCAGCACTCAATATTTTGGTAGCTGTAGTAATTGCTTTCTGTTGGAGCCAGAAATAAGCCTGTTAAGTCTTCAGTAAAAGCAATACCATGACAAGTGAAGTTGTAAAAGCACAACTTCCAAAATCTATATAATCAGAGAAATCTCTGATGGGAACGTTTTGCTAACTAAGTGTAATACCCATACAAGCAAGTGCCTTTCCAGTTAGGTGTTTCACCAAGCTTTGACTGCCCTGGCCAGCAGCAGAAAGGGATTCCTTCTTTTTCACCCACTTAACAGACCCCCCACTAGGGAAAGGACAAAGCAATCAAGAAAGAGCAGGTGATATTGTCCAGTACCTCCACCTACATAACACCCCGCATTACAGGATCTCAGTCTAGTTAAAAGTATTTAACTTTCCCCTTCCATGACAGGCTAACCGTTTTGGGCTTTGAGGTTAAACAAGCCAAAGATAATACTTTATCACAGACTGAAATAACAGCAGCAAAACAGCTGATGGAAGGCAGAAATCTTCAGTTCTGCTTCCCTCTGCAGATAGACAAGATTTCCTCTGAACTTAAGGGCAAACCCACAGCACAAAACAAGGTTTACAAGATTCTGTTCGCCCCACTAATAACAGCAAATTAAGTACTCCTAACAATGAGAGGCAGTAAAACCTCACTCAGCCCTCTACAATACCCAGCATCTCTTCCACCCCAAACCCCAGACACCCTGAAGACAGGCAGTGCAAAATGTCCCATCTAGAGCGACCCAGTTTCATCTCCTCCTAATACAAACACAGGTTTTGTGCTCCATGGAGGTAAGTGATAGACAATTGACTGTTCAACACCAGAAAGCAACAATTTACAGAAGTGGATTGTTACAATTCTGGAAGTGATAACAGAGCCAGAATTTTCTCATTGAAAGTCAACAGCACTTAGGCATATATTCATGACATTTGGAAAAAAGAGAAATTAGGCTGGGAGTTTAGAGAGACTCAGAGGTAGCATTAAGCTTCCACTAAATCCCAAAGTTAAGATGAATTCCCTTAGGTGACATTAAGAAAAAGAGACTTCTTAAAAGTTGATTTGCTCTAAAACAATGTTTTAAAAGCAGTTTCCAGCATCAGAATTAATGGCTAGCCAACACTTGGCTATCGCGTGTAATAGATCAGTTGTATATGGCATTGCAGCAATACCCAGCCATTTTCTTCCCTCCCTCCCATCAGGGCAGCTTTATCATCACCACCTCTGACATGGTTAACAAGGAGCCGACGTCCCTCTCAGCAAGAACCGGGAGAGGAAATCCATCCTGCTTCAGCTAAAACCAGAGGAAGCAGCTCAGAATAAAACTAAACGTTTACAAATGAACAAAGGGCAGTCAATGTATGTTAAAAGCTACAAAAATGTAGAATAACCGATAGGAGAATCAAAAGACACTCGGGAAAAATTCATGGTTAAAGGGCTGAGTATGATAAAGTCGTTGTTTAAAAGCATGATGGGATTTTATCATTGGCATAGGTCCATTACTGCACGGGAAGGGTAAAGTTATTAATGACAACAGAAGAGTTCAATAAATATTTCTAGTTTGCATTTAGAAAGAAACAGGAGGATATACTCGATACACTTGCATCACTTGAGAAAGATGAAGCACTTCATTCTGCAGTTGCAATCAAGAGCAACTCAGAAGGGATAACAACAGGAACTTACTGAAAACACCCTGGGGCATGTTTGATGCCCTGGTACTGATTTTAATACATCTCTGAAGGCTGATAGCATCATACCAACATCCAAGTAAGGCGAGCAAAATGACTCAGCTTTGCAAAAATTGGTAAGGTCTGGGCTAAGTCTTGCACAAAAAGGACAAAATAGCCCTGACTACTTATCCGAGGAAGAGTTATGGGACAGGAATCTACAGGAACTTGGGTTGAGTCCCACTCCTAAAATTGACCTCGATAGACATATTCCAAATGTTAAACATGATATATTCCAAATGTTAAGGTATTTGTTTTAATGACTTACATCATTCCTACTGCAGAACTGATGCCATAAGCTATAATGAAAGAACACAGTAAGCAGTAGGAAGATGATTGCTTTGATTGCTCCCCCAAAATGGGGGTGATCCAGGAAACCAATCAGGTTGAGTTGTAATAGAGTTCTCTAGCAACAGACAATAAGCACATCAAACAGCATCATATTTATCAATAATCTCGTATAAGCCCAAACACATTGACAGCAAGTGTTTGAAGGAATCGTAAATGATGATGGGAAGGACAGTCATGTAAAGCAGCCTGGAGAGCTTTGGTATGTGCCCATCCACTCCCACAAAGTTACACTTTAGTACTATTTTGTAATTTTGTACTACACATTATTTCTAGAAAAGGTGTCAGTACTTGAGGAAGGGGAGATTCTGTTCAGGAAAGCAGTCAAGAAGGACTATAGATGAGTAACAAAACCAGTACCAAAGCTAGCCAAGCAACTTTAAAGCAATGAGGCTGCCCAGGATATATGAAACAGGAAACAGCAAGTTAAAAACAATCAACAGCCGCTGCCACCACAGCACATGGCAGAACAGACACTGTTACTGGAATGGTGAAAGCTGATGGCCACATTCTGGTAAGACGTGAAAAAAGAGAGATGGTATGGCAAGTATCAGAACAACTGTTTTAAACCAGAGGAGAGAGTGTCTTATGATGGATATTAAGAAAGATCAGTCTGTTTATTTCATCAGAAAAGATTGAAAGGGACTTGATTACAGATGTGTCCTTGGGGACACGATATCAGCTAATAAAGAGCTTCTTACTGCAATAGAAAGAGACATGACAAGAAGCAATCTTTGGAAGGCCAAGCCAGGGAAGTTCAGGTGTTTGGCGAGTTCTGCTCCCCTCCGCAGCATCCAACCACTATGGAATAATTCCCCACACCCCCATTCCCATCCTTAATAAAAATTACACCTTCAAGCGCAGAGTGGCCATTAGGGATGCCATATCAGGTGGCTGAAAACTGGGCTGACAGCTTAACTCTTAAATACAGTGCACACAAACCAAAATGGATTTCTCCAAAGTCAGCAAGCTTACATCTACCGAAACTCATCACTCTAGGCCCAAGCAACACTGGGGTATTGCCTTGATGAACAAAGCTGGTTTCAAGATAAGTTTCTCTATTAAGAAGCTAAAACTATATACAGAGTAAGTTCACAAGCATCCTATTATTCTCTTCTGTACCCGCAGTTTGTAAACACACACTGCTTTGTCTTACTTTGCCCAGCACGTAGTGCCTTTTAGGAAGCAAAAAAAGAAAGCAGCCTGTGACATTTCTGCACCTTCATGAAGACGTATTTTATATCGCTAATACCAACCTAGTGAGAAGACTCAGTAAAAATAACAAATAATAAAGAGCAATCAGAGCATAAAAGCTCCCTCCTCGACTTCACAGTTCACCCACGCTCACCGCACAGAGCCTGTGCTCTGCTTTCCCCCTGCCCCTCTCCCCCAAGCCCCAGCTCAGTCAGTTTGCTGCAAGCTGAGGGCTGTCCCAGAGGCTTCAGCTAAGCACATACACCAGCTGTTCAGATCATTTATAAGTGCTGTATTTTCCAAGCAGGTGTATATTTCTTTTTTTTTTTAACGCTATTTGGACTCTCTTGTAGCATCTTACATGTGGAAGATTCGAGGCACACTGCAAGCACTGATTGGGTACATCCACAAGTGCATTTGTCTACCTTCTCCAAACTCCCACTCAGTTCAAAACAGGACTGAGGAACGCCGTTTTAGGAATATATTTCAGTAGAGTACAGGGTGCTTTTACCAGAATTTAGCCTCCCTGTCAGCCCTCAACTGCAATGTTGTACAAGCTGGGTTCCTGGCAAAGGCAAAGCCATTAATCCTAATGGCAGGATCCTACTGTTGAAGAAGTTCATAGCATGCCAGCATTGACCTGCAACTCTTTTTCCAGTTCCTAAAGGCATTCTGTAACCTCTCCCAACCCCTGCCTGTACAGCACCTGCCTTCACTGGAGCCAGAGTCCAACTCTGGTGAGCAAAAAGCTGCAGGATGTCACATACGGGGACTTCCAAACAGTGGTTTGTTCCAAACAGTGGTTTGCAGAGCTCTCTGGATCCAAGAACTATTTCTAATGCATCTCTAAAATGCACCACTCCATGTCTGTTCTCACTGACAATTCTACTGGAAGTTTCTAGAATACATAAATTAAGATTAACAGTAGATTAGTGACAGACAAGGGTTCTTCCTATGGCAGCTCAGCCACTTAGACTTGAACATGATGGGCTTAAGTTGATAGTCAGGGAAAGAACGCACTCCTGATCTTCTCCTCCCCTCTTCTCTCCCCTCTAGTCCTCCCCCAAAAATTTCACCACTGTCATGACAGCTTCTCAGCCCCCTCTTGCAAAAGTCCCGCTTGCCTTTTACCATTTAGACTGGTCACCAGGTTAAGACTGCTTGGTTTAGACTCTAGGAACAAACCTGCACCTTGGTCAGCACGTGACTGATCCCAGTTCTTCTAGACGATTGCATTTCAAAGTTACCACTTCTGCAGCAAACCTGCTCTTTGAACGAAAGCACCAACTTCAAGCCTTTTTGTACCCACAGTTGTTCTAGAGTGAGTGAGTAAAAGGAACACTTCCTTAAAACACCTTACCTTGTCCTGACAATAGGAAGATACTCTGTAGGATACTCTGTAGGCTGCTGAGTTCGGGAAGGATAAGAAGGGCAGTTATTCATCAGTAAACCACAGGCATCCAAACTTTTGCTGAGTTTCTGAACTTCCACTCGAGATGAGATGGATCTGGCATTTTCTGCAATGATGGATTTTGCTTCTCCTCTGAGGTAACCCCTGGGCTAACAAAGCAATAGTCAGTAATAAGAGATTTATGCCTTGGAGGGGCACAGGAAAAAAAAGCAACACTGGAGTGAATCCAAGGAGCAAGGAGACAAAGCTGCCTGCGCACTCCAGGTTAGGTCCTGTGGGTACCCAGCAGAGCTGCTGCACATCATCAGCTGATGAACTGGATTTCTACTGAATCTTTAACTAGTTTCTTCTCCATATAAAAGCAGCAAGATAAGTCACCAGTTAAATTGACTAAGCTTTTAAGAGCAAAAATAAATTGAAATAAAAATTACAAGGATATTTAAAATATATAGTGCATGCTATGGAATCATCCTGTGCCCTTCAAAAATTCACCTAAATAAGCATTAAGAACAATAAGATAAAACTTGATACAATTCACAAACAGCCGTACTTATAGTCTCCATGAAGAAAGTCACCAGGCTCTCCAGGCTCTTATCCAGCATAAGAACACTGACCTATTGACTATCTTGCCCTGTAAACTTCTAGTCTTTCTTACCAATAAAAAGAATAGAAAAGGAAATGGTCAAAGAATTTATTTAAAGAGGTACTGCATTACTTCAAACAGATAAACCCAATAAGTGTGAGGATTTTTGAAAGGTTACAGGGAAACCAAATCTTGATTTGAAAGAAAAATGCCATTAGAAAACCGTGATATTTTAAGAGACTAGATTAATATATTTGATATTTTGAGAATAGATTTAGCAATGCAAGGAAGTTAAAAGGAGAAACTGAAGGCTGCCTTAAAGCAACAAGGAAGGAAAACACATGGCAGGCTGTCACTTGTGCTTTAAAGTCCCTTTTATCCGAGACAAACACTGACACAGGCAAGCAGCTGCTTGCAGTAGAATGTGAGCAGAGAGACCCCTCACATTTGAGGGACATGCATCCACAGGATGGCTGTTTTACTGCACTTACCTAATTAAATCGTGTAGTATAATGAAACTGAAGTATGGTAACTGTGACCCAATTCAGATATAGATCGGTACGAGCATATATTCGGTCTGCATATCCGTATACACTGCAGACAAAAAAATTCGTAGCCAGCTCTATGATATAGAAGAGATGTCCACAACACTGTAGATTCATACGTACTGATAGGGAATACAGCTACAAAAACCATGCAAGATGTCCATTGGTGCCATGGCTTCAGGCTAAACAACACTTGCAATGGCATTTGCAATATAAAGTACTGAAGGAGCACTTACATCTTCTGCTTTAATTTTTGCCATGCCTGACTTCAGAAGATGCAAAGGAGAATAATCCAGCAGCACAGTACAGCCTGCATTAGTCAGGGTCTGAGCAATTAGCATCCTTAATAAAAACTGCTTGAGGATAAGGTATATTTGGAGGAAAAAAATTTAAATTATCTAATTTTGATATGCTCAGGATTCAAAGCAACGCTTCCTGCTGCCTTCAAAGCATCACTGAATGTCAGTAAGAGGAGAAAAGTATCGCCGTGTCTCTTGTTACAACATACATTCATTACCATCTATTCACTCAAATGTCATGTTGTTTCACCCTCTCATTCCTCCTCCTCCTCACCCACCCCAAAAAAGTAGCCCTGTCTGATTAATGCGTTGTTGCAATTTCTCTGCTGGAGACTTAAGGCAGAGTCCTGCACTGTGCTGCAGCATGATGGAAGGGTGTATGCACGTATGTACACGTTATAGAGAACAGAGCATATAATAAAGATAACCTTACAGATGTTAGATTTACCCCCGCTATGGTATAAAAGCAAAAAATCACATTGTATTTCCAACAGATAGCACCACTTACACCTGGTAATGTAATCACAGCACCACGGAATGACATTACAGAGCTGCACAGGGTTGCTCACTTTACACAACTGTCAATAGTTACAATGCCAGGAGTCCAGCAATAGACGAGCGTGTAATGTATTCTGAGCTACAGGGCTTGGAAAATTTACTGAATCTATTCCAGCTATTGAATTGTCATAAAGAGCTCTGTCAGACTGATGACATTCATCAGATCAGCCCGATCTAGCAAATTTATACATTATCCTTTCCCTTTCTTCTACTAGCAGAAGAGCATCACTAGGGATGGAGAACATACAAGCACATAGATGGGTACACTTATCCTTGAATTCCTCTCTCAATTAGCCTCTAATCCTACCCAACCACAGGATTGAGTCAAGGAAAACAAAGATGTGAATAGAAATGAGCACCTTCCAGTGAGACAGCCCCAAACACTTGTCTTAGGCAAGTACCCTGCTTTCTAGGAAGAGAAGAAAGGAACAAGAACAAAAGCACGATACATCAGAGTGGGGTGAAGATCATACCTTAATCATCCCCCCAGCTTTCAGCCAGCTGGGAGAAAAGGTTTATTAGTGAGGAAAGACCTGTTGGTTAGTAACGCTATTTTGTGACTATGAGAAATGGCACTGATAATTGGCAGCTCATTTTTAAGGGCACATGAAGTCAACTGACTTGTCCATTGCCAAAGGGAAAGCAAGCAATGAGTTTAAAAGAACACCAAAACCTACAAGTTGCGGCTCCTGGCCCCTGTGAGCACTGCAGCACCATACCCGCAGTCGCAGGACAACGCAGCCGCACCTCTGCTCAGACCGGGGGCAGCAGAACCCCATCGCCTCTGCTGCTGAAGCTGCAAGAGATAAAGGATCCACTGGGAAGGATTAAGGGCTCCTCTGTGCCAAGTGCTGCTTCCTTCCCCAAAACGCTGTCAACTTACTACAAGACAGAACAACTCACTGAAAAGCAAACATGGGGCCTGGGGGGAAGATCACAGCAGGGTGATGAAGACGCTCGCCCAGCTCATCTTCGTTCTTCCAATATGCCAAACAAGTGCCAGGGAAGTAGCAGCTGTATTTCACCACCCAGGTTGTTCTTCAGCAGAAGAACGCATTGCAAAATAATTCACATGGGCAAAATTCCCTACCTGCAAAGCAGCAGTATCTTCTACGGGCCGGTGTGCACACAATGCCCATGACTTACCCAACACTGAACCTTGCCCCACTGTATAAAGGTTACAACCATTTTTTGTGACATGGACACAGACATCAGCACACCACTCGGACCTCTGGGGAGGTGGCGCCTGTGTGCACACAGTTCGGTTCTAAGGATCTCCTGCAGAACAGGGAACACGAGCCAGGAAGGCTCTAAAACACATTGATAACTGCATACATGGCAGGAGATGATACAAAAGGAACGTGAAAGCTGGCTGCATTTATCTGAAAGGACAAAACAGTTGGAAGTATTTCCAGTTATGGAAGTTGTACTTTAAGAACTTTGTCATTTCAATTTTTCTTCTACACTTTGTGGTGCTCTACATTTTGCAAATTCTTATCTCTTCAGCCCAATGCCACAGGCTACAGGTCTGGAACATAGCCCAGTTCCCATTTTAGTCATAACAGAAAAAGGAAAAAAAATCATGTCATAGCAGAACTAAGCACTGCCACTTCCATCTCCATAAGGCTCTGCAGGATCTTCTGGTTCACTAAGCAAATGCAAATCTGAGGGGCATCTTCTGGTGCTGCCGCCACTTCCTTCTCCATCACCACTGCTGTTATTTGTCTGAGGAACTCCAGCTGAGGATGAGGATAGCAGCACAGCAAGTTGCTGGCTGCCAACCAGAGAACAGCAGCTCTGCAGCCAACAAAAGCCCGGGGTCCATCCTCTTGTTCCTCCAGGATCCTCCACTGCAGCTGGTGGACAGGAGAGCAGAGCTGTCCGTACCAGACCCCACCCCAGCAGGGTCACTCTGCTGTCCTCCTCTGCCCTGGGCAGCTCCCAGCAGCTCAGGGGGCTCAGCAGAGCCACGAGGTCAGGTCTCAACACGATCTGCTTGGCACCGTTTCCTTTCAAGCCAGGTTCACAAAAAGTCATATCGATTTATAAGCTCAAAGTGTAACAGAGCTCCTCCGGGTCTTCCCAGGAGCCCCCGTGGTCAGTGCTGGGGGAGGGGTTGGGCACAGCCTCCCACGTGGCTTCAGGCTGCTGGTGTCCCTGACACAGGAGGGACGATGATTTCTTCAATATTTGATAAAGCTCTTGAGATCCGAGCGTTATTCTAGTCTTGTAAAGATGATTCCAGAACTGTGTCCATAGCCAAAGCTGCCCCCCACCCCTTACAGGTTGCTCCACGCCAGCAGCCACCCTCAGCTTACCCACCAGCCTCATCGGGGCTGTGCCCTCTGCGAGGAGCCACAGCATGGACCTGCGGGGAAAGCAGATGCAAAACAAAACACCGAGGGGAGAGGAGGAAAGGACTGAACAAAGTAAGAGTCCTTGTAAAGCCAAGAAATTACTGCCTTGTCTTTTTATTCCTACGCTCCTAGGGACAGTTGAAGAGAAATAACTAAGTGTCCTTCACAGGGTGCTCGCAGCACAACAAAGCCGTGCTTTCAGGGCCTTGGTTAACCTGTGCCTGGGCCAGCTCTTTCAAACCGAGCCAATTTGGACTGGCTTCACACAGTTAGGCATCAGACCCACTCGTGGTGTAAGAGCACAACCACGGGCTGCACACCAGGCTGTTCTGCCTCCCCACACCACAGCTCCGGGCAGTCTCGGTGTGTCCGGGGAGAGGACCCCGGCTCCTGCAGCCGTGGAGCTCTCCTTTCAGGCAATGCAAAGCCAATCACTTCCTAAGAAACAAGAGCTGTTAGGATTTTCTTTCACATTTTCATTCGTTCTTGTTACACACAGACAGTGCCACCTCTTTAGAGCTACACAGAAAAATATATACAGTACATCAGAGCCTGCTTTATGCAGGGCACTTTCACTCTGCAGCAATCATTGCACTTAAGGACATGCTATCAAGCAGCTTAATATCCAAAGTATTATTTGTCCTCTGCTTTTCACAACTGTTCCAATGCAAGACCACATCCAGTGTTTACTGTCTAACGGGTCCCTCCGTGATGCTTACATCTCTCTCCACAGCTCCAAGGGTTTTGTTTGTTTTTTAATGTGATGCACAGCCCTTCCTTCCCATGGCTCGGTCTATGCCATGACCACCAGCTTCCTCTGCTCCACAGAAGCAGCATCCCTCCCTTACCAGAGGCCACTGTTTAACATTAGCACAGGTTTTTGCTGCTTTGTTCAATTTGTTTGCTTGTAAAGGAGCACTTTTGCCCTGCCTCCATGAGCATCGTTCTCGCAGCAGCCTGACACAAAGTCTATTGCATGATGTATTAGCCCTCAGTTACGCTCCTCTCCTTGTATGCTTTAATAATTCTACATTAGGTAGAAGTGACAATATAATCCCTGGACTGATTTTACCACTATTGTATTGAAAGTTAGTAAAGGTGTTTAGTAAAGGTGTTGTGGTTTTTTTGGACCCAATTCTGTGCTTCAAAGACCAAATGCAATAGTCATTCTCAGTAGCAGCTCCACAATCTAGTTTATGCCTAACCAGCATCCTGTGAAGCTACACAAAGAACACAACACGAAAGGAGTTAGGCAATCAGGTGTCTGCGTGTCGGGAACTTTTTTTAAACATACGAATATCAGCCCACCCAATACTTGGCTTACAAGAGGAGAGCCACTTCAGAAGACCTGTGCTACCTATCCACAAGGGAAGGGCTGAGCTTATTATATCCATTTTGACTTTTGTTAAGTGATGAAGTACGTGATCCCAGCCTTCACTTCTGCATGAAGCAGCCAGCCCTGCTGAGCACCCGGCCACCCCACTCCATGCAACTACAAGACCTGAATATGAAATCCGGTCTGCAGCTGTAAACTCAGCACCACTAACAACTGCACCACAAATCCTACCCAACATATCCAACGCAGGTGTGAAAAGGAGTGAAAGGCTTTTCCTCAGACACTGCACCCCATTTCTGGGGCAAATGGTTGTACTCAACGCACCCCCAGGCACTTTTACAGATATCTCAAAAGCACAACTTTGAGTACCAAGATCTAAACAAGGTAGGAGGCTTCCCCAGGACTGGATTATTCACCATCTCTGCCTACTGCAGGGTTATTTTGACATGCAGCATTTGTCATTGCCTGCTGTGTTAATCCAGATAAATGGTTGGTATCTCTGGGGGTTCTGCCATTTCTGTGTTGTTCACTACTAGCAACTGTCCTGTTGGCTCACTTTGCATGCAGGTATCACCCACCAAGGAATTAAACTCCCCCATCTCTCTCCATCCTACCCCCACAGCAAACACACTCCAAGAAGGTCCAAGAAGGGAAGTGGCAGTAACTTCATGCTACACAGAAAATCCCTTACATCAGTGGCACAACCTCTGTAAACCGAGGTGGCACCTCTGATTCACAGCCCACCATACACTGAAAATGCACGTGAGCAAGACAGACCTACCTGATGAACAAATATTAGGAGAAGAGGTAAAAAACAGAGGTGCAAGGGAATAATACAAGCTATTATCAACAGGCCTAGGAAATAACCAAAGGAACAATCTCACTGATGTTTAACAGAAAAAAGAATCAGGACCTCTGCCGGGGCCAGATGTGCATTTCAGTCCTGAGTCAACACTGGCAGTTTGGCAGGGGCTGGTGCGATGTGTTACACCTCTACCTGATGGCAGTGCTGCTCCTGGGCTGCCCTTCTCATCAGCCTCTCCTTTGTCTCCCAGATTTAATACGGGCTGGAAGATGACTGACCACAGCCAGGTTTACGTGCAAGAAAAGAAGCTGCTACTATGCCTTGCTTCTCCCCGCTGTGACTATAAGCCAGCACAATCTGTACAAGTATCAGGACGGGGATCTGCTCAGTTCCCAAGTATAGGATTTTTTGCAGCTTTCTGCAGCTCATCATGAAGCGTGGGGGATGTTGCAATGACAGCAGTTTGTACCAATTCTTGTTTCCTATTTAGAAACATACAAGAGGTGACTTAGAAAATCAGAAAGCGTTTAAATAAAAAAATCCATCCATTTCCCCCAAGACAAGACACTCCTTTTCAAGGTTCAGTTTTCCTCCCACAGCTGAAACGATCAACAGCTATCCAAGAAACACTGAAGCACTGCCAAGCATGTGTTTTTTCTTTTCTTTTTAACTGAGAAAACAGTTTGTTTCCCTGCGCTGATGTCTCCTGCTCCTCCCGCCTCAGGCTGATGCTCCTTCGTACGGAGGGAGCGGGTCCTTGGGTGCACGGTACAGCAGCACGCCAGGCAGACCAGGTCTGTGGATGCAGACACAGCATTTACACAACTGTTTGTTAACAGGTAGCAGCAAGAAGGCTCCATCCAACTGCAGTCACACGAACAGCGATATAGAAAGGCACCTCGCAGGTCAGGCTGGGTGAGGGCAGCCTTTACAGTTGACTCTCGGTATCAGTGAGCACCATTTCATGATGTACTGCCGCTGCGGGGAGATGCTGGCATCCACTGAGCGATGCCATTTCACCAACCTCTCCTAACTCCAGCACGTGGGTCCTTCTGCTCACACAGAGGCTGAGCAACTGCTCGAGAAGCCAGCAGTCCCTCGCTGCTCACCTCAGAGGGAGACGGGGGCTCCATGTGCCGTCGGGGGTGAGTCAGACCTCCCAAAGCATCAGCACAACCTGATTCATTTCTCCTCCGTCCCCCGTTTCCACTTGGCACCAGGACACGCCTTCTGAATGATTTTCTTCCTCCCACTTCAGCTTCATTCCAAGACACAACTTCACAGCAACCCGCCACAAATAACAGGCTCCTGCTTTCAGGCCACCACCACACTCTCCCGCTGTCAGCACCAGGGCATATGCGCTCCTCAGCTTCCTCGAGCGAGCTATTCTGAGCCCGCTAAGAAAATCTATGACTTTACACCCTGTCTGAGCCTCAGCAATCACTAACACTATGTTTTCAAATCTAATCTCATTTCTGATTAAACTTTTCTCTCTCCCATTTGTAACCTCGGCCAGCAGTGCGATTTGTGCAGCTCAGTATAACCATGGGCTTTAGAATTAAACTGGTTCAGCAATTTTGACAGTGATTTCTTGGAAATTAAGCCCGGACAATTTGTTTGGCTGAAGTAGAATCATTTGAAACATATATGATCGAAAGGCTACGAAGCACTTTGTAGTGCAGCTTGCTAATAGCTGTTAGCCGTGGAAATCTCGTTTGTGCCCCATTGCAAGGGGGCAGGAGGTGGCCAGCAGCACCGCGCTGCCCGCTGGCCCAGCGCTGCACAGCCTCCGTGCCTACACAGAACCAGGGCAGAGAGAAGGACTGCACGCAGCCAGCAGCTGCTGTCTCCTCCCAGTGGATCACCTCATCAGTAACAGCAGTTTAAAGGAGGGCTGAACCACCTGAGGAAGAAGACTGAAGAACAACATCCCCAATCAGTGCTGTCCCACTGCTCAGCACCAGCTGGCCAACTGCTCTGGGCTGGCTAAAAAACAGTGAATTTACACCGGAGAACAGTCTCCTCCAGAGCCCACAGCCCCAGGAAGCATGCAGCCTCTTCTGCCCCAAAACCAAGCCCCCCAGTGCTGGGGCATCCCCAGGGAGATGTGGTGCCCAGCAGGGCAGAGCCCGGCACCGTCCCTCACTGCAATGCACAGGTCCCCAAGGGGATCCTCAAATGGGAACCTAGGGGTTCTTCACTCACAGGGGAAGTGTGTTATAATTATCATTTCCTAAATATTCTAACCAATTTCTATGCCTCTAGTCATCCTCACTAGATCATTGCCTTTGAGTGCTGCTTATAGTAACTACTTCCTCAGCCTCACATGTGCATTGTTTTGTAGCAGCTCCTCTTGTCAACCCGTCTGAGTTTTCATTCTTTAGCAATGTTTGGCTTAAAGAAACAAAACAAGAACACCTTCCTCCACTCTTCCTCACACACTTTTAAACTCCCATTCTATTTTCTCAGGTGTGACCTGAGAGCAGGTCACCTGCATCACCTGGGAGCAGCCATCCCTTCTCAAACCCAGCTGGAGAGCCAGCATATCATCTGGTTGATGACTCCAACAGCCCAGCTCCTTCATCCCCATCCTCCCAGCAACACACACCTTCTGAATGCACCGGGACAGAGTGCTGCCCACATTCCCACACAGCCTCTCCCACTCAGCCACAGTATTAATGAAAGCAAGGTCTTTAAAATGAAAACAAGGTCTGCTCAATAAAGTCATGCACCCTCAAACCTTCATTGCTACTTTCCAGGTTTTTAAATAGGAAGAAATCCTCAGGTCTGCTGTAAGTCCTTACCATGCAAGGTCTGTTTGCTAACTACCACCAACCTGTGCTGTCGACTTGAAACACAAACACCTTTAGATCGAGGATTTTTCTTGCATGCTAATCAGGACAGATTCTACTCCCAAACAGGACCTGTAAAAACTAAAGAAATCTATTACTAATGGATGCTCCGAGTCACTGTCCAAATACCCAAATTTTAATTCTCAACTTTTCTCACTTCTCCACTAAGTATCTAGATCAGGACAACACCAATATCTTCTAGCATAGAAAAATTCCTGTTTATCTCCCCATAATTAATCCAAGGTACTGCCGGACAAAGATAAAGGGACTTGATTTAATTCTAGCTGAAATTTCTCTAAAATCAGTAATAACATCCTTACAAAAGTGCTGAAAAGACCTATATTATTGCTCCCTCCTCCCCCCGCCCAGTTTTGCCCTGTTCATATTATTGAAGGACTGACTTTTTTTTTAAACTTCCTATATTTCTCTTTAAATTTTAAGATTTTGCTGTAGTACCTATTTGCATAGGCAAGAATAAAATTGAAAATGTATATACAAGATAGCATTTCTTAACTATCTGAACCAGTATAAAGCTGCTTATGATACCCACACACCTTCACAGAACAGCTAAGTCTCCTGTCTTTCCACATCTTTGTGAATAGCTCCAAATTCTCCTTGTTTACCCATATACATTTACTGTATACAGGAGTGTGTGTGTGTATATATATATATATTAACTATATGAAGCAGCAGGAGAAACCATAACAGGGCCAACTTGCTAAGTAACACGTAGGAGGCTGCAGTAACAAGCTGACACAAAGGCACGAGGTTGCAGTTAGCACAAACCAAATGACGTGGAAAAGTTGGGGAGGGGGATTTTCCTCTGACCTACTGGCCATCCACCACTAGACCAAGGTACTTGTGTCCTGCTGACACAGCTGAGACACCCTGTGCAAAGGAGCCTTGCATCTGGGTTACCCACACCCTCCTGAAAAGCACTTTCATTCTTCAGAAGACACCAACAAGACCTCATTTTCAACTAGAAGGAATCATCCAGGCTGAAACCGGTTTCCGTACTGCCATTACCTAACAGCATTTCTCATTAGTTATCTTGAATTTTGAAGTGGTGCAAAGCATTTGCCTGTGCAAACAAATTCGAGTATGGCTCACTTGGTAGCACCAGCATCTTTCAGCTCTCCACTTTGCGGCAAGGTTTCCCTAGTTTAGCTGTAATGCCTTACCTAAGGCTTGAGAAGCTTTCAGCTAGATACACTGTAAAAGCAAGCAAGAGCAATAAGGTTGGAGGCACAAGTGAAGGATTCGATTCAGAAAGGGGACAGGTTATGCTTCTGTTTGCCACAAACTCATAGGCAGGTGCAGCAGATTAAAGCAGTCTATGCATTTTAATTTGGTTTTGCACATCCTGTTTAAGAGCACCATGAATTCCTGCGGCTCTGGAACCCAGTCCCCACCTACTTTAAGGGCACAAAACACGCCACCCTACCAGGACAGGGTCTGCCCACCTCATGTTAATGAGATGATTTGACCATATCTCAGTGTTGGCTCATCCACGCTGCACAAATAACACAGCTAGGCTCTGAAAAGCATTAGCTAGCTTTATCCAAAACTTCACCTTCTGCTTCCCTTTCCCCTGTTCCATATGGTAGAGTTAACTTAAATCCCGTGCACAGCTTACATCCAAAGCCTAGCATCAGCTCGGGATTAGGTGCTCACTTCGGAACACATCCCTGTTCCTACTTCAGTGCTCATGCCCTGAGCACGGTGCTGCCCTGGGTCCCAGCAGTAACAGCACGGATGGCACTACAGGCTACAAACCACAGCTAAGAGGTAAGGCTCCACCACACAAAGCTCTTGGCTGCCCCATCTAGATAGATCCTGACACCCAAACCATAGGTGCACCTACACCACACACCTATGAACATAGCGACATCTCCAGCTCCCCCACGTGAATCTAACCCCCTTACACTGCTTTTCAAAGAACAGCTACAACAATATTCCTGCAAGAAAATACGCCAAGTACCTTGGCTTTTGCATTTGGCAGACAGCTATCTCTGTGTGCAGAACTCAGGACTTTTGTTTACCGATTGATTTTTAAATAACATTTCCCATCCTGAATGCACAAAACAGTTCCCTGTAAATCTTCTCACTGATGTCTTACTGAGGCAGCTGACAGCCTGAACCAATAGCTCTACCAGGGCTATGACCTTCTCCATCCATCTTAATTAGGTGTTAACTCAAAAGCCTTTTTGTTACATGTTACCTGCCAGCATCAAACACAAAAGACAAACACCAGCCTTGAGTCATCAAAAATGCAATTACAGGCTCTTTCTGAGAGGTGGCTCTGCCTACTTCTCTAGTTTCAGCTCCAGGAATTTATAGCACAGGAACAGCACCGTAGCAATACTTAGAGCCCTACAATGAAAAATACCAACAGGCACTCACAAAATACAACTTGATTTCAAACCACCCCGAATATCAGGCACTCACAATGCTTATTTAGTGCCCTCCCACCTAGGCGTTCACAAGCCATGGATCTCCCCCCTCCTTTTTTTTGTTTGGAAAAAAAGCACAGGTTCAGACAGCACATGCAGACTTGGCAGTCCAGTCTGTTCGCATCCATCCATTTAATTACACAATCTCAAATGAAACAAGTGATTCCAGAGGAAATGGGTTAGCAGGCAATGAGAAGTTACCACGGCACATCAGTCGCTTGTCATAGGCCTTACAGACTGCCAGTCCAATACCTGCATCTTGCACACCTCCAGTGTGACAGCAGCACCAGATGCCAACACAGCGAGGAGTTCTGTTCAGACCTGCTGCACATGCAGTACCTTGATCTAGGTAAGAACTCCATCATGGGCCTTGCACATTGCCTTATGTGGGCTGCAATAATAAATAATTTCAAAAATAAGTGTGTTGAAAGTCACTCTGAGCACGCTCCATAGATGTAGTTCACCTGCAGGCTGCTGGGAACCATCGGTCCTGTTCCCACAGGAAAACTTGGGAAGAGAAACACAGGAGGGTAACATTAAGGGAACCTAGACTGGGGAACTCCTCCTAGCACTCCACACTTCACCCAGGAAGGGATCGAAGCTCAGCTGTAGAGAGGAGGCCAACAACCAGCTACCCAGGAGCAGGTTTCAGCTGGGGGAAGGGAGTCACCAGCTGGCCACACCACTAACCCTGTGCTCCAGGGCTCCCAAGTGTTTTCCAGTCCACACAGCCAAATAGCTCACCAGGGGCTTCTCACCAGCATCAACATTCTTCTGATATAAAAACTTGTTTTTTCATCCCACCAGCATCTTGGAACTGAAGTGACTGAAGCACAGGGGCCACCTGCATTTACCAATGTTCCTGCCGCTAGGAGAGAGCTCAGTGACCATGATAAAGAACGCTTTCGATCTGGCCCATATCAACGTTCTCCCACTTTTTACCCATGGGAGCTCAAACGTATGCACACAGTACTGCTGAATAAAATGAGTGTTTGCTAAAAAGCAGTTGAGGCTGCGCAACGTGCTGCTAACCCACACAACAGAACACTGACATTTACGTTTACAACTGAGAAATAGCTATTTTACAGAAAAGATGTCAGGATTAAGAGCTTCTAAATTGAGTATATCCTTACCTTAAGTCTACCAGCTCTCCCTGCTCTCATACATGAAACCTAAACTCCTTAAGAAGTGGCACAAAGCGCAGATTACAGTGGGAATCTCAAGAAGCTGATTTTCTTTCATCTGATCACTTCAAAAACGAACCTATGTCAATAACAGTAATAAAAGCATTGGAACTGAGCAACTTCTTACCGTAGGAAGGTGTTAAGCAGTAAGCAAGCAGTAAGCTTCCCCACTTCCAGCTGTTTGTGTCTTTTTTTTTTAAGAGACTTCTGCAACTTTGAACAAGTTATCTGGAAGCTACGCCTGTTTATTCTCCTGCCAAGTGGTTGAAATATTTTTCGCTCTGAGACAACACAAGGGAAATTATTTCACAGAAAGCAGAATAACAGAATTTAATGCTATAGTGAAGGCCAAATCAACTGTTTTTAAAACAAATCTTTAATCCACTGAAAATGTTCCATTACGATAGCAGTATGCTGAAGCAAGCAGGCGATGCAGATCCAGTCATTTAGCTGTCAGCGTGGAAGAACCACCACCATTCATTTCCTACGCAACGACTAACTTTTTGTTCTAAATGGACAGGCACAAAAATAAACGAAACTATTTACAAGAACTTCACCTGCAACTGTCAGACAACACAAGGTTAAGAGTTCTCCCTACTGAAGGCTCCCACAAGTAGTTACAAATAACCGCATTAACGCGGATCACACTCTCCAGAACCTTTAAACTGGTGAATGTCAGCGTGCACAGGTTGCTCAGTGCACTACGGATGCTCTGCTATGGGAAAATTTCTCCCAGCACAGCCAGTCACAGCTCGCCACCCTTCTAGTATTAACTAGCAAACAGCTTACATCTACTTTTAGGTAATGGGAAGTTGCTTATCTCCATATCCTTCCAGCAGGTATCTGTTTCCATTAAAGAGCCACTTAGCTGCCTTCCAGAGATCCTCTGCCTACATGGGAGCACTTCTTGGGAAACGTTTGTCTGAAAAAGGTTGTTCTCAATCTGGTACAGGTTCCTATTTACTCTACATACTCTGCTCTCACATATTAGAGCCAATGCGCAGTTGGCTGGCACATCATCTTCAGGTGAATAAGGTAATCGTACTCAGTGACAAATCTCAGGTCATTTCATGCATGCATTCATGCCTGCTCTAACTTACTGCTGGAGCTACTGGAGAAGGATGAGCATCCCAAGTGCAAGACAGATAACTTATGGGATTCAGCACAGCCGCTTTGGTGTGCTGGGCCCGGCCATCATCTTGTGGTCCAACCAGCCCACAGGTTAATTACAAAAATCCGGTTAGATCTGAGTTGCCATCTCAAGCCAGTTTTTGGACTTCATACACTCACACAGCACAGAACTTTCCAACAAACCCAACCAATAGCTCAGAATAGAGACCTCAATGTATGCACAAAGTTGTCTCAATCATTGTGACACAATCATTGTGACAAAGGAAGAGAAAAAAGAGGAGAAAGCCTTTATTTGCTCATAGACACACCTCAAGTCAGGGTGTGCCCCAGTGAGCATCTTGTGAAGGACACCGCAGCGCTGCTCCACCACACACCTTCCCTGCACAGCCTCGGGACATCTCCTGCAGGTTCCTGCCCCAGAACACTGTACCAAGCCTATTCAGACACTGAGCAGTGCTATAGCTGGCCACGCTCTCTCATCTCACCTCCTCCTGCTCCTCAACCCATGCCTTGAGGTCCCCATTACCAGACCACGTGAGCCCTGCTAACCCCAAGGCTTGCTACTGGCAGCCCTGTGACTGTCAGGAGGGTCACAGCTGACGTCTTCAGCAAGCCTGAGGTCCCTCTGCACTGCTTACATGTTGTAATCTCATTTACATTATTTCACAGGCCATTTCATTTTTCAATCTCAGGCAGCTTTCTTAAAGAAAAACACACAAACCACAAAAACACTCATTTTAGATGTGTTTTAAACTCTTAAAATTTAAAAAATGAACTTTCTGAAGCTGATCTTCATTACCTACATACTCCTTGAAGGATTTCCAATAGACTCTTTGCCAATAACCTATACCTTCGGGAGAAAAGAAGTAACTGCTTCACACGAGAGCTTGGCTGGCATCATTCGCATGCCAGCAAGAAATGATTTCAAGAGGTCCAAGGACCTTCAGTATTTTTTAGGCTTCTGGAAAATCCTCTTTGCACATGATACAGCCAAGCAGGTGGTGGATGTTAAGCAAGCTGAACACAGCAGATAGCTGCAATAGCAGCATAACCCATTTAACAAGCCTGTAGGGTACGTGTGCTCAGAGAGCAACACGGCTAGGGCATTGTGCTGCCCCAAGTGCATCCTTCCCTTCTCAAGGATTTCACCTCTGGGTCCAGGAAGAGTAAAAACTTGGTTGTCATCATCTTTGAGCCACCTCTTCCAGTGACGAATGCTCAGAGTCATTCCTATCAGGATGGAAAGCTTGTCAGAGAAAGCTTGTATGGAAAGCCTCGCTACAGAACAGGTCTTCCAACAGATTTCCTTCATCTCAGAAAATTCCAGGTTTCCCCTGGGATAAACCTTCTTATTTATAGCATTTAAACTAGATTAAACCTTGCCTAGCTGCTCACATGCATCGCAGTCAGCTGACTACCAGTTTTCCCCCTCCAGCCACAAGGACACTAATGGGTAGCGTATGCAGCAAGTCGGGCGCGCTCAGGGCACAGGAACCACCTAAGCTGAAGACTTCATTCAGAACAATTTCATACCCTGTACATGCTGAGGCACATCTAGCTCAGCTATCTGCACTGGCCCATTCATAACAAGCGTTCTGATGCTGTCCTCGCTTTCTGACACTCGTGTCTCAGCATTCTCCCTGAGGACAAGCAGCAGCCCTGTTTTCCAGCATCTCAGCTGGACCCCCGCCTCCTCCCCAGGTAGGCATCTCCCCCCCCCAGGTCTGCTCAGTACACCTAGCCTCCTTTACCCACAGCTGGCTGCAAGTCAGCTCTTCCCAGAGCCCTGGCTTTGGCTACAATCCATTCTGAAAGCTATCCCCAAAGGTAGTTTTAGTTTCTTGCAACCAGATTTGCCTTTGGCCCAGAATCCTTGAATTCAGCAATTTCCTTCTTTTGTTACTGCAATACACCCTCAGCAGGGACCAGCTCGTGGCTTATCCTCTGTTAGCATGCACGGCCACTTCCCCATTCACCGGGATATTTAATTTCTCTCTGCACTGCTGAAAAGCTTATTATTTGATTTCAACAACAAAAGTCCATATACTAACATTTTATGACCAATTCTATTGCTTCACAGGCTTCTTTCAAGGCAAGGCAAAATTCCTTTGTTTTCCCTTCTTGCTCCCAGTTTATTTACTTGAGCTTGTAAAAGCCAATTCTTTGTGCTTATAACATGTCATTAATACCTCAGTCCTGGACACTAGGCCATTTATGATTTCAGTAGGTGAGGAGACAGGAATTAATCCTTATCCACACTGGAAACACCCCTTAGAAACTTGAGCACTTTATAAGGGGAAGGCTTATTAACCCCTGCAGCCAATGCACAAGCCTCGCACATTACTGGCTTCTGCTGCCATGAATTCCTGCAGCTCTGAGCCCCTCTCAGCTGCTTCCTGCCAGCAGCCACCTGTGAATTCCCATTATAAATGCCACAGACTGGTCTATCCTGCAGCACATACCTTAATGAGCTGTGTGCTGCTTTTCTTCAAACAAGCTCTCCCCCATGCACAGCTACAGTCCCACCTTGCCTCCTCACCCGTTAGCTGACTTGAAATGATTTCCAGGGCAGCTCATCTGTGGCAGGTACTACTCTCTTAAGATCCTCCCCAGGTCTGTACTTTCATCTCCTGATTTCTGGGGCTGCTAGACTTCTAAAGAGGGAACAGCTTTTATTACCAGGCTTACTGAAGAAAAATTGATTTTTGTTTGTCATTACTTCATTCTCAAGAAGCTTGAGAGTATGGCTCTTACCTGCTCCTGTTAAACTGTTCCACCTTGGATACATTAAGCTCATAATTTTCCCATAGCTGTTATTTTCCTCATTACCAGCAGGTTCATTCAGCCATTTATTATACTACAGGCTCTGTTTATGGAGGCAACAAGATCACATTCCCCCTTCCTCTGTTTCCTACCTTGTCCTGATCACCTGGCATCACCTACACCCCCTCCCTAACCTTTAGATCTGGTTACATTCACACCACCTCTCAATTCGCATCCAAATCAGGACTGTGCCCTCAAAATACTACTTGAAGTCCGCTACTTTCTTATTATGCACACCAAGGCAAGGAAGGACAGCCAGTGAACAAGCATAAAGGATGAGGCAGTGTGGCTGGGCAGCCCAGTTAGCAAAGCATGAGTAGTTGCTGGTAGCATCTCAAAGATGGGGAGAGCTATTCAAGCATCACCTCACCCCAGAAGTAAAGAAGCAAAAAGGTTGCAATAGTGCATCTTGCCAGGCTAAGCACATTGTACATCAAACACAGTCATAGACCTAGGTCACAACATTTGAGCTCAGTCAATTAGATCGTTATTAGGAGGTAAATATTAAACTATGGCTTTAAAAAAAAGACAGTCAAAAAACAGCTTCTAAGTTACTTGCTTTGGTACATGTCTCTGATGAAAGGCATGTATTTTATAACCTGTCTACTTTCAAAAATACCGATATTTTCCTTTTTCTAAATCAGTTTAAATAACTGATTTAGTTTTCAGCCACAACGTCACCACATCAAATACATAAATATTCCTTGGACTGAGAGTTTGCTTTGGTAACCAGTAGATACATGTTCTCTGTATTACATTCAAGCTCAAAGTACACTACAACATCTAACTTGCTAGAAAAATCTCAGCTGAACCACAATACCAGAATGCAGTTCATTTAAATGTAGCAACCGAGAATTATTCTGGCTTTGATTACTAGGAAGACAGAAATACAGAGAGATGTCAGCATAGCAGCTTAAGGGCATCCAGTCTGCGGAAACGGGAGCTCTCTAGCAAGTCTTGCCATTATCCCTACGAAAATACATTTCAGCCTCCCTGGAGTCTTATTCATCCTCCTCACATCTGTCTTACAAGTCCAGGTTTAGAAGTAGTACCAGTGATAAATGAGATTTCCCCTATGCTAGTTCTCCTCCTCCCCAAACTGTTATATAAATCTAAGAAGAAAAAGATGCTCCCCTTCCATCCCCAGCTTCCCCAGTGTTTGAGCTACAAAAAAAAGCATGCAAAAACTGCTGGAAAGATATTAAAGTGCATAACTTCTTATACTCACCCTAGACTGTCCATCCACATTATTTCTGGCAAAACCACAGCATTTAAGGGACACTACTCACTTTCTAACCATTTACAAAGCAATTCAACAGTGCCCACAGAAAAGCTCTAATAGAAAGGAACATCATGCAAGGCTCAGAATGAAGTCTAAGGAGAAACTAACATCAGCCACCTTATTTTTCTACTCCATCCTTTTTAAAGCTGTGTTTTAAAGAATGTAACTTTTGTTATTCTTAAGTTCCAGCATGTTGCTCACAACATAGCGTTTGCCTTCCTGACGAATATATTTTTATTCTAGGCTTCCAAGTCCAGGAGCAAGGACCCCAGTGCACACGTGCAACATCTCCACACCTGAAGCACAGCCTGGGGACACGGTATCTTTTTTCTGTGGAGATGGGAGACCAAGTCCTGTAGCCTCTGAGTCCTCCTCCAGAAATCACAGCTTGCAGAAGGCCAGCACTAAAGATCTAGCCCAAAGTCAGAAACATTTTTTTGCAAGTTTAAATAAGTTATTCAAATTTTCAATTTCTGGTTTTGTAGCATAAATCCCTTCTCCAACTGCATTCAGAGGTTAAATACTTGCAAGAAGCGCCATGAGTTGAAAGGCTGCAGGGTATAGGATCAGTTACAAGAGGACTCTTCCTTCTACCTATTATTACCTGTATCCACCCAGTTAATGGAGGAAAATAAAGGAAAAAAGGGCTTCAGTACAGGCATGAAGTAGCAGACCACATTTATGCAGGCTGCAAGAGCTGCTTATCTATTGCACACCGGACCGGAACACCAAGCTGGTTTCACACAGGCCGTGCACAGCTACCACACGAAGCTTTTCCCTTCTCTCAACCTTGGAGAAGCTCAGCTTGGTGAGCCAGAGCAAGAGATTTTGCTTGACTAATAACAATGAGACTAAACTGCTTCAGAAGAGAGCAATAAAGTCACCAAGCCTGTCAGGTTGTTAATTCCATGCTGTTTCACCATTACATTTTGAAAATGGACCCAAAACTAGTTGATTTACAAGAATGATTCCTTTCAGTATAATATTCAAGGATTTTTTCTTAAGAAAACACTGAAAAGTTCCAAGCGACTTGTTAGCAAACACACGCTTTGAGATGTTTGCGTACCCATCACAGCACACAAGGAAGGGAGATTGCTCCGTAGGCAACAGCAAGGCTAGAAATTAAGAGTAAGAAACTTCTTACTCTTTATTTATATATTTAACTGAAAGTTGCCCTTTCAGAAATCCCCCATATGACAGAAGTGGCCCACAGGTAATTATCTCAGACTACACACAGCCCAAAAGCTAGACAGGTTTGTCAAAATGATTTTTTGCTCTTAAGACTTATCATCTTGTTGTGAAGATTTTATGAGAAAAAGATTAAACCACTGCTCTGATGTGTGCATTTCATTAAGCTTCTAATCCTTAAAGAGTCACTAATGCAACTAGCCATTGAAAAGCATTAAATCATAGTTCAGGCATATTGACCAAAATAATCTCCTAATTATTTCAGAATGGAGCAAAGCACCGAAGCTGTACTGTATATTACACTCCAAAACTCTTTTAGGCTGACATACAAAAGAAAATGAATAGAAAGGCAACTTTGATTACTTTTGGTACGCATGAATATGGAAAGGCAAGAGACATACCGAAGGAATTCACTCAAATTAGATTGGATTTCAAGGGTCACTATTCAGCAGCGTTCAGTTCAGTGTCACACAATGGGGCAGGGGATGTTGTTTCTGCTGCAGCAGATCAGCTGTTGCCATCACACCGAAGAACTAGAAGTGAGCAAGTGAATCCCAGGTACTAATGAATTATTAGTAAATCCCATCTACTTCTGAAGAAAAGCACCCAAAAAGCACAGCCAGTCCATCACAAAGCCATACAGTTCAAAGGACACGGCATTACTTACTTAAAGTTCTCTGTGTTTTTGCTTTGGCCACCAGCAGGGTGTCCAGAAGCACAGCTGAAGGCATCATTTCCATGGGCTGGAACTCGCTCCTGACTTCAACACCTGCGACTTCACACAGAGAAGCGGCACGCCTCCACTAGCGTGCCCCAAGACACGCACCAAATTTCAGCCCTTACACATCAGCTGACGACTTCCGGTTTCCAGAAAGTTCTCCTGCCTCTGCCATGCGCTCAAGGAAATTTGCTGAGGAGTCGAGAACAGGTAGCAGCTATCACAAGTAATGCAAACAGTAATCCAGTAAGGAAGGCTATGACTGATACAGCTTCATATTCAATGCTGAATTTACTATACCCTATGTGACTGTAGTCATAAATCTTTCAAGAAGAGCTTGCCTCGTAAAGCATGCTTTTGAGTATAATATTTGCAATTTAAACACTCAATAGACCAATAATAATTCACTGTCAACACTTATAAATCCTTTTGAATAACTCGCATTCTCATTATCAGAAAGGATCACTGGAAAGATAAAAAAGCTACACACAAGCAAGATGATGACCCTGAAGTCAGAACCTCCGTTCACAGACTAACTTCCACATCTTTGTTACATCTTTGACTAACACTTTGTGGCAAGCAAGGCACAGGACTGCCCTCCCAACCAGACACACAGCACAGTCAGAGCAAGAGACAGCTTTCTGGACCTCAAGAGCTTTGGAGTTTGAAAACCACTTTTTCTTTGAACAGGCAGTTGATGGGTGCAGTTTTAAAACAGAAGAAACCAACACAGTAGAACAGAGTAGGGTTTTAAAAAGAAGCCTGCTTTGTTTTTAATCTGGTTTAACAACTTCCAGCATTGGTGCCAACCCCATGAAACACCCTGTGTCTCCCAAAAATATTTGTTTTTGAGCCCCATTTCAGCATGCTCTAAGGCTGCCCAGGTTCCTCAGGCCTCCCCCTCGCCTTGCCCGGCTCCCCCAGCCCCTGGAGCTTCCTCTGCCCCCCTCGCCCTGCAGCTCTCCCCACGCGGATGGTGACATCCCTTTTCTGGGGGGGACTCTCCTCCCCATTTACACCCCTGCAGAAATACTGCCCCCAACAACACCATCTATCCCCCATCTCCACCGAACAAGGCAGTAAACATACACTGTTCATCACAGCAGGCTTCAAACAGCTGAACTGCTACTGAAGTTCGCAGGAATTGTTAACAGTGCTGGATGGACAGGGATTTGACTTTAAGAAGGGCAGTTCTGTGATGATCAAAAGCAAGTTATTTTTACATATATTTTTATCTTTACTTGTTCTCTACACTTTAGACCCCATTGGTCTTTGCTGCAGGCTACATTTTTCTCTTTAATTAACCAAACCGACCTGGAATGAGTTAGACTAGTATTTCATTTCCTTCCAGCCTTCTTTCATTTTGCTAAAATGCTATATATATATATATATATATATATATATATATATGTACACACACACACACACGCAAGTAGCACTGGGTACCAGCCCGCAAGTTCACATCAAAAATAAGGTAGGGAAGACAGGATCATAAATCAGACAAGGCTTTGAGGCAAGTTTACCTAGACCTTTCCCTTATTGCATGCAACCACAGAAAATATCTTTCAAGTTGAAAGAGTCAGACTCCCATAGAAACCAAGTTACACTAATTAATTTTTCTACAGCATCAAAAGCACAAAACACCAAAGACAAAACAAATTGTAAAGTTTTAAAACTTTCTCCTCCAGCCTACCATAGTCCAGGTGAGCTCTCCTCCTCCACAAACTTGGCTTCAGCTCACTGCTCTCTATGCTGCAACTGAGCCAAACCAGCCCTTTTCAGCTGCTGGGAATTTATTTCCTCTTTCCCTGATTGCAAACACCTGTCTCCCTCTGCTCTCTCCTTGATGCGATTCACTCTCCTGCCCTCCCCGTCTCTGTGCCCTGTGAGCGGCCTCCCCCAGCCCTGCAGGGCCACCCCTGTGACGGAACAACCCCATCCACCTGAGCGCACCACACCTTTACCCACACAAGCAAACAACCTCATGGTGTGGTTTTGTGTTTCCACAATGGTCAGAGAAACCTTGTGAAAACCTAGAGGGGAAGTGCAAACAGATTTTCTTTCTTATATCACCATGGCTTGGTAACAACTAAGGGTTTCTTAGCTTCTGCGCTCTGGCAGGGATCACTTCGTAGGTTATCTTGTAGACTACAAGGAGAAACATGCACCACAAGATTGCTGCCATCAAACCAAACTATGTAGTGAAACTCAGCTTTCTAACAATGGAGGTCTCTTCTCCTTGCCCTGGAGCCTACCAAGTGGGGTGACTTCCAGTGCTCAGATGCCTCCTGCTAGGCCTCATGCCATTATGGGGATTTCCTGACATAGCCATCTTCTGAACAGGCCACATTATGACAGAATCATCTAGGTTGGAAGAGACGTCCAAGATCACCTAGTCCTATCTCTGACCTAACACTAACAAGTCCTCCACTTAACCACATCACCATATCATATTTTAGAATATGAATCTTCTGCAGGAATCTTCTGTGGTGGGAGCCTCACTCAGAGGCTAAAATGCAGGTGCTGCAAGCAGCTGGCCCAGGTTTGCTCGTCCTCTATTAAAATTCTCTTGTTCAAGCACGTACCTGTAGACCAAAGCAACTTTACCAAGGCAAAGAATTTAGGTATTAATAAGTAGCTGCAAGGGTATTCACTATGCCTCATTTAGCTCGCAGAGAGCTCTTCTATAAAACTTGGGCGATTAAAATATGATATAGTATGTGATTTATTCTCATCGTGCAAGTCACAAAACTAGCACACAAATGCCAGCTGATACACTATGGCTGGCACTGAAGTAATGAATTTTGCAGTGTATTGCTTTTATGAAGGCAACTTCCCATATTCCACAGATATATTAAAACAGAAGGTCACTCAAAATACCTAGTATTCCCTCAGCTGTTTTTTTTTTCCTGTTTTTTTTTCTTTTCTGACAGTGAAATCTTTCTTCTTTGCCTACATGATAGCAAGAATGTTGCTTGATTGTTCATCTCAATTCCAAATTTATCCAACGAGATAGTGACTGAAGTATTTGCCTCTGTTCCTAATAATGCTGTCTGCTCAGTGCATTAGCTACAAGCAAGAATGTGCCAGTGCAGGTTATATTCCATTTTTAGTTTTTTATATTTTCCTCATGCCCTTTATTTCCTCATGCTTGTCAAACTACAGTTTCATTATTAAATTGCTCATTATTACAACTTCTGCACGTGACCCTAAGCCTACGGAAATCAGTAGCAAAAGCTTTGAATCACAGCTCTGTGTTGCAAAAATGTACAGCCCCTGAGCTCTGGGGTTGCAGGTACGCTGTTACTAACATCAACTCTTGCTGTTATTAAAGGTGCCTGCCACATTTTCTCCAGAACCTTCTACGTTCTGCTGCCCTCCACCAACACCAAGCAGGCTGTGGTTGCATCCTTGCAGCTGAGAAACCAGGCACGAACTGCCCCCTTTCCTCCCAGCACACGGAGTAAAGCTGTGCCAGTGCCAGGTCTGCCCACGGGACTGGCCAACGCTGTGAGCTGCTGGCCCAGGGCAGCACTGAAGCAGCGGGGGCCGCATTCCCCCTGCAAACAGAGAGAATGTTTTCTCATTGAGCACAGATTCAGTATGCTTTTTACCGCTTTGTAGAAGAAAATTCAGTTTCATAAAAGTTCGAGTTTAATATCTGCTGCAGGCCTGCAGGAGCTATTAGCTGATAATTCTCTAAGCTTTTGCTGTAGACTCCCTTACCAGCAGCACTGAAATTATCAAATTATAGCAATATGATGGAAAACCTTTGCCGCAGCAATGAATTTGTCTCTCAAGAGAGCTGGACACAGTTACTTACCTTCAGTATTCACATGTGTATTAAAGATCCTGCCATACAAACAAAAGTCCTGGGTCTCTTTTTTTATACAATTACAAAATAACCAACCTCCAGAGACCAACAATCCTTAGGACTCTTCAAATTTTTAACATTAAAAAAAGAAAAAACATAACAACAACAACAACAAAACCACCTAAAGTGCAAGTATTCTTTCATCTGCTTTTTAGCTTGTGCTTTGATTTTCAGGCTCCCTGACTATACCACATATACCCAAATGGACGCTTTCTGTGTTCGGAACCCCTTTTGCTGTTGTGTGCCCATGCACTGGCCTTCTGAACTAACAATAAAATGGTCAAACACTTCTCTGTCATGCTCCAAATCCTGCTCAACCATCATGGCCAAATTGCCAATGCCAGTGCAGCATGATTTAGAATCAGGTTAGGAGGGTGCCCAGTGCTCCCCTTTGAGGGAAGAGGAGAACTCGTTATGCCGCGTGAAACTTTCCATGAGTTCCTTTGTGTACTTTCAGTGCCTGGGAAGGATCTAGCTTTATGCTGGAAAATGTCATGGGTACCTTGAGAGCAGGAAGATGTGTTCATGCCATCATGGTTTCTGTAACTTTATAAAATTTTTAAAGAGCAGAGGCTGTGCTTCCACAGGGCAAGGCGCTGCCTTGATCTGAATGGTTTGTTGGTCCCCATGTTATTTGTCACAACTGAAATTACAGAATCCTTTTTATCAAGAGGTTTATATAAAGATGTATCACTGAAAAAAAATCAAATGCATATAATGGAAACTTAATTCATTTTATTTGGGGAAATAAATTGATTGAAACGATTCTTTATTGGCCCAAAAGTATATGTACAGATTAAATCTGTGGAGCTCTACCAAAACAGAGAAAGAACATCAGCAAAGTGGTTAAACAGTGTAGGAAGAATTTCATTCAAATAGTTTTTAGTCTAACAGCTTAAACTAAATGTTACCCCAGACTTTCCAGCTAGGCAACCTTCAGGAATTTCACAGGCTGAAATAACGAAGCACCAAGAACGTGTTTAGATACAAGGGAACAAAAGCGTAAGTTAAGCAAGAAAAGCAAGCAGTTACTCCTTTCTGTGCATCCTCCAAGATGTTAAAAATAGGTTTTCCCTTCCTAATTTTGAAATGCAATCCTTAGGAGGCTCTGAAGACTGTAAATCATATTTCCAGTGTTCTTGCTATATACACATTCAAACAAACTCTCCTGGCTCCTGCAGAGCATTTATTAGCAGCGCAGTAGCTGCCCGGTTGCTGGTTCAACAAGCACGTGGTGAGCTGATGGATTGAATGCCACAGCACCAGGACATTAGGGACACCAGGAAGCCAGGCAAGTGCTGAACTTTGGGCTTCAGAAAGCCCTCCTGAAACTGGAAGACACAGCTGTGAACTGTGGGATCAGAAAAGGAGACAAGCAGCTAATTAAAGAAGCTAAGGGCAGTTCAGCAAGACACGCTCAGGGTATTCACCAGCCTGGCCCCATCTGACACCGCACTGCTGGGGCAGGCAGAGCTGAATCCTCCGCCCAGCGCTGCTCTGCGGTGCCACGACTGCAGCACGGCACGTTCCACATTCACAGCTCCGTTTTGTTCTCCCAGCAGACAAAAGTTCTCAGTGAAGGAAGTGCTGCTTTGCAGTCACCGTTCAACACATTTGGGGTGCATGAATCCTTTTTACTATAGTTTTTCATGGGCTTCCTGCATAGATTTTGCTCACTGCTGCAAAGCCAAGGCTTTACTAAAATGCAAACCCTTGATAAGTTCTGCATCAAGCAAGAGATTTCTGAACACGAAATCCTGTATTTTCCACATGGAAGAGAACCTACAGAAAAAGTACTGCTCACCGGACTGCGATTTTCTGCAACATATTTTATGACAACATGTCCCACTTCGCAGCATCTCAATAAATGCATTTATCTATGGTACAGTATTTTGTTTTTTTTTATGGGGAGGAAGGAGGTTCCTGGGGCTGGAGGAAGGCGCTGTGGAAGGAAAGCAAGCCGAATCCTCCTTCTGCCAACGTGTGCACCCCTCCTGCAGGAGCCGTAGAGCCAGGGTGCCCCGGGCAGGGGATGCTGCCCCAGCCTGGCCCCTGCCCTCACCACTCCGAGGTGGCCAGTGGCAAATGGACTGAGTTAGGGCTATTTGGGTGCTGCAGCGAGGGTGCTGAGCAGTTTACGTGTTGAGACATAGCTCTGCGGACAGGGATAACTCACACTGCCACGTGCACACCAAGCACAGGTTATCCGGGTCAGCTGCAGGCCCATGGCTATCAGACCGGCCAAAGCTCATGGCATCAAGGTTCTGTTCTATGTGAGGCTGCTTACGAGAGGACGGATGGCACCTCGCTCAGCATAAAACCTGCTAATAGATGGCTAACTCATTACAAAAACTGTGAAGAGTCGCAGTCCTGGAAGCAGGGGCAGGGAGCGAGGAGCTCTGTCTTCTTTTCCAGCGCTGCCCCTCAGCCCTCGGAGGAGCGCAGGAGGCGGCCTTCATTCTGCATGAGCTGCAAATCCTGCTTCAAACGAGGTAAGGCAGCCTTAAATTAGCAAAAAGAGGGCCAGTAACTCCTGAGCAAGTCTGAAATAGATATGCTCAATGTGGGAAGCAGAAGATGCTTGCTGGGTCTAAGCTCCCCACCCTCTTTATGCCCCTGTACAGAGATAGCACATCCAAACGTAATCCACACCTCTGCCCCTTCCCCCCTTCACGCTAACACTGTATCTCTACAGCTATCGGTCCCAATAGAGAGAAAACAGCTCCTGCAGTACAAACATGTGTTACATGTATTCATTTTGCAATGTATATAAATATATATATATGTAGATATGACTGATAACAACAAAAAAATAATCAAACTTAGTCATAAATTATAACAACAGTGCTGCCAACCGGCAGCATTTAAGTCACGAGTCAGCCCTCACAAAAACATGAGGTATTATCTTTCAGAAAAATAATACATGATGAGTTATTTATCTTCTGCTTTTCTGAATCTCTAAAATGCATTTAAATCATATTTTCAAGCTTTTGTTCTTAATCGTGAAGTAGAAACTTACTTTTAGGGGAAAAAAATAAAAAAGCCGAGTTTCTCAGATGGCATAACTCCAGTAACAGGGACTTTGTGGGAAAAAGCCCAAACAAATATAACTTGTGAACCATATTAAAGCTGTACAACTTGGCAATACATTGGCATAACGGAGTATTTTTATGCCAAAACAAGTGTGTGTGCCAGGGTAAACTCGACCACCACCACACTGCCCTTCCCGCTTCCCACATCAACTCTTGGTGCAGCCCCAGCCTATGTTCTTTGCACAGCTCTTTGTGGATTTATTTTTGAAGGGAGAAAACGCCGGCGCGCTCAGGGTCAAAATCTGCCCTGGAGCAGTATCTGCAGAGTCGCATTTACAGATTGCACTAACCAGGTATCAGAGCTCCGACGCCGGAGATAGTTGAAAGTCATACGAGAAAAGGAGTCTCCTGCTAAAAGAAAATTAATGTAGAAGGGCAGAGGGAAAATTCATTAGCTGGTAGCGAAAAGAATAATGGGCCTTGGAGTTGATTCTTTAAGCTTGTTCCAGCATCAGCAGCATTAGTAAGTGGCAGTTGCAATATTTAGGGAAGAGCAATTCTATGGGGAAATGTTTCCCAGTTTTCAAATCTGCACATCAGTAGCTGCACGCGACTGCCTTCGGGTGCCTTCCCTGCTGCCTTCTATCAGGATGGGGGATTTGATCTCATGAGAGTCCCTTGAGTGTAATTAAAAGCCTGAATTCCTGATCCTGCCTCAGCTTGCTAAATGCAGCAGGTTACACGTCTGGAGAGAGAAACACATTTCTCAGGAAGGACCCAGAAACGATGGAAAGGACCATGGCCGACCACGGCCACCCCCTGTCGCTCTGTTCACCCACCACTCCTCACTGAGGTAGCCCCAAACAGCTGGAGGCAAAAAGGGCTCTTTTTCTTCACTTCTTTCTCTGCACTGAGTCCTGCTTCTGCACATCCGCACCAACGCCAGGACCTTAACTGGTGCCCCCGGCTCCGGTTTTTCAGGCAGTTCATCTGGAGCAGTTCTCTGGGGTGACTGAAAAGCCCAGCTTTCATTCCAAAAGTTTCTAGCTTGATCGCATCCAAATGATACAGCAGTTTCGATGAGCTGAGGCTCAAAACAGAAAGCAAATAGAAGCATGGAAATATGACTGTAAAAATTGGCTCTTTTAAAGTCAGCCCAGGTAGTCTGGGTTTCATTACTTCTAAAGGGTGTGTAGCTGATAATACTGTATCATGTTTTTTCTTGCAGAGAAATAAGAAATGGAAAATATAGAAACCTGTAGCAGTCTCCACAATGCACTCGCTAAGGTTTGCTTTACTCCGTTAAAATAAGCTAATGCAGTGAAACAAAAGAGAAAAAAAAAAAAACACTATTTGCTCAAATAATCCCCTTGGCTGCAGCACAATCTTTTTTAAGGAAATCCAATGCTGTAAATAACTGGAGTAATTTCTCAGGAGATTAAAGAAAATAAGCTCACTTTTCTTCCTGAAAGAAAATAAGCTAAAATATCATTGACAGACGGCAATCTGAGGCTGGAATACCTTATTACAGACCGATGACACCATTTTCTCTCCCATATTTACAAGTGTGCCGAGGTGCCTTTTGTACAGCTGGATGGAAAGAGCCTGTTTAGCCAAGTGCCGTTGTTTGGCTTGCTCTCCCCCTCCTCAGAGAAACACACCCGCTGTAATCTCACAAGAAGTCTGGTATCTGTGAAAATGAGCCCCAGCCAGGCCAGGCACAGCCCGGCCAGCACAGCACACGTGTCCTGCACACCTCCCTGAGCCCTGCAGGGCCCCCTGTGCAGCCTGCCCCGAGGCTGGCCGACACGGTGACATGAGCAAGGACACTCTCAGAGCGTCACAGATGCCTTTTTGGCAGCAACCCGAGCAGTGACTGAAGCCAGGACGCAGGGACAGCAGAGGACCATGCTGACCCCACCGTGGCTACAGGGGTTTTCTTCCAAAGACGCGTTTCATTTCTACTCATTTCGGTTCTGCAGACTCCTAGAGCTGTACTGTAGACAGCAGGGCAGTGGGAATGACAGGGCGAAAAGCCTGATTTCAGCCCAGTTTCTTAAGCTAAGCAAACAAGCTCAATTGACAGTGACAGTGAGTCCTCCCTGTCCCCAAACCTAGTCTTCCAAGACCTCCGACCACCTCATCCACATACAACAAGCGTCAAAGACGCTAGTTCCTACAGCACTCATTAACACGGGCAGTCTAGGTTTAGGAAACTTATCTTGCCGCTGACTACATGAGCATCTTATATATATGCATCTTATCCTATAGTCCTATAGGAGTTCCTGCAGACAATCTCAACTATTTTGCATGCAGGGATACACCTGAACTAGTAGACACAGCTCTATACCCAACTAGTTAAGCCTCTAAGTCTCAAGTAAAGCGGTGGAAAATTCCTGGCTTTGCAGGATTTTGCCTCCTGGGGTTTGTAGCATCCTTATGCACAGCCATCCTTGGGGTGCTGTTGCACTCACAAGCGTACCGAGGAATGCTATCTAGAAGATGTTCACAGCTGGAGGTAATAGCAAGCAATTGAGGTCCAAAATAGGGAGGCATACATGGGAAAAAAAAGTTACTTCTGCTCTTAACTGACCAGGCAGAAAAAGCTGGGAGGAAAAGGGCAAGTCATTAAATCCAAATCTTGGCTGATAAAAGAAGATAGCTGTATCTTTTCTTGCAGGATTTGTGAGGAAGGAAATAAGAGAGTAAAACACATTTTCAGCACTGCTGGTGTGTACCATCATTGCAATTATTTTGCAAAGAGGCATCGTAGCCTAAATAAATACTGCACTAACTTTGATCATGGTCCTTTTAATTTGTATAGGTTCAACCGTGCACTAAGGGCTATGGGCACAATTATTTTCAAAGAATACATTCTCTTTCATGAGACCATATACAGGATTTCTTTTGCTTTTGTCCCAAGGATAATAGAAAATAACAGAAGCTTGACATCATAATAGAGTTCAAGTGCCTTAGCAGTATATCTACTCTCAAAGAATTATAAAAAAGCTGAAGCTAATGTACTTCTCTGTGTGCATGGCACAGGCGGGCCATTTTATAGCTCTTGCAAATAACCAGGCTGTTGCCTCTCTTGTCCATCAATCGAGGCAGCTTTCGCGATGATATAATGCCATTGATTCAAATCCGATCAGCTGCTGTTGCCTAATTATACAAGCCAAACAAATCCAGACTGTTTAAGGTAGAAGAGGGAGGTGGGAGGGAGAGCTGCTATAAAACACTGAGGGAGAACTGTCTCCTCTTTTCAAACATGCAGTAAAAGCAGCAAGTTCTTTTCCCCTAAACCAGGAATACCGCGGCCATGATTCCACAGACCTATTTACTTTTCTTTTCATAATGTGCCAGTCTGCACGCAATGAAACTGTCAGGCACAACTCAAGAGCAATAAATATGAGGAAAACTGTTATTTAACTGGCCAAGAATCATCTTACGGCATCGCTGCGTATTCAGAGCAGTGCTCTGGCAAAAAGTCATTTTGCAAAATGACAATTTGTGTTGCATCTATTTTCATCTCTCCTCCCATGCCTGTTCACTCCAGTTTCTTGGCAGAGGTGGGGAGATTTCTTCCTCACCTCTGCTGCTAACAAAGCAGGCGCTGCCACTGCCCAGAGCACTAACACAGAAGGAAGAAAAGCAAAGGGCAGAAAGCTGCAGGGCTTCTGCAAAGGCTGCTGAGGAAGCACAATGGGAAAGTTACTCTCTATTTGAGCTGTCTCAGATACATAAGCCTAAGGATAACATATATTCATAGGCAAAGGGAATGAAAGGCTACAGCTCCAGCACACAAGGACCTCAATATGCATCTGCTTCAGCCACAACTCACGGAAACTGTTAGAGGCTGGGGTCCCAGTCTGAAAGAGATAGAAGAGAGTCTAAAATTGGGTTGTTGATAACCCACCACCACCAGGTCTGTACATTCAAGCACTTGCTGGTTCTTCTGGACAAATACCTGACCAGCCAGCCTCTAAGAAGTATTTACTTCATGCAGTCTCTGGTAAATAAATCTCATCATGCCCACCAAAAGCACAACCTAAATATGTGATTCCTATTTTAAGCTTCTCTGAAAACACAGTTCACCTTTCCAAGATGTTCGTTTCACAACTCAGAGGGATAAAACTGTTTAAAACAATTCTCATGTAAGCACTTGTCTTCATACCCTGGATCTCAATGTAAAACCACTACAGACTGCAAGACTTGGGGCAGACTCCAAGAGGTCCTGGTGACTCAGAAAAGGTCACTCTGTGCCCAGAGACCTCAAGAAAGCTGAATGGGGAGAGGCAGCTCCTGGAAGAAGGGAGCACTTCTGGTTGCTCTCCTGTTTGAAGCTGCTGCTGCCAGGTTTCCTACCCAGCTCGTGAGCTCACTGTTGTTGCACCATCTCAGAGGCCTTTTAAGCCCCAGAAGAACACAATGACAGGGTGCCAACGGTGCAGAGCCGCACTCCCCTTGAACTTTGCTGCCCATCTTCTCAAACTACCAGTTGCCATAGTGGGAAGGGGGCTGTCGGATGGAACAGTGAAAGAAAACCAATTACTGGGCTTTGATCTCCTGTCATGCTCCCGATACTGCTGTGTGATTTGCTCTTTTGAGCACCTCCAGGGGGTTAAAACACAATGCATTGTCTGGCCAGCCCCCTTTCATGAAAATAAATGGATTCCTGAAAAATCCTGATGAGCAACACTAGGTTTAACAGCAGTGTATGCGGGCAACAACCAGCCATCACAGAGATCTGGAAAGAACCCCCACCACTGAGTGGTTCAGGAATCATATTTATTTATGTCCTGCAATTACCAGGCGATACGATTACTAGATAAGTTGCGTTGTATCTATGGCCACAGACAGCCAACTGCGTAGATGGGCTGGAGATACACAGCATTTGATTCAGGACTTTTACAGCCACTTGGCAGGCTTGTTTTGCTGGGGGAACATCGGCAGCCCTATAAATAAGTTATTGATTTTAATTTGCAGACAGAATACTGTTTAATCTGTGCAAACCGCCTCCTGTTCCACCGTATAAAGTCAGCAGAAGGAAATAAAAGTATCAAATATCTGCTGAATTGCACTAGGTTAAAAATCTGCCATCAGTGACATTTTACCCTTCGAAAACAACAGCCAGGCGCTGCATCCCATTGGCCTAAATTGAGTTATTTCAAGAGTGGCAGCAGCCATCCCCATCCAGCCTCCCCTCGGGAAGGTTGTGGGATTTGAATGGTACCCAATAAACCGAAGACCTGGGCATCATTTTGGCTCGTCTGTGGGCTTTCTGTGGGGCTGGGGGCCAGCAGGGCTGATCATCAGGACCAGTGCTCCTGGAGCAGGTGGGGGCGTCTCGGAGAAACCTGCTGGGTTCTGCTCAAGGGAAACTTTCGGGACCATGGCTCACCGGCTTTCCCTTGTGGGTCTTTTTTTATCCTTTGATGCCATGCAGTAAATTACTAAAACAGTCACTAGTGACCAATTATATACTCTTATTGCTTTGACTTATGACTGTATGTTACTTGGAGTCAAGCTGGAGTTGGGCACAGGTCCCGGTCGGTGGAAGACTGGTGCATCCCTGCTGCAACACCCACCCGTCCCTCTTCTCCAGCCAGTGTCAGCTACTACAATACAACGTTTTCAAGCCACCTCACAATTCAGAAAATTTCTGTCAAGAAAAACATTTTCAAATTAACCTTTGAAATTATGGCTGCTCACAGCCTTTCCCCTACTCGACTCATGGAGCGAAGCCTGTTTCCCCTGAAATTCTATTAAAAATGCTAGCAAAATAAACCCATTACAGCTATAACAGCTCAAATTAATGTCAACATGTCAGGACATATGTCTAATTTCAGTTTGGAGACTTGAAGATTGGGATCCTCATTATGGGCACCATCAGCTGTTTCCAAACAGCCTTCAGGTCTGGAGAGATTCATTTTAAATGAGGAACATCAAGGCAGAGCAGACAGAGCAGTTCAGCTGGTGCATTAATTTCAGTCAGTTTGCTCAGGCTATGATTATCATCACTGTGAATTCAATAATTTCCTCAAACTTGCTACTGTTGCAGTTTCATCAGCCTTTCCACACATCTTTCTTCTCCATGGGAGACAGCAAGAAGCAGCACACACGGTGGCCTTCAGGTGAGGGTGATGAGAGTGAGGACCTGGGCAGAGGGGAACAGGGCACCCACACCGCCGAGCTGTCACGGAACCGTGCCCATCGAGTCAGCTGGCAGCTGTGATGGCTCGGCACAACGGGACCGCTGATAAGGTCCTGCTGAGCCGAAATGATGCTGAAAATTGAACCGAAATTATAAAACTACTCAAATTGCATGTTCTTTGGTGAAATACTAGAACACTGATCTACATGCATATTGATTCCAAGTACAGAGAAAAGGAGGGGTGAACTTGTATTACAACAGTATTTGGAAACTCCAGTTGGTATTGAAAGCCTTTGCATTGGCTGATATATAAACGCGAGGCGGCAGACAGGTCTTTTCACACTTCTCCTGCCGTGGAGGTTCAGATGACACAAAGGAAGATGAACAGGAAGGGAGACGGGTGGCGGTGACGTGAGATCTCAGAGCTCTGCATACCCACAGCATATGCACGACTTGATTCTTCACACAGCATGCTTATAATCACAGCTTAATCTTTCCTGTTCTGTCTGTTCTGATTTTTATAAGCTTTTTTTCTTTTTTCCAATTCTTTCCTCTTGATATGCAACTCCAAAAAAAGAAAAAAAATCAATTCTCACTTGTTCTTCTCTGTTGCCAGTGTCACCCACTGCTTTCAGGAGAGGTCTTGTTTTTCCCAAGGTTATACACATTGTATGCTTCCGAATACGGGTTTCCAATTTTTCTACAGTTGAGCCCCTGTATTCTCAAACAAAATAGCACCTCTCAGTTTTGTTTTGTCAACTCCTAAAATTAAAAAAATGACCTTTTGGCACAACTGAGGCATGAGGGCAGACTCCACTGTCTGCAGAACTGCCAGGACTCTTCAAAACTGATTTTTCTTGTTCTCACCAACATTTCAGTTTTTTAATGCAAACCTGAGAAATGCTGATGAGTTCAAAACAAATCTCAGTTGAAACTTCTCACAGTGAAGACAAGCTTCTCAGCGAGTTTTTGAGCAAAGCCCATCACGACTCCGAATGCATACTACAGAAAAAGATAATGTATTAGATATTAGGAAAAAAGAGAGTATCTAAAGCCTTCATCAAGGCAATTAGTCCTACTGGAAAACTTCTTAGTAACAGAGTTTCCTTGGGAGTAGAAGGACAGGTCCCCACAAAGCAGGGAAACCACCAGGACCCACTCGAAGCACTCAGGAAGCATTTGCAGCATGCGTGCATGTATACATCTGCATGCTTATATAGGAATGCCAAAGGTCAAAGGAAGACAAAGAAGCTCCCTGTCTACTTGAGTCTTCATTTTCTCATTTTCACTGCATTTACTGGATTATTTGGCTCAAGCTCTGAGGAGCTGACTGCAGCCATCTCCCCGCTGGATAGGCAGTGGTGAGGGGAACATTCATGGCAATAAAAAGCACCCTGAACTGCATTCAGTGCACTTGCCACCACAGTTCTGGTGAGCATTGAATGGAGTAGACCAAGAGGGTTTAATAGGGATTTAAGAACAGATTACCCAGAACATCTGACTTGAAAAACTTTTCCTGGAACAGCTCCAAAGGTTTCTTTAGAGCAATCCATCAGCAGCAAATTCACAGGTAAGCTTCAGGTGAGATGGTCAAGGTAAGCAACAAACACAGTTAACAGGCCACTACATTTCACAGCCCGTGCTGGGTAGCAGACGAAGTGGGACACCGCTGTTGTGCCAGGAGCAGAGCACAGGGCAGCCACGATGCTTTCCTCCACCTCGCTCCAGGAGATGAGCAATGGTCTACAACCCTTCCCTGGACGTGTTGTCTTCTTCAGAGTGTCCCCTGCACCAGCCCAGCTGCCTTGGCAAGGGCTTGGGAGAGAGCTCCAGCGCAGTTCCCAACCCTTCCACCTTCCCCTGAAGTCCTCCGCCACCAGGGGAAGCAAAGCACAGCAGGGGAGTACCTGCTCTGCCCATCCCCAATGCTGGTGAAGCAGCTGCAAAGCTGAACCCCTCAAAAGCTTTTGTGGGGGGACGGAGAGGGCTGTCCTGCATGCTCGTCTCAGAGACCACCACGTCTGAAGTACCCTTGGGCGAGATAAAAACAAACGACCCATTGAGAAGTTTCAGAGATGGCAGAAGCTGATTAAACCTCATTGTTTCTACCAGGAACTACTTGCCTAACAGGAGCTGTTTGAGCCTTGCTGTTTTACAAAGGGCTGAGAGGCTCGTAACACACGGGGGAGAAAGTAAGACAGAGACAGGAGTAGAGGAAAGAGACAGATCATCATCATCACCACCATCACCATCACCACCACCACCACCACCAGCACCACGGGCTCCAGCGGTGCCTCTGCTCCAGGCCTGCCGGCAGCACCAGGCCCCCAGGCCCTGGGCCTGCACTGTTTGCAAGGCAGTGCCATGGTCTCGCCTCCAGGCCTCATCCCACAGAATCCCAGAATAGCCGAGGTGGGAAGGGACCTCTGAACATCATCAAGCCCACGCCCCTGCCAAGCAGGATCACCCAGAGCACACCACGCAGGATGGCATCCAGGCAGGGTATGAGTATCTCCAGAGAAGGAGATCCCACAACCTCTCTGGGCAATGAGATTCCATATGCTAACTGCCTCTCATGTGCAGCTGGTGCTCCAGAACCTTCTGAAAAGAGGTTCAGGTGTGTGTGCTAAGATCTTCCCTTCCTCACTGGCAGAACCACAGGTGCAAAGATGTCTCAGGTGCTTCCCAGGAGGTGGGCCTCAGACAAGTGCTATCCTGCCTTCTAGACAGCCGCTTTTCTGAGCCAATTTAAATTGCAGTAACCCCCTTTTTTTGCCGAGTGTTTGAGACATCCCCCTTTTTCTCTCAGTCTCTAACAGCTTTTTTCTCTTCTTCTTGGCCTTCCCTTCATGCTATGTCCTTCTCCACAGACACAACTAAACCCAGCAGGGACAGCTCTGACTGAATGCAACCTAAAGCAGGACTATTGCATTTACTGCCATTGGCAAATATTCATTAGGTGAGGAGTAGACTGAGGGGAAAAAGTAGATGGGGAATACAAATAAAAGTAGGCTGGAGGTGAAAAAATGGGCCATCTGCCTGGTTCCGTATTTTATGCAAGTTTTGCATGTGTTGTACAGGACTAGGGTAAAATGGGTTATGCTGAGTATAAAACTGCCCTGAACACTTCAGCTATGTGTGAATGTAGCATTTCTTATCAAAACGTTGCCTGGATTCAGCAGGGGACTGATGTAAGGGCATGGGCAGATTTTGCAAACTGGAGTTCTCTCTGCTTACTGGCAGAATCGGTGCCTGGTGGAGAAGAGCAGGCAACTCACATCATGGACCATTTTAGAAGTGCTGTATCTGCTCCTCATTAATATCTGAAGCAGAAATATACTTGTCATAGTTCAATACAATGCACAATCCTGCAAAGAGTACTTCAAATCTGGATTCACAAATGGACCACCATTTCAAAGCTCCTGAAAGTCACTGTAGTGTTTTGCAGGATCTCTGTAAACACTGTGGCCATTTACCAGTCACCCCAGGCTATCTTCTCATCTCCAACATGCTTCAGCCCTTTAATGTAATATTTAGACCAATGTTGTTATTAGATTTTCCCTGGATGAAAGGCTCTATAAACGTAAATGCCACTTGCTAATTCTCACCAGTACAAAATAATAGTATTAGTACATCACACAATAAGAAAAAAATTAAGCTGGTAATTTATACTGCTGAATTAGATACACTAACAAAAGAGAGAGGCAATTATATACTGCAGTAAAATCTTCAGTGCACAGACTTAAGCATTCCTCAGTCTTCAGTGTTCAATTAGGATAAAATTTACTTTCAATACAAGACATAACGCCAAGGGCTCTCAGGCCCTCAGCAAAAATATAGGATTTCATCTCATCTGCATCCATGCAAAGTCTTTTTTATTCTGGCAAAGCTCAAGGTTTAGCTCCAAAGAACAATTAGATTTGCATTACACATTGCACTAACAGCAACACGCAGATTTATCTGCTGAATGAATATATTTTAATAGGTCTGATGATCTGTCTTTATAGTACCATTTGATTAACAACAAATTTATTCACTTGGCAGCTGTATTCCTTAATCAGGTATTCACTAAGCAATAGCATATAAATATGGATAAATGTCAGATTTATGGATCAGAGAGTACAATAATTTCATTTGAAGAAAGGTGGATTGTCTATACTTCTAATTAGTTTCCCTTCAAATAGGCTCATCATATGGACACATTTGTACACGTCCGGGGCCTGATTTTCAGCGCCAAGGGTGCGTGTCCCATCACACCGTATTCTCTCCTCGGAGCCTAATTGGAGCCCTCTGCTACGACCAGACAGCTTCCTTACACAAACATTTCCCTCCGTTAAGGGGCTTTACAAGGGGCGTTTTCAAGACGGGGTCATTCACGCGTTTGCACCTGCACAAACTTTGTGCCCAGCCAATCTTCACTTATTCCTCCATTATCTGGGCACGCCAGAAAAGGTGCTGGCAATACATATGCAAGTAAACTGGTGAATGGCAGCAAGAGAAATTTCTACAGGGAATATCTTCAGTTAAATGATAGTGATAATAATGAAAAATTATCATAATTACCAGGGAGAAATATACTGTCTGTGCAATTCAATCCAGGCTTTTAAGACAGGTTATAGACTCAGTTGACAAAAGTATTTTTACCTTTCTTTTTCAAGCAGATTCTCCCACAGCCACTCGTACGCTTCATGGGAGGCTGGAAGAAAAAAAAAAAAAAAGTGGATGTGAAATAATCCTTGGCTTATCAGGGGTAAGTGCTGTTATTTTGATATCTATATGGGAGGTAACAGGACTTTAGCTGTTGGACCCCAATTACAGTAAAAACTGGGCTGGTTGTGAATAAGTAAGTCGTTTGAATATTGTTAGCAGCTTCCGCTTCAGTGCACTACAGGTATCAAAGCTGAAGTTTAGAGCACCTACATTTGGAAGATAAAATGCTCTACAAAGAGCAGAGGGCTGTTCAGGGTAGCTCTGCAATACACCTGAAAAGCCACAAATAGCCTCAAAACAAGTCAGCTCATCATACTTGGTCTAAACAACTTCTGCGTTGAATTTTCCAGGAAACCTGGAAGAATTCTATTCCTCAGGGCAGGAAGGGAATATCAGGGAAGTCCTTCCCCTGAAGGATGCAGGGAATAGGGCAGCTTTTGTCACCCTGAGCCCAGAGCTGCTGCTCGCAGCTCTGCACTGTGCTGCCGGTGACAGGCTCGCAGGAAGCAAGGCAGTTTTATACCATGTTTTATTTTAATTAAGCACTAGGCACAAAAGAAAGAAAGAAAAAAAAATTAAGAACAGTGACGCCTTCCCTACTGGTCCAAATCCTTACCAGAGCACGCCAAACTCCTAACCTTGTGTGTGTAAACACTGTGCATGCTGAAGCTACATCTTCGCATCTCAACTAAATAACTTCCCTGTGGTGTGTCCTTTTTGTACAGCATGCCACACATGTGGGGCTTCTTTACAGATCATCTACGCCACTGCAGAAACCTGAAACAAATGTCCACAAGCTAAATGAGCTTGAATCCCAGCAGGATTTTCCCTGTAACCCCACGCAGGGCACGTCCGTGTTTTCAGAGCAGAAGGCATTACGGGGCTGGTGCAGCTTCCCTGAGCGTGCTGGCTGAACATGCTGCAGGTGGAGACCTCGCTCTAATCCTGCTCCCATTTCTAGCTCAAATAATTTCACACAGTGTAGAAAATCACATGTGAGTCTCAGAGCAGATCTTAACCATGCTCTGCACCGTTCTGGCACATGTGACCATGGCTGCATTGCACCCATGGAGGGGAGGAGTGCGTGAAGTATATTTTGCTACCCAAAAGTAATCCTGAAATAAATGAATAAATAAAAAACATCCTTCATGCAGTTCTAGTCAAATAGAAATTTATCCTGATTTTGTTTATTAATCAAGTTACTGATCTATTATCTTTCAGAAATGTGACAAGTGACTGACAAGAGACTGATCTATCACCATTTAATATTCAGAATACATTGCATGCTGAGATGAATATGAGAGTAACAGTTCCTTGCAATATTTAAGTCTACTGAGCCCTGCAAATATCACTTGATTTATCAAATCTGATTTGGGGCTTATAGCCTATATAGAGAGAGTTCTCCACTTCCTAATCCATTTGCCAACAAGTATTTTCTCTGCTTTCCTACTTCATCTTCCTTATTCACTGATCTGAAGGGCTGGAATCTTAAACTTATTTAGCTAAGACAAAAAGAAAAAAAAAAAAAGGATTTAAGGATTTTATTATAAGCTCTGACAATTATATATGTCCTGATCCAGAGAGTAAATAAAAGTAAGTGGCTGTTTGCTGTGCCACTAAATGCAGGCCACCAAATGGACTTTTATATGATGCCCTGAGACTGAAGCCATCAGACTTGCTGCTGAGTGAACAGAAGAGGCCACTGGTTTGTCACCCTCCCAGCTGCGCCCGCTTACGACGCCCGCCTGCCTTCCTCTGGGCACTCTCCCCTAATCCAAATGATCTCAAAATAAAAAAAAGGAACAACTTTCTGAGGCTGGCAACTTTTTCAGTTGTAATATGCTGTCTTTTAGCAAGTGAATGTCTGTCATTCTGCTTTTCAGTTAATGACTTAAAAATCCAATGAAAAAAAAAGTCAATAAATACAAAATAAAAAGTACCAGTCCCTTTATTTCTTGCTCAGAGGCAAATTGTGCAACCTTAATTTAACAGAAAATGATCAGCTTTATGACTAGATGTGTTGCAAATAAACTGACAACCTTTATACAATACAATTACTTTATTTTATGTGATATTATTATTATCTGAGCCATCTGACACTCTTATGGCTCATATAAAAATTCCTATTTTAGTGCAACTTTGAGCTTAAATAGATCTCTTTGTACTGTGTAAAACAACCCCCCTCCTCTCACTTTAGCACTTAAAACCTTCAGGATATACACAGCTCTATCATATTCCTTCCTCCTCGGTTCTAGCAGTTGGGTTTTAGCATCTTGGTCAAAGGAAGCATTGCCAGTGATTTAAATCACCACTGGATCATCCCAAAAGTACACCCATGGGAACAAATCAGTCCCACAGCACTGGAAGGAAGACTTCACTTAAGCTACCTGACAGTTTTTACCAAAAAAAAAAAAGGTATTTTTCAGGATGGAAAATCATGATAACCCAGCTATTTTGCTTCTCTTCCTTAAATAAATTCATTGAAGCGGCTGGCACTGTGCAGCCAGGCAGATATATCCATTCATTACCATCTTTCCTCGCTACATGCCGCACATTTAATTCTTCTGATCCTTCCGCCCAAATCTCTCCCCAGCCCTGCAATCCTGTTAGCAGCTCTCCCCCTTGCTCAGCACAAATCCCTCAAGAAAACAGGCAGGTAACTGCCATTATGCTTCACAATCACCGAAAAGCACGACAATTTCCCCCGCTGTGTTAATTCACTCTTTGCCACTTGGCAAAAGGCGGCCTCTCCCTCCCTCTCGCTGCCCACGGTTCGAAGGACCCACACTGTTTTTCTCCTCGCAGTGATGAAATTGCCTGGCATGTCAAGAAACGCACCTCTCCAGCTCATCGTCTTCCAGACACGTGGGGCAGACGCATAGCACCTGCCCTGTAGCACCTACCCTCACGGTTTAACTCCTCCACCCCAGAAGTACCCCCACGTGCCCCGGGGTTTAACCTGACGCTGGGGTTGGATGGCGAGGAGGCAGAAAACACTGATCAGATGACAGCTCCCGAAAAGTGGTGGGGTCTGAGGGAGGCTCTGGTGGGCTGAGCTCCCAAAAGGGCTCTTGCTGGTGGTGGGTGAGGGAAACCCAGCCCCATGGGTTCATCAGATCAATTATGCTGCATTAACAGGAGGCTGTGACCTAAGGAGACCTTCTCCAACCACGTAGTGTGTTTGGGTGCACAGAATCACCTGTCTTCTCCTATATGTGCAGGACTGAAAATTCATGTGTTCTTTACAGCATTTATCTCTTTCTGGCTGGTTCCAATGTGTGATCCAAACCATTTAGTCGTGTATCTAAAACCTATTTTCTCCTGAGAACGTGTGGAAAACGCTTTGCTTTTTTGGCAATAAGTGCATTGCTGCTGTAAACAAGATTTTTCTGAGCTCTTTTTAATGAATATAATTAAGAACACATTATAAAGCAGATTATTAGTAGTAAACAGCAAGTAGTAAATCCCATCTATATAATGTAGCAATATTATTACGTTTCTTCTAATAGAACTGCAGACACTTGCACCCTGGCCATCCTCCTAATACGATGAATTCCTGATATTTGTTATAGTTCTTTGCAACCTGTAACACAGAGGTCTATGGTCTAAGAATAATAAAGGGTACTTGCTATTAAATACAACTGGATGAAGAGGCAAATGAATATTTGTCATTATATAGCGTGTTGAACTGCAAAAGCAGGAAAAAATGACCCTCGAAAAATAGGTAAAGCCATCAGAATTTGGTGATCTTTAAAAAATAATAATAATAAAAGGGAGGTAATTAGGTATTGTGACAATGGATAGAAAAGAAGAGGAAGCACCACAAGAGCAAATATCATTTTCTGGATCCCTGATACTTTTGCACCTTCATGTGATCCTGAAAAGCATCTTGGCTGGTTCAGAGAAATTACATCACCGTCTCCAGCGTATGACTAAACCCTGAAGCCACCCTCGGAAGGAGAGCTGGTTCCTGCTCTCACCACTTGCCATATGTCTTCTCTTTCTTCCTCCACCATCGTAGCCTCATTTGCTATGGAAACAAGGCTCGTGTGATCCTGCTGCCTTTCTCATTCCCCTCACCTCACAACTTCTAAGCCTGTAGGACCATCTCAATCTCAGTTGACAGATTAGTAGAAAGCACAAAAATAAGTGGATCCTCAAAAGTCTTGTGAGGATAGGACACTGAGAGAAAGGGAAAGAGAAATGGCTTATTTATGTCCCTGTTCAACATCCCGTACGGAGTGAAAGGCTGGAGTGTAAACTAATGCCACTGGATACCAGGTGGTCAATGTATGAGAAGGGTCTTAACTATGCAAGACCTTCCACCATAAACTTCTTGGGCTAAAAATTCAGTCAGCCACCAATGAAAAAGAGGCTTCATTATTTTTAGTACTCACAGACCTACTTGTATTTTTTGTTCTTTGTTTCCACTTTCTTCTTCTAATAGAACAGAAAAGACAGCATCAGCCAAGCAAGACTTCCCTAACTCTTTTGCAGCATCTCTGTATCTGCTGCTGGAAATGGAGCTAAAAGCAAAGCCATCAGCTCACCACACCGGTGCTGCAGAGGCTGAGCAGATCACATCAGCACTGGTTCTCCACCAGTAAGACTGCCAGGAAAAATCTGTCCCATGGAAGACAGAGGATGCATGTTTTCTTTGCAGATCTCTTCTTCCTCCTCTTGTGGGAGTCCTCGGTTTGTTTTGTTTTCCTTCAAGGAAGCCAAATTAGATTTCAACAGGAACAATAGCAACAGCAGAAACATCGGCTCTGTTATCTCTGTTCATTGCTCTTTTCTCCCAAATATTGTTTTTGCACCACCTGAAAGTCTCCAACTTGGGCTTTCCTTAGGAAAAAAAAAATCTATCTCAATAGTTAAAGGAAAAAGGATTAAGGGATATTGTTAAAATGAAAGCCCTACTTAATACCCAACATCTTCAGTTTTGTAACTATTTTTCCTTTTCCTATATCTCTAATGAAAGGTTAAAAAGATCTTTAAGGCTGATTGTTGCCATGGGACTAAGCAGCCTGGAGTCTATTAATTCAACTCCCAGCAGTTTGTTTAACTAGTTAGTGTGCAACACTAGCAGGGTCATGCTGACATCCTTATTTCAACCCTCTTTTCAAGTAATATAATTGGACTACTCCTGATGACTTACAATTAAATTTAAACTGAAGTTCACAAGTGAACTTTCTATCTATTAGCCTGTGTCAAAAAGCTTGGTGTTCTGAATCCTTAAAAAAAAATCAAAGACAAATGAGAAAACATTATGTCTCATTAGATCAATCCTCTGCTAATTTAGGGCCTGATACAAAGTATTTGTTAATGCTAAGATTGACATTAGTTCTTTCCTTCATAAAAAAGTAAATAACATAAAAGATATTAATGGGTAATGCCTATTTACCCTGCCAGGTCTGGAATTTCACAATACTTTTCTCCATATGCAAAATGCTTTTAAAGTTGTCTTAAACTATGACTGACTCTGAACCCGTTTAATTCCTTTCCTCTTTTGAGCAACTGCCTCTTCCTTTCCAAGGTATGCCTTGGTATGTGGGACTCACCAATGAGCTGCTGAGGAGTCTTAAATAATTGATAATTTAATAAGCTCTCTGATGAGAGAGAAATTCAGTCTTGTACTCCAGCTGTACTTTAAAAATCTCCCTGTATTGTTCTGCTTTGCGCTGCCACAGGTGACACCAAAAGGAACTGCCTTTTGGTAAAGGCTGAAAAGTTGATATCTTATACATGGTGCATGTCAACACCAGGAATATATAACAAGTGCAAAGTGTTTATGGTATACGTCTTTACCTGATCTGTAACTGTTGGGGAGGACACTTAGTCAGCCTAAATTAGAGCTTTGGGGTAAAGAGGTTACTCATTTGCGTTTAATTTTCTGCATTAGTTCAACCTTTGCCATTTAGAAAAATTCACAAAAATCATAAGTATTTCATATGAACTGTGTGTCTATGTATACTGTATGCAAACTGTGTTGCAAACAATTATGCTTAACTCTGCCTCTAAATAATTCATGAAAATTAACTTAAATACATGTAGCTGTCAACAATGTCTTAACCACAAAGCAATCTAATCTTTCACTCACACAATTACTATAAATGTCAACCTTGAAAAGTAAGGCACTTCTGTAAGTCACAGCAGAGGAGATTAGAATCAAGCAAAGCTAAATTTTGTAACATTTAAAAACTTTAATGGAAACTCCTGGTGTGAACGGGGTGGGAGAGTTAAGGTGGAGTCAGCAACTGTGAGCAGAGCCTCCAGTCCCTTCAGCCTCCCTGTAGTGCTCCCTGCTCCGTAGTGGTTTTGGACAAAGATACTAAGCCATTAACTCCCATTTTAAACCAAACAAGAGAACAGGCAAGATTTCAGGCAGGATCCTCCACAACAGACCTCCCCTGTGTGATTAATGAAGTATTGAGGAAGATGAATGCACATAAGCTCACTCCAAGTAAAATGAGCACCACCTTGAAGAAAGCTTTTGATGAGAGGAAATTGCTCAGTATTAAGAGCTCTCTGGAGCCAAGGCAGAGACAAAAGTTACATTCAGTTCTCCGTAAATGAGTTCTGCTCTCTGTCTTCACAACTTTAACTAAACTGATGGAAATGGTCGAAAAGGCAGACTTGGTTGCTCATGAGACTCCGTAATTTGCTCCATGAATGCTTTAAAAAGAGATGGGCTGGTAAAGAAGATCATTGAATTTAAGCAAGATACAGGAGTCACAGCACTTCTAGTATCAGAGGCAATGCACGTGATTCGAAAAAAAAAGGAGCTCAGCTGTAAAGGTGGGAATCGAATAAGAATGAGCAAACATCTTGTGAGGAACAGTCCTCTGCGTATCAAGAGTACCATGTGTCTTTGGATAACAGGAAAGAATGCGGGTATTGATCATTAGATGGACAATTCCTTCAGCTATTTGCAAGGCAAGAGGAAGAAATTAAGATCAACAGGCTTACTTAAGGCAGGGGATGTTTGATGGAAATTTTGGTGCAACAGTCCTGGATCAAAAGGCTGCCACTGAGTTTACCGCTCCTTCCTTTCCTTCTTGCACTAAGGCTTCGTTTATCAAGTTCCTAGCTTCTCACAACTCTTCTGTCTGGAAATCTCTGAATTTTGTACACCATCTCGTAGTTAGGATGTTTTTCACCCCTCGTGTTCAGGACAGTTTCGCTGTGAGTGTGGGCCTGTAGCAGGAACCCATGGAAGCGGTCCTTGCAACTTCTGTTTTGGAATTGCTGTTGAACTTTTTATTTTATCTCTGTTTTTAATCAAGCTTGAAATTTTCTACCTTTAGAGAAACCTTTACAATCTTCTCATTTTCTCTGGATAATACATCTCTGAACTACGTTGTTATACTCTAAGAAAAGGACTATTTTCTGTCAGTTGGAAACCCATGCCTCATTTTGAACTAAAATAAACCTACTAATAAAATTAATCAGAAGCACTATTCCTCTGGAGAGAGTCAGGGAAAATATGAGGGGTTATAAACTGAACCACAGGATCCAATAATGCAGCACAGGCAATACTGAGGAACCAGACCTCCGCTAGCTGGGACACAGCACACCTCAGCAGACGGCTGTGGCACTACTGTAGGAGAAGAGCACAGATAGGGACAAAATGTAAGTGAAAGCCAGGTAATAATAGGTTGTAAGCACACTGAAATTCTTCCAGGTGATCTGCAAGGTTCCTTAAGATCCTTGTCCATCATTCAAGACTTAAGCTTCAGGTTTTAGATATGCTATTGTGTGCACATCCTTTGGGGACATCCCATTAGCAACATCCTGTCTCTAGGAGAATAAAGGAGCCATGCATCCTGTTAGAGTTGCTGATTGAACAGCAGCAAAACTCAGGCTGAAGTGCTGGGAGCACAGCTAACAAGACACCTAAATTACAAGCCCTGAATGAAAATTGGGGTATCACTTCAGTCTGAGTTTCCTATAGGCATTTCTGCAAATAGAGATAGTTACGGCAATTTCCCAAGTGTGTAGGGAGGGTCAGCTAGTGACAGCAAGGAGTTTTCAGGTTTGTAAAACACCGTGTGTGCCAAAAATTACTAAGTCAGATCCCCGTAATGAAAGTGCAGGGCGTCTCTAATGGAAGAAATAGTAGACAGACAGTGGACTTTGTTTTATAATTTTTATGACTGAGAGATGAACTGACAGAAGCAGACAGTGATGAAGAAAAGGTGCTGCTCTGGAAACTGGCCAGTGAATCTGAAGCTGTTATCAACAGAAAGGTAACAGATGTGGGGTTTCAGTAACAAGCCATGAGAAAATGCAGCCACCGCATACGGTAAGACAGCAACACTCGTTTAACCCCTTCCCAAACACTGAAAATTGCAGAATAACTAAGCTACAAAAGGAGGCCTAAATTTACGAGCCTGATAAAGAAATGGCAACTATAAAGTCTAGTCTAATTTCTGCTATGAATTCTACTCAACTTTGGAAGGCTTCTTCAATTTTTGCTGTTGCTGGTTTGATGCAGTTAACCTGGCTCCAAGCAGGAGGGAATGTTCTACCAACTCTGTCAGTATTTGTGCTATCGAGAACCCCCCAGAATTTTATCGTATGTGCCACACACACACACAAAAAAGGAGCAGAACTCAGGACTTCCTATTCCACAAGGCTATTGTTTCTCTCTGCTCTCGCTGAGGAATTGGATAAGCAACATACCTTGGTGCTCTGTCAGCTCTGAGTCTCCAGCAAGAGGGCCAATGACAGACACATTCAGCCTAACTTTTTACCTTGCACCACAAAAGTGTTACGAGATCTCTCACTCCATGTTTGCCCATTGCACTAGCTTTACTGAAGCTAACAGAACAAAACTACTTATTTTTACATTCCAATACGATGACACCCTTATCTGGGCACCCAGACTATGGTTTTTAACACAGCCTCGACCATGTGAGCTGCTGAATATTCCTTTCTTCACCCTTTCTTCTGCTGGTTGGAGGCCATCTGCTATGTGTTTCTTTGGTGTTTTGCTCCACGCCCCACCTAGTGCTTCTCCTTCAAGCCCCCAAGGCACCCCAAGCAGCAGCTCTGCTCCCTGAATGCTGGGTTTAGGCCCTGGCTGCACTGCTATTCTCTCATGATCTTAAGTACTGGGCAAAGATACTTCCACAGCCTTGAGGGATATAGGCGTTTCATTTTTACGTTCTATTTTAACATAGATTTCAAGTTGCTTCCTTTAAAAGCCCTGTCAAAAGCTTGAAGAATTGGACCATACAATAGAAATAATCTTCGTTTATTTATAGAGGCAGAGCTCCAAAGGCTCAGACGTTCGGTTTACCTGAGGAACTGGGCTAGCATCCAGGGAAGCCTGAGAAGCAAGTTCTGTAGGTACATTAACAAGGCTGGTTTATCTCGAATACAGTTGTAAGAGGATGACTATTAAAATCTTTGAATAATCAGGAAGAAAATCCTTGAATATTCGTTTCAATCACTCCTGTTTGGTTCGAGACAATCCATTACAAGCGACTCAGCACATTCATCTGCCTTCCGCCCGTTCCATTATTGTCACCGTGGGTCTGAAAGCACCAACCTGCAGCTGGGACATCGGCATCTCAGCAAAGTGCTGGACTCTGCAAGGCAACACCCAGTCAACCTCTTCCCTGTCCATGTCTCACCTGACAGGCAGCACAGAAATCCTGCTGGTGTGTTCCTCCAAGGCCACAGCCCAATTGCAGACGCAAGGTGGCATTTGCTTCCCTGCAGATTCATCCACATTGAACTCTCTGCTTTAGCAACGAAACTAGCAAATAGACAATGAACTACTTTGGGTATCGATGCACAGATTTTTCTAAGCAGGATCCTTTTACTTAGGTACAAGCACTAAAACACTGCAGCGATTTCAAAACTGCCATTTCTGCAAGTGCAGGACAAGACTTCCAGTTGGTGCATTTCTTAATAGCTCAGCTCTTGCAGGGAAAGGATTAAGTTAAAAAAAATCCCAAAGCCTTTTTTGTTTTTTAATCTTGCAGTTTGTAGGAAAAAAATGCAAAAAAACATAGCTTGCAGTTATACACAGCAGTAATGGTTTTTGTTTGATTTTTTTTAATCTACTGTTATAGTTTAAACAAAATTAAGACCAAGAGAGACAACTAAGGAAAGCAAATGAATCAGTGAAATTTCTGGACTCTGTATTCAATGTTAGCACAAATTGACATGCTAAACTACTTTTTTTTTTTTTTTCCTATCAGCACAGTTTAATTTAGCTTTAAATTATTTGCATGTAAGAAAGCCTCCTTCTGGATCCTAGCCTAGGCAGAGAAGGACAGTGCTGTTTTTTTAAAACTTCGGACACCAGAAGCATGAAATTTACCGGAGGGAAGGGCAGGTAACACAGAACACGTCCCAGCAATCAGAGCAAACCTCTCAAGCCCAGCACAGGACAGTTCTGGTCAACAATGAACATTGCCACCGTGGCTTGCATGCCATGTACTGATTCCTGAGTGACACGGCCCAGCAAATGGAAAACAACATTCCGCTTAGTATTGCCAGGCACGGGGCGGATACCACACTGCAACTTGTGGTCCTGTGAGGTCGAGGAGTGACCAGCTCTAGAACTGCCATTGCCACTGACCTCCCAAAAGTTCTCCCCAAGAGAGCTCTGGCTTTGACACTGGCTTTAAACCACCATTGTTCCCCTAGGTCACTTCTGCTTGGCTTTACTGATCCGAGAACATTGCTACGCTGGTCAGAGCCACAGGATCAATAAAGCAGAGAAGGAGAGAGCTGCATTCCCATCTGCCTCGTCCATCACCAGCAAACTTGGCAGCTGAATTTTGCTTCACGAATTCCATTTTTCACTTGACAAAAAGCCTTTCTTGAAGCCTGCTGGTGGAGGGACCTAAAACCTTATATACATTAAGGCAACTGAATTGATACCCTGTCAGATGAAGAGAATCTCTCTTTATCTGGTGAGAGTTAATGATGATTTATTAGGCAGAACAGACAGGTCCCAGGACATATTTGCAAGGACTTGTCAATCAGAAAAAAATTCCTCCAGAGATTTGGACTAAGCTTATTTCATACTTTTTATTTAGAAGACATGAGAAGAGAATGAGACTTCAGTTTGAAGTACTTCTTAGATAACACGAAGCTTTAGAAAGATAAAAGACCAGATGAGAAAGGACCTCTTAAGACACTGAGTACAATCCCATGTCATCACAGAAATGCCACTAAGGAAACATATATAAATTATTAGGATTTGTGGGACAGTGAAATAAACATGAAAGACTGTCGGGAAGATACCTGATGAAAAGGAATGTCTGAAACGAAATCAATGCAAAGCATACTGCCCTAGAGCCCAATAAAAACCAAAAAAATGCCTTCAAATAATTTAATTCGTGATCTCTCCATATGAACTTCTCTCAGAACAGCAGACTTATGGATTTGTTGGTCCATCAGGGTAGGAGTCTTTGCCCTAATGGAGCTAACATCATCTTGGACAGCCCTTGAAGTCAAAGGAGAGAAATAAGTATTTTTAGGGTGTGATGCTCAGTTGTTTTAGCACAGCTGGGTCAGGTGAATCACCCCATAAAAGCTCTAGTGAGCCACGGGTCACTCACTCCGATGACATGCCAACACCACGGACCTCTAAACCACAAATCCTGCTCAAGTGACCATCCTGCTATTTGCCAAAGACTAGTTCATGGGAAGCTATGGACTTTATAAGCCTCTCTGAGTTCTAGACCTGTCTAGTAGTTCTGTTTTCATCTTTCTAGATCCACAGCTGTTGCTAAAGGGAGGCTGGAAGGACCGAGGCGCAGCACCAGAGATGTCCTCCAATGCAAAGCACGACTCGAAGGAAGCAGGTGGTGTCGGAGACATGCCTCAGGATGTGCAGCAGATACAATAATGGACAAGTTCCTCCTAGACTTTGATTAGAAAGCACATCAAGTTAGGACCGTTCTCTCTGCCTGCTCCTCTCTCCAGACCAACAGCTAAGGAAAGCCAGCGGCGGCCGGCAGACAGCAAGTGCATGGGAAACGCTTCCCACGGCCAGTAACCTCACGCAAGGATCACCTCTCATCTCCATTTCAACTGACTGCTATCTTTACCACAAGGGACATGGTAGAAAGGCAGGCACAGCAGTAAGCCTGCAGCAGCAGCATCTACAGCTCTTAGCTAACAGTCTCCACGGGAGGGGAAACCACCAAATACTTGACAGGGACCCAGGCACATCACACCTCCAGCTCCCTGCAAGGCTGCGGCGGTGGCACGGCCACAGCAGCCCTCTGAGCACCAGGAGGATGCTCGTGCCCTGCTCCCCCAGCAGGCTGCTCTCCAGCTCTCAAACATCCCTTACTTTGAAACGAGCCCTGCAAGACAGCGAGTGCGTGGCTGCTCAGGGTATGGGAGAGCACCATTAATCACCTTTAAAAACCCCTAATGTTCCAGTGGCAGCAGCTCTGCACAAAACCAGAGCTGAGGCTGCATCATCCCTGTTTGCTGAGATTTATTGCAGAGCAGCAGGAACTTGCTTTGGGCTGCTGCAAGGCCCCTCTCACACAGTGCTTGCAGTTCAGAAAACCAGAACAGAGCCTGCCTTCCCTGCTTGAATTATAAATGTGAGCTTTCTCTCTGTACTCACTTAAAATGAAAATGGACTTCACAGAAGAGAGCACATGTTTGCAAATCTTTTTTTCACTCCAAACAGTTCAGTAGGTGAACCCTACCTTGCCAAGGGACACAGATTACGGGATTTGTAGTGAACAGAAAGCAGCAGTGAGTCCTACCAAAGGCACCGTGTTCTACAGCCCTCAGCCATCTGCGATCTCTCTCGGCAGGGAGTCACGGTGCAGCTCCCAGGACAGCACAACCCACCAGGGAAAACTCCTTGGCACTGATTTCATTTTCCTTCCAGTCCGGAGCTGTCTGCCCAGACACCTCCCCAGACAGCCCTGCGATGCCAGCAGGTGTGGTGTGCCCTGCGGCCGTGAGGGCACAGCCCTGCCCTCGTAAATGAGCGGTGAGGGCTGCCCCACGTCCCCCTTACGGAAAGCTGCGGCAGCCCCAGCACTGACCTTGTGGGGTGGTGTCAAACACCAGCTCTCGGCCTAGCTCTGCAAAAAAGGAGAAGAGCCCATCGTACTCAAGCCACAGCCCTGATGTATTCGTATTCTGCTGCGAGGCAATAAAACCCTAGAAATTCGGTAAAGGATGAAAGGAGGCACACACTTTCCTCCACGGCCTGTTGGGTAGAGGTATTCTGCTGTGTATCTCTATCCTCTAACCGGATTTACTTGCTCAACTTTAACATTTTTAATATAATTTTTGTGTCTGCAATAGAGATTTTCTTCTGTCCTTGCTCCCTGCAGTTACACAGCCCATTTCTCTTTGTCACTTGAGCAGCACCATACCTCCACGGAAGGTTTATCATCCCAGGAACTGAAAGGCAGAGAGAAGGACGCTCACCACTCCAGCTAATGGCTCCCTTGATCGATGCCAAAGGCAGCACCAGCTTAGTTTGGCTGTCCCAGCTCTTGCTGCCCCTGGAGGAGCACTGCTCTCGCTCCAAACACAGCTCAATCATTTCATGCAGCCCTGTGGGCTGTTTGAAGGGGAATTGACAGGGGACGACCCTCGCTGCAGCCAGCCCCCGGCAGCTGCTGCGGTGCCCCATGCGTGCAAGAGGAGGATGAGCAGCGACCAGCCCCGAGGGAGCAGGTGAGGAGCTGACTGCCAGAAGAGACCATCTGAATGAGCAGAACAAGCTGTGTTGATGGAAAAGGGAACAAGAAGGGAACGATGTCACTTAGAGAAGCACGTTGCTCACAGACCTCGCTTAACGGGGAGGTCAAAGCCACGCTGAATGCTGGCTTGGTGTTCCTGCTTGCACTGCCCACTACCGGGAGACCAGCAAGTGCTCCTGTCCACCAGGATGTCCAAAATGAATGTTAACCACCCTGAGCACCGTGCTCCAACTCAGTGCTGCCTCTCCCAAGAGCCCAGCACAGAACACAACGAAAGCCTTTCAAGAAAAACTTCCCTTTCCAGCAGGCGCTGAGGTTGTCTGGGAGATTGCACAGAAGGAATGAAGTTACCATGTCCATGCAACATCTTATGGGCCGCAGCATCTGCTCCGATACTTTTAATTGCTCCTACGGGAAGACAAATTAGTCCCTGCAACAGTGTTTCAGAGGATGATCCTTAGAAAGGAAGAGAGATCCACGCTAGTGGGTTTTAAAGGTCTATAGTAAAACAACAACAAAAATTATAGAAGAGCTTTTGTATCTGCGATAAAGCTGCTGCCACTGATCCAGGTGTAATAAAACAACCTCCTTCTTGCCTGGCTGGATCTGGTCCGTTACTTTTTACTTAATGCTTTTTTTATTTTTATTTTAGATTTAGTGCGCATTACAAACACCTTGCAGAGCGGATGTGTGAGTGCTGTGATTTAACACCGTCGGCACTACAGCAGCTTTGCCGGGCAGGAACGGAAAGTGACAAAGTCATGTATTGTGCAGCACATTTGCTTCTCTCTCTCTCTCTTTTTTTTTGTTTAAATTAAACTCTTTGTATAAATAGTCATTCTGGCTGATTATATAATCTCCCACATTTAGATCGTCTGTGTTGCAACCATGGCAACTCCCCGAGCCGAACGCATTCGGTTCAAACTTCGTTCTAAATTTGCTGATGAGGGTGAAGAAACAGCTCTGGAAGCCCTTCTCAGACAACCTACATTTGTTCTTTGCCTGCAGAGCTCAATCCAGCTTGGACTGAGAGCACCCAGTGCCCTAAATAGGTTAGGCACAAGCGTCCGTCCTGCTCCAGTTTAGCTGATTGCATCTCTGATACCAGACATGGGGAGCAGCAATGCCATTAGGGAAAATTACTATTTATATTATTTGATTAGTACTAAGTAAAAGAGATGCACAGTAGTAGAGCTGGAGAATGGCATTTCTGTGGCGCAGAACAGGCAGCGCTCGCAGTAGCTCTGCAGAGGTTCTCTCCTTGCCTCATCAGTGTGCTTCATCTTTGGTTTGGAAAAACAATACTGAAGCTAAAAGGTTCAAAAATCCTTTTCTCTTGTGGCTAAAAAACCATCTGAGGGTGAGCTAACTGCCCTGGGTGCTGATATTTGGTCCTGCCAAATGTGTCCCACTAGTCAGATGGACGGGAGCAGCTCAGCCACGGGTTTAGGGAGACTTTGGCCAAGCTGCCCCGAAACTGCAGGAATTTCAGACTGCAGCCAGTTCCTGACCCTCTGGGACAGGCAGCCCCTGCTGCTCTGCACTGAGTTTGCAGAAGTAAGGTAAAGCAAGGCCCAGAACTGTGTGCAGAGTGGAAAAAGCACAAGTGGGTTTTAAATAACAATTTGGAAAAAAAAAAGAGCAACTACATAACTGTTCTAATTAACCATTGTGCTCACCTACTGTATTTTTCTACTTATAATTCTTGGTATTTTCTTTGAAAGGATGAATCATCCCAATCAGGTCTTTATTTTTCTTGTGTCATAAATACAACAGATGAAACATGTGGCCAAATTTTCAAGTAACATAGCTGTCCAAATGTCCTATAGTGGTCACAAGCACACGAGCCAAAATCAGACACAGTGATTTGGGACTGGCAGCACTTCCAGATTTGCTAGGACTGAAACCCTGCTGTGTTAGGCACTGGGTAAACCCTACAGTCAATAAATTGGAGAGTTTATGCAAGAAGTTAAACTGTGCATATATAGTTGCCCATCTGTCTTGCACAACTAGCTTCTTCTGGGCTAGGCAAGTTCCTGTGGGCTTTGCCAGACACAGCCCTAGAGACTGCAGACCCATTTTGGCTCCAGCTATAAACCTGCCTCATGTCCAGAGATTGTTAGCCTCGTACAACTATGACAGAAACTGTAATCTAATCCAGGCAAGAGAAACGTATTCCTTCATGTTCTATTTAAATCTTCACAGCAACAAATGAAAGTAAGGGTGTCACACTCCTTATTTCAGACATTTTAAAGCTTGCACTGAATTTAATCTCTTGCTTCAATTGGATATTTATAACAATAAAAGTCCAGCCATGCACAGGCAAGACATGCTACAATTACAATTACACTTACAAAAAACAAGTGGCAATCAATATCTCATGTACAGTCTGATCTTGATTATACTTAGTCAAAGGTGATGCTAACAACTTACTTATATCATTTAATTTCTTTCCAATCACATCTTAATTACTAGCTATACCAAAGATGCCTAGAAATTGTACAACAAGAACCCATATATTTTTTTGTCTTATATTGACATGAGCTTTAACACCGTTAAGTGCTGGTTTGCTTGCTGCAGACTGAAGGGAGAACAGAGATTAAATGCAGTAATTAATTATGTGCATTTGAAATTGAATACGAAAAAAAAAAAACATAAAAAGTGAGGTTACTGAGCTCGTACATTAACAGTAGCTTGTTGCATTAATTTGGTTTCTCACTGATGCTTTCTAATTCCCTTTTCATTACATGAGGAGAAGGGATACATTCTGCCAGAGCTAATACTTTTGTGAAGATGTTACACTCATTTTAAATGTGTCTCTATTCTCCTACCTGTAGAAGATGGATCTCTTTGTTATCTTCTTCCCTGCCTGATAATCCCAGGGAGGATTGAATAAACTCAGACATTCAAGGGAATAATGGTAGCACTGCTAGCCTGACATATTCACACAAACCCACCAGGACTCAGCATAAGGTGGGAAGGTGCTTAAATAAGCAAATAAAAAGCCACCTGAGCCTCCTTTGCAGAATAATGTAGCAGAAGCTTCTCTGGGAGCCAAGCAAACAAATGAATTAATAGAAGTCTTTGCCTCTTGTTGGGTATTATTCACGACGCTTTATTAGGTTGCTCCCTGGAAACCAAGGTAAACTTTGACTGTGACTTTCTTTTTGATCTTCTATGCCCAGATCATCTGCTTTAATGTAATCCTGGAAACTTTTCAAGAAGTCTGCATTCACGAGCCACTCCGTGCTTATTTCCATTTGAAAGGACAGCTGGTGCAAGTCGGGGCTGGAGCAGCTCAGTAGGGTGCCCATAGGTGATCTGAGCCATGAAAGGGCAGAAAGGAAAGAGATCGGAAAGCTGGTGTTAAACTGCAAGTGCTTAGCAGGTATCCGGATTCATGATTTGGGAGACAGAGTTAAGAGGTAGCCTCCTCTGACCTGAGCTTCACCCTCTGACTGCTTGGTCGTGCCCAGGTTGTGACAGCTCACAGGAAGAAACGGCCACCACTGGCCCAGAGCCCGGCTTTGCTGGTTCAACATTAGGAAGCATCTCCTAGTGAGTTCGGGGACATTTGCTGATAATGCCTTAAGTGAAAATTAGGCAATATAAAGTCACTTTGCCTTATTGCTGGCATCTTCTTCTGGATGTTTTTCCAAGTCCGTATCCTTCTCCCAGGACCATGCCTGTGAAGCCTCTTGCCATCTGCAAACTGATGCAGGGCTGTTACAGGCAGTAGTAACGCTATCTTTGCGTGAGTGCTCTGAATATAGGCCCACAGGATTTGTTTAGCCAAGCTACAGTAACTATTTTAAGCTTTTTACATAAATGCAATGTCTCCCGTTTTACTTCTATCTTTTCCATTGCCTTGGATCCCCACTAGTCTGACACCTTCCCTTTTTTAGCAAAATTCAATTATAAGACAGTATTATAATGGAGTTTTTGATGTTCCTGTTCCTCATTTTTGCTTACCATGCATGCACTTTGCTACTGCAGAACCCATGCCATCTTACCGCAGGCCCCTGCCAGTGAGGTTACCTGACACAGCGCCATTGTCATCTGGTCTGTTGGGGTAAATCTAGAGGGAAGTACTTTGCATAAGTCTCAGTGTCCAAATTTAATGCACTCTTTTGGCAACATCTATATTTCTCTATACACATGACAAAGCAATCTTGTGATTAGCTGCAGAACACGCTCATTAGTGTCTCTGGGGAAGCTGCCCTGCATTTTGATATGAGACGGCTTGCTTCTCTAACAACCTTGCGAGGAAAGAATATTTCATCATGAAATATTTCAGTAGTGCCGTGTTTTGCTGTCTGAGCTTGTATCAATTTAGACTGCCTCAGACATGCTGGCAAAGGGTCTCCAGCCAACACAGCCCAGGTAGAGAGACTGAGAGCAAACTGCTATGGGTGGGTAGGGAAAAGGATATCGCTGGGCTGCAATGCTGAATTAACTCCTAAGAAAGGAATCACAGCACTGAAATCCAGCTATATATATATATTAAAAAAAAAAGGCGCAAGTAGTGTCTGCTGCAACAAGAACTGAACTTTTTTCTAGTAGTAAGCAACATGGTAGAGAAAATACTGGACTATTCCCCTATAATTTTTCCCCCTCTGTATTCATTCCAGAAGCAGGAACAAGGCACAGAACAAATGAACACAATTACTATGATAATTCCATTTTTTTCTAGCTACACCGAGGCTATTTGGATATAACAGTTGGTAATTACTGAGTTCTTAATGGCTAGTTTAAGGTTGGCCCAATAACACTACAAAAAGAAGTAGGTAAAAAGCATAGCTGTTTAGACATTCGCTGCTATTGTGAGTGGACCTTGCAAAAGGAATTAGTTTATGTAACTCATATTTCATGAAGGCAAATGAAATCTCAAATGTCCTATAATTATAATAATTATTTCTGCCTGATGTTTAATTACTCTACCTAATGAGCCAGCAGTACTATAATGGGCAGGTAAAGCTCTGATGAAATTGTCTTTCTCTTGTAATCTGGCTTCTAAAAGAGGACAGAGGTTTCGGTGTTTACAGCACCACTTGGTTAACTAGTGTCACATTTTCTGAGATTTCCAAAATGTGATTAGTTGTGGCCACCCTGCTTCTGCAAATTGCTGCTCCTATCACAGAAAAGTTGAGTTGAACTGTGCACTAAACTGTTCTTCAGGAAGTACTTCTTCTGATGTTGATTATAGTGCAAATTAATGATTGCTCATGTCTAAGCAAGGTGACTTTAAAGACAGGTCTGGAAAAAAAGAGTCCATTAAGATCGGCTAGATAAAGGACTTAATATATGAACATGGGAAACCATGGTTTGCATTAAACAAAATAGATTGTTTTGATTGGGGGTACTGAAAAAAGTGATGGATAAATGCAAGTTAAGTTAAACGGGGACTTTGCCACCACTTACAAAACAGGGGAAGCAGGATACAGCCTTTCTGGTCTTCCATCCCATTTGCTGAAGAACTCGTCTGAAGCGATGTAAGTTCAGGTCCAGACCCTAGTTTGCCCTGACTGCTCCTGTGTGAGCATCCCCATCACAAGACTTGCAAATCTGCTGCATGATCCCATGGCCAGGCTCCGCGGCCTGGTCCTCAGGCACTCCCGTACAGAGGAGTGCGCTGTATGAAGGAGTGCACTCGCGTTCGATTTCTGGTCAAAGAACATGCAACTCAGCTATTATCCTCCAGCCCAAAGTGTCCAGTCATGGCCATAACCTTGCCCTAAGAGCAGAGGCAGATAATGAGCTCCCTTCTCCCCATGCTGATGCTGTCCTTAGAGGAAAGCGTAGAGGATCTGTAGCATGCCTGTTAGCAGGCTGAGAAACATGTGTGAGCACCAAGATTCCTAAGGCAACGACTGATGCTCAAGGACTGCAGGTGGTGATTTGTTGTGTCCTGTTTTACAATGAAACAGAAGTGAAGAATACAAATTGTCAAGACTGAGAGCAGGAGGGTAAAGTGTCAGAGGGAGTAACAGCAGAAGTTGGGCATTCCTCAAATTTCCTATTGTAATACTAAGGGAAACAATAAGATTAAGGCTCATAATTGCATTGAATATGAGTCTACTAGTTGCAAAATTCCATACTCCTCACCCTGAAGTGAATATGAAACAGGGTGTGTTTGCCTTTATTTCAAAAAACTGTTCTGAAGCCTGCTGGGCTGTGGAAGGACCACGCTGCTGACGTAAGCAGGGAAGACTTTCTCCCTACACTTCAACATTTGAGAAATTACTCCTTACAGAAAATAAATGGACTCCATTCAAAGCCTGCTGCTTGGTTACCCAGAGCTCTAGGAGGAAAGAGCCCATTCATGCAGAACTTGTCCTTGCAACTTGCTGCTCTTTGAGCAGTACAAGCCTCTGATATTAATACCATCCGAATGCTCCCAGGCTGCAAGTGGATCTAAGCTGCACAAATGGAGCCAGGTTTCATTTTAGTTTGAAGTATCAAAATTGCTGACAATTAAACTTAATTGTATGAATAAGCTCCTTAACAGAATGCACCGCTGGGCCTTCATCCAGCCTAGTGCTGGCAAGAAAAGAGAAATCTATATGCAGAGTGTCTGTCAACGTCCTGCAACCTGGGACAGCGGGGCTTTATCACAGGTTAATAGAAACATACAAGGATCCTGGTCTTTCTGCCTTTCCAAGAAATTTTCATTTTTCTTTTTCATGATGCTTTGCATTAACAGTCCTTATCCTCAACAATCTGCTTTTCCCTCACCACATTTTCTTGAAGGTAAATTTCTAGAAAAAGGATTACATCTTTTCACAGGGTTTAGTGATTCGCTTTGGTCCTACCCACCCAAACAACAGGCATGAAAAGTCCTAACAAAAAAGGCCCGACATCTTTTTCCTGGAGATATCCTTTCTGAAATATTAATGTTTTGTTCCCCCCAGGGTGGCATCTTTATTTGCTGTTTCTTATACAACCAGCTTGTTACTGCATCTGCTTCTACAACCAGAATTGTAGGCAGCAAAGATGTTCTTGGGGCCCAGGGGTCAGTTGTTTTCTATTTCATTTCTCTTTGGTTTAATTTTAATTTATTTTCCCTTATTCTATCACTTATGGAAATCTGAGGGCAACTACTCAGGTTGAATAAATCTAAATACCATTACCAATAATTGGATGCAGCCTTAGCATGAGCTCCCGTAATGCTATAAACCCACCTATTTTCATGCTACATAAAGTAGGCTTAAGGAAGGGACAGTTGACCAACACGGCATTGTGAAGCTCAGAATTTTTGTCCTATGAATCAACAGATTCTGTCTCCGTGGTTTTTCATAAACTATGATTTTATCACATTCTTATAATTACAAACGGGACAAGTCCAAACCCCAGACCAAATGCCACAAGACTATGCAATGCTTTAGAAGCAGATTCTTGTGTTAATTGGTGGTTTGTTCCTATCCCTCATGGTGATAAATGTCCAAAATATCTATTTAGCATCTGTGAACTGTGGCAAAACCATATCCCTCAGCGTCCCAGCAAAGCATCTCAGAGCCCTCACTGAATTTGTCCCCTTGTTACCAGCTCAAGGAACATGGTGACATCGGTCCCATTTCACGGACCAGAAACCATGACAGAGGGAGGAGCCCAACCCACCTGCAACTTCGATGCCTGCTTCAGACAGGATTCAAAATGACTCTTCCTAAAATCCATAGGAAATCAGGAATCGATGAACGATAAGGACCCGGGGCTTCTGGGTCTTATACCAGCCTAGCCCCAAACATTCTTTCTGCCACTACAGCAGAAAAAAAAAAAAAAAAAAAAAACCCACACACACACACAAAAAACACACACAAAAACACACACACACACAAAAAAAAAACACTTTTGTTTTCAGATCCCTTACTCAAAAATGTTTTAACAATGACTGAGCCAGATCTCTGCTCAACTTGTTGGTTCTGGCATCAGGATTAAAACAAATTAAGGTGATACATCAGAATAGGATACTCAAAACCGACAAGAATTGAAATAAATAAGTTTTTGAAAAGCTACTCTCTGAATGTCTTCCTTTCTTGACATAAGCTGGATATGAAACACTTCGTGTATTTAATAGATTTTGGGTTAGTCTAGCAGAAGATACTAACTGTAATACATACACTGGAGGAATAGAAAAACTCCAGAAATTGAACATATGAGACTTACAGTACAGAGAGAAAATTTAACACAGTTCGTAATTTGTCTAAGGCTGAAGAAACAATTTTGCAATTTTTTATTTTATCCCTTGAAGGGAGCAGAACCTCAGAGTCCCCTACAAAATACAGATATCGATTGGAATACGGGATATGATATAAATCCAGAGGAACACTGGGAGAAACAGCTCTAACTGTTGGCAAAGGCACGAGGAGATGCCCAGCAAAGAATGTCGCCTGGGCCAGAGGGGGGTTGTGGAGCCAGGAGAGTGCTTGGGTACCGCGGCTGCTGGGCAGAACTTTAAATAGTCCAGAAAAAAAAAAAAAAAAAAGAGGTGAGGGAAAAAAATATCCAAAGCAAAACAAACCACATGGAGAGGTTGGTGCCAAAGCACACCACAAGTGCATGACAAGTAAAGGAACCACTGCTGAAGCAAGATAGGAGCCCTGTAGATACTTACGTCTAATTTGTTTGCTTTATGCGAATGGAGTAAGAAGTAAAATATACATAATTGCAGGCGATTACTAATCCTGTTATTCCAGTGGCACAAGGTCTAGAGACAAATAGAAACTATGATCCTTCAGTGGAACAAAATATCTGCATTACAGGATGCTCATAGGAGCAGAAGCCAAAACAAAAACAGTAGCAAATGAAAAAAGCCATCAGAGCCCCTCACCTGAAAGGAAAGCGACCTTGTTCCTGCTCTGGGGAGCCCAGAACCACTTCCCTCGTGTCCAGAAGTCTTGGTTCTCATCCCAACTCCGACTCCAGCATCAGCCATCTGCACGTGAGTTTATCCTTCCTTTGCTTTGCACAAGTAGTTATTATCTCATATTTTAGTTAGCTTTCAACTTTATTTAAAAACTGTTTTAGAACAAATCAAAAATCCTAAATTGATTCATGAGGATTTACAGCATTTTAATTATGGAGTGTGTTTTTGAATGATTTAAAGGCTGATAAGAGCTCGAAGCAGCCTGAAATTCTGAGGAAATGAGAAACATGACATTTTGAAAAGGAAACCAATTTTCCTCAACTTAAACTGTTGCTCATGTAAACCAAATTATAAATATACTCTGTGACTGTAATGCTACAGAGGACTGTTTATGAAAATATGATTAGTAGTGCAATTTTCTTAGGTTTCAGCTGCTTTCTTTTCTTTGCAGACTTTAATGCAGCAAAAAAGTCAACATCCTTCCTCTTCAACCATCCGTCTTTCTCAAGGAAAATAAAACAGCAAATCGACTTCTGCAGGACAGCTGGGGGATACCCTGATAAAACTCTGCCACGCAAAGAGAACTCAGGACAGTTGTGGGGCACAGAAGAAAACATTTCTGTATTAAATGTAAAGAAATTTGAACATGGCTATAATCCCAAGGTTATGCCTCATCCAATGCCACAGTTTGGCTTACACTGACATCCACAGCTCCTAACAGAAACAGAGACTGAGAGATGTGGCAACATGATCCAACTCTTCTGCTCATAAAATGGCAGTCAGACGGCAAGGGGGCACACGCTGAGCACATGAGAGATTACTTTTGAATACCTTCTGGTGGGTCAGGCCCGTCATCAATGAAAAAAGAAAGAAAGAAAGAAAACAGACACCAATAAAACCTACCTCGAGCTGCAGAATACCTAGTTACCCCTCAGCTGTCAGCATTAGATGGTGCTGGGACTGTGTGGGATTTGCAGTGAAGCTCATGACTTTGTCGCATTTCTTTACATCAGTGATCTACTCCAAAAGCTTTGTAGTTTTAGTGTTAGAAAACTCAGCACTGCTAAATTTCAAGTTAAAAATAGAATAATAATCTGCCTTGCCCCATCTGGATACTAGAGAGCTTTTACTACCTCTTCTGAGAAATTGGGCTCTATCCTTGTATCAAAGGAAAAAAGAATGCATTCATTGGCATTCTTCTTTCACAAATAGTGTGTATAGCACTTCAAAAAGGCACCAGATAAAAGTAAAATTATTTTATTTATCAGCAATGATGGGAAGAAAAATGCAAGAGAAGTACTTTCTTGTAAGTGTGTGGTAAGATGACATTGTGTGTTAAATATTAGTTTCTTGGAGCTTGGCAGGCATTTATTACAGAAGACCTACCTTCTCCTGAGTGCTATTTCCAACAAAACACGACTGTCAGTGACATATTTAAGGGTGCTGGAAAGTCAAGACTTTGGAAACTCACTTGGGAGGATCTCAGTTAAGGCATTTTAGAACCAGTTCCTGCTTTTGCTGGGCAGATGATGGACCCACCTCTCTTACCAGCACACCGCATGTACACTTTCTGCCTTTTATCATAGAATTTGTGTCTTTATACAAAAATAACTAGTGCTGAGAGCATTAAGGAGACCCAATATACAGAACAGCAATATCCTTTTAAGTCTTCTTTTTCATTTCTTTAACAATTCTCCTTGCTGCTTCTTTTTTTTTCTTAGTGCAGTCCTGGAGAAACAACGGTGTAACTTCCCCCCTGCCTAGTTTTTAATGTGTATTTAATCTCTCTGCATTCAAATGGTAATAGATTGTTAAACGTATACCTTCACCAACAGGTGCCTGGTGTGTATAATACCTCTTCATTATACCAGTGAGTGAATAGTATCTTTTTTTTTTTTAAATATTAATCTCTTTAGCTTTTCAAAAGCAGTGGCACACATCGTAATTTTAAGCTCCCAGCCGATGAATCATTTTATTACTCCCAAGCCCATGCAGAGCAAGGCAAGAGACTGTCTAGCTCAATGGCTCTGCTGGATAAAGCACCACGTTGCACCAGAGCTTTGTGAGGAGTCAGAGGAGGAAGCTACAGCCAAGGATGAAGCTTTGTTGAGACACAAAACTGGAACGGAATGAATAGTAAGTCCTTCTGGTCCCCCCCTGGCCTCCACCTGGCCTCACCTACCCTGTAGCATCTGCACACTGCTTGCTCCCAGCGCAAGCATTGAAATCAAGATATAAATAAGATGGGTTTCACACCAGGATCTCAAATTAGCTCAACTGGTGTAGCCATATTCAAACCAATTCTCTGTATCTGCTCTTGCAGAGTGAGGTAGCTCTGCAGAGAGGTTAGAGGGACCAAGGCCAAAGCCTCCCTCTAGAAGATGCAGCAGAGAGGAGGCCCAAGAGAGCTGTATCAGGAGCCCTGCTCAGAATGACCAAGTGGTGACCAGCGTTTCTCCCCATTTGTTATGCTACAGCTGTCTAACTTGTCATGGGAAGCACAGAAAAACCCAGGGAAGCTGCTGAGGTTGGAGCTGCAGCTCGTCAGAACCACGGCAGCTCAGCAGTGAATGCAGTGGAGCTTCACCAGCTTTGCCCACTATGGCCAACAGCTTCTGCCCAGCTCCCCGTGGAAGCATGGCACACAACTCAGCACAACGTACGTCTGACGTGCGTACGACACACTGAGACTGTTCTCGTTGGCTCAGGGAACCTCTGCAGACAGAGGGATGCGGCACCAGCCTTGTGCCTGTCCAGTTCCTTACCTGCTCTGCCCTGGCCCTGAGACGAATGGGTCTTACGGCTCTTTGTTCCCCTCAGGAGAACCCTCAAAAAGAACTCCTCCCCCCAAAACAGAGAATGAAAACTAATAAAGGTGCTAACTACAGCACTGGGGGCCGTAACTTAGACAGTTCTCACAACAGGGGTTTTGAGCATGAATTGCAGACGAAATTCCTACTCATTTAAACACAAGCAGTGGTGGGTGTGAGGCTGCACACAGAGGACCTGTTTCAAGAGTTTGGGATCCTGAGAAATTATTGAATACAGCAAGCTATCAGGTGGGAAGAGAAATTAAAGAAAATATCCCAAATGGAAGACAGGATCAGCAGAAAAGAAGTTCCAGCACAGCTGAAGCAATCTGAAAACATGGAAGACAACAAGAATGGATTTAGGCAGCACTTTGGGAGTGTAAAGCCGTACCGTAAATGGAAAGGGAGAGAGAGCAGATACATTTCTGACAGCAACACGTTCTTACAAGCTGCATGTGTAAGAGTTTCCTGTTCTCTCCTGGCCACTAGGATAACTAAAAACCTGGGTTACACAAATCTGAGCCATATTCCATGTCACACAAAACTAAAATACAATAGGTCATGTTCTTCATCTGTAAATACAAAACCAAAGCAAAACAGAAGAGAAAATTTGATACATAAAGTCTTGCAGAGTCTGTAATAAGAGATGAGAGTACAAACCAGAGGTGGAAAAGCCCAATTGTCCATTCACACCTGGAAATGAGTTACTTGCTGGACGAGAGGGACCATACGAGGCACTGACTCCAGAAAAAGTCAGAGCATACGTGTGGGGAACAGCTTCACTTTTGCACTTAGAGGAGCTAAATATATGAACAAATAATACTTCACTAATTTGGGGGTAACATTGCCAAGCATTTCTCTATGCCAGATGCGTTAGCTTAATTGTCAATTAATATATTTACTCTTGTGATGAGACAGTCTTTTTGCAAATGGCCTTTTGTGCTATGTGATTGTGTCTTCAATCCTCCCTAAAAAAATAAAACCAACAGCTGATGATCAGGTTGTACTAAGTTTATACAGAAATTGTTAACATAGGTGATGTTTTAATTTGTTCGTAGTGACTAATGTGATGTATCTATGAGAGAAAATAAATAAAAGAAAACAAATAAAGTTTTCTACATAGATGGCATTATACCCCAAATCCTCACCAGCTTTTCAATGCCAAGAACAAAAAGGATTCACGATTTCCATAATGGAGGAACTATAAAGGAAAAACGTGTCTGATCTAGTTGCTGGAAGCATACAGTAATAGTCTGCAAATATATAATAGGTAGGATACGCAAATTTGAATAAGAAGGTTGAGAAACAACACGGGTTAATTAAAAATACCACAGTATTGTATGCCAGAACAGTGAGCAAGGAAACAATCTCTGCATGCAGCTTGCAAGGTGAATAAGATGGGTGTCTTAAAATGGCACAATCAAGCTTTAGGACTAGAAATTCATTCACATACTTTACAAAAGTCAAGAATAAAAACACTAAAGAAAATCATGGGCAGTATGGATATAAATTATATCATGTCTTTGTTTATTAGAAGTCAGTGTTGGCTGAAACAAGCTGTAGCCTGCTTACAGTCATTGCTAAGAGGATCCCAGCAATCTCCTTTCTGCCCAACACGACAAAGACGGGGCGTTCTCATTAACCTGTGTGTCTACTGGAAAGGGATCGCACCTTGTCCATCACAGGTGCAAGGCGACAACATTGGATAAAGGTGAGGTACAGAAAGAATTTAAGGTGAAAACAGTTATTTGATTTAACACCACAAATACACACACCACCCCTGCAACAGATTTTAAGATCAACTATTTGGGATAGAAATACACACACACACAAAAAAAAACTAAGTTCAAGAGCAGCATTGCCTTTACACTGCTTAGTGAGCAGGGGGAGGAAGGGGAGGCTGCAGTCCTGGATGGGATTTAACAGTGCTGGAAGAATGCCCTCAAAGATGTTAGAGAATGATTGAGAGAAAGATTAATGGAAGGTGTTTTCAACTCCACAAGAAAACTAAAAGGAGAACCAGAAAAGCTATAAGGTAATGCAAGAGTTGTCCTATGCTCTATATGCCCTGTCAACTTTATTGGTAACATAGGGCAGATTATTTCCACTCCTTTTCCTTAAGTAAATCAGCATTTTAAAAAAGAATGGGAAATATATTACTGGACATGTTTGCTTGGAAACCCTGATCAAGACTTAACTGCTAAAATACAAAGTGTTAAGGAGAAACAGGGAATGTGAATGTTTAAAGCTTGAAAGTCTGGAGAGAGAACAGAGGGAATTCGCAGAGCACAGAGCGTCACCATAACTCTTATCCTTAAAAGAGCCTCCACGTCATGATTGGTTATAATTACTTGGAACTTTGAGTTTAATCATTTTTGTTTGCTAAGCTAAGTTCTGGCTGGGAAAGAAAGATATATTATTAGGCTTCTTCCCTGAAGAGGTTCAGTTTCCAAGACACTGGAAGTACGGAGAGACTTCCGAAGACAAATTTCAGTTAGGCGCAGGCAATTAAAACTGCATGACAGAAAAAAAAAAAGTCTGTTTCAATCACTTTTGGCCCAGGTGGTAAATGAATACTGTATAATTAGCATCAAGTTGCTAACTCTCCTTAGCACATTCGATAGATAAAACACTCCGCTACGATCTCTTTTCCTCGCCAAAGCCTACACTGCCCATGCTTGGTCCCCCACATTGCTGTAGAGCCCAAAACGTGTCTACAGAAAAGGAAGTATTTTTGCTTCCTACATCTTCTTGTCAGAAAGCGTGTCCTTCCTGGCCAGCTGATGGGGATGTTATCCCTCCAGTCACGTGCAACTTACATCTGGAACGTGTCCCTTCTGCTCCCCCAGGCAGCGATGCACAGCAAACCTCTCTATAAAGCTGCGCGCTATGCAGCTGCCTGCGAGCACTCACTCGCAGCTCTTGGGTGGCAATCAGCTATCCAAAATGACAATCATCTATCACTTTGTGCATATCTTTGGGAAAGAACTGAGAAAAACGTCATCCTCAGTATTTTGGTGAAGAAACCGCATGATGAGCAAAACCTGAGGCTGCACGCCACCCAGCCCAGCAGCAGGGACTCGGCACACCAGCCGCCAGCCTTCAGAACAGAGACTTCTCCAGCTGAAAACAAAGCTGGGGAGAGTTACTACACCCTGCAACATCCCCAAAAGGCAGGAAAGAGCGAAGTTACCAGGAAAATATCTGTTTTGCTGTCTTCAAGACTGGTCATAATGTAAGACAGGCACAGTACCACAGCACTTCCACCCAGCAGGAAAAGGAGTGGATGAACAGAAAACCGTCTCCTTAAGCTTTGGATGGTGAAAGAATAGATATTTTTTAATACATTTTTCCAATAACTCTGCAGCCAGTATATGTTTTTGTAGTGCTCTAGTCACAAATCATTTCTAAAGGGGAAATTATAATGTCACAAACTGGATTTCTGGTACTGGAATGAATCTGACTGGAAGAAATGGGTAAATCAATAAACCAGCAAAACTCCTGTGTGCAAATAGGCAGAGATTGCCTCCAGAAAAGCACTCCTGGCTGTGCTGGTTCTCTCAGTAGTCCAGTCACCATGGCAGCTTCAGATCTGCAGCGCTGGAGGTGAGGGGTGGGAAGGGTTGTGTGTGTACAGAAGTTACTGCAGTATACGGTGGGATGTGAATTTACAGCTTGCTGTCTTCTCCATAGTAACTTGGAATCTGCCCGCACACATGCTTTAATGCCACAGCTTTGTGTGAGGTCATTTCAGACATCTTACCACCAGGAAGAAAACAGGTGAGCTACATTGCATTTATCAGGAGGTTAAAAGCAGCTACAAGGGCACTTACACCAGAGTAGCTAACAAATTGCAAGTTTGCACCCTTGCTCACCCACAGTGACATCTCCAGGTGCTCAGCTTCCCTGGAAAAGACTAAAACGTTTCCCCTAAGCACACTGCTAATTGCAGAAATTGGAAGATATCATCGTGAACGCTGAACTAGCAAAAGCCCTGAGCTGGCCACGTGAATATCCCCTAATGTTCAGTTAAGATAAGGCTTCGTATATTGTTCAGTCTGCAGTGGACGTTATTTTTTCCCTTTCACTGGGCTGAAGCTTTTCAGATCAATAGAAAATGGAAAAAAAAAAAGTATTAATACAGCACATCATCTTTGTTACACTGGAGCCCTATTAAACAGCTGCTCTTCACTCAGCCCTTGTGCCTAATTGCCGCCTGCCAAAGCGCGTCATTTCTTGAAGCCCTTTTATCCTGTTTAATTTCTCCTTAACGTTGCTGCCTAGGAGGGTCTGGCTGTCACTGCTCACCCGAGGCTGGGGCCAGTTAGCGGCAGCAGGGCTGCAGCGCGCTTTGCACGGCAGGCAGGGCTCGCGCAGGGCTGCCTGCTGCAGGCTTGTGCCACGGGGCAGCAAAGCTCCGAGGTCAGGGCCGCTGCTGACAGGATGCCCCAAAACATGCCATGAATTCCAGTTTTACTTTGGAAACATGACCATAATAAAAGGAAACAAAAAGCAAGGTGAACCAATCTCCGCTCACTAGCTCAGCTGGATACGTGCAGTAGCAAGTCTAGCTTGCTTTTATTTTTTTTACTATATGCTCAAAACAAAATTTAATTTTGAGACTTATTTTAATGCTATTTCAAAAGTAGGAAGGGAAACTTGGAGCTTAAATGAATCTTTCCACCCAAAGTGATGTTTTTTCCTCTGCTCTCATTCACCAAAAATGTCGGCACACCTCTTACTGCAGCTCCACCCCAGCTGATTCCTCTCACGACCTTGGCCGGGACGTCAGCTGTTTGCACAGCCTTCGTCTCCCCGAGGTCTGGGAGCACGGCAAAACTCCCCCCCAGCTCCGCCTGTCCCCTCCCTGCTCCACAGCCCCCTGTCCCTGGGCACAGAGCTCCGGGCTGGGATGTACCTGTTGTGAACAGCCCAGCAGGAGATGACAATGTTTCCTTGCTGCCCTCCTGTGGCCACGCCACAGCCTGGTACTTTACCACGAATCCCCAAATTTTTACATGAAGATTGTTTGCACTTGTGTCTTAACCTGGATTGTTTTCTCTGCTCGGATGTAGTTGCATTTACCACGACAATTGGTGCTTTTATGTGAAGGGAGCATGGTTTTGTTTCTGGATCATAAATTTTAATCTGAAATCTCTCAGGTACGCAAGGATTAATATTTAATGGCTGTTCAGTAATGTAATTTCTACAGGCCAATCTTTCATCTTCAAAACTTTATCATCACAGACCTACAAAAGTTAGACTCCAATATGACAACAATACCTTATGAACACGGTGATTCTTAAATTCCCCAGCTGTCTCCTACAGGCAGGGGTGGTGCTCCTGTGAGTCTTAAAAAATGAGCTAACACTTTTAATTGTCTATTTTCTTTTCAACTCAAATCAGCACTGTTGAGTTCCAAGTGTGAAATGCTGCGAGGAACCGGATCACTCTCAGGACAAGATGACAGGTAATACCTTTGCAATTGAGGTCATCATCCCAAGATTAAAAGGAGACAGTGCTGACCTAATTCCATCTGTTAGGGGTCTTGGGACCCCTTGTCTAATACAGGAGAATGTTTGTGATGTCCTTATTATAGGAATGTCAGACAAACACTGCAGATGCTCAGTCTCTAAGACTTACAAACAACAAGAAAAGGCAACAGTCTGTGTACTGGATTTTTTCCCCTTGCTTTATAGCTGCTGTAATTTGTATTTCCCCAGACAGCACGAGTCTGCTTTTTCTCCATGAAAGAAGGGAGAACATAACTGCTCCAGGCTGCCCAGGAAAAGAGAGGACGAAATCTTAAATTGACTCATCATGAAAGTGTCACATTACCCCTGGTGTCACAGTCCTCTTGAGAAGCACAGGTGGGACCAAGCCAGCTCGAGACTGCCTGCTGCTTCTCCCCTAAAGGGAGACAGCAGCGAGTCCTTCTCGCAGTGCTGGTGCTCTCTCAGCCTCCTTTCTGTTCTCCCTGCACAACGCAATTCGAAATCTCACACCACAGAGTGTGAAGAGCTGCATGCAAGACACGATTCTAGGCACAAACCCAGTTAGTTAAAGACTTGATTACCTTCTTACCAGTAGTCACGTTTCCCTTGCTAGCAAGTAAACGATCACTCTGTTTCCAAGGTGAGATGTTCCAGCCACCCAAAAATCCTGAAGCCCCCCACTGTGCTTAGATTTACAGCAGGAACGTGTCCATCAGTTTGGAACAAATCAGCCTTGCAGACAGTGAGTGTTAGTACTGAGGGTTCATTTCTAATCTATAATAATTCGAGATTACGAATAAATCCAACTAGTAGAGGACAAAGCTGCTTATACAGTGACTTGTAGTCACAGAGCTGCTGTAATCATCTAGGAGAAAAAATCCCAGTACAGTCAAGAGCTAGGTATGATGCCTGTATCAACTCACCTTCTTCAAATAGAGTGTATCCATATGACAATTTTGGCCCCTGTGATCTATCAGGTGCACAAAAATGCACATGCCTAACTTCTGCCTTGTAGAAAGGCTTTCCTTAGATGCTATGTGAGCAGGTACCTACAGGTGACCCTCAGGTTTCTCCTGAGGTGCTGAACACAAGCCTGTGTGGGACAGGTTCATATCCACATCGGGCACTGAGCTTTGTAGTTTATTCTGGTTTTCACTACAAGACGGGCTGGATTTCAGTAATTGGTGTTCGTCCCTCCCCAGCCTACTCCACTGACTCTCACGGAAACCTTCAGCATTTCACCTTACTTCAAAGTTGGCCCATGACAATATGACTCCTTGGCTTCCACACAAGGTCACAGTTGGACAGAGGCGTTTCCCAGTTTTCCCCAGTTCAGACCACTGACAGATGGGAAAAATCCTGACATTTCATTCCCAAACGTATCTGCTATGCACAGTATTTCTAATACGGTCATGCAAAAAAGCTGCTTCCCTTGGGTGTTATCAAGGTTGTTTCAACAAAGAAAACTGTATCTAAGTTAAGCACACACAATAGTGCTTTCAAATCAGAAGTGACTCCAACACTCGCCTCCATCCAGAAAGCCAACAGCAACCTTACTCTTAAAAATACCACGATGACAAAGAATGAGTTACTTTTGTTTAAATTACAGTTCCACTGGTATCTAGGTTAATTGCCAAGTGGGAGCAACAGTTTGGCTAATCGTTCTTTATAGAAAAGGCCATGCAGTTGAAATGAAATCCCAACTGCAAGGCCTGGCAGTGACGCTCTAGGACCATAAGTCCCATATAAAATGATTCTTTCTTTAACAGCCATGTTCACCGGGTGTTTATTTCGCAGCTAGCTATGAGCTTGGATTTACCCTGGAAGCAGGAAGACATCACCAAAACCCATGAGCTTTACTTACTGTCGGAGCACTGTCTCCACCAGCTGCTTCCCTTGCTGAGGACGGACCACAGGAGCAGCGAGGGCACATGCTCTGGTCCCCAGCCTGCCTTCAAGCAATGGAATATCGAGTGTCAGGTCACCTCATTTTCAGGATGTGAGGTTCACTTGGGCCAGTGCAGGATGCAAAAACTTCTGGTTCTTGGAGCTCCTCAAGGGTTTCTGGAGAGGGAAAGTGGAGGGAGGTAAGGGGCAGGAGCTGTGTTCCTCTACAACAGCTGATCCTCAGTCCTTCACAAAGAGAAGGTGAGACAGAATAAGTCCTTATTACTTTACCTCTTATTTAATATTATAGTAATAACATATTGTTATACCTCTCAACACAAACAGGAAGAAATTCCATCCCCACTTCATCCTTACAAACCTGTATTTGTGAGAACTAATTGTGTCCCGAAGTCAATGACGATTTCATCAAAAACACTCCGAACGAGCAAAACTGGGGCCAAGTGCTTATCTAGTGATTACCCCTTTTGTTACTCTAGATTTCTTTGGGGTATGTTTTTCTTTAATATCTGTGTCTGAATGTTACATTTTTTTCCTCTGTGCATAATATTCTCTTCATCCCCCCAAATTTAATTTTCTCACTTTTTGCCTTTATCACTTAAATTTTTAGTAGGGAATTTGGGTGTGCTGCCGACAAAATAATAATTTATATTGTATCAGTCAGTATCACTCCATTGTCTAAATCTTTCATAATGGTTTTTCTGCAGCTTCCAATCTTCCTCAGAATAAAACAAATTACTTAGCAAGTGGAATATCTTCTTGTCATAATAATTTAATATTAAAATGTCAATAAGATTTGGTACACACAGCAGAGGGCACAGAGGTACAGAGACAGAGCAGAAATGAAGTAAACTTAATAAAGTGAGTGAGAGGGTACAATAGGGATTGAGTCTGGCTCCTGTACTTGATATGAAAGAACCTTTTTATCCTGCAGTGCAGTACAATCACTGTGTAAGCAATAATATGATTGCTGGAGCACTTATACCTGCTGCCTGCCTGCTTACACAGAGCTGAAGTCCAGCACCAGCCCTGGGGCTGTGTGTTATCGCTGGAAAAGGGATCAAGGAGCGCTGGATGGTGACATCACGGGCGGGCCATGGCAGACAGGGTGACACACGGTGAGGAAGGAGAGGACGGCCAGAGGCTGGTGGTGTATGCTGCTCTCGTCCCAGCACTGTGCAAGGAGACCCTTCGGAACCACCTCCACAGTGTTTGTGCCTGGGGGATGGGTGAAGGTCATGGTCTGGCATCCTGACCCCAACGCTGGGTCAGGATTCATGCCGGGGAGGTCCTTGCATACACGGGGTCAGAGCTTAGCACTCAGTTTTGCTTTGATGCAGCCCTGGAAGGCCAAATTTTCCTTCTGATTCTGGTACCTGGCCTTGCAGATTGCACTGACATTGAATGCCAAATACAGGGGACTTACATAGAGCATTATGAGTTTCTTAAAAAGGTCTGGAAGTCTCAGGAGCAAGTACGTCCCTTTTCTCAGGATGAGGTGGTCAGCAGGACATACTGTGGGACCAGTCCTGCTCTTCCTTGGGCAGTTCCGTCTGTGTCTGCAAAATGAAAGGGCAGAATAACAATCACAAAATCAGAATAATTCACACTGGAAGAGCCTTTGGATGTCATCCACAAGCCACTGGAACCCACTGCTCAGAGCAGGGCTAACTTCAAAGTATTGTAAAATCAAAAAGGAACTGAATTTTCATGAGCTTCAGGAACTTATTATTAGGCTCTGCCACATCTCAGACCATAGGAACACCATTCCTAAATCTAACCTCCCTTTTCTCTCCTGCAGCCACAGAAATGAGCATTCTGTAGATGACTCTTTCCATGCAAGTATGTTACTAAGTTTGAAGTCCCTGTGTTCAGTGCCTAATGTCTACTGCAAAAGGAAAAGGATGTAGGTCTTGCTTTAAACGCTCACTCTTTTCATAATTTTGGGGATGGAACAAAAAGAAAGACAAAGCCAAAGATTGATATTATTTCAACCAAAAAAGAAACAGAGGGCTACCCTGGAGTATCTACAAGAGGGTTCATTGCTGATGAAACCTGCCCCCCCCAGGACTGTCCTGGTGCTGGGGCCAGATATGAAGTTGAGCCCAGCATCGGGGGGATGCTCAGGACCATTAAGGGCTTGCAGTGTCTTGGGGGCCCAGTAATGCTGTAACCACAAATGTGCACCATGCTGAAATACTCCTACCTATCTCCTACAGCTTTCCATGAGCAAGCATGAAGGGCCCTGAGCCATCCAAAAGGGCACCAGGGAGTTGTAGAAGCATTCCCACCATCTTAGAGCTGCAGAAAGTTTAATAAAAGTTTGTGGAGACTTCCCCTGCTAGCAATTTTGCAAGGAATGAATAGGGGAGGTCCTTCACCTGCTCTGGGAGGCTTTTCCTTATTAACTGCTGCCCTCCTATGTGTAAAACTAAAAATGGTAAAAAGCAAAGTCCTAAGAGTCACAGTACTGAATGTCAGGATGACTTAACTGTCAGAGCTATAAACAAAACTGCTAGAAAAGGAGGATTTTTTAAAACTTGCTTCCAGTGGAAAGCTGTTTTCTGCAGTATGTTTTTTTTCCCCAGATCTCGGTCTGTACCAGTTTAAAACCACTCAGCACTTTTCTTGAGAGCTCATTCAACAGGACTAATTGCTCTGATAATAGGAAACTGATGCTGATGTTCAGCCAGTATTTTCCTATCCTCCCTAGTGAGCGCTTTCTGGCTGCCACCAAGAATCCCTGCCTCTTTTTCTATCTACATGTTAATACATCTATCTATATCTTAAATGGATGATGCTCACTATATTTCTCTCTCCTCCATCCAAATTTCAGCTCAGCAAAACTGCCATTATAAATCTTTCACCTATCAGATACCTTCTGTCACTCCTTTTTAATTACCTTTTATTTGTTAGCTTCTTACTGGTGTTGAAGTGGTCATAGCTGAATAATATTTTCTACTTGTGCCCAGCTGGTGCTTTCCGGACAATATTTACCTCCTTTCTCCCTTGCACTGCCTCTGCTCACTCAGACCTAACTGTGTGACAGTCTGCCTCGTGGCCATGCTGCCTTGCCAAAAACATACTCTCAAATATCAGCCATTTTGGACTTCCCCCATTGCCTCTTCTTCCACGTACCAACACCAACCAATACCACCCACCGATCCACCCATCCACAGATTTCTCTTAATTGCATCTTGCCTCATTTCTTTTCCCCCTTGGTCCAGCAGAGCTTTTTACAGGATGGTTCCCCATTGTTGTTTGCTATGCCTCCCAATTTAGGTATCATCTGGGAATTTAATTAATGTGCTCTTTATCTGCTTTTCCAGGTCATTAACAGTACTTTTGAACACGACTGGATATAATAAAAGTCCCCAAGGTACTCCTAGTACCGCTTCCCCTAACTAGCTACAGCATGCTGATGTCTGTTGTGCACTGCCAACAGCTTTCTAGATGCTTCGCAGTCCACGAGAGATGGCTTGCCTCCAAGCCAATTAAAAAGAGCCAGTTTTCAAGTGAGGGGTTTTGAGAGCCACTGCATAAAATTATTTACTGGAGTTCAAAGTGACCAAACCCTGTAAAGGTTTGATGTGTCTACATTTACAAGTTTCATAAAATGACTAACCCAGTGAATTCTCCTCCGCCCTGAGTTTTATGCAGATCCACTTATCTGCTGCACGTCGTTAACCTGGATGCTAGCTGCCTACTGGGGCATCTCAGGATTTCCCATTCTTGCCTGGATCTGCCCCCATCAGGCCCTGCCCAGGATCCACAGCCCTTTTGGCAACAAGGGGGTGACAGGGATTTCACACAGAGCAGCACTGCATCCTGCAGGCTGCTGCGTGCTCACCGATGGGCCAAGAACTGCACGTACATATAGCTATCACCAATTTGCAGCAAAGCCTAATAAGCAGTACTTGTAAAGCACCTGGGACCTTCAATTAAAAGCATTCCTTTTTATTATTTTCCATATTATAACTCTCGGGGGCAAAAACCATTAGGCTGGTAACCAACTGCAGAACAACTACATCCAAGCATATGTCCATGCAGAAACAATGGAAGTGGGTAATTATACAGGAGGAACGTCAGCTGGAGATTCTCAGCTCTGTGTCAATCCCAAATGGCATTCAGAAAACATTTCAAGGGGATAAAAGCTGCCTCACGGGCGCTATACAAATTTACCATCATAAACACTGAATAATACATTGCACTAATCTGATTGCTATTGACTGTTACAGTTGCATGTGTGACCTTGGGCATACATTAATCAAAGGGAGCCGTTCATATTTCCATCTTGTACCCTGCAGCGACGAGCAAAACTCATCACAAATCTCTTCTTGTCCCTGTGTTCCTTTCAGCTCCCTCTGATGTTGCTTGGAAATGGAGGCTGGTGTCTGGAGGGAAATGGCTTTTTCTACCTGCCCCTTTTTGTCTGAGCACAAACAAATGCTCCCATACAGAATAATAAAAACAGGCACCTTTATGTCCACCCAGTGCTCTCTGAACCCAATTTAGCAAGTGTCACAATCCTAAAGAGCATTCAAACTTTAGACTAATTGGTTTCTCAGCAGAGACTCTAACTAATCAGAGAAGCTCTTTGGACTTCCACCAAACGTGCTTCTTATTTACCCTAAGAAATGAGGCATCATCAAAATGGAAGATCCCAGTGCTTTCGTGTACCTCGGACAACGCAGTGCGTATAATGTGCTGCTCACACGAGGTGCCTGGAGGTTTAAACCAGAGAAACCAGTCTCTCATCACCTTCTTCTCCCTTTGTCATTACCAGAGGTTAGAGAATATAAGAAAGAGCTGACAACGTGTTGAAAACAAATTGAACGGGCATCACTTTGCCTGCATTGATTCTCTTCTTATCCTTCCCCTAGGCTATGAGATGATACTCAGGGCATTATATTGCAAAATTCTCATGCATGTGCAGTCTGGCATGCTGCCTCCAGCCCTGGGTTGGTCTTTGAGCATGAAGAGCCTTCCTCCAGGGCACGTTCCCAGTGGTGGAGCTGTCTCAAGGCTTGTCGTAAAAAGCATGGTATCAGACAAAACTTCAGAATAATCTAATGAGCCAGTTTCAACATAGTTTCAGACCATTGGCATGCAAATATATTTCTTCAACAGCCTTACTGTGTTTTCTGAGAGTTAAGCACGATAGTCAATAATTTAACGTACGGGATTTAAAAAGGCTGGAATTATTCCCAAAAGCAGTGTTGTGACTGTAGACCATTCATATTTAACAGAAATTTAGATAAATTATGGTAACACTAGTACTGTAAGAATAATCGGCTGTAAATCCACAGGTACCTGCTTTTTAAATGTTTGATATAAAAATAAATAAAACTTTCAAAATCTTGCCATGCTTTCATTAAAAGCTGTCTCTGTGCCTTGACAGCGAGCACCAAGAGGGAGATGCCGAAGAATACCTGGGCAGGAATAAGAACCAGTGAGGAGCAGGCTGTTTACTCCTGACAGCCAAGCAGTACTCCCTCCCAGCAACGTGAAAAAACACAACTTAATTAGAAAGGCCCATTTTGTCTACAAAGCCTTTTTACGGTCCATGGCCTTTGCTCATATCCACTTACTTTTTCCATCAGTCGCATCACAACCTCAGGGCTGCTGCTGAGAGTTGCCAGGGGAGTGCTGGAAGCTTTCTCCTTTATAAATTTTTCACCCTGGTTCTATTACTCAGAGTGGACTTCCACACCGTAAGAATATAGCCTGATCCCCCCAGACCTTCAGCAACCCTCGGTGCTCATGCCATGATGAAGAAAAATAGCACACCTAGACCACTCTTCCTCTCTTTTTCACTAGGCAGCACCTCTTCGGTACATAAGAGAGAGTTTCAGGACAAACTAATGGATATTTTAGGACATCCAAAGAGTGGTCTTAGAAAGACAGAGAGAATTTCCTAAGGAGAGTCTCAAGGCTGTAATAATCCCTTGGATAAAGCTATGAAACACCACTGAAATTGGAGAAATGTTAGTTGTTGAGCTACCTCGGGAATGAAAACTGAGTGGTTACAGAATTCTGTTCTCTTTGTGGGCTCTTGCCCAAATGACTCAACACAAAATGGTCACATGTCGAACATCATTCTGCAAAAGTAGTTTTCTTGTCCCTGCTCACTTCCCTCCTCACATCCCACCAGGAAAACTTAATTCAACCCCCAAGTGAAGTCTGAAAGGGAGGACTGCTGCCTACTGTGGGCAGGGATGTTTCAGGTTGAAAGACTAATGCCAAGGGAGAGAATCCAGGGATTAATTCCTCTGAAATCCAGGTCCAAGAAGTAAATAAAAAGAATGGCTGAAGACTGCATCCTGCAGTGCCTGGCTGTGCTGTACTCCCGTGATTCAGACAGCTAACGTTACTCAAATCTGCTTTCCCTTCACACCAGGAGAGGCTGAAGTTAAGGAAGCAGAACCTCAATTTCACTTACACAAGTTTAATGCCAGCCTAACTTCTGACTCCTGTGGGTGTTACTTTTGATTTATACTCATGACGCCAAGAAGGAAATCAGATCAAGAGAGTATAAATCAAAGAGAGATCAATACTGGGCATCAAGGTACTAATTCTATCTCTTGAAGCAGCCCTTCCAAGCCGCAGGAGGCCGGGGGACAATTCCCCTGGCTCAGGCACAGCAGATTTATGCTGAGCTCTGGTCCTGGTGCAGGAGAGATGTTGGAGGTGGAAGGGGATGGAGCTGCACCATGTGCTATTAAGAATCTGTGTCTGTCTGGTCTGTCAAACAGTCTGTGGGCAGCTCTGAGAGGTTGTCATAAATCAGCGCACCTTCGCTTTGGGGTCTGCTGATGAGAGCTAAGACAGTTTAAAATCATCTTTCACCAATGCTTTTCCTTTCAGCTATCACAAGTATCTTGCCTTCAGGAGCCACTACAGAACCTCAGCTTCACACTTCCCCTGAAGAAATGACCACAAGAAATAAGAGGTGGCTTAAACCTCTTCCTCAAAACCCAGACCAAACGGCACAGCAATGGTTTCTACCTCCTGCGACACGACAGTGGTGAAGCCGATCTTTAAAGCACGCTGAAATGTTTTGTGCCAGGAGCAGACGCGCTGGCTGGGGAGGGCTGGGCCACCAGTCCCCAGGAGGACACGGTTCAGCGTTAAGCACGCTCAGTATACAGCCTGTGAAGCACCAGACAGACATTCAACCAAACCAACAGCTTGTGTGGTGGAGCCTTCATTTGTTTTTAGGAGATATATTAAAAAGGATGAGGCGATTTGGCTGCTTGATGTACATATATTATGGAAGTCTGAAAATCAAAGGGTTCGGCAGTGGAGAAGTGGGCGAGGCATGGAAAATGGGCAAGAACTTTTTACTTTAGCAAATTTTACAAGGTATGGATCAAAGGACAAAATCTGCACTTCCTTCCTTCGTGGAAATTTGCAGAAAAGTGTGATTGAAAGGGGAGTTTTGTTTGGGGGTATATAGGGGGCTGGTATGGAGAGATTGATGGCATGTTAAATTGCAATAGCTGATACCATAATTAAGTAATAAAACTCTCCAAGCAGTAATTATAGGACATGTCAAACTGAGTTATAAGGCAGGAGGCCAAAGGCCAAGTGATTAACCATCTGAGAAGTGCAACAATTCCCTGGAAGTGCTCAGCCCACAGTGCCGTTGCTGCGATGAAAAATAATTTAATAAACGCCAGAGAGCAGGACCAGCATTACAGCTCCTCCCTGAGCCCACGGCAGTGCCCCATGACTCACATCAGTCTCCCAGGCTGCTTGAAACAGAGTCAAAGGAGCTGCTCAGGGCCCTCGCTGTGAAGCTGAGCACATGATTTTAGAATTTGTGCCTTCCTTTGACTGACCTCCTGTGAGCAGGCCCGCGGTACCCGGCGTGAGCATGCCGCACACACCCCTGCACTACCTGCAGCTGTCGCACCCCAGGGTGCTTGGGTTTGCTCAGGACAGGACCGCGAGCACCCGGTCAGCTGAAGCTGAGATGCGCTTTAGAAAGCTGCTCATCCTTTTAGCAGTCAGAACAGTCTCCTAGCAGAGATGGGGTGCCTTACTTAATGTGGTGTCTAAGATAGCTGCTGCACCAGCCACTGAGGATAATTCCTATCACTGCAGATTTCACACAGAGAGGTTTCCAGTTCATTAGCTCCAAAGAAATAAAGGGAGGGGGGGGGGACTGATCTCTATCTCAGTACAGAGATACATAAAATTGTATTTTTCTCTGAAAGTTATTCTGTCTGCTGCTTGAGGAGTGGAGGCAGCACATTTGTTAATGAACTAAGCTGCCTCATAATCCTTCGGACTTCAGGAACTTGGCTGGGCCGAGCTCAGCACCATGAGGGGTTTTATTTGTTATAGTAAGGTCAGTGCTCCCAATGTACACTCGGACACTTTACACAGATGTCAGTCTTCTGCAGGGTATTGCCACCTTGCTGCACGGTATCTATAAAGGTCTGAACTACTTGCTTTTTAATTTCATTTTATGTGCCTTCTGCTCAAGGAATAGGAGTTCTTGCCTTACCTTCTTTAAACACTTTGTTACTTTTTATCTCTCTCTATCATTACCGCTTACCCCTCTAACATCTAGGATATATGGTTCTAATCTTTTAATCTCTCCACACACTGCAGTTTTCCATTCTGTTCATCATTTTCAGTGCCTTCCCTGGACCTTTTTTATTTCTGCCCAATCCTTCTTTAAGACTGGAGAGCAAAACTGAGCAGTGTCTGTGTCCTGGTGTCACTTCATATAAAAGCTACAAAACAATATTGTACTATCAGCTAGCCCTTTCTTAATGCAAGCAAACATTCCGTTGGCTTCCCTGGCTGTTGTTTCTTGGTGAATAGATGTTTTGTTGGCAATGCTGCCTTACTCCTTTCCTGACTACCTACGGTTAATTTAACACCAAGTTCACATACGAGTAGTTTAAACTCTTCTCTTTTTCCTTTCAGGAAAAACGTAGCCTACCTAAGGGTCTACCAAAATTATTTGCTACCTCACTGATACTGTTGGCAATCTAAACCATTATTTTGGCTTGGCAGTGGGGCAGGTCCTGGAGCATCACTCCACTAACCTTGTCCTGACATGCTTATCAGTCATTCCTTCATAAGAGGACTGATGCCCACGTAGCTGCTTACCTCCCAATAAATGTTCGTAAAAAACCATTTAAAACCTTGCTGCAGATGGCAACGTTTGAAAGATAGTTTTTTCTCCACCTTGCTGCAGGAACACAAAGAAGTGTAATAGACTGGAGAGAAGTGGTTTCTTTCTTACAGAATAGCACAATTTTGTCCAGGAGATAACATTAAGGAGCATTTCATAACTAGTGTATTTTTAGCTCATTTATTTGATTAAAGTGAGTATTGTTTCTCTGTGCTGTCCAGATGATTCCTGACATGAGAAATTTGCACATATTATGTACTTGACAGTCCTTCACCATGCTATGCACCTCACGCTGTGTAAGTAAGCTCGTGTGATTGGCACTGACTTAGTACTAAACGCAAAGAAGTCACGCGCTCTGACTCAGTTTCCCTCTATGGCTAATGCAGATAATGATACCGACCTGTTTTTATGAAGCACATTGAACCCATCACACCAAGCACAATATAAAGCCCTTTGCCTCTAACCACTTGATGCATGCACATGCTACCATGTCTTTTTGTCTTTCCATAAAACTGATTCTTAAATCACCATCATTCTGATTTTTCATTACCCCTACTGACTGCCAGCAAACCCCTCCTCTTTCATCCCGACGTCAGTGACAGGAGGACAAGAAATTTTGTCGTTTAAAGAAATTCATAAACACAGCCTTCTGAACACCCTAGAGGGCTGTGTAGGCACCAGAGCCTGCCTATAGGCTTCCAGGGACCACAGCACTCACCACCTGCCTAAGCCAGCATGCGATAAAAGTTTTGGGTATCTAGCATCTACAGCTGCTTGCTGTAAGACCTTTAACCCATTTCTGGAGTGTTACTGAATGCATTAACATTGAAAAATAACTAGTTATATAAATAAGTTAAATGAATAACTGATTTCAATGACTTAAACTAACTCCTCACTTCAATAGGTAAGAAAAATACCTGCCTTCCTCTCCCTTCACACACTCTTCTTCAGCCTCAGTTATGAATCACTTCTTTGTTCCAGCCATACAGCTCCAGCGTGATTTCCCCTCTGTGTGCACAAGAAGCCTTTCTCTCCTTCCCTCTTGTCTCTCCTGGGTCTTATTAAATGAGGCAGAGTCACTCCGCAGTCCCTCGTTAGGGGCAAGGCTGGTGCAGATGGAGGAGCTGCAACACCTGGGTGAAGCAAAAAGGCAGAAGTTATCCCTGAAATAGCAGAGGGACGGAAACAATGCTCCTGTGTTACTGGTGTTCACCTCTGCAAGGGTAATTCTGCCATTATTTTATGTGAGCATGAGGAAGGGATTCTTTAATAATGCAAAAATTAAAGAAACTCAAAGTCTTATCATCACTGCCTACTAATAACCTCGCAGCACACCTTTTATGAAGTGGGTGCATATATCACGTTTCCAGATTGGAATTAGAAGCACAAACACCATTAAATGGAAACTTAATTATATAATATTGTTTTATGGCTGTTTTTATGTTTTAGAAGTGTATTAAGCAATGTTCCTGGATTTCCTCTCTTTGCAATTACACCAAACGTTAAATCATTACATCTATTTCACAAATGTTTACTGCAGAAACATGACAAAACCAGTCTGCAAGCACAGGATATTTAGCATGGTGGCCACACGCTTCATTTACATGGTGGACGTTCCAAATACCCACTTAAGCCTCAAAACTACATTTTAGAAGGTGCCTTTCTAAATGAGGCAACTTTTCTGAGCTATATGCTAAAGACTAGGCAATTAGGCAAGCTAAAACAAGTGCAAAGGATATTGGAAATATATTTCCAAAACTAGAGCTGGTTACAAAGCAGGGATGGCTGCTAGTGGAAATGGCTTCCCCATTTGGCACTTCTTTGTTGCTAAGGATACTGAGACTTACGGAAACTTGACCCTGGGGTCCTCACAGCCCCTGGAGAAAGCTCTGCTGAGCATCTTGGGTTTCTAGCAAGTGGTGAGCAAAGCAGAGTTTTGAAAAAGAGTTTTGCACATTCTTCCTCTGAAATGGGTATTTCAGGTATACTAGCCAGCTGCACTGAATAACAGGTTCCTGCCTGTTACGGTCTACGTGCTCCCCCAGGTGTTTGCTCTCATTCTCATGGTATAACATTGGCTACAAATTCCCTGTAAGTTTAAAAAAATCAGCAGATTTCAGCAAAATTTATATCCCATCTGTATTAAATGCCAAATGTCTCTCAGATCTTAGAAAAGATTTCCAGGTTTCTGATTCAGTGCCATATTTCTGGCTCTCTGCCCCTGTGTGAGACAAGAGAGGAGCTCCCAGGGTTGTTACTACCAACGTGGATGGTCCCCAGACTGCCGGCACCTGGAGATAACCTGGAGGGAGGAGGCAGGGGGTGCTTTGGCCTGCTAGTGCTCTTGGGCTCTGAAACACACTGGGAAGACCCAGGGAAGAATAAACTGCATCTATCTTCTTAAAAAGAGCCTGGTCCATGATGCTGGGCATCACAGAAAGTATTATAAATTGCGTGAGCTGGTCATTTGTGCCACAACCAGATGTCTCAGTAATCCATCAACAACTGAGCTCTAGCTGATAAACTTTCTTCTTTTTTTTGTTTGCTGCTTATTATCAATTATGGCTGAGGCGAGCCACATGCATTTGGCTGGAGGAGGGGAAAGTTTTCAAGCTCTGCTGCAGTGTCTGTTCTGGAGGAAGAGAAGCAGTTCCCAAGCTGAGGCTAAGTGCACTCCACGCGTTCCCTGACACCACCAAGGTGCAAGGTTTAGATTTCTGAACGTTTTTGATGATGTTCTCCATCTATTTTGCTGAGACAGTCTAGGCAAATCATTTAGACACGGTGCCTAAGTTTACTCAAGCCTTTGATGAGCAATGTGTGGTTTAAAGTGAGTGCCTCCCACAGACTCCACGAGGCTTTAATTTATGTTTGGAAGGGGACTTGGCTTGTTCCGCTCAAGAGTCTGTAACTGCAAGATCGTATTAATGATCCAGAAGGGACAAGTGGCATGAACGAGCCTTGTACCTGTGGAAAAACATTCAGATTTTTAGCAAATGTTTTTTACTTATGAAAATAGACATCAGGTTTGCAGCTCCAGGCTTTTTCATCCTGCAAATGCCTTGCAATGCCTCTCCCGACCTAGGCACTGGTTTCTGCTTCTGTCCTGCAGACTCCAGCTCCGTGCTCCTGAGCATGGCTTTGCAGCGACTAATCCTCTTCCTCAGCACAGAATTACATGGATAATTGTGCAGATACTGTCTTTCAGCAGGCTTACTGGAATATCTTGCATTACAGAACAGCAGATTTCTCCTGTTTAAAAACTTCACTTGCAGTATTTGATTTAACAAGTCTTTTTTAACATTCTTCAATCGATTCACTTAGGGAAATTCATAAGAAGATGCAAGAATACATTTTAGTTGAATTTCAGGGGATACTTACTGCATGTTAAATACCACTAGGCAATTATTTAATGAGGTTTAACAAGTATGTAATAGATAGATTACTTATGACCTATATGTGAAACCTCAATGAATATGTTTAATCAACTGGCATTCAATTAACATACATTAGGCTTTTCAATGCTTTATTTTAACTGTCTGGCTAACAGACCTGGCTTGCAGACTTGTTAACTACTTGCTGTCCATAATTCTAGGTCCAATATTGCACCTGTAATAGATAAATAAAAATTAATTGCAAAGCTGCTCTTAATGAGTTTATTGGCCTGTAATTATCCATTTAGAAGTGCAGGTCCCATTTGGTGCATCAGTATACTCAATTATCTTGCTGCCTTCACTAACGTAGGGGCCCTCCTGTGCCCCAGACAGTTGCACCTCGCCTTGTTCTGATTCAGCAAGGAAACTAGCTAGTGCCCTCCAGTGAATGTCAAGATTTTCACCAGGTATTAAAAGGTAATACAGGATTAAAGTGGAATATAAATGAATGCTGCTGATGGATGTCCTAGGATGGAACTGCTCTCTTGAAAAATCACAAACAATCCAGAAACTCCTGCATCTCCTTAGTGCTACTGCTTCATTAGAGCTTAGTAGGGAACGACAAATTTGTAGAAGACTCTGTCCAGTTGTATTCATTAATTTAAGTGTAACTTTTGCTTTTTGTTCTTACTGACAGTAGAAACATTGTCTCTCTCTGAAAATTGTCAGAAACACATAAAGCACTATTGAATAACGTCAAAAGCAAGCTCACCTAGGAGAAGTAGTGAGAAAGGAATTAATACCCAACACCCCTCTGAAAAGCACCTGATATCTTAGGCTTCCTTGAAAGATTTGGAAACACTAAGGCATTTACTCCACTTGCTTGAAAAGAGCCAAAAAGTCAAAAAACATGGGGAACGCTAGATAATATTTTCTGTAAACTGGTCAATTTTGCTACAGAGACCTTAATTTACACCTTATTTCACCCGAGCTGCTACATATTGCTCTGCAATACAGCTTCTAAATCTTGTCCTTTGATCCCAATCTATTTCCCCATCTGACACTGCAGGCTTCACATTGCCATGTGTTGCACAAGGAATAATGCAGAATTTTTGGAAGAGGGAAAATGGTTTGTGAAGACAGAAGCCACAGTGGGAGAAGTGAGAAAACAACCCAAATCTTGGCGAACTGCTAACTGGCTTAAGAACACACAAAATACCAGTTTCGGTTCAATTCCCCATCTTCCAAACAGAAGGAGCCTCGGTGCACGCTGAAGGCAGAGCTGGAGCAGAGGTTAAAATACTGCAGATTCCTCGTGCGTGTTCTCTGCACATCAACTAAGGCAGACTGCCTGCCAGAAGAATAGCTGTATGCCTTTGTCCAATTTTAATTCCTATCTTCATTTTGGAGTAGGTTTCTTTTTGGAAACTCTCTGTCTCTGGCTAATTTGCTGTGTTCTCTGCTGATAAGTGCTGCTTTCTAGCACCAGATATCATAGTCCAGGCAAACTTTGGTGTCGAGATCTGAAGGGCTAAAAAGCAAGAAGATACATTTTGTTCTTTCTTCTGAAGAAAGGACACCCTGCAAGATTAAAGTAACTGGATTTTGATCAGCATTTCCCATTTGCACTGGGCTCTTTACGAATTGAAATGTAAAAGGTCAAAGCTCCAAAAGCATTTTTCATTTCTAAAGAGGTTTGTTCACTACTGTAATTTAATAGCCATGCCAAAGCTGATAAGATTTTGGAATCTGTCCATGGCGTGTATTGATGTCACAGGTCAAAAATAAAGGCTTCAATGTAATTTATTTCTCCAAGCACAGTGAAGATAATAACTCAAGCACAGAGCAATATGTTAAAACTAAATTATATTCAATAAAGATGACTTATGCCAGTCTTCTAAAAACTAAATACACTTGGCTCAATTCAAATTTGCTCATCCCTATGGTATGGTAGCCTCCAAGAGGTTCTTGCGCATTGCACAGCGGCCAACGTGCGGTTCTGTGTGCTCTGAGAGCACTGCAAGGGGCAGGAGGTTGTTCCTCCTTTCTCTGTTCAAAATCTGGCTCAAGGGAGCATTTTCTTGCACCAGCTTCTCCTTCTGTTTTGCTTTCTGCTGGATGGAATGATGCATAAGAGCAAAAATCCTCTTCTGCTATAAATAGGGTCCGCGCATGTGATGCAGTGGGGAGGAGAGCAGATGCTGCACTCAGGGCTTCAGCTGGCATGTCAGCCTGTCACGTGCAGCTGGGGATGGGGGAAGGAGCCACTTCCAAAACACTGGGAATGACAATTCTCAGCAGAATAGGTAGAGCCTTTCCTCTACCACCCAAACTGCAAACTGAATGTAAAGCACTGAACTTCAAGGTTGAGCTGTTTGTCCACTCACAGTGCAGAGCTCTAAAGCTGGAGCTGACAGGGATGTTGTTCTTCCAAGCAGGTATTTACTGGGATCCAGAGGATGCAGGAAATCCATCCTTGTATGGAAGCCAGATCTTAAACCATTATCATTAATGGAGTGTTCAACCAGCAAATTTTAGTGCCAACCCTGACCTACCGTTTAGCTTTCACCCTCTATTGCAACTATTTCAGCACATTGCTTCTAAGAATTTCTTCACATGACAGAGGGTTTCCTTACACGCCTCTCATTTGAGGCAATGAGACTTGAATCAGGACACTTGCTTCTGACTGGATGTGATGGGTTATTTTAGGCAGTAACTCTACCCAAGAATTCATAAGATCATTAAAATGTTGTATTTGATTTCAAACAATTTTACAGCCTCAGAGGAGACATATCCAGGGAGAGGCAGAAAGCCTGTGATCCCGGTATGCAGGCAAATACCAAGGATGTTGTACTGGATAAATGTACAAGATCTGTGATGAGCTGGCCCTGTGATCCATAAAACAATATAATGTCTGCTGGTGTGCTTCTCAGGAGTTGCCCTTACTGCAACTACAAAGCACTGCTGAGAGCAGGAACACTTCTGCACAAGTTTGCAGAGTTTGAAATCTTCTTTACGTTATATGGATGATTCTGATTTTAGTACAACGTCTACACAACTAATAATTTGCAGTAATTTGCATGTCAGAAAAAATTGCTTATAATCTGGGAGGCAGTTAGGTGGTTGTAATTTATCTAATATCACACACCTATGGAAAGCTATGGGGATGAAAGTAAGGGTCAGCTCTTCTGTTGTCTCCAGGCTCTAATGAAAATCCAGGCATGACTTCCTCTAAACAATGAGATATTTCAGCCAGGAAAAATCAACCAGTGTGAGGGAAAAGCAATCAAATAGCAGTCTGGGTTATGAAAATCAAGACAGTGAAAGACTGGTGGCGTTTACCTGCTATCACAACCGCAGCTCCAGAATGACCACTGGCAGGGACAGAATTAGAATAGAAGGAATCATAATTTGCACCAAAAAGTTTAGTGTAACAAAAAAAATAAAACACCGCAAAATAACAGAACCAAATAAAATTAACAAAATCAACAGTGTAAGGTTGTAAGACAAGCACAGACTCAATGTCTGTTTGAACTGAAGAGTAAATCAGGTGCTACAAGTGTGTGACTGGCAGGTCACGCATCTTCAGCAGGCTGCTGTCAACCACAACAGCCACTACCAGGTTACAGGCAAGTAACCCTAGAGTCAGGGTGGGTGAGGCCATCAAGAGCATGTGGGGAACAGCTAAAAAGGCAACATCAACTTCTCCAACATACACTCACAAAAGCAGCAGGAGAAGCTCCCCACAAAATAAAGAACAATGCTGGAAAATGCCGTTTGAGTAAAGACCAGAGGAAGGAGATGGATCATGAAGGCAAAGTGGCTTCTCAAAGAAGTGACAGAAAAACCCTTCATCCACGTGCTAAGGTTGTAACTCTCAGGTTATAGCAGCTGGACCCCCTCGTAGGCCTTCACAAAGAAAGATTTTAACAGTTAAAAAAAAAAAACAAAAAAAACAACAAACCAAAACAAAAGAAGCAGCACCCAAACCAGTTTTAAAAAGCAGGAAGAAGCTTTTTGAAGCTATGTGGTAGAAGGTCCATGAAGGTACTGACCTTGGAAAATAACTCAAACTTTCAGCATTAATAAAAACAGCAGTGAAATATTACATAGAAAACTCAACAGCAGTTTTCTCAAAGTTGAAGTCCATCAGCATTGCTGAAATGGTGAATGTTTGCTGGAATGTGAACATGGTGAAAAAAAAATGACTGCTCTACAAAATGAGGGACTGGCAAAGCTTTGTAAGGAAACAGCAAAATGGCTCCATGCTCCAAATAGGAAAGAAAAAATAGCTGGTAAACTGGAAAGGTCTTCAGCAGTGTCACTTAGCAAAATGGAAGAGTTGGTTACGGTAAGCCCTGTGGGAGAAGCATTGTGTTTTGGCTCATAAGACCACGTATTTACCATAAGAACAAATCAAAACAGCACTGATAGTAAGCCAAAAATCAGTAACTGATACAGAGCAAGCTCTGGGGCCTCAGGGGAGCATCCTCGTTTAACTTCCAGATTGCAAAAAGCATTCAATGGTAATGGTGTCCATTGCAAGTGCATTTGGGGGGTCTGGAGGAGTAATGCAGGACAAGTGAAGATGTGTGTCTTCTGCCAGGTGCCATCTTCAGGTCCAGATGCAGGCAGGGGCAGATTGTGTGCCTGATGCTACAGCAATGCTGAAGTTGAAGGCGAGTTCTTCCACACCCACTACTTGGCATTGCCACCAGCTCCACTACAAGAAATAACTAACTACTTTCCTTATGAAATGCTTTCAACGATAGCTATACTAAAAAACAATCAAATATTGTAATGACAGCATCGCTCCTGTAAGTGACAGCTTAGCCAACACTGAAGTGAGGACCAGAAGGCTATGCAGAACTGTGGGGAAAATACTGAGAATTATTCAGGTTGAAAACAAGCCTTGCAAGAACTGCAGCAGTTTCAAAGTCAAGAAGAGCTTTGCAAGGTAGAGATGACAATCAAGAAACTTCTTTGCATATTCTGGCAGCAAGGCACAGGGCCATGGAGATTGCAGAAAGGAAATAATGCTGTGAATTAGAAGGTGGCCATTGCCTCTACCAGTTTGAAAAAAAAAAGATTTGGTTATCAAAAGCCTGCAACTTAGAATCAAACAGGGCATTTTTGCTTTTTTTTCATTTATTTCTCACCATATGGATGTGAAAAAATGGAAATCCGTAGCAGACACAGGCAGATATGATAGGCCTTTGAAAGCAAATGCCTTAGGAAGCTTATGATGTTAAATGAAATTAATTTCTTAAAAAAATGGAAATTCATCAGAACTCGGCAATCATGCTCTCAGAAGTTAAAACCAAAAGAAATGGTCTGACGTATCTGCTAAGGAGAAGGTCGGCACCTCTGCCTACATCTGGACTGCAGGAACAGCACGTGGTGCACGCAGCGCGGAGCAGAGCGCGTGAGCAGCAAGTCCCAGCGATGAGCCGACAGGGGCGGTTGTGGCTGCCCGACATCGCTCACACCGTGCGGCAGGGCTCAGCTCACACGCTTTTCTCCACGGTCAGGACGAAGCAGTGTTAGATCCCACTCCCATTACCAATGACCTTAAAGCCTTTTGGCTGACATCCTAGCTCCAAGACAGATGATCTACAAGGAAATCCAAGCCACAGGTTTTCCTGGTTTGCCCATTGATACTCTGAGTATTTTTGCCTCTCTTCGATGAACTCACCGCTCTGTTGCTGGACAGCTTTGGAGCATCTCCAGCTGCAAGTTAGTAGAAACTGTCTGTTAGCTCAGCCTATTCCTAATAAAAGATAAATAACAGCAGCACTACTGGGGCAAAGCCATTGTCCATCTGGTCCAGTTTGCTATAAAGAGGTTTAAAAACGCTAATTGGTGGAGTTGCTTCTCCTATTGGTATGAGGTGAGTGGTGGTCGGTGACCACATTCAGGTAAATTTCATAGGTTTCAAGCCATTTGCTTGAGGTCGTAATATATTTTTGCTGTCTATTATGTTCTTCAGCAGATTCTGGACCATTCAGTGACTTAACTGTCGGATCAATACTAGTGAAGGATATTAAAAACGTGTTCTTAAACAGAATGCTGTTGAGTGTTTGTTGACCAGCTGCTGGGCAAATGCTTGCATTGCACAGAAAGCAAACAGAAAGAGCCAGGATCCTAACAGAGCTTGGGGAGGATGAGCAGGACGACTCACGTTGGAGGAACCATGTAGCTCCACGAGGCTGGGGTTGTCGTAGGCAAACTCCCAACACGGAGCTGAGGTCTCCTTCCTGCTTTATCTACAGTTCATTATCCATTGTAGAGTTGTGGAATTAATAAGGTTTTGGTGACCCTGGACCATGCTCATAATGAGGAATGGATGTTAGCAACACTAAAATGAGCACAGTAATTAGCGTTGCCTATCTGCAGAGACCCCAGAACCCTCCAGCACAGGAAATACTCTGCTTTTACACGTGGATTGTGTTTGAGTGCCTCTTTCCTTGATCTCTGTTATACAGCAGGTTTGTGGACAGATGCCTCCAAAGCCTCTTTCCATCCCAATAAATTGCAATATGTCTCCTCAGCCAGCGTGCCCACAGCCCCCCAACGACATTGGATGTGAGGATTTTGGCTTTTGGTGAGCGCTGCCATTACCGCTCAAATCAAAGCACCTGCAGCAAGCTCAGAACCCCAGAAATCTGCACGTCAGATGGCTGTGCACCCAGAAGGGTCCATGGTGATAACTGGCACGAGCATCCCCAGTGCTGGGGAGCGAGGGGCTGGTGACAGCCTGATGGGAAAACCTCACAGGACATAAATACAAGGGCATCCTTCCCACCGCTGGCGGCTCTTTACAGCCCTGACCTGCAGGGATTTGGGCTTTTTTCTGTAGCTGGTGGAATGAGTGGTTTACATATAAATTATCCGATGAATGTAGCCTTGTTTTCTGTTCATGAATCATTCATGGCCTGAGCCCGGTTTTGGCAAATGCACACATTTTCTGTACGTATCCTCTGAATCCTTTGAAGAGTGCTGAGCTGACAGCGGTGCCCAGGCTGCCCCTTTGGGTTTTCAATACACGTGGCCTGCAGGCAGGTGAATCTCGTGGTCTCATTTTGGCCCCGTTCACTGCGTAACTGAGCTGCTCAGATCCAGGTGTAAAATGATAAAGCCAACTAGTACAGTGTCTTCCTTGGCCTGACCCCCAGCTCCTGTTGGCCACTTGCAGCTCCATTAAGAGAACTTTGTCAGGCACCGCTCACACACCACTGACACAGCTGTTTGAAGGTTTTGTCCTCACTTCTTGCTACGGAGATTTTCCTCTAATTTCAAGCCTAAATTAATTCCTGGCTTATTTAAATCATTTGTCCTTCCCATACTTTGCACACCCAGTCTTCACCTAAATCAACAAAGTGCTTTCTTCCTCTCTCAGACGAATAGTCCTTGTGTTCCTCTGGCTGTCCCAGATCCCTTCACTGGACCATTTGCAGTTTGAATTCGTAGCTCTCACACTTTTGGGAAGAGCTGTGCACGCAGTTCTGATGAGATGAGGCCAACCTTTGTCAAATTGAATTAGTGCTTCCCTGGACTTCCAGCACTAGCTAGAAATCCCACTTGGATATACCTCATCATTTTATTCTTGAGACCATATAATTGGCCATTAATGGTTAACCCGTGACATTCAAATACACTTGGTCACTTCTAACAAATAGCTGAAATTTTTGCTGCTGTTCCATAAGAACTTGTCCATACGTTATATACTATTGCATCTTATCCCACTTCTATTACTTCAGTTTTCAAGGTCAGTCGTCAGTTAATAGCCCCATCCTGGTGTGCACTGACGATGCTCCCAACATTGCGTGAGCCGTAAATGTCATTGGCACACTCCCACGTTCCCTTCCAAGGTCAGTGCAGAAATGAAATATGTTCAGTCCCGCTCCTGGTCCTGGGGGATGTTTACTGGTAACCTCACTTCAGAGCGATAATTCCCCTTTCAGTGTTTCCTGTCATTGGCCTCCCTTTAGCCAGTGCTGTACCCACTTTACAGTTCCTGTATAAATTGTCCACGCTTTCAGTTGAGCTGATAATTTCCCATGTGGCACTATATCAAATGATTTCTTCGGTCCAGATAGATGAGATATCCTGCATTTCCTTTGTCTACAAAAATCATTTATCTTATCAATTTTATCACAAGCAGACACAGCTTGCCCAGCAGATTTTCATCGCTGGCAGGACGATCATGACCACAACACAAAATTGGGGTGCTCTCTACAGCTATGCTGGACCTGTGCATTTGGAGAGGGGGCTCTAATTTCAGAGACAAAATCTCTTACAGTACTACCCCTGGAAATGACCCAATTTGCCACCGAGGCTCTGAATAGACGGCAACTCTCATTCCCATCATGGAGCTTAAAGTCAATGCCAGCGATGTATTTTCTTACAGCAGGCAACTACAGCCCAGCACAACAAGGAGAGAAGACAAGGCATTTGCCTGCTTTATTTCGCTTGCTGTTATATATCTATTTGTTTATTGTAAGGGAAAAGTGCATGTTTTTTACACAAAACTGATAAGTTTAGTGCTTTCATTTTATGTTCTGAGCAGTTAAGCCATTCAGTGTTTTAAGCATAGCATCGGTTCTTTATAACTCAGTGCTGACAACAGGAGTGTAAGATAATGGAGCCTAAAGAGAGAGATTTTTTCCATTCTTACATTGTTTCTGAAATATGGAGCGATCAAATGCACTCAGTAGAAGGTTTCTATCAGTAAATCTTCAGTAAAAGTGCCTTGAAAAGTTAGACAGAAAAATTGTGGAAGGGTAAAAAAAAAAAAAGGCTTGCGGTTTCAGTAAAAACTCACAAAAGTTTTCTGAAAATTCCTTACAGGCACTGCAGCAGGTTTTCTCCAATCTGGTTTGAAGGAAAGGGCTTCAGCCCCTCCTTATCTCAGCATTCACACAAGGAATGAATACCCAAAAATAATTTTGGGGGTTTTCCTCATCTGTGGCACAGCACTTGGGCAGAAGAGGGAAGGGTTAATTTGAGCCATGCTTTCCAAGCGCTGCAATTGCAAGGTGAGATCTGGGAAGCTGCTGCTGTCCCCTCCAGGTGCCTGCCGCTGCTACGGGCTGTCCTGAACCTGCAGCAGAAATACTCTCTCCATTTCTCAGGCTCATCATGTCCACAAAATCCTGCCTGCTGGTTACAGCCCGCATGTTCGTTGTTTCCAGATCGCTGAGAAGTTCTCATCCCTCCTGGGTGTCTGGTTTTAAATTCCTGCTTGGGCACATTTCCTGAAGTGAATAGAAATGTAGGACTTATCTACACACGCAGTTGATAGGATCTTCTGCAAAAACTGCCCATGGGCAATTATGCATTGAAAGGGCAATTACACACACAGCAACCCAATTTGCATACAAAATCCAGCTCATTGCCAAGAATTGTATGTACATTTTTATGCAGTATTCAGAAAATTGGGTCCCAAAGATATAAATCCCTTCTTCTGATATCAAATCACTTTTTACTTCTGCAACCAGAAATGGAATAAAGGAGACACATTAGAAAAATATTATCAGAAAATGAGCAAGGCCGCATCGAATCAGGCTGCAAGTCTGCCTGGCACTGGTCAGGGGTCAGAGGAGCCGTGTAGGAACAAGCCCAATGTGTCCCAGGGCTCGCCGAGCATCTTCTGCCAGCATTTTGTGGAGCAGTGACTTTCGCAGTCAAAGGAGGGCTTTCAGTATTCAATAGCCTGGATTATTCAGAAATAAATGGGTTATTCTTGCAGATAAAAATTCAAATAGAGAATAAACCAATTCTATTTGCTCACATATGTCCATATCAATACAGCGTCTGATGTGTAAATATGCCGCAGCAAGCAGATTCCTCTCCCTGCCTCTGCACAGTGCAAATGCGGGTGGCAGCGCCGCGCTCTGTGCTGTGTGCGCACCCGCAGCTCTGCCAGGACTGCCCGAGCCGGCACCAGCCGTCCCTTCTCCACAGCCCTTTCCTGGGGCACCATCGGCCTTGGCTGTAAGGAGGACAAGAGGCAGAAATCTCTGGTTTCTTTGCACCATCACTGAGACTTATAAACCCTAGGCCGGGCGACGTTTTCATTCAGCTGGCATGTTTTGATAACCCTACTTCCTGCTGTCACAGGTATTCAGAGTTGAAAAATAAAGCCACCCTTTATGAAAGTACATTTAATGAGAGTTTAATGTTCACACAGTAAATTTGCGAGCAGCTGGATTTGTTTTTAAGTTTCCTTGACGTCTTTTATTTGTTTAATACATGGGTCTATAAAAGCCATTTCTCTGCGCCTGCTAATGAGCAATAGGGGACTCAGCAATTTAAAACCTGGAATGTGGCATCAAAATGAAGAATGCAGTAAAGGCTGCCGGAGCGGGGAGCTCCAGATGTGACAATCGGTGCTTTATAGGGCAGGAAGATGGAGCACAGGCATGTGGCTGTGGTGTCACACAAGCTATGGGCTCACAGACCCAGAGCTGTGATTTCCATCAAGCTAAACGTGAGCTAATGAACTTGCTTCCTCTGTGCTAACGAGTTCAGCTTTAGTCCATGCTGCGATGGGAGCCTTGGCAAGGAAGGCCTAAGAGGATGGGTGGGAAGAAACAGGACATCTGTGGAGACCCCAGATGATCTGAAGCTGACTTCCACAGGTAGAGCTGGACTCCAAAATTTCTACAGTGGAGGTCTTCTCTGTGATTAAAAGTGGAGAGCACCAGGGCCACCATCAGCCACCCCAGGGACCCTGCCACCTCTCTGACACTAAAGCTGTTGGGGCTTTTACTAAGAAATAGCAATGAGAAGGTAGTGCCTACCCACGGCCATTGCACTGCACAAAGTGAAAGAAGCATCTGGGAGCCTCCAGAATCAGCTGGAGTTGGGGAAGACTTTCCTTGGAACATATTCCATCAGAAAGACAAAGACTGAAATTGAAGAAAAGATAAGATTCTCCTAATATATTTTGATTTGAGAAATTGTTTTGGAAAAAGAAATCGCTAGGAAAAAATATTTAAACTAGGGTACTTTTTCTTGATGTCTTTAAACAAAGCCTTTTAAGCTATATAACAGCAGGACATTGATTTTATTTTAAAAGAATTAAAAGCTGCATAATGAAAGTCTTTAATTTCACGAGAAATATTTTTTACTTTAATTTCACTAAGTGGATTTTATGAATTGCTTCAAGTTGATGTGGAATGATTTTCTTTTACATTTCCTTATTCAGGTTGTGCAATAGAGAGAAAAATCAGTTCTTTGCACAGCTTTACTCTTGAATATATTGAATTCCTCTGTGAAGATGGAAAGGATGGCAATCCTTGCAAACCGAGTAATTCAGATGAATAGTGTCTTCAGAGTCAATTACCACTGTGTGGAGCTGCTTCTCACTTCTGTCTCATCTGGACTCTCCAGCTCAATTTTTGCTCTCCCCAGAATTTCTTATTTTTCTTTTTTTTTTTTTTCCTTTTTTTTCTCCAGACAAACTAGAAAGGGATCCCCTCTGTTGTGCACATGGATTAACTAGAGCAAGGAACTTTAAAACAAGTCCCAAATCCCAGAACTGCTGTACTGCATTATAAAACACCTCACCAATACCTTTGTGCGCTTTGGTCCAAATGTCATCTTCATAAGGGAAGTTACTGGCAACCCCAGTCCTATCTGGTTTGAACTCAGCAAAAGGGGAGAAGAGTTTAGCTTTTCCCCAAAAGCAGATGGTCAAAATCCAGCCCAGCTCCGAGCCACCACACTGGGCCCATCCCCCAGGGCCTCCTAAAGGGTCACCGCTAGTTCCTTCTTGCAGGCAATACCAATTTAAGGGAGAACACCACTAAATGTATAAATATCATGAATACCACATACGTTACTGTTTGTGAAAGACAAGCATTTCATTTTCCTGCATTCATGTTGGTTTAAAACAGCAGAGCTGCCTGCAGCGCCAGTCTCTGCCTGCCCAAGCTACCTCTGCATAAGCAAAGCCATGAATTTAAAGCGCTTTGTCTGCCTGCTGTAACAGTCCACCACTGGCAGAAAAAACACTCTGTTACCTCCTCCCAATGTTGGTGTCCATTATATGCCTTCCTGTTTGGTCTGGCAACATGCCGGTGCACTTCCTATTCTCTATTGCTAGGGAGATAATAAATAAGGCCAATTATTCCTATCGGGGTTGCATTAAGAACCACTACTTCCTGCAGTGCAATGTAAATGCCACTTTTCATTCTTATTTTTATGATTCTTTAGCCAGTTATGGATCCATGTTGCTGTGTTTATATCAAAGGCAGTTTTAATTTATTTCAAGATTAAAATTTTATGAGAGATTGCATCAGATGCTTTTCTAAAATTCAAATAGACTGTGCCCACCACATTCCCTTCAGCTAGTAACTGTAACTCTATTTTAATAAGATATTGAATTTGTCTTCAAGATTATTATTTTTTTCTGCATAAACCCACCGTCAAAGGAATATTTTTCTCCTTTTTTATTTCAGATTTAGAAATTCGATGGATGGTAGCTGACTGTGTCATACTTTTTCTGATGAGTAGGATAGTATTTACATTTCCTCCTTTCCTATACATTTCCTCCTCCTATAATTTCTCAGAAATAACTCAAGACAAATAAGTGACTCCATATGGTAATCCCTTTATCATCTTAGGATGCATAACTCTTCAATTAGTTGGTCTCTATGCGTTTTACATTTTTCCGAGGATTTGATTAATTTGCCTTATCTCTTTTTTTTTAATGCTTTCTGTTCAGTTATGTATAAAACATCTTTAATATGAACCTGATTGTACTGCATAGACATACAGGTCATATTCTACCATGAAACCCTACACAAACCTGTTTTGTTCAGTGAAATGGATGCCCCTTGAGCTGTGCCACCTGCAAGGTTGGCCGCTATGTGCTGGCAGGGACATCTCCAACTCCATCTCCATCTCCCAAAACCACTCTTGGAATGACGCACATCAGGAGTTTGTGTTTCACTCCATCATAGCCTCTCCCTGAGACTGTTTCAGCTGTAATGTATAGCCTGATGTAAGGACATACATACCCTGTGTTGTGAGACTTTCCTCCGCAGAAGAGGAACCACCTCTTTCCAAAGAGACTGAATATTCACTACTGGGGAAGGACGTCCGTAGCCCAGCCTGTGGCCACTGCGCATCTGGTTCCCTGTTGCCTTGATTACAGCAGCATCTTCCTCATCTTAGTGTATTCTCATCTCAGGCGGCCAACTTGCTTCTGTCAATAATAAAAATAAGTAGCAGAGCATCCAATGTATTATTGATCAGAAAATAAATATTTTAGTGTTTTTCAATAATTCAACATTGTCTTAAAAAGAAAAAAAAAAAACAAAAAACAAAAAAACAAAGCCCCATGAACAATGAAGAAAATTCCCCAAGTCCAGAGAGGGCTTTTGGGAAAAATGTAAAAAGGATAAAATCTGTGTTAAAAGCAGACATGCCTCTCTCATTTTTTAAAATGTTTTCAGGTTCGATATAATAGTAGAGGGTTTGATGCACTTAATGATTTGCCTGAGCTGGTTGGGAGAGTAAAATATCTTTCCTACCTTAATAATTCATCAGAAATAATGTTGCAGTGGGAAGTATACAAAGGGTTGCACCCTGACGGAGCAAAGCAGCAAGTATCTGCTGCAATACCATGTTTGCAAGGGACTGTTTATTTTATATGCTACTTCTTTCTATCCTTAAAGAAACCACCAGCTCCTTCTCTTCTACCATAGCTTGTGCCAGATTTACTTATTTTTACACCTAGATGAAAAAAAAAAACAAAAACAAAAACAAACTTTCTTCTACTTTCTATGGCAACGGCCTGTAAAAGCACACACCTAGCGGTAGCTGGCTGAACATTAGATACTTGTACCACGTTTCTCAGTGCATTTACTGGGAGACGTATCACGCAAGCAATAAAGACCACTGCAGGTACTTTTCTACTCTTGAAAAGTGCCTTTGAAAATTGGCAAAAAGGAATTCTGTGGTTGCTGTCTTTTATCATATTTGCCCTGTTTACAGCTCCAGAGGGATGGTTTCCCTGGCGCTTAGTGCTGCATAGCCATCCATATCTGATCATTAAGTTTCCTTGGCTCTGATCCAGTAATCAGTCAAAACTTCTGCACTGACTGTATTTAAACGATGCCCCATTTCCGTATAGAGGTTATGAAGTGCTAATTTCATATAAAAAAAGGAAGGCTCTATCACATCGGAAGCAGAGGGCTGATGAAATGGGATTACCGTAAGCAAAGGAGGGAAGATTTACAAGAATCTCTGTCCTCCTCCAGTCCCTTAGCCTTCATGCCTCTTCCCATGCTCTTTTTCCAAGGGAACACTTGAATAGCTCCAAACAGACCCGAGTCTGCAACTCAGCTCAAGGCAGCTCATCAAGGGTGCAAGCCAAGAAGCAGTGGCAGTGCTGACACCTCACACGTCCCCCGGCTCTTCACACTCTGCTGGTGTGAGTCCACGCTGAACAGTCACCCTGCTGGCGCTAGGCTGCTTTTATTATCTATTATTTTTTATTATTATTGTTATCTAGCTAGAACAAAGTTAGCTTTGTTCTGCCTAGCCATTCTTGGAAAATAAGACGTGATTTGCTTTTATTCTAGATGCAGACATTCAGTTTATTAATAATTACGTGAGCAATGGTAGCGTGCACTAGACCTAGTTCACATGAATGGCAGGCTCACTGAAAGAACTGGCCTGGCTGCGGGGTGAATCACCATTCCTGCATCAGAGCTGTGAAGCTGGGATGAAATACGCTACTGATGCTGATTCTCTCCTCGTTTAGCTCCAGTTCCTAACGGAGATCAAAGATCCCATTAGACAGATTTTATGAAGAGACAGTCCCTCATCACAGACTTTGAACAAGCTGAACAAAAATTGTTTTAAAAAAAAAAAAAAAAGGGGTCTGGCTCTTCCTCCAGCAGGCGTGTGCACATCTGAAATGTCCCAAGTAAAGATTTTAAAAACTCATTTCCAGAATTCACAGGAGTTCTAATGAATCTCTCCAGCTCTCTGACGCAGAGGAAGGAATGCAGAAATACCTCGTTAGTTTAAATTAAAAACAAACAAGTGAGAGGAAAAATGCTCCAAAAAGGAGCCATCAAAGCATTAAGGCTGTGAACATAATTTAAGTAACAGACTTCTATGGGACACAAGTGAGAACTGGGGCAGTGGAAGAACTTGGGCTTTGGGGTTTTTTTGGGCTTGCACATCAGCCATGCTGTTCCTGCTGAGTCTCAGGGGCAAGGCACGCTCAGAAAGGACCAGGAGGAGAGCATTGGACAGGGGTGGATGTTCACTAAATACTCATACTCAAGCCAAACCTGTTGTCACTGACTTCCAGAGCTGCCACATCACCACTAAAGCCTCTGCTTGCCTTCCAAGCAGCCAAGTCACCTTTCCAGCAACACTGGTGCAGCCTAGGGCAGCTCTGAAGGTACTTTACCACTCCAAGATAACATCTCTAGTACTTTCCCTGTCCTTTCTCAGCTGCTGTATAAATATATGTAAGTGCTACCATGACTTTAAGTCCCATAATACTGGGGTTCCATAAAATTGGAGTAATTTATTCCATTAACCAGGCCAGCTAAAAAACAAGATTTGTATTTCCATGACAAACGCATTTCAAAACTTGGTCTCACTCTGCATTGCAACCCTCTCCACCTTCTGCCCATTTAAGTCAATATTCCTAAAAAAAAAAAAAAAAAAAAAAAAAGAGATTTAACAAATCCCACTTACAGACCAAAATCTCTGGTCTTCACCAACAGAAGTTTGCCTTGATGGTGGGTGTGTTGGCCGTCTGCTACCTTCAACTCCTTTTGATGACTGGAAATGGCTTTCCCTGGAGGGGAAAGTCCTCACCGTATTCCAGCTCCTGCTGTTCTGCTCCTACCTGGAAAGAAGGAAAAGAGAGAAACTCAGCGTAAGAAGCCTCCGATTTGTTCCTTGAGTGCAGCTCTGGTGCCGCAGCCTCAAACAGCTGCACGCCAAACACTTTAGTTAATTGGCAACAAATTGGGAGATATGAGTTGATTGCAATAAATATTTTATTAATTTAAAGAAACAAAAGGTTACATCCCTTCTAGCCCAGTTTGATTGTGCACAGTCGCACACATTAATATGTAATTGCCACATCAATTGGCAATCGTGGGCTCAGAAGGAGCTCATTAGGAAAAATACTTCTGCATGTATCCTCAGTAGGTGTCAATCAGCATCACGCCATTGAGATCGATGGAGCTAGGCTTATTTATAGTTAAAACAACAAGAATTCACCTGGAAAATAAATCCTACAGTATGTTTTCATATTTAAGCTAGACAGAGGAAGAACTGATTTTTCTCTGCATTTTTTTTGTTTACTTAAAAATGCAATTTTTTCTGTATCTCACCTATGCTTAGAAACCAGGTATTATTTTTTGTGCCTAACACTGTAACTAAAATACAAATATTCAAAACTAATAATGCTGTAGCTCTCTACATCCCATGTTTGCCTTCTCCACTCCATCCCACCAGCACAATGTGAGGAGCATCTCTGTCTGGGGGGCTGGGAAAACGTCTTACATTCTTTCTGTCTCCAGTTTTGAGGTTTTCATGATAAAATCAAATGCAGGCTATGGCAGAAACATGTGTGGCAAAGCAATGACAAGAAGTGGTTGAATTATTCATGGTGAATAAATTAGCGATGAGCACAGACCCTTCCCAGCACAGGAAGCCTCTGTGAGTTATCTCTGAGGTGGTAGAGCCCTGTGCATGTCCAGAGAAGCTCCACTTAACTGGACAGACTTTCTGGGGAAATCAGTGTCAGGATTAGACCTGTAACTTGAAACAAAGCACTAGAGCTGTCGCTGTAGTGATGTTTCATTAGCAAATGTGTATTTCATTTTCATCCAAATGTTGCACAGCAAACCACTGATTTCCACATAATTTTTGATGGGAAAAAGTCAAAATAAAGCACTTCTCTCTCATTCTGATAAGGAAAATAAAAAAAACACATCACATCACCTATTTAACTCACTTAATCCTTTTTTTTTTTCTTCATTTCCTGTGTGATTCTGATGTTCTCACATTTTAGAAAGAAAGAACCACAATTATATCACTAACGTTTTTTGTAACACTTTCATTCTGTCGGAAAGGTAAACAATTTTTCTCTTCTTTGTTTTTTAAACTCAAAGTTTTTCTGCAGAACAGAAAGTCCTCTTTCTGACCAATCTGCTGTGCGGATCACATGAATAATTTTCCCAGCTGCATTTTCTTCCTAAGTTGTTTACTTTGACTACTTACTAGTCATTCTGTGGGATATCTGAGCTGTCACTGAAGTCATTTTGGCTTTCCTTCTGCTCCTGGAACAGAGGACAAACTGTTTAAACAGAGGAATAACAAACGATGAGCAGCAACTAAAGAAATGTAAATAATTCATAAATAGTTGTTTCTGCGCATCCTGGCGCAGCCATTCCCCAACAGCTATGCAAACAGAAATCTGTTTGTGCAGCAATACTCGAGCCCCTTCCCATCGCTGTTCTCAAGCAGCAGCCTGGAAGCAGATTTAAGAGCTGCAACCGGCTGTACAGAAAGGGAGAAGAAAAGGCACGGCGAGACGGGTGTTCCCATCACGAGAAAGGGCGATCGGTCCGGTTTCATTGGCACTTCGTGTGATATGGAACCACAGAACGGCTTGGGTGGGAAGGGACCTTAAGGCCCACCCAGGGCCACCCCCTGCCCCCAGCCCAGGCTGCCCCCAGCCCCACCCAGCCTGGCCTTGGGCACCCCCAGGGATGGGGCACCCCCAGCTCCCGGGGCAGCCTGGGCAGGGCCTCGCCGCCCTCAGCGGGAAGGATTTCCTCCTTACATCTAACCTGAGCCTGCCCTCTTCCAGTTTAACGCCACCACCCCCGTCCTGTCCCTACCCCCTGGCAGGGACCCTCCCCTCTCTCCTGCAGCCCCTCAGGCCCGGGCAGGCGCTGGGAGCTCTCCCGGGGCCTTCTCTGCCCCAGGCCCAGCGCCCCCGGCCCGGCTCCATGGCACAGGGGCTCCCCCCCGAGACCCCCCCGGCTCCTCACAGGGGCTGCCGCGGGCAGGGGGCGGTGCCGCCGCCCCTGGCCCCGTCCCCATGCCGTCAGCCGCTCTCGCGATAGCTGCCGGCCCGGCGCTGTCCCGCGCTCCCCCGGAGCGTGCCCGGCTCGGCCCGGGGGGGCGGTTGGGGGGTGGCTTGTGTGTGAGGGCACAGAGCTGAAGGAATGCCCCGCGGCTAAATTCGTTCGTTTCCTTAGGGGGACTTGTAAAAAAGATGGGGAGCATCTCTTTGCTCAATCAGATATTGACAGGACGAGGGGAAACGGTTTTAAACTAAAGGAGAGGAGATTTAGGTTAGAGGTTAGGAGGAAATTCTTCCCTCAGAGGGCGGTGAGGCCCTGGCACAGGCTGCCCAGAGAGGCTGTGGGTGCCCCATCCCTGGGGGTGTTCAGGGCCAGGCTGGACGGGGCCTTGGCCAACCTGATGCAGTGGGTGGTGTCCCTGCCCATGGCAGCAGGGGGTTGGAGCTGGGTGGGCTTTGAGGTCCCTTCCAGCCGAAGCCATTCTGTAATTCTATGAAAGTCAGGACTTCGGTGGTTTTTTTGTTTTTTTGTTTGTTTGTTTCTCCAGCTCTGCAGACGGGAGGCAGCAGAAGCAGCACAGGGGGGTCTCTGTGGTACCCAGCCCACACCAAATGAGGACTACCCTCCACCAAGCACCACACTCCCCACACGGCCAGCCACCATCTCCCACAACGCCTGTCTCCACCTCAACTTCCAGAAACACCAAATTTGTCCAAGAAATCGTGCTGGGCGCTTACCTCAGCAGCCCCCTGCCTTTCCCAGGGCGCTGCGGTGCGGATGTAGGCCGCTGCACACCACCAGGCTGCCAGGACCTCAGCCCCGCTGCTCAGACCCAGCCCTGAGCAGGATCTGATGGTGGTGCCTGGGGTCCGCCATAGAGGTGCTCCATGCCGGCCCATGCCAGCAGATGGCTCTGGGAGATGCGTGCAGGGCGCTCAACCTTCTGTCTGAAGCTGTTCTTCAGTAAATAATTAATGAGGAATCAAGTAATTCAGACTTTTCAGTTTGGCACGGGGACGATGGGTTGCTCCCACCATATTGAAATCTCCATGCTATCAACTCAGAAAGTAATGACAATGGTAGCTAGGTGAGAGTGGATAAATTTTGGGGTGGTGCCCTGCAGACAGCTTCCCAAGTGACCATAGAATCATCCCCCAAGAAAAAATAAGTTTACCGTTGGCCCTCTTCTGAATCTTCTCTCTTGATTTTTTCATCGTTCCACCAGCACAGCCAGTCTCTGTGCTTTTCTTCTCCAAAGTAAAGGGCTGTTATTTACACAAGGTGAAGCAGGAACAGGGAGGGAAATGGGTGACAGGAACGCCTGTACATTCTTGCCCCATGGGTCTCACTCTCTGCAGTGTCATGGGAGGGTAACCCAAAACCCAAATCATGAGCAGACATCCTCCAGCAGAGGAAATTCCCAGCAGCCAAGCGTGGTGGGTGAGCTTTCCCAGCCTCACATCCCCCCCCCCTTACATCCCTCTTTGTGTTTAACCCAGCCTAATTAAGTTGCTTAATTCCATTTTGCTGATACATTGTGGGAGCAGAGCTCCGTTCCAGCAATACTAACGAGCCTCAGAGAGAAGTTAAAGCACCCACTAATGTGTTTAAATGAGTTCTTCCCTGGAGCTTTGCAGTCAGCTGGAAGATGCCAGCGGTGGCACAACGAGGCAGGGTCAGCCCCAAGTTAAGGTCCCTCTTCCTACATCAAGCTCCTCAAATCAATCAAAGCCCATGGAGACCACCTGACGGAGCTGACAGCTTCCCACATACCTCCTGAGCTTTGTCCTTCAGAATGCTGTGGAGCATCAATGTTTTTTTGGTTGTTTCTGTTGTTGTTTTTGTCCTAAAACAGTTCCTGGGACGCTTCTGCATTCCTAGGGAGAAGGGAGCTGCCTCAGACTGACCCCTCTAATGCTGCCAAGAAATCTTCAGCAGCTCCTTCACCCCCCCCGGGATCAATTCTGTGGAGGTAATGGATGGCTCCTTCATCAAGTCTTTCTTCTTGCAGTAAATACACTTCCTCGTAGCAGGCATTAGCATGGTCAAGTGAACTCTTTGCAATCAATGGCCGAGGGTGAGGAAGTTTCTCTGAGAAAAAGGTTGTGTTAGCAAACTTGGAGGCTTGCTGCTGGGGCAGAATGGAGGGCTGAAAGGAGCAGCACTCGGCTTCTCTTGGGCTGTTTTATTCCTACACTTTTTGTGTACTTTGCATAATAATGCAATAGAGCTGACAAAAGATTTATTCCTGGCGCCTATAAAATGACACAATACAATGAGTTTTAAACAGAGAGGAGAAAAAAAATCAAGAGAAAAGGTAATTATGCGGGCTCCTCTTAAAGTCTGTAAACGCTATGGACAGAAATTCAATTAGTGCAGATGAAACTGCAGAAGCATTCATTTTCTTCTTTCTTTTTTTTAAGCCTTTTAATGTCCAGGCAACAGGGTGGATTTAAAAGACACCACTTGTGCCTCATATGCATGCAGGCACATATACATGCATACATCTGCACACATATAACCATCGCTGCTCTCCTTTACATCCACACACAGCTACTCTCTTTTATGATGGAGCACTGCTTGCTTAAGCAGAAATATTCTTTGTAGATTATATATAATCTTAAACCAGTGGTGCTCATCCATGGACAACAGTGTGCGCATGTAGTTCATATAAATCAGTAACTCACTCACAGAGCACATTTAGATTAGAAGTACTTTTGAACTGAAAAGATGTTGATGGGAGTGCTGGGCACCCAAGCCTTCTGCAGCACATTTGTTTTTTTAAAGCCTTACCAAATTCTCTCAAACTTCCCAGCCCTGCTCCAAAGCCAATTCATGTACCACTTTCTACGAAGAGGGGACCAAAAAACATTAAAGCGGGCTGCAATGCAGGGACACACCACGTGCAGGACACTGCACCCATGATGCATTTTCTTGAGGTTCTAGCTTTCTTTTGCAGAGGGCCCTTTCCCCGAGGTGGAGCTTTCTGGGGCTGCCAGAAGCCCTGGAAAAGCTGCTTTGTTGCCTACATTGCATGTTTAGCCTCAGCACCTTCTTGAAAGACACAGTGGTGGACCATCTACATGGGCATTTGGGTGCTGCAGCCATCGGGAGGCTCAGCACAGCCCATAAAATGCTTGGGCATCTCCAGTGTTGCATCCAGAAGGACTGTCTCGCTAGGGACAGGCTGAACAGCGACCGTCTGCTGATGCTGCGGCTGCAGGCAGCTAACGCAAAGCACGAGCACCATCTACTGCTGCACAGCACTGGGCTGTTAGCGGCGTGCCGGGGGCTCAATAAGGCGCTGTTATTATGGACAGGTTTCTTGACGGTTGCACTAAATGATGCTCAATAGCTTATTAGCGTTTACTAATAAGGAAAGCTCACGGAGGAATGGATTTTTCTATTCAGCACATACACCAAGTGCAAAACTCAGCATTTACAGGGATGCAGCAAGCCCCTTCTGATGACACGTGCTGGAATACCACAATAAAGTTATTTTGCAGGGTACGATAATATGCATTATGCAATGCACAGCCCATTAAAAGGCTCCTAAAATGCTGGCACGCATTTTTCAGAAGAAGTAACATATTTGAAGAGCAAGCAGGAGCACGCTATCCTGCGCAATCCAGTGCACTGATTTCAGCTCTGTATAAGTAAACTTTTATAAAAGCAGCATATGAGTTGCATGTCCCAGTCCATCACTGAGAAGTGTTCACTGCCCCATGTGGCTGCTCCTCCCCGGCATTTTTCCCAATGAGAGGGCTATCAGTGCACGTTGGAGCACGGGGAGCCAAGGGGAGGCACTGCAGCTGGTAGCAGTGGTGCCATTCTGATCCAGCAGCGCCTTATACCCACTTTGATTTAGTGGAAAAAACAACCAAGGCACAGATCAGCTGGCCTCATTTTCACAGGGAGACTCTTAAACCTCTCCCCCCACCCCCACCCCAGATCAAGAAACACATTATTTCCAGTCAGTTATTTAACATAAATTTGTTTTGATGCAGGCTGTCACAGGGAGAGTGGAGGCTGAATCCCAAACTTGAATAAACTCTTTTGTTTCCTTTTCTACCTTTTCTGTTGCTTTGTCACCCTGCACGTTGCAGGCTTCAGCAGTTCAGAAGGCAATGCTGAGCGCTGTGGTGACTGCAGGGGTTTTCCTTCCAGCCCCATAAATCTCTCCCAATGGCTTTTTGTTTGTCTTGCTCTTGCAGCCCTGATTTGCCCCCACCTCCCCCAGGGACACAGGGGGCCGGTGGGGTCCGTCATGGGGCAGGGACCACCCATTTCACAGCGCTTGCAGCTCATACCTGCAGCACTATGGAGCACTTCAGAAGGCAATAATTTCTCTTTTTATGGGTTCTTAGAAAACAATTACCAGCAGGAGTGATGAATGCACCTCTAATTATATCTTCAGTCTCACCCACTCCTAGTCATGAACTCCTGTAATAGCAAAGGGCATTCAGGGAAAAATCAAAACGGTTTCATACAGGGATGATTAACCAGACTCGAAGGTTTCGTCACTGGGTTTGCTCTGCAGGGATGTCCGCAGTGTCCAGGGGTATGCTGTGCAAGGCTGAGGGTGGGAACCCAGCAGCAGGACTGACTCCCCTGAATGCCTGCATGTGTTTTGTATGCAGCTGCATCCCCGCTCCGCATGGCACTGCCACATCATTTGGGCCACCTAGCATTTGGATGCATGTTCTACTGCTTTGCCTTGCAAAAGTTGCTCCTAGTTAAGCAGAGAGACTTGCGCGGTGTGATACAGGTAGACAAACCAGCATGAGCTTTTAAAGCAAATCAGTTCTAGCTGTGCTGTGTTTTGGCTGTACTTTTTAGAGAAGGGTGAAAAGCATCTTTCAGATGTTGCTTTTTTGGCTAAAATTTGTTAACTGAGGGCTTCCTGTGTGTGTAGGGAAAGCCTGAGCAAGTCCCTGATGGGGGAGACATGTCTGAGGCTCACCCAGCCTGGTAGGTCTGTTAGGCAGTCCTGGAGAGGCCACAAAACCACGCGTTGTCAGAACACAGCAGCACTGCTGCTACCTGCCCTGGCTGTCAGTCTGACCCCAACATCTCTGCAAGGAGCAGCAGCAACGTGCAGCTCTGCAGATTTCCTTCCAAATTCCCACAGAGATCTTCATCCATCTCATTTTAACTGCCCTTCACTGGGTCTGGCCTTTGTTTCTCTTCCTTCTTCTCCCCATTGCATCTAAGTCATTTGCATTGCGTAAACGCGCTGCAGCACTCTGCTCGTACTGCACAGGCTGCACCATGAGCCTGCCTCTCTGCTGTGCAGCTATTGAATCAGCTTTCCCTTGTCTCAAAGTACTTTTTCCTCCTCCCTCCTGAAAGTCTTTGAGAGATGTATAATACCCTCTTGAAAATGGCTCATCATGGATGCAGCACCTGAGGATCTGTTTCTAACTGAGATTCACACCGAATAAGCATTATCCTTGATAGAATTTTTCATGCATTAGATTGGAGGCAAGCATTGATCAATACGAGTTAAAATATCACTAAGCTACATAAATATAGAGCTCAAGTTTGTAATTATTTGCAATACTTGACTATAAGCTGGAAAATAACATTTCTTATCTCATCATACACAACCTTCTCCACGTGACAAAGCCTGAGCTGCCTTTCCATACGGGCTTGAGCCTCCACTGCCAACGAGGAGCCTGCCTTCGGAGAAGGCACAGCCCTGGAGAAACGTCCCCTCTGCTAACCCAGGGCTGCAGCAGAAAGGGCAGCTGCAATAATTTAACGTTACCCCAACCTTTAAGAGACACAGGTACACAAAATAAATTTAAAACAGGTTTATAGCCCTGGACTGCCAAATGCCTGCAAATAAATAGAGATTATTCTTAGCTTTGGTAAAGGGCACAGAGCAAGGCAAGGGGGATGCAATTGGCAGCTCCCGTCAGCTGTGACTCCTTGCAGGGGGGCTCAGCAAGCACCAGCAAACATAATGGGGACATCGCAGCACAGCCCCACGACACAGCTGTCAGAAAAACATCTCTGCTTTTAACCCTGCTGATTACAGCTCCAGGGTGGCTGATGCTCAGCCCCAGCTGTTTTGCCATCACTGAGCCTGACAGAAGAATTTTAAATCTATTATCTAAAATATGTAGCACACTGCCTTTTATATTATAATTGAGATTTCTTTTTCTTCCCTCTGTGGATTTATTTTTTCTATAGTTGGCTCATGGCAATCAGATAGATCTCTTCATCCTCCCAGGAAAGCTTCCAGTTCATTAGAATCCACTTTTTTGGTTCCTTTTTTTTTTTTTTTTTTAATTACTGTGAGTCACAGAATATTTTATATTTGGAATGGCATTATTTGTAGACAGTAGTCAAGCACATTTGGTTAGCAGTCAGATGCTGAGCACATGCAGCAGGGGAGCGAGATGAAAGGTCCCAGGTAAGCAGAGGGACACGTGCTGACAGCAAGGAGCACATGGACTGACCCCTCCGCACCTCTCCCCTCCTAAAGCAGATGCCAGCACTCAAGCAGGCTGAAAGGCAAGCAAAAGCCAAGCTCAAATGGAAACCAGAAATAATTTGGAAGGTAATTTTTTAATTAACAGAAAGCAGTATGGGATAGCAAGTTTAGAAAGATTGCTCCTAAAAGCTTCAAGCATTGTTTCTCTGCCTTCTATCTTTAGCGCTTTTTTTTATTATTATTATTGATATTGAATGAGGAAAGAGCTTTTTCAGGGTGCTTTGTAGGAAAGTACCGTTGATGCTATAAGCATCTTTCTCATTTCTATCCACTATGACTGCTATGGCCCTTGAACGGCTACAAAAAGAACAAATAGAGCAGAAAGGGACTCTGCTTGCCAAGTGACACATTGCAAACAGATCACACAGGTCTAGAACGGCAATAGCTTCTAATTATCTTGCAGGGGTAATTTAAATTACTTTGACTCTTATTTATGGGTGTGACATTTATTTCTTTGCATTGCAGCCATTCTTGAATACCTTAACACAGGATCGATATCACTTTGTACCGAGCCAGACCCGCACAACGCGCTGCTCCCCACAAAACATTTGTTTTGCCAGCCGGAGCAATTTGCTCGACCCACCTCCTGCCAGCAGAGCAGCGAGGGACTGGGCCCCACAAGGGGTGAGCTCCCTGGCTGCTCGCCTGCACCTAGCTCCCTCCGGCCAGCCGGGCACCCGCTCAGCAATGCCACCAGCCTGCCACAGCACCTGGGGGCTTTTGCCGGGACGGGGACAGACAGGGGAGCGAGGGGACGTGGGGGTCACTGGGTGTATCAGTGCCGGGAGTATGGAGGAAGTGGGGAGCTGGAGATCTTCCTCAAGTAATCCCCCGATTACACACTCTTTGCAAATTCACAGCATAAATAGACAGCGAATATGCTGGAAACCCTTCTTTCCCATACAGGCAGCCTTTTTGTGTTCCGGTAACCCAGCCTGGTAGATGAAGTCAGCCAAGCAGCAACCTCTTGATGCTCGGCAGGTTTTCTCTGGAGCAGCAATGGCATGTGAACGTGGTGCTCCACAGACTGCGCCCACCTGTGCTTTGAAAAAGCTTTTGATTTGTCTCCTGTAGCCACAAATGGATGAGTTACTTGTGTCTTCATGTGACAGACACCACCTCTCAGCAGCGGAGGCTGGGGAAAACTATAACGAACGGTTTTGCGAGAAGTCTGAACTCTGGTCTTCCAGGATATGTGGTGCAGCAGACAGGAAGCTATCGTGTGAGAAAGATCAGCACCAAAAGCCTTTTTGTAGGACTTTTTTAGATCAAGGATCCCTCCCCACAAGATGGGCAGAAATCTGTGAGATTTGGTGCAGCGCTGATGTGGGTGGCTGAGGCTCTGCCCACCAGCACCGATACGGGCAGAGCAGAAGTAGCCAGGCTCTGCCCCTTGGAGGTAAAGGCAGGCTGGAGCTCCGTCCACTCTCCACTCATCCTCACAGGACTCGAGGCTAGACGAATACATGCATCACCCTTTGCCATGTTTTTCCAAGTCATTTGCCTCTGAGTCATTTTACAGCCAGATAGCCACATACACATGACCCGTCTTGGTCCAGATCAACACAGAAGCCTGTGAGCTTCAGGAACTCCCTGAGCTTCAGGATGGTCAGGGACAAACTCAGTACTTCACAGCAGCCACTCAGCTCAAGGCCTTTGCTCTTGGTGAGAACTCGTAAATTCCCCCAGTGCTGCACAGCACCTGTGCAGAGGCAGCAGGGATGAGCACTGGGGCTGGAAGCAGCACAGGACCAGCAGCTCCAGCACAGGATTTGCTCCCTGCTGCTGGCACTGGCCTCGGCTCCGCAGATTGGCAGAGGAGCTCTGGAATGCCAGGAGGGACCTAACCCCAAGCACTGCTGGACAAGCATGGAAAAATAGAGGGAGGAATAAGGCAATTGTGACCTTTGTAAAAGGATGAAACAAATGACATCACATTGCTTTGATATAACCGCAGATGGCAAATCTTTAAAGTCCAGAATATTTACAAACCCAGAGGCCCAAATTATCAGCCCTGGTCTATCCCAGTGCTAACTCCAGTTCCACCAATGGAATTTTCTCTATAGTTACACACCTATTGCTTCTCTGTAAAACCAAGCTGTTCTTTTCAAACCTTGGGGGAGATGCATCAAGTGAGAGAGGTGACAGCAGTGCTTTGGTTTGATCTGCCTTTGACAAGCCAAGAGCAAAGCACTGAAGTCAGATTGGCAGCCCAGCAGCAAGACCAGAAAGTATTCCTGGAGGCCATTTCACAACTCCCCCAACACTCCTCCCCAGCCTCAGTCTCCGCCATGAGGGCCTTTTTTTTGGTACAGGCAGAGATATTTGAGATCCAAGCGAGTGTGGTTAGCTAGCTCTGACTGGTCTTAATAGTCACCCTCATTCATGGCCTCAAAGGACAGCTGATACAGCCCAGGAACCTCAGAGATGAACAAGCTTGTTGATAAAGGACAAACAAGCATTATATTTTAATGATACTAAATATTACCATATCAAAATCTTGTTCTTTCAGAAGCCTGTGTTCCTGGAGAAGGGGAAGGAGCTGCCAAGCAGTGGTTCTTCAGCACTGTAATGCTTGTGTTTCTGTTCAGCCAGTTGAAGCTCTTCATCAGAAAACTTTATCTGAATTCCTAAGTAGCCAAAGCAAAGAACTGTTCATAGGGATGTGTGGCCATGCCTTAGGTCTGAGGATGCAGACTTCATCCAAGGTCTCCCCTTTCCCATTTAATTGCAGGGTATATACACAACAGAGGCCACTCACTGTCGAGATGAAAAACATTTTAGCAATTCCTCCTCGGCATCACTGCTAAAACACCTTAGGCATGTTTCACCGTGGCTATTTCAGGAGAGGAGCTGTATGCTATTCCAGTCCTTGGGCATAAAGCAAAGGCTGCTGGAAGTGAAGCAAGCCTGCCAGCAAACATTTTTGTAACTATCACTTTTGTTTTCAAATCCTGTGCGGTATTAATTATTTGCCCATAAAAAGAGCCTGCAAAGGAGACCAGATGAGAATTTACTGTTTTACGAATCCAGGTGGTTTCACAGCTCAAGTTGTAAGGGGCAGGCAAAAAGAAAAATTCTTGCTTTTCTGACTTCTGCCTGCAGGAACCCAAGGGGGGACGAGTGGGTGGAAGGGAGTTATTGGTCCCATTAACCAAGCTGCCAAAACTACCTCTATTGTATTCTTTACCCTCTCACCTACTCAACACAAAAAACCGCTGAAGTATGACTGATACAAGCTCGTGTCTCACCAGCCTATCTTGACAAAAGGCAACCTTGACATCCCATGAGTAATTTTAAAAACTGTTTAGAGTCAAGATTGTATTTTTTTTTATTTTTAGTTTATCCATTTAAAAGACAACTGAATTCATCGCGCTCTCCAGAAAAGTTACGTTTCCAAGGTTAGATTTCTGAGAACTTCACTCTAGCTATAACCTAATGATATTTTTGTTAAGAAATCAACACTTCAAAGCTTGAGATAGAGCCATTGTTTGAGCTAAAGCCCAGCAGCACTCACTGCTGAAGAGGATTTAATCCCATCCATCTCCTGAGGGAATGAGCATGTCCATCCCTGCAGCATATCAAGAAATTTGCATTGTATGCCCATTTGCACCCTATATAGAGATAGTCTATATTATATCTCCATTTATTTAGACGAATGTCTAAAGACAGACCTTAAGACATGAACCACGCACAAAACCCAAATGTCTGGTTGGGCTGCAGTGATACAATGACACCTACTGCTGCCTGAAGAATAAAAGGCAAGTTTTGTAGGGACGTATAAGACATCTTCTATTAGACAAATAATGATATAAGCAAACCAGAGACATGCAAACTACAAAGTGCTATGTGCAAACCGTTTATGTCTTTCCAGAAAATTTGAAAAAGCAAATAGATGCATGTTTCTCATTCCAACATGGCCCTTTCCTTACTCTCTACAAGTCATCTGCCAAGCTTACGGCAGGGGGTGCTTTAGCCTGCTGCTTACTCCTAGCAGAGCCGGGGTGTTTGGAACCTTCGCTTTCAAGTATTAACACTGCTGTCAGATATGCCGATGGGGTTGCAAAAGAAAGTATTGTGGTGAAGGCTCTCTGCTCAGAATTTAAACACGGCAATCAAATGCACAGTGGGATGTACCAGCCCTAGGAACTGCAGGCAGATCTTTGAGGTCTTCCCCCAGACATGCTGGGCACACTTTTCCACTTGGCCTTGAAAGAGTCAGGCTTGTTCCAAGTCAACCGAGTAAAGGTAAATTGTTGATCAGCATCCAGAGCAGACCTGCCTGGTTGAGGCTGCAGAAGAAAAAAGGCTTTATTAGAGGCTGTCAAAACATAACCCTGATCCCATGAAGAAGACACTGCTTTACTGTCCATGATAAAGAACCTCTCTGCAGTGACAGGCTCAACCCCAGCAGTAAGATAAATAGGCAGCAGAGCCCGGCTGTGTGCACAGTGCTGCAAGGACCTCCAGGATTTGCCCGTGGTATAACTAGGAGCATGGCCAGTGCTAAGTCGGACCTCTGAGAATAACTGACTCTGCACACCAGAAACCTCTTCACTTCGGGAAATGCACCCAAATCCCTGGGAAATGCAGTTGCTCAGAGGCCTGCAGAGCACAAGCTGCACTTGGTGGAACAGCTGCTTTTTAGCTCCCTGAATCCCCCTCCCAATCAGCTTTCCTACAATTAAAGGAAGCATTTCAAGATCCATCCTGGAAATACATTTTCAGCAATGTTTTGAACTCTTTGGGAAGAGACAAATAAGGACAAGCCTGGAGTAGAGAGAAAAGCAAATATAATTATCAAAGCTTCACTTGCTTCTGCTGGCAAGGTGAGAGCAGTAACAGCGACCCCGGGCTTATCTCTGTCTGCTGGAGGGTTTGGCTGGGGCCCAAGGCAGAGGAGGGGCAGAGGAGGGCAGCCCAGGTCTGAGCCTCGCTCTTCGTATCTGTGGCCTTACCACAGCATTGAAATAGAGCTCAGACCATCCTCTGTCCACATCTACAAAACTGAGAGGCAGAAAGGTTCTGCTCAGCATCAGGTGCATCCAAACAAACTGCATGATGTGCATCCATTGAACCAAAAATAATTTCAAAACCAGGTCACCGAGAGGTAGCCATGTGCTATAGCCTGTGCTGTTTTTCCAGCAGGGAGCGATTCCTGGTTTGGGCAGGGAGGAATTATTCAGTCGCGTATGTCGGGACCTGAGGTGGACGCAGCCATGCTCAAAACACACCAGCAAGGACAGATGCAGACAGCTGTTATCAACACTTTCCCCAAAACAGACAGACACAAGGCATCTCTAGGCCAGACAGTCCTCGTAGTCCTGTTAGCATGGCATGGAGCCCACAGTAATACGCCAAGCCTTTCAATTTATTCATGTACCGTTTATATGTTTGTAATGATAGAATCATAACTCTCTCCCATATTAAAAGATCCCAAACAGATGCAACAATAAACTGAAATTTAAGAGAAACAGATTGCAAGGCAGAGACAGCAAAAAAACAGTACTGGTGAATCACAAATACTGAAATAAAATAAATTAATCATCCTAAATAGTCTAATTAATAAAGGTTAATTTATCATCCTGGCTAACCTGATATCTCTGAACCCATTTAACTTAATGCAAAAGGAACAAACCAAAAAGGACAGCAGCAACTGGAAAGCCTCAGCAGAAACATTTTCCAGAAGCTTCTTTTTCTGCTCTGTATAAAGCATCGCAGGTCCATTAGTGCATCAACGTGGTCAAGGTGCATGTAGATGCTCGCTCACTTCCTTATGTACAGCAGCATAATTAACAGGACATGCACAGACTAACTTTTGATTAGGGACAGATCTTTCCCCTTCCCTTTGCCGTGAGCCACAGACGGTCAGAGACAGCCGCAGCACACAGCACAACGCCCCCACCGCACCCCGTGCAGCCTGCAGCAGGGAGGCTTCATCACACACAACAAAACCAGCATGGGACAGTCACAGGCTGAGAAATAAGCTGTTCACCAAGCCTAACTGCAGAGCAATCTCACTGTAACGTGCTACTTTTCCACATCCGTACCTACCCCCAACTTGTACCTAAGTGCAAACACCACTGCGCCTGCTGGCTCCCAGTGACTGGCAGCGCAGTTCCCTGCTGATGTGCCATACTCAGTCCTCACCAGGGCACAATCCTCCAGTGCTGATTTCTTTTAAAACAGTCAGTTCTTCCTTAAGACCCCAAACTCAGAGATAGAGGAGCTGCATGGCTCATCAGCAAGACCTTGGCACGAGTGCTGCACTTGGGGCTGGTGCAGGGGGCAGCATCCAGACCATTCATTCCTCCCACCACCCCATAAGCTGTCCTACACACAGTCCTTGTGACAGAAATCCTTACTTAATACTTCAACAGCAAAAAGAAAATCCAAGTGTTGTGCTTTCTGTTGCATAACTAAGGACACCTCAGCACACGTTGGGCAAAGCTCAGGTTTCCACAAATCAGTAACCCCTTTTTGGTCCAGGGGCTCCACTAAGCTCTCCACACCCACTTCGACTCCTCGGTGAGTTTTAAGACCAATCTAATATGTTTAAACTGGAAAAAGAAATGCTTGGAAGGTCTACAAAGACTGCCCCATAATACCGATTGTTGGGAATGTCCCAGTACCAGCATTTTGATGCCCCTCTGAGCTCCACATTCAGTTACACTCCGCAGCTTCCCTTCCCCGGGAGATGCTTTTGTCTTCCATAAGGAAGGAAAGAAGCAGCCCCTACCAAAAAGCTTTAATAACAATTTATGAAATGTGGCTTGAAATCTGCTGGTGGCAGGGGGGAGAGAAGTAGATTATACAACAGGCCTATGGTCATAAAATTGCCAGTTTTTCTTTCTTTTTTTTTTTTTTTTTTCTTGAAGAGGCCTTCTGGATTGCTAAATCCTGTACACTGTCGGTGGCAGCTTCATTTCTAAGGGCACTAATGGATGTCACTTAGCGAGCAACTATGGGAGGTGGTAGGAGAGTATGTCAAAGTGTTCGCTTTCAGATGGGCAAGTGATTTTTCATTACTTTTCCTTGACAACTCTGCAGCTGCTAAGGAATTCTGCCCTCTTCCAGAAGAAAGAACTCTAAGGACTATTTTCTTTTTTTTTATCAAAGAGGTAAGTGCAGGCTTTGGAAGTGCAAATAGCTTCCCACTGTCTGAGCAGACCTGGGAGCTTCAATGTGTCACTGGAGAAAACAGCAGTGCAATTCTGGGAGGTTTTAAAGGCCACAACTTAAATAGAATGTAATTGACTTTCAAGCATTGATCCAGTATTATTAGTGTTTGTCTAATAATCAAAGCTTATCTGAAGTTATTTTGCTACTCACTTTGGCTGCACTGTTTGATTATTTCACCAAAACAAAGTAATTTTGAGAAGCTTTTCTTCCAGTAATGCTGCTTTCCACCCTTATTCCTGATCAACTTTTCCATACCCAGATGATTGTGGAGACTTCACTTAGCTCTGAAGCAGCTTCTGCCTAGCTTTGGCTTCTTCATTGTCGTCAGTGCTTCTCATTAGTATCTGTCAAATCTAGAAGACTGCTCGGGTTCTGAGTTCTGGATGGGCACAACTAGGATAACCCCAGACCCAGCAGCCTCTCCTGAAGTATCTAGAAAATGCAAATCTTTTCCATTATCACCACAAGAAGTAAAACAGCTCCCTCCAAGCTCTGTTCAGTTCCACTGACCCGTGAGATGCGGTTGTGAGTTGTCACAGTGGCCTCAGCTTCCACAAAAGGCATGGAAACTTGTCCACGTTTCTGCGGGTCTGAACAACTCGATTGCTGCTATCTTCAAAGAGCAGACACCACGGCCAGAATGACCGGGTGGATTAGTGAGAAATCGTTTCCAACTGCTTCTTCATTGACTGTTGCAGGGAAGAAAGCTACAGATATTTCATTTGATAAACATCATTTAATCCATTTATCCAATTACTGGATAACAAAACAGTCTGAAAAATGTGAACAACTCCATAGCAAGCTAACAGACTTTCTTTGAGTAGAGTCATGATTATTTGTCAACCTTAGACTAAGATGAGAACTGGGACTAAGTCAATGTCTCCCTAACCTTGAGCTTACAAGAAATTCATGCAGGTTGCCAAACCCACTGGGTAGAGTCTTTAGGAGGTTAAGACTTCAAAACAAATCATGGAGATACCTTAAGTTTCCTTTAAAAGCAGCAATTTTCATATAAATACATGACTCCAGAACCTGGCATTTGAAGAAACTGGTCAAATGTTGCAAAAGAAAAGCTCTGAGCCACCACGATTGGCTACAGAAGGCATACAGAGTTCCCTGGAAATTACCCAAAACCACATCCAGGTAAATGAATGTAGTCGGTGCTAACACGCGTTAGTCTCTGGTGCAGGGCCAGTATCCTGCTCTGACTGCACAGCAGCCACCACAAAGAGGTCCTGGACCTGAGGCACAACAGCAGCATAAATGTAAATAATTTGGGCACCGACCCTCTGGGACTGAACCCAAACCTAGAGCAAGAGGAGCTGCTCTGCTGTGGGGGATGGATCCCTGCCAGCTTACGCTGAGGAAGTGGCCCAAGGTCTGATCGCAATTGTGGGAGCCAGATGGTGTCTGATGATTTATTTAAATTTTTTTGAGTTCTTCAGACTGGCAAGGGGAAAAGGCAGAGGAATGGCACATTGCATCAGGTTGGTGGGTGGTGATGGGGAGGGGAGGAAGAAGCAGGAGTATTTTCCCAGCTCTGTGGAGCCTGACGTAGGATGAAACAGCATTACAGACTAAGTGTAGTGCTCGATCCTCATGTGTATGAGTACGCATTTTCTCAGAGGGTGTTATTGGGTAGCAGCTCTTCCCTCTTTTCCACCGAAGCCAGCAGGGGACCTGGCTGGCTCACTCCAGCTATGGATCAAGTTCCAGTCTCCTGCACTTCCATCCTCTTTTCCTCCTCACTGGAGGTTACCAAACTGTTGAACACATTGAGCATATTGTTTCCCCTGCAGATTGTCCCTCAAATCTGCCCACGCTTCCTACATGGGGGTAGGGAGTAAGCTACCAAACTATTTTATTTCTATCCTTTTTCTTTAAAAGGAGGTTTACTTCAGCTGAAATGAACGAGAGCAACAACTCCAAAGTGGAGGCCAAGAACCTATTCGAGACCTTCCCAGTATCTTTACCTCTTGGAGAAAATTGATGAGCTACTGAGCACGTAGTAGCACATTGCAGTGACTTTTCAGACAAGGAAAGCTCTGTGGCAGCTCTGACAGACAGAAGCTCCCCTGGAGAGCTCACCTGCTGGGCGGACGGACAGCAGGAGGCTGGGCAGGGCAGCTCTTGGGTCACTGATGGTCCCAGCACTGCGTGCTCATACAGGCTTGTACCTTTCTTCCTCCATGTGTATATGCTGTTACTTATATGTATGCATGTGGATGTATATACATTTACAAGCTCTCAGGCAGGAACAGTTCTTCAAACATGATATGCAAGGATTTTTAATCAAATGGAAAGACACTTGCAGGCAACCCAGCTGAAATTTGCAAAGTGCTGGCAGCCCCAGTGGGTGCCAGAGACAGCAGCCCCTCACAGCGTGCCTGTGCAGATATTTTTCCTGGCCACATCTTGAACTTCAGAGCAGGCAGAAATTGCACCAAGACACCCCCACATGGTGATGAGAGTCACTCCTTCCTGACAGGAACCAGCTGATCCTCCAAATCACTTTTCCTTGCTAGCCTGAGGACAGCTCCTCTGTCATCCCCCCCGCACTGAAGACAGTGGGGAGAGAATCTGGTTTCCACTTTGGCACCCGCAGCGCCTATTGCCAACCACAGAGAGATTTTCCAGGTGGCTCAAGCACAGTGGGAGTTGCGTGTTCAAAGGCAGGGAATGGCATCAATAAATCCAGCCAGCCTCTCTGCTTGCAGCGGAACACTGTGGAGAGCAATGAAACCTCCGAAACAGCTTCTAATTGCAGCCTCTGCCCCTGGGAGCTGCAGTCTTTATTAATGCAATTATGATGTAGCCAAAGGCAGGGGATGCTTCTGCTGACCTTGGTAGGGGAATGGAGGCCTTTAGTCACCACAGGGAGATTGCTTCCTTCCCCGGTGAACAGCACATAACCCAGCGTGTTCCCGTTCCTGCAGATGCACCGCCTTGTCGTTTGACCAGAGCCTATGCAAACTGCTGCTCTGTGCCACCCCCCTCACCCTCACAAATCACAAGTAAAATTCAACAATTCCCAAGTTAGTCTTCTGGTAAAAGAAAAATCAACAGAAGTAAAGCTTAAAGTTACACTAGAAGCACTCTTACATCTTGATTTACACAAATTAGGAATAACAACCTTCAAAGCGCCCTGATTACAACAAATTTTGAGCTCTGATTTAACTGTCATTTGATGCTTTGGACTAATTAGCTTAAAGGCAGTCAATGTGGAGACCTGTTCTCAAAACAAATGCTTCCATAAAGTTAAGCTCTGGGAGCAAGGTGGTGCCATTAACAATAACGGGGGTGAGGGGGGAGATGACCATGTCTTAACCGTTCAGATAAGAGACTTGTGAAAACACCGTACAGACTTCACTGTGCAGACCTGCAACCAAAGCAGGTTCTAGCTTCAGAGCATTGTGTAGTTTTAGTCAAAAGAGCTTTTCTTAACATTACCATAGATGCTTTGTGAACATAAATCTGAAAGGGGATTACTAGCTGTGCTTGGATTGTAAAGTACCCACTGCCACCCCCCTTTGGAGATCAGTCCCAGCACTTTATACCTGTTAGCTGTAAAATCACACCAACCTGAGTTCCCCTACGTAGTGGATCAATCACAAAGTAAAAGACTGTCCTGAGACTGGGTTTCTCTATTTGACTACTCAAGGCAGACAGTGAATAGAAGAAGGAGGACTTATTACTTTACGTAATAGACACAGATCTGGAGCAACTGGGTAGCTTGGGCAAGGTTATTCAAGCAATCAACAGTTACAGAGCACCCCTGGGGCACTGGATCCACCTTTCCTGGTGCTGGCTGCGGCGCACTGCTGGTGGCCCCAGGACAGGCTGCGTGCCAGCCAAAGCCTTTGGCTGGGCTTCATAGCAGAAGCAAGCAAAGCCTCTGCTTTGCTGGGAAAAGGACAGAGACCTACAGGGTCTGTCTGCAAAGGAGCGGATTGAGACTTAAGGAGAAGGCATAGTGCATGTAGAAGCATGGAAGGCAGGTTGGGGCAGGTCGCTCGCACCTACCCTGAGGTAGGTACTTTTCCCTGGTACCACTTATATAGACTGTGACAAGGCCCCAGGGAACTGCATGCTGCCAGCCCAAGGGCCAAGGAGTGAGCATCCCATAGCTTGAGGGAGTAATATGTGACAGACACTTAGATAACATCCTCAAGAAGTCTAAGGGCTGGAGTTTTAAAAGCCAGTGCATTAGTCAACCTTAAAGTAACAGCCTCTGTGAGCCTCTATCTTAAAATTATGCTTTAGGGATTTGCCCAAGTTGCACAGAAACTGGCAGCAGGGAGACGCCTGCTCCTTTCAGCCCCTGACCACCAGGCTGCCCCTCCTTGAGGCAGTCAAACACCCATTAATGAGTAAAGGAGGATTTGTATGCATTTATCATACTGTGTTGCTCATGGCTCATAATAGCTTTCTATTCTGCATGGTACTATAGTTTAGTTTCCTACTGTTAAGCATGAAGAACTGCTATAAAGCAACAGCTGGTGCTAGCAATATCTGCTTAGCCTGTAACACCACCCAGCAAGCAGTAGCACTGAACAGTGAGGAAACTCAAATCTTATTACATGGTAGCACAGTGTGCTCCTTGCCTGTAGATTCCCCTTACAGCTTCTCCTTATAAAAGTAGATTCAAAATGAGGATCTGGTCCAACTTCCAAAACCCACTTAACCCAAGGTTTTGCAAAAACCCCATGGAAGGGTCTTGCATGACTCTGGGAAGGAGGGCTTCCTACTGCAGAAGTACAGCCCAGCTGCCAAGTGAATCCCACGTTGGAGGATGTCAGGTCTCGCTCCATCTCAGCATCACATTGCACCAAAGGGTGGTCTTATTGTCCTGATGACAAATTTACCACTTCAGAAAACAAGAGTTTCCCCACAGCAAAACTTACCAACAGAATCCAAGAGGAAAATCCTTGTTTATCAAATTCACTTTCAACTTGAAATCTTTTTCTAGTTCAAAACTGGAAGTGAAAAAAGGTGATGAGCTGCATTAGTCCAGAAATTTCTTGTTCAAGACTTTGAGTCTTAACCCTCCTCTGACCTAGTTGCAGCTTTGCAGCTGAGATCTTCTGTTTGACCTCATTTGCAAATTTAATAAGAACAATCTCTGGCATTTTCCAGATCATTAGTGAAAACACTGACTGGCAGTAAACACAGTAAACAGTTGCAGGACCCCACTTTACCAAGTCTTGTTTTCACAAGAAACAACTTTTTATCATGGTTTCCCAGCCAGATTTCAACCATCAAATGAAAGTTTCTTTAATGCAGTTTCCCTACCTTGATTATGAAAATATAATGGGAGAAAAATCAAAAGCTTCATTAATGTCAGGTTACATGATATCCACTGCTTTTCTTTAGAACATAAAATTGGATGATGCTGTCACAGGAGAAAATCAACACAGTTTTAAAAAGTGCTGCTGACCTTATATGCTAACTTTCATTATTTGTTACAGTATTTTCCTGGAAATTAAAATTAAACTTGCTGGTCTGTACCTTCCTGGAGCCCCATTTTAAAGAGAATTATTTTTTTATCTTTGCCAGGAGACATCCCTCATTCTTCATAAGGTCTCAAAAATAGTGGTGAACAGCTCTGAGGTTGCTCCAGGCTTTTCTCCACATACCCTACAGGTATTTTCAGTGCACCTAACTGATTTCAAAACAATCCATTCTTTTTCTTGCATTCTTCTGTGTTAGCTGCTGGACATTTCAGTTGCAGCTGAAGCCAATTCATCACGAAATACTTCTATGTGCTGGGCATCACCCAACCATAGCCTCCCCTCCTCACTGAGACCAACACTCCCTGTCTTCCTCCTGCATCTAATATGCTCGTACAGTAGCTTTTCATCCTCTCTGCCCTTCCTAGTTCTGTAATCATTTTGTGCCTGGGCCTTTTGACAGTCCCCAGCCTGTTCTCCCAGGCCCACACACTATTCTTTTGTATTCCTCTCTAGCAATCTGACCCACTTTCCATGGTCTCAACTGTTCCACTTTGCATTTGTGGTGACCGAAGGCACTGTGACTTAGTACCAGCAAACAAAGCCTGTTAGATGCACAGACAAAGCCAGCCAGAGATATCTGGGCCACAGCCCCCTGCCCAGCACACCCAATTTCTCCCCACGTACTGATAAGAGAAGCTTCTGGCTGCAGAAAAACAGGAGACAGGCAGCTTTCTCAGGGATGTAATTAGTAATTATTTGCACTAACACCTAAACTGGGCTCTGACTCAGCTGTGCTAGATACTCAGTGTACTGAGCAAGGACAACTTCTTCCCTGGAAGATGAAGGTACCACACGTGGAATTAACAGGGGGCAGAGGGGCTGGGGGCCAGACCTCACAGCCCGGGGCTGGGAGCAGCACGAGGCAAAGGGCAGGGAGAAAAAATAGGATTTAAGGGTACCCACCGACCCACTCATGCACAAAGACATCTCACAAACCAGCGATAAGTAGATGGAGCTCCAGACCCACTGCAGATCTGAAGCCTCCCCCTGCATTGTGCTTCCCTGGTAGCAGCAGAAGGACATCTGAGCCCTCGGTGAGCCACCAGGCACAGACACTTCTGTGTCTGCAGAGATGGATAAAAAGACAGCAGCAGGAGGCTGACCTGGATGATAACCATGGTACCGGAGGCAGATCAGGGAGGAAGATGGAGGGGAGAGCCTGGGGAGGAGACCGAGGGCTTGTTCAGCAGTGTTGGGATTGAGCTGGTGAGAGGCAGCCCCTCTGGAGGAGAGTCAGACAGCTGAGCTCTCCCTATGCACAGGAGACAGGACAGGCCTGAGGAGGTTCGGGGCATCAGTACAAGACCAGGAGCTGGACGTTTCCTTGCAGAAAGCTATTCCCGGGTAAGGCCTGAGGAGCAGATGCTGGTCAGAGGTGGATGTCCTCGTCACAAAGTGGGGCCAGGTCGTGCTGCTGCCGAATAGCCCCGAGTTGAGAACCACAGCCCGGCGTGGCCACATCACTCCAGCAGCGAGGGGCAAGTCACCTCGGTCTTAGAGCAGACGTGCAGAAAAGCCACAATGCTGTTTATTAAAGCAAAAATCTGTGGGAAGGTTATGCCTGAGAGACAGGGTTAGATAAATGAGGAAAAACGCTTTGAAATCTATAACTGATCATCTCTTACTGCTATAGCAACGGACCTTGAAAATCATTGTTAGGGCACTAGGAAAGGGCCCCGAAGGAGGAAGAAGCCAAACTTAGATTTTGGTATGTTATCAAATGCCACTGGTGTGATGTGTATTACCTGGCCAACCTGTTCCTCGGAATAAAAATAAATAAATAAATTAATTAATTAATTAAAAAAAAAGAAAAAGAAAAAGCCAAACTCATCTGAATCAATTAATTGTACCAATGAAACCTCATTGCCTCTGGCAGCCCAGCAGCTCTCCTGGGCACAGACACGAGCACCACTCAGAGCACACACCACTGTCCACACCAAGCTGGAACAAACCCCACACCACATGGGAACATGGGCAAAACCCCGCAGCTGCCACAGGTGGAGGTTTTAAGGACCCAGACAAGATCACCCTGTGCCAACGGGAAGCCCAGCCAGCAGCTACCAGCCCCAGTGTATGTACTGGAAGGCAAGGCAATCCATCTAGGGATGCCTCAGTGCACCCCTTGGCTCAGAACCTGTTTGGATAACAAACGGTGGGAATTATGCTCTGTAAATTATTCAGCCTCTCTGTCCAGTACTGGCTGTTACTGAGTCACTGAGGAAAAAGTCTTCCTTTGACTTCAGAGGGCTCCAGATCAAATCCCAATAACAAATTTCTACAGAGTGAACATCTGAAATTAAAATAAAGTTCAGGTTAGCATTTCACACCTGGACCTTTTTGTATTTTCTAGATTTTTTTTAAAAGCTATGATGACCCAGATGTTTGCTTGACAAGAAAGAAGTTTGCCACAGGAACCCATTTTGTTCATTCATTCACTTTGTAATACAAAAACCTTCTGAGAATTGTCCATATGTTTCATGATACTGATCAAAAGCGTCATTATTAATGAAGAGCATCATTTGACAGGACATGTTCAGAAAAACCTTTTTCTGTAAGAAGACTCAGATCAGGAACCCAGCATCAAATAAAAATTGTTCCAAAGAGCCCTCCTGTGCAGAAAGCATGAAAACAGAGGGGAAGGCACAGGAAGATCCCAGAAAAAGCAAAACAAAATCCCCAACCTGCACATCACGTTACTGCCAGCAAAGGGCTCAGCTGGTGACAACTTGCAGTAGCCCCCACATCACCCCCAGACAAACTGCTGGCCTTAGCAGCCAGAGGAGCAGGGCAGGGGTGAGCACAGCCCCCACGTGAGTGAAAATTCGGTGCATAAAACCATTTTAATTGTTAGTTCTTGTTACAACCAAACTTTAAAAATGATTAACTCATATATAACAATATATTCTTGGCTTTACTTACATATAAAGCGTGCTCTTTTCGCATTTACAAAACGTTGAGCCCAACAGCAGCAATTAACATGAGTGAACACAGGCTCAGCACAGGTCAATTAAGTACTTTTAGGGGGATTTGGTGGTACTTTCCCTCTGACTGGGTTTGCCCACCAAGACAACTCTCCCAGTTACAGCAGACACTGCTCGCTCCCCGTCTGCGCTCCCCGAAGAAACCTTTGCAAAGACCACGAGAAGCCTGCCGCCAAAGCCACAAATTAATTTTGTTGTGTTCAGTGCCATAAAGCCCCGTAGCCATGTCTCATTTGCAGTGTCCCTATCCCACAGCACCATCTCGTGGGAGACTGCAGCTTGAAAAAAAGGAACCAGCAAAACCACCAATTTAGATTAAATCTACTTCCAAGCATCTCATTGCCCTTCCCAAGGCTTCAAGTCCCTGCAAGAAGCTGCCGCAGCCCAGCAGGACCAACGCTGCAGGGCTCACACCACCTCCTGAGTGCATCCTAAAGGAGGAGGGACAGAGCCCCACCAGGGCATAGCATCACCAAGAGCATGTTTCTCCAGGAGAAAGCCAAGCATCCTGCATCACGCTGCAAAACCCATGTCCTTTAACATGCTGGGAAGGATCTGGGCTCAGAGCAGAAGCTTGAAGTTCAGCAACCATTTAGCCCATCTAGGAAGTGCCCTATTCTATTTTTTTCCTCTGAAGCCCTTTGAGCTCTGCATGCTCAGCTCCTGGGACACGATTAGTGGGAGGAAGAGCCCATGCAAGACCCCGCATCTTGCAGGTCATGCCAACAGCCTGCAAAGCCTCCAACTGCTCAGCTCATAGCTCCAAATATCCCTGAAAAGCCTCCCCAGTTTCATGAAGCATCTTTGGGCAGGTTGGGAGATCACACAGTCAACCCGAAAGCACACATCTTTGGGATATAAAAAGAAATTTGGATTAGAAAAGATTTTCATCTTCTGAAATATTCTGTTTATGGTTCTGTTGCTTGGCAGCCACAACTGAAGCAGAGCAGCCTTTGCTCACCCAGTTTCCCCCATTTTTAAGAGATTTCCCACAGCAGCACTCCATACGGCAAGGGCGAGGAACCCGGTGGCTGCTCCTGCCGGGGGCTGTGCCAGGGTCCTCCCCGACATCCCAGAGAGCACGTTGGAGGGTGTAATCCCCACCCCTCAGAGCAACAGAAGGGTGAAAAACAGGTTTTAACTGAGTTTCTCTTATTTTCTGCATAGGTTTATGGGAAAAAGCCTGCCTGCAGCTGCAGACAGTTCACTTGGACATGAGGGAAATCAGAGGAAGGTACACTCCAGGTCTCTTGGGCCACAGATCACTGCCTGGGTCCTACTTCAGGGCAGGGAGACACCTGTGGCTTTCCTCCTCCCAGAAAAGAATCACCTGAGGGTACTTCAATGACACCACTTCTCCTCATGTACACCCACACCAGCTCCTCGGCACAAACATCTCCTGCTGCCTTTTACAAAACATCTCCCTTATGAGCCAGCGCTGCAGTGGGAACACAGGAGTGGCAAACGGCTCACCGCCTTGCGTCTGCTACAAGCATTTGAGATAAAGCGCACCACATCAGCCCTACAACTCCGTTGTAATGCCTCAGCCTACCCCAGCCAGCAGCACATCGCCCTCAGCCACGTGCTGGGACTCCCATTTGGGGAGCAGCCATCTGCTCGGGGGCAGGAGACCCAGATGTTTGCCTGCATCTCCCACACACATACCCAGAACTCAGATTTAGCCTCTGGTTTGTGATTGTAGGAGCTCAGTGCTTCCAGTTCCTTTATACACCAGCCCCAAAGGGTTATCAGCATGCTCGATTTATACCAGCACACTGGAAGCGGGGTGTATCGAGCATCCGCTGAGCTTTCAGACAGACTGCTGAGCTAGCGTCCAGGCCGCTTTGTTCTTCTGAGCTCAGAGATCTTGGCCAGGGGAAAAGCACTGCACATGCTGGTCCCCAAACCAGTACCAGGTGCAGGCAGCAGGGGAAGCACCTTCGTTTCCCCATTTACACCTCCCTAAGGAGAGGGCCAGCACAGAGGATGCTGTGGCAGTGCTTTATCCTTCCCCACCAGATGCTCCGAGCTCTGCGGAGACTTGTGGCCACCACAAACCCACCCTGCGGGGCTCAGCCTGGCCAAAGCCAAGGTTCACCCCAGTGCTTTGTCCAAGCTCTCAACAAGCCATCCCTGGCAGATAAGTTCTCTCAGCTCACGTCCTGAGGCTGGTTTTGTACATTTTCCTTCAGCCCTGTGCACCTGTGCTCTCTACCACCCAGGAAAGTCTGACCTGCCTTTACAGAGCACTGGCTGCAAGCTTAAACCTCCCCAAACACCCCACGAGCCCACTCTCATGGGCTTTCTTCAAGTTTTATTAAACGATTTGTCAGCCTAGCAGCCCATCAGCTCCCCAGTGCTTCCAAACCCCAAACTCACAGCGTATTCGAGCCTGGCTCACACTTTGCTTATGGGACATGTGGCTAAGAGGAAAGACAGAAGAGGTTTGCTGTTGGCATCCAGAACTTTGGGAATTCAAATACCGCATGGAAAAGCTTCCACCCCACTTCAAACTCTGCTGTGATCAGGTGAGAGACTAAAGTTTCTACCTACGCCACAGGACTTGCTTAGAGCTTTAAAGCCGAGATTAGACCCTCCATTTCAGAAGCACAAACTCCCAGAAATTAACCCAAAATAGGCTTTCCATTAATGAGCAGTAATTAGGGATGATGCAGAGCCAAGCAACTCTAATTCTACCCAAAGCTGGGAGCTGTGCTCTTGTGCACTGGCATTACAGTTGCTTTATTTGCCATCTTCAGCACAAATAACATCAGAGACACCTCTCCCCTCCTCTGCCACTGGTCACCCAGTGGGAGACATGGGCCAGGCACGTTGGCTCCCGATGAGGCAGAGCACCTAGAACTTGGTTACACCGCATCTACGTATACATAAAAATACTTATGTACACAGTGCAGAGAAACTCCTGGGAACCCCAGCCCAGCCCCAGCTGGGGGCAGACACAAGGAAGACTCCTGCACACCCTCACTTCGTGCACTGCAGTGCCAGCACTACACGCAACTGCTCAGGAAGCCTCACTCACACCAAAACCATGCAGAACTGGCTCTGCCAATATCACTTCTTGCCATGGCATTTCCCCCACACCACAGACAGGGCCAGGTGAAGAGGATGCAGTAATAGAGCTGAGCCAGGTGAGATGGGCTTTAGGCTATAAGTAAGTGGATTGGAAGTCTGTTTTTTTTTTATCAGGTATTTGTTTTTTATTCCATATGATTGCTTTTCACAGCATCCCTTACTTTAAAGTTGTCTTGATTTTACTGATGTTTTGCACTCTAAAGGCTTTAAAATGCCTTAAATCTTAAACAAATCTCATTTCTTTCAAGTTCAAGAAAAAGTGATGCATGTGTAAATTTTATTCCTGAAGAGGCACTCCTCTAAAGAAACCCCAGATCCCCTATTTGATACCGACCTGACACAAAGCACCTTACCTTAGGAGAAGAGCTGAGAGCATTGGACAAAGCAACACTTGTACAGCACCCACTCACTGACAAGGAGAGAGAGAAAGGTGCAGGATCAAGGGTCCTGACTCAAATTGCAGAAAATTGGGCCTTCCTCGTACCCTGAAGGCAAGCACTTTGGGGTACAGAGGCTGCTGGTAACAAACTCACAGAGATTTGGTAAGCAGGCCATTCTCTTTGGCTGAACCAACTCTCCTTGAACATCCCCTTGGTCTCTGCACTGGCTCTCTGGATTTCGCAGCCTGAGCTCCACGCTGCTGGGGCAGCTCATGAAGCAGGTGTGAAAGGCAAGGAGGCAGTGGTGGATCTAGGGCACGTGGATAGGGCAGTGAAGGGCTCCCTCTCTTGTTCACAGACACCTCGCTATATTTAAAGTTTAAAGTCAATTTAAAGTCATTAGGTTGCTTCTCACTTACAGCCAGCCCTCCTCTTCCTCCCCACACACAGACCCCTCACTCCTCTTCCTCACGGGGATTCACTGCCAGCCTCCACCCGCAGCCCTCCCAGCCCTCTCCCCTTCCCTGCGAGGGCAGGAGGGATCTCCAGGGCCCAGATCAGCAATATCTGCCTGAACACAAGAGGCCCCAGGTATAGAGACGTGCAGAAACACTCACTGCCTTTTCCAAACCCTCATGGTTTGTGCCCGGGTTTTCCCCAAAAGAAGCTCGTGCTGAACAAGATTGCTTGCCCACTGAACTAAAACCATACCAAGACAACTGGGATGAGCCTCCCTAGGATGCACACCAGCACCAGGCACAAAGGCACAGACCACAGCAAGTTGCGGGGCTCAGGACAAGGAGCAGCAGCCACCTGAACTGTCCCATCAAGGGCCACACCTAGGGCAGCCAGCTACTCGAGGAAACCCTCCTTGCAGCTCAGCTTCCCCTTAGGGGCTCTTCTCCCGATGGGAGCCACACAAGCACACCCTGAGCTCCCCCCACCTTCAGCCTGGTAGCTGCAAACCTCTCTGCCACACACAGAGGTGGCTGCTCGCAAGCCAGCTGCTAAACCCCAGAGCCGCTACAACAGGGCTCACACTGCGTTCCAGAAGGGCAGCAGAGGTGGAGCAAGGCTGAAACAAAGGGCCCCAAGAGCAGAAGGCACCATAAGAAGATGCTCCTAGCAGACACCTCACTCAGGACACGGGAGGAACCTGGGTCTGAGCTTACACAGAGCTTCTGGCCCGCAGGTGGAGGGTGTGAGTAGGGTCCCAGGTGAGGCTCACCGGGGCAGTGCAGGTTAATTAGTGCCCTCTGGGCAGGCTGGCAGAGGTCTGGTAGGCAGAGGTGCTGCTTAGGTGAGTCTGGCTTGGATGTGCTCCTTCCAGACCAGCTGATGCAGCAGGTCAGCCAGGATGCACTGGGCAACCCAAAGGGAAGACTGGATACGGGTGTTTTTTCTCCTTCATGATCAGTTGTTTTCTGTATTCTGATATTAAACGTTGGCCTGATGTGATCTACTTATAGAGCTACAGAGTGCAACTTCTGCCTTTCCTTAACGGACCTCATCTCAGAAAGGCATTGGTGGCTTTTGCAGCCCTCCCTGCTCGGGAGTTGCCCCGTGCAAACCCCGGGCTGCAAAATCTCCAAAAGGCAAGCGTGACCACAGCGGGGCTCGCCCAGGGGTCAAACCCGAGAGGTCTGGGTGCTGGTACGGCTTCTCAACGGCCGAGTTAGTGAAGGAGAAGAATCTGTTTTGATTTTTCCTTATCTGTGTTTGACCCTCTGCCTGAGGGGTGGGTTTGCTGTCCCCCCCCAGCTGCTTTTGGCTGCGGGGAGCTGGAGCAGCCGCGCTCCCGGCTCAGCCTCTGGGCTGCCCTGGGCAGCTCCAGGCGCCAGCCCGGTCCTGCGAGCACCGATACAGGCCCATCTACGTGCATAAATCCTCCTGCCTCACTTCCCTTTGCTAGCTGGTTTCCGTGCCCTGTTTTTAAGGAACTGCAGCCGGGAGCTTGGTCCAAGCACTGCCGAGGAACCCGGAGGCAGCTGCGCTGCTTCGCTCGGGCACCAGGCGGCAATGCCGGGTGCGAAACGGGGCGGGAGCCGCTGATGGGGCGGGGATCGCAGCGCCCCCTTAGGGACCTGGGTTTGCTTTGGGGCCGGGAGAAGGCTGGTGGGTGGCGGGAGCCCCTGACCCCCGGCGATGTCCCTGTCCCCGCCACCAGCGGAGCAGCTCCCCTGGGGAGGAGCGAGGGGGGCCGGCAGGCTGGGAGCCTCCTGCTGCTGCTGCAAAGGGGGGCTCTGAGCGGCAGCAGCACAGCCCAGAGCCCCCCGAGCACACGTTAGGGGGAGCCCGGGGCGGGTCTTGTGTTTGATTCATCCCATCTCACACCTCAGGGCAGGCTGGGGAGATGCTGGTATCGTGCCTGGGAAACCAGGGCGCTGTCAGCATCTACGGGGCTGCTCTGATCCCCCCAAACCCCCGTGGCTGTTCCCAAACTCAGGACCCCATCTCCAAAACCCAGCAGCCGTCTGGATGAGAAACACTCTCGTGCTCTCTTGTGCCAAGCCGTGCTGGTGCTGCACGCTGGCCCCAGCGATGCTGGTGCTCGGCTTTTCCTCCCTCCTCTCCTCCCCTTGCAGGCAGGCAGCGCTCCCCACCCCACTGCACGGAGAGAGCCGGGCGGCGGGGCGCAGCTTAGGGCTCGGGGGGCACATCAGCCCCCGTCCCCTTCCTCGGGCAGGGGCTTTTGCTGGCGTCTTTCAGGCAGCAGCAAATTTGGGAGAAATCGGCGTTATCCGTGCTGGGAAAGGTAGAGAAGGGAGGCAGCCCGGTTGCTATGGCTGCCGCAGAGCCGGCCTCTGTGTGAGGCTGCCGCGAGCAGCACGGGGATGTGCACGGCTGGCACATCTGGGGGCGAGCACGGCACTGCAGTGTGGCCGGGCAGGGGTCCCAGCACCTCCGTCCCCACGGCCTCAGCCTCCCCGAGGTGCTGGCTGCTCCCCCGGTGGCACATCCCCATCCTCGTCCCAAAAAACAGCAAAAACCCCATCCACGCACGGCGCTTACGCGAGGCGGTGCGTGCGGGTGTTTGGAAATGACCCCCCTGGGACTTCTATCATTGAGATATTCACGTAGGTGCTCAATAGCAGTTTCAAGTGTAGTTGGTATAAGGGAGATACCAAACGTTAAGGACTTGTAAATATTTTTCCCCTCCCAAAGAAATTATGGCATCCTCAGTTCCTTGGCTTTGGGTCAAGATGGTAGGAACTGGTCCAGCACCTGGGGGCCTGCTACAGCCTCGGAGGCTACACCCACTGCTGCTGCTGCTCCAGGGCTCTTTGCTATGAGCTGTTCAGCATCTTAACCCAAAATGCACTTGACAGCAGCCTCAGAGGTCTGGAGGGGAGCCAGCAGGGAGGGAGCTGGGAGCAGTCGGTGCCCGGGGCCTGATCCAGCGGGGTGCTCGGGTGGGCAGGGGGCAGATGAGCGGAGCCTTGCTCGACGCTGCCCGGGGCCGTGCCGCATCCTGGCTCCGGCTGGCTGCCAGCCAGACCTCCCCAGGGCCCAGGGGGCTGCTTAAGCTCATTGCTTTTCTTCCAGAGGCTTCAGAAAGCCGCCCGCCCGCTTTTAATTCAAATTTATTGAATAATTCTCCCGGGATCAGCTAGTTCAAGGCCAGCCGCTAAACCAGCCCCTGGATGAGATGGGTTTGGCTCGGTGTCTCCCAGCACATCCCTGCCACTGTGCCAAGGGGGTGGTGAGCGCAGGACCGGGCGCCTGGCTCGGGGCGGTGTTGGCTCGGCTCTAATCCTGGCTGCCTGCGTTGACTCCAGCCCCAGGGAGCATTTTGAGGTCTGTTAGCGTCCCTCCCTCCTCCACCCCAAACATGTCCCTGCCTTTGAGTGGTTTTCCCCTGGGGCAGCAGTTCTGGCGTGGCTGGCTCCGCTCTCACCGGGCTCCGATGTGGGGAGATGTGGGGAGATGCACACGCTGGGTGCACAGCCTGGGGACACCCGGGTACGAGCAGGGCGTCCTGGATGTGACGTGTGCCACCGCACGCCGGAGCTGTGCACGTGCTGACACGCATGGTGTCCCCTGGGAGCACGTGGCAGCACTGGGGACAATGTGCAAGCCACGCACCCGCTGTGCTGCACCAGCCTGGCTGGCAGGAGGCAGCAGGGAGCCCCAGCCCCAGCTCACCCAGCGCTGGGCTCTCCCCCTTGCTGGGGGCAGTTTTGGGAGCGCAGTATGTGCCCCATCCTCATGGCACCACGGGGGCTGTCCCCAGTGCAGGGCTGGGGACATGGCCTCTGGCCCCTGCACCCCCCCCCCGCTGCGCCGTGGCTCAGTGAGGGCAGCACACGGCGTGCCTTGTGTTGTGCAATTAACCACTGCTCGGCGGAACAATAACGATCCTCCTTAATGAGCGCGGCACTGGGCAGTCAGGGCACGGCACCCCGCACAGGGCAGTCGTGCAGCAGGAGCAAACCCACAGAGTGATGCTGGAAGCCACGAGCTGGGGCCGCAGCCCTTTGCTTGCTGTCTTTGCACCGAAGCTGCCGGGGGGGCTGTGCCTTGTGCACTTTAGGGACAGAAGGGACCAGCACAGCCTTGCTGGGCACGATGCTGGGGCAGGTGAGAGTCCCCCGGCGAGGCTGGTGGAGACAGCACGTCGGTCACTCCCTGGCACACAGGGGTAGCCCGCAGTTCACATTTCACCATTACTCACAGCCAAAATAACTGCTGCAGACACGGGGACACCGTCCTCAAGGCTCTGAGGCAGGAGGGGGACATGGGGTTATGTCAGAAGCTGACTGAGGTCCGCGCAGGGCTCTGCACCCTGGCCAGGCTCGGGTTTGCCCCCCGAGCAGAGATGTTGGTGCATTGGGGTCGTGTTGTTGGTGCAGTGGGGTCGCACTGCCCGGCACGCAGAGCCCAAACCGCGCGCAGGGGGCCGGGGCTCCGCTTCCTGCTGCAGGGACGCGTCCGGCCACCACGCTCGTGCTGCGCTGCTGCGGGCGCAGGCACGCGGGAGCATTTTTCAAAACCAGCCTTTGGATGCTCGCCGTGGGTTTGGGGCCGGGTTGTTAACGTACGAGACGTGTGCCGCTGGGTGGGAGCGCGCGCTGCTGGCGCTTCCCCTCCCCCCCCGTCCCCCCCGAGAGGCACCGTGCAGCAGCACCACGGGGCCGCACGCACCCCGATGGCTTGGCAGGCGGCCCTGGGGTGTGGGGTGGGGGTCCCCAGGGGCCCCCACCCATGGGGTACCCCAGGGAGCTTTGCCTCTGAGGACGCCCTGTGCTTACAGTGGTGCCCTGGTGGACCCCCATGCCTGGGGGGGGGGGTCCCATTCATCCTAAGGGGACCCTGGGGACCCCAACCAACACCCTGGGACCTCGGGACCTGCACTGCTGAGGATACCCCAGAGACCCTCACCTCCAAGGCTGCCCCAGGGGACTCACACCTGCAGGGACACCCGGGGGACCTGCAGTGCCCAGGGGGACCCTCACCCTTAGTCATCTCCCAGGCCCCCCCAGCTCTTGTGACACCACTGGGGACCCTCACCCATGGGGGTACCCCTGTTCTTGGGGACACCACCAGCTCCCTGACCCACAGGGATGCTCGGGGGCATTGGGGGGGCACCCCAAAGACCCCCACCCACAGGGATGCTCAGGGGTGTTGGGGGACACCCCAAAGACCTCAACCCATAAGGATGCTCAGGGTGTTGGAGGACACCCCAAAGACCCCCACCCATAGGGATGCTCGGGGGGGTGTTGGGGGACACCCCAAAGACCCGCACCCGTAGGGATGCTCGGGGGTGTTGGGGGACACCCCAAAGACCCGCACCCCGGGGCCGCCCCCCCTCGCCCCGAGGCTGCCGGGGGCGGGCGGAGGGGTCGCTGTTGCCTCCAGCACGGCCCCCCCCTTCCCTCACCCCCCCCCTCCGCCGCCTTTTGTTCGCCGCCCGTGCGCGTCCCCGCCCGGCGGCGGGGGCGGGCGGAGCCGGGGCCGCAGCCGCAGCCGGGGCCGAGCCCAGCGCCGCGCCGCGGGGACACGGACATGGAGGCCGCGGGGCCGGAGCAGGGCCCCCCGGGGCTGCCCCCACCGCCTCCTCCTCCGCCGCCGCCGCCGCCGCCGCCGCTCCCCGAGAAGAAGAAGCTGCGGCGGGCGCCGTCGCCCGCCCGGCCCAAGGAGGTGCCGGGCTGGTCGCTGCCCAGGAGCCGGCGCGGGGGCTCCGCGCACCCCCCGGCGGCCCCGCGGCGGGCGGGCGGCGGCGGCTCGGGGAAGGAGGCGAGGGCCGAGAAGCGGCCGCGGGCGGCGGCGGCGGCGGCGGCCCCGGGCCGGGGCGGGGGCGGGGGGGGCGGCGGCCGGGGGGGGCCCTCGGGCCGCGGGGCGCCCAGGGCCAAGGGGAGGTGCCGCGGGGCGGGGCCGGCGGCCGGGGGGCAGCGGCCGGGGGGGTCCGCGCCGGGGTCGGCGCCGGGAGCGGGCCCCGGGTGCGGGCTGAGCGACAGCAGCTCGGAGGCGTCGGACTGCAGCGCCTCGGAGGAGGCGAAGCTGCTGTCGCTGGAGCTCAGCGGGAGCGACGGCGAGTCCCCCGGCAGCGCCCCGCCGCCGCCGCCCTCGGCCGGGGAGGCCTCGCCGCTGCCCGAGGAGCCCTCGGCCGCCTCCATGGCCAGCAGCCGGCTGCAGCTCAGCACCTCGCTCGCCTTCTCCGACCTCACCGAGGAGCTGCTGGACGCCGGCACCGACGGGCTGCTCCGCGAGCTGGAGGACCTGCGCTCCGAGAACGACTATCTCAAGGTGGGCACGGCGCCCCCGGGCCTGACGCGGGGTCCCTGGGCATCCCTGGGTGTCCCCGGGCATGGCACGGCGTCCCCGGGCTTCCTTGGGTATCCTTGGGTGTGCCTGGGCGTAACAGAGCATCCTTGGGCATGGCACAGCGTCCCAGGGCATCCCCAGGCATGGCAGTGTCGCCTGGCATCCCAGGGCATCCCTGGGCATGGCACAGCATCACTGGGCAACCCTGGGTATCCCTGAGCATGTCACAGCATCCCTGGGTATCCTTGTGCATGGCACAGCATCCCTGGGCATGTCACAGCATCCCTGGGCATCCTTGAGCATAACGGAGCATCCTCGGGCATGGCACCGGATCCCAGGACACCCCTGGTCGTGGCGCAGCATCGCTGGACATGGCATGCTTTGGCGTGACATGACATCCCTGGGCATGGCACAGCATCCTTGGGTGTAGTTCAGTTCAGCCTCTCTGGCCATCCTTGGGCAAGGCACGGCATCCATGGGCATGGCTCCCATCCCTATGCACAGCATGGGTCACGCCCCTGGGCATGGTGGGCATGGCACAGCTGGGCACAGCTCAGCTCAGCCCAGCGTGGCCTGGCCCAGCCTGGCATGGCATCGCAGAGCACGGCCTGGCAGGGCTCGCTTTGGTGTCATGCCCAGGGCAGGGCTTGGCTTGTCTGGGCCTGGCATGGCATCACCAGGCATGGCCTGGCTTGGCTCGGCTCAGCTCAGCAAGGAGAAACCCAAGCTCGGCACGGCCCAGCTTGTGGCATGGCTCAGCACAGCACAGGATGGGATGCTGCTGCTGTCCTCTCTGCCTGCTGACGCTGCCAGGCCCCGAGGGGGAGATTTTCCAGCTCATTTCCCTCCACCGGTCCCTGTGCTCGCTCTCCACAGGGCCCCCAGCTCCCTGGGGCCTTTTTCCAGCCTGGCTGGCTCGCGGGCACGTGGTGGAGCCAGGGCGGGCTTGGGGACGAGGGGTTGGGGACACAGGGAGGCACAAACAGTGGACGGGCTGCAGGCATTTTGTATCCTCTGCTCCTCTTCAGGGTGCAGCTCTGGGTGAGATGTTTGTGCCGTCACCCGGGCTACAGTAACACCTTGGGAGGGGGGTCAGGAGGCGATAGCAGGCTCGGTGGCTTCTCCTTCAATGTGGCAGGTTGGAAAATGGGCCAGATCCCAAGCACAGGTGCCAGAGTTTGCGAATGTCCTGGGATTAGTGCTGCGAGGTGAAGGCTGGGCGCTGGGTGCCGCGCCGGAGATGCTCAGCCAGGCCCTTTGTCCATTAGCAAAGCCCCAGCTCGCAGCTGGTGTCCAAACTCCTGCCAGAATTAGCAGCGAGAGCTTAAGGGCTTTGATTTACTGAGAGCTGGAAAAATACAGATGAGGCCCCTCCGGTTTCCAAGAATGCGTGTGAAAACGCTGCTGCTCCGGCCGAGCGCGCGCTTGCTTACTCCATCTTCACGTGATCTTCACGGCGAGCTGCGGGCCTGGAGGGCTCGGGGTATTTTGTGAGCCGTGAAGAGCAACGGCTTCAATTCCTGGCAGGCAGGGCACGGCACCCGGGACCATTGCAGGGACTTTGGTGTCCCCCCCTGCTGCGGTCAGGATGTCCGTGCAGGTCCCGCCAGCTGTCCCCCACGGTTCCCCGCTGTCCCACGGGGTGGGGAAGCAGCAGCTTCGGGGGTTTTGCTCCCCTCTCCCAACTCGAAGGCATGCCACGCCGGCTCCAGCTGGGCAGAAACCCCAGCCACGTGCACCCGTGGGGCTCCAAAAACCAAAGCAGAAGTCGCTGGGCAGTTTGTGCCCGGCTTCTCCGGCAAGGAGCAGAACATGGGGCTGGGCTGCAGCAGGGTACGGGGAGCTGCTGGCTTGGCTGTGAATCTGTGGATTTGGGGCTTTAGAGCAAAAAAAGCCAACCCCAAACCAAACGATAGTGGGACCTGTCCCTGTTGAGCAGCGAGCAGGGACCCTATAGAGGCAGCAGCTCCCCTCCCCTCGGATACCGATGAACCCAACTTGTCAGTGGTGGCACGTCCTGGGACTCATCAGAATAGCTGCAGGTGATGTTTTAATTTGTTGGAGCCAGGTGAAATTCGTGTTTAAAGAGGTGAGGGTTTGGGGCAGGAGGGCGTTCGGCCGCGCCCCGGTGTCCCTGGGGGCCGTGCGGGTGCCACCACGCCGCCGTGGTGCGCAGCGGGCTGCCAAGCCTCGGCAGGGCGAGGCGCCGGCTCGTGTCGCTTCCTTCCCCGGCCGTGATAATCAAATGTACATATTTAAGCACGCCTCACCCGCTTCCCCTTGCAGCCGTGATTTCACGAGGCTTGGATGAGGAAAAAAAAAAAAATGACAAAGGCTTTCAGAAAAACACCAGCAGTGCTGAAACGAGCCACAGGGCTGCCGCTGCCTGCCGCTGCCCTTGAGGCCCAAGCGTTGCTTTTCGGGTTGAGGATTTGGGTTGGGATTGTCCCAGCCGGCCTCCTGAGGCCCCGCGGTGGGCAGGGAGGCTCTGCTGTGCTGGGTGCTGTGGGGATGCAGCTCAAGGTGCTGATAAAGGGGGAGCCCCCCCAGCAGCCACCCTGCGAGGGGCTTGGCAGCATCCTGCCCGCCGGCTCTTGCCCAGTGAGCCCCCGGCTGTTTCCCTGATAATTTACTGGGGCAGGTGGAAAGCTGGGAATTGTATTTTTTTCCCTCGCTGCAGGGTGCAAGGCGAGGGCTGCTGCGCCGAGCCTGGCGCAGAGGGAAGGGAGGCTGATGTTTGCTCTCAGAGCTGCTGCTCTGCACCTAAAGGAACCCCCGGGGCTGTCCCGTGGGGCGTCCCTCACTGATCCCACACCTGGCTGGGGGCTGGGGGCGAGCGCTGTGCTGGGACCCCCTCGCTGGCAGGGCACCCTGGATAATTTCCCTTAGAAATCCAGTCTGATTTTATATTGATTTTTATTTTTTTTTCCCCCTAACAAGTTACAGCGTAATTCCCTCTTCTGTCTGGCGGGGGCTCGGAGTTAATTGGAAGCTGCTGCTCGTGCCCTGTAATCTTGGAGGGAGCGGTGCCTGTTGCTGCTGGGCGGTGACCCCGGCTCGGCACGGGGCACGGCAGGCGCCGGGCACAAAGGCCCCGATGCAAAACAAACCCACGGGTCGCATCCTTCCCCTCTCCTCCTCTGCATCCTGCACCGAGGTTTTTGGGTGCACGTGGTGCTTTTTGGGGTGCACGTGGCGCTGCTCCCTGGGTGCCGGCGGTTGCTGCTTGGCTGTGCCCCAAAGCTGGCGGTGCCGGCGGTGCCGCTGTTTGCGTGGCTCTGTTTTGCATCTCCCGCTGCTTTCTGCTTCTAAATAACGGGAGGGATCCTGCCGGGGAGCTGCGAGCTGCTCCGGCCTTGCCACCCTGCGGGGACGTCGCCCAAAGACCCGCTTGCTCTGAGGGTCGCGGGGGCTTTGGGTAAAAGTGGTGCCTCGTGTTACCGGGGGAATGGCCGAGCCTTGCAGCCCGGCGTGTCGGGAAGAAGTCACTCGTGTTGTCCCTCGTGTCCCCTTGTCCCCCGCAGCTGTGCCATCTCACTGTGTCTTCTGGAGATTTGTTCTCCCCCCTGCTTCTCCTTGCCCTCCTCGTCTCCATGGCTTTGTTCAGCATCGCTTTACGGTGCTCCACGCTTCCAATGCCAGCCCTGAATTCGGGCTGTTTCCGAAGGGTTTCTCCCAGCTGCTGGCTCTGTCCTTGCCTCCATCTGTTTTTTTTGGTTGGATTTTGCAAAGATGCCATTCCCGGGAGTTTTCTCCAGTGTGTCTGGTGGTGCCACGGGGCTGCTCTGCCTGCGAGGGCATCAGCTTGGTCATCCTAAGCTCTCTCCCAGCCTGGTGGCGTTTCTCTGCTCTCCCATCCTAATCCAGTTATCACGGCTCAGAGGCACAGCTGGCCTCGCGGGGCAAGACTCCCGTGCAGCGCCCCGGCTGCCCCAGCAGCCGTGTTCAGGTGTTCAAATGCCTTTGGTGGTGGAAGCTTTCCAGAGCCACCAGACCCCAGTCTGGTTTCATGCCCCCTTCTTTTCTCGCAGGCACTTCAGGGTGTTTGGTTTTAAAGTGCTCACGTTTTCCGTGCAGGATCTGCCCTCCAGCAGTCCCTGCTCACGGGCTGTTGTTTTCCCCTGCACTGTTGCAAGCTGCCTGCTCACCTGTGACGTATAACACGGTTTTTCTGTGAAAACTCCCAAGTTCTTCCCAACCCCACCCCAAAAGCTCCTCGGGCTGTCTGGGCTTTTGCTGGTCTCCCCAGGTCGGTGGTGGGTTTCCATCGGGGATGTCACCCCGGGGGGCACCACAGCCCTCGCAGCCCTGTCTCCTGACTCGTGCACATCCCGTGTCTCGTCCCCGTGGGGTTTTATGGCTGAGCCAGCCCGAGGGAAGTGCCCGCCACGTGCCTGCACTGATGCCCTTCGGTGGGGCCGTCCCGGCTCTTCCCAGAGCATCTCGCTCCCACCCTGCTCCCTCTCGGGGTCACCCCCGGTTCCTGCCCGCTCCGGAGCCCCAGCACAAAGCCACGCAGCTGGCATGGCGCTGGCCGGCTCGGGGATAATCGGGGATTGTCTCGGTGACGTCCCCGGTTTGTCATCTCGTGTTGAAATGGGGGCAGGGAAAAGGATGCTTGGGCCCTTTCAGGATCATACCGGGTCTTGCCGAGGCAGATAACACCCGCTGCCGTGGCTGGAGCATTTACGTGGAAGATTTGGGTTGAGATCGGGGTTTTTCACCAGGCTGAGAGGTCTGTCAGTGTGAGAGCTAATGAGGCCGGGCAGGAGGTGGAGGAGGACCTGGCTCGGCGATGGCTGCCCAGTGGCAAAACAAGGGGAAGCCGCAGGTCCCCGGCGCTGGCAGCCTCTCGCTCCTGTCCCCGCGTTGCCTCTCCTCTCCTCTCCATGCCTGCCGTCTCCTCCTTCCTTCTGACACATCTTTTCCAAGACGACCTACATTTTTCTCGCTGTGGCTGCTGCCTGGGCTGCTCCTGCAGTGAATCCTCTCCTCCCCCATCTTCCTCTTTATTTCAGTTTATTTAAGCAGGAGATGCCGGGAGCGGTGCACGTGCTCCTTGGCTTGCTGGGGCTTTCGCGGCATCACCGCAGCCCCCAAAGCCCTGCAAAATCCACCCCCCTTCCCTGGTGTGTGGCTCTGCAGGGCTGCGTGTTGTGTGGGGCTTGTATGGGATTTCACATCCACGTTGAGTGCTTCTGGTTGCTTCCCCGGTGCCATTACCCCGGTGCCACAGGTGGGCCGTGCATGGTGCCGGTGACTCCCCGGGCTGATGTGCATGGGCTGCAGGCGGTCCGGTGCCGTCCCCTGGCTCCGTGGGTGTCCCCACCGTGTGCAGAGCAGGGGGATGGTGTCCACGGGTCTTTCTGGTGGAGGAGGGAGCCAGCCGTAGGTCTGGGGTCTTTCCAAGCCTTGGTGTAAGCAGTCCTGCCCCGTTTGCAGGGACAGTGGGGGCTTGACCCAGGGGGTTGAACAGGAGGGATGGGGAGCACAGCGGGGAGGTGTCCTGGGGGAAAAGGAGGAGACCAAGGTGGTAGCCCCCATCTACAGGCTGAGCACTGGCACGTCCCATCCTGTCCCCACCAGTGCCATCCCAGGCAGCGAGAAACGGGCTGCGGGTCTGACGTGTGCCACGTGCATCTCCCCGCAGGATGAGATCGAGGAGCTGCGCGCCGAGATGCTGGAGATGAGGGACGTCTACATGGAGGAGGACGTCTACCAGCTGCAGGAGCTGCGGCAGCAGCTGGACCAGGCCAGCAAGACGTGCCGCATCCTGCAGTACCGGCTGCGCAAAGCCGAGCGGCGCAGCCTGCGCGTGGCGCAGACCGGCCAGGTGGACGGCGAGCTCATCCACAGCCTGGAGCAGGACGTCAAGGTGATGCTCGGGGGGCGGCGGTCCCCCCATGTCCCCAGCCCCAGGTGCTGGGGGATGCCCAGGAGAAGGGGTGGAGCAAGGGGGGATTGGTCTCAAAGTGGTTTGGGGTGAGATGTGCAAGGTCTTGGGGTGCAGCTCCCCCAAAAGCTGGGGTCCTGGGAGCTGCTTCTCCCTTTGGCCATCATGGAAACCTTGCAGAGCCCTGGGCTGGCATGGGGACAAGGTGACTGCTGTGGGGTGGCATTGCCTCGCCCTCCCCAGCCGCCAGCCCGGTGCCGGGGAGTGTTTGCTGAGCACTCCTTCCCACACAGCCGCTGCCGGAGGGGTGCCGTGGCAGCCGGGGACGTCCTGGCGCCGGGGGGTGGCTCGAGGAGCAGCTCGGTTTTTCGAGAGGTGACAGAGGAGCCCGAGACCAAGCACTGGGGGGGGGCTCAGGGGCCGTGCAGGGATGCTCATGCAGTGCTGACCCCCAGCAATGCCTCCCGCAGGGGCTGGAGCCAGGGCACGCTTGGCTCTGGGGGCTCTTGTGAGGTTTTTCCGTAACCCGATGCAGCAGCTCGCCTTTCCCTCTCTGCGGGGCTGCTCCGCTCGCCCCCCTCCCAGCCGTGCAGCTGCTGCGCCATGGCGAGCCCCCGGCTTTGGCGCTGCTTTTCCAGCATGGTGGCCTGGAAAAAAGCTCAAAAAGGCGACGAGCATCCCGCAGCACCGCGATACGATGGAGGAAAGCAGGGTTCGGCCAGTGGAAATAGGGGCAGGGGAATGGTGGTCACAGCGTGTGATGGAGGGGACACACGCGGTGTGCGTGGCCTGGGGACAGGGTGTCACCCAGCGCGGTGTCTGCTCCCAAGGGTCTCAGCAGCACCCTGGGGAGCTCCATGGGTGCTGTTTGGGGATGGGAGGTGCCCATGAGGTCCTGTCCACGTGTTGTGGCCGCAGTGTGCTGCTGTACCCGGCCCGATGACAGCCCCGTTGTGTCCCCAGGTGGCCAAGGACGTCTCCGTGCGGCTCCACAACGAGCTGGAGGTGGTGGAGAAGAAAAGGATCAGGCTGGAGGAGGAGAACGAGGACCTGCGCCAGCGGCTGATCGAGACGGAGCTGGCCAAGCAGGTGGTGCAGAACGAGATGGACAAGCTCCGAGAGGTGAGAGGGACACGGAGGGGGGACCAGCGGGCGGCCCCGGGGCTCAGCCCCTAGCAGGTGTCCTGGCCCTGTGCCACGGCAGCCCCTGGCCCTGCTCGCATCGCTGAAACCCAAACCGTGCTGCAGATGCTCGTGAAACTCGAGCAGCGCTGCCCTGCGCGAGGCGAGCGCCGTGATGTGCAGACAGCAGGGCTGTCCTGACCGCCCGCGGGAGGGATGTGGTCCTGCACCACAGCTTCGTGTGGCTTGGGCTCGTCCCCTTAGGGCACGACTGGGCTTGGCTGGTACACACGTGGTCCCCTGCGGGTGTCCTGCAAAGCCACGTGCGTGTCTGCACGAGACCAGGGTGCTCCGCACCGTCAGTCTGGGACAAGCTCCCAGCCTGGAGCGCTGCTGGTCCCCGTGCAGCAAGGGGACATCCCATCCACTCCATCCTCGGGGACAGGAAAGGCATCCCGGTGCCAGCACAGCCGTGCAATCAATCACGGCGCTTGTAACCCACTTCCCTACTGCCCCGAATGCCTCAGGTCCCTGGGGAGCCTGGGGAGGCGGCGCTGGCTGAGCGCAGGGCAGTGTGCTGGGGGGGGACGTGGTGGCATCGCCCAGCCCTGCTGCCTACTCGGGGCCACCAGGAGTGGGGACAGGGACAGAGGGCTGCACGCATGGGACAGGAGATTGCCCCTCTGCAGCCACGTGAGCCCGAAGGGGACGCTGCCGGCTTGCACGGGACCTTCTCTGGGGTGCTTGGGGCTGCTGGCAGGTCTGTGCTAGGACAATGCTGGGGACAATTCCAGCTGTCACTCCAGGCGAGCCCTGTGGGGACAAAGCCGGGCGTGCTGGGTGCTTCTGCAGCTCCTGCTGGGCTCTGCACTGAGCACAGGGGCTTGCTTCCACTCTTGGAAAGGGTGCGTCCCCAGGCGTTGGGGTTACTCACTTATTCCAGAGCGTTAATTAGGCAAAGGAGCGAGTTAACAGCCCTCAGCCGCCTCCTCCCTTCTGCCGGAGGGCGCAGGGCAGCACACAGCTTGTTAGCGGCAAGGCAAACAGGAGGAGGCTGGGCAGGGCTGGGCTTGCCCCTCGGGCTGGTTCTTTCTCGCTTCCACGAGGTTTTTCCGTGGTGGGACGTGCAGTGTGTCCCCCAAGGTGCCTTCGCCCCCCTGGGCTCGATCCCAGCCTCAGGGACCGCAGCACCTCCAGCGTGGGACACGGGGCAAGGGCACGCTCGTCCCCAGTGGGTCCGGGCCGAGGGATGCCGACGTGGCACAGGCAACCCCCGGGGGGGTGCAGCAGCTCCAGCGCTGGTCTTGGCCTTAATAGGAAAGCTGGAGCCCGGCACCTTGGCACAGGCAGCCGCTTACATTTCACAGCTGCTTTCTTTGGCTGCTGGGGCCTCAGCGCCAGCTTGGAAGCACGCCCGAGGCGGCCCCTGGCCCCTGTGCCTGAGGGGGCTTCGGCCCTGCTGCATCGCCCATACCGGCAGAGCGGGATGGGGTGCGTGGCTGGGGACAGGTTCACACTGATGTGGGTATTTTTAGACCCTTATGGCTCTGCCTGGGCTCCCCGTGTCCCAGCTGTCCTCGCTAGCCTGGGGGTCATCCCTTGTGCCCCCAGGGATGCTGGTGCTGACTGCTACTGGGTGCTTCTCGTGCCGGGGCAGTCCGAGGGACGGGAGGGTGATTTCTGGGGGATTTAGGGATGGGAATCCCGCTGTCACGCTCTCGCAGGCTGTCCCCAGCAGCGTGACAGCCAGTGGCTGATCCCAGGTCTCCGTTTGCAGCTGCAGCCAGTCAGGGAGAAAGGCACCAGGGACGTGTCCCCCCTGCTGCCTGCACGCAGGGAAGAGGTGGTGGGGAGCATCGGCTGCTGCTCCCAAGCTGGGATGCCCCAGAGCCATCTCGGCCTGGGATTCCCCGCTCCGTCCCGCCGTGACTCAGCCTCTCCACCACTCGCTTCCTGCTCCCTCCCTGCTCTCGTGCCCGCAAGGGTATTTCTGGCCAAGCCCCATGACACGACGCCTGGCAGGCTGGCTCCCCCGTGGTGAGGGGCTCATCCCATGGGGCCCTGGCATTTTTCTGGCTGTCACGAGCCGTGGAGCCGTCAGCGCTGCCCTGCCTGCGATGTCCCCAGCCCTGGGGGGTGGCCGGGTGGCTCTTTGTGTCCGCACTGGCGTGCCGTGCTGCATCCGTGGGTAACATCCCACTCTTCTCTCTGCAGAATTCCCTGAAGAAAAGGGGGTCTCGCTCCATCGGAAAGGCCGAGAAGAAGCCATCAGTGCAGGTACGGGCTGCGGTGCCCGCCCCAGGTAGCGGTGCCGGCCGGTGGCCGCTGAGCCTGGCACAGGGGGGAGTCCCGGGCAGGGCGGCGACATCCCCTCCTTGCAGGGCTTCTCTGCCTTCTGCACAAGGCAGGGATTGATGTGCTGGGCCATCCTCCTTGTCCTCAAGGATCCCTTGTCTCCTTTATCAATGGGGCCTCAGAGCAGGCAGTGGCTTGAACCTTTTCCTCGTGCTGGGGCTGCCTGTGCCAGCGGCTGGGCTGCAGGGTGGTCCCGGGGGGCCTGGGGTCCCTGTGGGGAGCAGCTGGAGGCCGCTGTCCCTGTCCCTGCCCCTGCCCCGTGACAGGCCGCTGGGCGAGCGCGGGGAGGGGGACGTGCCAGCAGCAGGAGGATTTCATCTGTCACTTGCTGTTGTGCTGAGCTGCTGTGAGTCCTAATGCTGTCAGCGGGGAGGGGCAGAGCTGCCTGCTGCCGGTAGGAGCGCGAGGGCTTTAACACCCCCTGAATCCCCTTCCGAAGGCAGACCCGTGTGATCTGTTCTGGGCAGCAGACCTGCTCCCCCAAAGCCTGGCGGGGAGCCCCGTGAAGTTGCTCCTGCTGAGAGGGTCTCATCACGGGGACCCCGGGGTTCCTGGCTGACCCCATGTCCCCATGTCCCTGCAAAGCGCAGCCGAGCACACACCCCGCTGCTCCCCTCGCTGTCGTCTTCATGGAGCTGAGAGCCCCGCTGCGGGGCCGTGGGGCTGGCCGTGGGCAGGGCAGGAGCGGGTGCAAAGCCAAAGCCATCCCCGGGTTCCCCGGGGTGCCGATGCCCTGGCAGCGGGTCCCCGTCCTCCCTCCCTCCCTCCCGCTCCAGTGCAGCCACCCGTGACTCAGCGGTGCCTTCCTGGGCCCCTTTCCTGCCCAGCCGTGCTGGGCTCTCACAGAACATGGAGCTGGGGCAGGGGCAGGCTCAAAACCAAGCTCCATCCCCTCTGTCCCCCACCCCAGGAGCTCTCGAGGTGCTCCCCGTGCTGCCTGGGGTGTGGGTGTCCCCCCGGCCATGCCAGGGGCAGGGGGAGGCGCCCGCTTGTGGCTTTTTTTTTTTTTTTTTCCTGGAAAAAACAGGAACTGAGGTCACGTCTGCCCAGCTGGGACTGCGGCCTTGTGGCGCTGGCCCCCCCCTCCACTGTCCCCGTGGCCATACTGGGGAATAAGGCAGCACCCCGAGCCCAGGGCAGCCCCTCTGGGCTGGAGGCACCACAGTGTTTGGTGGCTCCCAGAGCTGTGTGGGCACCGCTGCCCGTGCTGGAGGGGGACTGGGGTGCTGTGGACGGGGTGAGCTGGCGGTGGGTGCCACCAGCGGGTCCCCTCCTGGCGGTCAGTGGGCTGGAGTGACCCCGCGGCACAGGAAACCACGAGCTGGGCGTCAGGAAATCCTGGTCCTCTGTCCAAAAACTGCTCCGTAGCTGAGAAACGGTCTCTGAGGGCAAACAGCGGAGCTGGCTGTTGATAAATTTAAAAGCAGCCTGAGCAAAACCCCATGCACGGTTCCGGGAAGCAAAAGGGCTCAGGCAGGGCTGGGGGCTTGGCTGGGGCTGCCACCCCCGGGCGTGGTGGGGGCAGCAAGGACAGGGACAGGACAGGGACAGGGATGGGTGGCTGGGAGGAAAGGGGCTGGGTGAGGGGTGGGACCTGGGGAGGTTTCCAGCCCTCATGAAAAACAAAACCCGACCAGAAGAAGGCCTCGTTCCAGCCACTTCCGCAGGCACCCGGCAGCTTTCCCTCCCCGTCACACGTGGTGGCAGGGCTAGGCCAGGTCCCCACGTCCCACCTCGGTGTCGGTGGCTGATGTCCCTCAGGTCCACCAGGACCTTCCTAACGCCTGTCCCCGCTCGGTCCCCAGGAGGACAGCGCGGACCTGAAGTGCCAGCTGCATTTCGCCAAGGAGGAGTCGGCCCTGATGTGCAAGAAGCTGACCAAGCTGGCCAAGGAGAACGACGGCATGAAGGAGGAGCTGCTGAAGTACAGGTCCCTCTATGGGGACCTCGACAGCTCCCTGTCCGTGGAGGAGCTGGCCGACTCGCCCCACTCGCGCGAGGCCGAGCTCAAGGTCCACCTCAAGCTGGTGGAGGAGGAAGCCAACATCCTCAGCCGCAGGATAGTGGAGCTGGAGGTGGAGAACCGCGGCCTGCGGGCAGAGATGGACGACATGAAGGGCCAGGGGGACAGGGAGCTGCCGGGGCAGGACCTGCGGTTCCTGGCGTGCCCCTCGGGCTGTGGGGATGCGGGGGACACGGTGGTGGAGCTGCGCCGGCACCTGCAGTTCGTGGAGGAGGAGGCCGACCTGCTGCGACGCTCGCTGCTGGAGCTGGAGGACCAGAACAAGCTCCTGATGAACGAGCTCAACAAGTACAAGTCGGACCACGAGCTGGACGTGACGCTGTCAGAGGATAGTTGCTCGGTGGTCAGCGAGCCCTCGCAGGAGGAGCTGGCCACGGCCAAGGTGCAGATCAGCGAGCTGAGCGGCAAGGTGAAGAAGCTGCAGTACGAGAACCGCGTCCTCCTCTCCAACCTCCAGCGCTGCGACCTGGCCTCCTGCCAGACCACCCGGCCCATGCTGGAGACCGACGCCGAGGCTGGGGACTCAGCGCAGTGCATCCCCACCGCCGGCTGGAGGGACGGGCACGGCGGCGAGGCCGAGCAGCAGGACAGGGTGCCCGGCGGGGGGAAGGCGCTGGATGGCGGTCCCGCTGCCAAGCTCCTCAAGGTCAAGGACTTCGAGACCCTGCTGGGCATCCGGGACCAAGCGGCGCTCGTCAGCAAAGCCATCGACGTCTTGATCTCGGACGCCAATGGCTTCACCTCCAGCTTGAAGCTGTGCCTGGACAATGAGTGCGTGGGGGGGCTGCTGGCCGAGGCAGTGGATAACAGCAGCGAGGGCCCCAGCGACGCCAAGCTGATGAACGTGCTCCTCATGAGGCTGGGGGTGCTGCAGCAGGACCTGGGCTGCTTCATGAGGAAGGTGGACCACCTCGCCGGCGGCCTCAAGGAGCACACAGACTCCTTCCCCTTCTCCGGCAGCCACGAGGCCACCAAAGAGGGGCTGCAGAAGGAGAATGGCTCCGACTTCCAGGTACGGGGCTTCTTTCCACGGCCGCCCTGCAGCACTTGTTGGTTTATTTGCTGCTTCTTGCTCTGTTCTCCTGCTTTAACGGAACAAACCCTGACCCGTAATGTTCCCCTCCTCGTGGCTCCCCAGAGCAATCCCCCAACTAACGCTCCCCTCGCTGCATGCCGTGGCACCCGGGACAGGATAGGACTCTGCTCCAACAGAGTGTGCGCCGGGCGGGAGATGGGGCCGGGGGGCTCACAGCGATGTCCCACCCCGGTGGGGCGGCTTGGCTGCTCTCCTCCATCTGTGGCCAGGCTCCTCGCAGAGCCAAGCATCCCCACCTGTGATGCTCTTTGCTGATTGGGATGGGCCCCTGGTTTGAAAGACTGTCCAGTCGGCATCGTAAGAGCACCCCAAGTTCACAGAATCACAGAATCATTTAGGTTGGATCACCCAGTCCAACCTCTGACCTAACACTAACAAGTCCTCCACTAAACCATATCACTAAGCTCTACATCTAAACGTCTTTCAAAGACCTCCAGGGATGGTGACTCAACCACTTCCCTGGGCAGCCCATTCCAATGCCTAACAACCCTTTCAGTAAAGAAGTTCTTCCTAATACCCAACCTAAACCTCCCTTGCAACCTGGCTTGCAAGCACCCAACTTGGAAGGAACTTCATCCCCATTGGTGTGCACTGAGACGGTTCCCAGGCAGGGTAATTCGCAGAGCAAAAACCCCAAGGCAACTTTGTCTCCAGCGGGGAACCCTCCCATGGAGAGCAGCCCATGCCCTCCTGTCTGGGGAGGCCAGTTCATGCCAGGACAGCCAGGGATGGGGACCTGGCTGGGGACACAGGTCCCACCATGGACACAGGGCACCTTTCTGGAGCACACTCGCTTGTTCAGAGTCCTATTTTTCTGCATGCTGCTGGACCGCAGTCCCACCAGCCCCAGGTCCCGGTCTCCCCCAGTCACTGCATGGCACCGTAACTGGTGTTTGCACATTTTTTCCCTCTTTCTCTCTTTTTTCCCCTTCCCCAAACAATCCAGGCCACGTGTCTCGTCATCCTGTGTTTCCTTTTGGTTTCCACATTGTCTCCCACCATGGTGATGAAGTTCCTTCTCCTCACCATCCTTTTTGTTGTCTTGTAGTCCTTTACTGTTTCGGAGACCCATTGTTTTGTTTTCTGGCTTTCTTTTCTTCCCGCTCTTTTGGTTTGTTCTCATTAACTTGCCCACGCATGCAGCAGCCTGATTTTAGGGACGCCGACCCTTACCGCATCACCCACGCCAAGGACACGGACCCCGCGCATCCCCGGAGCTACAAAACCTGCCGGCCCGACGAGAACGACTCCTACGCCACCGAGGTACGGAGCCACCTGCCCAGCACGGACAGGGAGCCGCGCGTGTCCCGTCAGTGGGGCTGGCAGGGTCGGGGCTGCCCGGGGAGCAGCTCGGTGGGAGGGCTGCAGAGCTGGAGGAGGGGTGCTGAGCACGTCCCCCTGCCCGCTGGGCACCCACCATCCCTCTTGTGCCCTTGCAGATGAAGGAGCTGCAGCTGGTGCTGTCGGAGGCCAACGAGAGCCTACGGGGGCTGCAGGAGCAGCTCTCGCAGGAGAGGCAGCTGCGGAAGGACGAGGTGGACAACTTCTCGCAGAAGATCTGCCAGGTGAGCGGGCGGTGGTGGCCCCAGGAGGGAGGGTCCCCACGTGCACGGCCCCGGGCTGGTGACCCCCCTGGCGACACCCAGACCACACAACCTCCCATCCTCGAGGGACGCAGGGGCTGAGCGTGCCTCTCTGTGCACGTGGGCGTGCAGCCATGCAGGGCTCACACCTTTTGCCTTGATGGCCCCGCTGTCCCGGGGGATTGCAGCTACCTGTAGGCTGAGCTGGGGGCATTAAATTTGGGGTCCCATGCTGGGCTGGGGCTATGGGGAGGAGACACGACAGCCTGCACAGGTGCTGGTGGCTCAATGCATCCCTCCGCAGCTGAAGGAAGACCACCAGAAAGCCTTGCTGCGGCGTGAGTTCGAGCTGCAGAGCCTGAACCTGCAGAGGCGGCTGGAGCAGAAGTTCTGGAGCCAGGAGAAGAACCTGCTGGTACAGGAGTCACAGCAGTTCAGGCAGAGCTTCCTCCTGCTTTTCATGAAGCTCAAGTGGTTCCTCAAGCGCTGGCGCCAGGGCAAGATAGTGCACAGCGAGGGCGATGACTTTCTGGAGGTACCGTGGGCACGGGCGGTGGGACACTCGGATGTCCCCTGTCCCTGTCTGGGTGCTGTGGGATCCTCACGGGATCCATGGGACCCTCAGCAAGCTGCCTGTGCTGTCCCCTGCAGGTGAACAGCATGAAGGAGCTGTACCTGCTGCTGGAGGAGGAGGAGCTCGCCCCGCAGCAGCAGGCGGACAACAAGACCTGCGCTGGGGATGCCTGGACCCCCAACACGGTGAGTGGGGTGGGCAGGATCGGTCCCCACCGGGCATCACTGTTGGCCGGTGGGGTGATCCCAAACCCTGGTGGCACCCCATGTCCCTCCCCCCGGGGCTGGCAGCATGCAGGACCGGGGCGCAGAGGCGGCAGCCCCCGCTCACCCCCCGGTCCCCGGCAGCCCAACGAGTGCATCAAGACGCTGGCGGACATGAAGGTGACCCTGAAGGAGCTGTGCACCGAGCTGCGGGAGGAGCGGCGCGGCGCCGGCGAGCTGCAGCAGCAGTTCACCAAGGCCAAGGCCGCCTGGGAGATGGAGCGTGCCGAGCTCAAGTGCCACATCGCCCAGGTGGGAGACACGGGGGGGGACGTGGGGCTGGGGGGCTGCCCGCGCCAGGTGCCAAGCCGTGGCTGCTGGGGAGGGCTGGGAGGAAGGATGGCACGGCGGGAATCACAATGAGCAGCAGCTCCGGCAGGCGAGTTTCTATAGCAACGGGGCTGGCACGAAAATCCCGACTGCGGGAGCAGAGGATGCTCTTTATTCCTCTGCTGGGTTTGTCTGGGGTGGGTGGGATGGTGCCGGGGCTCACTGTGCTCTGGCCATGCACCACGCTCATCCCGTCCCCTGCTGGAGCAGCACCAGAGCCCTCTTCTCCTGTCCCCTCGGTCCCCTGGCCCGTTCTGCCCTGCTTTTGTGGTGGTGAGGGGTTTTGGCTCCCTGGTGCCATGCTGGCAGCAGCCGGTGGCTGTGCATCTGCTCACCAGAGCAGTGCCAGCGCTTCCCGGGCGGTGTTTCTCCATGGTGCCCATCCACGGTCCCCAATTCCCCTGTCTCCTCCCCAAAAGCAAGCAGAGCCACCGTGGGGGCGGCAGCCCTGTTCCAGATGCCTTCAGGGCCAGCAGCGGCAGCGTCCTCAGGGAGCGCTCTGCCAGCCCCGCAGGCAGTGCCACCCTCACGGGGCGGGGAGGAGTGCCGTGGGGACATCCAGCCCCCGTCCCGTTGGGTGACCGTCCGTCGGTCCGTCTGGCACGACGGGGCTGCCAACGCCATGTCCCCGCAGCTGGAGGCCAAGGCGGGCAAAGGCCTCACCGAGCGGGCGCTGCCGGACTGGAAGGTGGCCCTGAAGAGGGAGCGCGAGGAGCACCAGCACCTCCTGGCCGAGTCATACAGCGCCGTCATGGACCTGACCAAGCAGCTGCAGATCAGCGAGAAGAACTGGAACCAGGAGAAGGTGGAGCTGCTGGCCCGCTTCAAGGAGGAGCAGCAGCAGGCGGAGCAGCAAGCGAAGGACCTGCAGAACAAACTCAACCAGGTATGGTGTCCCCGACCGTGCACGTGTCCTCCAGCCTCCGCTGCTTGCTCGCTGTGCTTGAATGCTCCTGGGGCACACCTGGCGAGCGAGCAGCAGATGCTTTGCTTGCCCAGAGGGGCACATGCACACGTTGAGTGACCAGCGTGTTCTCCAGTTGCAGAAAGGAACCAACCCATGGGCTTTGAAGCACTCTGAAATGGAGAAGCACGGCGGCAACTGGAAAGAGGTGGGCAAGAGAGGGTGGCATGGTCTTTTGGCTTCCCATTGGGCTCAGGTCTGGGTTAAAAATTAGGGGGAGGTTGTGCGCACCCCAAAATAGCATCCCCTCAAGCAGCAGTCTCCCAGCAATGGTTGCAGGGAGGCCACCAGGGATTAGGGAGATGGAGACAGCAGAGAGCATGGCTCATCCTGCTGTGGCAAACCCTAGGGGCTTCAGACAGTTGATTTAGAATAGTTTTGGTCACAGCCAGCCCTGTGTAGCCTTGGGAGTGGGGTGCAGGACCTGGGGACGTTGGGGAGGTGCCTGAAAGGAGCAGGGTGCAGCCCCTGCTCCAGCACATCCGTGTGCTATGGGCCTGTGCCTTCTGCCACCAGAGCTTGCTTCTGTGTCCTCCTAGGCTCTCAATGAAAAAATCACAGACAAAGAGACAATCTCTGAAGAAGAAGCCAAGGGAACCAACTTAAAAAGGTGAGTGTGTCAGTGGTGTGATCCTCAGGGCGTGGAGGAGGTCAGCAGCCCTCAGAGCCAGGCCTGCCTCCAGCTCTGACTGGACACAGACGTGGCCCAGGATTGTCCCGGAGGCGAGAAGCAGGACTGGGTGCCCAGCAGGTCCCGTTGGGGTGGTGCCTTCAGCTGTCCCCACACCGTCACCCTGTCCTGCTGGCTGGGTGATCGGTGAGCCCTGTCCTCTCTTCTCCCGCAGGACCAAGTCCGTTTCCTCCATGTCAGAGTTCGAAAGCTTGCTCGACTGTTCTCCCTACCTCCCTGGAAAGACTGCGCCCGGGCTGGGCGACCATTCCCGAGGCAAAAAGGTGTCTGCAGCCGCCCAGCTGCTGCCCAACGGGATCCGGGACAGCACCGGCCTTCCTCCCCCGAACTGTACATATGTGAATATCGAGCAACCTGCCCCTGATGGCCTGGCCAAGGAGAAGCTGGGCGTCTCCTCCTGGGACTACTCGCGGGCCAGCAGCTTCTCGGGGCACGACCCGGCCCAGAAGCAGATGCAGAGGAGCTACACGGCGCCTGACAAGACGGGGATCCGCATCTACTACAGCCCGCCTGTGGCGCGGCGGCTGGAGGCACCTCTGGTGCACAACAAGGAGGGGAAGATCATGATCGAGCCCGGCTTCTTGTTCACCATGGCCAAGCCCAAGGAGCCAGAGGAGTCGGCCAGCGCGGAGAGCACGTACAGCCAGTGGCTGTGCAACTTCTCCAAGCAGCAGCGGGAGCTGCTGGATGGCGGCACGGTGGAGAGCGCGGTGCCGCCGGTGCCCCGCTTCCCGCCCTCGCTGCACGACCTGGAGATCTCTGGCAACATGAGTGACGACATGAAGGAGATCACCAACTGTGTGCGGCAGGCCATCCGCTCCAGCTCGCTGGAGAGGAAGGTGAAGAGCGCCTCGAGCCAGACGGTGGGGCTGGCCCACGTGGGGACGCAGACCATCCAGACGGTGAGCGTGGGCCTGCAGACGGACCTGCCGCGTGGCGGCGTGCACGGCAAGAGCTGGTCCCCGCGCAGCTCCTCCCTCGTCTCTGTGCGCAGCAAGCAGATCTCCTCCTCCCTGGACAAGGTCCACTCCAGGATCGAGCGGCCCTGCTGCTCCCCAAAATACGGCTCTCCGAAGCTGCAGAGGAGGTCTTCCTCCAAACTGGACGCCTCCAAGGACAGGAGCCTCTGGAACCTGCACCAGGGCAAGCAGAACGGCTCTGCCTGGGCCCGCTCCACCACCACCCGCGACAGCCCTGTGCTCAGCAACATCAACGACGGCTTGTCCAGCCTCTTCAGCGTGGTGGAGCACGCGGGCAGCACCGAGTCCATCTGGAAGCCGGGCTGCCCCGAGGGCAGCAGGGCCAAGCCCGAGGCCCCCAAGTACGGCCTGGTGCAGGAGTTCTTCAGGAACGTCTGCGGGCGGGCGCAGAGCCCCACAGGCCCCCCAGAGAAGAAGGATGCCGGCACTGGGGAGGAGGGTGCCAAGAAAACCGAGCACCCCGGCCCGGCTGCCTACCACCCGGCCGAAAGCGCCTCCCGCATCTTGAGTAAGAAAGTCCTCAAACAAAGCAGCTGCGAGGACCCGAAGCCGTCGTCCCCCGGCCAAGGGAGCAAGGAGGCGGCCCCCCCGGGACCCCGACCTCATCTCGGCTCTAGCCAGCGAGGTAACGAGGCGGGGTCCCCCCGTGCACCAGGGTGTCCCGCGGGGACGGCTCCGGCACCCTCTAACCGCCCCCCACTCTCTCTTTGCAGGACATGGCGTGCGACTGCAGCTCGCAGTCCCTCACCTCCTGCTTCGCCCGGCCGTCCCGCTCCGCCGCCCGCCACTCGCCCTCCAAGTGCAGGCTGCACCCCGCGGACCCCCCCAGGGTGGAGGAGAAGCCGGGGCCCCTGAGTGAGTGAGGACGGCGGGACGGGGCGCGCAGCCTTGCCTGCTTCCCACTCTCCTGCCCCGAGAGCGCCCGCGGGGCCCCTCTCGGGGACGCATCTGTCTCCTAACCGTCCCCTCACCCTTGGGGACGCTTAAGAAGCAGATGGCGAAGGGCGCCGGGCGGCGGAGGCTGCCGGCAGCAGCGGGGCGTCCCGCCGGGGTGGCCGTGTCACCGGCACGGGGGGGAGCGGCGGGGTCCCCACGGTGGCCTCGGGAAGGGGACGGCCGCCGTGCGAGGTGGCGGTGCTGCTCACCCAGGGGTGAAGCGCAGCGGGGTTGGAGTCGAGGGATGGAGTCAGCGTGGCTCCGTGGGCTGGATCCGGCCCCATGACCAGCGCCGCCTGCCCGGCATGTCCCTGAGGGCCCCGGTTGCGGGGCGGTTGCATCAGCCGCATCCATCGGCTGCATCCTGGAGGCTGGGGGGAGGCGGGGAGGGTCCCTGGGCTGGGCGGCACGTGGAGGCTGTCCCCATCTGTCCCCATCGCCGTCCCGCTGCAGGGAGGCTGCCAGGCTCCTCCGCTGGTGGGAAGGGTCTGGGCAGCCCCCGGCGTGGTGGGGAAGCTGGGTGTATGCGTGGCGTGTCCTCGTCTCCTCTCCTACCCTAATCCCAAGGGGCCTTGGCTGGGAGCAACGCGGTGGGACCCCCCCCAGCAGCCTCCACCCTGCAGAGCGCCCACCTCCCTGCCCGGGGCCACGTGTAGTTATTTGCTCCTCCAAGTGCTGAGTTTAAATATTCCTCCTTCCCTTCCCCCCCCCCCTTTTTTTTTTCCCCTTCTTCCTCCTCTTTTGGCTCTGCCCAACTCCGGACAGCCTGCAATGTAAACCAAGTGCATTTTTTGAAAACAAAACATACCGAAATGAGCTAAATTGGAGATGCACCGATTGGATTAAGAGATTGTGGGCTGGGCGGCTGCAGCACGGCTCCCAGCCTCCGCCGCACAGCGGTCAGAAAAGCCTCTTCTGGGGAGGGAGGAGGGCAGCATCCCAGCAGCGCTGGTGCCCCTGTGCGCAGCCCAGGGCGAGAAGGGTGATTTTGGAGATGGCTGCTTGACCTATTTTCAAGCTGCGTGCCAGGGGCTGGGCAGGATTTGCACAGATGGAGCTGCCTGCAGGTGCCTGTGCCTGCTGGGGCTCTGGGCGTTGCTCAGGGGGGGCTCTGGGCATTGCTCCAGAGCCTCTGGGCATTGTTCTGAGGCTGTGTACGCTGCTCCAGGGGCTCTGTGCATGGCCCCAGGGACTCTCAGCATTATTCTAAGGCTGCGGACATCACTCCTGGGGCTCTGTGCATTACCCAAGGGTGCTGGACAGTGCCCTGGGGGCTCTATACACAGCTCCAAAGGTTCCTGCATTGCTCAGGGGCTGTGTGTAGTGCTCTGGGGGCTCTGTGCAAGCCCCCAGGGGCTTTGTACACTACCCTGGGGGCTCTGCGCGCTGCTCCAGAGCCTGTGCGCATTGTTCTGAGGCTGTGTACATCGCTCCAGGGGCTCTGTGCACTGCTGTCATCTTGCAGCCATGCTTAAAAAATGCTCCTGCTGCCGCAGCTGCTGCCCCCTCCCGTCCAGCCGCACGCTGCCCGCAGCAGGACGGCTGCATCACTGCCACGTCGCAGCCTCCGTCAGCATCTCCGCGACAGCCGCTCACTGCCTGTGTCTCCGGACACACCAGCATCAGCCAGGGCCAGCCGGCCCAGCACCGATGGCCTTTCGCTCTGGGGGCAGCCGGCCGGCCCCCCGGGGCCCTCGTCCCCCGGGCGTGGGGTAGGCGCTGCCCTCCGTCACCAGCAGCCAGGTCCAGGCAGCGTCCCCGCCTGCCACCCCCACGTCCCTGGCGGGCGCAGCGCTGCCGCCAGCACTCTCCTGCTGTACATAGATCCTTTCGGGGTGGTTTTTAGCATTTTCATCGAAGACTAGGTTTTGTTTTCGTTTTGTTTTAAAAGACTCTCTACTTTTGGAATGTGGTTTCTCATTTTTACAACTGCCTTTTAATTATTTGTAATATCAGTCAGTTCTGTCTTAATCTGTAAATAGCGGTGCCGGGTGTTTCCCACGGGGATGGGGATGGGGACAGGGGGCGGCAGGGGCTTTGCAAAGGCAGCATTGCAGAGAGGCAGGAGCTGCTTTAGCCGAGCCCGGGGTGATGGGAACAAATCATTAGCTGGGGAGGCGGCAGGTTTGGCCTCAGCCCCTGCAGCCTCTGCCCTCGTCCTCACCACGGTCCCTGTGCCCACCCCAAGGTCGCATGAAGGGCAGGATCTGCCCCGATGACGGCGCCCACCCGCACCCTGTGCTGTGCCTGCTTGTCGTGTGATGAATAAAGGCCCTGCAGACCTTCACCTGCGCCCTCGGTGCCGCTTTCGCGGGCTGCGGAGGGGAGCGAGGGGTGGCCCGTGGCCGGGGGTGCCCCCAGGCCCCATCCCCGCCAGCTGCCCGCACACGGTGTCCCATCCTCTCCCCATCCCTGTGTCCTGATCCTGCTCTGCCACGTCGCCGTGGCTTCCCTGCCATCGCCCTTGGGTCCTCCATGGCCTCTCACCCCATGTGGGCTCCTCTCGGCTCCATGGTGGTCTTGTGACGCTGGTGCTCCCCACACCTCCCCTGTCCCAGCCTGCTCAGCCGTGTCCTCATCACTGCCCTGGCTTCCTACCCTCATGCCCCTCATCACCCAGAGGTCCCAGCCTCCTCCAGGCTCGCTACATTCAGCTGTCCCTCCCTGAGCTCCTCCATCACCTCCCGTGTCACACCCCTCCTTTTGCTCCTCCATCATCCTTTGTGTACCATCCCTTCTGTCCCTGCTCCTCAGTCCCCCAGCGTGTCCCATCCTTCCTTCTTCTTCTCCTCCATCTTCAGCTGCATCTCTTTCCTCCTGTGTGCTCTTCCATTGCCCACCATGTCCTGCCCCTCATTATTCTGCTTCTGCGTCAGCCACCCAGCTCATTCCTGCTTCCCATGTCCCACCCCTTCCACATTCCTTCCCTCTTCCTGTGCACTTCCATCTTCTGCCATGTCCCATCCCTCCTTCCCCTGCTTCTCCATCACCCACCCATCCCATTCCTCCTTCCCGTGCTCCTGTCACCCAGTGTCCCATCCCTCCCTGCCACATTCCTGTTAGCTGTGTCGTCCCACGTGTCCTTCCATCCCTGCCACATCCTCTTCGTCCTTAGCTCCGGAGTCCTCCCTCACATCCTATCCTTCCTTGTCCTCTGCCGTCACCCACCGCCTCCATCCCTCCTTCCTGTGCTCCTGTCACCCCTGCACCCCATCCCTCCCTGCCATGTTCCTCCATCACCCACCATGTCCCATCCCTCGTTACTGTGCTTCTCCATCGCCCATCGCCTCCCATTCATCCTTCTAACGCCCCTCCATCACCCCATGGTGCATCCTTCCCTGCCATGCTTCACTATCATCCGCCACATCCCATCCCTTGTTATCCTCATCCACCTCCCACCATCTCCTAATCTCGTCTTCCTCCGCTTCCACCCTGTCCTATCTGTCCTCACCTGCTTCACCTCCAGTCTTTTCCTCTCATATTACTCCTTTTGTCAACATCTCACCATCCCTTCTCATCATCCGTGAACTCCCACCATCACTGCAACCTGCTTTAACATCTTCCACTTCTCATCTTCTCCCCATCTTTCTTCATACTCTACTGCCTCTTATCTCCTCATCTTCCTCCACTTCCCCATCCAATCCATCCTCACCTCCCACTATTACCCTGTCCCTCCAGTTGTCAACATCTCCCAGTCCTCCTCTTAATTCACACCCACACATTTCCAATCCCCCTCCATTTCCTACCATCTGTCTGTCCTCCTCCATCTCTCGCCAGTTTGTCTTCCCCTACCCCTTAACCATGTCTCCATCTCTCCTTGTAATCCTCCTCTATCTCCCACCGTCTCCTCATACCTCCTCTTCTTCCATCTCTCCTTCCCTCGTCCTCCACCACCTACCATCTCTTCATCTCCTCTCATCTCTCCCCTCCTCTTCCTCTACTGTCCATCATTTTGTCAAACTCCATCCTTCTCCACCTCCTGCTGTCCCCAGTTCCATTCCCCAACATCTCCCACCGTTTGCCTGTTCTTCCTCATCTTCCAGTTCCCACCTGCCTGGTTCTCCTCATCCTCCTCCAACCTCCTGTTTTCTCTTTTCATCATCCTTCACTTTTCATATCCCGTATCTCATTGTCCTCCGCTGCTTTCCCCTATCTCCTATACCTTCTTCATCCTCCATCTCCCACCTCTGCTTCCTCCACCTCAGCCTCCCCGTCCATCCTGCCAACCTCCCCCTTCCATCATTCCCCATCCCTTTTCATGCACTTTCAGCTCTTGCCGTTGCCTGTCTCCTCACACCTGACCTCCAGCCATCTCACCATCCTTGGTTATCATTCACCTCCCGGTTTCACTGTTTCTTCTCACATTACAGAATCACGGAACTGTAGGGGTTGGAAGGGACCTCTGAGATCACCGGGTCCAACCCTGCTGCCAAAGCAGGTTCCCTAGAGCAGGTTGCCCAGGTAGGCGTCCAGACAGGCCTTGAATATCTCCAGAGAAGGAGACCCCACAACCTCCCTGGGCAGCCTGTCCCAGTGCTCTGTCACCCTCACCGTGAAGAAGTTCTTTCGCGTGTTGGTGCGGAACTTCCTGTGCTCCATTTTGTGGCCATTGCCCCTTGTCCTGTCCCCACAGACCACTGAAAAGAGGTTGGCCATGTCCCTCTGTCTCCCACACTTCAGGTATTTGTAAACATTGGTAAGATCCCTCCTCAGTCTTCTCTTCTCAAGGCTGAACAGCCCCAGGTCTCTCAGCCTCTCCTCACAGAGGAGATGCTCCAGGCCCTGTATCATCTTTGTGGCCCTCCGCTGGACTCTTTCCAGGAGATCCCTGTCTTTTTTGTATGTTCTTCCACCTCTCCCCATCTCCCCATCCCTCCTCATTGTCCACGTGTCCCACCTACCACACGGGTTCCCCTCCACCTCTTCCTGACCTCCAGCCATCCTCGTTTACCTCACCCTTCCCTTCCTTTCCACATCTCCATCACCTCCCAACTCCATCCAGACCTCCCCTCTACTCCCAGCCTGACCTCTTGCCATTCTTCCACTCCTCTGTTCTTCCTGCACTCTGTTATTCCCAGCCCATCTGGCCCCTGCTGTTACTACCTATTTCTCTTCCTCCTTCCCGTGCCTTGTATCCCATCCCTTACCAGCCCAGGAAAGCCACCCCCAGCACTGCCATCCCTGCTGCAAGCAGGAAGGGCCCTTACCACTGGGGATGGGATGTGGGGCTAGGACGGATGGAGAACCAGCCTCCCGCCCCATCCCCGCTGCTCAAGGCATTTTCATAGCAGAGGTAAGGGCCACAGCCTGCAGGGTGGGCGATTCCTGCTGGACGTCAGGGAACACTTCTCCCTGGGGCTGGTGCAGCTGGAACTGGTCACTGGGGAAGCGGGAGGATCTCTGCCCTTGGAAGGTTTCAACACTCAGCTAGATAAAGCCACCGGTGTCCTGATTCAGCATCAGCAATAACCCTTTGGAACCAGGGAGCTCAGTCTCCTGGGATCTCTTGAAGCACACCCATCTGTAGGAGACTTCTCCAAGCAGTGGGGGGTTGCCCAAGAGGGGCAAGACATGGCTTTGAGTGCCGTGCCTGGGATGCTGCAGGACATGAGGAAGCATCCTGGCCACTTGCACCTGCTCCATGGTGCTCATGCAGGACCACTCCATACTGCTCGAGCGGGAGCACCCCACACTGCTCAAGCAGGACCACCCCATGCTGCTCCCACAGGACCTTCCTGTGTTGCTTAGGCAGAACCATTCCAGGCTGCTTGAGCAGCACCACTCCGTGCTTCTCAAGCAGGACCACCCCATACTGCTCCAGCATGCTGCTCAAACACAGCCACCCCAGGCTGCTTGAGCAGGACCCCTCCATGCTCTTCATGCAGTACCATGCTTGAGCAGGATGACACCACACTGCTTGAGCAGGACCATGCCAGGCTGCTTAAGCAGAATCATCCCATGTAGCTCAAGCATGACATTCCCATGTTGCTCAAGCAAGTCCACCCCATGTAGCTTGAGCCGGACCACTCCGGGCTACTCAAGCAGGACCATCCCATGTTGCTTGAGTACCATGAGCCAAGCCAAAGTGGCTTCCTGAAAGACTGCCAGATCCCAGGCCAGTGAGATCCTCCTGAGATGACCCCTCAGACCCCAGAGCCAGGAACCCTTGCATCTCCTTGTTTTCCTTCCCTCGGACCGGGCCGTGCAGGGACAAGGCCTTTCCCTTCCAGCCACCTTACGGCTGCACCAGGGCACGGGGCTGCTGGCGCTGCTGCCAAGGGGAGGACAGGCCTCTTCTCCATCCCGTGGGAGCCCCAGACCCTGAGGGACCTTCGTGGAGGGTCTGCTCAGAGCATCCTACACCACTCACGCACAAGGGCCAGCCGGCCTCGCTTGACTGCAGACTTTGCCTTGCAACGTTGGAGGCTCCCAGCCATCCCACAGGGGACCTGCCACATCCCACATGCTGTGTCCTACTGTGGCACGGGCAGGGACAGGGCAGCCAGTGTCTTGGTGGGGCGGGGGTGACATCTGTAGAGCGTTCCCATGCAAATGCCTTCCTGGCTGGTGAATTTGGGGGAGGGTGGAGGGAGTTTGCTACCTGTGTTAGAAACTAGCTGAACTTACGTGTCTCCCCAAGCTGGATTTCTTATTCCAAACGTTCAAACTGTTGTATATTGTACTGGGATTTTTACATTGAATTATTGTAGAAAACAAAAATCTAAACCAAGTCTGTTAAAAAATAAACATTAAAAAATCTCTATGAAAAAAAAAAAAAAAGAAAGAAAAGCTGACTCCAAGTCATCTTCTCGTCGGTGTGTCAAGCAGTGGTGTACCTCCAGTGCTGCCTCTCCTGTTCCCTCTGCTGCTTGGCCCCTGCCTGCCACAGCCCCGGGGGACACTGACCACGGTGCAGACACAGCTCCTGTGGTTTTGTAACGTCCTGGGTGATGAAGGGCACAGTCCCCATCTCACAGTATTGGCCTGGCCCTGCGGAGGCCCTGAACCCCAGGTGCCTGGTGGCATGGGGGGGTTCACCCGTGCCTGCACCCAGGCAGGGCACAGCTGAAGCTGTGGTGAGCAATGCCTGGAGCCTGCTTTAGGGGTCCAGAGGACATCGCTGCTGCCTGTCCCCAATCTCCCATGGGTGCAGGGAGGCTGCAGTGCCACGGGGAAGGGCTGTGGAGGATGTCGTGCAACAGAGGTCCCTGCTGCTGCTTCAGGGACCACAGCATCCCCACCCAGGTGCCCCAGGGTGCACAGAGCCCAGCTGTGCTCCCTGCCTTCGTCTGCACCCATCGCTGTGGGGGTGCAGACCCTGTTTGCAGGGAGATATCTTGATTTCAGAGTGATGGAAGCAAATGTGGGACCTGGCCAGGCTGGTAGGATAGGACCATAATCAGACAGGGTGGCCCAGCCATGACTAAGGGCTTCACAGCAGCTGTGTCCCCAGTGTCCCCAGCCCTCGTGGTCCGAGCACTGGTGCAGTCCTGCCACCCCCCAGCTCCCCAAGTGTGGGACGGGCTCCTGTACACCCATACACAAGCCCTCACCCTTGCCCATGCTTCATGCTCAAGCGAGGTAGTGGGGTGGGGGGCTGGGCAGCAGCTCGGGGTCACCCCTGTGCAGGCAGCCAGCGGCCTTCCTAACGCGGGGAGCTGGAGAAGCACCCCTGTGCAGCTCAGCTCCTGGCTGCTCCGGGCTCAGGGCAGAAGCAAATGGTGCCGGGGGACAGCGCAGGGAGATGTGTGCCCAGATGCTGTGCCCAGGGTGTGCCCCACATGGTTGTCATGAGTTCATGCCTGGAGGCTGCATCTCTGGCCCCTTGGAGCCCACGCTGCTGGCACCGTGGGCCACGCGTTGCCAGCGTGGCAGAGCCCACTTCACTGCCACTGCAGACCCTGCACTGCTGGCACCCAGGGCCCTGTGTCCGTGCCACCACGGCCCCTGCAGGGCTGGCAGCTCAGCAGCAGAGGGCACGCAGCTGCCGCCTGCCTGCGCTGCCTGGGCTCCTGCTGCCCGAAGCCAGGCAGGAGCTCGCAGAGATCGCTCACGCCCAAGCTCAGCTGTCCCTGCAGCCCAATGCACAGGGAAATAAAGAAGGTGGCTGCGTTTATGACTGGGCAAGGACACTCTCTGGAGTTCTGGGTCACCAATTCTGGGACATCTGTCCTTATGGGGAAAGCAGCTATTAAACCCCAGCCTCTCTAATGTGTTGCTGATCGAGGCACTGTCTCTCCTGAGCCTGGTTTCCTTTTCGCTTTATCCCTGGCCTTCACTGAATCCCTCACCGACGCTCTCCCATCTTCCAGATGGAAAATAGCAGCAAGCAGCAGCACCCAAGTAAACAAACAAGCTGCTGTGAGAGGGGAGAGCATCTTTATAAGGTTAATTGGCCCCATCTAGGAGACAGACAGACATTTTCCTTTGGCTCGCTCACTCATAAAGCTCAGGCGAACAGCAGTAATGCATCTCCTGGGTTTGATTTATAACCATGATTGTGTTATTAGCTCATCTACATGCAAAATGATTATGAATATATTGTGTGTGCTCTGCAGAGGCTAAATTACCAGGTTCTGATATTCATCAGCTTCCCTTTGAAGCTTGCAACAGACTGAAATTCAGCAGTCTGTCTCCCTGTGACAGCAGAGGCAGGGATGGGATGGCTTGGGCCTGATTCAGCCCAACTGGACCCATTTTTGCTCCCCAGGCCAGTAGCAGGAGGGGGCTGCTAAGCTCAAGGGCTGCAGCCATGCCCAGAGCCGCAGCAGTATCAAGCAACTCCATTTACAAACAAAGGCACTGATAACTCCCAGCAGGACCGAAAGGCTGTTATCACGGTGCCGATTAAAATTTCCTCTTGCAGCCAATGCAGAGGAGTTAGATCTGTGGCAAAATGTGCACGCTCCAGCGCTTAACCCCACTGCAGCAATGTGCTGAGTCCTTCAGCACGCTCTGGGAGCTCTGGGACAAGTGGACAGCCAGCAGGAGAGAAGGTTGGTGACCTTGGTGCTGCTCAGACACCTCAGTGCCTCCCTGGGTTGCTTCCTCCACGGCTGAGAGCTGCTCCCTTTCTGCTGTGCTGCATCCTGCACACCCACATTTTAGCAAAGAAGACAAGACATCCAGCTGCAGAAGAGACCCTGTCATGGCTTTTGCTCAGAGCTGGTCCCAAAAGCAGCTGACCCCCAGAACACCCCAGAGCTGACCCGAACCATGCCCTGTACAGATCTCACACTCAGCAGAGCCTCGCCCCGAGCACAGCGCACCCTGTCCCCATGCACAGCCCAGTGACCCAGTCGTGCACTCCTGCGGGAGGACCACAACGCAGCCCTCCTGTGATGTGCCTCATCAGGGTCCTCATGGTGGCAGAGGGGGTGAGGAACACGGGGAGCCCCTTTAGGTGTACCAGCAGCGGGCACTCAACAGATTACGGGGTTTTAACTGCTGCTAGCTGACATGCATTTATCAGCAAGCAGATTTTAGAGTGACAGGGAGCTTGGATGAAGCAAGGAGGATGATGGGTGGAGGGCGGAGAATGCTGCTTGTTTCAAGCTACCACATATCTGATATGCTCGGTTGTTTGCAAGAATGAGGATGTGTCTCCCACCCATTTCTGGGTAATTAGACCAGCAAGAAGGACAACCCCACAATCCTGGCTGGAGCCACCCGGGTGAGGTAGTCAGCTGTTCTACTGAAGCACTGCTTTGTCCCAGTTAACACAAGTTCCCCATGCAAAGATGCTTCCCATGCACTGCTTCATACAGGAGGCCTGATTTTCTGTTATTCCAGTTTCTCTTTTCCCCCTCCAGGATCTCTAGGACTGAGGTTCTGCATGTCAGGAACCGTGGAGTGAAGTGTCCCACAGCCACCACTGAGCTGCGGTGGGAGCTGCACACAAAGGCTGCTGGCAGAGCACCCCTGCAGACAGGGCGAGCAAGGCACCACGTAACCTGCCCAGCATTGGTTTCTTTTTCCCTGAGTTTCTGCAAGCAACCTTAATGTGCATTAATGTATCTTATTTACGTGCTTTTTTTTTCCCTTTACAGGAAGAGGAAGCAAAGGGCCTGAAGCGAAGCTGATTTCCTGGGGTTTCCTGGTGAGTCAGGAGCAGAGCTGGGAGCTGAGCTCCGAGCACGCCCTGCAGCACGCAGCCCCACCAAGCTCCAGGGCAGGAGCCCAGCTGGATGCAAGCTGCGCTGGGGCAGAGGGAGCTGGAGCAGCAAAGTATGGTCACGCAGCAAGAAATCATTGCAGGGAGGCCAGGACATGTCCGTATTTTGGCTGTGGACCATTGAAATGAAAGTTTGGGAAGGGTCATGTCTATGCCATGGTGCTGTCTAAACAACAGTGTGGTTCCCAGCCTTGTGCACAGGCATTTGGAGGATTACCGGGCTCCTGTGAGACAGCATGGGAAAATGTGCCCAGGAGGCTATTCTCAGTTTTCCTCCTTGCAGGTGGTTTGCGAGAGGTGCAGTGATTGCTCCCCATCAGGCAGCTTCTTGGCCACAGCTGGGGATGGCTGCAGCACAACAACAACTCCTCCAGCCGTGGCAGCCCAGGCTGGGCAATGCTGGATGGAGGACAGCTGGGGCACGGTGCTGTCCGGGCCTCGGGGCTCTGTATGTCCTGCCCACAGCAGGCAACAGTTGCTTGTGAGAAATCATGCTGTCACTGAGCCTGGTGGAGAATTTCAGCTGGGCAAATCACTGGAAGCAAAAGCAGAAAGGAAGGAAGGAAACCAGAGGGTGCCTCCCAAACATGCAAAGCAGTGTCAGGGCACCTGTCCCAGGGCAGAAGAGCAAAAAGCCCATTCCCAGCAGTGGGGTGAACTGGGAGGGGCCTGCTTGGCACGTGGGGAGCCAGGAGGTTTGTTAGGGAACCACCAAGCCCTGCTTGTAAATGCAAAATCCTCCAGACTGAGGCTGCTAATACTGAGGGCTGGCAGTTCATAATGGAAAATGTTCAGTGTGAGGTGGCTTCTGAAGGACTTTAGAAGTGTCGGGCTAAGTGTAAGTGGGGTACACTGGCCCTCTTTGCAGGACAGGACCAGTCCACTTTCCAGCTGGAGCAGTTGAACAATGTGCAACGTGTACCCCAAAGCTCTTGGGGCTGTGCCTGGCCCACAACTCCATGGGGTGTCATAACCCCCATAGCTCCTAAAACATCCATGCCAGGGTGCCCAGGTTGCGGGGATGAATTCAATTTTTCTTCAGAAACATCTTTTTGTAATAGGGAACTCGGAGGAAACAATAGTGCTGGCTGGTGGTGGGAGATACCTTGCAGAGTTTCGCTGTATCTGTATCACATCTGCCTGTGGAGAGAGCCTGGGCTGGGAAACTGTGGGTTTGTGTTCCTGTAGTGTACAGCAACACGATGCTCCCAGGGAGTGCATTAAACATGGAAAATAGCAAGGATCCCAGAATAGGCTGGACCTAATCACTGACAGGAATACGTGCCAAGTTCAAGATTCTGGATTTTTATCTTCTGAGTGCTCCTGGCCCCCAGCCCAAACCACCACAGAAATTGCCTATGTCCCCAGAGTGAGCAGTTCCCCAGACACAGTCCCCACAGCATGGGCTGCTCAGGGGCTTTGTCCTTTGAGTGCTTTTGAGATAGCTGGAGGAGGATTTTTGTTGGGTGAAGAAGGATTTGGGGTGGGTGAAGGAGGTTCTCAGCCACAGCACCCTGTGCTGTTCCCCTGTGCCTGGCAAGGGGAGACCTGGCCCTGAGGGGACACGGCTCATGGGGACACTGCTGATGGCAGAGATGTCACTGATGTGGCAGCACTGTTAACGGGGGGGACACTGATGGCATGGTGGGACATCACTGGTGGGGGGACACCAGTGACAGGGGGACATGGCTGACTGGGTGGACTCCACTGACGGGGAGACATGGCTGACAGGGGGACGTAGCTGACAGGGGGGGCAGGGCTGACAGGGGGACATACTGGCTGACAGGGACATAGCTGCTGACAGGACGACACGGCTGACAGGAGACACCACTAACGGGGGGACACGGCTGGCAGGGGCCGCACCGCTGACAGGAGCACAGGGCTGACGAGGGGCACACGGCTGACAGGGACTCTCGACCGACAGCGGGGACGCGGCCGACGGGAGGCCACCACCGGCGGGCACACAGGCGGGGACGCGCCGCCGCGGGCCACTCGGCCATCCGTCCCCCCGGCCGCAGCCGGGTGCGGGCGGCGGTGCCGCGGCTGCGGGCGGGCGGTGAGGGGCGGTCCCCGCCGTCCCCGTCCCCGTCGCGATCCCCGCCCCCGGCTCCGCGCCGCTTTGAAGCGGGCTCGGCGGCGCCCTCCCGCTCAGAGCCGCCGGCGCCCGCCATGGTGCAGCCCGAGGAGCAGGCCCGGCTCTACCCGCCGCGGCCCGAGCTGCTGCCGGCGGCGCACGTCCCCTCGCTGCCCCACTACGAGCGCCTCTACCAGCGCTCCGTGGAGGAGCCGCAGGGTGAGGGGCCGGGGCCGCGGGGGGCGGTCGCGGGACGGCGCCGCCGGAGCCGCCCGGGGGCTGCGGCCTCGGTGAGGGGAGCGGGAGGGGGCGGCCGCGCTGCCCGTTAGTTCTCGGAGGCGTTCGCGGGGAGGCGAAGCGTTCTTGTTCTTTTTCCCCTCATCCGCTTGGGTTCCTGGGTGATATGCTCCGGCCGTTGCTTTTGCAGAGTTCTGGGGTGACATTGCCAAAGAGTTCTACTGGAAGCGCCAGCACTCGGGGCCGTTTCTGAAGTACAACTTCGATGTGACGAAGGGGAAGATCTTCATTGAGTGGATGAAAGGGGCGACGACCAACATCTGCTACAACCTCCTGGATAGGAATGTCGGCGAGAAGAAGCTTGGGGACAAAGTTGCTTTTTACTGGTAAATTCCCGTTTTTACTATGATGTGGGAAGTGTGTGAACATAATGTTGAAGTGTACAAATGGTATTGATTGCTGTTGAGGTGAATTAAAACACGATAAAACCTGAGAGGCTTTGATCTTGGCATAGATACAGCAGGTGTTTGCTCTCTGTGTGTTTGAAAGGGGCTGTGTGACCGAGCTGCGCTGCCCGGCACAGCGTGGTGGTGGGGAGCTCCCGGCTCTCCTGGGCTGTACCTGCTGGGAGCCCTTGGGTGCTCTCCTGGCAGGTGCCACAACGCCCCCGTGGAGTAGGAAGACAGGGATGGAAGAAATGGGGTCAGGAACAGCCAACATCCACAGTCAAAAAGCAAATTAAACCTGTTGCTGTGTTCTGTGGGTCTGGCAAGCTTCTATTCCTGTGGCAGAAAGGTACTTTCCCAAACCTTCTGTATTGATTCCTTGCACTTGAGCATATGTGATGTTGTGATACTGTCCGAAAGGCTGGCTTTTCAGACCTTACCTTTGGGAAGAAAAGTTAACTCCTAGCCTTATCTGAAACATACTTGTATTTTTTTTCTACCCCCGGAGTAGTTCATAGTTTGAAAAGCTCTGTGGAGTAGAATTTTTCATATTGATACCAAATAAGCTTGTCTAGTGATATGTGAGGTCTAGAACCAATGCTCCACTGCAGAATGAGCTCAGCTGGCATCACAGCTGTGCCCCCAGGTTGAGGACAGTGCCTTGCCCACTTGTGTTTGGCTGCTCCCTTGAATTAGTATGTGTTTACTCTGCATCTGTGTTCCCCTGACTGTGTGGGGCAGCACAGAATCAAAATGAAACAAATACAACTTGTTAGGATGCAATAATTTGTGTTAATCTGAGTCCCTTCAGAGGGGCTGCTGTAGAAGTCTTATCCTCACTTCAGTAAAAACACCAGGTGCTCTAATGGTGATCAGTGGTCCTTCTCTAAGTGGTTGTGTGCAGCTGAAGAGTTGTCCCCACCATGTGTGGCTGTTACCTTTAGGTGATTTGTGGCTACTCTACTACAAAAAGAAACATGCTCATAAAGTGTTGTTGTGGCTGCAATTATAAAACTGGGTTCATATAAGCTGTTTCTATCCGTACAGCTACTGCTTCAGCAAAAGAGAATTACACTTGCTGCCTAGCAAATAATCATACTGATGATAGTACGCAGGTGAAATGGTGGAAAGTATTTACTTCCCTGCTAGTCAAACACATGTGCCAGCTCACTCAGATGTAAAATGACTTCAGCTTCTGAATGAAAATGCCTTTGTAAACTCATTCTGGTAAAGGTGTGGCAGCAAACAGCACCATTTGGCAGGCTCCTGGGCAGCCAGAGCAGCCAGCTGTTCTGGAGGGAGTGGGCTTATCCTGCATCCTTCTTCTTGCACATAAATCTCCTTGTGGCAGTTAGGCAGCAGCCTACAGCTCTAATTTTGTCTTAGTAAAGGCTTTTCTTGTTAGCTTTTCTGGCAGCCTTAGCGGGGTGTTTGATGCTGAGCAATACTTGCAGTGCATAGGTGGGTGTCAGTTGTGGTGTTTACAATGCTAAAAACAAGTCTGTCTTCATCCTTAGCAGGCAGTTTTCGATGACAACTTTGGGATAAACTCTCCCAAGTTGGGTCTGTCACGAATGGCTGATTCTGTGTCTGGAGCTGTCAGCTGTGGAGGTAATAGTGCAAGGGGTGGAAGAGGCACACTGAGCATGGTGTGTGCAGTGTTGACCTGCAAACTTGTGGTACAAGGAGCAGGGCTAAGGGTTGTTAATTGTAGAATCACTCTTCTGGGAACATGCACATGCCTCTCTGGACACACGCTTTTATCTTCAGTAACAAAATATACTTGTTGTCATCTTGTCCTTCCGCATTTTGCCTTTAAAAACTCTGTTGAATAAGCCTGGCTTTCTAAAAACTCTTGAGACTTGTCAGACTGGTTGAAAGGTCAGAAGAGGAATGAGAGCCTCTGCAAGCCAAAGAGGTTTCCAAGGAAAAACTTGGGATTTTGAAGTGCCTTGGCCAACTTCTTGCTTCGAAGGATGTCTGTAGAGCTGGGTAGGAGAAGAAGGGGCTGAGATGACCCTGAGGTATCACTGACTGCCCCAGCTGTATGAAAGCTTTGAAAAGATGCGAGGTCATGGTCTTTGCTTTCAGAGAGAAAGCAGGAGAATGAATAGCATTTCCAGGCACCGCTGAGCGTATCTGAGGAGAAATGTGTCCTGACAAAAGTTAGAACAGCTCACTATGGCTGTGTTAAGTTTGGCATGGGCTGGAAGGAGCTGGCAGCTCATCCCCATGGGCTCTCGCCAAGCTGCTCTGAAGGCTCCTGTACCACTGCCAGTCCCAGAGGGCACAGCTCAGCCCTGCTTGGAGGGTCTAAGCCCAGGGATGTGCGTTGGCCACCAGGCTGTTGGAGCAGCGCCGTCATCAGGTTCGCTGGCGAGCTGTTTGACTCAGACGTGGGGCTGCTCTGTTGGCACAGAGGACGGTCCATGAGATTGCTTCATGCTGTGGGACTTGTACGTAGGTGACTCTGCTGTGGTATCACCCCCGGGTGCAGTTAGCACTGCTGAGTTCAAAATGACCACCCCGAGTTGTAGGAAATGCTGGTTCTCCGTTGCCTGTCTCGCTACGATATCTCTTGCTGCTTGTGAACGTTACAAGTATTTCTGTCCCTGCTGCTTTTGATTCCTCTTTCTGCTTGGTATTGCTGGTGTGGCCTAAAAAGGAACAGAAGAGCCAGGAAACGCTTCTGATAAAGTGCTGGTCTGAAAAGCGACATCTCTTTCATCGTTGCGTGGAAAGTCTGCAGGCAACAATGCTGCAGCTGCTTGCAGGTAGGTGCCTGCCCTGGCACTCGTGGGCACTGCACGCGCGTGGCTCTGCGCAGCCAGCTGGGACAGGGCATCTGCGTGGGACTCGGGGCAGTGCACAGACAAACCCTCACGTCTGTGTTGAAACGCCTGTTAATGATCTAGTATAAACCTCTGTCTGGTGAGGCTGTGGAGGTAAAAATATAACCAGGTGGGAATCCAAGAAGCCAAACACCTAGTATGGAGCTCTACCATATTTTTGCTAATTAGGCTCTGGGGTGCAGAGGTACGTAGAGGAAGCATGCTGTCTGTGTGGCCTGGGCACAGCTGAAGCACTCATTTCTGAGCTCTGTTTCCCAAACCAGTCAGCCCAGCTGCAGTCCTGGTGGGACTAGGGGGCAGGAGATGGAGCTCAGCGCGCTACTTTTTGTCTCCCCGTTGCCTAGGTGCGTGGGTTTAGCAGGGTGCTGGTTTCTGCCAGCTTTGGAAGAATGTAGGTTTTTTGTTTTCCTGTGTTTTCATATGGAGTAATGTGTTTAGAAAGGAGAAGCAAAGGGTAGTGAAGGCAGCCAGAGCTTACTGCAGCTTTATTTAAAGGAGAGAATAACTGCTAATTGATCCCAATCTGGATCTTGAGCAAGCGTAACATGCAAAGATAAAATGAAGCTGTTTTTCTAAATGTAGAAAAGGATTTAGGGGGTTGTAGTCGTAAGACTTCTTCCAATAAATCTTTCTGTAAGACATAAACTTAGAGAATGGTTTTAAGTAAAATAAAATCAACTGGAAAACAAAACACTACTCCCTGATCACTGCTAGATTTTTTTTTAAGAAACTGGAAATAGTTTTGTGGTTTGTGTTTTGTTGTTTTTTTTTCTTTTTATTTTTGGCAGCAGTCTTCCAGAGAGGATACAGATTGTCCTCGGTAGCTCAGTGCCCAGCCGAAGCTGGGCGCCTGTTCAGTGTGAGCATGCTGCTGGGGCCCGGTGGGACGATGTCTCCCCTGCTGTGTCCTTGATCTGGTGGCTGTTGTTAGCAGAGTGGCAGCCCACAGCTCACGGTGGAGTGCTTGATTCTGGGATGAGCCATCTCTGAGCCAAAAATGAAGCCAGATGCTGCTGTACTTCAGTTGCACTTCTCCTGCAAAGATCTGGATCTCTTCTGCTTGCAGGAATGAGCTTGCCTTAAACTGCTGAGAACAATCAGTGCTTTGCCTCCAGAACCCAGTGTGGGTTTGTGTTTTGTTTTTCTTTTCTGCCTTTAGATAACTTCATAGGTGTCAGTGTTCCCTTACTGTCATGCACACGGATGCTGTGACTGAAGGTGGTGGCTGTTCACACCAAGAGTTTCAGAGGTACTTAATCATAGCCAGCTTCTACACAGTGCTCTCAGCTCTGCTACTCCCGCTGGCTTCAGGACATCTGAAAGTCCTGTGCCAAACTGACTTTTCTTTGGTAACTTCCTGGATGATTTGTCATACTTGAGTGACACAGCCTCTTTCAACACTCTTCTGGTAGTGAGAGCTTGTCCTTGAATCACACAGCTGGTTTGAAGGGGAAAAATATATATATAATCAAATCAGCCCTGGGAAAGCTGTGTTTACTGCTACGCACCTCCAGGCGTGTGCCTGCATGCTGCTGAGAGCAGTCAAAGCGCGGCTGCCACCAAACAGCTGCACCCAGCGCTGCTGCAGGGGGGTCCAGGTAAGTGCTGCAGCAGCAAGGGCCATTGTGGAGAAGTTTCCGTGTGTTTGGGGTCTTACCCGGGCTCTGCACAGCTCCCTTCTGCCGGTGGGGATGCTCGCTGGGGAAGGGGGTGGCCCTACTGGTCAGAGCAGAGGGGCATTTTTGGGTACGTCCTCAGGGGGCTGTGTAGGCTCCCCGCTGTGTGCCGAGAGCAGTGTGATCGATCTGTGGTCTTGGCAGATCTTACCCTGGAGGCATCGCTGGGCAGTACAGTGCTCTGCTTCCAGCAAGCAGGTGGGTTAGGTGTCCCAAAAGTAGGTAATAACGTGCGGTGAGTGCACTCCTGCTCTATGAAGCCGCGTGTCTTGTGTGCTCCTTCCAGGGCAGCGACAGCCCTAGCTTTCCACCCCAGGAAGCAGAGCCGTCTGCTGGTGGGTTTTGTGGCCTCTCTCGGCGTGGCAGGGGGTGTTACAGAACTCTCTGTGGCAGCTGCACCTGAGCCCTTGAGAACAAGGGTCCTCCTTCCTTCCGACAGGACGCCTCTGCTCTGCGGGGCCCTTCCCAGCTCTGCTGCTCGGGGGCTACGGGGAGCGGCAGCAGAAGCCTGGTGTTAAAGGAAGGAGGTCAGATGCTTCCAGGTGTCGAGGAGGGGTGGCTTTTCCTTATTTCTTTGGAATCCTTCCCGTGCCAGTGCAGGGACAGTCACACCCCGGTGTGGTTAGTGCCGTGGCAGTTGTGCAAGCAGCGCCTGTTTGGATGCTCGTGTGAGTGCCGGCTAGGACAGGAGCGCTGGTAGCTCGTCCTCAGCTGCAGCTCTGGGGCCTGTCTCTCTTGCTGGATGCAGTCTGTCCTCAGCTGCGGGCTGCTTGGAGCCAGGCCGGGCTGCTCCGAGAGCTGGCTGGTGTCATGCTGATAGGTACAGGTGCCGTGAGGAGGTGGTGCTGCCCCAGGGCAGCCTCGTGAGACCTGCACGAGGGTTTGGCCCGAGGGGATGGAAGACACTGATCGGGGTCTGAAGCCTGGTTCTGGGGGCTGTGTGTTTGTGCTGAGATCTGGCATCTGCCAGCTTTCTGCTCTCGTATCTTGAGGTGGTTGTGTCCTGAGCGTTTCTGTTAATGGCTCGTGCTTACTGTGCTGCGTCCTACATCCTCTTTGTTTCTAGTGAAGTCTGAGGCAGTTTCCGCCTAAGAGATTGTGCCAAAGGATGAACTGAGCGTGTGAGAACAGCAAAATGCCTTCCTCGGGCTGCTGCTGTCCCTTCCAGTCACAGGAGCGATGCGCAGGCTGTGCTTTCCTGGGTGCTGTGAGTCAGTGCTGAAGCCCCGCGTTACTCAGACAGCAGGCAGGTGCAGGCACGCCAAGTTTGCTCCCTTCTGAGGGCAGATTTGGAAGCAGAGCTCGACTCGTCCCCATCAGGTGCACGTGCCAGTTGGCTGAGAGGTGCCGGGAAGGATGCTTTGCTCGTTTCTGAGATCTCAAGCCCCGTTCTCCCTCTGCAGAGCCTTGTCCCACTCAGGATGTGCTCTGGGAAGCTGGCAGGGCAGGAACAAGAGCGGGGAGAACTGGGACGTGCTCTCAGCCCGGAGCCTGTGCTGGTCCTGCCGGGAGGTCTCCGGCAGCTGGCAGGCCGCTGGCAGCGATGTGGGGGCGCAGCAACGCGCGAGGACTTCTCGGGCTGCAGCAGCAGCTGGCGAGGCCCAGGCTGACAGAATGGGGCTTTTTCTCCCCTTTTAACAAAAGGGAGCCTGTGGACAGCACGGGTGCGATTGTTGAGGAGAGAGGGGCTGTACGAGCAGCCTCTCCTGCTGGGGAGCACGAGCCGGTGGCAACGCCGAGCAGAGCAGGTTGCTTTTGGGCTGTCCCAGCTGTCTGTTTGCAGCCGTCTGCTCTGCAGCTCTTGGTAGCTGCTGCTGAGAGGGTTACGCTATCTGTCTGTATCAATATGAAGGAATAGCCAGGAAGTATTTGACAGAGAAACAAGCTGGGTGTCAGTGAGTGCCCAGGATTAGATGGCACGTGCTCCAGAGGACCGCAGGAACCTGAATGTGAAGCTGCGGGGCTGCTGGCCGGGGTGTGCGGCGTGCCGCTGCCGCTGGGGCTCTGCCTGGCGCTGGGAGCAGCGGGGCGACCTGCCTCGTGTCCCCTCGGGATGGGGGTGAGCTCCCTGCGCTGCCTGGGCTGCTGCGAGGAGAAGGGCTGCGTGCTGAGCTGCTGGGGCTCGCCGCGGTGATGGTGAGCGTGTGGACGGAGCTGTTGTCAGGCAGCCTTCGTGAGGTTTCCTGTAAGATATTAATCAAGAGGCTAATTTAGCCACGGATAGAAGAGAGGCCTTCTAATCAAGCTGGTTTAGCCTCACCCTTTGCTTCCTCTCTCAGGGTCACAGCAGGTTCCCCAGTGTTACCGCTGTCTGGTCTGGCAACGGGGGCCAGGCCCGTGTGCCCCCCCCAGCATCTCCTGCTGCTGCTGCTGAGACGAAGCCCGGGGCCCGGCTCTGACGGGTGCGGTGCTGGGGCTTCGCCTAACGGGATCCTGCCTGCGGGGCAAGCGTCCCATTGCTTGCAGTGCAGTGCTGCAGGGTGAGACCTGCGGCTGCTTCTGTCTTACCAGCTGGTATTTTTTTCTTCATGCTCATCTTTGGACTGACAGGGTCTGGCTGTAGCTCAGAACAAGCAACTTAGTAATTTTTCTGGAGCTGCTCCTTGTACCTCTGCCCTAACGCTGGCTTGCACCCTTCCCAAAGCCACCTCTGTGCGCGCTTCTGGGTGTGTAGTTGCACAATAACTACCCGGGGAAGTCCTGGAGCTCCTGGATTTTCTCACAGCCTGTGAAACTTGCATCTTGCAACTCTGGCAGACATTGTAGGCACCTGGGTATGTTCTTAGAATAGTTTGCTCCCTGCTGGGAGGGACGCTGGGGTTACGCAAGGGTTGCATGTTGTGAGGATTGGCAGAGGAACTGAAACTGCAGGTGGATAAATGGAGTTCACGGACAGAGAGGATGCTGACCTCCCGTACAGATCGAGGGCGTGCTCCTTTACAGGGAAGATCAGAGCCTTCAGTTTGCTCGCTGGACTGGAAAACCTGATTATTTTGGCTGCGTGGATGGTTTGTATGTTCTCCTCCAGCACCGCCGTGTGAAAGGCAAAGACGCAGGCAAGGAATTAGGCTTGAAGCGGATGAGGCTTGCTCGGAGTGGGGGCATTTACAGGGGACAAAGTGGTCAGGCTTTACAAGAAGTGCAAATGGGTACTTGTTACAAGCATGGCAGTTTGTTCGTGGGGAGCTGCGTTTGTTGTGCCTGCTGGGCTTTCTGTGCCCGGAGCTGTGAGGCTGCGGTATTGATTTACCAAGGCACTGATGAAGTCTCTCAGCAGCACAAGGAGCTGACATTCAGTCAGTCCCGCGTCAGAGCTGTTACACCTGGCCGGGGCAGGCTCTCCGTCTCCGTTTGCATTTCTGCACGCCGTTTGTTGGAGATGTCACCGGGTGGTGTGGGACGAAGTCAGCAGCCCTGGCAGTTCTCTGCGGGTTCAGAGCCCGTCCTGCTGGCAGGTGCCACCTCCCTTCTGCAGGGGAATCCCGCAGGGAGCTCAGCCGCCTTCCTGGCTGCCTTTTTGTAGCCGCGTACCCGGTGGTTCAGCCCTCCTGGTGCGACTGCCCATCCTCCGGGGGATGTTTGTGATACAGAGTGAGAGGGCAGGCCAGCAGGTGACATCTGCCCATCACCTGCGGGGATTTGAGGCGTGAAGTTGACAGCCCTCCAAAAACCTGACTGAAGGCACGACTCCTTATCGTGGGCTCGGTGGGTATCTTCTGAGCCCCACTGAAGCCAGCTTACTTGGCCTTCAGTGTTTCTGCGTCTTGAAAATCTGGCAGCATGCTCGCCCAGAGCTGCACCACTTTCCAAAACAGGGTGCTCACCGGCTGCGGGCAGCCTGTTGGCTGGTTTACTTACCCCAGCTTCGTCCAGGATACGTTTCATAGCCCGGCTGCAAACTGTTTAAACAAGGCATCAGCCGTGTGGTGCTGGAAATAAGCTCTCCTTCTGCTGGGCTGGTAAAAATAGTCCGTGCTCCTCTGACAATATTACTTATGGTAAACATCTAAAATGTTTCCTCCCGTGTCAAACTATCTCGCTGTCCTGCAGCACGCAGAGGGGTTGGCTCGCAGGGCTAGCGGTGGTGGCTGAGGTCGGCCAAGCTCTCTGACCTTGCACAGGAGCTCTGTCACAACCCTGTGATCCCCAGGCATTTTGTTTTAAGGGTAAATGGAGCTGGCTCTAAATGAAACAGGTAATAAGCAATTGCTGTTCTTCATTGGCTGTCTTGTGTTGTAAAATACTTAAAGAACTTAATTAGGGTTAATGCGTGTTCTCTTTACATGATGGTTACTCAAAAAAAAAAAAAAAAAGCAGGAACAAGTGAAGCTGCAGGACAGGAGGGCTCCCCTCGCTGCTGAACCCGCTCCCATCAGCGCGGGAGGACTGCTGGCACCACCGCCGGGGGATTCATCTTGGGGGGCTGTCAGCTCTCTGCCTTGTTTGAGCAAATGTGCCAAAGCAATAGAAGATCCTTCTAGAAAAGGGCCTCAGCAGCTGCTGGCAGTGCTAGAAACGTGCCTCCCGAGCATGAGGCGCTCAGGTGGGAACACGAGCAGTACAAGCCCCATCCGTCGGCTTTCCTCGCTTGCTGACGTGGGCTGGTTGACAACGACGGTGCTGTTAGTTGGTGGTGGTTCCTTCGGAGCTGTCCGAGCATCCTACAGCCTGGAGAAAGGGGCTTGGAGCAGGTTTTAGGGCACAGCCAGGCAGACGAGTGGAAGAATCGTGGGGAATTGTGTGTCCACCTCGGGCTGGGTCGTGTGTTGCAGGCGGTGCTCAGGGCACAGCGAAGCGAATAGTGTTTGGACTGCAGAAAATAAATATTATTTCTTTAGATGCCTCTGGTACTTGTTCAGATTCTGAAGGGCTGCGAGGAGCTGAGAATGTCCTTAACGAGAAGGAAGGACAGCAAGATGGATTGGATCTTGCTGTGGGACACTAGCAACCTCGCAGGGTGTTGGGTGTTTTCATTCCAGGCTGTTCCCATCCCGCTGCTTCCAGAGGCAATCAGCGGGCCGATTCCCTGGCCAGAAAGCAGGCGGTGGCCCAGGGTCCCTCTGGAAACGAGTTCCGTTTCGCTGCTTTGGCGCAGCGCTTGGGCACTGTTTGCTGGCCTTTCTTTGCAGCAGGAGGAACCTGTTCCCCATAGCTATGTGGTCAACTTCCAGCTGAAAAGGTTTGGCTCAGAGACAGATCTGGCAGTGGAGTTGTCTTAGGTCTTACCTGTGTGTATGGGGGCACCGGAGTGGAAAATTATAGGGTTTCTGAGTTAACTGTATGGATTTGAAAAGTGGCGGTGTTAAGTGGATATGTTTCTTTTCCCCAGGATTTGTTGCCAGGTTTGCCTAGCAGTCTTCTCGTGAAGTGCTGCCGACTGTTTTTGGAGAGGCTGAAAGCCCCTTCACCAGTCCCTCCCAGGCTATGCTCTGTCATTACACAACTTCTTCTTTCTCGATCCGTGTCATGACGCAACAGGAGTTGAGTGTGATTGCAGGGAATGTGGAGGCTGAGCTTTCTGGCAAACCTCTTGTAAAAACCTTCAGCCTTTCCAGAACTCCTCGGGGTATTTCCTGCCGCGTATCACCACTGAGGTGGGTGGTGGGGCGGTAAGCGTGGCAGGGGTGGGCAGTCTGTCCTGCTCTTAGGAAACTTTTTCATGAATGCTTTTTGCAAACCTGCTTGAGCTCCCCAGCTTTCTCCCGGAGTGCAGAACCCTGCCGGAAACACTTCTGCTCCGAGCGGTCTGTTTAGGAGCATTCCCATATTGAACGACCCATGTGCCAGCGAATACATCCTCTTTTTTCCAGCGAAGCTGTCTTGTTCGGATTAGCTCGCGCAGCTGGCCTCCCCAGACCTCCACTTCAACCTCGTCTGTTCTTGCAAGGAGTGAGACTTTTAAAGGGTTCCTTCTGCTCCGGCGCTGTTCCTGTGCCGTTTGGGATAAGCAGGGTGCGAACCCACCTCTCCTTTAGCCTCAGTGGCTGTCCCAAGCCACCAGGCCGTCTCAGGCCCTCCTGCAGGCCGCCGGCTTCCCGGCCCTCTGAGCGCAGCCCAGGCCAGATGGCACGGGGGAGGCTGCGAGCGGGTGAGAGCCCCGCTAGCTGCACGCAGCCTGCGCGTGTCAGCGCCGGCTCCGAGGGCCTGGGGCTCCGGCCGCCCACGCGGCGTGCACGTGAGCCCGTTCCCCAGACGGCAGCGGCTCGGCCCGGCCAAGCTCTGCCTGGCATTTCGGCGGCTCTAATTCTGGAGCCGGGGTGATCGGGAAGCCGAGGGCTGGCTGGCTGCCCGCTGCGGCCTCGCACGTGAGGTGGCCCGGGAAGCGCTCCGTCCTTCTTGTATCCCTGCTCTGGGGCCGGGCTGCTGGCCGGGGAGGAGCTGGGAGACTGCTGTCCGCGTCCCCTCGTGCACCAGCTCGGTCCCTCGCTCAGGAGGGGTTTTGGGCTCTGACCGTGCTCCGGTTTGGGCGGCACCGGGGGCGCTTTGCAGCGACCTTCTCCCAGTGCCTGCGTCCGCTCTGCGGGAAGCTTTCTGCGGGTCTCTGCTGAGCGAGTTCTCCCCATCGCACTGCATCGCTGGGAAGGGTCCTCTGCTCTCCCACTACCTCCTTCCAACTGGAATCCCTGTTTCCTGGAGGGTGCTCCCCCGCTAGCTAAGATGCAGAGCCTCTCCCCTGCACTAAGCAGAACTGCTCTGGGAGTTTCTGCAACCTCCCTGCTACCTGCCGAATGTCCCCTGCTGGCCTCGAGGTGGTTTGCTTTGCTCTGGAAACACCTCCCGGGTCCCCAGAGGGACTGGTTGCTGCAGGAGCATCCCCGGAGCACTTCCTCTGCATCGTCCGCACCCTCCTGGTTCTCCCCCTTCTTCCAGCAGGCCTTAAGGGGAGGTGAGAGGAGCTCTACCTGGCTCCTTGGGACTCTCTTCCTTGCTGCTGCCACCTCCTTGCTGGATTCTGCCCGGAGCCAAGCCATGCCCCAAACCCCGCTGTCCTCAGGGACTGACAGCTGGCAGTCCCGGTGATTTGGGACCCCTCTGCTTGTGAGCTCGGGGCCGTGCTCGTATGTGAGAGTAACACGGTCACAGAAGCTTAAGGGAGGAACAAAATAATCTTCAGCCCCTTTGGTCCAGAGGGGGAGTGTTTACAGGGGCTGGGTAGGCTCTGGCATTGTGCCCCACTTTGTTTGCAGTGGTTTGTATGATTTTATTTTTTATTTATTTTTTTCCTTCCCCTGTCTAATGTGACCTGACACCCTGCGGATCTGCAGATATTCTGGCAGATCTTGAGGACGCCTAACACTTCAGTTGCTCAGCTTCCATCATTTTCTCCTGCGCACCAGCTTCTCTTAGTGGTGTTATAACCCCTGTGAACCGCAATTATCATCAGCAATTACCCTGAAAACCGTAACTTCCACTGATGCAACCTGCGCTTCCTGCTGTTCCACACAAACGCTGCGTCAGCATTGCACAAGGGGGCTGGATTCAACCAGGTTATGCAAATAATTGTTACTTAGAAATGTGATGAAAGAGAAACCAAAGAGCGTTGGCTTACTGTTGGCTCCGCTCCCCTCGATCCGCATGGGCGCCCTGGAAGCGTGCGTTCCCTTGGCCGTGGAGTCGTAGCGGGTCCAGAAGTCCCCACCCCGTCCCGCTTGTTGTCCTGCAGCTGAGCTGCGCAGCTAAAATGGGCTCAGCTGGCTGGGATGGCAGCGCAGTGCCCTCTCGGTTATGTGCGGTTAGAGCAGAGCGGTGCTTTAAAAAACCTAGTAGTCAGTCCCGATGCTCGAGGGAGTGCCCAACTCCTTAACCTGCTGCGCCGCAGGCGCCCGGGCGTGGATCCGGCCCCAGCCCCGCTCCCACACCACTGCTCCTCAGCCGTCGCGGCTCCCCAGGGTCCCTGCTGGAGTCGATGCGTCTCAGGACGCGTAGCTGCTCCTACAACCCCTCTTCCCTGCTGTGCAGTCAATGTGCAATGCTAAATCTCTCGCTGGCCTGCGTGGTCACTCTTACGGGGAGGCTCGACCTCGAGGTAGCCTTCGCTACGTGTGTGCCAGGTGAAACACGGCTGCGGCTCTGCATCGCCAGCGTCGGGCTGCAGGCCGAGCAGGCAGCCTGTCTGTAAGCGTGGTTTAGCCGCGGAGGCGAGAACTGTTCGGGCTTCCCATCTGCAGCTCTCTTCCTCCCTTACATCGCAGCGTTTGGCCCAGCTCGGGCCCTGCTCGTGGCAGAGGAGCTCTGCAGAGCCCGCGCTGCCCCTGACGCGTGGCCGGGGCTCCGTTCTGTGCGGGGCTCGGTGCCGCTGTGCTGATGGCACCGGCTGCCCTCGGGCTGTCTGCTCCTGGTGGCAAATGGCTGCGGGCAGCTGGAAAGCCCTCAGCTGTGCACAGAGCCGGAGGTTTTCAACACCCGGCCTTGGAAGGGGCGTAGCTGGGGGTTTGGTTTAAGGCTCCGTTTACCTGAGCTGACGGAGGCTGGCTGGCCACAAAAGGCCCTTCTCCAGCTGAGCACCCGTGCGGCACGGGATATGTAAAATGGGGGCTTCTCCAGTGCTAAAAACTCCGGTGCATCCCTGCTGTGGTCCAGACGACCTTGTGACGCTTGGATCCCCCTAGCTGTTAAATGCAGGGTTCAGCTTGAGGGAGACAAGAAACCTGTTTGGCTGAAGCTGGGTTTTGCCGGGTGTTTCATCTAGCTGTGTGTCTGGGGGGTTGCAAATTGGTTTCTGTTTTCAGAGGCAGGCTTGCTTTTAGCTCCAAGATCACACGCCGGCAGTCGCGGGCACCACCACTGTCATCCATTTTCATCAGCGGTGCTTAAAGACATACCTGGGGACTTGGGCTGCTCAGAGGTGAGCACTCTGGTCATGTTTTTTGCTGTTTCTGAGTGCTATTTATTTATCTTTCAGTTGATTTTGGACAAGTGAGTCTGCGTGAGATGCTCAGGACTGATGGTTCTTGCTTTTACCTGCTGGGCACCGGAGGGAAGATGCTCACAGAACTTTGCTTCCAGGAATCCACAAGCTTCTTTCTGACGCACGCAGCACTTCTTAGCGTGAAAGCGGGCATTCCTTTAAATGCCCCGTCTGAAATGCTTCATTGTGGTGGCTTTTGTGCCAGAGAAGAGGGCAGAACAATTCCTGAGTGCTCTTGCAGCCCGTTGAGTGTAGCTGCGGGCACTGCGAGCTATTTTCAGACGCAGGGAGACTCGAAACAATCGCTTGCTCTTGAGAGGTCCGCGAGGTCCCCGCGGGAGGCGTGCTGGCAGCGGGCGTCCTCTGCAGGAGCGCGGCCCTGGCTCCCTGAAGGCAAGGGTCGCCCAAATCTGAATTCATCGTCCCGAAGCCTGAGGTTTCCCCCTCCTCGTGCTGGTGGAGCTCTTCTGCAGTCACGAGGATGGAGCCCCAGGGAGGACTCTGAAAAGCCCTTTGAAAACCCTTGCAAAAGTTTAAACTTCCCTCGGGCCTTGCACTCCCTCCCCACGTTTCTCTGGCCGTGCCCTGTGGGTGCTGGCGTTAGGGACGAGCCTGGCTGTGTGCCCTGGCCCCAGCCCCTCCTCGTGGCCTGGAAAAGAGTAGGACCTGGCTACGGGACGCGTGAGATGGGGGCAAGGACAGATGGGTGGGGTTGTGTCCCCAGCGGGTGCTGTGCCCGGGAAGGCAGCGTGGAGGTGCCAGGCCCGGGACGGGTGCTGCTCACCCCAGCAGCCGTGCTCCGCGGTGGCCCCGGCTGTGCCGTCCCCATTGGCCCCGGCCCCGGCCCACCGTCAGCTCATCCCGCGGAGCAAATGGGTGCCTGGGAGGCCTGGCTGTGGGCAGGGCAGGGCAGGCTCTGTCGCAACCCGCGGGAGAAACGCGGCCAGCGAGCGCTTGAGGTGGGGAGCCAAGCCTTGCCGGGCTCAGTCCTGAGGGCTCCCGGGCTGTACACCCGGAGCAGCGCCCTCCTGCCCCTTCCCGGGCCGCTGTCGTGGCACTGACCCGATGGGCAAAGCTGCTTTCCCTGCCCTGGGCAGCCGGCTGCTCTCTGCTCTGCCCCTGGCTAAGGCGGCCCCAGGACTCAGCTCCTGCCCCTCGTGCAGCCCCCAAACAGTTGCAGCAGCCGTGGGCTGCCTGCCCGAGAGGGGGAGCCGTCTTTTGGGGCAGCCTGCTCTAGTCCTTCCTCCCAAAGAGTTTCTCTTCCAATAAAGGTTGTAACGCTGTGCTGGGGCAGAGCGTGGGCACGGCAGGGTCCCCCCCTCCCCGCCATTCCTCAGGCTTGGGCTGGGCTCGGGGTTGCACAACGCCCAGCAGCCCCGGGAGTGAGGCCTTCAGGTGAGGGGTTAGTGGGCTGCAGTGCTCCAGCTCCTCTCGGGAAGCTTTATAAATGTACTGGAGAGAGATTTCAGAGCAAGGCTTGTCCCTGAGGCGCAGTGCTCCTGCGTGTCGGGCCCAGGCTGGTCAGCACAGTGCTCACCCCAGCGCTGCTGCCCCGAGGAGCCCTGTGCGCGGGGAGGGAAGGTGACGGGAGGAGATGCTCTTCCCTCAAGTCAGCCGAGCCACAGCTGCTCGGCCCAGCTCTGAAAGCAGCTCTCAGCTCTTTGACCCTCGAGTAATAAAATCGGAAAGGAAACCCTCTGATTTCCTGGTTTCTCTCCACTAGCGAGAGCTCCGCTGTGGAGGAACCCGTTGAACGGTCTCGTGTCACGCAGCTGAGTTGTCGTGAGGCGACGCTCTCGGTTATGGGAGGGGAAGGGGAGGAAGCTGCTCAGGCCAGGGCTGAGCTGCCTGCCCCAAACGCTGCTGCTCGTGTTCTCACGAGTCTTGGTATTCACGTTTCTTTATTCACGGTTCTTTCCTCTGTGCTTACAAAGGGCCAAACTTGCCTAAAGGAGCCAGCCGGGAATCCCCTTTCGGGGGCGGCCGCTTGGAGGTGTGCTGCACGTCGGCGCAGGTATCAGCGGAGCCGATTGCTAGAGCCCTGTGGCAGCCACAAGAATAAACGGGACGAGCTGACTTTGTAGGCGGCAGATCCGTGAGCAGTTCTCGACGGGCATCGTGCGCGTGTAACCACCAGTCCTGAAAGGCCCTGCACGGGGCAGAGGTGCGGGCCTTGTGTCTGTGGGGCTCCCCCAGCCTTTGCGCCGCTCCCAGCAGGAGCACGTCTGCCGGCAGAGCACGTGGCTCCCTGCTGCTGTCGTGCTGACGCGGAGCAGCCGTTCCCGGGGAATTACGTGAGAAATGAGAGTATTTCCCTTACCCGTTTCTGTGCCAGAACAGCTCTCCTTCCCCTTGCCTTGCTGGGGGAGGGGGGAGCAGTGGCTGCTTTTAGCTAGAATTTGGTGTGTCTGTGTGCGCTCGGGGCTGTTTGGGATGCTAAAGGTGTGAGGTTTGTGTTCCCGACTTAGAGGGAGCCTGGCCGCAGTCCTGAGGACGGAGCCGCGTGGAGGTGCGCCCTGGCCTCTCCCCAGCACTGGTGTTGTCTTTCACTCCCCTGCACGTAGTCGAGGGGACACTTCTCAAGGGGAACTGTCAGCTGAGAGCCGCAGCTATTCTTCTAGGGGTCACTCGTGTTGGTGTGCTGGCTGCCTGGGGAGAGACCAGGGGAAGTGTCTCCCTCCTTCCTGGCTGTGGGAGACCGCTGCCCTGCTGTGTGGGAGGTCACGTCAACTTTTCCTTGCTGATCTCTTGATCTGTTGGGGGTGCCACCTCGTTTCCTTCTCTGCAGTAGCTGAAGCCTTGTGTTGCGTTAAAACTAGGTGTGTTTTTATGTTGGTGACAGACCATTTCCCCGGGGATGTGACGTTTCTGTTCTATCTCTGGGTGCAGCTCTTGGCCCTTCTCGCTGGGGTGCCTAATGCCAAGGTCCTGCTGGACTGGCACCGCCGTTACAGGAGCCCGGGGCTGGTTCGGGGCGTCACAGAATAACTGAGCTAGGAAAGGACCCATAAGATCATCAAGTCCAACCATTCGTGGAGGACCACAGGCAGAAAATAATGCAGAGCAGGCCTGGCACTTAACAAATACACGTGTGTATAAATATATGACCTTGGAATATAAGACAGCCCTTGGCATCCCGTCCCAGTTCATCAGGCAGTAGGTATGTAGGGGCTGGGTGGTGCTGCAGGGCAACACTGGCCAATGTCTCATGCAGACAAGTCTGCAGGCATAAGTGTGTGTGAGCAGGGGTGCCATACCACAGATCCCAGCTTCCTCGTGACCTGTGCACTCTTGGCTTTGGTTCTCTTAGCCCCTTCTTCCTCCGTCTGCTCTCTGAAAGCACCATGTATTTACACTGTGGGCGTTCGATTGTGTTTAGTTGTAGTCGCTTACGTGGGGATGGGGACTTCGGACTAAATTGTCCCACTATTGGAAAACTTTAGTCCAGAATTGGATTTCTGGGGTTTGGTTACTCTGTGCTCGGGAGGGCGGGTGAGGACATCGGTGTTGCCTGCGAGGGTAAGTACCTCCGAGTCTGCAGGGTCACTGTTACGTTGTAGTGCCCGTACAGTAACAAACACCACCTTGTTTTTTTTCCAGGGAAGGGAACGACCCTGGGGATTCTATGAAAATCACCTACAGCGAGCTGCTGCACAGAGTCTGTCAGTTTGCCAATGTCCTCCGCAACCAAGGTAGGCGGCCGGAGCAACAGGAGCGCTGAGGACTGGGAAAGCATTAGGCTGGTTTTTGACACTGGGTCTGTTCTCTGCGTGGCTGCTAGTCTGTTGAGTCATTCTGTGCGAAGTGCTTCACTTCTCCGTTGGCTTCCACAGCTGTAGAGGAGGGTATAGGCAGGTTTGCTCTGCACGTTCATCTCCAGTTCTATATGTGAAAGCTCGTCAGTGCTGCTCATGTCAGCTGTACTAGGGAAGAACCTGTGCTCAAAGCTTCCTGCTCTTGGACTTTTCCAACTAGCAGTGGGCACTGGTTACATTTCTGCCTCCTTCAAGGGACTGAACCTGCCTGATCAGAACGTGGAGCATTCATTGCAGTCGCCTTACAAGAGCTGTGGGGCTTGAAAGGCAAAGTGCACGTGCCTGATGTTCCTGGACAGGCTGGAGCTCTCTTTCTGGTCGCCACTGGCGTAAAGTTCCTCACATTTCAAGTGTCTGCCACGGCTGCGTGGGCATTGCTGGGAAATGGCAGTGGAAGCTCATGCCTGTGGACGCTTGCTTTGGCCTGGAGAGCTGAGGTGTTCCACGCAAGGCTGGTTCAGCTCTAGCTCCAGCTGAAGCTTTATTGTGTGTATATAAACATTGACTTTCCTGTGTAGATGCTTCCTTTGATGTAACGTGTTCGTTTTGATGAATGACGTGTCCGTTTTCCCTCCACAGGTGTGAAGAAAGGAGACAGAATTTCCATCTACCTGCCGATGATCCTGGAGCTGGTGATAGCCATGCTCGCCTGTGCCAGGATCGGGGCTCTTCACTCCGTTGTGGTAGGAGCAAGCCCTGCGCATCGCTCTCAGTGCAGGGCTGTTGGGGGGGAGCAGCTCCTGGTTTTAGGAGGGTGAGGAGAGAAGCTGGAAGAGCTGAAAAGAGGGGCACTGACCATAAGATGGATGGAAACTAAAGTAATGCTCTGTTTCCTAGCCCTCTTCTGCACCATGGAATGAGCTCCTCTAGCGCTCTCCATCGATGCTGGGTGGTATTGTTTATGGTGGGGGAGCAGCGCAGCTGCGGCCATCCCTGTTGTGTCGCTTGTTAACTTGGTCGTGTGGTCTGTCAGTTTGCAGGTTTCTCAGCGAACTCTCTTTGTGAGCGGATTCTTGACTGCGGTTGTTCTCTCCTCATTACGGCAGGTAAAACGTGCTTCAGTGCCCCTGACCCTGAGCTGTTTCTGTTGGCTGTCTGAAAGGTCTGTATTTTAAAAGCCAGATGTGCTTGGAATTGGGAGAGAAAGGGGCGGTGCTTCAGCTGAGCTGCTGCGAGGCAGTTACGCTGCTTGTAGCTGTGCTTGAGCACTGTTTTCCCCTTTGAATGTACAGCGGAGCATCTAAGCAGCCCGCCCACTTTGTCCTGTACAGCATGATGTCACCAGCTGATAATAACATGTTTCCAAATGCTTCTCATCCATGTTTCTCTCCAAAATAAGCCAGATGTTTGCAAGATGTGTCATTTATGGGGCAGTCCAAATATGAGGATTCCCTCCCTTCCCAGTTTCTAGGAAATTCCTATCTCAACTCCCAACCTTGTAAAGCAAAGAATACGGAAAGTGGTGGTGTTTGCATGTAAGCCCACTGCGTTTTCCACAGCTGTTTTCTGAGACAGTGCTGTTACTATTAACAGATCCATGGCATGGAAAGGACCCGCTAAACTTTACAATCTGCGTTCTGGCCACATTGGATTATTCCCCCAGGATATCCCCAAGAGCCTTGTCGGGTCAAATCTGAACCTCTCCCAGGGAAAGAATTTCACCATTTCTCTTGGCATCCTTTTCTCTAGACCAAAGGGGTATATTAGGAAACCTTTCCCATCGGCTGCTTGTCGTCTTTCCCTCCCTCTGGTGCATGAGTTCTGCTCTGCCCTCGTGAAGCTGCCTGTTGTTTCTAGCTGTCCCAGGCTGCCTTGGCTGAGGAGCCTCTCTCAAGTTTTCCTTACTGTTTCGTAGATGCCTTTTATCGAGGAGACAAGCTGGTCAACTTGAAGCAGATTGCAGACGAAGCCCTCCAGAAATGTAAAGACAAGTAAGTTCAGATTCCTTTGTGAGAAGGGCATTTATTGGAATCTGCTCCCGCACAACTGGGAACGGAAACTTTTGTAGATTGGCAGACTGGAGCAGGTCTGACACAAGCTGCAATAAGCCTTTCAAAAGTAACACGCAGTTCAACTACCTTGTCTTAAAAATATTATCTTTAAACTTTGCCCTTGTCCATTCTGACCTGGAGGCCCACGTGTTGGATGGGAGGATGTGCTGGAGATGTACTGTATAATCCCAAATCATTGCAGCCCGTGGCAGATCTCCCAGTGCTGTAGCAGCAGCTTGTAGAGCGGGAGGGAATAACACACCTCTGTACACAGCGCGCATGGTCTGACACAATGCTGTGGGACATGCTGAGATGGGGCTTAAATCTTGCCTAAAAACCACTTGTTCTACAGTAATGAAATGGAACTATTTCAACTCTGGGAAATGGCTGTGTAACAGGAAGCAGCACTTTAATTGGCATGCACCAACGTGTGCTTAGGATCAGTGCCTGGCTGCGCACAGGTGCGTGGTTAAGCTGCTCCATTTTAAAGAAGTCTTTGCTGAAATACTGGTACGTCACAGGCAGGCAGATATCACCACGCTTTACAGAAAGGGAAATAAACAAGGTGAAATGACTTTGACAGTGACTGCGTCTGTAGGCCTGGCACACTGGAGACCACACCTAGATCCTTACACTTCCACACCAAAACTTCCTCTTCTGATTGCTCTCCCTTCTTCATTGACGAGAGATGCCGGTCACGATAGCAGATAACGTTCCTTGGGGGTTGGGATGGGGGAAGACGGGCATTGGTAATGACTTGTTTGTAACCTTTTGTTTAGCAGGCAAAGTGTTCCTGGCTTGGTAAGGTAGAAAAATGTTGTTGACGTTGCTGACGGTGTGGGCACACGGGCAGTGTATGATGCTTAAGAAACGCAGCTCAGGGCCTCTGCTCTGCCTTCAGTGCAGCCCTTAAAACCCCCGAAGGGCAGGCTTAGCTTGAGCAGCCCGCGCTGATGGCTCCTTTCCCTCTACAGGGGCTCCCCTTTGAAAAAGTGCATTGTGGTGAAGCACATGGGGAGGGAGGAGGTAGCAGCGGACGGGACGTGCAGCAAGTCTCCCCCTCTCAAAAGGCTGTGCCAGGACGTACAGGTATGCTCCTGGGGGCTGGGAATGGGGGCGTTTCGTCTTCTGTAAGTCAGAGCCCAGCAAATCGCTCAGTGTGAAACCACTGGAGAGCTTCCCTGGATGCTCCCGTTTTCTGACTCCTGTTCCTGCTTTCTCCCTGCTTGCTGTTGTTGCTTTGTGAGCGGTATGAAGAAGGGTTCCTTTGTCTTTCCAAGATCCCCTCCCTGCAGCTTTCTTTAACACCATCGCTAGCTGCCAACCTGCGGGATCCCTGAAAGCACAGCAAGGCGCAGCTTCCCCAGGCTGGATGCTGCTAGGACGAGGACAAGATGGTGTTTTCCTCTCTCCAGTGAGGGACTCTCTCATTTTAATCCTGTATCTATCTCCCCTTTTGTGCAAGGAGCAATGACTTCCTGCACTGTAGCTGTGACGGTGGGAACAGGAGAGAGAAGATTTGTTCTTGGGGCCTGAGCCCAGGCCCCACGGCAACAATCGTAAGCTGGGAATAACGCAGTCACTGTGTAGCTGGCACAGGAACTGTGTCAGCTGTTAGGGCTGGGGCTTTCCCTCGCAACTGAAACCAGATGAAAGGATGTGGGCCAGAGACATGTGGCGAGATGGGGGTGGAAGGAGGGAGGAGAAGGTGTCAGGAGTCATGGCATCCTGCTGAGCTCCTGGGGCTGGGCTCAGCCCTGCTGCACCTGGCAGCCAGGTACTGCCTTCATCCTCCCATCACCACCCAGCACTAACAGCGTGCTCCATGTCACGTGGCATTGTCTTCTGTCCCTAAATGTTTGGCAATTCCTAAATGTTTGGTAATTAATTCACAGCGGTGCATCGAGTTGTCCCTAGGTGCTGGGATAGATATGGCCCGTGCAGGCTGGCGCTTGCCCAGAGATGGGCTGTGGTTGGGGGATGCGTTTGATTGAGCTTTGGGCTCTGCTTTCAGAGGGAAGGTCCCTGCACATCCTGGCACAAGCCCAGCAGATGAAGTGTCTTTCAGTTCACTTTGCTTGTTCAGCTGTGTTAATTTTACTGGGGTGTCGCTCACTGTTTGCCAGCCTGGCCGTGTTATGCTGGCCTGCCTTGCCCCTCCTCTTGCTAGGAGAGGGGAGCTGCAAAGGGATGGGAAGATGGGAGCAGGCCGGCATTTGTTGTGCTTCCCCAGCTGGGAAGCTGCGGTGCAGCCAGCCCCCGTGCTGCTGCTGCTTTTGGTGATGTGAGGCTACTGAGCGGCCTCCCGGGCGGAGGCAGGAGCAGGGCTGCCTGTTGTTACCCTCTGGGTCTTGCTGCTGTTCTTGTTCAGACACTTTAAAAAAAGATCGCCCTCCCCCGTGAGTGCACTTTTACTGTTCCATTGCCTGTGTAACGCCGTCAGGGGGCTGCGTGCCTGCCCTGTGCTTCTGTACCCAGCTGGCCCCGAGACCTGCCTGGAGGTGACGGGTACCTAGGGAAGGTGATGGAAGTGGTAAGGCTGCTGCTTAGAGCGCTTCTCCTGGCCTGGGTGCTGGGGCGGTGCCCTCTCCAGCCTGCCAGGCCGATTTTCCAACTCCTTGCCTGCGAAGCCTCATCTGGATCCTCCGCTTCTCAACTTTCACACCCTCTTTGTGGATTTTTAACAGGAAAAAAAGGCTGAGAGCTCACAGAGACTCCATCCTAAGGTATTTACGCACAGCTCTGCCTTTCTCCCCTCGGCACCTCCCCTCTCCAGCCCTCCACCTTTCTAACCGCTCCGGCTCTGCGTGGCCACACGTGCCCCCCTAATCGGGTTGCCAGCAGTTGCATGTTAGCGATAGATCTCACTCGCTGCTTGGCTGCAGTCACCGGGCTCTGCCTCCCTCTGCCCAGCGGCACGGGAGCGATGAATGAGGGCGGTCGGGGCACTGCGGGGGCTCTGACGGCCTCTGGAAGGAGAAGCAGAGGGTGAGGAGGTGCGTGTGTGCAGGGCTGCTCGCCTGCCTTCCGTTTCCTCTTCCCTGGGAGCAGTCCAGCCCCCTCGTTTTCTTTCACGAAGGCCGCGTGGCACAGCCTGGGGTTAGCGGCACCGACTTTGCTGCCAGAAGCAAATCTGCTTCCGTAAAGCCACCTGAATGCACATGAGCGTGCTGGCAAGGTGAAGTGCAGAACCACTAGGACTTGCTGCCAGCTCTAGGATGACGTTTTACCCCTTTTCCTCTAAAAGCAGTTCTCGCAATGTGCTTCCCTTCGTCGCAAGGCTGACAGGAGTCGCGTGCAGCTCCCCAGCCCTGGCGGTGTGCTGGGGGCAGGAAGCCTGGGGCTCCAGGGCCCGGACTCTGCTCGTCGCGGCCGAGGAGCTGCAGCCTCAGGGCCCCACGTAAAGCAAGCACAGGCCTGCCAGCACGGGTGCTCTGCTGGAGCACCTGGAGAGCCCGGGCTTGCGTGCTGGGATGGGCTGTTATTGATCAGCATCACCGCGTGCTGTTGGAGGCTCAGGTGTTCCCCAGTTCTGCTGGGGCCCCTCAGCATCAGCCACCCCAGGGCCTCGCTGACTGCCCAAGTGGGATGCCTCCGGAGAGTGCTGGCTCCTGGCCTGGCTCCATCGAGCTCTAGTTACCCAAAAACCTACCTAGATCAGGGCAGCCCGGCTTGCCCAGCTCAGGTGTGTGGGGCGGCTCTCAGACTGCAGGCACCTTTGCCTCTGCTCCATCCCTCAGCTCTGGGTCTCCTTCCTTTTTAACCTGACAGCTTAACTGGGTCGGGGAGAGGCAGCACGTCCTGCTGGGCCCCCTGGTTTGGGAGCTGTCGGGCAGGCCTGGTTCCAGGGGCTGTGTGCTGTGCTGCAGCTCTGACCCGCTCCGTGGGGCGGTGGAAGTTTGGTGCTAAAGCTGAGGGGGCCTTGAGGGAAGGGTGCCGGAAGGCGACTGCTGGGCTGCTGCGAGCTGAGCTTGGGAGTGTTTGCCGTGGTGCCTTGCTGGGAGCTTGCTGATGTGCCAGAGGCGTGGAAACTTCTCTCCCAGGTAAAGAAAGCCCAAACAGGTGCCCTGGGGATCCGTGAGAGCTTTCCCAATGGCCTCAGCTACGCTGTGCTGTCAGCGAGGGGCCGGAGCAGCTGGTGTTCCTGCACCACGTGCGCAGGAGCCGCACGCTGACCACCGCTGCCATGTGGCTGTGGGATCCCAGCGCCTCCAAACGGTGCACGCACAGCTTTGGGGATGCAGAGAGTCACTGTGCCACCCCGTGGCTGCTCTCTGCACAGAGATGCTCCAGCTGAGGGGATTTTGGGGTGCAAGACTTGCAGCACTGGCACTTGCTGCCCTCAGGCTGCTTCGTGCAGCCTGCAGCTCGGAGCCGCTGGGATCCAGCTCACTGCTGAGGACCTTACACCCAGAAGTCCACCTGACTCGACAAGTGCCACAAGCAGGCCACCGTGTCTGCTCAGCCACAGCATCCCGCCAGAGCCAGAAGTTCCCTTTACCCACGTTTCCATCCTGCTTTGCTGGGGTGACGTCCTCCTGTTTGCGTTTCTGCCCCTTGGATCAAAGGCGCCCTCCAGCCCTGTCCGCTCGTGGGGCGGTCTTGTCCGAGGGGCAGCCTGGGGGCTGTGCACGGGCTGTCCCACACCACGGACCCTTGCTCTTCCCGGAGATGTGTCCCAGCTGTGAGCTGGCCTCCCGGTGCTGAGAGGCTCGGGGTCAGCGTGCCTGGCCTCGCGGAGGTGTGCAAAGCCGGGGGTCTGCTCTCAGGCTGAGGAGCGCTGCCCGCGCGGCTGTCCCCAGGCTCCTCCAGGGAAAGGAGAGAAGGTCAGGTGGACTCGGGTCTTGCACTGAACCGTGCCATCCCGGAGATGGAGCCAGCCAGCGCGGCTCTCAGGGTGACCTCTGCCCGTCACCCATGGGTGCTGGTAGCCCCATTGCAGCTCTGGCACCTTTGGGCAGCCGCTGCCGGGTGTTTCCGTGTCAGGGCAGTCACTTCTCATCAGGGTAATTAGCTTAAAATCTGGATGTAACAGATTTTCTGGGCTGCAGGGCCAAACGGTATGAGCCTGATGCGTTTCTGTTGGTCTCGGGTCGTGCTGCCATGGGGGTCACTGCCAGGTGGCCGGGACCAGGGGCCACCAGTGGGTATGCGGTGTGCTGAGGCTCGCTGCTTTGCTGTCTGACTGCAGCTCGGAGGCAGGAGAGGGCCTGTTTGCTGTGGAAGCGCAGAGCAGCTGGAGCTGCAGCACCTCTCCTGGCGGCTCCTGAGAGGGGTTTGTTTGTGTTGCCAATGGTTCGGAAAATCTGCTTCAAGTCTTGCAGCCAGACAACGTTTAAAGGTTTTCCTTGCTGGCTGCAGGCTGAGAAAGGAGCTGCTGGAGTGGGAGTTGCAGCTCCGATGCACGGTTTGCAGCAAGCAGCTCTGGGCAGAGGCCATGCTGTGAGTACTCTGGGCCAAGAGGGGTGACGAGGTTGGGGCTGCAGCCCCCTTGTCCCCTCTCTCTGCTTTTTGGGCCAGGGCTGTTCCTAATCTTGTGCTTTTCTCAGACCCCCTGGAATCCAGGCACAGACATGTGGTGGCACGAGCTGGTGAGCGGTGCCAGCACGGAGTGCGAGCCCGAGTGGTGTGACTCGGAGGACAAACTCTTCATCCTCTACACCAGCGGCTCCACGGGGAAACCCAAGGTATGCCTCGCCTGTAATGCTGAGTTACAGCAACCCCTCGGTGGCGGGAAACGGCGAGGGTTGTGCTGGGAGGCCCCGGTGGGCAGAGGAGCTGTGGAGGGGCTCTGCTGGTTGTCCGGCTCAGCTGCTCTCGGAGCTCAGGGGACCGGTGGTGTCAGCTCGGCCCGGGAGGATGGGGGCCTTGGTGGAGCTCGCCCTGACGGTGCTGTGCCTTCTCCCCGCAGGGCGTGCTGCACACCGTGGGCGGATACATGATTTATGCTGCCACCTCCTTTAAATACGTCTTCGATTACCAGCCTGAGGATGTGTACTGGTGCACGGCTGACATTGGGTGGATAACGGGCCATTCCTACCTCACCTACGGACCCCTGGCGAACGGGGCGACTAGTGTGTTAGTAAGTGCTGGGCAGCCTCTGGGTGCCTGACTCCAAGGAGCTAGAGATGGTGGCGCTGAGCTGCGTCCCTGCGTTGCTCTGTGATAACGCATCAGGACGTGCTGTTCTCCCTCGTGCAAAGCCCCATCGCGCTGTCCGCCACGTCACAGTGCGCTGTGCTCTGCACAGAGAGGTGGCAGTCCCCAAGGAAGATGTGGGCGGCTTCCCAGTGGTGCTGGGGAGTGCTAGGCTCTGCGTGGCTTCCGGGTGGTTAGTTTTGCAAATGCTCCCGTGTTTCTTTCCCTTAGAAATGCAGGCCTTGTGTACTGGGGTGCCAGGGTTGCTGCAAACTAACGTGAAAGCTGGACCAGGAGCCAGGGAGTGATGTTATTGACATCTGAGGTGGATCTGGCAATCTGCATTTAATTCCTGTGCCTCTATCTCCTTTGGCAGCGTACAAATCGGGAACCAGAGGCCTGTGTCCGAGACTCCCGTGAGGAAATGCAAACAGGGAAATGTCATGCTGGGAGAACCCTTCGTAGTAGGGTTCTGGGTGCTTTTGGTTGTGGTTCCCTCACTCTGTTTGGACCGATCACCTGTGCCACGCGATACAGGCAGTGTCATTTGGGCTGATGGGACCGCATCACTGCGAGAGCCACCCAGCTGCCCTTGCTGGTAGGGTGTTTTGGGGGACAATTGCTAGGACACCAGCAGCAGGAGGGTGCTAAATCCATCCTAAGGAAGCAGTACAAAGAGTCCTGAGCTGGACTGGTTTCACGCATGGTGCCCCTGGCATGCCTCTGAGGACACTGCTGGGGTCCAGCTGTTCTCAGCTGCTCGTGCTCGAGAAGGTGCCTCGGGTCGCTGGGAGGGAGCAGCAAGGATCAGCTGTGTCACTGCCCTCTCTCGCTCAGTTTGAAGGTGTCCCCACCTACCCGGACATCGGGCGAATGTGGAGCATTGTTGACAAGTACAAGGTGACCAAGTTCTACACAGCACCCACAGCCATCCGGCTGCTGATGAAGCACGGGGAGGAGCCCGTTAAAAAGTGAGTCAGTCCCCACTGGCATGGGGGCCCCTGGCTCTGGCGTAGCTTCCTCTCCGAGCAGCGGCTTCCCCACTGCGCTTTCTGAACAAACCAAGACCTTTTGCCTTCAACCCAGCAGCTTGCAGGCTGTGTTGCTTTGCCCCCAGCCCTCCCTTCAGCATGGCGCTCCAGAACAGGCTCTTCTCTTTCGCCATGAGCTGCAGATCAGCTTGGAGGCTGCGGCTTTTCCCTGCTCCCCACCCAAAGCTCACGGAGGTGGGCTGGGCCGATAGCCCCTCTGTGCTGCAACTTGGCCAAGGGAAGGGAAGGAGCAGAGCCAAGTGGGACCTTGCAGACACCAAAACCACAGAGGTTTCCCCTCTTCCCCCACGGGTGAGGGCAGAGAAGGGGCTGAACCATTGAAACCCCAGGTACATTAGGGAGGCCCAGGGATTCCTGCAGGCTCTGCAGTGCCATAGGCTCAGCTGCTTCCGTCCGTGGCCTGCTGAGCCCCTGCGAGCCCCCTCCTCTCTGCAGGTACAGCAGGAAGACTCTGAAGGTGCTGGGGACCGTTGGGGAGCCCATCAACCCTGAAGCCTGGCTGTGGTACTACCGTGTGGTGGGAGAAGAGAGGTGTCCCATTGTGGACACGTTCTGGCAGACAGAGACGGTGAGTCCTCACCTGGGTGCCTCTGGGACTTCTCTTGCCCTTGTGCTTCTGGCAGGCAGCAGGGTGTCTCGGCAGGTTTGCTGTGATATTTCTGTGGTGCTACGGGGACTAGTTGTTTTGCTTGCCCAGGAGCTTACTCCTATAGTGGCTGGTGTAGCCTGCAAGTGTTGGTTCCCCTTCTCTCTCAGGGCCTCAGAGAGTCTGTGGGGAGACCTCAAAAGGTTCCCTGCCAAGGTCTGCTCTGAACCCTGTTCTCTCTGTTTTCTCCAGCATCTCCAAAGCTTTATGCCCAAACATGGGCTCCCTGTCCCCCGCTGTATCCTCCCCAGCAGGCTGGCATCACCTAGGCTCATTCCTTTTTGCCTCCCTTTACAGGGTGGCCACATGCTGACGTCTCTCCCTGCTGCCACCCCCATGAAGCCAGGCTCTGCTGTGAGTACTTTCCTTCCTCCCCGGAGGGAAGGATCCCCACTCCCTCTAGTTAGCACGTTACAGTGCCTGGGCTCACCACCCTGTCTCTTTGCTGTCTGGTCCCCATGGCAGACGTTCCCCTTCTTCGGCGTGGTCCCTGCCATCGTGAACGAGTCGGGGGAAGAGCTGGAAGGAGAAGCAGAGGGCTACCTGGTAAAGAGGGGCTGATCTCCCCCACCCTCCCCTTGTCTGTCCCCCACCAGCTCCAGGACGTTCCCGCTACCGTGAGCACCTCTCTGCTTACCCTGGGCCCAAACAAGGCACGCTTTGGGTGGCAGGAGCTGCCCTTCACTGGCAGTTCTGTGCTGTGAACAAGCTGTTCAACTGATCCATGAAAGCACTTGCACACACGGGCAAGGCAGGAGGAAGGGAACAACTTGTCAGCCAAGCTCCTTTCCTTATGCCAAGTGTGGAGAGACTTTCCCAACAGATTAGCACAGGGCAGCAGCTGAGTGTCATCGCTTAGGGCTGCCTCTGCAGCATCTCTGTAGCTGCACAGCACTGGAAAGACCAGGTTATTTTCCCTCTCCTTACAAAAGAAATAGTTCATAAAATCCCTGGGGGAGGTAGAAAGCAGCGTGTATTACCGTGGCCTTTGGAAGAGCTCCTCAGTGAGGTTATGTTAAGCTCGACAAGCCCTGGAGCAGTGTGGGAACTGAACTTGCTGGCCACTGATGGTTGAATTAGATTTAGAAACACTGACCAACAGCAGAGGCCGAGAGCTGGCTTGGTTAAGAGTTGGTTTTGCTCCCACTGACTCAGGTTTGCATTTCTCCTTGTAGGTATTTAAGCAGCCCTGGCCGGGAATAATGCGCACGCTGTATGGAAACCACCAGCAATTTGAAACCACCTACTTCAAGAAGTTCCCTGGGTACTACGTGACAGGCGACGGTAAGGGGGTCTGGGTGGCGTGTGGGTGCAGAGGCCTGAGGACAGCAATTAAAATCTTGCAGTGCCCTGGCCTTAGGATCCCTTATCGGTTGCTCCGAGGACTGGCACTGCTTCCTCACGCTGTCATTTCTGGTTATTTTTAGGTTGCAGGAGAGATAAAGATGGCTATTACTGGATCACAGGGCGAATTGATGACATGTTGAATGTTTCTGGTAAGAACAACTTTTGTCTTCAGTGGGAGCCGGTGCGCTTTGTGACGCTAGTTAAAGAGCCGCCTTGCTTTTATGGGGGACAGCTCTGCACCTGTGAGCCTGCCCAGCAACCTGTCCCCAAGTCAGACAAGCCTGAAACTTGGTGACTGTGGTTTAGTGCCTCCAGACACGGTGCACTGGAGGGAGGGAGCCTTCTGTAATCTCTTAGAGGAGGTCCTCAACCAGCATATGTGCTTCTGTGTTGGAGCATGTGGGGCCATGGGGAAGCTCAGTCAGGGAGGGCAGGACCTTGCAGTCTCTGATCCAAGCTGTAGCTCCAGGTAGGGCTAGCATCAAAGTTGCATCAAACTGCTCAGTGCTGTGTCCCCAGAGACGGAGTTTTCCCTCCAAGTCCAGCTCCCTCTCAGCCTGTGCTTTGTTTAATCCTGCGGCCAGAGACAATTCACAGACCTGTTAAAGAAAGAAGCCTGAAGATGGGAGGGAGAACAGCCGGGGAGGTGGCCTTGCTCTGCAGCCTGTCCTCCTGGGAGTGATGCCTGGCAGCCTGCTGGGGCAGCCCAACCACTGCACTGCTGGAATGAGTTTCTCCAGCTGTTTTCTCAAGGAACTGGAACCCGACCTCTCAAACCTACAGTTCGGGGCCTTTTGGGCTTGCAGAGCTCTTCCTGCCAGCTGCTGGGAGGCTGCAGGCCCCCAGCCCCACGCAGCTCTGCGAAGCACTGCCGTTCTCCTTCCAGGCCACTTGCTGAGCACTGCGGAGGTGGAGTCAGCCTTGCTTGGGCACGCCGCTGTCTCTGAGGCTGCGGTGGTCAGCCACCCGCACCCCCTGAAAGGGGAATGTCTCTACTGCTTCGTGACCCTGAAGGATGGCCACGAGTTCACCAAGAACCTGGCAGATGAGCTGAAAAAACAAGGTAGGAACAGCCAAACGTCCGGGAGGCTGTGTAGCAGGGAGAGGGAGGGCGGTGCTGGGTAGGCAGTGGAGGGGTTAAGGGCTTGGGCGCTTAAGGGTGCGTGTGTTCTGGGGAATGCAGCACGGACAACTGTGACAAGGTGCCCCCTCTGATTAGAGAGCACGGCTGGCAAAGACTAAAATTAGTTCTGCCGGCCTTTGGCTGCTCATGTGATGCCATCTCTGCCTCTCGGGAGCTGGCGGCCGTGCCGAGGACTGGGGTAGCCAACGGGTTGTTGTTTGCAGCTGTGGGCATGGCTCCCGTGGCTCTCCCTGGTGGGTTGGGACTTGCACAGGAGCTGCTTGGTTACTTTGGGTGGGAAAAGGGCACGTTTGCAAGCCTGTCTCCTGCAGCCAGGAGGTGCTGGCAGAGCAGAGGCTAACACGCAGCGTTCGAACATCAGCTGTAGTGCAGTCCTCAGGCCAGCGTGCTCCTGCTTTGGGTGTGCAAAGCAGGGCAGACTGAGGTAACGGGGTTTGTGCAAACTGTTTCAAATCCAGTCCGCTGTCCCCCACTGCTGTAGTTAAATACGTCCCCGCCTAGGGTGGGGCTCTGGTGGCTTGTGCTCCGGGCTCGAGACAGCGCTTACATTGCCACAAAGGACTGCAAGAAATGCATCCACGGGAGTTTCGTCTCTGCAGCAGTCCAGTAGTGAATCAGTGCTCTGTCAAAATGGTAACAGTGCTTACTACGGCCATTATAGAGGGCTCTTGAAAATTGAGGGAATGAAAACAGGAGTGTTGCTGCCTTTGGGAAGATGTGCTGCACCCCTGTTGGCACTGCCGGTCTTGCTGCCCCTTCCCACAGCTCTGAGGCTGGGGTGCAGCAGCCCTGGGCCCTGCCCTGTGTGAGCACCGGGCTCCCCGGGAGCTGTGCTCTGGGTGTCTGAGCTCAGTCATCCTGCCTGAAAGGGATGTGTGGGATCTCCTTGCACCTACAATTAAAATATTTTTTTTCTCTCCCTTCACCCCTCCTTCTCGCTAGTCCGGGAAAAAATTGGACCGATAGCAACGCCAGATTACATCCAGTATGCCCCAAGCCTGCCCAAAACCCGGTCAGGTAAGGGGTCCAGTTACTGTGCCGGGGAGGACTGAGCAGTTCTGCCAGTGGAAGGGAATTATCCCTAACCTCCTTGTCTGAGACTACTCAGATCCACGGGGAGAAACCCCGGGGCAAGCGGGATGCTGTGGGTTTGGGCACCGACTTCTGCTAGGGCTGCTGAAGAGATCCTGAGTCCTGCTTTCCGTTTGTGGCTGTTTTCACAGGAAAGATCACCCGACGGATATTAAGGAAGATTGCCAAAAATGACAGAGATGTGGGGGACGTCTCCACCTTGGCAAACCCAGGCATCATAAACCACCTTTTCAACAGCAGATGCGACACTAAACTGTAGCAGCATGAGCTGTCCCAGCTGAGTAGGGCTGTAGCAGCAGCGGTATCCTGATGAGCAGGTCCCTCAAATAACCACTGTCTGCCCTGGGAAAGAAACCTTCACCTGTTGAATCGAATGTACAAATATTAGAGACGAAGGGAAGGCTGGCCCCGGAGAGGCAGCATCTCGTAGGCATGCCCATGCCTTGGAGGAGCACGCGTGTTGTGTCGCAGGTGGGAATCATCCACCTGAGGTTCGGCTTCGTTCACGCAGGAACTTGTGCTCCTCTGTTTTTCATCACCTTGTTCTTGATTTATTTTTATTCTGTTCTTTTTGGGAGGGGAGATGGGGTGTTAATAATTAACTTTATGTAGTTGAGGGGCCCTGCTCTCTTCCCCTTAGTGGGGAGGAACTGGGGCATTGTAGAGGAAGTGGTACTGGAGTTACTTAACGCCGGCAGACAAGGGAGGTTCATCTGCCACTGCCCACACACGGAGTAAGCTTCCTTTTCTTCTCAGACTGCTGTGAGCTGAGGAAGGACTTAAAAACACTTTCACATCATAACTACAACTGAGTTTTAGTCTTGCATCCACTGTCCAAGCTGGTTGCTAGCGGAGGTCCCCTAGCCTGAAAGGGAGTGAGGCAAGGCTTGAGGCAGCTCTGTGCTTTAGGGGGCCTTTATAAAGTTATAAAGCTCTCTTGTACCAAGATCTGCTGTCTAACTGCATGGTGTCAGCTGGTTTATTTTTTCACAGCCTGGGCTCCTTTGCTCTGGCTGTGGAAATAAGGAGCCAGAGGAACGGGGCGTGATCTGACGTGCTCCACGGAGCGCTGCTGCCACCAGCTGTGGGCTCAGCCTGGCCGAGGCAGCACAGCCCGGGCAGGGGTGGGTGCTGCTGATACCAAAGCAAGCAGGGGCACAAAGCTGTCCCCAGGCACCTATCCCACTGCAAGCAAACCACGTGTGGGTTACAGTGCACCATGACCCTTCCAAAGAACCCAAGGCACACAAGGCTGTGTTAGTCCTAGGTGATTTCTCATCAGGGGAAAAAAAAAATGTTTAAAGCCATCTTTTGCTTTAATCTGACATGGCTTTAGGATGATGAGAAAAAACACTTCCAGCTCCAGAGTCTGAGCGTCACCCGGGTACTGCCACAGCCACCCTTTCCTCTTCAAATCGCTTACGCTGACCCCCAGCCCTGGGCTGAGCTGGGAGCTACTTCCTTGTACTGTCTGTAATGAAATCACACGTGAGCTGTTGGAATTCCTATACTCAAACCAAAGGAGAAATGGGCTTTAAATCTTGCTGCAACAGCTGTTTAGCAAATGCCACCCTGCAGCCTCTGCCTGTAAACTGAGCTGACTTTTGGCTGGGCTGGAAAGGAGGAGGTGGCTCTTCCAAGGCTCAGGGTTGGTGCAGGTGCTCTGAGGGCTGTTGTCCAAGCCTCATTTCTTACCTGCTGCTCACACGGGCATGGTACTTGTCTGTGATCTGTAATGTCAGTCGTGTGTCCCGTGTGCCACCCACTGCTCTGTGCCACCTCTTTGACAAGAACTCCTACATCTGCTCTCCTATGTTACTATTGGTCTGCTACGTAATTTTGGCTGGAGACAGCTAGAATTCTATGCAAAATGGAATAAAAATGCAAGGAAACAAAATGGAAGCGGGCTTAGAGCATGTGTGGGGGTTGTAGGTGCTGGGCTGGGGGGGAGGCTGGTCTGGTCAGAGGGTGCTTTTGGACCTCAGGGCCATAGGCAGGGAATGCTCTGGAAGTCAGAAGCATCACGGGGCAGAGCCTTGTCCCTGCACCGGGGCTGGCCCCTGGCAGCTCTCCTGGGCTCTGGGCTGTACGGGGGGAGGTGATGAAGGCCGGGGCTGGCTGTGCTGTCCCCTGCCCTGGGCAGAGGTCAGAAGCTCCGGGGCCAGAGCCTGAGCCTTGGCTTCTCACGGGTCTCCAGCCATCGTTGCTCTACCGAGGTGCAGGGAAAGCACGAGGCTGTGCCACCCGCCTGTCAGCAACCCCTGCATGCAGGCTGGGTGCGGGAGCAATGCCCGGGAGAAAGCACGTGCTGCGAGCAGCTGGGGGGGGGGGTGCGGGACTGCTGACGGCTGCTGCTCCCTCACAGCAGCCCGGGGCTTCACCTGGGCACAGTGACAGGCAGCAGCCTCTGCACCCCCCCCGCTCCTCTGCACCACCATCCCCGGCCCCACCTTCAGCTCAGCCTTCCCAGGCAGCTGCCTCCAGCAGCTCAGGGAAGCTCCAGTGCTTGCATCCTGCCTCTCCCAGCTGCTGCTAACCTCGTGCTCTTGCCGTGCATTGCTCCAGCAAACCACATGCCCGCAGACCCAGGCCAAGGTGTTTCCTCCTGGAGAGCATTCACCCCCCCCAGCGCCAGCAGCTGCTTGTGCTGGGCTGGAGCTGCAGAGCTGGGTGCCAGGACACCTCTCCAACACAGAGCTGCGCACGCTTGCATTGAGCAGAGCAAAAAACTGCCCCTACAATAAAGGTTTGTGTAAGGTCTGCGCGCAGGTGTGCAGCTGCCCAAAAGCCAGGCCTGGCCCAGGAGCTGCTTAAAGGCTGAGCCCGGCTCCTGCCAGGTGGGAGAACAGAAGGATAACGAGATGCTGAGGGGCTCCAGCGAGCTCGCAGCTGGCGCTAGGGCTTTTTGGATCAAACTGGGCTTCGCAGGGGTCATGTCAAGCAGAATCAGCTCCCTAGAGTCCCAGCAGTGAGTTCAACCATCTTGACTAAAATTGCTGGGAGGAGGTGGGGGTTGTCTGAGCAGGGCCCAGAGCCCCCAGCAGCCCCCAGCAGCTTCACCTGGAGCCTCAGGCACAGCTCAGCTGCGTGGGCACCCACACAGCCGGGGGCAGCTGTGCTCCTCTGTGAGTCGGGTCACTACAATACAGCCGGCAGTGACAGACTCCTCTAGCTCTAACCCCAAGGACACAAAAGGCCCCAATGCTCTGGGCACCCTGCAACGAGCTAGGCACCCCTCTTCCCATGGCTCCTGTCAGACAGAACTGCCCCCAAACCGGTGTTCAGATTGAATGTACGTTTTAATCTCCGTTTGGGGGTAATCAGCCCCCCCAACATGAACCTCAACGTGGGAGTTGTGGAATTAGCCACAGAACTGAACCACTGCAAAGGGCCAGGTTAGTGACTGACTGAAGCACCCCGACGGCTGGGTGGCCGCGCAACCAGCAAGGTCGGTCCTCAGGAACAGTGGCTTTACAGGTGCCACCGAAACAGCAGAGCTCAGGCTGCTTTACCAGGGCACTTCCTCGGCTGAGGAAGGGCTGGGGGGGGAGAGGGGTGTGCTGGAGGGAGCGGCACAAGCTTGCGGGCTGGAGCGCCCGCACTGTTCCCATTGAGTCAGGAAACCCAGAGAGAGAGATGCGTCCCCCCACCGGTGATGGTCCCACAGTGAAGCCAAGCGAACGTGTCGGCTGTGACGGAAGCTTGGCAAAGTTAAACCAGGGCAGGCTGCTGTGCAGGAGCCAGGAAGATGCTCAGACACAGGGGAAGGTGGAAATCCGAGGAGCAGCGCCTGAGCCAGGGCTGGAGGGGCCGGGGACAGACAGAGCTGGTCTCCAACCTTCGCCATGGAAGCAGCAAGGCAGAGGGAGGGGAGGCACGAGGGGCCACGCGTCCCACAGCTGAAGGCTGCTCCTTGTACCTCCACCTTCCTCCTCCCCTTCCCTGGGCTTTGGGTTTCGGTGCCTGCAGACAGTGCGGCACGAACCCGAGACCAGCGCAAGCTTGGGGCAGGGCAGGGCCCAAGGGGACACCCCCACCCCGTGCACAGCCCAGGGCCGGCCCCAGCCCGTCCCCCCCGGTAAGTGCACCCTGAGGAAAGCAGCTCGGCGGCGGCTCGGCCCTGGGGGCAGCGCAGTGTGGCGTTCACACCAGGTAGGGGGTGTCCAGCACGGCTACCCCAGCCGCCACCCCGCCGTCTGCGTGCTCCACTGCCTTCGTCCGCAGGAGGTGGCCGGCTGCCTCGTTCATCACCAGCTCCTTGCCCTGCCTGCAAAGAGAAGAGCAGCTGGAGAGCGCTGGAGCAGAAAGCCCACGGTGTTTCCACCACCGGGACAATCTGAGCCATGTTCCCGTTCTCGGCTGGGGCACTGCAGGTGGATTGCTCTGCCCGTGAGCAACGTTGGGCTGCGTGTGCTGCCAGAGCGCTTTTGTTTTAAATTGCACGAGAGCTTTAATCTACAACCTATGGAAACATTTCTGTGGGCCCAAGAGAGTTTTAAACAAAAGCGGCAGCTATTCAGGGTTGGGCACAACCACGTTAAGCCTTCCCATATTTCTGAGCTGGCCAAAGCATACAGCTGCATGCAGGTCCCAAGAGGTCCCCCCAGCGACCAGGGATGGGACACTCCAGTTCATACCAGTAACCACCGGCTCTGCGGCTGAATGCAGAGCTCAGAAAGCTGCTGGCAGGTACAGAGACCGAACAGCCACATCTGTCCCGTCCCTTCTCCGGGACACCTGCCCTGCTGCTGGGCTCAAGCAGCCAAGGGAAGATGTTCCCCTGCAGCAGGGACACGAACCGCGCCGTACCACGAGCTAATTTCTCACCTGACATAAACACCGAAGATACCAAGCTCTGAGATGCACTCGGATGCTTTTAGGGGACTGTGAGCCCTCAGCAAGTAATTCCTTGTTGGCTGCGGCTGGATCTTATCCATCAGGATGTAGGAGGTTCTCTCGGGGCTGTCTTTGATCTTCTCCAGAACCTGCCTGAGCTCCTCGCCATAGAGGTTGTTCCCTGAGCACAGGACGGGCAGGTCAGGCGCCTCCCAGCGCAGCAGCAGCCGTTTGCCCCAGCAGCCCGAACAGATGCAGTGCTTGCTCTGCACGTGCTGCCCGTGTTCCCCCCCAGCTCTGGGACCTGGAGCAGCGCTCCCTCCCCGCTGTGACCTGTCCCCATGGCCAAAGCAGCTACAGGCTGTCCGAGCCCTGAGCCACACCAAGACCCCACTGCAGCTCATACCTCCGCCTTCCCGCTGCGGCTTCAGCACAAACTGGTCGGGGTTGGCGATAGCCGTAGCAGCTATCTTGTCGCCCTCTTCACCCTGGCAGGAAAGAAGGCAACAGCAACGCATCAGGGAGGAGCAGGAGCTCCTTGATGGACTGCTGTGAGCAGGACCACCAGGGTCCCGAGGCCACAGCAAAGCCCCTCGTGTTTCTTAACCAAGGAGGAGCGCCACGCATGCCAAGAGCGCCTGCACCCTCGCTCCCGCCCCGCTCACCATGTCCAGCGAGTAGAGCCCGGCAAACGTGGCTCGGATGCGAGCAATGGCCTCGGTGCGGCCGGGCAGCAGCTTCTCCAGGGTCCCCGGTCGGCTCAGCTCCTGCTGCACCTTCTTGGTGCCGGCCAGCTGGGTGGCGATGTCGGGGCACTTCACTGCCCTCGACCTCTCCAGCAGCAACCGTGCTTCCCAGTTCTGAGAGAGAGGGAGAGCGACCGGCCCATCAGAGCCAGGTTCTCTCGCCTCCTTCCTCTTCAGTTTTTGACAGACAGACAGACAAGCCCTGCCTGGCAGGGACGGCAATGGCGTGCTGGAGACAGAGCGGCACACGTGGGTCTGCCACAGCCCCGGGGAGCAGCACAGCCAGGCTGCTCCATTGCCTTCCCTTGCACTCCCCTCCCCTGCTCGTCCAGTGCTGATGTTTTCAGCCACCAGCACGATCTGCCATGCGTTATTACCACCTGCAGCCAATAGTCCCAGTGCACAATCGAGGACAGAAAATTTGTAGTTCAAGCCTAAACTCTTTAAGCAGGCGCTAATCCGTGTTAACCCGTATCACACAGCCACAACTTAGTGCTGCAGACAGGGGGGGTGACCACACACGTGGTGACTGGAGAAGAAATCCGCTCATTTTTCTTATTACAGGAGCATTGCATGAGCAGCAAAGATGTGTCAGCTTCCCAAAGCCACTTGGGTGGGACTGACCCGCCTGGGGCAGGACCACAGGGCGTTCCAAACCCTCTGGCACTGCCACAGAGCTTCTGAGAGCAAGCAGTGGGTGCTGACCTGCTGATCGTAGTTTTTCGGCACGTAGCCCTCTCTGTAGTACACCACTGCTACCTCCTGGCCATCCCTGGAACAGAAAGCAGCAGCCATCAGAGCCAGCAGCCACCAAGGGGGCTGCCAGGGCTCAGACAGCGTTTGCCCCTTCTGCTTGGCCTCCTGAGCTGCTCTGCTCCTCCTCGAGAGCGCACCAGCCTGAGGCACAGGGAGCTGGCACCAGGCCTCTGCCCTAACCAACGTCTCGGTAATTCAGGCACCCAGCCCAGGAGGGAGGCGAGAACCTCATTTTTCAGTAGCCTTGCATTCTTGCAGCTGGGGGGGGGGGACAGGATCCTTCCTGGATGGCGATTCCAGGCAGGACACAGCAACCTGCCCCAGAGCAGCCTGCCAGGCAGCCGTGGTACCACACACACGAGCCACAGCAGAGGAGCACGGGCAGGGAAAGCAGCACAGATGCTGCCAGGCAGCACGACGTAACGGCATTCACAGCGAGACAGGATGCTCTGGAGGAAATATCTGCAGATACTTTCCCCTTAACTGTCTGGTGATGACAAACGTTCGTTAGTTAAACATGGCAGAGGCGCCAAAGGTCAGAGCATGGAAAAAAAAAATTGAAAATCAGCTAACAAGAGGAAAAACATTGGCAGGCAACCAATCTTCCTCGTGCGGCTCCAAGCACGTTAGCCTGGGAACGGGACGAGCGACACGCCTGGGATCAGCTGCCGGCACGGGCAGCCCTCTGCGGGGCGAGGTCCTGAGCGCGCTCAGAGCCAAGGGAGGCCGCAAGGACGCGCGGCGCTTCCTCCTCGAGCACGGGTAACCCAGCCCTGCTGCCGGCAGGGCATCACGTGAAGGCCCAACAGGAAGCGTCTTGGAGGAAACCTCTGAAAGAGCCAGGGTTTCTCGCTGCATGTGTACGTGGAGCAAGAGGAGACCATGCAGAGCTCAGGAGGCTGCGGTTTGGAGGAGGGAAATGGGGTTTCCAGCTGTAAGGGACTGAGGTGCGTGTGCAAAATCCTAGCACACTGAAAACAAAATCATTTCAGCTCTAAGGGGAATTAGCGGCAGCAGGCTGGAGCAGGGAGAAGAAGCACATTCTCAGAACGCCACTATTTACACTCAGAACTATGTCACTGGCTGCGACTGAACACTGCCAGGCGCAACCCTGAGTGCCAGCACAGAGCCAGGAGCGCACACACAGCTCGTACTCACATATACAGCCTCCTGGCTTCGTCCAGGGAGCCCTTCTCAAACACATCTCGGAAGCGCTTCCTGATGACCCGAATGTTCCTAAAAGAGGAGCGGGACGGTCACACACCAGGCTGGGCACGGAGGCACTCGAGGAGGAAAGCTCAGGTGGAACCAGCAAGGAGCTGCTGCTCCTTCACCAAGCACCTCGGCACGCACCCCGCGGAGCAGGCAGGTCACAGCAGCTCCTGCTGCCCGCACCCAACCCGCGTCCCCAGACCGAACGCCGCAGGAAGCAGAGCGTGTGCCGAAACGCCTGCGTTCACCTTTCACCTCCTGAAGCGTTTCTACTGGAAGCCAACAGGCTGCTTTTTTATCCCTACAGGACAGAGTCGCTCAGTGCCAGCTTCCCAGCCAGCAGCAGCAGGCGTTGTGCTCCCTGTGAGCGCCTTTTATCGTCCTTCTCCACACAGCGGCAGTGTGGCCCCGCAGACCCCACTGCTGGTGGGGCCGGGGTTCTCCCCAGCTCAGCCTCGGGGCTCGACCTCCTCAACGCCCCCCTTCTCCAGCCCTTCGCCCCACAGACCTGCTTACTTTGTACAGATCCTCCACAGCGGGCTGGAAGCTCCGTTAATGAAGCTTTTATGGAAGACCCTCTGGCCAATCCAAGCTAGAGCGAGCAGGACCCCATTACCCCCGCTCTGCTCCTTGTTGGCTGGCCCACGGGACTGCTAGTCCCAGTGTGCTCTGAGGACTGCGTGGGGACCCCATCAGCAAGGAACCAGCCCCAGACACCAGAGGCTTTGGAGGCCGCTGGTGCTTCCAGCAAAGAGCCAGCGAGGGGCTCTGGGACGTTCGGGTGAAGACGAAGGTGGGCGCTGAGGCTAGGCAGGAGGCCGGCAAAGGAAGGCTGAAGAGACCCCGGAGGGAAGTCCAGGGTAGAGGCTGCCCCGTTACCCACCGAGGCGTGCCCCCTCACAGCCTCGGAAACCGTGACGTGTTCTGGCTTCACCCTCGTGTAGGTGACCACGTAAGAAGCAGACGGACTCTGCTTTACCTGTTCCATAGCTCATTTTCCACGCATCGCTGATCAAAGATATTCCTTTGGACCTCCTCCACCAGGAACATCACCACAGCACTAGAAGAGACACGCAGAACACCGTTAAACCCAGAGACCCCGGGACCCCCACCCACTGATCTCTGTGATCCAGGCTTCCCACAAGCCTCCTCCAGCATTTCCGCGGGCTGGCACAGGGAACAGGACGGATCCCGCGTGATTGCCACACGCCGGGCACGTGCACAGAGGGGAAGGCAGGAGGAAGCTGAGCTCTGTGCGGGGCCGTTATGCCGACAGGCACCGTCCACAACGCACGGATGTAAAGCCTAGACAGGCTCCTCACCTCCGCGAGCCGTACAGCTCCCAGGCCTTGGCAATGCCCGAGGCCAGCCCCTCAGAGGGGTTGTTGGGCAGCAGCCGCGACGCCTCCTCGGCCATCCCCAGCTCCTTGAGCACCCGCCTGCGGAATGAGAGCGGTTCCCAGTGCCTGGCCACGGCAGCCCCACGGGGCTGGGCCGGGGCACGGGGCCGCGGCTGCTCCCTCACCCGTGCACGGCGGCGGTGCGGGAGGCCAGGCCGCCGAAGCTGGCGGCGATGGTGTTTATCTCGATCTGCTTCAGCGCCGGTGCCCCGGGCGCCCCGCAGTCGAACATGTAATCAGAGCGGTTTATGCCTAAAAACACGGACTGAGACGGGGGGGGGGGTGAAGTGGGACCCGCGCCCACCTCCGGGCCAGCCCCACAGTTCTCCTGCTGCCTCCGACCACACGCCCTTGCGGTGGCCGGGCCCCAAGACCCTCCCGAGGCAGATCTGGCCACCCTCGCACTGACCAACACCCACACGTGGTGAGCCTGGGGGTGCGGGGGCCTTGTGGAGCCTGCGGCAAGCACAGCCCCGGTGCCCTGCAGGTCCCGAGCAGCCACGAGTCCCCGTGCGCTACCTGCGCCAGTCCTTCCTCCAGAACCTGCAGGTGGATCCTGAAGAGCCGGGCCGTGAAGTCATCGACCTTGACGGTGCTGGAGGAACAGCAGGACAACGTCAGCCCCCTCGCTGGGGGAACGAGAAAATCAGTCCAGCAGACGCCCCGCCGGGGACGTTCCCCAGCACAGCCCGCGGGGCAGCGGCCAGGCCGAGCCCCGCGGTGTAACCGAGCGCCACGAGTGCCTCGAAAAGCCCCTCTGTGCAGAGGGGACGTCGGCCCGCAGGGCAGAGAAGAGACAAGCAAAAGAAAAGAACTACAGCAGAAGTCCGCGGATACGGGAGAGGAACCAGACTACAAGAGCTTCACTGGATCGCCCCGACCTGCCCGGCTCCAAACCCCACACACCGCGGTGCCGAGCGCTTCGCGGGGGTCGGCCGGCCACCGGCAGAGGCAAAATGAGGCCAAAGCAGGCTCCTAAGTCCGGGACTCAAAGAAGCCTCTGGCAACTTGAATTCAAAGCCCTGGTGCCAGCACGCTCCTGAGCGAGAAGCCACAAGGCTCAGACACTGGCAAAGCGAAAACAACTGCTGGCCCAAGGAGACCCCAAGACTGATGGAGTTACGTGAGGACAAACAAAGCAGAAAGGAGAGGGTGCCTGCCGAGGGCAGGAGCGCACACCGCACCCCTCAGCTCGAAAGACGGAGGCAGATGGAAGGCAGGGACGCCTGGAGGGTGACAAACACTTCCCACTTAACGAACCTCATTAAACACCGTTAAGCACAAAGCGTTACCTGGCCAGAGCGCGCTCCAGGAACTCCCCGTCCTGGCTGATGGCGTCCACCAGCAGGTTGAAGTCCTGCTGCACGGCGTACGCTTGCCGGAACAGGGCGCTGGGCACGGCCGAGGGCAGCAGCGTGAAGGGCGCGTAGCTCACCACCTGCGCGGGGAGCGGAGGCAGTGCCACCCCGATCCCGGCCGTCCCCCCATAACCAGCCGAGGCCCACCCGGCGCGAGGCTGCGCGGGTTCGGAGGCCGGGGGAGGCCGGGGGAGGCCAGGCTTACGTCGGAGGCGTTGGGCTCGGCCTCGGTGCGCATCAGCACGCCCTCCAGCAGCGCCGCATCCACCGCCGCCAGGGCCGCCCGGCGCACGGCCGCCTCGCCGCGCAGCGCCGCGTCCCACAGCCCCGCCATGGCTGGGGCACAGCAGCGTCACCCGCCGGCCCCGCACCGCTGGCGGGGGGGCACCCGCCGGCCCCAAACCCAGGGTCCCAGCGCGGGGGGCAAGGAGCGGCAACGCCTGCCCTGCCCGGTGCCCCACAGAGCCCTTGCCCTGGCCGCACGGCCCCTTGCGCCCCACAGCCCACTGCACCCAGCCCCCTATAGACCCCCGGCATCCTGCAGCCCACCTGCGCCCCGTAAGCCACCTACAGCCCCCTTGCACCCCACAGCCCCCTTGCACTCTATAGCCCCACAGTCCCCTATAGCCCCGCTGTACCCCACAGCCTACTCAGTCCCTTGTAGCCCTCCCCGACCCCAGGGCCCCACAATCCCCCATAGCCCCCCTGCACCCCACAGAGCCCTGCACTCTATAGCCCACCCAGTCCCCTGTAGCCCCCTGCACCCCATGGCCCCACAGTCCCCGTGGCCCCCATGCACCCCCTATCCCACCCAGTCCCCTACAGCCCTCCCGGACCCCACGGCCCCGCGGTCCCTATAGCCCCCCGGCCCTCTATAGCCCACCCAGTCCCCTATAGCGACCACAGGATCCCATAACCCCACCATACCCCCCCTGCACCCCATAGCCCACCCAGTCCCCTGCAGCCCCCCCAGACCCCGCGGCCCCGCGGTCCCCGACGGTCCCCCTACACCCCACAGCCCCCTGCACCCCATACCCCTATAGCCCCTATAGCCCCTATAGCCCCCATAGCCCCCCGAACCCCCTCCCACCACAGCCCCGCCCGCCCCGTACCTGCTCCCAGTGCTCCCTGCCCGCCCCGCCCCCACCCCACGCTGATTGGCCGCGCACCGCTTCCTGCCCCGCTGATTGGCAGCCGGCGGAGGGAGAGGGGCGGGGCTTAGGGCGTGCGCGCTCGCTGGGCCCAGGGGGCGGGGGCGGGGCTGGCGTCACGGTGGTATGACGTCACGCCGTGACGTCACCCCGGTCCGTGCGGCCTCGGAGGCCCCTGGGGGGGGGGAGGGTGAAGGCTCCGGGTTGGGGGGGGGGGGAGGCTCCGGGGGGGGGAGGCCGGCGTGAGGTGGGGGCTGTGGCCGCGGCCTCGCCTCCCTCCTGCGCCCGGGGCTCTTCCTTTTTCCTCCCTTTGGTCGGGAGCTGTGGGTCCCTGCCTTAATTAACGCCGTTAATCAGCTCAATTAATCAGCCGTGGGTGTGGAAGGGGAGGGCCGGAGGGCCTGCGGCGTCAGGGGGGCGCAGGGCGGCTCGGGGGAGGTTACTGATAAAACGCGGCAGGCTCGGGAAGCATCTGGCACGTTCCGCGCAACAAAAGACGAACAACGGCAACTGGGCCGTTATCTTCACGTGCTAAAAATAGAGGCGAGCGAGGCTGAGAGGCAAAGCGCCCTGCGCCTGCAAGCCTCTCCCCTGGCCGCCACCCAGCCCGCCGAGGTGGGCCTGGGGGCTCTGGGGGCTTTCGGTGCCGCGTCTGCCCTCAGAGGCAGCCCGGGGCGCAGACAACGGAAACTCAACACAGCATCAGCGGGGAGGGAATAAACAGCTCGGGCGCTTTGCCGCTTTCCTGATCCTCCACAGCAGCCCCAGCGGCAGGGCCACCCCAGCGGCCCCGTCCTGCACCGGGGTGCCCGCGGTGTGCCCAGGTCCCGGGTGCGCAGGGTGCGAGCCCCCAGAGCGTGTGGGTCGCGTGCCGGCCGCGCTGCCGCGGTACGTGTGGGCGTTTGACGCAGCGCAGCTGCCGGACGGGTGCCTGGCCGCCCGGCCGTGCCTTCAGAGCATCGCTCGTCCTCCGCGCTTGGTCCCCCCGGTACCCCGTGGAAAAGAAAAGTGGAAAAAAAACCAACAAAAATAAACATTCTGCTTTGTTCTTCCAGCTGCAGAGAGAGTTCATGGGGCTTTGGCCAATGGTCTCATATCTCAAGATACTTGAGCACCGGTGCTGACACGCATTTTGCAATAGAGTAGGAGCAGAGCTGCTGGCCTGACCCCACGAGCAGAGGGGTTGATGTGGTGTGTGACACCAGCCAAATAAAGACAGAACAATAGGGCTATTTTTGTGGGCAGAGCTCAGAGGGCTCCCCGGGGAGCCCAGCCCCTCACTGGCCCGTCCTGCAGGAGAAAAACAAGGCAGAGCTCCTGCGCCCTGGCTTCTCTGTCGTATGAATGCCAGCTTCAGCAAGGGTATGAAAGAAATCTATTGTCTCTGAGGCCGCGTTTCAATGCGAAATGCTCTGCTAAGGCCAGCAATCTTAAACCCCCCACATGTGTGCCTATTGTTTGAAGTGCAGAACAATTGAAGGGTGCTCTCATGGGCTAAAGATAGCGAGGCAGCTGGTGCTGTCCTTTTCGCTGTAACTGAGAATAAAACAATGCCCAAGTATTGTCTGCATGACTGGAGCGATGACATTGGACTCTCCGCCAAGGGAGCATCCACAAGATCAATGAAACCCGGGTTATTTATAAACGGGTAGTGTCATTTCTTCCCCGAAGTAATTTCACTTCCTTAGCTTTTCCACCAGGCCTTTCTGCGCCGTGGAGAGAGGTATAAATAGCACCGAGCTGGGCTGCGAGGGAGCCAGCGGGACCAGTGGGTGGAAAACCAAGCTGGGGCCTTCCACCTGAGTTTGGCTGCGCTTTTGCTTCCCGGAGCGACGCCCGAGCTCCCGGATGGGGACACGTGCGGACCAGCGCTCTGCCCCGCTGCACAGCCACGGATGCTCACCCACTTCTGCTGGGCTCAGCCTGCGGGGAGCAGCTCCCCAGCGCCAACAGCCACCATGCTGGCCATGCATGGACCCAGGGTCCCTCCAACACCAGGACTTGATCCTTGAGGGTGCTTTTTGGGAGGTTTGTTTCATCCATCCGGTAACAAATGAGGTAGCACAGGCTGTGTTCCGCTCAGCTGCTGGTCTGGGGGTGCTGAGAGTAGCCCCTGAACCCAAACCCCATGGGTCTTGCCTGGGGACAGAGAACATCTTGTAGAGGAAAACTGCTGTCTGCAAGCTGGCAGCCTACCAGGGTGTTTCCAGGCTGGTGACTGGAAACCTGGAATCCACGGCCAAAACAGGAGAAGTCCTGGGGTGGTGGCCACCATCTCCTGCTGCCCTCACCTGGGCAGGGCAGCCAGGAGTGAGCCACCTCCTTGCTGTGACCGCCTGATGGGCCACAGCGACGTGGGGAGGTCTCCTGGCACAGCGTGGGGACACACGGGAATACTGCTCCCTCCTAGGTGGCGGCCAGGCTTGAGGAAGGCCCAAGCCTACCAGGTCCCATGGGAAAATCCCACGTTTGTCGCCTCTCCGCCTTGAACTGTTGTCCCCTGTCATGAGCTGAGCTGAGGTTGATCAAGTGGGAGGCTTGACAACCAAACGCGGAGAAGGCAGGCTGAGCAGCCCTGAGCCTGCAGCGAGCAGAGTGCGGGGTTAATGGACCGGGAGGGCAGAGCCATGGCCTTTGCCAGGCTGAGGAGACAAATGCTGAAGTCCCAGCCTGGTATGGCCCCTTCCATCAGGTATCTCCTCACCATGGCTCTGACTGAGCTTCCCATTTAGCCAGGGAAGTGTGCGAGGAGCAGAGAGCAGGGGGCTTGGCTGGGCTGGGCCCGGGGACCGATGCTCTGTGAGAGCTGGGTGGTGTGGGCTCAGTGTGTGTCCTGTCCCGCACCGTGCTGAAACACCTTGGAAATCAAGACCAAGGCAGCTCTTGGACTTCATTTCCATAGGCTGCTGTGTGCCAGGGCCTGTCCCGGCAAGCCAGTTGCAATTGAGGTGCTATTAAGTGTTCAAATGAGTGGGGCGAGAGGCTCTTTTCTCTCATCTCTTTTTGTAATGCATTGCCAAAACCTCAAGCATCTTCACTGAAGTCGGCTCACACATTCCTGTAATAGTTGCAGAGTTCGTTACAACCTTTGTTCCTAAACAGATGCTGGGTCTTTCCAGTAGCCATCCCTCTGGAGAAGAACATCCCTAAAACCTCAAAGCTGGGACATTAAATGCAAACAAATAAAAACACCCCAGTTTTCCCCATCTCCAGGTGACCTTGCTGTCTCTTTGCCTGAGTGGGACCTTCCCAGCACGTTGCTAACTAACTCTGGCCCCTGATTTCCCATGTCATGCCTCTTCCAGGTACATTCTCACTCCTGATCCTCATTTTGAATGCATTTTGTACATTCATTTCTTTCACTCACTGTGGGAGTACGGTGCCCAGAGGCTCTGGTGTGCTCATGCTGCCCAAGCCTCATGCTACAGCAAGCAGCAGCATTATTCCTGAAGGCTTTTTGGTGAAAAAGTGCTTTGCAGGGAGCACAGCCAGGGTTTTAGAGGCTTTGGAGGGAGCCTTGCAGCCGCAGGCTCGGGGGCCAGGCTGAGCCAGAAGGACACTGGCGGGTGGCAGCGCTGGGCTGTCACCTCCGCCTGTACGCAGTCATTCCTGCTGCATGGAAATATGCCTGAAATAGCCCCTCTGCAGATTGTCTTTATCTAATCAGACGCCTTCGCACTCCCCTCCAGTGCATTTCAGGGAGCTGATAGCAGTGATATGTTAAGTGTGGAAAGAAACCTCTAGCGAATGGCCCGACGGGGAGAGTAATTCTCCTTCCTGCCACTTATCAGAGCCTGCTAATGGGAAGCATTCCTCCCGCAGGGTAGGGGAGCAGCAGGGAGGTCACGGGGGTGGCCGAGCCCCTGGCACCCCCTGGCTCTCTGGGACTGATGAGGAGCTGATCTGACTGCAAAACACCCAAACAGTTTGGTGCTGGTGGTGTTCTGGCCCATGGGGAGAGGCTTGTCCAGCCCTCAAGGGCATGCCCAAGGAGCCCCATCCTCATCTACCACCTCACGGGATGTCGATACATCAAGCAGAGAGCTGTAGGGGGAAGAAACGGGGTGCCTCAATGGCAGGGGAGATGCTCACAGGGCTGAGGGTGGTGGTGGAGAGCTGGTGGGATGTCTGAGCAGACTTGGCATCAGGCGATAGCCACCTACAGCAAGTCCTCTCTGCTCCAGCTAAAGCCGTGGGCTCCTCGTCGTGCCCTTGGGGTTCTGTGGGAGGTTCATGGAGCCCTCTCCAGCCGCTGCCCCGCTGAGGGTGCCGCGCTGCACCTGTCTGAGCAGGGCACAGCTCACGCCTGGCCAGGAATGGGAGGATGAGCTTCCTACCACCCTGAAAACCACATCACAAAGGCCAGCTCTGAAATCACCCGAATCCAAAGGAAGTGCATTTCAGCAGCTGCTGGAGTGACCATTCCACATTTCCCTTTCTACAGATCTGCTCGGCCTTTGATGGACCCTGCTGGAACATCTTCAAAGAGGGAGAGAAACTAGGGCGAACAGAAGGAACTGCAGAAGGAATCTCCGAAAATAAAATCGCTTTAAAGATAAGGCAGGGAGGGGGTGAGCAGAGAGCGGGGTGGGTACGTGCCCTGAGAAGAATGTGCGAGGCCAGGCCAGCTGGTAGGCCCTGCCCGAGCGCTCGTCCCACTGCCGGGGCGCTCGTGGCAAAGGTACTTGGCACCGCACCCGCCTCAGGCCTCGGGCCCCTCCAGGGCGTGGGTGGAAACCCGACTCCGAGCTTGGGACGGAGAGGCAGAAGACCACCAGGCTGACCTCAGAGGAACCTGTGGCCCACCACCGCCTGTTGCCCTTCCAGATACTGCAACTCTGCCATCTTGGCGAGGTTGAACAGCTCTGCGACACCACAGCCAAGTGGGGTCTCAGGACCCCTGATGGTCTCCCCGGGGGAGATGGAGTAGACACATCTGTGGAGTCCAGCTCTGCAGCAGCTGCTCTCAAATCCCGATGGATGAAGACATGGACTTCTGGCCACCCTAGTGGGGGAGTGCCCACATGGTATTTGGAGATGGGGGCTTGCAGCCTGCTTCATCCTGATGGGCTCAAGGTCACCATGTTAGTGACAAAGCAACATGCCTTGGGCACCAGGCCACAGCCTCCTCTCCATTTTAATTCATGGGAAGACTGGCACCATGCAAAGTCTTTACATTGCACCATGCAAAGCCCTTACATTACACTGTGCAGTCAGTGAAGGCAATACCGACCCATCCCTGAGCCCAGCCATCCCCTCCACCAGGGCTCACACCCCAGGGGGCAGGTCTGGAGTCCTCCTCCATCCCACGAACCTCCCAGGCTTTACTCCAGAGTCACCTTGGTGGGATCAGTTGTCATTTCTGTGTCCCCAGGACATGACCACAGGACTGGGCAGCCAAGAGGCAGCTCAGCACCGAGGTGTCGCCAGCTGAGGAGGGGGGCAGCAGTCAGCTGTTCCTGGCCAGGCACCATCCCCATCACCTGGCTCTGGTTAGACTCATTTCCAGCTTTGGAGGCTGCTGCAGCTCCTTTCCCACCTGTCTGCATTGAGGCCCACCTGCTTCCCCAGGGGGTGAGGTGGCCTGGTGCCTGGGACGGAGCAGAGCTGGGCTGGGGACCAGCTGCCAGCAGGCTGGGAGGAGGTGTGGGGGTCTTCTGGGGGGCAGTGCCAGTGCCAGCCAGGAGGGCAGAAACCACTTGAGATGCCAGCAACTACATGGCTCTTCCTTGAGCCTGGCACAGAAATTCCTGTGACACAGCCATTGGGTTGTGCTGCTCCCACCGGGCCCATTCCCATCTCAGAAAGTTCATGGTGCTGCTGCTGGGATGGAGCTGTGCTCTGAGTGGTGGTCACCATGTTGTCCATGGGCTCTTTGAGGTCAGCATGGGTAAAATGATGTGGAGGAAACCCAGAAGTCTCTCTGTACAGAGTGATTTTTCATCTGTCTCAGCCATGGACATAGCTCCTGCACTGAGGTGAGCATGCTCTGGAAGCAGGACCCAGGGGTTTAGTGCTGGGCAGAGCCCGTCCAGAATCAGCCCCTCCAGCAAAACCATTGCATTTCCATTGCCTATAACCAGAAAAGAAAATTCATGACATTTGGTGTTAAATGGGAAGCGGCTAGTGTGGTTGGGCAAACCAGCCAAGCCCGTGGAGAAGAAGGCAAGGGGGTATCAAGGGCCGACCCCAAGGTCCTTGCCCTGGTTCCCTGCTCCCGGGCAGTCCAGCGAGGAGAGCCTGGACCAGAGCTGAGCCATAGATTTGGATGTGCCAGCCTGGGAAGGCGGAAAGCAAAGATTTTGATCCTGCACTCCCGACGGAGCAGGCTCACGGAGCTGTGCTGCCTCCCGGGGCTGCAGTCCCTCGTTCTGCCTTTGTGCTCGCCTGACAATACAGGAGTAAAAATAACCAGGCTGCATTTGCAGGGAGATAAAAGCGAAGTTTGCCTTTTGTGTCTCTCCGGGCAGTGGGACAGCAGCACCAATGGAGCTGTGTGGACATGACACATGGGAATTTCTGACATATCTTTTCCCACTCTGACCTTGACAGACACAATAAAAAGGGGCTTTGCGGCACGCACACAGCCACTCAGTCCTATCACCAAGGTTAGTAAGAAAGAGCATGGCTGTGTGCACGCTTCTCCTCTGCTACTAACCCGCTTCACCTCTGCAGGGCGGATGTTCCTGGAAGACAGGAGCTGACTGCTGGTACAGGGTGGGACAGACCCGAATCAAGAGTATTTTTGCTACGGTTTGTGCACTTTGCCAACTCGCCGGCTAGCAGCACTGGTCGCGTTCATGACAGCGGCGGCGTTTCGGCGTCCTGCTGCGGGACACTGCGTTAGATGGATGTTAGAAAGCAGTGTCATAAAAGTGCCTTTCCAAGCAGCTGTCAGCGCGGTCCTCTAGAAGGGGTCTTCCAAGGGATAATGCCTCCGTTCTTGCTTTTATTGTCCTGCAATATTGCTCTGCAGCACGGACACGGGTCTTTGCAGAGGCTTTGTGCAGAGCAGCAGGGCTCCAGCAGGTCTGCAGAGCTGGAATAGCTCTTAGCTGGGCTCATCAAGAAAAGGGGTGCTGCTGATGATCTCTGGTCGAGCCCTAAATGCGAATGATTTTGATACCAAGGCAATGCAGGCTCACATAGCGGGGACTTGCAGTGCGAGACTGATAGCAGCAGAAGGAGAAGTGTTCAGTGATTGTGTTGTTATTAGGGTTATTATTAGCTAGTATTGTCGTCGCTGTTTTCTCTCACTCTCTAAAATTAAAAGGACTTTTGGTGACTGTTCCTCTGGGTTAGCAGCCCAGCGGTGGATGCCTTCTCTGTGCACTGACTTCTTGCCCCTTCCCTCTTTTCAGCATTCAGGTGTTGTTCACTCTTCCTTTGCTGTTGGCAAGTCCTCCTCCAACCGGGCAAGATGTCTATGCTGGACATGAGCGAGTTTGGGGAGGCTGCTGAATACCTCCGGAAAAGCTACACAGAGCAGCTGAAGCTTCAGACAATTCCATTTGACGGTAAGCCCCAAGGCACAGCCCCAGAGGAACCCTTGGCCATGGCTCTCCTTGGAGATTGTCCCCATCCCTTCCCCAGGGCTGCTCCCCGGGGCATTGCAGGTGCTGCAGAATTGCCCCCAGCACCCTAGAGGACAGGAGGATCTCAGAAGGTTTCTGACTGTCCCCTTCTCTTCTGAGGTGTGGGAGGAGGTGGCCCATCATTTCCCCTGGCCCTGAGGGGCAGAAGGGCTGGGGAAGATGGGCTGAGGGACTGGTGGTGGCAAAGCCTTCTCCAGCTCCATTTCATTTTGGAGGTGTGCAGAGCTTGCTCTGAGGCAACCCGCTCTATCCCACACTTCTGGGCACTACAAAACTACAAACCAGGAGAGTGTTTTGTTTTTTTTTTTCTTCCTCTCACCTTCCTTTTTTATTAGACTTTGACTGCAAGCACATGGGAAGCAGCAGACTTCTGTCACACTAAAAGTTGATACAGGCAAATTAAACAGCTGCCAAACATGGAAAAGGCAAATAAATCCCCACTCCTATGACCCAGAGCGTAGGAAGGATTAATCGCTGTCCTGCCATGTTATCAGACTTCATTGATGCAGCTTTCAGTTGACACTTTCAATATGTTTCCTCCTTTCCTTTCCTTTCCTTTCCTTTCCTTTCCTTTCCTTTCCTTTCCTTTCCTTTCCTTCTTTCCTTTCCTTTCCTTTCCTTTACGCTCCTTTCCTTTCCTTTCCTTTCCTTTCCTTTCCTTTCCTTTCCTTTCCTTTCCTTTCCTTTCCTTTCCTTTCCTTTCCTTTCCTTTCCTTTCCTTTCCTTTCCTTTCCTTTCCTTTCCTTTCCTTTCCTTTCCTTTCCTTTCCTTTCCTTTCCTTTCCTTTTCCTTTCCTTTCCTTTCCTTTCCTTTTCCCCCCTCTAGGAAAGAAGCGTGCTTGGATCCCAGATGAGAAAGAAGCTTACATTGAAGTGGAAATCAAAGAAAGCTCCGGTGGCAAAGTCACTGTGGAAACCAGAGATAAGCAAGTAAGCAAAATACCTTTCCTTTTCCAAGAGCCAGCAAGTGTATGCAGAGGGGGGATATGCGGGACAAGATCATGTCTGGACCTAGCCAAGCTCTCCCTGAGAGCCCATCCACGCTCAGCAGTCAGTTGTCCCCTGAGGGCTGGCCGTGCTGTTTGTCACACCGCAGTGTGTTGGCACACATAGACCAATGATTTTTCTGAGCATGCCAACCGTTCAGTATCCCCCCACCGAGGGGTTGCTTTCAAACCCAGTTTACCGGGCAAGGTGGGTGGACGGGACAGCGGGCCGACTCCAGCACAGCCCCTTGTGCTGCTGAACTGTTGCTTTGCTAACCTCGAAGGTTGAAACCAGAGGTAAGGAGCCAAGTCCTGCTTGTTTTAGCCTGAATTTGCAGCAGCGACAGCGGTGCTGTTGGGGGAACAGGCAAAGAACAACCGTACAGGGGCCATCACCGTGCCACTTGCTGCGTGAACATGACTGAAGATTTGTTCTTTGCCAAATGCTAGTGTAGTGTTGGGCACTGAGGGCCTGATTCTGAGCCCTGTGCTCCCGCCCGCAGCCCAGTGGCTGCTCCCACCGCTGCCATGGGGAGCAGGGCTGAGGCTGGCGGGCTGGGGAGGTGCAGCTCCAGCTCCGCAGTAGTGGGGGGAAGGCAAAGCAGGCAGCCATCAGCTGGTATTTCTCAAGATAACATCCATTATGAATAGCCACAAATGGGCTTAATTAATATTCCCTTCTCGGCTATGGGAGTTGCATGCCCATGCAGCGTTGCTGCTGTGCAGAGACTTGCGCTGGTGTAAAATGGGGAAAAGAACAAGGTGCTGACCTGGCAGTAAATGATAGACGTAGTTGTTTTTATTTCTTGTCTAGTCTTAATGACACTGAGAAGTGCTCATGTCTGCCCAATTTAAGTGTACACAATTGCCTATGAAAAGTGTAAAGGTTTTAAAAAGATTTTTGAAATTGGGGGAAAAAAAAGAAAACAAATTTCCCTCCATGAAAGATAATTTACTGTGGAGGAGGGCGTCAATTTGAAAGGTTTATTTTGCTGTTTAAAATGCTCTGGTTCGAGATCTTCAGATTATGCAAACAAAAAATTTTCCAAACCCCGTTGCTGTTCCCTCTTGGAAATATTTTTTTTAAATTTGTCATGGATTTGCAAAATCTCAAGCTATACCTGCTGCCACTGGATCCAGGGCTCCAACAGAAACAGTTTCAAGAGAGAAACCCCACCCTTGTTCTTCTATTCACTTTCTGGCTTTTAACACCTAACACCTTTTAACATCACATGCTCAATACCTGTAAAAAAAAAATCTCTTTGAAAGATTTTGTTCATATGCATTAACAAGCCCTTTTGCTAAATCCAGCTCCTTCCATCCAGATATGTAAGGTGATAGTTTCCCAGGGCTTGGATTTACAGGATTAAACAAACCCAGCTAGAAGTGGTAGGGTCTCATTTCAGCTGTTTTCCCAAATAACCAGAGACCCCTCTGGTGGGCTGATGGGTGCTGAGCACCTCGTGGAGCCAGTGCAGTGCCATTTCCCCTGTCCTGTGTGTGGCCATCCTGGCGGCACCTCTGGGAGGGCAGAAGGAGGCACCTGCAGGGGAATGTCTCCATGGGGGAGCTGGGACAATGAAGGGTTGAAGGTTGGGGGGTGGCATCTTGGTGCCCCCAGGCTTGGAGCCCTCCTCAGCTGTGTCCCTGGGGAGGGACAGGTTCAGGGCTGCTCCTCCCAGCCTGGGGTGCCACCACCCTGCCACCCCAAAATGGGGGGCAGCCTGTTGGTCTGGGGGAAGGGTGCCCTGGAGCCAGGCCCAACGCCCCCATCCCTGCTCTGGCAGACGCGGGTCGTGAAGGAGGACGAGTTGCAGCCCATGAACCCCCCCAAGTTTGACATGATTGAGGATATGGCCATGCTGACGCACCTCAACGAGGCCTCCGTGCTCTACAACCTCAAGCGCCGCTACTCCCACTGGATGATCTACGTAAGCCACCGCCGCCCGGGGGGACCCCGCCACCCTCGCCCCGCCATGAAGGGAAGGGGTGCTGGGGCTCCCCTGCACCTCAGCTGCCCCCTTCCTGCCCGCAGACCTACTCGGGGCTCTTCTGCGTCACCATCAACCCCTACAAGTGGCTGCCCGTCTACACCGCGCCCGTGGTGGCAGCCTACAAGGGGAAGCGGCGCTCCGAGGCCCCCCCTCACATCTACTCCATCGCCGACAACGCCTACAACGACATGCTGCGCAGTAAGGGCCTGGCCGGACACCATGGCGGGTGCTGAGGCGGCGGCTGTGGGGCTGGGGGTAGGCTGAGGCATGAGGGGGGCACTGCTGCCAGCCTGGGGGGTGAAAATGGTGGAGTGGGCAAAACCCTCGGGTATCCCAACTGACTGCCTGCTCCTTCCCTTGCAGACCGAGAGAACCAGTCCATGCTCATCACGTAAGTCTCTCCCTGCGCCTCCCGCCCCCGTCTCGCCCCCAGCCGCCATCCAGCTGCCCTCACCAGCAGCACCCCCTGCCTCAGCAGGGCCCCCGGCACCTCACACACCCCCCGGCAGCTGTCAGCCCGTCCCACGCTAGGTGACAGTGCCAGGCTGCCCCGCACCCCAACAGCTGCCGGCGGACTCCCCATCCACCCACCGGCGCCCGTCCCTGGACCATGGCAGGCGGAGATGGAGGCTGAGGCCAGAGGGAGATGGCGGCATCGGCAGGCGGAGGGGCGGTGGGTGATGTGGGAGGATGTAGGCCAGGTTAATTTCAAGTGACATATAGATAAGGGCTATATAAAGGACTCTAAAGGACCCCCGTCCGCTGCCAGGAGCCACGGACATTTTTAGCCTCGGCCATAGCCTAATTAGGTAACGCAGGGGCTGAGGAGAGATGCTTGGCTCTGGTCCTGCGGCGCTGCGCTCCCCAGCTCCCCCCGCTCTTTGTCATCTGGGATTACAATAGGGGAGCGGCTATCTATAGGGATGAGCTCACCGGGCCTGTGCAGCCAGCCAGACCCTATGCTCATCAGGCCCCGTGTGGGCACAGCCTGGGCAAGATCAGCCCCGCCGCAGCACCCTGGCCGTCTCCAAGCTCCCCCAACAAAGCGGGGCGTGCTGAAACCAGCCAGCACACGGCCCTGTGCTGATCCAGGACAGCTGAAGCCCCAGGGCGAGGGCTGTGTGCCCGCCAGACAAAGCTCGGCACTGCCTCGGTGTCTGCTGGCACCCCCTGACAGCTGGCTGCGTGTGGCCCCGCAGCAGAGGCAGGCAAAGCCCAGGTTGGTGGTGGGTTTGCTTCGGAGGACGTGGAGCAGGGTTTTGCTTGCCTCTGCGGGGGCCCAAAGGACACCACGTTCGCCCTTGCCTCGAAAACTGCTGCCCAGGATGGCAAGTTGATAGCCCCGTCTCTCCCTGGTGCTCTGCTTCTCCTACCTAGCATGAGGCGTGGGGTGGCTGGGCAGCCCCGGCAGGTTGGCAGGGTCTCTGTTTGAAGTGTTTTTGCCTGTTCTTTGCCTCATGTCCTTGATCTGTGTATTTCTGTTACTCTAAGCGGAGAATCTGGTGCTGGTAAGACTGTAAACACCAAGCGGGTCATTCAGTACTTTGCCATTGTCGCAGCCTTGGGCGACACACCGGGCAAGAAATTAGTAAGACCCTCTTTTGAAAGAAATTCTTGCTGTTTTCTTCCTTCCTTTTTTTTTTTCCCCTTTTTTTCCCCTTCCCTCTTTCTTCTTCTTTTTACTTTTGTTTTTTTTTTTTTTTCTTCCCCCAACTTTTTGCATTTGGAAGCGTGTTTTGGTCTGACCCACCCAGGGCTTGGCTTTTCCCTGACTTTTGAACAAGCAAGGCTTGAAACAATCTTGCTCAAGGGGGAATGGATGGTTTTTTAAGTGGCTGCTCAGACGGAGCAGCCTGGAAGAGGTGCGTTAGATGCCCTCTTCATCTTCTCTTCCTTCTTCCACACCCTACAGATCTTCTTAAGGACCATTAAAGAAATGGAGTAAAGCTGCCATTACCCACCTTGTCTCTTTTAAGCCTTGCTTTTCGTCCTTTTATCCTTTTTATTTTTTTCTTTTGTTCATCTTGACCCTTTTCTACCTTGTGCTTTTCTTGCTTTTGTTTTGATTCTTGCATTTCTTTGGTGCTGGTTATTTTTGAGCTGCTCTTGCAATTGCTTATTTCTTCTTGACACGTTGAGGCTCCAGCCTGCTTTTCCCTTACAGAAGCAAACTGGCTGCTTTAGGTATCAGACAAACCATACTTCAGCATTATTTTCTTTACTCTTCTTTGGGTTTGGATTTAACTGTTCTTGCTTTTTGATGCATTTCTTCATTTTCTTGAGCTAATCTATTTAACAACTTTTTGGCATATCTTAAAAAATTTAATCCTCCCATTTTTTCTTGGACCGTTTTTGACACTAAATGGCCGTGTCCTGCTTTTCTGACCATGCTTCTTGTGGTTCTTGCTTGGCTTTTCCAGACTCTAAAGACAATTTTCTTTCTTTTCTCTAGGCAAGTATTGCCACTAAAACTGGGGTAAGTGTTATAGACTCTTAACCTTTAATGCTGAGGGCAAAGTTCAGCTGCACCAGAGCTACAGCAGGACAACGGGGAATGCCAATGTGGGACAGCAGTCTTGGCTCAGCCATTTCAGCAGCTCAGTTCAATGCCCTTGGCCCCCAGCTTCTCCATCCAACACTGAGGGGTGGCTTTAGCTGATGGACATGGCCAGCTGCATTCATGCCCTGTGTGGTGGGAGATGCTTGTTAATACATGAGGCTCAGGCCACTCAGGAAAACTATTAGTAAGAGCCAGCTAGTTGGAGGACTGAGCCTGTGGTTCTGGGGCGGCCCATGGGGCAGCCCCCCTGGCACCTCGTAGGCAATTTTTGATGAGATTAAAATTAAATACAATAGATCAAAGGGTTTGCTAGTAAAGCCGTGATTCACAACAGCTCCCTGTCTCTTTTGCCCTTTACACGCCTGGAGCTGCAGAGGTGGGGACCAGTCATGGCCCCAGCCTTGGAAGCCCAGAGCTGGTGTTTCACGCCCAGCAGGAAGGCACTGTGATCCTCATGTCAGGGAGCGGGCACTAAAAGGCTCTCTCCTGACAAGTCCTGCAGGTGCCTGTGCTACCAAACTCTGCTGCAGTTGTCAGACCCCACTGTCCTTCATGTGGCTTGGCAGGAGTCTCTTTCTCTCTCTTCTAATTCTTTTCCTGCTTTGTCTGTGTTAGGTGGTGACTGTCTCTGTCTCTTTGAACTATGTGTATGAAACATGAATAGAAAAACAAGGTTATGGGGAGATATATCTTGGGGAGATAAATCTTCTCCAAAGAGCTCCAGAGAGTTCAGAAGATGACGCCAGCTGGGACCTGCAATGTGTCCCCATCACGCTGTGGCCCTGCTGTGCATTTTGTTAGCACAGGGAGTCAAGCTTCTTTTCTGCATTATTTGCAAATGTTATTTGCAAATTATTTGCAAAAATTATTTGCAATTTGCTGTGATTGGAACTCTCCAATACTTTGGTTTGGTGGAAGGGGAAATGCCTGGCAAAAAGCCTGAAATGCTTCAGACTGTTGTGGTGGCAATGTGTGCTTGCTCTTGGTTTGCATGTTGCAGCAGCCTAGGAAAGGGGCTAAGGACCTTGTGCAGAAAGGTGAGTTTAGGCAAGGAGAATCTCCGAGAGAATTTTGCTGCAAAATCCAGCTCTTCTGCCCCTAAATCCAGCTGCATCCCCTCATGAGAAAAGGAGAGGCCTCAAAAGCAGCAGGCTCTAAAGACAGTTAATGAGCATAGCACGCAGACAGGACAAGGAGCCTCATGCTCCCTTTCCCTGCAACATTGGTGACAGATCCCCTCCAGCTGGGCGGGAGCTGACACATCCTTTGATTTTGTTTTCCAGGGAACCCTTGAAGATCAAATCATTGAGGCTAACCCAGCTATGGAAGCTTTTGGCAATGCCAAAACCATAAGAAATGACAACTCCTCGCGTTTTGTAAGTGTCGTACGAAGACAGAGTGCTGATGTGCAGCGTTTATGTAACTGAATGCATAATCTGTGGTATTAGTGCTTTTGTTCAGTGGAGTATCTAGCTGCAGAGCAGACACCTAGCTCTTCCTCTAGTGGGGTTGGACTGCTAGGGCCAGGCTTCTGCTGGCTAACTCAACGCAGTGGGTGGTGCGGCGGTCAGTGTGAATCGCCTGTGTCACGGCCTGGGGCTGCAGCCAAGTCCTTTACAAGACCAAAGCTGAGGGGCCAGAAAGCACAGCTTGGAGTGTTGGAGTTGGGGCAGACAGGCATGCCACTTCCAAGCAGTATCAGCCCTTTTGCTAAGCCCAGACTGGGTCTGCACTGGGATGTGAAGCTCTTTGACCACAGGTGGCTTTGATGGCTGTTTGTGTGCCTTGAGAGGAAAGGAGGGGCTCAGGGGCTGAGGTTGCCCAGCACATGATGAACAGGAGGCTGTGGACAGACTCAGTGTCATATTGCCCTGCAGGAGGAACAGGCCTGAGGACAGGGATTTATCTGTTGTGAGTGGAATTTCTGCCTACCCAGTGTTTAAAGACTTAGGCAATACTGACTGACCCTCAGCACCTTACAACCAAGAGAACTTCACCAACCTATCCCTCACTGAGCACAGTACTTTGCCTGGCATCAGCAGAAACCTAAGAAGTAGGGAATTACCAGTGTCCTGTAGCTATCTGAGGTTTCTAGGAGCTGCCTGGAATCGTGCCTGTGTAGCCAAGCCCAGTGCTTACCTCCTTGTAAACGTTTTCAGGGCAAGTTCATCCGCATCCATTTTGGCCCCTCAGGGAAGCTGGCCTCTGCAGACATCGACATCTGTGAGTAACACGTGCCAGCTGCAGTGAGGAGGGATTTCTTTCTCACTATTTCTGCTGATGCTGGGTCAGCTCCAGGGAAAAGCAAGTCCTCCTTTAACCCCTCTACCCTGTTTGCTTCTAGATCTTCTGGAAAAATCAAGAGTGATTTTCCAGCAACCCAAAGAGCGAAGCTACCACATCTACTACCAGATCCTCTCTGGGAAGAAACCAGAGCTGCAAGGTAAGGCAGCAAAAGCTGCAGCATAGCCTCTACAGTGTGGCAGCTTGAAAATAGCCAGAAAAAGCTCTGTTGTCAGGGTCCTGCTCTCCACAGAGCTGAGCAAACCCAGCTTACCATGCAGGTATGGCCCTCAAATGCTCTGATGGCTATGCAGGACTGTAGGATTGTTGGATAATTCAGGGTAGAAGGGATTTCAGGATGTTGTCTAGTCTGGCCTCCTTTATCTTCACAGACTGAGAAACCAGTCACTTCAGTCTGAAAATTAAAGCCCTTTCTGCAACTGTCTGGGAGCAGGGCAGACATATCCTAAATGTGTTCCCCAGGACAGTCTCAGCTGACCCTGATTTTGCCCTGGGGCCACTCTTGTGCTCTGGGCAGCCCTGCCCTCCAGGTGCCAGGTTGCACAGAGTGCACAGGAAACCTTTGCCCACTGCAGAAGGATGGCTGGCATGATGCCCTGGGGTGGTCAGCCTTTTGGCTGCAGGCTCTTGAGCCTGCTGCTGGCTCCAGTACGATACCTTATTAGGTAGTTCTGGAGAGCTGTGCTGAGCAGTAATCTTATCTGGTGGTCACAAGGGCATGGATGGCCACTTCTAAATCAGTCTACACCCAAGACATCTCCCAAGATAGCAAGCAGGAGGAACATCACAGAAGGGATTGACCCATATGAGGGCCTGCCTGGGCTTGCAGAGATTGTCCCACTGGTTGGTGCCATCTAGTTGAGGCCACTGCAGCCTTACCTCTTCATCTACATCCAGTGTTACCCCTCCTTTACCCAGCTTCATCTCTGTCTGGCCTCACCCCCTGCACATCTCCCCCCCTACAGATATGCTGCTGCTCTCCCTCAACCCCTACGACTACCACTTCTGCTCTCAGGGTGTAACAACCGTGGACAACCTGGATGATGGCGAGGAACTCATGGCGACAGATGTACGTGCGCTTCCTTCATGCCACAGAACTAGAAGTAGGGGCCTTAGGGAGGGCACGGCCTCACAACCACACTCATAAGGACATGTCCTGGCTTTTCTCTGTCCTTCTCTAAATTAGCTATGAGCTCCCTCTGGTTCATTGGCAGTTGCTCTGCATGTGCTGTGAGCCTACAAGAAATGGCAGGGTGATTGATCCCCTGTGAACAGCCTCTTCCAGGCACAGAAGGGACAGGAAGTCTCTGCAGTAAGAAGAGCCTGTAGTGCATAAGCACTTCACAGAGCTTCCATGAGAAAATGAGAAATATGGTCCCTAGACCTCAACTCAGAAAACCTCCTAGCTGTGGATGCTAGGCTAGTCTTTTTATTTTCAAATGGATCTTGTGAGAGTTGAACTCACATTCGAAATCCTGTGGAGCAGGATTGCTCAGCTAGGTGCCCACCAACTAGAGCATCCTGCCCCACTCAGCCGGTAGAGCCTCAGGATAGGGAGAGCACCTTAGGAGGCAGTAGGAGCACCGACCCTCATCTCAGATCCGTGACTTCATCCTGTCTATGCTGCTTTGTCTCTCCTCAGCATGCCATGGATATCTTGGGCTTCAGCAATGATGAGAAATACGGCTCCTATAAAATAGTGGGCGCCATCATGCACTTTGGCAACATGAAGTTCAAGCAAAAGCAGCGGGAAGAGCAGGCAGAGGCTGACGGCACTGAAAGTAAGTTTTATTTATTTATTTATTTATTTTCTCCATGATACCAGATTCACCCAGTTTGGCTTTGACATGCAAAACTCTCTGAGAGCAGACTGTGATAACACCCCTGGTCTGTGAAGGTCCGTGATCACGATCCCTAGCAGTCAGATCCCTAGCAGTAGGTCTTTGGACCTACTTTGTGTACACAGAGGGGCTTGTCTATAAGCAGGCATTTTTGGGGACAGACTCTTGCAAGAAGTAGGTGTTCTCATTTGCATCAGATCTGTCTCAGCCACAGCCTATCACAAAGCTGTGATTGTTTGCTGGACAGATGTTGAGAAACCTGCCAGTATTTCACCTTGTTCAGTGTTCTCATGCCCTTGCTCACCAGGAATGTGAACACAGGATTCTGCTGCTACCTGGTAATTAAAGAAAATTGTGATCTAGTAGAAATTATTTCCCTACAGAGCTGTTTTTCTTGCTACAATCTACTATAAAGAGTCTATGAAAGATAAGCAAGAAAATTGCTTTTCATCTGATCAGTTGAAATTTTCCGCATGGGAGTCCAAGCTCCCACTGGAAAATGCACAGAGATTCCTGGATCAAGAAGACTGGAAACCATACTGGGGGCAGCAGGTCTGTTAAGGCTATCTCCAACAAACTCTAACTTCTCAGGCAGGAGGTCCAGACTTTAAAAGTAAAATATGATACCCAAAGTAGGAAATCACAATACAGAGACTGGAGCAGACTATGAAGCAAGTGGATAAAATGGTATAGTTAGTGTTGATCAGCAGAAGAGCTGGTAATATATATTTTTTTCATGGCTCACTTGCTGGCTTCCTCATGCCTTCTAATTGTTTTTCAGGTGCTGACAAAGCTGCCTACCTCATGGGAATCAGCTCAGCTGACCTCATCAAGGGGTTACTCCATCCTCGTGTGAAAGTGGGCAATGAATATGTGACCAAAGGTCAGAATGTGGAACAGGTGGGTGTTGCAGGACACAGGCTCCCTACTCATACCGGTATGTGTCTCCTCTGTGGTCAGGTCCATTGTGTAATGTTTTCTGTGCAGGGTGCATTGTGCTTCAGTTCACTCTCTTGGGTTTGGGAAGAGACTCCAGAGTGCCATAACAAAATGTGTCTACAGTTACTGGCTTTTAGTAGCTGCAAAAGTTGGTGGCAGGGCTGGCAGATAATTTTGAGTGTTAACCAGGGCTGGAGTTTCAGTTCAGTGTCCTTGCAATGTGGGCTGGATCACAGCCAGAAGAAATCCAAATTCTATGGATCTTCTTCAGGGTCAGTCCCAATTCCATGAAGAGTTCAGCTCTGGACAGTAGAAATCTCATCTAAATCACTGATCTTGTGGGAAACTCAAATGCAGCAAAAAGGCATCCTGTCGGCCACATCACAGTTAGGAATCTGGACCTGGCATGGGTGGTCCAAGCTGATCCCCAAATAAAATTTAAGAGGACCTTATGGACTGGAGTCCTGTCCAAAGTCAGTGAGGTGTAGTCTCCAGCCATGCACGAGGCTTCTGACGGTATCACTTGGACTGAGTCTGTATCCCAAGACCTTGGAGGCTGTCTCAGTGCTCACGAGGCCAGGGGCACAAAAACATTCTGGTGAGCATGTGAAAGCTAATCTCTGAGCATATACGGCAACCGTGAACTCCCTAGATCTGTCAGTCTGTCCCCTCTGCGTACTAAGAGGAGCTCTCTTCTGCAGCCTACTCCCTACAAAACCAGGGAGAAGCATGAGTGCTCATGACCTCGTCTCTGTTTGCTTCGGCAGGTTGTCTATGCTGTGGGAGCCCTGGCTAAAGCCACCTACGATCGTATGTTCAAGTGGTTGGTGACTCGGATCAACAAGACCCTAGACACCAAGCTGGCCAGACAGTTCTTCATCGGAGTACTGGACATCGCAGGCTTCGAGATCTTTGATGTGAGTTCTGTAGGCCCTCTGCAATCAAGGGAATGTTGTAATGAGACAGCTAGGTCCCCTAGTGTCCGACAGCTCTATCTCCTCCAGGAAACTGTTGGCCTTGATAACAAAAAGAGCTCTTGCATGAATTCATTTCTCTAGAATAAACAAGTAGCTCACTACTACTGTTCTAACATTGCTGTGGGCCCATCTCCAGTGAGCTCCTGGCTACTCATTCATGTAGCAATCCAGCTGGTCCTAGCAGAGATTGCTCTTCACACCCAGACAAAGCAGAACAATGACTCCATTCACCTCTGGAGCTCCTCCTGCTGAAGCAGGTTGGTTTTGTTCTTGCAGTTCAACAGCTTTGAGCAGCTGTGTATCAACTTCACCAACGAGAAGTTGCAGCAATTCTTCAACCACCACATGTTTGTTCTGGAGCAAGAAGAATACAAGAAGGAAGGCATTGAATGGGTCTTCATTGACTTTGGCCTGGACCTGCAGGCTTGCATCGACCTGATTGAGAAGGTAAAGCATGAGCCAGGCCACGAAATTGGTATTTCTGGTAGGCAGCTTGTTTGCAAAGACTGGAACAGTGAGAGGTGCTCTGCGACCAAAAATGAAGCAAGTCTCTCCCCCGGTCAGTAGCAAGTGCACAACTTTGTTTTGCCTGCATTTATAACTCTGAACCTGCAGCTCATTAGACCCTTTTTGAGACAAATTTTGGCTTTGTAAAACCATGGAAATTCCATTCCTACTCACTGGTGAGCCTGGTGGGGCCTACTCACCTGGTGGGGCCTTTTCCTCTAGAGAACAGTGGTCTCTGCCCCCTTTTCCCCACCCTCATTGCTTCTCATTGGGGTGTTTACTGATTCAGATCAGCTTGTATTAAATTTTGGAAACCTTTTATGGAGGACACCCATCCTTTTTTGGAAAGGGGCACACCTGCCAGGATACAGGAGAGGGCCTCCCCTACAATAGAATGGATCTGGGCAAGACCTATGTCTTGCAGGCCTGGCCAGTTCCACTCTGACTGGAAAACAGCGGCAGACCATGCAGCCTGAGGTACACCAGAGGAGCAGTGAGAGCTTGCCCCGTGGTAGATGTCCTGCACTATTTGTATGAATGAGGATATGACCTCCCGGGTTAGACCTTGCCTCACCTTGCCCAGGAGCACAGAGAATCCCCCGTTCTGGGATGGCACCTGGCAACACTGAACTCAGACCTATTTATACCTCCTTTTCCCTGCAGCCACTGGGAATCCTGTCCATCCTCGAAGAGGAGTGCATGTTCCCAAAAGCCTCTGACATGTCGTTCAAAGCTAAGCTCTACGACAACCACATTGGGAAATCACCCAACTTCCAGAAGCCCCGTCCGGATAAAAAGCGGAAATACGAGGCCCACTTTGAGCTGGTGCACTATGCTGGTGTGGTACGTCCCTTGTAAGCTCTTCTGCAGCACTCGCACTCCTCCTGCACAGCTGTGCTTACCTTTGCCTCTCTCGTTTGCTGACAGGTGCCCTACAACATCATTGGGTGGCTGGACAAAAACAAAGACCCCCTGAATGAGACAGTGGTGTCCGTCTTTCAAAAATCCCAAAACAAGCTCCTGGCTTCCCTTTACGAGAACTATGTGAGCTCCACTTCAGGTGAGGAACAACTTCATCTTCCTTCTAGCTGTTCCTCCCTCCCTCCTTTTATAGCAAAGCCTTATCATACACACACCCAGCTGTGGGTGCAGCATTCCTGCACCTAGCAGCCTGGGCAAAGGCAAGACCCACATCGGCTCTGGATAAGCAGTGCTGGCCTAGGGGCTTTAGGCGGGTGGGCAAGACCAGGCTGAGCCAGTGCAGTGCTGTCCTGGTGGCCCTGCCAAAGGTAACATGGGATGTGTGAAGGGCAGTCCTGTTACCCAGAGCTGGGTGCTGTGGGAGGAGTTTTTGGCAGTCTAAGGTTTTGCTCTGCAGTGTGGTGCTACCATCTCCACTTTACAGAGAGCAGGGGCTGTGGGCATTTCACTGACATTTTCATTGCAGGTTTGCTTGGAGGTGCTCCTGAGTCCTCCAAAGCAAGCTGACATGTAATTATTTGTCATTAATTGCATGTTTGGTCATGTAATTAATCAATATCTCAACCCTACAGAGGAACCTCACAAGCCAGGGACCAAGGAGAAACGTAAGAAGGCAGCTTCCTTCCAAACAGTGTCCCAGCTACACAAGGTAAGAGCCAGGCCCTCATCCAAGCCCACGAGGGGAGCATGTTCAGAGCATCCCAGTATCAATCCCGCTTCCCTTTCAAGACTCCAGGGTGTCTTACACACCAACTCCTGGGCCTTGAAGAACCCCAAAGCCTCCAGAGAGTTGTCTTGGCTAGGCAAAAGCTCCTGAATATCTTCTTGCCCCTGGCAAAGGTTGGCTCTGATCCTGGCAGAGGCCCTGTCCCCGTGCTGCTAGGGAAGGACATGAGGCTCCAGGCTGGGAGAGTGATGGCTCCCTTTGAACTGGGGCTGGTGCTGCTTCTGCCTGCGTGATGCCTGTGCTGCCCGGCAGCTCCTTCGCCTTTGAGAGAGCGGCAGTTAAGACTTGTAGTGATGTTTAGATAATGTATTACATGAACATCACTTTAAGTCTGTGCTACTTCTCTCCTCATTCTTGTCAGCGGGAAGGCCAGCCTTTGGGCAGAAGAAAATGGAGGAGCATCTTATGGGTCTCTGAGCAGGCGGCTCTCTGTTCTCCTGTTCAGGGAAGGATATGTGACAGCTCAGGATAGCTCACACCCCTGATCCCATGCTCAAAACAGGAGTTATTTGTCCACCCCGGAGCTTAAGCAACTGAAAAACAGCTCAGGGGTGTCTGTGCGCCCAAAGTTGAGTCCTGCTGTGACAACTTTATGGTTCAAAGAGGGCAGCATTTCTGTTAGGTCCACTGACAGCTCTGGTAGCCAAGGAGTTTCCTGAGGGCAAGGTCCCTGACCCAGCCCTGTCCAGGGAAGCATGTGATTTTCTTCCTTCTGGACAAGTCACAGACCTTGGGGAAGGTGTCTGTGGTGAGAAGTTGCCCCACACTGAGGCTTTCCAGAGCTGGTCCTGGACAGGCTGAGCCTCTGAGGAGGGAAAGGCCGCCTGGAAAGAGATGCAGATATCTTTTCCACAAGAAAAGGTAGATCCAGGAGTCATCCCAGAATTCAGGGCCCATCACGATGCTCTGCAGGTCTCTAATCCCAGAGACCCAATCCCACAGTCCAGCCAGGGCACACAGGCCTTGAAGCAGGTGTTCACAGAGCAACCCCTGTGAGCCAGACCTGGGACAAAGCTGGCTGGCAGGATGCAGAAGGCCCAGGCTGGCTTGGCAGGGCCTTGTCACAGCCAAAGGGCATGGGCAGCGCTGTGGGGTACAGGGAAAACACAATGAGATGGGGGCTGCAGGCAATGTGGATGCCAGCATTGGACTTGCAGGGTGCTGAAGGGAGGGCTGGTGGACACCAGCAGAGGTGTATGCCAGAAATGTGCTCAGTCCTGTGTTCCTGGCTCTTCCCTGTAGCCAAATTTTACTTACAAATACTCGCGAAGCATCTGGCTCCTCTCTGGCATAGCAAAACCAGCAGGTGCCTATCGGCACGGCTGCCAGCCCAGTCCTCGCTGCTGTTGCACCCACCTTGGCAGAAGTGGTGCTGCTATGGGGCAGGGCGTGTCCAGATAGCAGAACAGCACTGAGAGCAGCGAAGCAGGGGGAAGTCCCTCCTCTCCCATGAGCGGTGGTAAGGGGCTCACAGGGTCTGCTCTCTCCTGCCTGTGGGGGGAAGGTGCTAGAGAGAAGTGTTGTAGGGGCAGAGACATTGCCTCATGCCTCATCCCCCATGTCTGCCCTACAGGAGAATCTTAACAAGCTGATGACCAACCTGCGCTCCACTCAGCCCCATTTTGTCCGCTGCATCATCCCCAATGAGACAAAGACCCCAGGTATGCATGGCACAAGAGAGCGCCCTGGCAGGTCCCTCGGGTGACATCCCTGCACAGCAGCTGGCAGGGTGTCCTGCCCAGCTCCTGCACCCACCAGCTCCCCAAGCCTTTCCTCGCAGCAGTTCTGCTGCTGCTGAGCCCTGGCCCCATCTCTGTGTGGAAGCCACTGTGCCCCTTGCCAGTCTCTTTTACTGGGGAACAGGAGTTTTGCCAGGCTCCCAGCTGGGCTTTGCACTGGCAGTTGGGCTGCCTTGTGCTTGTCTGGCACCAGGCATAGATGAATCTTTCAGACCAACTTCCATCCTGCGGGGCCTAGGCTGCAGCACTGGTGCTCATCATAGGCTTGCAAGACAGGTTAACACCCCTGCTCAAAACCGGAGGCTGTTTGCAGAGCTCAGGCCCATGGTGCAGCTGCACTTCCCCATCTGCTTGGGCTGAGCATCTGCTCCATCCCTGCTCTCCCCCCTAGGAGCCATGGATGCCTTCCTGGTGCTGCACCAGCTGCGGTGTAATGGTGTCCTCGAAGGTATCCGCATCTGCCGTAAGGGATTCCCCAACAGGATCCTCTACGCAGACTTCAAGCAGCGGTAACTGCCTCCTCTCCCCTTGCCAGCTGCCAGCACGTGTTCTGGGGGGAAGCAGGCTGCTGTGGCTCTGACTTGCTCCTCAGCTTGTGCAGGGCTGCTGTGAGCCACCACCACAGGGTGTGCGCAGCTCAGGAGAGCTCTGCTGTTGGCTCTGGGGTGCCAGTCAGGGGTAGTTTGATGCCAGGCCTGATGAGACAGCAGGGTTGCTGATATTTAAGATGCTGAATGCAGGGATGATGCAGGTGGATGGTGGAAAGGCTCAGGACCTCTGATCCTGGTTCTGATTTCCCTTTGCACTTGGGATCCTTATCATTCCCCAGACTGACTCCATCCACCCTGCTTGGGCTGGGTCTGGCCCAGGCAAGGTGAGGCCAGTGACCTCCTCCTGCATAGGTCCCCTTGGGCACAGGGACTAAGTTCTGGCTGGGATCCCTGGGGTCTGCTCTGCAGTAAAGCCCATGCTTCACTCTGGAGCTCCAGCACATGCTGCAGTGACAGCTTCCAGGGGAATTGGCATGGCCCGGGTACAGGGACAGTGACAGAGCCATCAGCTCTGTGCTGGGGTTCTCTTGCATGCCGTCCCTCTGCTCTGTGCCTGCAGCTACCGTATCCTGAACCCAGCAGCCATTCCAGATGACAAGTTCGTGGACAGCAGGAAGGCCACAGAGAAACTGCTGAGCTCCCTGGAGCTGGATCACTCCCAGTACAAGTTTGGTCACACCAAGGTGAGGTCGGGCAACTGCTGGTCCTCAAGAGGGAGACCTTGTGGCTCCTGTTTCTCTGCAACCCCAGCTTGCTGTCATTGCCCAGCCTGCTCTCTGCCTGACCACAGCTCTGCTGAAGCTCTGGATGCTCTGCGGGCTGAGTGTGGCCCCTGAAGGGACTGAGGAGGGCAGGGGGAGAAGCAGGTTGGGCAGAAACAGGTCTGGGCAGAAGGTCACTGCTACCTGAGCTTGTATCATCCAACACAGTGGCTAGTCCCTGCTGGGTGACGTGAGGGGAAGGGCACAGGGCCGGGAGATCTGGTGCCCAGCTGTTTCTGTGTCCTGTGTGGGTGAATCTTCAACCAGTTCAGAGCGTGGGTGCCTGCCCATGCAGGGCATATTCCTTCTGCTCTGTATATCCCTGCTTTGGGTCACGTTTTATAGACCTGTCTGAAAGGTCACGTCACCCCTGAGCTCTCTGTCCTCTGTGCCACCGACTCTGTTCTCATGCCCTTTCCTGCAGGTGTTTTTCAAGGCTGGTTTGCTGGGCTTGCTGGAAGAGATGCGAGATGAGCGTCTGGCCAAGATCCTGACCATGCTGCAGGCCAGGATCCGTGGGCACCTCATGCGCATTGAGTATCAGAAGATCATCAGCAGGAGGTAGAGTTCTGGGGGGGAGACAGAGCTTTGTGAGCACCTCTTCTTGTTCCCTCTGTGTTTTAGTGGGTTTGGTTTGTGGGTCTTGCCTGTGGCTGGCAGTGGGTGGGAATGGAAGGGATGGAGGTGGACCTGCAGGGTCCGGCACAGGCCCAACAGGGAGAGTCCCTGTATCTGGGCTGGGGAAATTTGGCTTCCACTGGGAGGATTCAGTGAGATGCAGATGGAGGAGAAGTGGCAGCCAGGCCACACCATTTATCCCACCAAGGCCACTACAGTGTGCTGACGCTGTGCCGTTTATGCAACTCTCTGCCACTTGTCCTGCTGGTGGGGAACAGAGCCATCTCCAAAATCCTGCAAAAGCTAGGGCTCTGCTGCAGTGAGGATGGGAATCTACACCCATGACGATGCTGTGCTTGTATCCCTGCAGAGAAGCCCTCTACACTATCCAGTGGAACATCCGGGCCTTCAATGCTGTTAAGAACTGGTCCTGGATGAAGCTGTTTTTCAAGATCAAGCCTTTACTCAAGTCTGCTCAGACTGAGAAGGAAATGTCCAACCTCAAGGAGGAGTTCCAGAAGCTGAAGGAGGCTCTGGAGAAGTCAGAGGCTAAGAGGAAGGAGCTGGAAGAGAAGCAGGTCTCCATGATCCAGGAGAAGAATGACCTGGCTCTGCAGCTGCAAGCAGTGAGTGCCTCACCGTGTGCCTGGCAGCATACAGACAGCACAGGGTCCATGGGTGGACGAAGGAGCAGAGAGCACCAGATCCCTCCTTCAGCCTCTAGCAGTTCTGAGGCCCACTCATTGCCACAATCTGTTTGAAGTGCAGTGTTGGTCTCAGTGGAAACCTGAAGTTACATCACAGACTTGCTGTCTTAGGGCTGCTATGGGAATTCATGGTCCCCTGGCTCTGGAAAGGGTGATCTTCTCACATGGAGGTGGGAGGGATGGGAATATTTGCTCTCTCAGTTGTGGCTAATTGGTGGCATTTCTGTGTCACAAAGTGTCAGTCCAGTGTTTCCGGCTTCTGGAAAGATTTGGTTGCCATTAGCTCTTCACCCCAGTCAGTGTTACTTGTTGTCCCACGGTCCTGCATGGATCTCCTTCTGATACACCTGAGAACCTCGAGTTTGCTCTGCCCCTTCCACAAGGAGAGCTTGACCCTTAGCCAGGACAGTGTGGCTGGTCCTGCCAGTATGCTCTTGGGGCAGTGGGTGAGCACTTGCTCTCTTTTGCCTGTCTTAGGAGCAAGACAACCTGGCGGATGCAGAGGAGCGCTGCGACCTGCTGATCAAGTCCAAGATCCAGCTGGAGGCCAAGGTGAAGGAGCTTACAGAGCGTCTGGAGGATGAGGAGGAGATGAACTCAGACCTCACCGCAAAGAAGCGCAAGCTGGAGGATGAGTGTGCAGAGCTCAAGAAAGACATCGATGACCTAGAGATCACACTGGCCAAGGTGGAGAAGGAGAAGCATGCCACGGAGAACAAGGTCAGTAGCCCTTTCTGTAGAGAACAGCCTCATTGCCAAGGGGCCTCAGTGCTTGTGGGAGCACAAAAGAGAATCCCTGGGGACGAGGCTGCTGGTGTGAGGGCGGTGAGGCTGGGCAGAGGGCAAAAAGGTGTGGGAGAGGGCAAAACCCTCCAGTGTCCTGCCTTATTGCACAGGAGTGGAATGAGCAAACGGTTCTGTGTATTGGCAAGTGACTTGGGGTTTTGGCAGAAGCCTGGCCAAGTGGAGAGGAGCTGGCTGCTGCTGAGGTGCCGAGCTGTTGTTGAACGTGAACTCCTGCCCTTCATGGGCCAGGCTGCTGTACTAGCTTTGCATCACTTGTCTCAGAGAAGATGCACTCAGTTTTTGACCTCATTGATCTAGGTTAAAAACCTGATTGAAGAGATGGCTGCCCTGGATGAGATCATCGCCAAGCTGACGAAAGAGAAGAAAGCACTGCAGGAGGCCCATCAGCAGGCCCTGGATGACCTGCAGGCTGAGGAAGACAAGGTCAACACACTGACCAAAGCCAAAGTCAAACTGGAACAGCAAGTGGATGATGTGAGTCATGGGCCAGTGACAGCGAAGTGGGAAAGGTTTGAGTCACACATCTCCGGGAGAGCACAAAGGCTGCCTCTGAGTGGGATCTGGAAAGTGTGATCATTATTAGATCCCTGTTGAATATGGCCAGGTGATAAATAACCCCATTGCCAAACTTCCCCTGAACCACGAGGTGGTCCAGAGGACCCCATGGAGAGCAGTCCTGGGCTGAGGGAATGGAACTGGAGTCTAACTGGGAAACAGCGGTGACTCTCAGGGCTGGGTGAAGTTACCACAGCAATGGACAAGGGGGAGGTCAGTGGCTACCAGGGGTCCTTTCCCTCCCTAGCCTGTCTCCCTTCATCCTCCAGCTGGAAAGCTCTCTCGAACAAGAAAAGAAAATCCGCATGGACCTGGAAAGAGCTAAGAGGAAGCTTGAAGGAGACCTGAAGTTGACACAGGAGTCTATAATGGATCTGGAGAATGACAAACAGCAGCTGGAGGAGAAACTCAAAAAGTGAGTGAGTGACATGTAGTGGGGCTGTGTTCTTACTCTGCCAGGCCAGTGCCCACTCCTAAACCAAGCGGACACGTGCTCTCTGCAGGGTGTGTTGGGATGTGGCTTTGAGCAGTCCAAGCAAATGGGCTTAGTTTTTCAGGGTACTATGCAGTGATGATGTGGGAGTTGATCTCCTGAGGAACTCAGCTGCACAGACGAACAGATCATGGTGCTATAGCACTTCCTCTGTACAAACGTGTCTGGCAGGATCCTAATGCAGGGCTGGGACCTCATGTCCAGTTCTAGCTGGGGAACTGTGGAACAGTACTGAGGGACATCACAGGGAAAAACTCAGCCAGGCTGTCTGCCAGTATGGCCACTCCAAGCCTCCTTCAGAGCAGTCCATGCACTGCTCTTCACCCCAGCGGCCACTTTCCTGTGTGGGTTAGTTTGTTTTGACTCTGGATCTGGGCATCACAGTGCAAGGAACAATCTTCCTCTGGCTTCAGGACCTGGAGGGTCTTGGCAGGACAGTGCTTGTCTGACCAGAGGCTCTGCCTTCTTTCCGTACAGGAAAGACTTTGAAATGAGTCAACTGAATTCGAGGATTGAAGATCAGCAAGTGATTGAGGCCCAGCTGCAGAAGAAGATCAAGGAGCTCCAGGTATGGTGGGAAGTGTTCTCACAGCCCAGGAGTCCTGAATTCTCATCAGACAGAATGTGCGGGGGGAATCTGCATGGGCTGGTTCCTCTCTGAGCATGGGGACATCTCTTCAGCAGTGGAACTATGAAAAAAGCTGGCAATGTTAGTTGAAGGAAAGCCCTCAGTCTAAATGTGGTGGACAGAAAGATGAAAGAATGAACTCATGAGGTGAGCACTAGCACCAGCATGAGGAACAGCTTCTGGGGTGTAGCTCTTTATCCAGACTAAGATCATGAACACAGTCCCCAAGCTCTCCAGACCAAATCTAGTATGGTGGGCTTCCTTCTAGCAGAGACAGATGCTCAGATTCAGGCTGTTTGCATGGAGGCTTCCCAGTGATGAGAAGCTAATATCAGCCTGGATTGCAGGGTACAGAGGAGAGCAGAAGCTCAGTGAAGTAGGCTACCAGGGGGCACTGGGCATATTGGCCTCTGAGAATCCCAAAGCAGCCCAAGCATTTGCTCTGGGCCAGTGCCTTGCTGCTCCCCAGCATCAGAGGAGATGCCTTGCTCTGTTGTGGGGAGCAAAGATGCTGGAACTTCAGCTGGTGCTTGGAGCATCTGCCTCATCCTGTCTCTGCCAGGCCCGCATTGAGGAGCTGGAGGAGGAGCTGGAGGCTGAGCGTGCTGCTAGAGCCAAGGTGGAGAAGCAGCGGGCAGAAGTGTCACGGGAGCTGGAGGAGCTCAGCGAGCGCCTGGAGGAGGCTGGTGGAGCAACGGCTGCACAGCTGGAGATGAACAAGAAGCGGGAAGCAGAATTCCTGAAGCTGCGGAGGGACCTGGAGGAGGCGACGCTGCAGCACGAGTCCACGGCGGCCGCCCTACGAAAGAAGCACGCAGACAGCGTGGCGGAGCTGAGCGAGCAGATCGACAACCTGCAGCGCGTCAAGCAGAAGCTGGAGAAGGAGAAGAGTGAGATGAAGATGGAGGTGGACGACCTGTCGTCCAACATCGAATACCTCACCAAGAACAAGGTGGGTTCCAGCTCTGTAAAGGGCAGCTTCAGCTCCTTTGTGAACAGGTAGCTGTGACTCCGGCGTCAGTGCGCCTTGCTGCAGTGTGTTCTGCACGGCCATGTCCTTGGGCTGTTGTCCTCTCTGCCATGGCCACGTCCCTCTTACTCACGAAGTATAGCCTGTCCCCATGCCACTGTGGCCGTGCTTGCAGGATGCTTTGCTTGTCCTGGTCAAGTCTGAAGGACTTGGGGAAGACACTACTTGTGAGAGTGACTGCAGAGACGTGAGAGCTCTGCCGGGCTCCTCCTCTCTGCATCGTGTGCACGTGGGATTTGCTGAGCAGGGCAGCGAGGTCCCAGGGGGATGCAGTCACTGAGCCCCTTGGGGCAGAGCTGGGTCTCATGTGGGCCTTGCTTGGTGCACGCAGGCCAATGCCGAGAAGCTGTGCCGCACCTACGAGGACCAGCTGAGCGAAGCCAAATCCAAAGTGGACGAGCTGCAGCGACAGCTGACTGATGTGAGCACGCAGCGTGGCAGGCTGCAGACAGAGAACGGTAGGTGGGGGCCATGTGGCTGCTCCTGCGCTGGGGCATCTGAGTCAGGAAGCCGTGGTGCATCTGTGCAGGCTGTCCTGCCTCTCCCACGGGCAAATATCAGGGGGAGCTCCGTCTGGCGGGGAGGGGGTGGGGTGTCCATGCTGTGCCTCTGGCCAGGCCTTGCAGGTGCCGTGTGGCTTGGGAAGGGAGGGGACTTCTGCAGTGATGCTGTTTTGACTGGTGCTGGGAGGGACGTACTGTGATGTCTGACATCAGAAGGAAGGGTTCCTGGCTGTCTTGCTTCGTCTTTAGCTGCAGAGGGTTGCCTCTGCCCACGGGCCCCAGCTTGCCTGACTGGGGATACAACGCGGGGCTGGAGGTCTCCACACAGCTGAAGGCCACAAGCTGTGCGTGGGCTCATGCATGGGTGCTCAGCCCCAACATGGCTGTTTGGCTCTGTTTGAACCCAGGGGAGCTGAGTCGGCTGCTGGAGGAGAAGGAGTCGTTCATCAACCAGCTGAGCCGCGGCAAGACCTCGTTCACACAGAACATCGAGGAGCTCAAGAGGCAGCTAGAGGAGGAGACCAAGGTGAGGCTGCTGGGGCACAGCTGATCTGAGTGGCTCCAAGTGACACAGATGTCAGGGGAAGGGACACGCGTACCCCTGTGGCAGTAAGCCAGCTTCTGGTACTGATGAGGTGGGACACATGGTACACGCACAAGCCCCTAGCCTTGGGAAAACAACATCCTCCCCTGCTGCCCCAGCTCACCCCTGCATCCCAGCACGTCCAGGAGCTGCTCTATTCATGAGCTGTCCTTTCCTCAGAGCAAGAACGCCCTGGCCCATGCCCTGCAAGCCTCCCGCCACGACTGTGACCTGCTGCGGGAGCAGTATGAGGAGGAGGTGGAGGCCAAGAGTGAGCTCCAGAGGAACTTGTCCAAGGCCAACGCAGAGGTGGCCCAGTGGAGAACCAAGTACGAGACAGATGCCATCCAGAGGACGGAGGAGCTGGAGGAAGCCAAGTAAGTCTCATGCCAGGAGTAGGTTCCTTACAGGTGACAGGTTTCCATTCAAGGATGGATCTTTCCCAGGTCCGAGGCTGTTTGAGCAGGCTGTGGCCTTCCCTCCTCAGAGCAGCAGGGTGGGCTGGCGTTTGGGCTGGGAGCGCTCACCCCTTGCTGCTGGCTGCAGGAAGAAGCTGGCCATCCGGCTGCAGGAAGCGGAGGAGGCGGTGGAGGCTGCCCACGCCAAGTGCTCCTCGCTGGAGAAGACCAAGCACAGGCTGCAGACAGAGATTGAGGACCTCTCAGTGGACCTGGAGCGAGCCAACTCTGCCTGCGCTGCCCTGGACAAGAAGCAGCGCAACTTTGACAGGATCCTGGCTGAGTGGAAGCAGAAGTACGAGGAGACCCAGGCAGAGCTGGAGGCATCACAGAAGGAATCGCGCAGCCTGAGCACAGAGCTCTTCAAGCTCAAGAATGCCTATGAGGAGTCTCTGGACAACCTGGAGACCCTCAAGAGGGAGAACAAGAACCTGCAGGGTAGGGCTGGGCTAAGGCTCTCCTGTTGGGCTGTGGGCTCCCCGGGGCCCTGCTGGCATGGGCAGCCTGTGGCTCCCATGTCTTCAGCCCTGAGACAGATGTGTGGTGGGATGGGCGTCCTTCTGGGCAGGGAACAGACCTTGGTGCTAAGCCACATGTGGCCCATTTCCTTCAGGCTGGGCTGTGAGGCACTGCATCCCTCTGGGAAACCAGCACAGGTCCTGTCCTCTTGATGGGGACGCTCTGGGCAGATGGAGAGTGACAGCTGACTGTTGTTTCCAAAGGGTGTATGTTTTGCTTCGAGGGCTGTGGCTGTGGCATGTCACTGCCTTGGGAGTGTTGCTCTTTGACAAGTGGGTCTCCTTGGCTCCTCACACCTCTTCCCATGCCCTTTCTCTCCCTCTCCTTCACCGTGGCTGCAGGGGAGTGCAGCAGAGCCTAGCAAAGGGGGCCAGTGCCCCTTCCCTAGGCACAACCTCAGCACCCAGACTGACGCTCCCGGAGGGGCTGGGGGGATGTAGGCCTAGCCTGGGTGGGGGGATAGGGAAATCCTGCGAGGGGCTGGCCCCGCAGACTTGCTCCTGACCAAACACCTTCTGCTCCTACCAGAGGAAATCGCTGATCTGACTGACCAGATCAGTATGAGTGGCAAAACCATCCATGAGCTGGAGAAGCTGAAGAAAGCCCTGGAGAGCGAGAAGAGCGATATCCAGGCAGCGCTGGAGGAGGCCGAGGTGGGTGTGTGCTTCCCACCGATGCTCACAGGTGCTTGTTGCTCCTGAGAGCCCCTGACCCACCCTGCAGTGCCAGTGGGGTGGTACTGGAGCAGCAACTCGCACCACTCTGATGATGTGACAGTCCTGAGAGCCAGGGTGCTCCCCGGGTCCTGCTCATGGGGGCTGTGCGACCTCAGCAAGGCACTGGGGTGGCTCCCTGCAGCTCTGGGCTGGGGGCTGAGGGGTGGCCAGAGAGCTTCCCCAGGGGCCCCTTCCCACAGCTGCTGCTGTCTGCAGGGAGCCCTGGAGCACGAGGAGAGCAAGACGCTGCGCATCCAGCTGGAGCTCAACCAGATCAAGGCTGACGTGGACAGGAAGCTGGCAGAGAAGGATGAGGAGTTTGAGAACCTGAGGTGTGTGTGGAGAGGGGACAGGCTGGGCCATCGCTGCGGGGCAGAGCTGGCACCATGGCCACGATGGGACAAGCACGGCTGCCCCGGGCCGGGTGTCCCCAGGCAGAGGGGGCTGATGCTTCGTCCCTCCCGCAGGCGCAACCACCAGCGGGCCATGGACTCCATGCAGGCCACGCTGGACGCTGAGGCCCGGGCCAAGAACGAGGCTGTCCGGCTGAGGAAGAAGATGGAGGGCGACCTGAACGAGATGGAGATCCAGCTGAGCCACGCCAACCGCCAGGCTGCCGAGTTCCAGAAACTGGGCCGCCAGCTGCAGGCCCAGATCAAGGTTGGGCGGAGGGGCTGCTGCTGGCCCTGCTGCCACCAGCTCGGGGCCACCCCGTCACCCCCTGTCCCCACTGACCCCACGCTGCCCCGCAGGACCTGCAAATCGAGCTGGACGACACCCAGCGCCAAAACGATGACCTGAAGGAGCAGGCGGCCGCCCTGGAGCGCCGCAACAACCTGCTGCTGGCGGAGGTGGAGGAGCTGCGGGCGGCGCTGGAGCAGGCCGAGAGGAGCAGGAAGCTGGCGGAGCAGGAGCTGCTGGAGGCCACCGAGAGGGTCAACCTGCTCCACTCACAGGTGAGGGGCTGCCCACCCACACCCAAGAGCCAGGAGCCTGTCCGGCACGGCCGGTCCTCGTGGCACTGCCTGTCTCTGCCTGCAGAACACCGGTCTGATCAACCAAAAGAAGAAGCTGGAGACCGACATCTCCCAGCTGAGCAGCGAGGTGGAGGACGCCGTGCAGGAGTGCCGCAACGCCGAGGAGAAGGCGAAGAAGGCCATCACAGATGTGAGAGCGGGGTGGGGATGGTGGTGCAAGGGTGCCCAGCACCTTCATAGGGCTGGGGGCTGGGAGGAGAGGGGAGGGTCTCAGAGCTCCTCCGTGGAGTCCCTGCGTCTGGCAGGGCTGCCCGGCCTCAGGGTGATGTCTGTGCCCTGGCCTTGCAGGCTGCCATGATGGCAGAGGAGCTAAAGAAGGAGCAGGACACAAGTGCACACCTGGAGCGGATGAAGAAGAACATGGAGCAGACCATCAAGGATCTGCAGATGCGCCTGGACGAAGCAGAGCAGATTGCTCTCAAGGGGGGCAAGAAGCAGATCCAGAAGCTGGAAGCCAGGGTAAGGAGGCAGGGGGCAGCCCCCAGGTCACACTGGGCTTTGCAGGGTCCTGGATCTGCCCCATCCCTCCTGCTGTGCAGTGAGGGGCAGGCCCCAGGGACTTGTAAGCCTGGGGTGGCTCAGCCTCAGCTGCAGCTGGGAAAGTGGCATGGCCTTGGCTGGGGCTGGCACTGGGTGCCCCGCCTCGGGAGCAGATCACGAGCTGGCCTCTGCCTCCCACAGGTGCGTGAGCTGGAGGGAGAGCTGGACATGGAGCAGAAGAAGATGGCCGAAGCCCAGAAGGGCATTCGCAAGTACGAGCGGCGGATCAAGGAGCTGACCTACCAGGTACGGCACCACCCGGTACAGCTCAGGCCTCGCAGGCATCTGGGCTCAGCTCCCCCCATCTCAGCCCCTGACGTTAGCCAAAACCCCCAGTCCAGCCCCTGGGCTCGGTGCTGAGGCCTGCGGGGCAAGGGGCCAGGCTTCTTCCAGCCTCCCCCCATTCTGTGTCCCTCTGCCCCCTTTGGTGGCACCTCCTTGGCTTAGGGTGGGACACACGGGGGTCGGCCCACATGGCATGGGCTTGGTGGCTGCAGAGGGCCCTGGCACCGCTGGGACTGCTGGTATTGGGGCAGCTGGAGCCCGAGCAGGGCTGAGGGGTCTCGCACCAGCACCGGGGTCCTGCTGACTGGGTTGGGGGCACTTGCAGACTGAAGAAGACCGGAAGAACCTGACACGGATGCAGGACCTGATTGACAAGCTGCAGAGCAAGGTCAAGAGCTACAAGCGCCAGTTCGAGGAGGCGGTAAGTGCTTGTCCCCTGCTCAGCTCTCCTCGGGGAGCGCCAGGCAGCGCTGGCCCTCCCCGGGGCTGCCTGGGATGACTGGCACTGGGGTTGGTGGGGGGAGCGCACCCCACCCACCCTCACCCCGTCCACGGCCCCCAGGAGCAGCAAGCCAACTCCAACCTGGTGAAGTACCGCAAGGTGCAGCACGAGCTGGATGACGCCGAGGAGCGGGCCGACATCGCCGAGACGCAGGTCAACAAGCTGCGTGCCCGCACCAGGGAGGCGATCACCTCCAAGGTAAGGCTCAGCCCTGCAGCCCCCCCCCCCCCCCCCGCCCCCCCCCACACTGCAGCCAGGGGAGCGGCTGCACAGCGCTGCCAACACCCTTCCTGTTTTCCACCAGCACGAGTAGCAGGCGCTGGGCTGCCTGTCCCCAGCCACCTGCTGCACCTTGGAGGCCAATGGCTGCAACAGCCACTGCCAGCTTTGCTCTGAGTGAATAAACATAGCTCTGCCAGGGGCGACTCCTTCGTGTCTGTAATGGGTACCGGGGCTGCTGCAGCGAGCAGGGATGGGTGAGCTGGGGTCTCTGGGGAACATGCTTTGCAGCTGGGCAGGGGCAGAAGGGACACAGGCCTCCCCGGGCCCTGCTCTGCTGGTTTGCTCTGAGCTTCAGCTGGGCTTTGGGAAAAGCCCCCCCCCCCCCCCCCCCCCCATTCCCCACATCAAAACTCTCCAACCCACTCTCAGCAAGGGAGGGCCAGAGCCAAGGCAGGGCAGGGGCATGGGGGCAGAGGGCAAAACAGACCTTATTACACCCATTACTCCCCGGGAGACTGTAAAATACAGTCCTGCAGGGCAGAGAGAGTGCTGATTGCTTAGGCAAAGAGACTACAAAGAAAGACATCGCCACTTGTTTCTTTAAAATAAATTTCTTTAATAAGTTTCCATTTAATATGTTTATTTGCAGTTAGTAAATTGGCATTTATCTGGGCAGCACGCACCTCAGTGATCTGTGGGGATAGTGCAGACTTCCAGCTGTAGGTTAGTGACAAGGGTCCCACCTCCACCCCGTCCCTGTGCAGAGCTGCTGCCACCTCGGCTGGGGTCAGCGAGCGCCCCCCGGCCCCGCGCAGGACCCTTCCTCCCTGTGCTCTCCGTAAATAAGACACAACAAGGACGGAGGGGTCTGGTCCCTCTCAGAAGAGCTGCTTAAGGTACCTGGCGTGGACACATGAGCTCGCAGCAGCAGACTCTCAGCGTGCTCATGGCCGTGCCCTCAGTGGGCAGAGGCTTTCCGCGGAGCCCAGCGCGCTCCCTCCCTGGAGGAGCCGCCGTGGTTTCCCTGCCCGTGCCATCTGCAGGCAGCCAGCTCAGCCTCCTGCGCAAGCCTGAAGGTGAAAGCAAAGCCAAGCTGCCTCTAGCAGGCGAGGACCCAAAATGCAGGACCAAGGGTAACTGGCCGTGCTCCCATGCTGGGGAGGAGGGATCCATGAGCTAGAAGGCAGGCTGGGGTCTTTTCAGCTCAGCCTCACGCGGGCCCATAGCCAAGGACAGACACAGCTTGGCGCTTAACGGTACGTTACATAAATACAGAGATGTAAATGAGACTCTGCAGGTTTATAGCAGCAATCACTGGATGCACCAATTAACTAGACTATGGAAAAGGCATCCCTTAACTTAAAAGCCTTTTAATTTGAAGCATTTATTTTAAGTGTACATCTATTACAGTTAAGAAGAAGCAAAGATACACCAAAAACACAAATACCCAAGAACAAAAAAGTACAGATGAGAAAGAAATTAGCTGGGGGGAGGGAGGGGACAGGCTGGGGGTGACCTGATGAAGAGCAGGGAGGTGCAGCTGCCATTGGAAGAGGTCCCCGACACAAGGGTGGTGACTGGGGACCCTCACCAGAGCCGGGCAGAGCCTGCCCCAGGGACTCAGCCCCCGGACACCGAAGGCTCCCCAGGGGCTCCCGCGAGGCTCCAGGCTTATGCACAAGCTCAGCAGCTCTGAGCACCCTGCAAGCAGAGTTCTGACCGCAGGTCCGCAGCAGGACACGAAGCGTGAGATAAGCAAGAGGAGAGGGGTGACTGCTGGAGAGCAAGTCCTGCACTGGGGGCTGGAAACCTCATCCGCTCATCCAGGCCCCACCACAGGGACCCCTCAGAGGGGGTTTCATTCCGGGGCAAGGATTAGAGACAAAATGCTACAGCTCAGGACCACCCTAGAGAGAGCTGAAGCCAAATTGCCTCATCAAATAACAGATATTTTAAAAAATTCAGATGCATGTTTCAAAAAGAAAACCGGCTTCCTTTTAGCTGGAGCTGCAAGATTCATACGTTTTGACTTAAATGCAGTGGCTCAGGACTTCAGGCTGTATTTCATTCCTGGGAATGTGACTGTCTTGGAGCAACACGATGGTGAGCAGGCAGGGTGTGCACAGGTCTGGCAATCGTGACCGCCAAAACCTGCTTTCTCCCTTTCCCAACACATCCTGCAAAGTTACTTTCAACTAGGAGTGTTTATTCCCAGCATTTAACACATTCTCATTAAAACAGATCCAGGAAAAACTGACATTTCCAATAAATATTGCACTTCAAGATTAATGTGTGTGTGTCGATATTAAGGGCTGAAAGCAGACTGACATAAGACTTCCAGGCATAGCAGGTTAGCATTAAGAACAATGGTCCTGAAAAGTATTTTAAAACCCAATTAGTTATCCAAGAAGGGACAAGCCCCAAGTTTAAAAAAATTAGTATATTTTAATGCTAGTGCTCTGTGAAAAAGCCAACTCCTGTTGCAATTCCACCACTGCTGAAATGTCTCTGTTCTCTGCACCGTTGTGAAACACCTTCAGAGAGGAAGGATCTGCAGGAAAGACAGCAGGAGCAGAGGTTCTCTCCTAACACATAGACAGCGGCTGAACAGATTTAGTACCAAATGATCCAAAAGTAGATGAGAAAGAGGTGACTGGAGCTAGGGCTCTCAGGAATTAAAAGCGCACACACGCGTGCGCACATGCACACGCACACACACACACACACTAACCAACCCTAAAACCCCGATTCCAAACCCCAACAGAAGAGGTGCACCTGGAGGGAGTCCTCGTGGTGGCTCTGCATGTGGCTGCTGTGTCAGGGTCCCAAGCAGACTGGCTCCTTGGACCTCACGTTTGGAGGGCAATTTCTGTGCTTTGTGACTTGCTAGTCCTGGTAGCCGTAAAAAGGAGCCATCACTAAGTTGGCACGTACAGAGAATCCTCGTCCGTCAGCACAAAGAGCTCTGACCAGCCACATTTAACGGGGCGGGGGGTGGGAGGAGGGAAAAAAAAAAGATCAGTTTTTGCGGGTGATTATTTTTTATCCCAGAACAACTGGAAGATACATCCCTGAATGTGTTGCCCAGAGAGCTCTCAAAGTCTCATCCATTAGAGATCAGAGATGGGGACCGGGGTTTTGACAATGCAGTAACGGTCAGCGGTTCCAAGCCGCACACGCGCGCACACACACTACACAGCGTATCCCTGAAAATCCACGGGCTGCAAGGTACCCTCCAAGCGCTGTCCATCAGAAGCCAGAGCGAAGAATTACTCCTCAGAAAAGTCTCTGTCAATGTCCATATATGCCTCGTCGATGTAGCTAACTATGGCACAGGGGGATGTCCGGTCCGGACTGAGCAGTATAGATACAGTCTCTTTCCAGTAGGTAAAACTAATACATGAGCTCTGCGGGAAGAGATGAAGAGACCGGTTAGCGTGCTCAGCAGGTACTGCCATGCAGCAGAAGAGACATCTCACAGGCATTCAGCAGAGAAAACTGAAAATTGCTTCCTATTCAGCTTGACCTCCCCAGCCACACACTTTAACCCAGCCCCTATTCCCACCCAGCCTGCCCTCCCGGGGCAGCAGAGCAGGGTGCTGAGCCTGCCAGCCTCCCACTGCCCAGCTTCAGGCAGGGACGCCCAGCAGCGGGGGCAGCCGTAACCCTGCTGGGAGCAACCCAGGGCAAACACCACCCGCACGGGTCGGCAGGCAAGGCCGTCTGGGAGCAGTGCGCACACACACAAGCCCAAACTCCTCCTCTGTTGTCCAAACACAAACTGGGACACTGCAGTGCTGCAGCTGAAGCCAGTGCTGGCAGCAGCTCCCGCTCCTAGGCAGGACACAAAGACAAGACAGCCTCCCTGCTCGCATCCCCCTTATGTCATTCTTTTAAGGCCAAAAAGCCTCTCCTGCAACAACCAAGTGCTGGCAGTCTCACTCTACACCATGGATTGCCCAAAACCTTTGCACCCAGGACAGCTAGCCACTTCCAAGTGCCAAACAGCAGCTGAAAACGGAAAGTACCGCAGCACGCAAGCACAGCACCCTGAAACGCAGCAACGGCGGCCACTTTGCTCTCAGCATCATCTCCTGCCTGCAGCCCAGGAAGCCACAGAAGGGTCGCTGCAAACCATGGCACAAACATTGCAACCCAGGGTCCAGGCACTGCAGGACCCACAGCACCCTGCCACCCCATTTTTGCTAGGTGGCTAATACGATATTGCTATGGTGGATTCTGGTTACAGTAAGAGGCTCACGTACATTTTCTAAGCAGGTGCTGTCTTTATCCTTGTTGAGGTAATGCTGTTGCCAGAATCGCAGAAGACTATGGAAGTTGTTCAGGATGAAACCTGGATATTTTTCTGTGTATTCCATCTGTTGCAAAGTGCGCAGATAAAAAGGTAGCTTTTCTTTCCTTCGGGCCAGCATTAGGATAACTAAACTTGTGTTCAAACAACTGACGTTTTCCTAAAAATAAAAATGACAGTAGGTCAAACAACAACAACAACAAACCCTGAGATATCAGTTGTATACACGTCCTTACAAAACGTGCTCACAGTAAGCATGCAGAGGAAGTGCTCCTATTTGTATCAAGAAAGAAGGGACACGGGTCTCCTCAGAGAAGCCAGGTTCCTCCCTGTTCCCAGCCCAGTTCATCCGTACACAGTACCAGCAAGATAACAACGAAGTTAGTGTCAGCTCTTTACCTGTGTAAGTGTCTGTACATGAATAATATTAATGAGACGGAAAAGAAAGGACATTCTCATGGACATCTGGGACATATATGATAACAGGCGGCACTCTGATAGGACTTCTGCAACTGCAGCAAGAGGAAAAAGACAATCATCAGGTACTTAACAGTTCAGACACATTGATCCAAGCAACTCAGCAGTAAGAACCGGTGCTCAGGCTGTAGGAACAAACCTGCAAGGTGACCTTTTCTCTGTTTGATACCAAAATTTTCAAAGCCCGGGCTTAAAATTTGAGTTCAAGAAGCATTTGGACAATGCTCTCAGACACATGGTCTGGTTTTTTGGGTGGTCCTTTGGGGACCCTGGAGTTGGACTCGAAACTCCTTGTGGGTCCCTTCCAACTCAGGATATTCTACGATTCTATGAAATGAGCATTATCACAGCCACATACCCATCCACGCCATTTCTTATTCTTTACCTTTAGCATCAGACTGATTCTCAAATCGGTCCAGGGACAGTGTAATGCAGCGAACCAGCATGTTCGAGTCAACCAATGAACTGTTGATCTGATTCAAAAATATCTGGAACTAAAGAGAAGAAATTCATAGTGTCGCATTAAAAAAAATGCAAAGTCATTGTACACGAGCACTCAGAAGAAAAAAGGCCTGACGGAACAGCATGTCATAACATTTTCAGAATGTGTATGGCCAAGAGGTGCACTGACCAATTACCTCGTTGGCACAAGGGGAACAGGCTAGTGAACCTGAGCAGGAGGAGCTACAGACAGGATTTGGTGAGTCGAGCAGTCAGTGCATTCCAGGTTCTCAACATTGGAAGAATACAGTTCTTGAAGGTTACAGGATAACCACACCTTGAATTTTGAGCTCCAACACCTAAACCACACACATCACCAACAAAAGCAAACACTGATGCACACAATTTCCCTTTCCCTTCAAAAAGGGAGAGCAAGACCTAAGGTAGGTTCTGAATGCCAAAATACACCCGGTCATTTCTTTACCACACCAATACATATGTTCGTTATTTTTTATTAACTCTAACAAGAATAACAGGAGATACACACTCCCGATCTGCCTCATCCGGCCGAAGCCAATACTGGCAGTGAAGGCCGTCCAAAGGATCCCTACAGTAAGTACCTTAAAAACGTTAAGGAACAGAAAAACCTCCAAGACAGTCCTGGCATTACTAAAATCTATTATGAAGCTATCCCTGTCATGTCAATGACATCAGGATTTCACACTTTCTTCTGAAAGAGACAAATGAGACAGAAGGCTGCTGGGCTCTAGTTCCTCTAGCTCCCTATTTCCCTACACCTGCTTTGCACATCAGATAGTGCTGGGGAGGAATACAGTGAGGGATTCTTACCAACCCAAAATTTTAAGAATTTATAGATCAGAAGGTAGAAATCACGAAGTATATAGATAGATTCTCTAGAATGTGTGAGGCCAGTTAACCAAAGAACAACCTGATATTAAATACACCTTTCTTGGAAATGCATCTCTGCTACTGTTTTCCAAGATCTGCCAGACCTGACAGCAACCAGAGAAAAATTAACGTATCATAAGCAAGAGCGTGAGACCATTCAAAACCTTCCCAACAGCTGATGTTACATACACAGAAGTGCATAAAAACAAGAAATCATTTTGCAGAGAGAGCTGCCCATTCTTGATCTACATGCACAACTCAGTTTTCTAGGTAATTATGTCAACCATGACATCTTAAAATGCCCAGAACTTCAAATAATATCAAAGAAAAGGTATATAATTTTACATTATCAAATATTAAATAGCGTTTTAACTCATGTACATCAAATCAGCCCCCCCCCCCTTTCTTTTTTAAAGAAGCTCCAGCGAAACAATTTTTGGAGCCCGTCTGAGTTTCTATAACTATCAGCTTAACCCCAAACCAAGTGATATCACAGGAATTGTTCTACCATCTTTGAGCCCTGACCTTGGACCTGCGTGATCATGTAACGGGCAACATTTTCTGAACAGCTCAGCACTTGCTGACTCAGAGCAGCTGGGAACACTTCTAAGAACACGATTGTATGCAGCAACATACGCACTTGTGAAGAGACTTTGGCAGCTCACTCCTCTGTGTTTATTGTGCACCAGGCTCAACAGATGCACCAAAAGCAGCAAACCAATCTGAGTTTCCTAGTGCTGTATTTGGTTATAAGAGGGTGTAATTTGACCTGCTGGGGACAACACAAATATTTACCTTCTCATCTGTGTTGATGTACTTGTTGAACCTCTTGAATGCATCAATATTGAATTTCATCAGTTCTCCCAGAAGGTCAAAGTAACTCTGAAGCACATCCCGTGATTTGCACTCACTATCAACAATGCAGTAGAGAATATGCTGTCATGGGAGGAAAACATGTTATTGCCATGGTTTAGCCCAAATACAGCACAGACTGATTTAATCACTATTTCAAACACTTATCTGCAGGTTTAGTTCTTAAATAACAGAACTAAATACAACAATTCAGACAAGTCTTTTATGAAATTAACTTCCCAATGATGCAGGCTATAGAGCTGGCCACCCCACACACACCTGGTTGCCACAAGTAGAATTCACAAATACCTTTCAAAACTTGCCTGATAAAAACTGTATTTTTACCCCCCTTTGAATTCTTTACAGATAAATCCTTCTTGATTGCTACAGAGATGTGTTACAGAAGAAGCTGGATGTGCACGTCATTACCTCCAGAAGTCCTCTCTTTAGCAGAAACATCTGGTCTGCATAGGAGGTGGTGCCTCGCAAAAAACTTTCAACTGCCCTTGCCTGCCAAAACCTAAGAAATGGAAGAAGAGATTTTAACTCTGGAGCAAGGGTAGGAATTTATCACAACTACAATTTAAACCAAATTTCCTAACCAGTTTCATTCCAAACTGAAGCTGGAGAGAGATCTGTTGATCCTGCAGAAAATCACTGACCGTATTGGGTATGAGGTCCAATGCAAACTTTGGCTACAGTGGTAGTGCAGGTGAGGAAGAATGCCAAGTGCAACAAAGCCACATGCTCTTCACAGCTTATGGTTTTCAAGCATTTTCAACTGTTGTGAGCTGTATGAAAACAAATTGACCTTCCAATCAACTCAAAACAGCACACAGCAATGTAAAATGAACTTACCTGAAGGAGGATTCAGCTGGTTCCTTCTTCATGACCTGAAGAAGTCTGGTCAACAAACCTCTTTTCCCATCACAGACAAGACTCCTAAAGGCACATGAAGAAATGACAGCATGAGTGGAAGGGCTGTTTCTACTGCCCCTTGTAGGACACTGAATCCAACCTCTTCTCCAGAGGTTGGAATGATAAATTAATGACTAGTATTAAATATACAACATGAATATTCATTAACTTTTGTGACTTAGCTCTACCAGTGGGAGTGTTCTGCAGGGCAGACAAAGATGCTGACACCCTTGTTCTACTTCCTTTCAGTGCACTTACAACAGGGTGAATTTTTCCCCTTAAGTACTTATTCAACTTATTCCAGACAAAGTCAGGCAGGTATCTGTGCTTAGAAGGAAACGATCCAAGTAATACGGATGCCATTTCTTACCAATTAGGCAAATTATTATGATAATAGTTATAATCTAGAAATCTCAGAGAATTCCCTTTCAAAGTGAGTTAAGTCTGCTCTGTGCAGACCAAGTCCCTGCTGGTAATCTAGGAGTATTCTGACAACCGAATTCAACAAAATTTTTCACTTTGTGAGGTCTGTGCATCAGAGTTGTGTATTAAAGTGCTCATTAAATCAAAATAGTCGATTGAATAGATAATCAAATATAATACTAGAGATTCTGTAAGGAGTTTTAACACATTAATCTAATTTAGCTTATTCTAGTTATTAGCTGTTCTTAAAATATGCAGACCTGTAATGGACATTGTGTATGCACTGCTTCTCAATCAAAAAAACTAAGATTTATTCACAGCAGCAATTCATGTACTGGAGGGATCACAGCTTACTTTCCAGCTGTGTCTGCAATGCTAGTAGTGAGAAAGGCCAGACAAACAGGAAGACTGAGCACACAATAATGAAGTCCGGGCCATGAAACCAAAATCCCCATTTTAAGTTGCTTCTGTTTTTAAAGGGCCTTACTCAGAGAACGCAACACGGTTTAAATTTGCTAATGACCACACTGTACAAACCCAGCTAGACACTTCCTGCTGAAGCACATTACTGAAATTAAGGCAAGTGTTGCAGACCGTGGGATCTCAAACAAAATAGGTGACCCAAACCTCCAATGTGTTTGCACAATCCTAGAAGCTGCTGACCTTAAATCCTGTATCCCTACTCACCTGTCGGTGTTGACAACTGCATCAACTTCAGGGATGTTGGCTTTATGGGAGATAGCACTCAGCTCATTAAGTTCTTGACTGTTTAAAAGGAGATATTTGTTCCTAAAGCAAGACAGTTGGGGAGTAGGGGAGAAAAACATGATGAATCCATTCAAGAGGCAGACAAGTGTGCAACTCTATGAAAAGAAATGCCACAGGCCTTTAAGGGCTGCAGGACTAGGCAGTAAGTTTTCACCTCTCCAGCTCTCACAGCCTTTCACACTCTACTTCCCCTTCACCACAGCACACTCCCAAACTAGGCCAACTCGCTGCTCTTTTGTAAGCTGTCTTTGAAATTTGCCAAACACAATTTGCCAACACCAACCCGCTTTGAGATGCCTATTCTTTGCTGATCTGTTCAGGATCTTATGGTTTGTTTTGTAAATATTTGCTTCCAGATGGCACAAGTTTCTGAAAATCTCAGCAACAGTTTGCTGAATTTCAGTAGACTTAAACAGCAAACTTTTTCACAGCTTCCAACACTTTTTCTCTGCCATATAGTGATCTTGCTGTTCATCAGTAATTAGCCTCAGTTAGAAAGAAGAAACTGCAAAGGAGTACTCAGTCTTCCTAGTATTTTATTACTTTAAGCAAACTGTAAGCAAACTGTTTACTCTGGAAATATTTAAAGGCTTTATAAAATATAGAGAACAGGAATGGATATTAGAACAAGGAATTTGCATAAAATGATTTATCAAATAGAGATTTTTTTTTTCTTTATGAAAGCCAGTGAGTTTATCTGTGGAACAAATGAAGTGTCCAGAGTTTAGTAGGACAGGTCTGACAATGTAGAAACGTACTCCAGATGCTCCCACTGCCCTACTCCTTCCCCAGTTCCAGCATGTTTCCTTAATGCCCTCCTACTGCAAATTGCTCAGAATCGGCCAACAAAGTTTTATTTTCAAGAAACCAAGGGGAGCATATGATGCAGTGGTGGGTGTGAGGGTGTACAAAGTAGAACCTATTCATCAAAACACAGCAACTACAAAGAAGGTAAGCTATTAGACCAGAGAGGCGACAGGGATGCCCTCTTGCTTCAAACACTATCTTCCACATTAGCGCCCAACAAGTGTCATGTGAAGTTTCTTTTGATCTGGATCAACAGGTCTCTGTAATGAAAACACAGCCTCTCTCTCCATGCACGAACAGTTCTGCAAGTTTAGCTTATTCACAATTTTACTGAAGTCAGTACCAGTATATAAGCACCTACTCCCATCGTGTTCTCAGCTAACTCCACCAGACTGTAATTTCATAGAGTTTATGCAACCACTTGTTTAAAAGCCTTAACCAGATTCCACACATTCCATCCGCTCAAACACTACAGATGAAAGCTGTTTTCTATTTAAACAAGCCTGACGTCTTTGTAGTAGTCACTTCAGTAAGAACATAATCTAGAGAGATCTTACTGGAAAACGTGGAGTGATTCCTCAGCAAACAATGTCTTTAATGAAGGATCTACGACAGGTCAGCCTTCCCCTTGCATGTGAAATATGTTCAGCAGCTCCCCACTCTTATAACTAATATTCTCTAATCAAAAAGACGGCCACTTCCAATATGCATATCTAAGAAATTTAATGGGATTTGGTAAATCCTATAAAAAATATTACCCTTGGCTGTACACAACACCAGCTAGGCAAGAAGTGAATATGCACATGCATATTTAGTGCAATATGCCTCAAATGCAGAGGTTTGCTAAGGAACACGAAACCATCTTGCGGGGCTGAATTAGAGCAGCAGGACACTTACAGAACGCAAAATGCGATTCTGCAAGTCAAACTACAGCAGCAATTCTCTCTGCATCAGAGGAGGTACATCTCTTGAGTAAAGGCATTTAAAAAAACCCTACATCACCCCTCAACTACTATGGCAGAATCAAGCTTCACAAGTATGCCTTCTGAAGGCAAACAGAGCCATTCTTCCTATTTCCAACCCAGCTTCCAGATGACTACCTTCCAGATAATTGTTCCCCTAACATTTTCCACTGCATAATCAGGCTTAATCAGGTCTTCCTCCATTGCTGGTATTTAGACAGCAATTGCATCTTCCTCTTCAGGTTAACTTCAGATGTGCTGTCTTTCGCCCTGATCTTTCAACAGACTTTTTTTTGGCTTGTTCCACTCTGAATTAAGCCTGAATGTGTACACACAGGTAAAAAGCGTCTTGTGAGCACACTGCCTCACTACCGATTCTCAGGGAAAAGAGAGAAACGGCATCATGAAAGCTGCCACCTTCATCCTGCAGCCACAAAGTGGTAACTCATCACATAAATGTTTCAGTTCAATTCAACATTAAGCAAAACAGGCTCGTCTTAATCATCAGTGGACATATTAAACTTGCCCACTGGAGAGCACAGCCTTTTCATAGAGGAGCTGGAAGGCACGTAACGTTGGAACAAATGTTTAAGGACAGTGCAATGTTCCATTCACAGAGCAGGCACTGTGCCTAGGAGACCTGCTGTAACTGCAACCAGACAAACAATACCACCGAGCCACAATTTACTGGAGCTTTTCATACTCACTCATGATGATCACTAAAGCTCTGAAGAAGCCTCAAGAACTGTATCTTTAAAGTAATGTCCTAAAAAAGAGAGAATAACGGTCAACAAAACTGCTTTGGTATTTTTGGCCATCATTAATTTCCACGCTGACATGAAGCAGCTGAATTGAAAACCTATCCAAATCAAACCCATTTGGACAGTAGAGCAAATGACTTGCATAAAAGGAGAAGGGTGCACTTTGCAGGCTTCCCAAAAATAGAACAGAAGAGGAGGCTACTTGCAAGCCTATACATGTAACAGTTAATTTCTTCTCACCACAAAGACAAAAAAACCATCCTCACTATACTTACTGGTTTAGGGTATCTAGCTTTGAATAACAAAAACAACTCAACTCTTTGCAATTCGTTTTTTGCTCTGTGGCTCTCCTTGCTAGACCCAGCAGCTATCATTTTGTTAGTTTTGGTCTTTTCCCACTTTTGCCTCCAGAGACAAAAAAATTTACCCCTTTCACAATTCCCAAACTGAGAGATTGGAGAGAGGCTAAATTGCCCTCTGCTAACTTGTTAGAATGAACCACAGATAAAGACTTCAGTGAAAACAGTAATTTGCATTAGAAAAACCAAAAAACCTGAGTCCTACTGTACCTCACTTAACTTATACAGGCATTCAGTTACTCAGTACAATTCCTCAGAGTTATTACATAATAACATCAAAATCCAACACGGTACTTAAAAAGTTACTCACTGGGCTACAGTCACAATTTTGATTGTGTCCATGCAGAACAAGAGCTGATGCTGAATGCTTCCTCCAGATCAGTTTGTCAAACAAATTATTGAGGCCAGGAATCAGTCTGAACTCCGCTATCATTTTATGAACCTGGAAAAGAAGAGAAGGAAGTACTCGCTGCAGCCTCAAACACAGATATAACAGTCTGGAAAACAGATGTGCACAACTACATCATCCTCTGACAACAGAAAGAGTCAGTTCTTTATCGAATAGCATGTGTGCATGGTAGCATGCATACTGATCATGATGCATCGTTAGCTTCAATCTGTTGGTCATGGACAGGAAACACATTCTGTGAGAAAACTGTGAGCTGCTTTTTGAATTAACCACTCTGACTCTAGGACAAGCTTTGGAAATTGGGCGATCACTTGTAAGGCACTGAAAATACATCCATACCCAACTTCTGTGCATCACAAAACCAAGCTGCAAACATTCTGCTGCCAGTCACCCACTGAGCATCCTCTGCCTTTCTAGTTCACACAGCTAAAGCTGAGGCAGCCCTTTGAAGACAACAAAATACTGACACACTTTTTCTGCATGTAACCTAGGCAGGAGTCCTTAGCAAAGCAGAGCCTAGCAGTAACACAACCCCAACATAATTGAAACAAACTACAGAGCTAATAATTCTGGTGCGAACGGCTTGCACCTACAGTCCAAGCTTTGATACTTCTGAAGTAAGCACTTAGGAGGATGAGGAGTATGAGAAATATGAAGTGGGATCCTCATCAGTTGGAGGCCTATGACAAACAGCATCCCTTGAGAGGCAGTGTAAGTGAAAATCATGCACGACTGTGAAGCCCAACAAGCCGTAAAAATCACCTGCCCAATGCAGTAAAGGCTATGTTCCTTAAAATTAAGTCACCTAAACATTAAGCTAGGCCATCCTTGAGATGTAGCATCCTAACTAGCAGTACTTAAGCAGACCACTCAATTTTGCTCTGTTTTCCTCAAGTACCTGAATGAATCAAAAGTATTAAAGCCAGCGCTGTTTTACAGCTTTTCATTCTCATTCTTGTTAACAGCATAGCTGATGGGCTTCTGTGTTCCTTTTGGCTGCAGCCACCAACTTTCCCATCTACCTGGAAATCACATTCCCGCTTCTGGGCATCTCTGTGAGTATCACATTGGAGGAAGCACGCAGCTCCTTCCCACCGCACTCATGCCACCCTGACAGACTGTGAAGTTTGGAGTCCTGCACTCCCTTATCTGAGGGCACTTTCTACTCCTCTGATCCAGTCACAAGCCTCCAACAGAAGCAGCTCTGAGGAAAGCAGCTCGTAGGCCCTGGGCAACCTGATCTAGTGGGTGGCATCCCTGCCCATGGCAGGGGGGTGGAACTGATGGTCTTTAAGGTCCCTTCCAACCCGAGCTGTTCTGTGACTCTATGAATGTCTGGACAAAGCACTCCCCTGCAGTCCCATCCCTCAGCAGCCAGCTTGGCACAAGCCCCACAGGATGAAACCAAGTGTGTGAGCTGCCTGCAAAAGCCTCAGTCCCCTGCTACAGGAGGAGCTCTCTGCATTCCTTGTTTCAACTCGGGAACCTGCTCCTTCCCACACAGAGCATTAGCCACTCAATCCAATTGACACCTCCCTGATCTGAAACGTATTCAGATTACTTTTAGTTTGCTGAACTCTTAAGCTCTTCCCTGACAGACTGCTGCGTGACAAAGCTCCTGAGTCACAGTCACTGCCTTTGGATCATGCTCCCCCCACGACCCCAAGCTCATTACAACTACTGCATCCAGGGATGCCAAGACAATCCCTGCTCCATACCCATCCTTCAAACTCCTTTGCCTTTCTTTCCCCTGTTGCTGCCCGACCTCATATAAATTGCTCTATTACTTTCTCGCCCCTAAAGCTATTACGAGCTTCTACTGTACATGGTTTGTCTCCCTGTAGCAGGAGCAAGTAAAACAACTGATTATCTGTCACAATAGAGACATGCAAGACAGCCTAGAAAAATGTATGAGGAGAGTAATTTAGGGTGTGACCATAATGAGAAGGGAGCAGAGGCAGAGATCTGCAGTGACACACCACTTATCCCCAAGGGTGTGATCATTCTCAACATGGCAGCAGGTAGGAGCCAAGTCACTGTGAGCAGTTTTCAATTTATGCAAGTCAGTCAAGTTCAAACCAAGGAGTTAGAGTAAACGTTCAGCAGCAGGTTTAGTTTAGGAAGCTGCATCATGCTTCAAGCAAATGTCAGACCATTATATTGATTACCACAGCGGACTGAAGCAGATTTGTGACGCCCTTTAGAAACTGCACAAAATTATTGCAATATTAAACTATTAAGATCTTTGCCTGCTCAGACTGGAAGACTGATGTTACAGATCCTATGCTTTTATTTCCCGATAGAAAAAGAGAGCAGCTGAAATGCTTGTCAGTACGAGTGCTGTCGAAGACACTGCCACTACCTGCTTACAGAAGCTCAGCTCAACAAGGAACAGCTCGGTTCTGATTCTTAATCTGACTTCCTCTCACGAAGGGGAATAGATTTACATCTGCCACACAAGTCCCTGAAAGTTTTATGCAGATAAAGAACGATGGATATTATTACGTTCAAACAGAAGTAGTGGATTTTACAAAAGGACCTGACTCTGGACAAAAAACATTTGGGAGTGAATAACTTTAAATCTCGCAACAATTCAACTCCAGTCCTGAATGAACCCTGGAGAGGAAGAGAACTGCATGCCAGTTTTACCCTTTTTTTCCTCCTAAAAGGACTAACAACAGGAATAAAAGTTTCTTATGGTAGCAATTGTGGTTTCTGCAAGAATTGCTAGCTTCCTCTGGCTAGTATTAAACAGAATCTATTTAATTTTAATGCTAAGTATCCATTTGTAGGTTCACTGTGAACAGGTTAGTTATGTTGCAAAACCGTACTTCAAACACACTTTTACTTTGAATTCAGACTAAGAAATTTAAAGGACTGCCTGTAATGAGTATTTGTGAGTCCTATAGGGTGGGAGGTTACTAGCAAAGAACAAAATGCTCAGGATAAATGTGCTCAAGCAACAGCCCCCAAACACAGCTACTCTTGCCCAATACAACAACCCTGCAAGAACTTGAAAAAATGTGATCCTCCCAGTCTCTAGGGCATCCTAATACCCAGCTATTCCAAGCTGCTCTGCTGAGCTGAGCAGACTGCCAGCACTGGAAATCTGTCAAAACTGCACCAACAGATTGCTTCTCCTTTCCCTTCACAATATGCTTTTGACCTGTTTAAATCCCAACTATAGCCAAGCTGCAGTGACTGGTTCTCCAGAAGTTACGTAAGGTAGGGAACAAATTATTAATTTTTCACTTCAAAGGCAAGAAATGCAAAAGGAACAGATGAGTGGGATTTCTATGCAGTGAAAAGTTAGTACTGACAAAACTGAAGTGTATCCTCTCAGCTGAGAGTTTAACAACATGCTCACTTGGCTGAGGCACGGAAATGTACTGCAAAAGTCGCCAGTGTAAAAACGACCCCAGAGGACTTCCAAAAGTGAAAGAAGCCCAAGTGGAATGCCCGGTGGGGTTCTGTCCAAGCAGGTCAGCAGCACGTTGGGAGGAGGAGGAAAACCCTACCAGGCAACTCCCGCAGGTATGGCCACACACCTTCTCAAAACCAGATCCGGGAGGCTTCCTGGATGAGGCACTTCTGTCACTTAATGCTGCAGATTAGGGCAGCCCGTGAGTACCTTCACGTATGTACCAGGTCAAGGCCTGCCATTAGCTTTTGTTGCTCTGCATCCATCTTGCACCACAGCAGCAGCTCTACAGCAGCTCTCCACCCCCACGCTGTCACAAGCTGTGCTCAACAAGTCCTGCCCAATGGCTCATTCTCAGCAACAAAACACTGCCTATTTGTTTGTGCATCACTGCAATGATAGGATTTGTCCAGCTTTATGCCTTGAGCTTTGCCCTTCATGTTTCTGTGTCCATGACCTAATTAATAAGCACTTAGGTTTACAGAGACATCATCAACTTTTGCATGTGTGATCATTTGCCAATGCTCACCTGATTCCTTTGTCTCCCCATGAGCAACACACAGAGAACATACAACACCTCCAGCTTATACATAATCTCGTGCATGATCTTCATAGACTGTGGAAGCTGTGTTCGTGTTGAGGTGTTGGCCAATCCACTTTCATCAGAAGACTCTGAACAAGATGGCAAAGATGTGAGCCTGAGGCAGTTTCAACAGGAAAGGATTCGTTACAGTTATTACTTTTACACTCAGACACTACAGATGTAAGACCAGCAAGTCTGCCTGAATCCTCTTCACAACTAAAAGTATTGGCATACAACAAATAACCAATTTAAATTAAACGCAAGAGAAGAGGAAAAATATAGCTGGAACTTTAGAAGAGATAAAGTTTGATTTTTTAAAACTATTTAAGTTTTCCATAGTAAGGTAAATGGCATCACCTACATAAAGTAACTAGGATCACCTAATATGAATAATAGAATACTGCATCAAAAAGAACTTGGCAGAAAAGGTAATAAAAATAAGTGTGAGATTATCAGAAGCATTTATTATTCGCCTACTTCCATTTTGTACCTCAATACCAGCATACTTAGGCCACAGTTAAATATTTTCATAGCCCTATTACATTGCTAAAGGGAGAAATTGGATGTAACATGCCACAACTGTAAGTAGAAAATGTGATGAAATCATGAGTGACACACAGAAATGGGGACAGTGAAATCTTCAGGTTGCAGTTCAGAATGGAGTTAGCTCTTTACAAAATTCATAACTAAGCCACGAACTGCCCTGCCAGAGGATAGTGTAAATGCTTTTTAAACCCATGGGAAGGAACAGTCACCAGACAAGAACACAGAGGAACAAAACCATCAAAGGCTAAAAAGTATAGACACTACCTTTGACTCATAAATCCGTACGCCACAAGCCACTAGAGACTGAGGCAGTATTCTGGGAAAGTATGTCTAGGTTTGCTTGCTAACTGATTTTGTGGGTCAAGAAAGAGCTGCAACAGGGCACGTTGCACCTCTGCGAAATTGCCTGGTGAATTTTGTTTCAGACTACTAAGCGGTCTCCAGTTTGCATCAAGATGGTGTATAAAGGTATGTACAAGATGCTGTTGGAGCATATACTTCATTTTTGTGCACTTTCAATTTTTTAAAATAGTTTCTGCAAAACTAACAAAGATGGATGAAGAAGAAAGCTTCTAAAGAAGTAAAAAACAAAGATTTAGCTATCAAATTTTGGGGATAATTTTCATTTCGTTATTTAGTGCTTTGAATTAAGTAAAACGTACATTGCAATTTTGTAATATTGAAGGGTGAAAAAACAAACCAGGCACTTGCTTTAAAGCTTTTTCCTAAGTTTGTATTAACACTTCCATACACTCCTCTGGAACAACCTTTCCTTTTTAAAGGAGGGGTCACTTCCTTGGTATGAAGTATATGGAATAAATTCCATCAGCCTAAGTTTTAGAGCAAATTCTGGTAAAGTCACTTACCTCAGACGTGTTCTTGTCACTCTGGGGGAGACTAATTCTAAGGATGTAGTGTTACAAGTAAGTGTTATAAGTAAGCGTTATCCAGGCGTACAAAGGGCACAGTTTATCCTGGAACGCTTTTCCTTTTGCTAACTTCAGCTCATGAAAATTAATCAGTGCTACATGAGAACAAAACAGAGTCAGACCTAAATGCTGATATGGCAGTCTTTCATGCAAGAAAAGTGGAATCAATACTGGTTGAAAGGAAAAGCAACAAATGACAAATACTGAAGAAAATAAAGTATGCGTTGCTAATGGTGGCTAGAGGAATGCAAGCCAGATACCTGTACTGCTCTGCTCTGCCTCTTCATTTGCCACTCTCATCAGTGCATCAAGCACAAGCGCATTGTCCAGCCAGGTATACCATTCTTCTAACTCCTGCAGGAAGCTAGAAGTACCCGTTGTTTCAGATACCTTCCGTGTTGCCAGTTTGCATAATCGCTCAATGAAGCCTGGAATATTCAGAAGCGTAGCTGAAAAAGAAAAATTATATTATGACTCAGGATCACCAACAACAGTCATCAAAACCTCTCTACTGACAGGTACCAAAATACCTACATTAGAAATACAGAAAAGTACAAAGGAACAAATTCCATCTAGTTAAAAAGATCCAAAGATTGAAGTAGTTGGTGCACTCTCCTCTTAAGAGCTGGGAGAGAGCGTACATATGCTAGGCATAATTCCATCAGCACTAAACTGGTCTACGTTGGACTTACACTGGATAAAAAAACAATTCTGCCCTATTCTAACTGCTTGTTTCTGGACAATTCCCTTTCACTGACACTGCTGTTTTCTAACCCATAGTGAGTCAATATCAAGAAACCAATCTGGCTGAAAATTAAGCAGGCAGAAATAAAGCAGCAGCCCTTGAAAGGGCCAGCTCCACCCTCCTCCTTTCTGTGTGTGATGCCACCTCCTTCATTTTGCCTCCTGCGGTGTTTGCCTCATAGCAAACTGAACTAGCCCACTTCTGTAGCTGGCTAGAAAGCTCTTCGCATTTTAAGTATTTGCTTCCCAAACTAGTTCATCAGAAAGTAGAATAGGAGGGGAGCACATGATGGCAGCCCCAAGTTAGAGCGTTGTAATTGTTGTGAACTGAACCTTTAGAAACAGCAGTTCAAGGACAGAAGTCACTGATCTGCAAAATCTTTGGGTGGCTTAGAGTGTGCTAGTATATGCATTTTGTCCTAAAGTTTTCACAGAATGACTTAATTACAGGACCTGTTTATTATTTCATAGAACAGCTTGGGTTGGAAGGGACCTCAATGATCATCCAGTTCCAACCCCCTGCCATGGGCAGGGATGCCACCCACTATACCAGGTTGCCCAGGGCCTCATCCAGCCTGGTCTTGAACACCTCCAGCGATGGGGCATCCACAACCTCTCTGGGCAAAGAAGTCAAGTTACACTGAGGTAAATACATGGCTAAGTCTTCATACTTGCACATAACGTAGAAAAGGACAAAGAATTTAGCCATGAACACTATGTAAAAAAGCTGTGATTCTGCTCACTAGTACCATCTTGGAAAGAATAAACTCCCTAATAAAGATTTTTAAATGGAATATGCTTTTCAGTCTTAGATACAGTCTCTGACTGTGCAAACAAAAAATGGTCAGTTAAACATTTGCTCAGCCAAGTTCAGCTCTACGGGGTCCAAGCTTATTCAGTTCAACTAATTTAAATTAAACTTTGTACCCACACCCAGACATACTTGTGCATTGCTCTTCACAAGCAAGCTCTGGTGATCGCAAGGCAGAAGACAATACACCACCACCCCCCTTTAAAGTTTCTCAGCTTCCGCCTGCCATATTATTCTACCCATCTTTCACTTGGATGCTCTATAGCTGGCAGTGGTTATGAACAGAGCTTTCTTCTTCATGGCTAATACAGAACATTAGAAGACAGGAAAAACAGCTCCAAAACCCCTTTTTGTGCATCTTGAAATGGTCTGACCTGGACCTATGCAAATGTCTGCTTCAGAAGCTCAAAAGATTTTTAGTATATCAAGAGCTGAAAACAGCAGATTCCACCTTTGATAGTATTTTAATTTAAATGTCTTGCCTAGAAGGTTGAGTATGAATTTAGGACTTCTGCAACTGAGCAAGGCTCCTGCGTCTGTACTTGGAAAAATAAGAAAATCTGCACTCTGCCCACAGTTAAAGTTTAGATTAGACCCACAGATTTCAAAGGCTAGCGTGGTAAGGGTAGACAAGTGACTAACAAACATACTTTTCTTGTTGATAGACAGACATCCTGCTCATGACAATGCCCGATAAAAATCAGAGAAGGAACTACTCTGACAGCAACTGTGACGGTTGTAGAGATTTAGTTCAGGAACTCATATGTTAAGGAGAACATGAAATTACTGAGAGCTGCTAAAGGGAAGGCCATGGAAGCAACCACGCAATAGAAAACAAATCCAATTATTTTAAGCCATTCAGTTGACCAAAGATGGCTGAAATGACTGACTCAACTCACCTAACTACTAACTGCATCTGAAACTGAAAGCTAGAAAGTTTCATTAACAGAGAAGACTGTCTCCAGGAATTGCTCAAAGAAACTGAATAAAGACAAACACTTTGTAAGACAGAATGCTTACAGTAACTGCTAAAAACACACACTATAGATCTAAGGTTGAGAAGAGGGAAATTTTACATTATTGTGATTCTTCTGCATTTGTTCACAATGTAACAGTTACCTTGATTAACTTCAGCTCGAGACGGTCCCAAGTTTTTTTTTCTGCTGAGCATTTTTGGCAAGCAGCGTGTGCTTGTCATCACTTCCTGTGTCAAGTTCAGAAATTGTGACGGCGAGGATCCTGCAGAAATTTGCAAGCTGCTGCTGATCAAAACTAGACACAAGGCTTGCAAGATTGGGTATATCATCCAGTTGTATCATTTCCTGGAAGAGGCAATGTAATCTAAGTTGTGCGTGATGTTCAATAGGAGAATGTACAACACAGCCTGAAATCTTCATCTACAGCTTCTCTGTGGTGAGATCTGTGTTATTTCAATGTTAGTAAAACAGAAGCACACAAGCAGTGGCAAATGAACTCTGCAAACAGCTGTTACTTTACAACTGGTGTCATTTATGTTTATTAATTCCAGAAGCATATGTATCTATCCTTTAAAGACTTTAAGGGCTCTGCATTTAAGTCAAATTTGGGGGCCTTTTTTCTTTTTTAATCATTTAACAGACCATTTGCATTTAAAGTTTCAACTCTGAGTTTTCCACTTCTGTCTGTAGTTTCTTAGAAGCTTACAGATGAGAACAGGCTCCTAGATTTCGCTCCCTCAGTCTTGTTCATTAAAAGATATAAAAATTATTTTGAAAATTTGTTATTTACATTCAGATAAACTAAGCTTGTTTACTTCTTTAGAAGTGCAATATCCTCAACTTTACTCTGAAAAAAAAACAGTAACAAGCTAGCTACAAGACCCTGACCCTCTCCACATAATGTACATTTTGTTGACAATTTTCCCAGCGTTACACCTCTGAAGTTTTCTTTGCACCACATTAGGGTACTACGCTGTAATGACATCAGCAAGGTTTTCAGTACAAGTTCAAAAACCCAGCTCACACAGAAGACCTCACTGTCTGTTCCCCCAGCCTATAGCAAACAACCTCAAGTAATCTCAGGGAGATAACAAAACCCAAGGTAAGGGAGAGAAGCACAGGAAGCTTTCTGGATGTCTGCAAGACTACTGAAATATCTGGAAAGTAATCAAAAGGAAAGGACTAAAAAATGAATTTGGATGAGTTCCATTTTCTTTATTTGAAATATTGGCCATGATTTAATAATGAGCTACGTATCCACTCCCCCCATCATCCTCTGCAAGCTATGCAAAAGCATTACAAATATGATACCACATACATAGTTTGGCTTCTGTCTGAACTGTGATTAAAGCTAATGATCAGTGTAAACAGGCATGCTTCAAACAAGCTACAAGAAGTGAGAATGCTAGCTTTGAGAATTATTTTCAGCAACCCTTCACAGAAACAGCTACATTTTCTCCACTGGCCTGAAAAGCCATGCAAAAAGAAGAAACCAGTTAACAAACCTTTTTTACTCCCAAGATATCTTCAATGAGTGTTGCAGTTTGCAGGAACGTCTTTTTGTTTGTCATCAGTGTAAACAGGAACAGCACAAAGTCATTTCTTTCTGCCAGTCGCCTTGTGACTCCTTCCGTCTAGAAAGCAACAAGAAGCACACAGAGTCAGAGCCCACCTTGACACATCATGCTACAGGCACATGCACAACAGTTTTAAGATGATGTATTATCAAATCCTCTGTTCCTGAAAACATTGTGTTTATAGTGACCAAATCTAACTCCAATCCTTGCTTGAAGTTAACAAGAGCCTTGCAAAAACTACAGGCTCCAGGATGAGAGCCTTCACTCAAGGCAGAGTCGTTTACTTGCTTAAATCAAGAGTAAACACTGAATGCCTGGAAACATGTCAGAGAGGCTTGTCTCTAGTTTCCCATACAAATTATAATCAGCTCCATTTCATAATATGCAAATGCAGTCCCCAGATTCCTCCTTAACTGTTAGCATTCCTCTCAGCTGGGCAGAGTTCAAGCAACCAGAATCAAGCATCAGCCTTAATGAATTCAGTGATGAACACATCAGTCATGCTACAGCACACTAAGGCATGACTTTTGGGTTCATCACAGAGTTAGGTAATGCTAGCTTTCATGCTCTGATCTCTGCTGACAGCACGGACAGTCTTTTCTGGAATTAAACGTAACTTAAACTACATCCTCAGTGCTTGCAAAATTGGCTATTGTGACTGACCTATCACCACTGCTCACAGAAATAGACTAGCTTACATTCTTCCTAAATATTTACAGATAAACATAAGAACAGTTTATGTCGCACACAGAAGACCTCTGTGATCCTGAACAGTTCTCATTCAAATGAGTGGTAATAATAAAGTGAATCAAGTCAAACAGCAGCTAATCCAAAAAATGCAAACTTGTTCCTTCGCTATTACAATAATCACGGTTTGCAGAAGTTGCATTACCTCTAGTTTAAGGAAAAAAAATAAAATCCTATTAAGTCAAGCAGGCGGTGGTGCTCCCTCTGTTCTCCTTCCCATCTGTATACAGATACTTAGTACTCAAACTCTCGAGATAAGGTCGATGTCTTTGGAAGAGCTCCAGTCCAGTGACTATCATCTTGTTTTTTTTTTCATTAAACAACGCTCCCTAGGTTATGACCTAATAAACTGTGTGATTAACTAAACAATGCTGAGGATGTTCCCTGTAAGCATAATCAGAGGCATGCCCTTCTAGCTCTCCATTAAAATTCTGAAGCTATTTCAATAGCTGGCACTGATCTGCCATCAATGCGCAACTGGACTGATATTCAACATACAAAGAATTTGCAGGATCAAACTTAAAGAGTTTGCCAGCACTGTTACTGAACAAGATGAGCTGTAGCTTGGGTTAGACTGTAGGCATCCATTTCTAGTTTCAAATTTTAAGCCTGAATACAACAAACGCTGACATGAATTTCCTATGGGAACACAGACACACAAAGATCCAAACAAGAGAGATTAAGCTTAACAACGTGCCTAAGACGACACAAATTATTTGAACAATGATCCAAAATACAGGGTGGTCCTATATTTAACTAAAGAAATTCTAATGAAAAGATTCAGAGTAAGTTTAAATTATTTTTAAAAGAGTCTGTCTGTTGTCTTGTCAAGTATAAAACAATCACATCACTTGAAAAACAGCAGATGTACTGGTCAAGCCAGAACGCATTTTCATAGCAGTTGCACTTACACATATACACGTGTTGTACAGTATGCTTAAACAGTCCTTGATGAGGTCATCGCTTACTGCAAAGAAGAAAACAGACATTCACTAGTCTTATCTTGACAAGTAATGTTGCTCAGTAACATCCACAGTAGTGACATGAATAGCTATAAACTGAGTGAGAATTCCAGGCTAACTACTGACTTGGATCATACCTGCAAATGTCTTGCAGATAAAAAAAACAGTAAATTACTCTGTAACTGCTCTGTTTGCTTGCTTTCTTCCAAAACTACCACTGCCTAGGACTGCAGATAGAGATGTACCTGAGGTCTAGCACACTTCTTAGTCATGCGCAGAAAATTACAGGGTTTGTAAACAGTATTTTAGAGAAGGAAAGAAGTCATAAATCAACTCAAAATTTGTCAATATGGAAAAAATGCTATAAGAGACAAATTAATTCCAATTATTAAACATGAAAAGAAGTCAGTCTTTAGTTCATGTGTTTTTCTCCAGGCAGCATCAGGAATCGGTAGAAAAGCTTTCAATCTGATTTATTCCAGCATTTTAATATTTAAAAAACATACGGGCATAGAACACCTGCCTCTAGCTCAAGTTCAAGTTACTTCACCTTTGAAGTTCCCTGGCTGGTGGGCAGGGAGCACGGCGCATACCATGACATTTTCTTTCCTCAGGAGAGTTGCAGGGAGTCAACAGAATCACAGACAAGAAAAATGGAAACACTAAACCGAAGCTGCTCCAGCAGGAAAGCTGACCTGAAGCTACTGCTCCCCATTAGCAAGTTCTCTTTACAACAATTTGGAAATTACTAGTCACTGTGACTTGCTCAGGAAAACAGCATACTTTTCATTATCTCACAATCTCTATAACTCCTATGACATAAACAATGCTTTGTGGTTTATTGTTAATAATTGTTAACAGTAGCTATAGCCACAGTAAGATGAAGTTTCAAGTGACTACAGATTTGCTGCATTGAGAAAAGTTATGCTGACAGCATGAATACTCCTGATTTTGCAGCAGGTTACTATCCTAATTCTCAACATGAATCACTACTACAGAGAATAAAGAAACCAATGATTCATTTTGGAACACGAAATCCCTGGTATAGAAGGAAAAGAGCAACAGAAAAATAGAATAACTCCTGCTTCAAGAAGGGTAAAAGGCAAAAACGGAAAAAAAATGAGCAGATCTATTTACTTACTTTTTTGTTTCTTCTTTTGTGTCATAAGGGTTGGTCTCATGAGAATTTCTACTAAAAGCTGTAAAACAATAGATAAAGAATTAAGGGAATAATCATTGGGACACAAATAACCAGTTAATTTGTCAGTGACAAATTCAAACTTAGACCCATCTTTGTTGAAGTCACTAAGATGAATGATGGGAGTTTTACAATCAAAAACCCGGTGGTGTCAATATTACGTTCACAAAAAATAGTTGTATTTACCCTGCAGAAAGAATAACACACTTATAAAACAGGCTCCCAGCGGCAAGTTTTTAAGCACGAGTCTGCAAAGAATGTATTTTCACACATATCCAGATAACATCAAGGATGACTATCACACGTTTCCCAAAATAATGAATCTTTAGCAATAATCTGCAAAGAAATGAAGATTTTGAAAGGGCTCTTCCTAAATCTTGCTGGATTCCAAAATATATTTCAACTTGAAAGAGGAAAATATATTTTTCAGTGTTTGTTAGAGCAACTGTTGAATTAATAGGGTAGCAAAATGACAGCAGCACTAATGTAGTGCTCATATTAACAGCTTAATTTTTAGGAGGAGAATGCACACCTCAAGGCCAGGTATCCAAGATAAGCACGCAAAGACATCCATAAACACTTGGGATGCAGACCACCTGCTCTTCTCCTGGGAAAGAACATCTACTGCAAGCAGTGTGTCTTTCAAGAGTGGCTGCAGTAAAGATCTCTTCTATCCTGCCACAGAAGCATACCCTATCTCTTTCTTTTTCAGTACTATAACCCACCACGTAGTTATCATCTTATCCTTGAGCACTGGTATGCTTCGCACATACACTCCAGGGACTGGACTGCAGTGGTGTCAGACAATCCTTGGAGAGGGCTTTCTTCAGCCATCCTACTGAAACCACAACAATATGCGGCAAGAAGTGCAAAAGGCCAAAGGCAGAGAGAGAATAGGTAAGAGGGTGCCTCACTTACTCAGAGAAAAAAAAAAACAAACAAACAAAAACAAACACAGAAATGGAGTTATGAGATCTAATTTCTTGAAATGGGCTTGCATTCATGTCCAAAGTCCCTAAAGCTCATGTATTAATTGACATGCTCGCGTACTCTCAGGCAGTATTTTACAATAATTCATATAAAGGGATGATGCACAAATGTGCTTTTGTTCTTCCTTGATGTAAAGGCTGTCTGAATCTGAAAGTATCTACACAAACATGCTATCACACATTATAGTGTGATGCTATGGAGTACACTGCAAGTCTAGTGTCTTCCAAAGTTACTGATACTTCATGGTTTGAAATATCCCAACTCAAAATCAGTACGTGGCACACACAGAACTAGTAGATCAGACTAATTGCCTTTCAGGTACTAAAGTAGGACTTTCAAAAGCACCTACCGCTACCTTCTAACACTACCTTTAACCAGATTAAACTCACTTGGACCAGCCAAATCTCTCACCACAGGCACCAGGTAATTAGGAACCAGGTATCTATTGTTATAGTCAGAAAGCTGACTGTTACCCAAGAAAGCTAAAAAAAAAAAAAGAAACAGAAAACAACCAAACAAAAAACCAAACCACCAAATCACTCCCCTTAACTATCAAAAAAACAAATATACATTCACATTTAAATATGAAACAAGGCCTTTTTCAGTGCATTCTTATGGTAAAAACTCTTTAATAGAAAGCATCACTTTCTCTGTTTAAAAATAAAAAGTATTGTTTTTAAGCATTTTCATACTATGTTCTAAATTGTTTGGGTAGCTGAAGAACGTTGTCCTCAAATGACATGATTCCAGCAACTAAGCTAGTGTTATTTTCAAAATAATATATCCTAAATAGATGTCTTGTTGAAATAAAGGCCCATTACGCGTAACAAGAGAGAAGTAGCAACAACTGCTAGACAAAAAAAAATAAAGTTCATCAGTTGCCTGAAAAACACAAATCATACATTTCTAAGGAAAGGCAAGATCCTAGTGTCTGTCACAATAAAATTGAGCAAACTTGGATATATTTGTAATGTCAAATTACAACAGATAAACAAAGAGATAAATTGCCAAAACATCTACACATAAACCTAGCAGCCCTGCTTAAAAATTTTTCATAGATGAAGCAGCACGCATTGCATGGCAGCAATAAAGAGACAACCTTGCCAGAAGTGTGCTAGTGTGCTTAAAACCAAAGACATTCCCTTCAGTAAGTGTCATTCTTGGTGCTTTAGTAGTGACTATGGTATTTAACCTTTCAACTAGAAATCATTTGAAACCGTTGAAGACCCTAGAGGTCTTGTCTCTCAAGTTACAAGCAGGCTACCTGAAGAAACAATCAAATTTACAACATAAAAAACAGCATTTTGCTTTTGATGATGTAATACATTGGAAAATACACCTTTTTCACATTTTGAACGACTCAAATAGGCACAGTTGTAATTACTAACATCAAATCAGTAAAATGCTTCTGTAGCTTGCATTTAGAAACTTCACGAGTCTCAAAGGTGTCATTTACAGATTTAGCAACGGCATGACTACCATGCAGAAATCTCTTGGTATCTTTGAAAAAAAAAAAAAAAAAGAAAAAAAACAGCAACAAAACCAAACAAAAACACGACCAGCCACACTTACATCAACTCCTCCAAACAAGTCAAAGGTGTACGTATTTGGGAAAGTGGACTCTTGAGCAGCTTTTCTATCTTCTGTAACAAATGCCATGGCTTCCATCGAGAGAAGCGGAGAAATTTCCTGTATGCAGTTTAAAAATACAAACAAAAGAGATGATTCATAGAGAAAACTATTCATCAGTATAAACACAACTTTCTCAGACTATCCATGTGATCTAGTGACTAATCAATTACACACATTCCTAGCTATTATTTGCATCCAGTTCACAGGTACTATCATGCAAACACTTTCAAAAGTCGCAGTGTATCATCATACTAGCCTTTAAAGAAAGTTAACAACAAAAAAACCACCCCATTCCAGAACACAGCAGACAATACCTTTAAGATGCTTTGGCACTGGGAGAAGTCGCTGTTTGGGTGGCTATGCTCGTACAGCTTTTGCAACAGTAAGGGAATCCCATTCCATTTTGCTTGTTTATCTCTTTCCTTTAACAAGGCCTCTGTGATCTGCAACAAAGGACGAATATAATTCCCACACGTCCAGTGCATAACACCCAGGAAAACACCCTGCCCATAATTCCAATATTGGAATACCACAGACAATCACATGTTGTAGTCTGTACCATTAGAAAATGCAGCACCTCTTCCCAAACAGCAATCTATCCAGGACTGGTAGCAGCAGAATTTTACAGATGGTCGACGTATCTCATGTGGGACAGGGCTTACAGCAGGTGTTATCACTTCAAACACTTACTTATTCGAATATATACTTAGTTATTAGTTATTAGGGAAACATAATCATCTCTAAATAATTCCACTAGTGTAGCTCTGATTGACAGGTCACTGAAGGAGGAAACTGGGGACCTTGACACTATCACAAACGACACCGGACTGAAGCAGAGAGCACACACTGAAGACAGAAAGACTTCATTACTCGTTACGTTCAACCAGTAACGAGCATTTCCTCGGCCAAATCCCTGAAGCCATTGCTGGTCCTAGCAATGGCCCAAACCACGAAGATGTACAAGCACTCCTGAGGAACGTATCAACACCCCAGTGAGAAGTCCCTCTGCAGCCCTGGGCTGCTTGTAACTGCAGACCGACAGCTGCGCCGGCAGGAGAACAGCACCGCCGTTACCCCCGGAAAGCAGGCTGCGATCACGAACAACACCTTAGCATTTGTTACTGCAGTTTGCAAACGTCCTCCAACTTTCTTCCTCCTCCACAGTATTTTACACCTAAACAAACGAAGTAGCAGCACAAGACTAGTGAATATTCTGCTTAGAGCACTGAAAAATTTACAGCAGGCGTTGCAAAGGCTGAACGCTGCAGGTTAATTCCAGTGGGTGCTCTGAAGGAGGAACTCTTCATCAAGTCCCCGGTCCAGTTAACGTGAACCAGAATTTAGCCCCTCTGCTTAACGTTACTTCACTGGAGGTACTGAGACAAACCTGAAGTGAGCATTTATCCTTGTAGAGAAGGGGAGAGGAGACAACAATAATTAAAGCCAGCAAGACCTCTGGCTGGTTTTACAAAATTTTATATACCTTTCAAATAAAAATAAAAATTAAAAAAATAAAAAAAAAAGCCAATCCTCAGGCCAGCAAGACCTTACTTCAGTGCCAGGCTGGTGAATTTTCCCTCACTCCTAAACCCACACTTCTCAGCTGCTCTCACTCTGGGTCAGTTAACCTGCATTGTTTCCTTCCAGCCTGCTTTAATGCTCATTGTTAATAGTTAACAGCCAGGAAATCGCCTTCCTTATTGTTTCAGCCAAGACATCCTTCTCAGCTACACCTCAGCATACCATTCCAAAGGGATGGGCCATTCGGTTCCAATTAGACAATTATATGCAAATATCCTCCCATTTCTGACTGAGAATTTAACCCTTTTCTCTGCTTGTAAGACAGCATACGGGAAGGCCAGAAAACTGACGCAAGCACATGAAAAACCTCAGACTGACACTAGTTCCTACGGGTCCTCTCCCGTCCTAGCTTCCCAGATCCTTAGGGCTCTTTTCCCGATGAAATACTCAAATTTGTACTTTAAGAATTTCAAGGTTCGTAAGCACCAGTTTTTCTTGCTACAAGGAGTGACTGAAGCAATACAAGCAAGCCTGGCATGTAACACTCTCTCCAGTTTTAAACTTTTCTCTAATTTCTGACTTTGGAGTAAGAGTCATCAACCAACATCGCCGGAGAATGCGGCAGAATTCCTTCTGCGGAGGCCGCCCTTACAAGAAATGGCAGGACAAAACCAGAAAGTCGAAATGGCTTCGCATTATTTGGACTGTGAGTAATGGATCAGCCTCTTTGAAGTCACCAATCCCCAGTTCTCCCTGTAACACCCAGCGCAGAGAGGGCGAGGAGCTCTGCCACTACCCCGCTCCGCCATGGGAGGAGCACACAACCCCAACCCCACGAGCTGCAGGAGGAACCGGATTAATTGCTGGGTAAAGTGCAAAGAACACGCAGCAAAATGCCAGGGACAGGATCCAACTATCTGGCTCCAGCTGATGTGGGAGATACCACAGGCAGCGATGACGTGAGCAGGCTGCAGCCTGAGCTTCCAGCGGCGCAGCGCAGAGTTCAGCATCCAAGCGCTCTCAGAACAGGCCAAAAGCCCTTAAGTGCTGTTTTGTGCTTAACTTTGCCCTGGGCTTCACGCTGCATTTGGTAATCACACACACACACACTTGTCGGTTTGGGGCAGAACCCATCTCCGTCCTCACTTCTGTACCAGCAGGGCTTCCTCTCCCCGTCCTGGCCTCTGATACGCAGCCGCTTGTGCTGGTCTGCAGAAAACTTCCAGACGTGAAATTCTGAAAGACTGAAGTAAATGTTTCCTTGCTCTCATCTCCTTGTAACTGCTTTCAAAAAAGAAATAAAAAAAGCTTTTCTTTCTCTTGATTTAATGCCCGACTTTGGTTTCGTTGCAAGCTCCAGCCTGTGGTCCTTATGAGGCTGCCCTGGCTCGGAGTATTTCCATTGTGGCGGGGCGGCATTTGCCAGCGGAAAGACTTTGGATTCTGCGGAGGGACTCAAATTCAATTAAATGGGATGGAGCTCTCTTTCCCTGCAACCATCTTGGTTAACAACCGCATCTCGTGAGTTCTGTAAGAGCAGTGAGTCACCGTTTTTCATTTACAAGCGGAGTTGGTCTCCCTCTTGCTCTCCTGTTGGGCAGACGGCAGCGAACACGCATTGAATTGGCAGCGGGTCTTTTGGGGCCCCCTTCTCTCTCCATTTTTTTGGTCTCACCCGAGTGGAATAAGCCCAATCCAACACCGATATTTCAGGACTTTTCTTCGCTCACCGAGTAGCCGTGGAGAAAACCTCGGAGATCCTGCACACAAAGCTGCACACAAAGCCCATGAAGTTAGGTCCCAGCTAGCACGAAGAGGAGGTTGCAGAAGCCCGGCTGGAAGCGGCATTGGGTAAAGTAAAAGGTTTACTCGAGGCCGGGGGCAGGGGCTATCAGCTGTCAGGCCTTACCAGCAGTGGGAAGAGACGGCAAAGTATCAGTTACTGGGAAAACAAAAGAAACAACATCAAAACTTCCCTGCCACCCACGCACAGTTCACCAAACCAGTACCAACACCCAGGCAGCGCACGTTTCCCAGAAGTTTGCTGTAACTCATCCCAGCTCAGAGCCCCAGCTCTCGGAGCGGTTTTGTTCTGGGCAGCCTCCGGGACGAGGCGGCACGCACGGGCTCAAGCCTGAGCACCCAGCTGCCAAACCACCTCACGTCAAGCACCCAAAATTGCCTGCACCGAGCTGGCTGGACTCTGGAGGTTCCCCGCCAGGTGGATGCACCCCGGCCACCCCACACTCCTGAAGCCAGCATGGGCGCACTGGGAGGGCACGAGGGATCCGACTGCCGAGAGGATTCAAGCACGGAGCTGAAATGGTCGGCACGTCCACCCGTGCCTGCAGGTAGAGCACACGGAGCCTTTTCTCTTCAGCCTCTCCCACAGGGCTGCAGCCCAGCACCTCCAGGGGATTATTCCAGAGCCCGACAGCTACAGCAGGAATACTGCACAGTTTAACCTGATTGTCGTGCATAATTTTTCCTCGAAGTATACAAAGTACTCAACATAGAGACCGTAGATGAGCGCACCTGTTTTAAATTTCTTTTTACTCCTCCTGCGTTAGAAATCCTTTATCCATTAGGATTAAGGCAAATCCAGCATCCACGAGCAGTTCCTAATGGTCAACAAGTAATAACAGACAACGCTTAAACCTTCACCAAGCCATATGCAGCTCCACGTTAAAATTTACCTAAGTCCATGCCTTCCTCTCACCCCCACCTACAGCGCTTGCTGCTTCGTGCCAGCGCCCTCGCACACGCACAGCGCTGCGCCACATGCTCAAACTTTTGTTACCAGCCTAAGGTCTCTCCAAATTGTGACTGCTTCCCCTTCCAGCAACAATTTTCCCTTCTGATTGTGTTCCTCTTCTCCGATGATTTTCACCACCCTACAAAAGAAGCCCTTATTTTTGCTAACCTGGCCTCCGCCGCGTTTCTGAGCTGCGGTCAGGGACACATCCATGCCTTCCCGCAGGTGCTGACGAACCGAAGGCTGAGGAGCCCGCGACAGCAGCTCCAGAAGCACTGTGAGCCAGCCCCTTTGCTCTCCAGAGGGAGGGTAAGAGTTTCCTAATAAAATCATGTCTTGATTTCACGTTTTACCCTTCAAAAACATCACTGTCTTACTCAACGCTCACTACAGGAGAGCGTTCTAACTGTCTTCTGCGAGGCTGATCTCTGAAAAGGAAAAAAAGTTCACCCAGGTGTCCAGGCATCCTCTGCACTCCTACAGCATTCGTTCTGGGACAGATTTTCAAGCCAAGACACATCATTCGTCATTTTTTAAATTCTTTTTTCTTGTCGCTATTTTGCATTAAGCTCAGATCAGAAGTTCTCTAAGGAAAAAGAAAGGCAGAATTTCCATTCCCAGTATTCTTCCTGATCACTTGCGAAGCGCGTTCAAAAGTTCTGCAAGTTTACGAGGAAATGAGGCGTAAGATTCTGGATCTCAACAAACATGCAAGCGCGTGGCCTCTGTATTTTTAACAAAAATCAAAGCCTTTCTATACCCTTTCCATCAAACCTTTTGGGCTGCACCTTTATAAAAACAGGAAACTAGTATTTGTGCAATTAAATATTTAATTTTCCTCAGAACATTAATAACTGAGGAAGTTGTCTCTGACACACTGCCAGGAACATGATTATTCAGTATTTCGGGGACTGCCCAGTCATCTCAGTTCTTTATTATATTTTCCTTCCCAGTCACTAAAAAACCATGCGTTTGGCTACGCCGTCTCTTTCCTCGCGTGATGTTTCACGGAGAAGCCTAGAACCAAGGCAGCCCCCACCCCATTTTCACGTTAACACAACAGCACACAGGAATACAACTGCAGGCTGACGCAGCGATTCTCAGAGTGTTTTAAGGCAGAAGTGGTGAACCTGCACCTGCAAGTGGTCACCCTGCAGCTGCAGGACAGTGACTGCTGCCAGTTACCTGCCGGGTCTTTTGCACGACTCCCCAAATAAGAACAAGAAAGAGGCCCCACACTTATTTCCAAAAAGAAACCCTCTGCAGGTGGAATTAACACAGTGAAAATCCACACAAGAACCCCCCCCACTCCCAGCCTCCCGCCACCTCCAAGATCCCTCAAAGCACGGCTCAAGCTTCCCATCACCACCGCTTCTCCAAAGGCCTTTCTCCGGCCACCCCAAAAGCAGGGGATGAACCCGGTGGCACCGTGCCCCAGGACGAGCCCTGTTGCAGCTGCTAGCCAGGTGTAAGCACCCCTGCAATCCCCAAGACGTGTGCCACTCGCTGGCACTGCAGGAAGAGCTGGCCTACCAAGACAGAACAGGTCTGCAAATCCCAGAGAGCCACAGTCCTGCGAGCAGAGCAGCTCCGGAGCAGATCATCAGCAGCAGCAGTTCTTCAGAACCACTGCAGAATTTCCTGGCTAGGCTGCTGGTGTTGTTCTGACAATCTTACGCTCAGAGAAAAATAGATCAACGAGTATGTAAAATTATATTAACTTTTCAGTGATGACTCTTTCCTTAGAGCTTCCAAAGCTGCTTTTTAAAAAAATAAAAAACTTAAGGATAGCGACAAAAACACCAAAGCAAGGAACTATCGCATCTGCAACAGTTCTCTTCCCACTAATCTTCAGTCAACCAAAATAACATTACCAAAGTCTAACACTAGCACTTTTGAACATTTCCAGTGTAAGACAGAGCTCCTGTCCCTGTTACATAAAAAGCGTGTCCAAGCTTTCCAATACCAGCTAGCTGTCCTCTCCTCAAGAGCCATAAGCCTGCTAAGACCCATACAATTAGAGCTACTAAAGTGGATTATATTCACGTGAATGTCAGGAAGAAACAAAAATTGATTAGAAAAGTAAGTATTTTCTCAGACTTGGAGAGAAACTACTCCATACAACTGATACTTTATGGTGGTAGGAATTGGAAATCTGAACGATGAGGCGGAAAATGTTTTCCTTTCACGGAGAGATCTTTCAGAGTGGTTAGGGACTACACTGCTAAGGGAAGCATCTACTCCTAAGAATAGCAGATCATGAAATACAGCTGGAAAAATGGACTCTTTTTCCATTCTGATTGTTTCAGCTAAGCCTTGGCAATCCTGAGAGACTGTGAGACCAGCGCTGGCGACCTGCTCCTGGGGCTGCACCAGAAGCATGCTAATTTGCCAGCAAATCTCTGGCTAATCCGTCATTATACTACTTCTCCACAGGGATTCACATAGCTGCACCTAAACATCTTCGGGTTTCATGTCACATACGTGCTTTTCACAGCTGGCTTGCAGCAGATGAAGTTTGTGCCCTCTTGCCACAGGGATGAAGTCCTGCTTTGAGCTCGACCAGGTGAACCAAAACGTTCCTTTGCTTTCACAGCACAGCGGCATAAACCCCACCAGGTCTTACAGTGCCAGTGCGCACAGCACAGCTGTGTGAGGCCAGCCAGCTGACAAGCAGTGTTTTTCCTTATTAGAAAACGCGTGTCACTTCTGGGAAGTTGGCCCACTCCTAGTTTACCGGTATCTGAAAAGCCTCTTTCACTCGCTCTGCGCTCAGCACAAGGTTACACAATCTGATACCGGTGATTGATGCTTACATCCAGGGCAGCCGCTGATGCTAGCAATACGGCTAAAATGGATATACGAACGGATAATGGCAACGTCCACTAAAACCTGTTTTATCCATCAGTCTTCTTAGCCCTAACGCTGACAGACCAACCGACAAGAAAGCCGTGACTTCGGGTAGGTGAGCACAGCAGGAACACATGACAAAGATGCAGATTTTAGAGGTTTAGCTGGCTTCAAAACTGCCAGACGTTCAGGTGGCTGTTGTTGTCCAAACTATTTTTGTGTCCTTCTAAGATCAGACTGATGAATGTTCCAATACAGGCCTGTCGAGAATTATCCTTACTGTGTCGAGGATAAGCCCCCACTTCCCTCAAAAAATTGATTTTGAGATCACCTGAAGTTAGTACTCCGAGCTTCACTAGAAAACAATTAGTACTGTTGCCTACAGAAGAGTACTAATTGCCTCTCAGAGACCAGATGCTAAAATAGCAACAATATGGTGGGAGAACAGGACTTGGATGGCAGCGCCACGACACAGAATGGTGTTTCCCAATCTCTCCGAAGATTTTGAAGGGTTTCTCCTCCTCACAGGATGCCAGGGGTGCAGTTCGTGCAGCTTGTGACTCAGAACTTCCCTACAAAGGACAGTACGACGAACTGGAAGGACATTCTCCTGACTTGTTCTTGGAGACCCCAACACGGCAGCATGGAAACTTGATCTGCTCTCATGCTTTTCAGGAACAAATGAGCTGAAAACTTAAGCAAGGGCTCCACGCTGCTACTGAGGAGTCAACAGAACGAAAACTGTTAACATCTTGATAAAAATAAAACTTCAAAGAAGAAAGTACCCCGACCTGCCTCGTACTTCTTTAAAAGTTACGTCAAAGTGTTTTATATTTAGACCTTCTACAAACAAAAAACTGCTTCAAGGTAACAGTACAGAGACAATTTACAAAGTTGAAAATCGTTCAAGGAGTTGATTTTTTCCCCTCAGTGATTTAAAAATGCATTCCTACAGCACTTACGAAGCACTGGGAGCCCAAGGTGTCCAAGTTTCTCCCAGTGCAGCATAGCGACACTGAAATTTACAAAGCAAACCAACAAAGCAACAAAATCCACCCCAAACCAGGGCCTTATGAGAAGGAGAGCAGGGCGGGCAGAAGTTTCCTTGATTTCTGTGAAAGCCCTGTCGTTTGCTTCAGCAGTTGTTTCAAACAATTCACAAAAGCCCCGAATTAAAACCCAGCACCACTGTGCTTCCCGAGCAAAACAAAGCCTGGAGCGACAGCAGCCCAACGCGTTACTGGCACACGACATTGTTATGGGTTTATTTGACTTAAATCGCTATGGGAGCGAGCAAGCAAGCCCACAGAGGTGGGCAGGCATGGTAGTGAGACAACACGCTGCTGCGTCAGCCTGCCCTGCAAAATACGTTCCTGAGACAATCCCACTGAAAGAGCTTCCTAAAAACCTGAGAGTTACGGGGTCAAATTCAAGCAGATGATTTGCTTTTCTGAAGTATTTACCAAAGCAGTATCTGAGTGAGTGGTACAACCAGGGCAAAAAGAGCAGTTAAAAATCACCCCCTGCTCTTTTACCTACCTCACCTATGGGTATGGGCGCTTATTTAGGTAAGCACATCTTTCTCGTAGAAATTGCTCAGAATCCTCATTAATCGAGGAAAATACTCAGTTGTCTGTACCAATGAAAACTACATAAATAAATCTTTTTTTTTAAATTAAATTTCAACCCTTTTATAATACCTTAGCTCACTGAATCACCACTAAAATGTAAATTCTTTATCCCATGCTCCAGGTTCCAATTCTTTGCACCGTTTCACGTTTAATCTTTAAAATAAACGCCAGCTGTTCCTCATAAGAAGAGCCGAGGCCAGTACCCACCAGCAGCTTCTTCAAAAAGCAACCTATGCTAGAAACCGAGCTGATTTCACTCCTCGGTATTTCCCAACAGCATCAACTGGGAAAGATGACGATTTCCAAGAGCCCTGGAACGGCTTCGTGGAAAACCACCAGCACGAACCCTCGGCCGCTCCGGAGCCCTCCCTCAGGAGGCTCCCCTCGCCCCGCACACACGGCTCGCGTTTTCCCGGTGCGCTCGGCTCGGTTTGCGGGACGAGCTGCCCTCCTCCGCCGGACAACCCCCCCCCCCCCGGTGCCAACCGGGGCACAAACGGCTCCGGTAGAGCAGGGCACGGCTCCCCCGGCCCCACCGCCTCACAGCCCGGGCGGGTAGGAAGGGGTCTCCCTCCCGGCCCGGGGGGGGGCTGCGGGGCCGCCCCTCACTCACCGGGCCGGGGCCGCCACGGGGGGAGCCGGGGGAGGCCGCTCTGCAGCCGCTGCCTCGGGGAGGGTGGGGGGCCGGTAGCCACGGGGGATGCCCGGTAGGCACGGGGGAGGCCCACCAAGCCCCCAGGCCCACCAAGCCCCCAGTAGCCTCGGGGGGGGGGGGGGGGGGGGGACACGACCCACCAAGCCCCCCGCCCTCCCCTTCGTACCGCCAGAGCGCCGCCGGGCCCCGCACCCCGAGCTCCGCCGGGCCCCACCGGACCCTCCCCGCCCTCCACACCGGGCCTCCCCCCCCCCCCCCCGGGTACCTGCGCCCCCCTCGTGAGGCCGCGGCCGCTGAGCTGCCCGCGGCGGAGCTGCGCCAGGATGTTGGTGGTGGGCGCTCCTCGCCGGCTCCCTCCCCCCCCGCCGCCGCCGCCGGGCCCCGGGCCGCCCCCCGCTGCCGCCGCCGCCGCCGCCGCCATGGCGCTGCCCCTCTCGGCCGAGACAAACAGGAAGCGCCCCCTCCCCCCGCCGCGGACCGAGCGGCGCGAGGCACGCTCCGCAGCGCCCCCGCGCGGGCCGCCGGAGGGGGAAGGGCGGCGCCGCGGGGGGTGCTGGGAAACGTAGTCCCGGCCCGCCGGGTTGGAGCCGTGGGGCAACCGTGGCAAGCACCAGGGAAGCTGGCCATAAATAACATCAGGGAAGCCCAGACGCTGATAACCTCGTCTGCTCAGCCAAGATCTTCCCTGGCTCGCATCGTGCAGGCTGCTTGTCGGCCCTCCTCCCGGCACCTTGTTCTGCACAGCACCCAGAGCAGTCAGGATGGGGGAATCACACCTTTGTCACCACAGCAGCTCCACACCCTGTAAAGCTGTTACTTCAGCTGCAATCCTACCAAAAGAGAGCTAGCTAACACTTACAAGGGGCCTGTTTTGATACATTTCTTTCTAACAATCTAATATCCTTATTACATAAGCACATGGAGAACAGTCCCTATGAAGAAAGTAATATCAGAAACAGCCTGGCCGTGTTACAATAACGTGGTTATTTCCGTTAAAATACCCACATGCTTCCCTACTGCTAGCTGAGGGGAGCAATTCAGACACAGAACTGAAATCCATAGTGCAGCACCCCAGGAGCTTCTTGACTCAAGTACAATATAGCAACTGGAAGAGCCCAGACCATAAGACAGGCCTTCGTGACAAAGCTGCTCTGCCCCTGGAAGAAAAGGGAAAAAGTTGGATTCGCACATACTGCTAACCAGGCGCGAGGAAAAAGGAGGGAGATGGACTCTTTACTTGTATAGATAATGATAGGACAAGGGGGAATGGTTTTAAACTGAAAGAGGGGAGATTTAATAGGGTGTTAGGAAGAGGTTCTTTACTCTGAGGGTGGTGAGGCCCTGGCACAGGCTGCCCAGAAAAGCTGTGGGTGCCCCATTCCTGGGGGTGTTCAAGACCAGACTGGATGGGGCCCTGGCAAACCAGATCTAGTGGGTGGCATTCCTGCCTATGGCAGGGGGTTGGAACTAGATGATCATTGAGGTCCCATTCTATCATTCTATGAAATACTTGAGGGTTAACAAAGCAAGCAAGAACAAGCCAGAGGTCACAGGACTTTGCAAAGGCACACACTTGAAAGCATGTTCTTGACGCACATACAGACGGCGGCTCCTTATTACGGTCCCCAAGATCACTGGCAGCTGCCCTCCTCCTTTGCTTGCTTCAGTTTCTCCTAGACTTTTACTACTGTCTCCTGCCCAGCAGAGCAGCGCAGATGGGCTTCTTGTGAGACAGCAAGGATTGCAATGTTCCATTTTAACTTGCCCTTGGTGTACAAAGAACAATGGAAAGTAAAGACACCAGGGATTAATATATTGCTTAACAGCATTGTCTGACCAGTGGTGTGAGATCCAGGTGAGGTATTTTATAGTTTTACAGCATCACACCTTACCTCACTAGTCACCAACATGAGTAACCTGTGGGCCTTGATCACAGTTACTGGTAAAATGCACGATCTGCTAATGGATGACTTGCTCTTTACATAAATTGCTGTTCACAGAAAACCACTGAGCACTGCATTTGAAGAAATGCAAGCACAATAATCTTTTCACCTACTACTTAACTCCCGCTGCTTCATAGATAAAAAAAAAAAAAGACAGCTCTCAGTCCACTTTCTTACTGCTTCCCCTACTTCCCTTCCCCCTTCCTTTTTTTTTTTTTTCCAAATGAATGTGTTTTTGCCATTTGCCAGGAATCCATGTGAAGGTCTGACTCATTTTCCTCCATCTTCTCCTTCGTTAGCTCCACTAAAATAGTCTTTCACAAGATGCTTCTCTGACCTTTCACCAATCCTGCCACATCCCCAGCCCCTCCAAATCCAAACAATTCCTTTCAAAATACCTTGAAAAATCTGGTCTTAAGCTTTGCAGGCTGCCTACAGTGGAGAAAAATAATAAGACAATTACAAGGACAACATCAATAACAAATGCTAAATTTGGTGTCTTTGCTGTCTTTCACAGCTCAACCAAATCCGCAGTTTCCTTCCAGCTTTCAACAGCTGCCAGGACTATGCACTGTAGGTGGGACCTTCTGAGTTCTGACCTGCCTCACTTGGAAGCCATCCAGAATTGCCACTACCCATCTGTGTTTCATGCACATCTCATTTTGGATTCCTGACAAAACTCCTCCACGTTCTGCTAACGTGACCAAGTGCACACCATATTGCTTGGCTGGAGCTCTCCCTCCAGCTGGAATATGCCAAAACAGACCTGCCATCTCTTCTCACAGATGTCCTTCATCATAAGGCTCCTGGAAGGAAAGGCAGCAGGATGCCACAAGCTGCATCTTTCTTCTTTTTTAACTGTCTTGTGATATTAATTCTGAATCCGACTCTCACTAAGCACAGAACCTCTCAAGCTACGCATACAGGGAACGGAATCTGACCTCTAGTGGGACAGTGAGACACCAGCCATTTCATCCTGCCATCCCTTAGGAGGGCTTTCCAAACATCTGTCCTTCATCACCCTGCCTACGAAATAGTACAACTTGCACGTCAGCAAGGTTCGAGCATGCTGCCTGCCTTCCAGCAGCTAGGCCAAGTCAGACAGTTTTCCAGTTAAAGAAAAGGTTTACTAAGGATCCTACGAAACCACATCAGAGAACTTTTTGTTAAATAAAGTTTTACTAACATGGTAGTCACTCCAAACTGGAGCATGCCAAAATTGAGGTTGTATTATTCTAACTCGTATGTCCTGTAACGCTAATCAAGACCTAATTACTCACAGTAGAACAACATCTATGGACAGATTAATTCTTTCAGCTGCAGCTGTGCTGAGGAAAGATCTTACCTCCTAAGGCTATTAGCCCCTGCTTCTGCCATGGAGCCTCTTAGGTGAGGGTACCGAAATTCCACTGTTACCACACAGCTACTGTGTTGGTAATCTGCAGCCTATCCTGCAAGTCCTTCATTTTCCTCAGGGTGGGGCAATGCTGAGAATCAGGACTGAGCACTGAGTGAAGCTGTTGGAGAACACCTGTATTTTGTTGTTCTACAAGCTGGGCAGTGAATAGTGAGAGATGTGAACAGCTGGAAAAGAAAAAAATATAACCTTGTGGTTACAATGAGGAGCCACAAGCAAAGCCCCATCTTTGTCTAAAGATGTTTTAGGGTGCTCCACTCTCAGTACCTGCCTGCAACAGTTGCATGCAGTATTTCTAGAAGGACAGCTGTCCTATCTGCTGAAAAGCACATGACTAGAAGGGACTGTAGAAGTTACCAATGCATCCAATACATCTTCTGTGTCTGTCCACAGATGGAAATGCCTCTTACTGTAGTTTACTCATAACTGCAACAGGATTTCCATCCTTGGTATAGGAGTTCAGGTTTTATCTAACTTTATAGCACCAGTGCTGCTAGAGACAAGAACAATAGCTCCTCAAAGCAGTAATCCTGCCCCACAAGCAAAGACTGGGCCCTGACTCGGTTCCATTTCAGTATTTCACTGGCCAGATGGATTTACTTATCTGAGTGGGCTAGGTACAGGATAAGAGGCTACAACACACCTCACAGAGCCATGTCAGACTGATAGCATTGTAATAGACAACACAGAGGAGGAAAAAAATAGCGTTAGATGCAAAACCAAACATTCCTGGGCTGCCAGGGGTGCATTTTAAAGACACACAAGAAACAGCTGTAATGCATACAGCAGTGAGGCAGCAGTGGCTTGCACACAGGGAGGCACAGGACTTTCCTGGTTGTCTAAGTACTAATCTATGCAAAAGCTTCTGTAAGGCCACCAGATACCCTCTTACTAGCTACCCATATATTCTTTTCAAACTGCCAGCTTGGAGCTTCTCTGCCAGATTCTGGCTTCTCTGTGCTTGCTCCGGGCTGCTTGCCATCCAGCAGGCGTGGAGAAAGACCATCATTCTTCTGCCCTTTTTTATTCTCTTTAAAGAAGAAAAACCTCTTCACAACACTACTGAGTTTGCTCTCTCATCATTGCATGCACCTGTTGAAAGCAGACACTAACAATAGTTTCGGTTTGCCAAGTCAGCTGAATGCCAGGAGTTTTCATGCTTTTCACCTGTTGCAGCAGTGATGGAAATGCAGCTTGGTTTCCATTACAGGAATTACCAAAAACAGCGCTCTCAGTTCCTCTTGCAGGGAGCAGCTCCTGAACTTGTGTTCAGCTGTCTCCTGCATCAAGGGCAAGTTGCATTTCAGTTTGAATCAAGTCTCCTTCCATTTTACTCTCACAGGTGCTACACACAGCTCAGCAGGCATGCTCTGAGGCTTACTTCATTGACTGGGGTGGCTGATGTGGAGTTATGTGAGCGAGCCCCCAAAGGGAAGTTTAAAAGAGGAAGGAAATAGGCTTTTTCTATGAAGTTTCCCTATCAGGTTCTGTAAGAAGAGAGCAAGCTCTGCTACAGGGTAAATCAAGCCTGTGCTATCCACGCTCGGTTTGCAGAGGCATTACCTGGACGCTTACTGTTTCAGGGGGGTGGCACTGATCCACGCTGATGCTACATATGGAGGCACCCGGCAGTTTCCTTTGTCACACGTCCCTTCCTCCCACCACGCCACCCTTCGTGCTCGGCAGACATGCCAGATCTACAAATCTGAGCCTTCACCTCACGAATCACAAGGTTTTCCTGACTAATCATGGATCTCACAGGCTAACCACATATTCACAAAGAGGGCAATGATAAAAGTAAAGCATATCACACAGGAGACTCATAGTCTCAGAATTAAAACTAGAGCTAGTAATCCCGTGCTTCTTCCCTAACAACAGGGAGCCACCTAGGCTCACTTTTATGGAGCAGGGTAAGCTGTGAACTCTGCGTAAGTCTGTAAAACTTCAAACTCAACATGAATTGAACACAGCACCTCTCAACCCTGGAGAGGCTTTCCTTCTGAACACGTTTGTTATTCACGCAACCAGTCGGATTGAGGCTAGCAACTTTACATCATTAACAGCTGACGTCTGAATCACATTTTACAAACCAACAGCAGCAGAATTTAATGGGAAGCTGCTTCACTTCATACAATTCACATTGTGAGGTACGACTTTTTCCATTATGAAACTATAAAAATATATTCCCAGAGTCTGAATCAAGTTCAATAATTTAAACTGACAATAAAAATAGGATCAGGTGTTGTCTAGGAAGACCTGTCCCAGTACTGCAAGCTTGGAGTTAAAAGACTGACTGGGGCAACTCAAGAGGGAGTGTGAGCTCTTCTTAGAGGTTCTTTTCTCTCCACCTGAAGAGGCATCTGTGGCATCTTTTGTACTTTCCCCTTCACCATGTTCAGACGCTCGCTTTAAAGTAAATTTCTTGTTTTTCTTAAGCGAGTAAAATTCCCGCATCAAGTCTTCCACCTCCCACTGCTCTTCTTTCCGCTTCCTACAGCAATGCAGTGCAGCAGGGTCGATGGGATGAGCTTCGGTGTTGAAGATGTACCCTCCAGCATTCAAGACGCATTCCCCATATGGTGTGATCACCACATCAAAGACCGAGCCATCATTGTGAATGAAGTTGTCTGGGTCAAACAGTAGATACAAATATTTCACTGTTTCAGCCAAAAAGAAGGATTCCATACGATTATCCAGTCTGTGATCTCTCAAGTCTTTGATCTACAGGAAAAGAGAACCAGTGGGTTAGTTATATCAAATTCAAGAAATTATGAACTTTGGGGAAAGAGTAAAATCAGCTTGCAATTTACTTAAGTCAAACAACACAGTGTGGTATCAATTCACTCCACATTTCAAGTGATTGTATGCAAGTACATCAACAAATTTTCCTGTGTTTTGAATTAGCATAATTTTCAGTACCTAGTCACTAGACTAAGTCAGGAGAAGGCTTTACCTACTTCCCAAATCACAAGGCGTTCCCAATATTTATAAGGAAGTGGTTTTTTTTTTTTTTTGGTAAAAGAGCTTGATAGCATGTTTGAAATCTTTAATAAAAGATTTTAAAGAAATCCCTTACTGCAGATCTCTTGCCCTTGATCAGATTTTCAAGGTATAATGGGAAAGCAGAATCACACAACTGGCAGGCAGAGAATCCCTGCATTTCTACAGGGCACATGAGCCTTCCTGCCAATCCGGGACACCTCGTATCTACCAAGATACAGGAGAGTAGAAAAGATTCTGATGCTTTCTCATGTTTTGGGGCTCTGGTGTGACAGTCAAGTGTAGATTTTGGCCCACTTTTCAGGCTGTAGAAGTTACTCCCAGAAACATGACCAGTAATTACCCAAACAGCTTCAGAGGAAAACAAGATTTCTTTGAAAAAAAGAAGCCACACTGCAGCTGAAGTGATCATTTAACTCAATGGCAAACCATCATTCATGAGAAGCCTTTCTACCTAAAAGCTGATACTTAGCAGCCACACTTACAGTTGCAAATCCACAGTCCACCTTGCTAATTTTCTCTATCGACTCCACTGCATCTCTTCCCAGTTCTAAGAGCGTGGGATCTCGTGTAGCACGGTACAGGTACATTGCACTCTCAATTAGCTCTGAAAAAAACAAAAACCAAAAACAGTTTCAAGCATATATATTATCAACCATGCATATGGTGAAGAAAAGATGCTCCTTGAATTCATTTAACAATACTATTTTAATAAAGTCAGGTAGGTAGCCTGGTTTGCCTTGCTTTTCCTCTGGTTCAAAGAACACAAGCTTTTACTGAGGATGTGCTACAAGGAAAATCACTCTAACAATGTTTCATCAACTCAGGTAAGACTGAATAATGCTCCCTCCCACATTCAAGAAGGGGAAGAGGAGCAACAGAGAAACTCGGAGCAACTGAGAGAATTCAGTTGTTAAAATTGGCAAACAAAGATACTTTTAGAAAGGATAACAAATATAAAACTCAAACTCCCAAATATAATCTTTAAACAGTGCTGTAAGCTTCTGAAACAGGAGTATCTAAAACACCATGAAAACAAGCAATATGGAAATACTCTATGTAGGTGACACATACGCTGTGTTTTCTTTATGATTTCTTTTGGATGCTGTTAACACTAGTGAGTATTTTTGCTGGAAGTGTCTAATGTGCATTTCATCTTAACACTCAAGGAGAGAAACAAAATCAATTTACGCACATTACAAAGCTTTACTGGCCTAATAATCAGGTGTGAAATTTTTGCCAGAAAAAAAAAGCACAACAGGAAAAGGATAACTTCATTGCAGTATCACAGACAACATTAATCCAATTACATACTGAACTCTACTAGTGTAACTGGAATTAGTTTATTTCAGGAACTCAGAAGAACTAGAGTGGTCTACTCACACTCACTTTCACTTCCTAAATCTAAAGGATACAGTCACAGTAACATTTCACATGACTTTAAAAACGTCCCAGTACCAGAAAATCTAACATAAACTTGCCAAATCCTACATTGTGAACACAACTCATTAACAAGACCCCTTTATATAGTAACACTTGCTTCCTTTAATAGGTAACTGTGCCTTTGTGAACGATAGAAACCAAAATATTCCGCTTTGACCACGGAAATCATTGGTAAAACACACGCAGGAACTAAGCCAAAGCAAAACTGGGGAGGAGCTTTTGGAGGGCAGTTATCGTTAATGTCTGACCTCACCATCAGAGCAAAAGCAGAACTCTACGTTCCTTTTTATTTCGTTTCTGCTTACCTGGCCTGAGTGGATATCCTTCTCTCTTGTCCACTGTATAGCCCTGGGGAATGTTGTAGAACTCAGGCAGCCCACCGAACTGCTTCCAAACAGTGTAATAGTTGAGGAAGGTCCGCATGGCATTATCTACATCCCCTATTAGGCTCTGGAAGAGGAGCAACATCAGGGTGAAGAAGAAACAACATAAGAATTTATTCAATAACACTGCCATAGTCAAAGCAAGGGGTGGTGAAATGGGTTGTTCAGGAAGTCTGAATGGTACGATTAGTATTTAGGCATGATACCTTAATAGCAGCTAGTACCAAAGAGGAGTTACATGCTGCTTTTCTGTTGGATCACATTCTGTACACCTGAGATAACATGAAGTTGCCTTGATTTTTAGTTTACGGAAAGCTGGGTTTCTTCAGTCTAAGTTTCTTAGTCAGTCACAACATCCACTCTGCTTCAGTGGGGATAACCAAGTCCCAGACCAAACACAAGCGCCGATGGGAAAGCAAACCTCTAAGCATATTTTGGTGGAAAGCATTCACAAAAAGAAAGTATGTACGTTGTGGTGGTAAAAGAGCTCCATTTTATTTTTCCTTTAGGTTCCCATCTGGATAATGAGACCACTATCAGTAGAGCTTGCTACAACTGAACTGCTCTCTTGTCATGTTATGACGACTTTTTTTTTTTTTTTTTTAAATAGACCATAGATGGAGTCAACATTTACTCTTTTACACACTCAAGAAAACCACAGATTTCATCAGAGATTAGAACAAACTTTTAAACTAGCACAGTATTCATAATTTTTATTTTAAAGGTTGACCTAAGACAGACAAACAAAATCACTATATGCCTCCTGGTATGACAGCTCCTACCTGTAGGCCCGGCCAGTAAGCCTCCAGGGACTGAAAAACAGGCATGGACACCGTTCCTTTGTACATCTGAACCCAGAGGTACCAGTCATCAAACTTCGTGTAATTTTTGATAGCTTTGTTATATTCTATTAGAAGGAAAAAAAAAAAGCATAGATGGGTAGGTAATCCAAAAAAAAATCTTTTAAGGATGAGAGAAGTCCCTGTTTCACTTGAGCCATGTCAAATGAATGTCTCACACTTTCTTCCTTCTCAGGATGTGCGCTGTGATAATTCTGTTACCAAAGATCATTCCAAACCCTTAAAACAAAGACTTTGGGAACAGTCCTTAATGGAACCTATTCAAGTTTTCTTGTTCTCCCACTGTCCCACACAGTGGGAGAAGAAAAACTTTTACAGGTGCAGTCAAGGAGGCATTACTGGGACCCCTCACACAGGAAAAACTCTGCTCACCTAGGAACATGGACATCAGCTCCTTGTCCTGCAGGAGAATGGCTCCTTTAACAAGGTATTCAAAGTAGGAGTCCACTCCTGCCCCAATACCAGCATCTTGGGCCACCCATTTGGCAGTTACCACATCGATGTGGTTGCCAACCTGGAAAAAGTGCAGAGAGAAGGAAAGAGGGAGTTAAAGTTAAAATAAAGCTTGTCATCTAAATGATAATTAAAAAAAAATTCCCACACCACCACCACACAAGAAGCCCCTGACCTTTTTCAGGGGAACAGACTCAGAATAACCATATCAATGAGCATTTTCTTTAGTACAAGACATCTTTATCAGTACCACAGAAGTACAAACCGTAGAAAATAGTCACTCCGGGATTTTACGCTTCCGGTGTAAACACTGCACTGGCCAAAACAAAATGCCATTATGCTACTGTAAAAATCCACTCTTTCAACATGATGCATCTGGTACCCATTCCCACGTTACAAAAGCATAGAGAAGAACGAAGAGGTACAGATAAAGAAAAGGATGCCAAGGTTGTCAGAGGCATGAGACAGCTGCCATGTTAATATTTAGATAGATCCTTCACACCTGGGACTCTTCAGCCTGGAAAGAGGCCCAGCTGCTGAAGAATTCACCACACAATTGCTACTTGCCTTGCATAGATGGAAAAAGCCTCACAAAACAACAAATTTATTTTCTTTCCAGTAAAAAAAAAAAAAAAAAAAATCAGGGCCAAAAAATAAACAGATCCCAAAGCAATCAGAAGGAAACACTTCTTTATATAGCGCATGAATACATCTGTTCACCTCACATATGCAACGCCCTAGCTCACATTAAGTTCTAAAAGCAGGTAGGTGCATCAACTGATGGAAGACTGATTGAAAGACAGTGAACACAGAGTTGACACTTCCAGCTCTGGATATCCCTCAAACACCAAAGCTGCACAGAGAACACACAACTTTCAGCCCAGCTATTAGAACTAGACAAACAAACACAGTGCTGTCCCCTCTCTTTGTACTTTTTACACTTGGAACTGCATCCCTCAAAACTCTACAAAAAGTAGCCTGTAAGTTCAGAGTCTGTTTCCTCACTCACCAGTCCAATATCAGAGCGATTTTTCCACAGTGCCTTCAGAGCCTTCCTGGCAACATCCTCAAACACCGGGTCACCAGTAAGGTGGCTTAAAGTGGCAAATTCCACTATAAACGTACCAATCCCAGCAGTGCAGGTAACTGGGGTCTCCCCAGGGTTTACTCCGTGCAGCAAGTTCACTGTTCCATATGGCATCCCCGTGGGAGTCTGAAAAGCTGAAACAAAGTTTTCGGTTCACATGAGAGCATCCACTGCTACACCTGACAAGCTGTCAGGTCCCTGTGCCTCGCATTCCCCCGCACCTACAGTGGTAACAAATGGAGCAGTTGCAGCAACTGCAAATGAGAAGTCCAGCGTGATCCTGCAGGGGACAGAGGAGGGGGTATCTCAAACTACACACGCAGTCCTGGGAAGCTACTGATATCTTCCATCTCTTCCCCCCTGCCCAGCGCAGGTGACTGCAGCCCTACTTTTTTTCCAGCACAAGCAGAGTAGTCAGACAACCGCACAGGCTGGTCAACAGCATATAAACACTGAGCTCATGATTACTCAGGGGTAGCCCAGGGCTCACAACAGACATGGAAATGGTGTCATGCTATCAGAGCACACATCCTAGCAGCAGCCCACAGAGGGGCAGTCTTGTCTTTACAAGCTGTTGTTTCAAAGCCTTTATTTATTATGTATATAAAATATATTTCCCCCCAATGAGCAATTAACAAATTGATGTGTTAAGCACATACAACACTTGGCACACACGCGGACAACTGGTGTTATGTGCTTACACGATGCTCTCCCACATGCTGAACTTTCTTTGAGCTCAGGGAACATGGGACTGTTGCGTGAGCTTACGCATCAGGCAGTGCCATCTTCCTCAGACGCACCAGTTACCTCAGGAGCTACAACACAGCAGCGCAAAACAGACAAGTTCTCACCTGGCAGGAGTTTGCGAGCTGCTTCCTCTGCCATCCGCAGGAGAGGTCCAGAGCACGGCCATCCCACTTCCACTTCAATGCCAGCCTTCTTCGACAGCAGATGAGCAGAGAGGAGACCACCCACCACTGGAAGACAAGCAAGAAGCCCATTGAAGAACACTTTGGGAGGGGAACAAAATCCAAAACCAGATTTATTTTATTGTGATGCAGGGACAATATTCATGGAGAAGAAAAGTGAGATGGCTTATTTTTAATGGCATAATTCAATATGCCACAGAAGAAGAGTCATTTGTTTCTTCCTGTCTGTTTGCAGTAGATACCCAGATATATTACTTCTATTAGAATATGCACATCAGACCCTATTTGCCCTCCTACACCTGCACTGTTCTGCAGACAACCAAAACAAGATAAAAGTATACTGACTGTGAACCTCTAAGAGAGAAACTGTGTTTCACTTCTTCCAGACAGCTTAATACCATGTTTCTGTAATGTAATACAGCATACCTTCCTAATTCCTTACGGGAAAATGCCTAGGTCAGAGTCAAGAATTTTAGTGTGATTGACAGAGGCAGGGAGTTTTTAATTCTTTTTACAGCCTTGCTTGCTGTTGCATAACGAGCAGGAAGAGAGAAATTACAGCTGCAAAAACGGTTTCAGTAGTAGCTGAAAGGAGAAACAAAAAAGCGTAACTGACAGTTGTGTTCGCTGTCTGTGTTTCAGAGTTGCACGGTGCAAAAGCAGTGAGGTGTCAATAGGGTACAAGATTCCTCCGCGGTGCAGGCAAAGGTCTTTGTGATTTTCAAGGAGAAAAAAAAAAAACAAAAAACTTTCATTTGACAGAGCTAAAGCAATAAATTAATAATCTCTGACTCAAAACAGCATGCAAAGAAAATAAAGTATTAAATTTGTACCATTTCAGCAGAAAAATACATCTGTTTCAAAGCTTAAAGCTTGGCACCAGAACATTGAAAGCGCCACATCTGCATCCGTTTATATTGAGGCAGGAAGCAGAAAGGTGCAGGACAAAGACAAAAAGGAAGTGACACTTGTTTAGTGTTTTTCTGTGCATTTACATGCCGTATTACACTGCATTACAAACTCCCTCAGACCGCTACCTTGCGTTACCCCTGCCTACAATCCCAAGAGTTGTACAGACAGGTAAAGCAGCACAACCACAACGGACAACCACACCTCACCTCGAATGTTAGTTTCGAAGACGGACGCATTGACATCGATGTCAAAATCCACCCCTTCCTGCAGCACGGCGACGACCCTCTGGAACTCAGAAACGTTTCCCAGAATCTGCAGTGGGGCCACAAGAGAACAAGGCTCAGCATCCAAAGCAAGGAAAACAACGGTGGAATTTAACGCTAGGGGCTAAGGTTAGATTCGTTTCAGGGTTTTGTGCAAGAGTTATCATCACTTGACGCCGCACGAGCAGCTTCCCCCATCCCGAAGCGCCGCAGGCCCTCACACCGGAGCAAGGAGGTGTCGGGGCAGCGAGTCCCGGCCTCCTGCCCGCCGGGGCCGGCTCCTACTCACCAGCAGCGTGTCCAGGGCATCGATCAGCGTGAGGGAGAAGCTGTGCGGGGAGAGGGCCGAGCTGAGGCGAGGCCCAGCGGCGCCCCCCCCGGCCCAGCCCGGCGGCCCCTACCTGCCCCAGGTGTCCTGCCCGTCGCAGGTCAGCGGTCGCAGCTCGTCGTAGGGGAAGGCGCTCTCCAGGTAGTGCTCGTAGGCGTGGTAGAACATGGCGCGCACCCGCTCCCTGCGGCGCGGCACAGCACGGCTCAGCACGGCTCGGCACGGCTCGGCACGGCTCGGCCTGCTCGCACCCCCCTACCCCTACCCCTACCCCTACCCCGCCCCTAGCTCGCCGCCCGCCCCGCGCTCACCGGTACGAAGCCACGTCCAGCCCCCGGGCGGCCGCACCGGGTCCCGCCGGCGGCCCCGGGAGCCGCAGGGCGCAGAGGCACAGCAGGGAGCCGAGGCCCCGCAGCAGCGACATGGCCGCGCCGGGCACGGCCGGGCCGAGCCGGGCTGGGCTGGGCTGGCAGCGCCTGCGCCGGCAGCGCCTCAGCGGGCTCCGCCCGGCCGCGGCTCAGCACCGCCGCCCCGGGGCCGGCGGCCGCGTGGTCCGAGGGGAGAGCTCAGTGTACATAAATATCTGGGGGGAAGGGCGTCGAGAGGATGGAGCCGGTGTGCTTTCAGTTGTGCCCAGCGACAGGACGAGAGGCAACGGGCACAAGCTGAAGCACAGGAGGTTCCGGCTCAATATGAGGGGGCACTTCTCTTCTGGGATAGTGACAGAGCACTGGGACAGGCTGCCCAGAGAGGCTGTGCAGTCTCCTTCTCTGGAGATATTCACACCCCGCCTGGATGCCATCCTGCGCAGTGTGCTCTAGGTGGTCCTGCCTGGCAGGGGGATGGACTAGATGATCTTCAGAGGTCCCTTCCCACCTCGGCCATTCTGGGATTCTGTGATTACCATTGGGACAGGTCATGGCTGCCCTGAGGGGAGGTGCTGCTGGTCGCTCTTTCTGCCTGGAAAAGAGGCTGGGAACGGTGCAAAAATCCTACAGAGCAGCTGTTAGTGGTCTGTCAGTCCTCCTCCTGGCAAACTGCCCCCAGACTCTTCCGCCTCTTGCTTAAAACCCTGTTTTCTGTGAGTTGTGTAGGGCATCAGATGCCTCAAAATGGGGCCATGTCACCCTTCCACCTCAGGGTGCTGCTGTGGGTCACCCGATGCCAGTGGGATTAGCTAACATGGTTTAGGACCGTGCTGTTGCTGCACCAACAGGTTACATTTAACATCCTTTGACTCTTCTTTGGGGTTGCAGAGCTCTCTCTGCTCCAACATTGTTAGACTTTGATTCACAACAAATCCTTCCCTCTCTCCCCCCTCTGTGCCTGAGGGCTGGGGGCAGCGAGGTGGGACCCTGGCAGGGAGAACAGAAGTAAGGAGGAAGGTGGGAGGCGAGGCCTTAGGCTGGCAAAGGTGCAGCGTGTAGAAGTCAAAGTCAAACCAGCCTGCTCACAGGAGAAGGGACACAACCTAACACTTTGCCACCTCATGCTAGCATTTAGCAAGGCAGAGGGCTGTTGTTGATGTTCTTTAGCAAAATAAAACCTCTTTATCCCGAGGCAGTGCTGCACAGCAAATTCTGGTGAGGTAGTGGGAACCAGGGGCCTTCCTGCACCAAATTCCTTGGGGCAGAGCCTTCCCTGCAGGGTGGCTCCAGGGCAGTGTGGGGCTGGTTCCTCGCGCGGCGCTATCCCACTAGGTGTCAGTGCACACTCGTGTACCGCCACGCTGCCCTTGGCTCTGCAGGGTGGCTGCAACAAAAAGCCACGGAGTAATTTCGATATATTGTTCGTTTGCTGCAGCTGTAATTTAGGTTTCTAGGGCCATTTATCACAAAGCTGTCTGCTTTCTTATTCCATGGCTCAAGGCTGCTGGAGTATATCTATCTCACTGCCTTCCTGGGAGAATCAAAGTATTGGAGTTGATTTCACCAAAAGCTGTCACAATACATTATTGGAGCACATTTTATTAAAGTTCATTTTCCAGACTTAAATTTAACAGTGTTCTAGACCACTGTCATTTACCATATACTGGAACAGTAATTTCTCTATCAAAGTCAGTTATTGAATTCTAAAAGTTGACTGTTTTTCAAACAGATACAGCATGTGAGTTGAAAGAAAAACAGGAGGACGGAGCTGTGCATGTCTCCACCAGCTTCAGAAGGAGAGCAGGGAAGGCAGGAGCATGTTGCCACCATGGCCACTGGGTAGGTAAATTCCATGGGTGCCACATTATGGGCACTAACTGAAGCCTGGTGATTAGTCACTGCACCACACTAAATGTTTGGAAAATATTTTCATGGAAAAAGCATAGCTATATCCTAACTATAACAGATTTGAGCAGACACAAAAAGAAAAGCTCACAAAAGAGCTTTCTGTCTCTAAACCTGTGAGGGCTAGTGGGTGTCCATGACCAAAACAAGCGGAGGATGGTGCAAATGAGACTGTCCCTGCTCCAGGGACACCGATGGGCAGTGGCTGGGAGAACCAGCTGGATCAAAATTGAGCTGGCTGTGAAAAAGCCCCATTTAGTGCAGTGCTCATCACCTTCCTTTTCTGAGAGTACTTTTGGCTGCTGCGCACCCTGGGGCAGATTTGGGAAGCAGAGGGAGCTATCTCCTCGTGCACCCTTGGTGTTCTGTCTCCTGACACAGCTGCAGCTTCACTGCAAGCGCCACTGGAGCAAGGGGAATGTGCTGTTACACCACGAGCTCCACAATACAGAGGCTGAGAAAAGTGGCTGTGGCGAGCCAGAAAGGAGCAGCTCCCATTTCCAGAAACAGCGTGTTGTGCTGGGGCTGGCCGGGTTGGAGAGCCTGTGCAGCAGATGCTGCACGGCCCCTCTGCTTGCAATAAACTGGCACTGCGGCAAACACCTGCATGTAAATAAACACAAATACAGCCGGTAGAACAGAAATTACTTGTAGGAATAGGTGCTTTCTGATGTGGCTGTAGCATATACTAGAGGAATATTAATGTAGTATGCATATTTCCTCAGATCATGCAAGTTATATCGGCCTTCATGCCATAAATTGGAGATGTGGGGAGTGGTGCTTTCAAATGGACATAGCACGTTAAAATATTTAGGTTGCATCAGAGATAAGTGGTTCTTCAGATGTCTCCAGCTCATCAGGCATTCAGTCTTTATGAAAAGGCCACTGGCAAAATAATACAAAGTTTGATTTGGATGTGGGGGAGAGTGTAATTATAGGGGCGTTTAACACAGGGTTCATGACATCTTTAGGATGACGACTTGTTTACTACTTGCTATTACTGTAAGTAGAGCTGTTGCCCTGCTTGCAATTTTGATGCCCATTAAGACGGAAACTATATGTAAATCAAGATCAACCATTAATATTTATAATTCAGGGTGGAAGGTAGGAGTTTGTCTGTTATGAGAAGAAACACAAACAGGAGTTCTATGAACACTGAAAACTGTTGCTAAGGTGCTTCTCTTGAAATAATTTTCCTTTGCAACCAAACATCAATTCTTAATTTTAGTAGCACGCATAGCGGGATGGAAACGATGATTGATTTTTCTCCAAGTGCTGTGGGCTGCTGCAGTTGAGATTTCACTATAAAAGACTAGACATTTCCAATTGCTTTTTATAAGTTCAGAATTGATTTTATTTGTTTAGCACCTGACTAACATAATAAAAGAGTGAAGACATACGGCCAAACAGAAGACAGAAAACTCACAGGCTGCCAGGTTTCTGTCCTTCCTCTTGGCACTGTGATATCAAGTCATGCTGCAAATTCAAAAAGAAAGATCTGGGATCTGAACTCTAGCTATGACTGGCAAGGTGTCACAGTGCTGCGCAGCTCCACACTCCCAGGCAGGTGAACAGAGAACATCCCACCGAGACAGCATTTAGAAATGACAGCAAAAGATGAGAAAAGGTGAGCTGATGCTGCAGCGCTCCACTGTGCAGCTTCCCTGGCTTCAGCTCATTTTCTTTAAATCTCCCCATCCTTGCTTCTTTTTTCACTATCTTAACTAACTTAACTGACATGTAGTTGCAGAAGCTGTTGGTGGGCAGCAAGCAGAGAATTAATGCAGTGAGGGCTCCTGTTCCAAATGGGCTCGTGCAGGAGCTGTTTGTACTGTGTTCACAAAGAACTATGGCTCCATATAGAATTGAATATCTTATGCAAGTCTGGCTTACTGTTGGGATTTTGACAAGTGAGAAAGCAAAAATAAAATGGAGTTAACATCAATGTGTCTTGGTTTTTAGTGTGGGGATTTATGGCACCTGTGTTACATGACATCGATAAAGTCCAAAGCTGCCAACTTGTGCGAATGAGGTTTCATTTTCTTGATCTGAGTGCTAGGATTTTCCCATAGGGATTGTGGCTTTGATATTCTTTTACCAGGAAGATTTAGAGGTGTTGAGTTGATTGGTGTCTGTAGAATGCAGATAGGCAAAGCAGAGGACAGACTGCATTTCCCTTCTACATCAGTTCATCATGTTCCCAAATGACGCGGCCGTCAGGGAGAGGTGTGGGGCTGCCTGTGGTCAGCAAAGATATAAAAAAAAAAAGGGGGCCTTGAGACTGTAGAAATTCAGCCTTACTCCACGCATGGTGGGAAAGGGTTGGGAAATCCAGTTTGGTTATCAGCTCCAGTGCAGCTGGGATTTTGACCTAGAAGTTCAAAACACTTTTTTTTTTTTTTTTTGTCTGGGAAAGTCACCCAGCTTTCACATTCACATGTTGAATGTGGTAAAAAAGATGGAGTTTACGGCTGGCAAGAAGCAATGAGTAAATCCTTCCGTGTCTGTAAACATGGAGAGATTGCAGAGACATTTTATTCCCTAGTTCATGACCGTGTAAAACAAATTCACTGAAACTTGTCACAGAACAAGGGGGCTCCTGCTGTTAGGTAAAGGTCAGAACAAAGGTAAGTTTGTTTTTCAAAGCAGGAGACAAGGACCACGTGCATGAGCAGGTAATGCTGCCTGAGGCTGGGGAGCCAGGGCAGGTGGATCTGGAGCTGCTGTAGGAGCTGGGGAAATGCAGATTTTGTCCCGGGATTCCTGGGGACTGGAGCCACTTCTGTCCAGCATTCTCCTCCTTTTTGATTTCCTGTTTTTGTTTTCAACCTAAAATTACTTTATTGCCACGACACCGGTTATGTCACGGTACGGCTGGTCAGGTGGCAACCCGATGGCTGCCTTCTGTTGCTGGAACTGTTTTTTGACAGGAGTGAATAGGAAGCTCCTCCCTGGTTGTATTCTCTGTGAAAATCACTTTGATATTAAATAACTGCTAATTTTGTGACGCTCAAATTACCGTGAAGACGGCACAATTTGTCTCCATAAGCGGTCATCAGCAGAAGCGACTGCCCTGCGGCGCTTGGGAGTGGGGTGGCTTGCAGGTGGACATCAGAGCAGAGGGAAGCCCTGTCCCTGCTGAAGTCTGCAGGGTTTTGTCACAGGTTTCAATGGAGCGAAATTGCCTCTCCCACAGGGGTTTTTCTTCATGTTGCCTGGCAAAGCTGTGGACCAGGACAGCTTTTGATGGCCAGAACCCACCCGGAATTGGCCACTTCTGCAGCAGCTTGGACAGAGGTGCCAGCCAGAAAGTGAGCTGCTCACAAAGATGTTTATGTTGACAGCTCTCTGCCACACTTGGTGGCTTATAGAGAACAGAAAGAATGAAAAGTTCACTTTAAAAACAAAACTTTCAGTTTTCAGTTGTTAGTTTGGTATTATTGGTAGGAACTGAGCATGCTTTCACTGACAGGGCCTGGCCTGGGCTCTGCTGGTTGCCTGCAGACTCTTTCATGGAAGGATGATTTGGCAACTGCTGTTTATTTTAGCTTCGTCTGAAGCACAAGAGATTGGCATGTGTAACACAGGGGTGCTGGTGCTCCAGTTGGTCTTAGTATCTCTTTGGAGTAGCGCTTGTGCTCTTGGGTATTGGCAGTGACCATTGGGCTCTTCATGTTCTGGCCCATGGGCGCATCACTGCTCTTGCTAGGCCCTGCTGATGCTCTCTTCTCTTCTCCCAGGGAAAGCCTGATCTGCCACTGTCTGTGTGCGGAGGGACGGCCACAGCACTGCAGAGAGCTCAGGCAGCCACCAGAATTGTCAACGTGGAAGTTATTTTTAAAGAAGACTGCGTGCATTTGTTGTTGTTATGAGTGGTCTGATCATTTCTGTGTCTCGAGAGGCCTGTTTTCCTGGCAGTTCTGCTGCTGCTGTTTGCATCCTCAGGTGTCACTGGGCTGAAGGGCTCCTGCCTCTCTCATTTGAAGATGATATTTATTTCTACTCTGTTGATGTTTTTCCTAGAGCCTGCTAGAGAGGCTCAAAGACAAGTGCTGGCTCTGCTTTCCCTTCAGACAAAATGCATGCATTGAGGCATCCTTCCCAGCTCCAGCTGCAGAGCAAATTTGAGACAGTGAGTTGGCACATTGGCAGTGAGCTTCGAAAAGACAGACTTCCCGATGGGAAGATGACGGGCTGGCAGTGTGAAGGGCTGTGCAGAACCCCCTGCCATGACCTCCCAGCTCCACTGAAACAGAAGCAGGCTCCTGTTGATGTCAGCACGGCAGAAGGTCTGACATCTGGAGGTGGGCCGTGGCTCTGGACGTGACTGAGCAGAAGACAGAACCACCGCTTGCCTCTGAGCTTCTCATCCACGGTGAGCCCAACCATTTTGTTTAGCTGTGTACGGTGAAGAAACCAGCAGTGGTACAAGGGGGCATCCCAGCTTCTCCTCCGTTATGGCATGGAGGTCTGAATCTCAGAGCAGGCAGAGGACACTGTGGGCAGTCGGTGCACAGAACCTTCCCGCAGCACTTTGGGGGTGCAGTGCATTTATACCTGATCAGTTGTTGCGTTCGTGAAGTCCCCATTTCAGCCTGTGCTGCATCTGTTTTTCTGTGCCAAACTTATTAGCGCTGTGGCTTCTGTCTTTCAAGTTTTTGGTTGTGATTTCTCAGACTTGTTGGATGAGTACCAACAAGCAAATAACGACAACAACATACCAGCCTACTGCAAAAATACACTGCAGTTTTGGGACCAGGTTTCTTTGGATTCTGCCAACGGATCTGAATTGATTTTTGCTCATTATGAGACCTAGTTGTTGGGGCTCGTTTCCTGTCTTCCTCTTCCTTGTTTTCTCATGATGTGTCAAAACTCTGTGAAGCTTAACATTAGAAATGGGTTAGGGCTTTACTGAACCATGCTTGGAGGTTTTTTGGAGAACATCTTTTGTATCACTCACTCTCAAAATGTAGTGAGCTTAGTTAAATGTAGTTAAAATTCAGCTGACTAAGCTTGGCTGCTTATCTAGATTTTTATCTAACAAGCCTTTGTGGGTAGTATCTTGTACCAACATATACTTTCTGTATTTGTATACATGTATTCAGGTGAAAGAGCAGTTTTCATAGCTGGAAGGGGAAAATATGACCTGTCCAAAATTCTGAAACTTCCCCCTTCTTTCCGAAATAATAATAATAAAAAGTCCAATGGAAAACACTCTGAGAGGTTTCTTCTGTAGTTGAGGGAGGGATCTGTCAACCTGTAGTCAGAGAAAGCCCCAACTGCGTTCTGCAAGAGTTCGTAGCAGGCCATATTGAGCTGATGATAAATGATCCTTAGGCTTCGGGACTTTGAAATCAGGGAATGGGCTGCAAAATTATGAAGTTTTAAAATTTTTGAGCTCGTCCTCTTTGTCTCCTTGTTTCAGAGTCTTGAAGGGTCAAAGACTGAAATTTGTCCAACTTTCTCTTGCTACCCTCAGTGTCAGAAATATAACATTTTCCTTACTGACAGATGAGAATTTTAACTGACCCACAGGGCTGAGATTTTAGGAAAAAAAGCTAGTCTCACAGGAACCATTAGTACTTGCCCAAGGCAGAAGGAATTCGGGGCACGTCACGCTGCCTGGGCCTCATCCAGAGCCAGGCACTGTGATGTACGGGGCTGCACCGACACCCCACAGGGCTTGGAGCTGGGACTTTTTGGGTGCAAGCTGGTGTCACCTACACTGCCCCGTAGCCGTGTCACACCTGCCACCACCGGAGCTGCAGCAGCGCCTTGGGGCAGCCTGGCCAGCTCATCTCACAACTGCTGTCATTGCTGCACGGCGCTGGGAAGCGAAGCAAGGCAGTGATAGAGATCAGAGGTGCTCGTGCTCCATGCAGCACCGCGGGCGGGGGGTGAGGAGCGGTTATTCTGCCCTGCGGCACCCGTGTGATATCAAACACCTTCCCGTGATGGGCTGCGGTGGAAACGTGGCTTTCTGACTTTTCTCATGAGAAGCACGACTTGCCCACTCCAGCCACAGCACGGCCGGTGGCCAGGCTGGGGCTGTGCCTCCTGCGGGTCTCCTGCCTCCTTCCAGACCCACCGGGAACCAGGGGGTCCTCATGTGGTGCTCCCCAAATCCCCTGTGAGGCCCGTGCTGTGGTGAGGGCCTCCAGTCTCTCCGTGTCATTAACAAGAAGACGGAAATGCTCTTTTGCTGGAGAAGTCAGTTCAAACTTGGTCATCAGCCTCCATAATGAGAGCCTCTAAGCAATGGTGATTTTGTTTCTGATTTTAACCAGATTGTCTTCTCAGACCAGAGAAACCTTTTTCAACACAAATTTCAGAAAACTTAGCACATCACAGGTTAAAAAAAAATCCAGTTGTAAAAAATCCATGCTTTCCAAAACCTCAAAACAGGGTAATTAGGAATTTAGCAAGGCTTCACCTTGCTTGGTCTTACTAAAATAGAAAGTTCTGGGTTTGTATGTTTACTCCACTAAGAGCGTGGCTGCTGCCAGGCTCCTCCAACCTCAGTGTGCTGCTGAGGCCAGCTGTGCCATAGACCGTCTCCGGATGGTGGCATTGCGGGGGCTGGTGCCATGACCTGCTTTGTTTGTAACCATCAACCACACAAATTGTCTTGCCTGACCTGGACTTATGAAAAGGTCAAATTATTTAGATAGGTATGTCCCGTTGGTGCAGCTGCAGAAAACATCACCAGTGATGAGGAGAGAAGGAGTGAGTGAAGAAGAATGGGGATGATTTGTTTGCAAATCACTGTTCCTTCACATGGACTTGAGCTGAAACATGTCCATGAGCTCATCATGGCTGCAGAGGCCATGCTGTTCATTTCCAAGAGTCCTTGCTGTTCATTTCCAAACTTTGCTGCAGTCCATCAGAGGTCTGCTCCGGCAGGGACCGGGGTGTTTAGGGACCTGGTTTGGGACCATTGTCCCCTTATTACAGGGGATGACTTGGGGACCAATGGCCAACCTGACCAGTGCCCAGGTGGGAATCCCTCACCGACCACTGAGGAGAAGTGTCAGAGGATGAATTTTCATCAAAAGCCATGCAAAGACTTTTCCCTCTTCCAGTCTTTGTCCCGAGTCTCACTGAACACGTGCCCAGCAACCATTGCACCAAGGCCTTTTATCGCACTGCCATGGCCTGACACAGGGAAATGCAGTCGTACATCAAAGCCAGCAAACACGAAATACAAAACTGATTTTGAAAATGGCTACTGAGGAAACAAAGCTTTTGGATCCTGTATAATGGGCTGGCAGCAGCTTATGAGCTGCTATTTCTAAGGCGCAGGATTAAAAGATGCATTACAAAATCATAATGAACTGGTGGCCCTTTCTTTGGGCATTTTCAGCAAGGCTTTGGAGCCTGGAAAGGAGTAGTCATTTTGCTATGGGGATGTTTTGCTTTTCCTATGGAAACACGTCACACTTCTGCTGTATCGCAAACCTTTGGGGAAACCACATTGCGCATACACTCAGCAGGGGGCTCGGCAATAGTTCAGCAGTTAAAAACTCCATAGCTCCTGTCTGCATTGGCCAAGGCTGGGAGATGGGCTCCCATGGGTGCTCCTGGCCCTTTCCTGGGTACCGAGCAGGAGAGCTGGGCCACAGCAAGGAAGAAGACGTGGGAAGGGGTGGAAGAAAAAAATCCCAAGCTTGTGGGGAGCTGGGGCTGGAGCCGGGCAGCTGGGATGTTGTTTGGTAAGGGAGCTGGGGCTGGGGCAGGAGCGGTGCTGGCGAGGTTCAGTGGGACCCACAGCTTCCTCGGCGGAGGTCTGTGAAGTTTCCAGCCCTGCTAATGAACCACACGGGTGTGATTATAATGACAAAGGAAATAATTACTCCACTTCATTCTCTTTTTCAGAAACCCATCTCTTCACACCCTGGTGCCTGTTAGCAGAGTGTGCAGAGTTATCCAGAGTGTGGGAGTGAGCCCAGCCTGCTGGCGCACGTCGTCTGCACCATCGGTGAGGGCAAGAGCTGCAGCAGCATGGCTTGAGTCCTGCAGGTCGAACAAGGCTGTTTGGAAGTCAACATGGGTTGAAAAAATCCTGTGAACCAAATCCTGCCCGGTGCTGAGACAGCTCCTCATACTGTGGCTAGTACCCTCAGGTCAGCCAGCTGCCTCTCAAGACCTGGTGAGCACCCAAAGTCAGTAGATTTTGGCCGTGGCCATCAATACTAAACCCTCAGTGGGTCAGCAGTTTCAGAGAGCTGATCTAAGCCTGGCCACTGTGTCAGTTTTATTGAACATGCATCTATCTCAACCCACCGTTAGGTGTTACAATTGTTCTTTACTGATGGGAAACAAAACACGGCTTTGAAAAGAAATATATCCTGGTGATGCGTTTTGTTTTGCATTTCTTTGTGACAAAAGTGATTAAACTGCTAAATCACAGCTGCTTTTCTCATAAAGAAGACAAAGCATCTTTAGATCCCTACATCATTTCAAGAGTTGCAGAAAGCTCAAGGTAACTGGGAGTGATTAGATATATCTTGGTTTTATCGCTGTATCTCCTACACCCACAGGCTCCTGAGCAGGGTGTATTTGCTGTCTCATGGCTTAATAGCTTCCTGTGTTACTCATAACTTAAACACCGAGGGAGAGATAAGGGATTGGGTTTGGTTTGTTTCCTTTAAGAAGAAATGAACATTAATAAATATCTCATTACCAGAAAGTATCATAGTGAAAGTACAGCGCTTTCTCCTGTTCCTGGCTCTTTAATTTTCACTGTGGTCAAAGAACAACATGAAAACCCTGAAAAATGATCCCAGTCACACCCAGCTGAGTTTTCAATAACTGCAGGATCAGATAGGGCCGAGGGCCAGTCGTGGGAGATGATCAGATAGGGGCAGCAAACTGCTGCAGCCCTTGCTCAGCACGAAGCATCCTCTGGTGATGCCCATTGAAATGCTGAACATTTGCAGCACCTCGGCAAGGAAACTTTCTGCTCTCCTCGCTTCAGGTGCATGCGGGACGTGAGACCACCACTGGTCCGCAAGTCCGGCAGCTGTCATGGGGAAGGGTGATACCAAAGCCATGGTGAACACTTGGGGCAGGAGTGATTTGATGCCTGGGTTTGGATGGCAAATGCTTTGGGGCAAACCATGTTCTCCAGCCCCTTGAGAGCAGCAATGAATAAGCAGCGTGGTGACGCTCATGTTTGAAAGGTCCAGGTATGGGAGTTAAGAGGTCTGAAGTAGACCCCAGCTTGCATTTAACGTGTGGGAGTACGCTGCCAGGACTAGAGGGTGGAGAGGAAAGCTTGAGAAATAGGCAAGTGAACAAGAAAGGGTCACAAAGCAGAGGAAGGTCCACCTCCTAAACTGCTAGAAAAGAAAAATCTCATGATTTTTAGGCCAATCTCCTAACACATGACTCCAGGTTTTTGAGCATGTGGGCTTGGCAATGCTGTGGATTATTTGTTACAAAAGATTTACAAGGCCCTTCAGAGGGAAATAAATTTCACAGGGCAGTGCCTCCAGGGAAAATAATATGTATTTGGATGGGTGATCCATCATTCTGCATTAAGCCCAGAAGCTCAGCTGACATCGACGTATACCTGATAATCTCTTATCTAAATAATTTCCCCTTGAAATCCTCCATCTGTGCAGCTTTGAGTTGTTGATGTGAGGATAAACTGTTGGGCCAGAATTTCTGTTGGGGAAGCTGGCCTAGGAGTGGCATGGTTGGGATGGGGAGCTGCTGAGGCCTCCCTGGGAGATCACCCTCCCCTGCCTTGTTCTACGGGAGGCACTGGTGGTGCCAGGTGACCCCAGAGGGGTGGTAAAGGGATTAGAGGTCAGCTCTGCGTTTTCTGGGAATTTGGGTCACTTTAATGCTTTTGAGGAGGACCCACCTGGTCATATCTTGGCTCATGATCTGTACCAGAGGAAGGCTGAGAGCCTCCTGCAGAGCCTCCTTGATCTGGCTCGGCCAAAGGGGAGTTTTCCCCAAGCTTCAAGAGACGGCGGTCGTCTTCACTCAGACACTTCAGCAGACTTCACATCTTTTATTTGCAGCTCTCAGTCCGGTTCATCTTTGTTAGCCATCCTGGGATGAAGTCAAGCCAAATTTTGGACTTCCAAATTGTCTTCCAATGGTGATGCTGCAAAACTAAGAAGGATACCCCAATATCTTCCCCAAACTCCTTTTTTTTTTTTTTTTCCTTCTGGTTTTACTTCACCTCTCCGTGGTCTCTCCATCTCTGGGGGCTGCTTTGCCATGGGGCTGCTGGCCACGTGTAGGTTGTCATTGCTGCGTGCTGTGTGCTGGGGCAGGACAGCCCCAGCTGTGATGAGAGCAGAGCTAGGAAGGGTTGTTGTGGGTCTGGATGTGAGCCCTTCGGGGGTCCTACAGCCCCATAGCACCCTCCTGTCGTGTGTTCCTACAGCCATGCTGTGAAGCAGGGACACTAGAGGTGGGATGTGAAGCATGCAGTGTCCTCTGGCCAACCCGCCACGTGGTCTGCATGCAGCCGACTGGCTTGGGAGGGCGATGTGATGCTCGTGCTACCGAATTCAAGAAATTAGTTGCTAATTATAGCAGCCGCCCACAGTGTCCCCAGTAATGAAGTATCTGAGAAGGTCACGAACCCCGTGAATCACCTCAGAATCCGCATGTAACTCCGGTAAAATAACAGGAAATATAGGCATACCAAGATGTCACCCCACTGCTGACTGTGCCGACGGCATGCACCGTGCTCGGCCCTTTGCCACGGGAGCAGGTTTGGATGGGACCCAACGGGGCGAATGCTCTGCAGATACCTCTCCCCTGAGCTCAGGCTGCAGGCTTGCCTCCCTGCTCGGCTCACCGGTCTGGCGGGGAGGACTTCAGAGAGCTTCCACCCAGCCCTGGCAGCCGTGCTGAGCCTGGAGCTCCCATCCCTCCATCCCTCCTCTTGGAGGGGCTCCAGGCCGGAGCGCTGGGGACCCTTCCCGGGGCAGCTCGCTGCCACTGACACAGTTTTTGTGCCGGCGCCGCGGGCGGTGGCAGGGCACGGCTGCCGGTAAGCAGCATCGCTACAGCCTCTCAGATGTGGTTATTTTGTTTTTCTCCCTTCTTTTTTCTTTTTTCCCTCCCAGGGGAAAGCTGCGAGTTTGGGTGCGCCATGAGAAAGGGGCTCACAGCCCGGGGTGCACGACAAAGCACGGGTGCCTGTGTGGCTGCAGGGACCTGCTGTCTGCTGTCCCGCAGGTGATGGGCACCGGAGCTGTGTCTTAGCCCCTCTGTGTCTGGCCCCATTTGGGGCAAGCCCCTCTGCCCACCGTGCCCCCCCCGAGCCCCACTGCCCTGCGTCTGTGTTGCTGCCCGGCTCCCAGGCTCCCTCCATCCCTACCAGGAGCCCCTCGCCCCCTGCCCGCTCCTCCCAGCCTCTCCCCACCACTCTCCTAGCACCCCAAAAACCGCTGCCCCCCCTCGTTTCTTCCTCTCCCTGCTTCCTAAAACCCCACCTTGCCTCTCCCGCTCCTCCCTGCCCCTTGCCCAGTGGCAGTCTGTGTGAAATTCAGCAAAACCCGGGTGTTTTGTGAGGGCTGAAGGGATCTGCAAATTTGCTTTGAATATAGCAGCATGTTTTGGCTAAAGGGAACAGGAGAACATTTTGAAAATGTCAAAATATTGTGTTTAGGCATTTTTTAAACAAAATGTTTCACTTGGTAGTTGACAAAAATAAAAAATAAAAAAAAAATGGTTCAAAGTCTCCAAAGCAAAACCTTCCCACTTGTGTTTAGAGATGGCACCTGCACGTGTGAGCTCAAACTACAAAGGCACGCCGGCAGGTTTCAGATAATGCCCAGGCACTGCATGGGAGTTTCTCTGGGGGAAGTCAAAATGTTTCCATGGGAGTCAAAACATTTTCAGCTTTTTGGCCCTGTTTCACTGGGGAAAAAACAAACAAACAAACAAACAAAAAAAAACCACCACCACCAACAAACCTGTCCTTGCGGGGCTTGAATCAAGGACTGCTGCTCACTTTTTTCTTGGCTGCTAAGTAGGAATATTTGTGACAACACGTGTGGCTCGCTAGCTGGTCAAATCTACTTTGTGGAGGCAGATTTAATCTGGGGTCAGGTCCTCTGCTGTGACCCTCCCTCTCTGCGGCTGTCTCACTTTGGCTTCTCATCCCATAGGATGGCATCCCACAGGATGAAGAAGCCAGAGGAAATCTTTTTGTGTCCGTTTGCTCCAGTCCATGGTCTACCCTGCACCTCCTGTAGGTTTTTCCCAAGCAATTTCTTTGGGTTTTCCAAGCCTTTCATATTCCATAACCTGTCTGGCTCTCCGGTCCTTGTTCTTTCCATCCTCTCGAGCGCTGCCGATCCCTGTGGTCATGGTCCAGCTCCCCACCACCACTCTGGCTGCATCAAGCCTTTTCTAAAAAGCCTCAGGACAACACACATCCCATTTTTTTTCTGCTTTTCTGAGGTGACAAAGCGCTGCAGTCGTGCCAGCTGCCTATTTGTCTTTCTGCCATCTGTCTGTCAGCCCCCCACTGAGCTTTTAAACCCAATGACTAATTCCCAGCCAACTTGCCCAAAGCCTTGGAGGCACAAAGTCCCAACAGGCGCAGGGACCAGCGTTTTGCCCTGGGTTTCTGCCCATAATGACGTGTGGTTACCAAACCCCGTTGCAGGATGGAGCCCCGCCGGGCGTCCCCTCCAGCCTCACGTCCCCAGGGCCGGGGGCTGCACGGCTGCTGCAGCTCAGCTCATTTTTCAAGCGAACACCCAGCCCTTGAAGCAAAACCCACAGCCTCTCTGTGCACCTTGCAGGGAGGTCGGGACTGGGGCAAAAAAGGTGAAACCCCTGCGTTGAGGTGAGCGAAGCTCAAGTTTTGCCAACTTTGGCTGCTAGAATTACAAATATTTCAAGCCTAGTTTAATAGTCACCAGGCTGTAGAGACCCACAAATGTTTATCCACTGTCTCTAGTGTTGTTCAGGGGGTTCAGTGGTTTGGCAGATCGCCTTCTGATGAACTGCAGCTTGCCCTTGGACCGTGGTGATGTGACAGGAGTTTTGAGCATGAACCCCTAGGCAAACAGCCCCTCTGTCCTACCTATCGATATACCTGGTCCTTGGAATTCCTGAACTGTCCAGTGATCTTCATGATATCCAGTAATTTTCTTATAGCTGCAGCTCCTGAAGCCGTAAGTGTACCAAAAATCCATATGCAGCTGAAGAAAAAATCCAGTAGAGCTTGGTGAATGTTTTTGCACAAAACTCTCTGGTGGTAACAGAGTCTTAAAATTTCGGTCCATCAAAAGTGCAGCTTTTTTGTGAACTAGAATGGTTCATTCCTAAAGCATCCAAGCTGGCAGGCACCACCAAGATTCATTTTCTATTCTGCATCACCTCTGTGTCCTGATGTTTTCAGAGAAAAGCACAAAGTGATCTGGGTGTAGTTTAAAGGCTTGGAACCCAGAAGATGATGAGAAGAAGCCCGATGCATGCATAGATATGAAAAATGTTCACGTAGATACCTCGCAGCAGCAATTAGAGATAGACCATATGAAGTTTATTATCATCTTTGATTAATAAGGTTAATTACTTGCCACAATGATATCCAGACTAATGTGCTGTGGTTTGAAAGATATCTTTTAATTTCTCAGGCTTGACTTGTATCACCTCTCTTGAGCTCCCGTTGTGGAGAAGGGCACTGAGATGTTCCTGCCATGGGGGGAGGTCTGCAATGTCTGGGAGAGGGCCAGAGCCGCTCTGCCTGCTCCACATCCACCACATTTCTTCCTGCTGGATGTGTCCTGTGCCTCTGCCCCCCGCCAGGTGGGCCTGGTGCTGGTGAGCTCCCCAGAGGAGCTGGGCAAAGCCTTCGAGCTCAGCCCCGACCCCCTCACGCCAGCCCAAAAACCCTTGCACACACTTACTTAGCGCAGAGCTCCGGGATCGGAGGGTTTCACTCTTTTGACAGTCCTGCAAAGCAGGGGACAGGGCAAAGGACTCTGAAAACACCACCTCAGGGCATTGAGGAGGAGGTGGCCAGTGCACATCTCGGTGTGTGCACAATAACAGGAGAAAAAGAGCAAACACAGCCCTGGCACCAGCCGGGTACGGCAAGGAAGGCAGTGCCGCCCTGGGTTATGGAGCTGCCCAGGGTGTGCTGTCCTTGTCACACCACAGGTAAGGGGAGAAGCTGTGCAGAGGAAATTTGGCCCTGAGGTGGTGTCCCCTGCTCACATTTCAGCTTGCATTGTCCAGGCTCGTGGGAAGTGAGCACTTGTGCCCAAATCTGCCTCCGGTGCTGCCACGTCCCTGGCTGCAAGCTGATGTTGGGGCTGGGGTGGGGTGTTCCCCCGGAGAAGAGCCCAACAAATACCCGAGGGAGCCTCAGCATCACTGCAGGAATCACCCCAAACTAGCTTAATGTCAGGAAAACACTGCAAGGAAGAGTTTTAGGGATACGAGGTCAGTTCTGGCTTTGGACTCAGTGTGAGAATGACGGGGATGGGCTTGGAGGTCTTAGCAAGGCGCCATCTCTGTGTGGCCATGAGTCGTAAAGTCCAGCTCGGAAGGGGAGCCCAAGGATCTTTGCCAATTTAGTTTCATGGCAAAAATATTAGGAGATTCATGCCAATGTCTGGAAATGTTTAATAAGGGAGAAAAAGAATAAGTAAAACCAAGTGTTTGGAAATTGAAATTTGACCTGTCTAGCCAGGATGTGCTGGGTGAGGAGAGGGCTCTGAATATGCCCTCCCACCAGAGCTTTCTCTTTCTCTTTCTCTTTCTCTTTCTCTTTCTCTTTCTCTTTCTCTTTCTCTTTCTCTTTCTCTTTCTCTTTCTCTTTCTCTTTCTTCTTCTTCCCTTCCCTTCCCTTCCCTTCCCTTCCCTTCCCTTCCCTTCCCTTCCCTTCCCTTCCCTTTCCCTTCCTTCCCTTCCCTTCCCACTGTCATTCTGAAAACATTAAATACTACCTCATCACACTGCTATTTGTCCTGAATTTCACGGGAAAAGGTGTTTTTTGTTTTGTTTTGTTTTGTTGTGTTTCAGCATTATAAGCTCAGGCCAAAATTGCTTCCAGTTTTGACATACTGCTTTCCAGGGTTTAGCCAAAAGGAGACTCTTCCAGGTCAGGCAGTGAGAGGGGAATTGCATGCCAGGGTGCATCGCAGTTATGCATGCCATGCATAGAATATATGTCATATATGTGTCCATATACAAATAAATGAACAAATACAGAGATATATGTGTATATATCTGTATCAACACTATCTGTACCATTCGTGCTGCCACCCACCGAGTTGTATCGCAAAGGGTTCGCCTATGCACCACTAGAGGCCAGTGTGCACCTTAAATCCAGAGCCCGATGCGCTAATTAATAACCGCCTGCTGGGAGGACAACGCTGCCTGCAGGAGGGGGTCTTGTTGCACAGGGGGTGCTGGCCGGGACCCAGGAGGCGGCTGCCCAGCATTAGCAGCGTGTCGGGATGGGGAAAACCTTCCAGCCTTGGGTCCTGTGTAATCTTGGAAACTTTTTGCGAGATCCTGGAGCACTGTCACAGCCGGAGCCTGGGCTCGGGACCTGCCGCAGCGTCCCCATCCCTTCCCACCACCCGTGCTCGGCAGTGGAGCTCCAGGCTGGAGATGGGCAGACAACTGCCTGCCTGCTGCTCCGGCTGCGCCCTAAATGCGGACGGCCCCAAAAAGTAAAGTCAGCTACTGAGGCCATTGTGACCCTTGGCTGAGGTTAAGATGGAGAGTTTCACGTTGTTCTGCAGCAGCTCTTTCATCCTGACATTGCCAGCAGCAAACCGAGGCGCCTTTCTCCCTACAAGTCCATTTTGAAGCAATAACACAACCTTTTTTTTTTTTTTTTAACCAATCCTCCAGATGAAACGTGCAGCTTTTTAAAATATGTCCTGTGATGAGCGCATCTGAGCTGGAGCTCCCTGTCAGCCCCAGGCCCCTGGGGTCCCAGGTCGGTGGTGGGAGGCACAGGCAGCACTGGGATGTGTGCTGTGCTGCGTGATCGCCTCCTTAATGCAGCTGTGTTTGGGGAGCTCCTCCTTCACAGCTGATATCACATCAAACCTTGTTTATTGCTCAGCTGCTTTCATTTTTGTGAGACCAGGCTTCCAAAATGTTTTCTTTCCTCCTCTTAGGAATGTTTTTGTCTTCCCATTCACAACCTCTTTGCTAGAAGGTATTCTGCTTACTCAGAAATAGGCATCTTCACTGGGCTGCCCCAGGGCAGCTGATGGCAGAGAAAGCCAGGGGTGCACTACAGCCCCGTGCCACAGCCACGTGCGTGGGGTTAGGTAGGTGTAAGCCACCCAGCGTTCTCCTTGTGCCAAGCTGGGGCTTGCTGCTGCCTAGAGCTTTGGAGACCCCAGGGGACCCTGGTTTGTTTAACCCAGGACATTCCAGCTGGGAAATGTCAGGCTTCATGAGCCGCTTCTGGGCCCCTCATGCCTGGTGGCACAGCTGTGGGGGAGATCTGCTGGGTCCCAGGGGATCTGCAGGGCATCACCCCGGCATGCTCTGCAGGACTGGCCTTGTCAGCCTGCACTCTTCTGCTGGTGCAGAAAGGGATGTTGTCTCTATGTGGCGGTAGGGTGGCAGCCTGAGGAGCACGTAGAGGTGTTCGTCTGCCTTCGCCCAATGTCTGTCCTCTTGCAGGATCTGCCATGGTGCTGTTCCTGTGAGCTCCTGTGTTGTGGAGGGAGCACGGAGCTGCATTAACACGGGAAAACCAGGCATTCCCCTCCTCATCCTCCTCCAGAGACCCACTGAGGAAAGATGTCCAAGAGCACCATGTGGGACATGCAGACCTCTGCCCTCCTGTGCTCCCCCCAGCCCACCCAGGAGCACGGAGCCAGCACAGGAGCTGCAAACTGGCAGGACAGGCAGGGAGCACCGCTGAGAAGAAACATCACCAGACCCGCCTCGCTTTCCACCCCTGATCCCAAAGCACGGTCCCATACCCCACCCAGAGCTTCACCAGCGCCGCAGGAAGGTGCTGGACCCTGCTGGGTGTCCCGGAGCGGTGCTGGCATGCAGGGGTTAGCCAGGACTGTCCCTCCCTGCACCGCTCTGCATCCAGTCTGCTGGAATCTGCTGACAGGATTGGCACTGGGAATTCGTGCACTGCACCGTGTTAGGAAAATAAGGGCATGAAATATATTTAGTCTCTCATTTTCGAGTTGTCTCTGACATCTAAGTTAAATAAAATGTTCCTGAGGTCATTAAAAATCAGAAATAGTACAAGATTTGGGTTTACCATAGTTTCAGAATGAATCAGGTTTCTGAACTTGTTTTAATCTGTATAATTGCTTTTCTGTATACGGTAACCTTTAGAAAATGAGTTTAATAATTAGTCATCTCAGCCTAGTTAGAGACAACATCCTGCCCTCAGTTCAGTCTTATTTTCAGCAACAACAACAACAAAAAAAACAATGTCAAAGTGAATTTTCACCATAGCTGGAAACATAGGTTCAGGCTCCATGTTCAGCAGGTAAAATAATTCATGTGTTAACCTTCCTAGGAGCCTGGAAGCTTAGCAGTGCTCGTCTTGGCCTCCAGGGAGATGGCTTTTTCCTCTTCCTCTGCAAGAGGAACTGGAAGTTGAAAACCTCAGGTAGCAGCACCAGCACAGAGCCTGAGACCAGCACCAGGAGGGGCTGTCACTGGGGTTGAAATGGGGACCTCGGGCCCAGACCCCTCGTTTGCAGGACGGTGGGGCTGGGCAGAAGCTGGGCTCAGTTTCTGACTCCTTTGGTCCTGTGCCCAGTGCCTGCATCCAGGGAGCGCGTTTAGGGACAGAGGCACGGGGGCTGGCACTCTCAGGGGACAGAGATGGAGGAGGCAGCTTTTCACAACTATGTGCTGAGAGGAGTTCTTTTAACTTGGGAGCAGAGAAATAAAGGCAGTTCTCGCTGGACAGACCTTTCACAGATCAGCTCAGCTCCTGAGCATCTTTCACTCAACAGCTCACCCCCCGGGGCCGGTCCTCGGCCGGGTGCAGTCTCCTCGGTGGAGCCAGCAGGTGCTGGAAGGGTGATGCCTGCCCCGCGCTGCTGCTGTCTGGGACTGCCGGGCACTTCTGACAACGTGTCAGTAGTGTGGTACCAGGGAAAGTGTGGGAGTGAGAGAGAAATACTGCCAGGTAATTCACCATCCAGCATGAGCTTTTCCCTCTGCATTGCCTTGTGCTTTATTTAGTTTAAATCTCTAAAGTGATGGACCTGCCACTGTTTCCCTGGAGAGATTATTTCAACAGCTGTTAGATCTCACTCTGGGAAATGCTTCCTGCTACTCACCTCACATTTTCCCTTTCTTAACTTATCTCATTATTCCCAGCTCTAACCCTGTGGCTGATAGCCATCCCAGTCCTCCTTGCTGACAGAGCCCCTACTTGGATTTGCAGGAGCTTTTGGAATTTGTGGGCCAGCTCATTCCCTCTGAAGTCAGTGGTTTTGGTGGTGTGCAGGGCAACAAGTGCTCTGGGCTTGGAGAGACCTTCTTGGTCATCCTGTTCCCCTTGGAGGAACTGCAACCCCATGCTGCTCACCTGTTGCATCCAGAAATGCATTAACCCCACCCTGGGGTCTCTGGGCTCCCACTCCCAGCCCTGCCAGCCCTCAACCACCCACTGTAATCAGTGGGAAAGCTCACATCTGCAGTGGGATGAGGCTGCAATCCCACTAATGTGCTAATCTTTAGATCGGGAGCACTCAGTGCTTAAATGTTTCTTGCAGACAGCTGAAGATGTGTTTTGCTAAAGCAAACTGCAATTATGCTTAGTGTTTTCAATTGAGCTTGACATGTTGCCTCTCGAAGGAGGAGATGCTTTGCACAGCGGGTTCTGCAGCACAGGCAGCCCCTCCAGCCCCTGCCCTGTCCCCCTGCAGCTCCCCAGGCCGACGAAGGCAGCAGGCAGCCCTGGCCTGCACGAAGAGGCTGCTAACGCTCAGCTCTTTCCATCTCAGCACAGAGCACTGGGCAGCTCGGACCGAGGAAAGGAAACCAGAGCCCCTGTGGAGGCCAGAACAACTCCAGGAGAAAAGGCCCATAGGAACCAGCTGTGTCACTGCAGAAACCAGGGGAAGAAGCTCACCGGAGCGAGTGGTGAATGACTCTGCTAGTCAGCACATCTGGGGCTGTGGGTAGGAAGGCTCTGCCCAAGCTGAGAGCCCACCAGTAATGGAGGTGGTCTTTCTTTTCACCCTCTTCATGGAGTAAAAATATATTTAACGTATCCTCCGTATTGCCCATGTGCCATGCATGTGGAAGCACGGCTTGAACTCCTCTCCCCAGAAACCTTTACTGGGCTCAGAGAAGAAGGATGCACCCGTGTTAGGGTTGTGGTCCCAAATATCCCTGCACAGCAGAAGCATCTCCAAGGATTAAGGTCCTCAAACATCTGGTTGCTACAGTGCATCCCATGGAGACACTGACACAGGGAATGCTTGGGAGCTCTGTGGAGTAAAGAGGAGCACTGGCTCTTGTTTCAGAGTAGTCCGGGAAGGCAGGAATATTCACCCTCCTCTTGTCTTGGGGTCTGAAGAAAAACTTGCATGGAAAACCTAGAGAAAGAACTGGTTCTAGTCATAAGCTCAGAGAGATGTTCTGGATGAGCCCTGAGACCAGGTACTGACACTCCTCTGCTTCCTGTGAAAGATGCTCAGAAAGGCAGGAAAAGGTGAAGCTCTCCTCTGATATATTCTTGGGGAAGAGCAACAGGCTGGAGACAAAGGTGATGAAGAAGCCTGGAAACATGACATGAACAGACTGCACAATGGGTCAGCCAACAGTCTCCTAATCCAGCCTCATCACATCAGTCCAGCGTCCCTGCAAGAGCATTTCTGTTGCCAAGACTTTCTATGATATTATTTCAAACCACTCATAGCTTAGGTCAGTGTTTGACCATAGTCCTACCCCACGGTCACCTCACAGCGCACCCACTGCATGTGTTACACAGATGTAAGGCGTTAACACGTTCTCTCTGGAAGCCAAAGAGAAAACAGCAGCTCAGTGGGAGCAGGTCGCATGGGCTTGGATGGCTGGGGTCCGTGGTGGGGATGGATGTAGTGGAGGTGGGAGGGAGAAGCAGGAATGCCACCGTCCTTGGGCTGTTGTCACTCTGACAGGAGGCTGCTGGGTTTAAATATACGCCCACAGGCTCCAGAGCTGTGGCTGGAGGAGTTCACCAGAGTCACCACCTAACGAAAGAAATGCTGGATGTGCCCAACACACTTGGTCCACAACGCACAACATCAGCAGAAGAAGGTCCCTTCCCCCTCCCTCCACTGCATTAACTTCTGCTTTCATTTTACCACTGAGCAAATGAAGACAACAGCTGTGTTATTTAACAGTGTGTTTTACTACCAACAAAGAACGGTCCTTTAAAACATGCAAAATGCTGTGTGCCCTTCCAGCGAGAAGTGGAATTGCAGGTTTGGACAGAATGACCCAAACAATAAAAGTGCAGCTGGAGCATTAAAAATATAGTCGGTGGCAAGGATGGTTGGGTTTGGCTTGACTAATCTGAGTGATGATCAAAAGGACGATTACGCTGAGCTCTTTGCCACGTATTGCAATAATGGCAAAACTTAAGGATTGGTGGTTATTCAAAGAAGTGAGCCAAAGTAAGAAAAAAGCAAAACAAAAAGCGTATCTTTATTGTTACTAAATTTCTAAAGGTTATTCAGATCTCATAACAGTTGCTTTGCAATGAAGACCTTGGATGCAGTAAAAGAACAGAGGTTACCATGCCTGTGCCGAGTGAAGGAGACAAAAGCAGCTGCTGAGGCCAGATCTGAGCTGGCCTGGAAATGGTCCCCGTGGGCACCAAAAGCAGTGAAACCACAGCAGCACGCAACTCAGCACATCCTTGCTCAAGATATTTCCCCTACTTTCAGCTTACTTCTTGGGCTTACCTCCTTGAGCTGCCTTAACCCCCAAACTGCAGCGTGGGCTAGCAATGAGGCTGGGGAAAAGAGTAAGCTTGAATATTCATGCTGCCACGGCAAGGAAAGTTGTGCAGAGAATTCCTGTCTGACATGAATGACACAACACATCCAGCGTCTTGTCTGAAGCACTCAGAAATGAAGCTGGAGTGTGCAGGGCATTTTGAAACCTAAATGGGAGTGTTTGCCAAAGCTCAGGTGACAGTCAAGGGAGACGTGATGCATCTTTGGGGTTTGTTTGATGCAAATGGGCACTTGAAAAGAAATGTGATGGTTGGTTAGCCAAAGGCAAGCAGTAATGTGTGCTAAAAAAGCTATTGTATTGATTGAAATGCATCTAGAAAACATCAGTCTGATGTAAAACATGAGTAATCATCAAAAGCTAAAGGCTATTCCATAGAGCTCCCAAACATGTGTTTCTGAGCACCCTTCATTAATAAATCAATGAAATGTTCGTGTTGGCAGCGGGTTCAAAGAAGCCCTTGGTGAGCTGCCAGAGGAGGTGGCTGCATCTCGGGCTGCTGGGGGAGGTGGCTGTGCCTCTGATGGGGTGGTGAGGACACCACGGGGCACCCAGGGACACCAACACCTCCACTGGTGTCCAGCAGCCACGCAGGGTCATGGCCCTGGGAGCTGGCTGCCAGGGACACGGTGCTGCAGAGCACTGCCTGCAGAGCGAGTGATCTGTGGGGTGCACACAGGACCAGCAGCCCAACTCCTGCTGTGCTGCTCTCATCCTGTATCTGCTGTGTAAAGAAGGTCTCCAGGGGTCTCTTTACAAAGGTCTATAAGCCTGGCAGACAGCTGGAGAAATGCTGTGGGTCAAGGGAGACAGAAATTTAGAAGACACACACAGGGCTTGCATGCCAGAAGGACCTGTGAAATGTCCCTTTATAAATGTAAGTTTTCTTATAATTGATTGAACTTCCACTGCCCCTCTTGGTGCCTCCCTCCAGTGGTCTCTCAGCACTTCTGCTGCCACGGACAGAGATGGTTTCTGTCTGCAGGACCTTCTGCACACCCAAGGGACCAAGTGGGCTCCTGAACCCTAAAGGATGGGCAGGAGCCCTCCCCTGTCCCATGCGGGGACCTCACAGAAACCCTGGGAGGTTTCACCACAGAGCTGGCAAGCTGCTCCTGTCCTGAGTTAGCTGTGGGTTGCAGATCCCTGATCTTTGCCTGAGTGGGCTGGGAGCAGGCCCAGCCAAGGACAGAAATAAAGGTGCTTTCTGGCTGCCCTCCCCTCCATGGCAGCCACTGCCTGCAGAGCAAAACACCTTTTCAGTACATCCTGGGTGTCTCCGTGCTTCTGAAGAGCTCCCATCCTGGCAGCAGTTTTAGCTATAGCATCCTTTCACTGCTGGGATTTTCAGCTTGGCTACCCTAAAATATGGACTGTTGTGAACTGCAGTTCCTTGATCCTGCCCGTGGCACAGCAGCAAGGCTTTGGGATCAGGGGAACACTGCCTTCACTGTGCTGTTGGGCCATGCCGCACGAGCTGCAGTCGAGCTGCCCCCTGTGATCGTAACGTGGGCTGATGGCACTGTCACGGTGAGCGGTTGTGACACTGGCTGGCTGACGTGGCCCTGGGCTGTACCCACACGGTGGGCATGCGCCGCGGCTGTGCCATCACCGCGAAGTGATGGTGATGCTGGGGGACACGAGGTCATCATGGCGAGACGGCGATGCGCTGTGACGTCTCCTTCGCGGGGACTGGCAGCAGGGACCGAAGAGCTCAGCAGGATGGTGGAGCGTGGTGGCACCGCAGTGTCCGTCGTCTGTGGTGGGTGGAGGAATGGATGGGGTAGGTGTGGTGGGCTGCCAGGACCAGCCTTCTCCAGCAGTGGGTTCTCTGTGTGACCACGGGCATGGCTCCAGTGGGGATGTTAGCTGGCAAATGGTTGAGCCATAGCATGTTGCTTGCAGAGCTTGAGCCACCCACCAGCCCCAGGTCCTCCAGCACAGGGCATAGGATGCACGCCCTGCATTGCTCTTGTGGCCATTATCTCCCTGAGTTTGTAGTCTGAAGCCTGTGAATTTCCAAAAAATGCTAGAAATTAGTGTATAAGTAAAAATTAAGTCTGGTGCTCACAGCCTCGTGCCTCGTCAGTGAGAAAACCATGCGCCAAGGACTTGTGTCTGAGCAGCAGATCTCAGAGTGCCTCTCTCCATGGTCTCATCCAAGCACAAGCAGCACCACCTGATAGCAGAGCCCCCTGTGAGCTCGGCTGGTCGTGGCTCAGCCCGCAGCTCAACCCCGCTCCCCTTGGCAGGGGGCTTGCTCCAAGCAGAAGCATCTGCATCCCTGGGGGCAGCAAACACTCAGCACCACGACCCTGGTGCACACACCACAAGGGTAGAGCCAAGCCCTCTGCCCAAACCCTTGTCCCAAAGCCCAGGCGGCTCCTGGCCAGCCTGAGGCTCATATTTGCACTGAGAGCCAATGGGAGCCCCTGCAGTGAGGTCCTGCTGTTTTGCAAAACTCTGGGTTTTGGGTCTTTCTGACCCAAAAAAGTTTGAGAGGGGAGTTTTTTGGAAAGAGCTGCAGTTCTGCTGCGTCTGTAATGTGCCTTGCAGGGACCACTGAAAGCAAGACGATGAAAAATGCAGCAAACCTCCCTGTGCTCGGCCCCCTCTTTCCTATTACCACCAGTTCGTACAGTAGAGGTTTTACTTCAAGAGCTGTGCATTTTTAATAGATTTTATTTACATAACTCTTCTGTCTATTAAGATGGGCTTTAAATGCATTAACTGCAGCATAGTTACCTCAGACCTTTGGAGAAAAGAAACTACAATAAAGATTCTTGTCTCTTAATGCTCTGGGTTTCAGGCAAAAATTATACTATAAGATAGGAATGCTTAAAAAAAGCTGCCATAGTTCCACTGAACAAGAAAATCCAGTTAGAAAAAAAATGTATTGGAAAACATCTATTTGCCCACAAAATAATGTAAAAATAATGAGTCCATATTCCTCTTTGATGTGTGTGGCACATGCTCCTTTAAGGAGAAATTCTGTATTTCAGAGATAGTGTGCATATCGTGGAATGAAACGGTTGTTATGGCAACAACTCTCAAAAGCAAGTACTTAACTGAGAAATGTGTTCCACATAGCCATAGAAAAATGAAAACATGAAAACAGAGACAGGAAGAATGGACAAACAGAAGCAGTATGAGACGGCAGAGACATTTCGGATTTTCAAGCACACAGAGAAGCAGCACTGAACTAGCTTTTTGCATTTATTTTTTATTTTTTATTTTAATTTAAAGCCAAAGTTTAAAGCTGCATCTGTTCCTGGAAGGTTTAATATGTCTTTTACTTGCTGTTGGTGATCCAATAATTAAAAATGCCGTATTGTGTTAGGCCACCCTTATTGCTGTGGAGCTGAATGATGGGCTGCAGATGGACTGGTCTTTATTGCTGCTGTATTCAGACAGCCCAGGACATGGGTAGCCAGCGCCACGGGCGGCTGCATCCCCAGCATCCCCAGTATCCCCAGCATCCCCAATATCCTCAGCATCCTCAGCATCCCCAACATTCCCAGCATCCCCAACATACCCAGCATCCCTGCATTTGGTCTCCTACAGCTCAGAGACAGAGTGCACTCCTCATCCTGCTCCTGAGCAGCAGCACTTAGTGCTGCTCTCTGGCCTGGGAACTTCATTCCGCACAACCTCTTTTAACTGCACCCACATCCACTTGGTAACTCCTGTCTTCATTCCCAGAATCTCTATTGAAATAATAATTTCCCATCAGACTCTGTATGCAATATTTTGTTTAAACCTAGACAGATTAGCTCCTCTGCTCCTGTCTGTTTTCCTATTGAAATTATATTAAATTAGTCTAATGTGATCTACTTTGATAAAACCTTCCTGCATTTTTTTCCTCTCATTTTGTATTTGTCTTCATGTCATCCAAGGTTCCTGTCTTAACAATGTTTTCTAGGACAAATGAGAGGGCCTGAAACCAGAAAGGGAAGCAGCACAGAAAAAAACAAACAAACAAAAACTCTAGCATTTAAGCTAACCCAAACTGCTCTTCCTGCTTCCTTTACCTATGTTGGGTGCATACTGCTTATCCAAGCACTTACAGAAATGACTGAGCTGTGGGAACTGACTTAGTTGCAAAGTGAGATATACCGCTCTGCCAGCCTGCCTGGTTCATGAGGTTTTTTTGCTTTGGGGTTGAGATGGGCTGGATGCACGAGCAGAAATCCTGCTGCAGGCCTGCTCTTACACCCTGCGTGTCCATCCCTGGCCTGACTTTATCTGCATGACTGCCCCTACCTCGCAAGACCCAAGCCATGGTGGAAGAAGCCTGGCTTTGGGGGTAGAAACCTGGGTTTGTGCTCTGGGTGACTTTGCCCAGGCTTGCACTGACCGTGGGGGAAATGGTCACTGCTGGGGGGTGGCAGCTTGGGCCTAGCGACACGCGGCGTGTCCACGGCTGGGGGACCCCCCTGTGGGGGTGTCACTGACAGCCTCAGGCCAAGTGCTGCAGGCTCACGTCGAGGGCACGGCTGAGGCCTCTCTGCAGGGCCTCTCCTGCGAGCAATTTGTCCCTGTCCTGCTGTGGTGGCTGTGGAGCAGCGGCACCTCCACAGCGCGGGTGTCCAACATGGCGCCTGAGCCAGGAGGCTGCCACCCCTGCGGAGCCGCCGTTCCTCTCCATTGACTTCTCTGAGCTCGTTACAAACCCCAGGCTTCATCTGGGAGACGGATGTGGGCTGGCTGGATGAGGGTTTATCCTGTGCTGCGTGTGACGATGGAAGAGAGGGATTTCTCAATCCAACCCAAACGGCGGCAGGCCTGCCGAATCCTCCTTTGTAAATAAGTCACTTACGTGTCCCAAAGGCAAAGCAAGAATTTGTAAATGAAAACTTTTTCAGATAAATCTTTTGTAGGATTTACAAACCTTCTGATCGGATTTGTAACTCCAGACACAGATTTGTATACTTGCTGTGAGATTTGAAGGATTTAAAAATCCATCTCTTGACTTGTGAAACAATCTAACGTTTTAGAAACCAGGTAGCTAAATCTAAGACTAAAAGCACACAGCACTTGGGGCTGAAGGTTTAGTGACAGGATTTATACATTAGAACCAGGAGATAATGTAACTCAGGTGTATTAAATCCTGATTTATTAACAAACTCAGAAGTAATAGCTTTACAAATAACTCCCAAGACATTTAGAAGAGCTTAACCCTTAGAGTACTAGCATTTGTCAGGCTGCCACTTCCACGAATGCCAAGCAACGTGTTTAAATATACCAGGGAAAATTCAACTGTGTTGCAGACGAGCCCTCCAGTCCCTGTTGCTGGCATTTTCCTCCCCAAGGGACCTCCCCAGGATGCTGGAAGGAGCATCCCTGAGTGCTGGGCACCTCTGGCACACTCCTGGGGGGCTCTCATCATGCTCAGCCACCAGCCATGGCTGAACGTCTCTGCCTGGCAGCATGAGTCCCCCTCCCGACATGTCCCAGTGCCACCTCTGGGGACATCATGGATGGGCCCAGGAACCTCTGCTAGGACGGGGGGCTGAGACTCATTGGAGAGGGCTGATAGTGTGTGGGGACCAGGACAAGTTGTTCTGCTTATCGAGGGCTCTGAAAAAAGGCTGGTGGGCTCTTTCTGGGGATGCTCTCCCTGCATCATCACTCTCTCCTCTTCAGCAGTGTCATTTTTACTTCCTATCCAGGCTACACAGCTTTGAGCTCCTTAGGGGGTGGAGATGGAGGACTTCCCCTTTGGGATGGTGAGGCAGGATTTCATCCAGCTATTTAAGGGCTCTGTGTGCTCAGGTATCTTTAAGTCTCATGGGTCAGGCAACAACCAAAAGCTGATTTCTTCCTGATGGCAATCAGTTCTGCAGTAATTTTACCTTTGCCAAACCTGTTCGAAGATAAATGTTTTTCTGCAGAACCAACTCTTCTCCATTCATGTTTATGCCAAAAGCACCGGCATAACAAAACAGCATTTCCAGAGCAGTTGTAATTTTTAGACAGAAAAACCATAATTACCTGGAGGAGTCTGACAGGGCTGCTAATTCCCCTTTCCTCTTCCCTCTGGTGCCCTATTAGCTTTTGTTTAGCATAATTGAGTTCTCACGGCAGCGGCATGCCCCAGCGAGCAGCGTGTTTTGGGATTGCCCTGGGCACTTGACAAGCTCTGCGGGTATCTGAGCCCTTGTGTGCGGAGAGGAGCCCAGTGTGTTTTCAGCTGGTGAAAGAGCTGGATGCTGTTTGTGTCCAAACTTGCTTGCAAACAAAATGACCATTCACAACAGCTTGCTCCGTTAATGGTACAAAGTGCACTAGAAAATGATTGTGAAAATAATAGCTACTTCTTAATGACAGAGCCAAGAACAGCAAGAAGGGCCAGAGCACTGCATGCAGAGAGCTGGAATGGAAAAGGCACTTGACACCTCTCGTGGGTTCAGCTTGCACAAGCAATTAAACATTTTAAGAAATGTAACTCTTATTCCCTTTGGTGAGCTTTTCTCTCTTCCTTCTGTTTGACTCTTTGTCAAACGGCTGCTCATTATTTTTGGAACGCTTTTCCCTCCTCCTTTGATCAGGACTGAATGCATGTGGCTTGGGAGCACCCAGAAACCGAGCCCTGGAAAGATGTGGGCGAAGCTTCCCTCCAGCCAAGGGCTGTGTGCTGCTGCCCCACCAGGCACCATTGCCACCCCTCTGGGCACCACGTCCTCACCTCCCTACATTTTTTCAAAGATCTGAAGTAAGTTAGGGACGAAATACCTGCTGTGCTTCCCTTTATCCACTTAGCTCTTGCATTTTCAGTTCAGACGCTGAAACGCATTGGGAAAGGGGCAGAGGGTGGGGTGGGGAGAGGGGGCAGTGGGAGTAAAGGGTCTCCCCCTCCCTCCACCCAGCTGAGCCGCCCCTTCCAGCCCCACACCACCAGGCCTGAGCACTGTGGGTGCATGGGGCAAGCAGAGGGACAGTTGCTCTGCCCAGGGCAGCAGGTCAAGAGGAAGAAGAGGTGGTGATGGCCCTTGTCAATTCAACCAGGTGTGGGCAAAGGGCCATTGGGTCACCCAGGCACATCCCGCTCTATCTGGAGCATCTCTCAGCTGTGATGGTGGCAAATGCTTGGTTGGGCCCAACAGCCCTGCCTGTGCTTCCATCATACTTCTCACAGTTTAGGTGACCAGAAGAAGGGAAAGGGTTAAAAACAGAGTAATTAGTATAAGAAAACTGTTCATTATTATGAGACGTCTGTGTATCATTAAATTTCATTTGAGCTTTAATTAGACAATTTTTTTTTCATATAAAAGTCTTTGTTGTGTCAATTAGTTGATTGACTATCATCTGGTTTCTGGGTTAGTGAAACCTGATCTGTTGTGAATGAATTTGTTTATCAGGGAAAAGGGACCAGGGGATGGAAAAAAAATCAATTAAATGTCAATGTGTGGAGTGACAAGCAGTATTCGATAGGGCTTTTAGTTTAATTGCTTGTATTTCATTAAGAGATTTATTTATCAAGAGAATTCTTCATTTTCAAAAGATCTTGGACAATTTCTTGTTTGCTTTTGGCTTCTTAGGTGCTCTTGTATTATTCCAGAAGCATAGAGATCTCTCTTTTAATTAGGAAGAGTACTTTATTGTGACATGTCCTGAGAATGTCACTTCACTGACATGCAGTGGGAGCCTTTTGATGAGATCCACATGCAAATTGCTGAGGACAGGGTGTACCCCTGCAGCACTGAAAGGCTATCATTGAAGATCTGCCACTCCCTCTGCTGTTCTGCAGCCCGCGACCACGCTGAAAATAGCGTGTTAATCCTGAAAGTTTATGTGAGGAGAAAATTATTTAGCTCCCAGCCCTCAGAACATTTTGGAAGATCTGTTTTAAATCTTCGAAAGGCTGTAAATCCCTTTGGGAGGGATGGTTTTCATTTGTGTTTTATTTGGATTCCAGCTCATCACTTGCGGTTGACAAATAAAAATGAAATAGCTTTTGGTAGGGGGCTGGCAGGCACCCTCCCAAGGCAATGTGCTTGGTTTCGTTGCATAGAGGCATAGCCTGGAGGATGTGCACTCACACCAGTTAAAGCGCTGAGAGCACTGAAGTTTATTATGATACCTTTCTGTTTATTTCTAATCCAGCCTAAAAACTACGAGTAGAAAACCATGCAGCTGACTTGTTTGAGAGATGGCATCAGGCTTCCAGCAAATCTTCCAAAATGTTAAATGAGTGGTTATTTTCCTGTATGTCCAGGGAAACTGCAAGAGCCATCCCTGTGTGCAGAGCTCGCCTGCAGGAGGCATGGTGGGATGCTGCTGGAAGGACACGAGCTGTGGTGGCAGAGGACCTCCAGCAGGCCTTTATAAGCCTCGTTGCTGAGCCAGGTATGAGCTAGCTCAGAGCAGAGGTGCCCGTGGATCAACCCTTTGCTGCTTTCTGAGGCTGCAGTGCAGTTTTCTGGCTACTGCAACTCTTCTGCTTGCATGGTCTCATGTCAATATCGGGGGGTCTTTGTCCACTCACCCACAATTGCTCCAAGGGCCCAGGGTTACCTTGTAGAGCACAAGGGATGGGATCCCAGATGGGATGCTCTACTGGATGTAGAACAATGGGGCCAACAGCTTTTGTGACAAGAAATACTTTTTTGGCCTGGGTATAGGTAATTGCCAGGCCAAACAATCAATCTAGTGGGTCTGGAGGAGAACTGGAGCAAAGGAGCACCATGACACCAGCTCCTGTCTTCTGCTTCTCCAGGAAACCCTGTTGTGTGTCACATTGGTGAGCTGACCAAGATCCACCTTAACACTAGCTTTTCTGTGCCCTTGGGAGATTTCCTTTTGAGACAGCCTGGGAGCAGAGAGTCTCTCTCCATGGACTTGCTCAGTGCCCAGCAGAAATCCTGGCAGGGCCTCTGGGAGCATTTGTATGATAAGTGGCTCTAATGAGTACTAATTACACCCAGTGCACGGGTGATCAAGCTCTTTTCTGAAACACGTCAGTACAGTTCAGCATTTTCTGCCATGTCTGTATTCTGTGCCCCCATTTGCTCAGAAAGTACAGCCAGGACAGGTCTGTTCTCAGAAACTCATTTCTCCTATTCTGTGATGAGAAATCACTTTCAAGGAGTTCAGATAATAAGCTGGGAGGCAACACATGAAGCAACTGGCAATTACATCCTCCCTGAACATTTTGTCTGCAATGCTACACCAGCATCATGACAGCAATTGGGAAGCCTGGGCTGCTACATGAGCAAAAAAGAACAGCAGGACACCAAGAAATGCTCCAGGTTGTTCTCTCTGGGGAAGCTTTATAAATGTCCTTGGAGAGGCCCCAGGTTCAGCCAGGGCGGAGATGACATGGGTGAAGAGGCTATATTTCACCTAAAGCTACCAAGGAAGGAAAAGTGAGCAAAGACCAGCCTTTCCAAGGCTTAGTAGCAGCAGAAGAGGAAGAGGAAGGTGTGTGATGTTTGGGAATGGCTATGAAGAATTCTGCCCTTCCCGATGCTGGACAAGAGCTTTAGAAGGAGCAAAGGGAGCATGCTGTGAACATCACACACCTCCATCAGATGCTCCTCCATGCTTCCAGCTGGGATGAGCTCAGAAAACTTTGACTATTTGAAGGATAAAGGAAGCAGCTTTTGGTCATTTAAGTCTTTTGGCCTGGCCCTGCTCAGCATCTCCTCCGCTAGGAGGACGTGCCCATACCAGGCTCCTGGGAGGGGTCCCTTCAGACCTTGCTCACGCCATCAGTTTTAGGGTCTCCCTGGGCAGGGGAAGGAGGGACCATGTCCCACAGATCACCTACTGGGTGTCCTCACCCTGTCCTTTGCTCCACAGGAGCTCCATGGAGCTGTCCCCTGCCATCGGGGCTGCAAGCCCACAGTGGGGAGCGAGGGCTGGGAGGTGCTGCAGGAAGCTGCTTCAGCGTGCAGAGCAGCCCCAGCCCGTCACAAAGGTTTTGTTTTCATCTTTAAGTAGCTGAAGCGCGTGTGCCTATCAGTAAATCTCCATCATCCCAACTGCAGCGTGTTTCCTCAGATAAGGGTGCTGCGTGATGGCAATTATGTTTTCATTGTTATGGGAAAAGTTAATACGCAGAGTGGCAGAAATGTTATTCATCCTCTGTTAATTATGAGCTACTTACTGGAGGGAATCATGCAAAAATAACAACAAAAAAAGTGTAATCAAATAAAATAAAGGGGAAGCGTGCCTCCGTGCTGGGTGGAATTACTCCTGTGACGCTCTGCCACCAATTAACGCTAGTAACACCGTGTGGCCCCGGTGTGGGACCTCGCTGCAGCTGGGCAGCACCGTAAATACCCTGGGAAGATCCACGAGATCCTGCCGGTGGGCAGGTGCTGGAGACAGCCACCAACACACCCCTGGGACCGGGCTTGCCCCAGCTCTGTCCCTGCATGTCCCAACGTGGGGCCGCACATTGCTGAGGGGGAGCTGCAGGAGGGTCCCAGCAGAGCCCCCAGCTGGATCCAGGAAATCTAGATGTTGCTTTTTTCATTCACTTATTTATTTATTTTTTCCACTTTGCTGTGATTTTCCCAGGAAAGATGCAGCGGGAAAGAAAAGGGTGGGGTCACTATTAGGGTTGCCACAGGGCTCCAGGCCCAGGAGCAGTGCCAGCTGGCCCTGTACACCCAGGGCCAGACACCCAGCCCAGCACCACAGCTCCCACATGGTCTAGCGGTTAGGATTCCTGGTTTTCACCCAGGCAGCCCGGGTTCGACTCCCGGTGTGGGAAACCCCAGTATTTCATATTGCTGTGCCCATTTTGGGGCTTTGCAGGATGAGGAAGACACTGGTGTGACTGGGGTGATGGGCACAAGGTGGAGCAGGGGAAGCTGGCAGTAGGATTTTATCACCAGGCGGTGCTGAGGCACTGGAAATGAGTCCCAGGGAAATGGGAGTCTCTGATCCCAGAGGTACTCAGAACCCAGCTGAACAAGGCCCTGAGGGAGCTGTTCAAGATGGACCTGCTTGGAGCAAGAGGTTGCAGAAGACGCCTTCATAGCACACTTCTGACCCAGATTTTTGTAAGATTCCCTCATTTCATGGCTTCAAGAGCCAGCCAGCAGCTACCCCCTTACAAGGGCTGTTCTCCCAGCCCTTGAGGTGACTTGTCCTAACACTACAAGGTCTTACCATGGCCAGGTGAATAGACACTGGAAAATAGAGGAGCTTCCAAATTTCCTTAAAGGAAATGTCACCATGGATCGTGCCATATCAATGAAAACTTCCTTCTGAGCTCACGCTGTTAGGTGTGTGATAGAAGGGACACCACCTGCATTTTGCGTCCCCTATATATAAGTATAAAGGGACATGCTTTTACAGAGGTACCCACCTAACGCCTCTGCAGGGTGTTATAAAACCTGGATTTCTCAGAGTTCAGTGTCACCACCAAGTAACTTTGCTTTTGTCTCAGAAGTATTTGCAGCCAAGTTCCTCAGACCATAGAGGACTCACCAGACCTAAAACCTTGTGAGCATGTTTGAGCCTTAAAATGGACACAAGCTGCAAAACTGTGCTATTTGAGTCACTTGAATAATGACTAAATTCTTGATTACTTCCAGGAATGACCAGGAAACAAAAAAAGAAGTGAGATTCATCTTCTCAGCCCTCAGCTGTGATTTTTTTTGCTCAGCTCTGCTGCTGATACTGAGAGCAGATGCTTCCTTACTCTGCAGAAACGCAGCGTGTGAAAACAGTATTTTAACAGCTTTATCTGATATTTTATATCTCACTGTCAAACATAGCAGTGATTCCACTTCTATTTGGGTAAGTAATCTGAAAAGAAGGCAGCAATAATCTCTCAGGAGAGCCAGGCACGGGACTAATTACTCCAGCTAGAGATTTGTAAAGACACATTTTCAGTGCTGGGATTTTATCATTCCACAGGGTAATTAAAAGACAGCCCTGTCAAAGGAAGTTTTGCAGTCTTAAATATTCTTTTTTCTCTATGAAGAATAACCCTTTCCAGGCCCAGCAGAGGGATGGCTTTATTTACCAGCAAGAAGGCTGCCCGTGATGTGTGCTCGGGTGCTTGCAGCGGCTCGGCAGAGCTGTGGCTGTTTCTGTGTCACCTCCCAGTGTCGGGCATGTGGAAGGAGGGATGCTTCTATCACCTATATATATTTCTATAATCTATTTATGACCCTATAGTGGTCTCAGGTTGTGCCGGGTGGGGGGGTTAGGTTGGATATTAGGAAGAATTTCTTCACAGAGAAGGTGGTTAAGCACTGGAAGGGGCTGTCCAGGAAGTAAGTGGTGGAGTCTCCGTGCCTGGAGGTGTTTAAGGGACATGTGGATGTGGGTACTAAGGGATGTGGTTTAGTAATGGCTGGTGATCGTGGACGGTGATGGTTGGACTTGGTGATCTTGAAAGTTTTTTCCAACCTAGATGGTTCTGTGATTCTGCAGAGGGCTGTGGACTTGCTTATTGGAGGCCGGACACCCAGGCAGAAATTATCTGGCCACTTTGCTTGTGTGTGCTGATCAGATTGCGAAGTGCTATAATTTGGAGTCATGCATCAGGGACTGACCAGAGGCAGGATTTCTGCCTGAAATACGTTTCTTTGGTGAAGCACCTGCTGAGACCAGAACAGGGAAACCTCATTGTGGTGGCTTACAGCTCGGCCACCTCCTGAGCTGGGATCCGCAGTCTGGATCAGCAATGAGATCCTTGCAGGAGGCAAGGGGCTGCTGTGTGCTGCCACGCAGAGATGTTGCCCTTGGGCACCCTGGGGTGGGGAGGAGCTGGGCACAGGCTGAGCACGGTGTTGCTGCTCAGATCGCCCCTTCAGCCTGTGCCGGCGGGCTCTCTGCCCAACACCCACAGTCTTCTCCGCAGGCCAGGTCTGGGTTTTCCAGAAGGCATCAATGAGTCATTTACTCTTCTGGAGTACCTTGAAAATCCAAGTACGGGTGTTGCCGCCAGGTCTCTGTGAGCCCCTCCATGGGGTGCCTGTGCACAGAATGGCAATGATACAGGGTGGTCCGTGCAGATGCAGGCAGGAGGTGGCCTGCTGGGTCAGCCCAAGTCCTCTGCTTTGTGCCAGTGTCCCACGCAGCCCCTTTCTGCGTTTTACTCCTTAAAAAAATGTCTTTTAGAGGGATTTTGTGTCCAGTTCTAATTCTAATGAATTTAAGGGTTTGGTATTTAAGGAGTTAATTTTTTAGAGAAACAAAAACTTCGGGGCTGATTCAAGTGTCCTTGAGTAGAAAAGGGAAAACACTGGCCATGGTCTGAGCACAAGGCGCTGCACCTGCACCTCCTCTCATTCCCAGCTCGTCCTTCCCATCCCCGTTAGTGCCTTTTGATGGATACGGGGACCACGGATGGTGACAAGGCAGTGAGCCTATGTGACGTGTGATGAGAAAGAAGTATAAAAAACAATGGTATTGCAAAATTAGCATCTCCCAGCAGCCTGTTCCTTGGCATCATGCCGGTTTCCATCTTTATCTGGGTGTTGTTTAATTGCCTAATGTTATACTTAATTTATTTATGTTTAACTTGCCGTGAGCATGTAGAAATGTAAATTTAGTGTAAGGAGATCACTTAACAAAGGATTCCTTTTTAGGGAGGTTCACTTCTCATATTGCAGCTTCCAAGTTTGCCTGGGATAGGAATTTTTCCTCCATTTCCTTCATTTTAGTCAGGCTGAGGAGCCTCAGTGCAAATGGCATTAAGCTACACAGCCATTTACTGATTTTTTTTTTTGTTTGTCTGTTTTTGTTTTTTCCAAGTCAGTGTTTAGAAACTTTTCATGTTTCTATGAGGACAATTCCTGATCCCCCTCTTTATCTGCTAGAGAGTTCTCTGATCAATGGGAACTTCATGCTAGAAATGGCCTAATTAAGGAAAATTAGCATTCTATCATATAATACTGGCATTTAATCCTATATTCAGCCTGTTTAAAATATACTCCCTGCACATCCCTTCCTGTAAGTCTCTCATGCTATGCCAGCTCCACTCTGTTTTTTCATAAGGAGTTGAGCTCGTACCTGTGACAGGTGCAGTGTGTGTTAAATCTTTTGATCATCACACACACCACTCATCCTCGTGTCCTTTAATCTAAGCAATGCAAAGAAAATCCTATGCACTAGCTTTAGGCTTCTTCCATCTCCCCGAGTTTAAACAGGAGGCTCCGCAGCTCCAGATCAATGGACCTAAATTGTTTGTCTTTAACTTAGGTGGGTTTAAAGGAAAGCTGCTCAGCCCAGCTGTCTGGAGGTTCACAGGATGGGAAGGGCTGCGTGCTGTCTAGTGAGGAGGGAATTGGAGTTATCTGTCTTTGAAACTTGGTTTGGTTTTTATAGCAGTCAAGTAATTAAATGGGGAAAAACACAACAAATCACTTACTGAGAGATCTTCCACAGCTTTCTTGTTGTCCTGAAGCTAATAGTGGAATTCTTTAACTTACCAATTGTTAAGAATTTCTGCAATCCACAAATGTGGTCGGGAATTTTTTTCTCTCTGGGAGTTATTCCCGGATAATTCACGTGGAATAGTTAATACTCAACTATTGCTATTGGTTCACATAGGTGGTGTGAGCCATCTGCCCGTTCCTGTCTGTAGCCTGGCTGATGCTGGTACCCAGCCAAGGAGGCGTGCGCAGTGGGGATCGTTTTTTGCCCTTTGATGCTTTCCTAGAGGCTCAAGCCCCTGGGCACCACCACATTGTCAGAAGAGCTTGAAGGGATCCCAAAAGAGAGGTGCCATCAGGTAGCATCATGCAATCATCTTATTTCTGCCCAAATAAATGCGCATGCACAGAAGATCTCAGGAGCCCCCCTAGACTGCTGTAAAGGTGGCCCACTAATTAGTCTTATAGTTAACTGAAAAGTTACTTTGAAATATAAATATACTTCTGTACATTTCTCACTATGGGACAAAAAAAAATCGTTTTCTAGCAAAAATAGGTGCTGTTCCCTTTAATGTTGCCATCAGGATGATACAAGGAAAAAAAAAGAAGAAGGAAAAAAAAGCCCTCCATGCTATGCAAAATATCACAGAAACCTTTTTTCCATTACAGTGGTCACAGGCCATTTTGCTCTTCACTGGTGACAGGGGACCATTAGAACACAATCCCCGATGCCTGCATATCATAATGAAAATCATATTTCTTCCTGAACTGGTACATCAATTGTCTTTTTAGTAACCTGGGAAGTGCAGCTGTATGCAAACCAGGGAACGGTCTTCACTCCTAATCTGTTCTCCTGCAAGATAAGTGATAACTTCTTAATGTAACTTTCCAGTCTGGTAAATAAGAAGTAGCTACAACATGATCCTGTGGTTTAAATAGAATCGTCTTCCTGAGACTTAGGAGCTGCTCCCTGGGCAGAAAACTGGTTTTGATGAAATCAAAGTGTTCCTTTCTGTCTCTTTCTTTCCCCGAAAGTCTGCAGGCACAGTCTGTGGGAACACACTGAACAGCCTGGCTCTGCACAAGTCCCCGTCCCAGTGTCCCAAACACATCAGGCAGCACGAGGGGAATTTCTGGTGGTGTGCTGGCCGTGGAAGTGGCCACCAGTCCCAGCTCTGCGCCTCGTGGGGTGTCCCGTGGGATGGGGACACCCTCCCAGCAGAGGGACAGGCCCCAGACTGAGAAACCAGGGGAAGAAATTCCAATCTGAGACATTTTACTGGGGGCAGCATCGCAGGCTGGCTTTGGAAAGGCTTTCCTTCTGGAGGGTTTTTCTTTATGCAGTTCTTTTTTAAACGCACCTTTAAAACAAAAATATAAGATTTCTTTCTGCAAAAGCTGCTGTGCGGCTCCTGGCCGTGACCCGTGAGGTGTGCAAGCACCACCAGCAGCAGCTCCCCAAGGGCACTGGGGGCAAAGCAGCCTCAGCTCTAACAGCAGCTGCAGGCACCTGCCCTAGCCCAGGGACACACCAGGCTCCTGACATCTGGGGCAGAAACTTTTCTTTAAATCCCTTTTTCAGGCAGCAGCACTAGGGAGGAGAGGACATCTGAGTGCATCTGCCCTCTTCTCTCTTCCTTTCCCCCCCCTCTCGCTCACGTGCACAGGGAAGCTCGAGGAACAAATGACCCAATCTGCTGCTGGATTGCCCAAGACTCTAATGAAAGCGCAATTTATTTAGCATCATCTGCACCACATCTCCAGCAACATGGCAGGGGCTGAGCAATAACAGGCCTGGAAGCAGAGCGCGGGGAGGAGAGTGGCACCAGCACAGGAGCCATCCCTGCTCCAAAAATGTACAATTTCAGTTCCTGCTTTAATTAGAATTTATTTTAAGCGGGTTTGCATCAACTAATGAAACAACTGGCATTGATGAACTGCTGCCGGGCAGGCTCGAGTGGGTTTTAATCTCCAACCAGCAGCTAGTGTGAGGGGAGCCCGAGGAAAGTCTATTAGAGATAGACATCAATTCAAAATCACTCATCATAAGGCAGTGTCAATGCAGAGGGTGCAGAATACAGAACTGTGTCATTAAATAGCCAATCCAGATTCGGTGTTCAGCCCTAAAAATGAAACGATATTGTGGTCAGCTTGTTGCGGTAGCTGCCGAAAGGGGATATTTCTTCCTGGGTCATCACACCTCCACAGTTCGTGCTGTGTTTGGGGAGGAGTTTTGGAGACCTGTGGCAAAGGGCCCCCCACCAGCAGCCCAGGGAAGTCATGCCCAAAGGAGAAGTGAAAATGCTGTCCTGCTGGTGGGGAAACTGAGGCACAGCAAAGCCTTGCCAAACCCTTGTCGGTAACCCATCCACAGCTCATCACAGGAGTAAACCTGGCGGTCCTGAGGGTTGCTCCTGCAGGCCAGCACCTGTGGGATCCTTGGCCCTTCAGCAGCCATATGGCTGTGCTCTTAGTCATATGGTCTGAATTTCTGGGTAAACCTCCCGGTGCCAGGAGTTGGACTCGATGATCCTCGTGGGTCCCTTCCAACTCAGGATATTCTGTGATTCTAGCCTCAGGTCCTTAACCCCAGCTATTAGGAAGCGGCTGGTAGTCCTGTGCTCTGCAAGGGGCCCCGAAGGGCATTTGTCAGACCTGAAACTCACCGTGCCCTGGGTGTGGGCTGGCGGTGGCCTGATGCGGGACTCTGCTATGAAATAGCCGAGGGGACGATTTAGGGGGCGAGCACCTAAATCGCCTTTAGTTGATCACTAAATTGCCATTTCCCCTTCGCTTTCCACTGCGGCTTGGGCTGAAACCACCCCCAGTGCCCCTGGAGCCAGGTCCCAGAGGGGCCGCCAAGGTTCCCCCGGGCTCCCAGGGGAAGAGGCTGGTGCCAGCGGGTCCTGGCGCCCTCCTGCAGGGCTGGGGACAGCAGCTGTCCTGTCCCGCAGGGCTGGGGCAGCAGCCCCCTCCCCAGGCTGGGCTGCTCCCACAGGGGGTGCCGGAGCTGAGGGTCCTGCTCCCCTGGCAGACCCAGGCAGAGGTGGGGCAGGAAGGCAGGTCACCCAAGGGACGCTTGGCAGAGGGGAATTTGTTTTCACCTCTTTCCTTTAAAAGCAAGGCAAAGCAAAGCAAAGCAAACAAGCTAGGAAATTACAGGCGTGCTTTTGGAATGAGACAGTAGCTCAGGGTCATCTGTGTTTATTTCCAACATTTTATCCTATTTCCTTGTTCGCTTTTTCGAAGTGAGGTTTTTTTTTTTCTTTCTTTCTTTCTTTCTTTCTTTCTTTCTTTCTTTCTTTCTTTCTTTTTTCTTTCTTTTTTTTTTTTTTTTTTTTTTTTCTCCTTCCATTCAGTCTGCATGCCCAGCAGCCTGGGCTTGCAAAGGGAACCCGGAGCTACCAGAAACAACCCAGGACTGCCCAGCAGACACACTCCTTCCCCACGAGTGTCCCCCTCCTCCCCTGGCCACTTGCACAACGGCTTTTCCTTTCACCACTTACAGGCCTGGAAAACACATCCCGCAGTATTTGAGAGAACCCCGTTGACCCCACAGCCCCTGCTGTCCTGCTCCCTCTGAAAAGCCACTTTGGAGGGGAAAAGAGTTGGGTGTTATTTTATTATTATTTTTTCATCAGGGGAAAACATATGTTATATTTTTTTCTTTCTTTCTTTCTTTCTTTCTTCTTTCTTTCTTCTTTCTTTCTTCCTTCCTTCCTTCCTTCCTTCCTTCTTCCTTCCTTTCTTCTTTCTATCTCTTCCCCCCCTTTTTTTTTGGAATGAAATGGAGTTTTTTGATATATTGAATATATTTAATATTCAAATGCAGTGAATTTGCAGGACAGAGCAGACAGAGACTGCCTCTTGCGATAAGAGACATTATTCTGTTGTGAAGAATTCCTTTAAGATTCCATCTTAATCGTTCTGCTATTGAAATGGAAGAATAAAGTAATAAAATTAGATGTTTTGAAAAGACTTGATTAAAAAAGTAATTATCCACTGGCTTGTGGGCTCCCACTTCCTGCCGGATTCCTCCAGCTCCCCTGGCTCTGTCTGCTCGTGGCTGGGCATCTCCAACCCACATCACCTTCTTTCCCTGGCCAAACTTTGGGGCTGTTTTGGGGCTGCTTGTCTGATGGCCCTGTCCACAGCCTGGGCACCCCTGCACCCTTTACCTCCCTCTCCAGTTGAGGTGTCCCTGCCCAGGCTGTCCCCCAGCCCGCTGCAGGTGCCGTCCCCTCACCGTGGCCAAGGTAGGCAGGGGACACAGGACGATGCCCCAAGCCTGGGAGCATCCTCCCTGGGATGGCTGCGAGCTGCCGTCCCTCCCAGAGCCTCGCAGCTGTGGCTGTGGAGCTCATTCATCCTGCATTTCTAATGGGGAAACGCAGATGGTGACAGCTGAGTGCAAAATGCATCTATTAAAATCTGCTGCTGATTGTTCCTCATAATGGGCTTTGGGTCCTTTGAAGAATGCTGCGGAGGCACGTCCTCATCTGGGGATACAGCAGGTTACGGAGACTTGCGCCTGGGTCTGCCTTTGTCTCTTGCCCACTTCTGGCCATTTGCTGACCATCATTGAGGATTTTGTAGTAGAATAACTGGGGCTCCATCTCCACAGGGATGGGAGTTACTGATGCTCGGTTCCCCAAACAGAGAAGTGGGGCTGTGCGGGGAGGACACCCTTCCCCAGAGAAGGGCAAGCTCTTCTCAAGGCCACCCTTCAAACAGATGGAGGCTGCCGAGGTGAGGTGCTGGGGCACTGCGAAAAGAGAAAACAGGCAGCAAAAAGTTGCTGTTGGAGACCTGCAGTGCTGAGAAGCCTGCTCTCCCTGCTGAAAGCCTGACAGAAGGGGAGGAAATCCTCCACGCCCTTCCACCGCCCACAGGTGAGACCAGACCCCATGGGGACCAGATGGAAAACCTGTCAGGCATGGAGAACACCCGAATGTCCCCGTGTGTCAGAGCTGACAGCACGCCGGGGTCCTCGTGACCGGACCGGGACGTCCCGGCCGCCCCGCACGCCGCCAGCCCCACCGCGGGGCTCTGCCTGCAGCCCGGCAGCGCCGCACGGCCCCGAACCCTGCACCGCACGCTCTGCTCCCTGCCTCCGGCCACGGAAACCACGGCGTCGCTGGGGGAAGTCTCGGAGCTGGCAAGGTGCCTCCCCAGCGGGAGGCTCAGCAAAGCTCCCACCGCTCTGGCAGTGACCCTGTAATGAAGCGGTGCAGAAGATGCTGCTCCCGGCCAGCTCCCCGGGTGCTTATGTTTCAGTTTGGGCTACATCCAGCTCTAGGAAATCCATTAATTACACTTCATACAGTGGCATTTACTGACAAACGAAAGATTTCATTAAGTCCTACTGCTTCCTAAAGCACGGCAAGACCTCGGAGAAGCTCCCCCGGCCCTTGGCCCTGGTTATTTAAGCAGCGGTGCGGTGCCTCCTCACGACATCCCTCCTCACCGGCGGGCAGGATTTAACCAGTGGTCTTTCATCACAGCCATCCAGCTCAGTCCCAGGCAAAAGGCAGGGCTGGATCTGGCCATGCACCTTGCTTTTGTTCCGTGCAGGACACCGGGAGCTGGCTCACTTCCAGGGAGAGAGAAGAGACGTATTAAACTTTCATGAAAACACAGCTGCGATGAAGGCAGGACACGAGCTGTTCCCTGCGGTGGCTCAGGAGGACTCTCCGGGAACCGGCCTCGCAGCACAAGAACCAGGCACAGACGCAAGGTAGCGCAGCCTCCTGACGAGGCTCTGGTCATTCTGCTGCAAGCTTGGACACCAAGGGGTAAGAGAGTGTTTAGCGCTGCTTTATCAGCCAGTTCTTCTTTCAGGGACCTGATGTCTCCATAAGGCCCATTCCAAGCTTTTCTTCCCAAGCAGGAGGACCACTATGGGAACAACCAAGCTGGGGCTAAAGCCCAGAAATCTTCGAAATTTGCTGGCACCGCTCATTGCTTCATCAGGCTCCAGGCCTGGGAGTCCTCCCCAGCTCCCAGACTGCCACCCCCCCGCTGCAGACCCTATGCACCCTATCCTCCGTCCGAACCCACGGTCAGGCTGGGAAAGGACATCCCCTCATGCTCTGGGCACACTTTCCTGCAAATATCTTTAACAACTATATGGTGGCTGCTCAGGGGGAACAGCATCACAGCTGACACTTTTTGTGATTTCTGCATTAGCACTTGGCTTTAGGAATGAATGCTGTTTCCTCTGCTCCTCCTGTGACGTGGTGGCCAGCACCAGGTGGTTCAGCAGCTTCCCAGGGCCTTTTTTTTTTTTTTGGTGTGGGAACGGCTGGAAGCAAGATCCAAGAGTAAGGTAGATATGGCTGCTCTGCCCTCTGCTAAGCCCCAGCAGAGATGTCCTGGGGTTAGCACCATCCTGCAGCTACCCGACGGTATTACTAGAGACAGAAATGTCCTGACCTCTGGCTACCTGACTCCAGGCTGACAGAGGCTTCATGGGGCCCAGTAATGGTTAGGTGAGATTTTCTTCTCCCCAGGTTTTACCTGAGTCACCTCCAAGCCTGGATGTGAGGGACAGACTATCCCACGTTGACATCTTCCTCAGTAGGGTGGCAGTGAGCAGTTTGTGACACTGATGAGTAACACAAGGTCTACAGGAGCAGGTTGAGATCCATTGGAGCGTGGCTCCACGAGGAGGATGTTTTCCAGGATGGGATCCTCATGTCCTTTCTTCCCCTGCTTCTCCCCAGAGGCTGCGCTGCCCTCTGCCTCTGGCAGGGATGCGAGGTGATGGGATGTACAAATACCTGCCGAGCATTACACCTGAGCAGCCTGTGTTTGAAGCAGCATCCACAGCAACTTTGAACTGCCAGCCACCAAACCACCTTCAGACCCTTTCATTTGGAGCAATTTTCCACATTTTTCACTGCCCAGAAAGGCTTCGTCTCAGCTCCTGCCAGCCCTGCGCCCGTCCCCTTCCTGGGGTCCCACCACACCTGGCTTGCCCCAAGCACAACTCATCTCACATCTTCCTGGCTTCATTCACTCCTTGCCCTCCCCAGCAGGGATGCTGGCAAGAATAAGGCTGTCCTTAGGGTGCTGGGCAGGGGCTTGACTTCCCGGATCACTTCGTCAGCATCCTCAGCGACACCGTGATGCAACATGAGGCCTGAGAGACAGGCAGGACGCAGGAGGCTTGGTATGAAGGTGCCCAGAGGAGAGATTTGGCAGAGGTGGGAATGGAGGAGTCAGGGCAGGAGGGTTGGGCTGCACCTTGATCACCGCAGAGCCAGGGTGATGGGTCATGGATGCATGGTCCTGGGGCATATTTGGGCTAGGGACTAGATGTGGAGGTGATGACATGTTCTGTTTGGTGGTTGCAGCTCAATGCATCTCCAGAAGGACCAACAGGGACAAGAGCAGCACAATTGCAATAAATGAATGTGGGAAATGAGGCTGCCTGCGGTACAGCTGACCAGCAACTTCCACACGAAGCAGCAGAGCCATAGCAAAACCTCCACGAGCTCCTGCACCAGCATCCGAGGTCTGCAGTTAAAATGGGTGCCCAGACTGCTTGGCATCCACACCAGTCCCCTTGAATGGGCATCGAGCAGCCCTGGTTGAGGGAGGATACCCACAAAATGTGGTCATGCTGTGTTACCAGCATTATGGGAATGACACAGCAGGGAACCAGGGTAGGTGGGAGGGTGGCATGTAAAAAACATGCATTAAAATGCTAGGTGAAAAGAGTAGCCCTAGGGAATCCCTGTGGGTGGAAAACCTGAGCCCTAGCAATAAAACTGTGCTGCAGGACTGTACTACAGTGACAACGGTGGTGAGGAAACAAGAAGTGGGCTGAGCAAAGCTGCAAATTTAGGCCAGGCAGCGACAGTGGGAAATGTCAGCTACCACACACCGACCATGTCAGTGCCTCATTGGGTCCAAAGGAAGAGATTGCACTTTGGGACGTGATAGAAACTGTGTCCTAGGGCAGCCCTATGACCTGCAAGGAGCCATGCTGGGCTGATTTGGTCTGGACTCACCGTGTACCTGTGGGACATCCCTCTTGCATGGGTGACCGCAGCTTGGTCAGGCTTGGCATGTTAGAAACCACCATGCTATGTGGATGTTCAGCTTTGGAAAGAGAATTATGTAAAAATGAGGTAAATTGGTTAAAGGAGCAGTGCAGAGAGCAAGAAGGAGCAGAGTGGTGCAAGGGGAATTCGATAAAGCAGGTGGGAGCTTAGTGTTAAAACAAGAGGAAACACAGCTTTCCACAGCAAACAGTGAGGTTTTGGAGCTGCCTGCCTCATGAAGGCAGGTGATATCAATAGGGTCAAAAGGGGCTGACACAAATTCATGGCTGACAAGTCACACGAAAAAAATAACAGTTACCTACTAGATTTATAGAGCCAAATAGTGGGCAGATGCTCTCCTGGTGAGAGTGGAGAGGGCTTGGTAAATCCAGAGGAGCTGCACAAAGTGCCCCAAGCGCAGAATTTGCAACCTTATCTCTGCTGTTAAATAAAACAAAGCAAAACAAAACAGCAAAGGAGAAAGCAATCCTCTCCCCTCTCTCCACTCTCCTGTTTGTCACCAAAGGCCTCATTAGCCACGCAGGCTCCCGAGGTGCTCGTTAAAACCTCGGGGCTCCAGGAGCGGCTCCCTGGGTGTCTGTGGGCATCCGGTGCCACCAGCGCAGGTCTCCAAGGGTCCTACCCATCCCCTGTGTCAATGTAAAAATGGCATTCCTTGTGCTTCCCCAGTCTTGGCAGACTGGTCCCGACACTTTGTCCCTCCTCAGTTCCTTCTCTTCCTCCCTGCAAAAACTACAGCGACAACGAAGCCTCAGTCCTTCAGCTCCAGCCTTTCCATGCATGCTTGCAGGGCTCTGACAGTAAAAAATGGTCTTTTACGTGCTGCAGAAGTTCATAACGTTCCAATGTTGATAGGAATTGAGTGCAAAAGAAATAAAATCAATAAAATATTCAAAGCTTTCACATTATAAGCTCGAGCAAAACTTTTTACCAAATGTTTACTGTATAATAAATTCTATTAAAAAGCCCAAGCTTGCATGGTGAAGAGGGGTGGAACATTGTCACTTTAATTGCAACGGCATAAATATTTGATATTCAGTAAATTAGATCTGTAGCTCTGAAAACATTCTTGCAAATGGATTTTACCTGTAGCACAGTGCCATTAGCAGGAGAAAGTCAACACAGCCCCAGGGCCTGTAATTAACTCAACCCAAGCAGAACTAAACATTTTTGACAGTTTTCCTGGTCTGGAATTAACTGTCATAGCAGAGAATGAAAGGAAGTGCATTGTCACATTATGTTTACGTAAAGTCTGTAAAATGCTGTGTTTTGTATTTTGTTTTGTTAAGTCTGGGTTTCATGCCCCATTATTTTGTTCATCATTAGAGACATGCTTAAAAACAACTAATGATGTATTTTATATCCTCAGACTAGTAGCGAAGCCTTCCAAAAAAAGGGGGAAGACATTAGCTGTAATTCAATTTTTTTTCTTCTCTATAATGAAGCATGGTACACTGTGTACTGGTATAAATCATAATGCTGTGACATTTGAAGACATTAGAAACTCTGGTTTTCCTATCTGATTCAAGGTTCTTAGATAATAAGCAGTTGTCTAGCCCATGTCTGTCTATTTTACTGGGGATGGGGGAAGGCATTATGTATGTATTTTTTTCCCTTCTTTTCTTTTCTTCCTTTGTGTGTGTGTGTGTGTATTTACAAAAATAACTGTCACTCTACTGAAATGCAAACCCTTGAGGGCAAATCTACTTAATGCTTCCCTGAAAGCTACTTATTGTCCAGAAGCTCAGAGAAAATCTGTACAGCAGTAATTGAAGGGATGTGTTGAGCTTTCTGACATTTTGTCCTAGAAATTATCTTACCTGAAAAGAAAGGGATGTTTAGCAAGAGAGCTCCCATGCAATTTGGAAATGTAAGGATACTCATAAACAAGCTGATTAAAATAGATGTAGCTTGCTACATCTACAGTAATAACTTGGGCAAATGTGAGAGCTTACATTAAAAGGGAAAAACCAACCTGTTTGGATGGCAAATGTATGTCTTTTGCTGAAAGCGGGGATTGTGTTATAACCTTGTCTGCTTCCTGACATATCGAGAAGACAAGCAAATAAGGAAACAAAAATGTCAAGATATTTTTTTCCTAAAGATTGTCAGATAGAGAGAAAGAAAAATCAAGGCAAAATTAACACTGCTCTCAGGTTCTGTCTGTGCTGTTCTGCCTCGACGCTCCCCTAAACTAAAAGCTTTTATTTTGAATTTCTGAATATCTCAGGGAAAGAAGAGAAACCCCTCTTTTCCCAAGATACATCATGCAAGAAATGACCTCAGCTAGATGTAATTTTTATTTTGCAATCCATTTCAGCATAGAAGTCCCTCTTGTTTCCTACACCGGTGCTGGTCGCAGAAGGGATTTTAATGGTCTCTAATCAGCGTGCGGTTGCCTGCCACTTCGGTCTCCTATTATGGCAGTTTCTACATCTTCATCCATAGCCAGAAACACTTTTTTGACGAGCACGCAACATTTTCATTCAGAGAGAGAGAAAGAGAAGTAAGGCAGGAAGGCAGCCTCTGGAAGAGGGGGATCTGTGCAAAACCCCTTCTGCCAGGAGCTTTCTAATCACGACAGGAAAAGGACCCTAGCGCAGGGAATAAACAAGCGCCAGCAGATGAGAGTTTAACTGCTCTTGACAATCAGAGGCTCGGTTTCAAGTGACTTCATTCAGGTTAGAAATTGCAGCCTCTGCCACGAGGAATATTAAATGTTTTTATCTGTATCTGCACATGGACCAGGCACGGTGTGTGCTGATGCTCGATGGGCACTGATGCGCCCAGTGGGACCCCGGGGGCTGTGCAGCCGCCCAAGGGTGCTCAGCCCCTGGCAGGACCACAGCCCTTACCAGCAGGGCTTTCTGCTGCTGCGGATCTTCTGACTGAATTAAGCAAATTACGGTGCACTGTGTCTTCGCTAAATTAATTAGCTCAATTAGGCTGGGAGGGAGGGAGAGGCGTGCACGCATGTTTCTTCTCTCTCCCTCTCCGATTGCTTACCTGCTCCTGGAGGCCCTGAGGGTATGAGGAGCACACGCCAGCGTGTCGCTGTCCCCCGTGGGACAGTCACCTGCGACGCCACCCGCTGTCCCCACCCACACACCTGTCCTCCCCCACCAGAAGGGGGCTCAGGGCCCCCTCCTCAGCCCATGCTGGGACAGCGCCGAGGTCCAGCCCCTGCCCACTCCTCGCGCCAGCTGCTGCAGGAAAACGCCCCAGGAAGCTGCTGCTCCAAAGGCTCCCGTTTCTCATCTTGGGCACGATAAAGGATTCAGCACATGGAGGACAAACCCAGTTCTGATTTATTGGTAGCAGCTAAACGGTAAAAGACAGCGCAAAGTCCATCAATACTGCTTAGCAGTAAAACCTGGTGTAATCCGCTGCATGGCAAAATAATCAAGAATGTCACTTTTCATAGGGTTCATCAGAAACAATAAGGCATTTCACAAACAATCCTCACCCAGCTATTAATGATCAGGTGTAAAGAGGCCTGAGTGCAATTACTAAAGAAAACAATTATATGTCAGCAGATATATTCATCTTCATTTGATTTAAGCACCCGCCTTCTACAGCTATGAAAGGTACCTGAATGCTAACCCAATCTACCCTTGTCAGCATGAATCTGGTTTCAGCAGGGCGCTGGGAGGGGAGGCAAGGGATGGAGCAGGCACACGGATGATGCCACTCCAGGATGGACACCCCACCTGGGGGGATCTGCACGGGAGCTCCTTAGAAGTCCTGGCGGCTTTCCTTCAGCCAGGTTCCTGCCTGCAATGGGTCAAGCAGAGGGTTGACATGAACCCCTGCTTTCAGATGTTTCATCACTTTGCCTACCCTAAATCACAATTTTCCTGTTTGGATATGTTTGGTGAAGTCTCGTATAACTGGGAATCCAGTTTTGGATCAAAATCAATCTCCATGAAAAGAAATCTCTTAAAATCAAAAATTGTATATATATATGATATATATATATATGTATATATATACATATATTATTTTTTATTTATTTTTTGGATAGGCAAGAATAAAACACTTGCTTGTGTTGGAAGAAAGCAGTGCTTTCAGCAGATCTTTGCCCTGGTCACCGCCCGGAGGCTGAGATTCACAGCAGAACTGGGGCTTTCTTGTTCTTGGGCTCTGATCTTCAGATCCATGGGCACTCAGGCACATTCTCCAAATCTTGAATTTCTTCTGCTCCTCCAACACGCTGCTGTTACTTGCTGGGGTACCAGCCCCAGGTGCCCCCTGTGCTGTAGAAGCCACAGCGCTGTGCCTGTGCAGCCTGCTCCGGCCCACCTGTTTGAATTTTGCTGCCTCCTCTCATTGTGAGCTCAAACCGTTGTGATCAGGTTGGAAAGAAAAGGAAAGTAGCATCAGAAGGAGAAAAAAGGCTTTTTGTTTGTTTTTTCATTTGTTTTGTGGGACTGTCACTCTGAGTCCCATACAGTCAGTTTGATTTTTGTTTTTGCTAGTTTAGAATACTTACCCTCTCCTAATGATTACCTCTACCTCACCCTGGCATGATGCTCGGGTTTTTTCAACCCCCTACAATCAATCACATGCTAATACATCTTCCTGCTGCCTGATCCCAGCCCCATCCCCCCGACATGCCCCAGCACAATATTACCTCTCTGAATGCAGAGAGAAACGAGGAGAGGCTCACAGAACATGTGAATCACAAGGAAGTGGTTTCCTAGTGACAGTAACCACATGAAAGCTCTCACATTTACTCTCACGGGACCTTTTAGCACTTGTGTGATGTGGGGAGAGAGCAAGAAAGCCGGTAAAAAACGCTGTGGTTGGTAAAAACAAGCTAACCCTGAAATGCTAAATGGTATGGGCAACCCATGAGAAGATACCAGCTCCTGGGGATTTTCACGAGCTTCACTCGTGCCCTGCTGAACTGCACAGCTGCTCTCAGGGCCCTCCCAGCAGATCAGAGACCTCCGAAAGGGGCAACACTGCCTGCGCGGGTTCTCACTCCCATGCACAGTGCCGGCTGGGGTGGCAAGCGGCTCCCCGACACACACTTGGCTTCCTATCCTCTCCCCTTGTTGGCATTTCCCCCCGCGGTGCCGTATGGGGAGGCTGTGGGACAGTGGTGGGGCGGTGAACGGGACTGTGGTGGCACCGGCACCAGTGCTGGGGACACCGGGTGTCTGCGTGCTGGGGGACAGCACGAAGCCTGGCATGGAAAGAATACAGCAGTAGACAGAGAGGCAGATGGAAAGGGTGAGTAGGCAGATATCAGTGTCTTTGGCTCACACCCAAGAGCTTTTCCTCCTTGCTCTGAAAAGTCTTTAATTTTTCAGAGCACCTTTGAAAGCCATGCTCTGAGCAGTCACACTGAGAGAGCCCAGAGAAGTGGTGTCCACATGGGACAGAGACCATGAAGGAGGAAGTGTCCTCGGCTGAAACACAACTGTCTTTCTCTCCTGTCTTGCCACCCTGGGCACATTAGCTTAATAACGAGCTTTTTAGCAGATTTCAGTGAACAAGAAGCAATTTATTTGTCGTCATGGAGACAAAGAAGACCTTCTGGAAAAGAGCTTTGAATGGAGAGAAGAAGGTTTATTGTGCAGAGCAATGAGGCATTCACTTGGAACATTAGCATCACACAAAGCGGACCATACAGGAGGTCTTGCTAACTTCTGGATGCATGGTTGGATGCATTTTGGGTCCTCACTTTCCCTGGATAAGCCAGGGAACTGGCACTTGGAGTTTTGCACACGTTATTTGATGTCCACCCCTGTTCCTAGACGACTCTGGGGGAAAGACAAATGCTCCTTGTTGGTAGCTGACATGGCTGAACCTCACTGGTTGCATTTCTGGTGGGTATTTCCATGGACTGAATTACCAGATTCAACTGCCAACTGAATAAACCCAAATAAGCCAAGAGCATGCATCTCAAAGTGTACTTTGTTCATTTATTTTGACAACTTCGGTGTTTCTTTAATTATTTATAACACTTCATACTGTACTGGAGTAGATTTTTGTAAAAATAATGAAGCCTTAGTAGTATAGCATCTACAATCAGATCTGCAGGGGAAGGGGGAGATAGGCAGAGATCGCTCTCTGACGTGAGCAGAAAGTGAAATGTAGGTTGGAAGCAAATACTTCACTGCAACAGTTTTCAAAGACTAAAGCTGGGGAGACCCAGTGCCATGGGGGTTAAAAGGAGACTTTGGGGGTGACTTTTTGGACCTGAAGAGCAGCTTCCTTCGGGAAATGGCGATTCACTTGCTTGCCCGTGCCAGAAGGTGCACAGGGGCTGCGCATTGCCACATGGGCAACGTGAAACCTGTCTTTTTCTCCCTGATTTCTGGGGTTGCTTCTTTCCCAAGGCAGACGGGAGCACCGTGGGTCTTTACTCCTTGTAGCACATCCTGATAGTGTCTGCCCCAAAGTGTCAGTGGAAGAGGGAAGGTCCCAAGGGAGGTGACACATCGCCCAGAGGTCATAACAGACCTCTGGTAGAAACTTGGCCCTGGAGCAGTGCAGGGAAATGCTGGCTTCAGCCATGGGCTGCTGTGTGCCACAGGTCCTCCCCTTGCCCTGAGGAGGTGACTGGGGACCCAAAACCTCCCCACCAAAAGGCCCGTCTCCGTCCCACTTGCAAGGCATGCTCTTATTGGAAAGAAAACTCGTTCTAGCAGGCACATGCTAAGAGAATGCAAAACCACAAAGAGTTTATATATTTAACCCACCCAAGGAATATAATTATTCTTTTAATCAAGTCTATTCAAACCATTTATTACTTTATTCTTCCATTTCAATAGCAGAATGATTAACATGGAATCTTAAAGGAATTCTTCACAACAATAATGTATCTTATCGCAAGAGGCAGTCTCTGCTCTGTCCTGCAAATTCTCAGAATTTAAATATTAAATATATTCAATATATCAAAAACCTCCATTTCACTCCTATAAAACAATTCAGAGGATATGAGGAAGAAACAGAAAGGGTCCCATTACAATCTGCAAACAAATTCAAAAAAAGAGAAGGGAAAAACTCCAGCATACATAACAAGCTGCAAATGTAGCTCCTGCACCAGAAGTCCAGCTTCACGGCAGAGCAGGCCTGGGGGATAAGGACATTATAATTTTGAAGACTCATTTATTTCAGTGCATGCTGTACATTATATAAGAGCCAAGCTTTTTTTTTTTTTTTAACTCACAATTTGTTGTCATCTTGTTTTTCAATGCCATACATTGGTAAGAACAAAATTTCATCTGCACCCTGTCCAGGATACATTTTTCAAGCTTTTCAGAGCACATAACAGAATAAAAAAGGCAGAAAGTAGTGAGCTATGAATAAAATGTGTACTATCTCCAGCATGAAGGGTTTTTCTCAACAGGAAAGTCACAGACCCTGCAGTGCAGCACAGGGTGCCCAGGTGGTTGCTGAGAGGCGACATGGGCCAGTCTGGCTGTCTGGGTGTCCCAGCCCTTTGGGACCACTCTCAGGACACAGGTCATATTATATTCTAATTTTAGGTCCTTGATAAGCTTAGGTTTCAAAATGTAGGTCTTCTAGCTGAAAAAGAAGGCATGGTGGATATGTTTTCTAAGCGAGTTTTCATTCTGCTTTTGACTGTGAAAAGAGGTTTGGGATACTATGAGATGTGTCTTACATAATTCCAAAGAGGTTGTTTTGGGGATTCAGTTAACGATTTTTTATATCAGATTACTTCATGTATGGTGGATAAAGGCTTTAGAATCACTGAGTAAATGATAAACAATATAGGAAAGAGCAGGATTTTCTAAGCTTCTAAATTTAATTTATTAAATGCTGGGACCAGCTTCCATCCGTTGCTTGAAGGCCTGGCAGAGGAGTTTCAAAGCTGCAGTAAGTTTCGAGAGGATGACAGGGGCAGGGGGTTGGAACTGGATGATCTTTAAGGTCCCTTCCAACCTGATCCATTTGATGGTTCTAGGGGTATTCCACTTGAACGGTGACATGAAGGGTCCCGGGCAGGCCATGGACGCGTGCTGGTGGCCCTCCTGCGACGCTGGCGGGAGTGGCCCAGGCCATGCCCCTCTGACAGCTTCCACAGAGTGGTTGTTGGAGCTGGGTCTGAGCCAGGACACGAGATCACCTCGGCAGACTCCACCATCAGTACAAAGAGCCCAAAGCTTGGGCTTGTAACCCCCGCCCTGGCTGCAGTCTCAGTGTGAAGAATGGCAAGGCCCAGCCCTCCACCACCACATAGATGTGTCTGAGCACCCGAGCAAGTGCTGATCCAGCTCAGTTCCTCTTAACATGCGAGTGGAGACCCTCAGAGCTGACCACAGATGCTGCAGCACCTCCCAGATACTCTCAGCAGAGACCCAAAGAGTCAAATGTTATAAAATGTAAAGCAATAGGAAGAGGCTGGCCTGCTCAGGCAGAGAAGAAAGAAATCTTTGGGGCGCAGTATGGGTGCTACATTTCCTTGGGTGATTTGTGCAAAGAGGAGAGTTTCTGGAGTAAAGGGGATGATTGCTGGGTGCAGAGGGACTCCCTGAACCAGAATGTCTTTCTGAGGTTCAGGTAATAGAAAAAGATCAAAACAGACCCAACACATCTAGTCTAATCTACCTAGCACGCAGCCTGGTTTTGTGCGGACAATGCAGCAGCTGCAGCCTGAGATATAAGAGGAGTACCTACAGGGACCCCCAGCCCCTCAAAGCACCCATGAATAAATCAGTAAGGATAGGGTTAATAGGCAAACGGTGAGACTATGCGTTCCACCCGGGTGAGCAGAACTTTCAGTGAAATGAGAAATCAAACATTTCTTCAGCAGTCTTTGCCAGGCTCCTTCCCTTTCCGTTATCATTATCTGTATTGATTTGGTATGTAGCGCTCAAGGTTAAACAAACTGTCTCCACCGCTCGGCCTTGCTGGGGTAGGTGTGGAGGAGGCAGGCCTGGAGACCGACCTCTGAGGCGGAGGTACCTGGGCTGAACATTGTGCTGCCTTTGCTGAGAGCTCAGCTCCCTTCAGCCCCAACCTTTCTGCCCCCTCTTTGCTGGCAGTAGCCTGGCCCTGACAGCTGGAGCCCTTCCTCCCTTTGCAGTTTGAATCCAGATCACAAAGGCTCTGCCTGAGGTCTTTCATCTTTCCTTTCCTCCTTCCCTGAAGAGCTGGGACGTGCCCTCCAGTGAAGCTTCAGGACAGCACTGTGTTCAGTGAGCCTCCAAGACAGGAATGTGTCCCCACCATAGGCACTCCACTGCAACAAGCACTGAAAAAGTGCCAAAGAGCCAAAAGACACTGAAACCTGCAGCTCCCCCAAAATGTCAGTCGCTCCCAAAGGTGTATTCTGCCTTTTTAGTCAGAACACCTTCACAAACCACCACCCCCTTGCTGTCTTCTACCATGTCCACCTACAGAGTTTCTCTGCAAGACAAGAGGAAGCAATTTTCCTTCAACATGCCTCAGAGCGGATGAGTGAGCATCAGACCTAGGATCAATGTTTGTACTGCTGCTTCTGCCTAGCCTGCCTCCAGCTGGAGCCAGAGGTTTCCAGCATGGTCCCAGAGCAAAAATGCTATCAAACATTACAACAGCTGATGTCACAGGTTCTCACACTCCCTAGGATGCTCTGCTCCTCTCAGACCACTCAATTACCTTGGAAGATGGGGCTTGGAGAGCAGGTGAGCAGGTGGGTCATCATGTGGAGATGAAGAACAATGTCATCTCTTTGCACTCAACTCAGCCTTCTTTCAGCCAGGACCAGTGGGGAGGAAGAAAACAAAGTGAGTGAAGTGTTAAAGGACGGAAAAGAGGGGATTGTGAAGCAGAGGGCAGTAGAAAATAAAGCAGGGAGGAAGGAGATGAAGTCATGGGAAAGAGCTATATGGGAAACTATAAACAGGAAGGAAGACAAGGTCATCTCAGAAGGGAGCATCAAGGTGCTGATGGGGTGCAGGGAATCAGGAGCTTTTTCAGAGACATCCCCCTCCCACGGAGCTGCTCAGAGGGAGACCACCACCAGTTGTGCTCTGAACTAGGGTGAACATCTTGGTGCCTCTAGAGAAAACGGAAAGATGTTGTCATCAAAGCTGACCAATATGGGGTGACTTTCAGCACTTTTTAGACTGAGTAATAACTGTGGTCACTAAAACTCTGACTGGGAGAGCTATGGTCCTGAAAAGGGAGGAGACAGGTCTGACTATGAGGAAAAATAAAGTACTAATGAGAAGAGAAACACACGAGAGAGGAGAAAGGGTCAAAAAGGACAGAACCTGGATGGAGCAGGGCTGGGAAGGGGAAAGGACCAAACCCTGCTCCTCACTGCACGAGAAATATGGAGCACAGTCACAGGCGATGGATGGGTAGTAACATCAGCCCCTTCATTCTGCACTGCTGTCTGGGGATATTTCCAAGCAGGTTTTATGCCAGTATGGCAGAAAATAGATGCAATTTTTGTTCTGCCTCTCAGGAAACAGCAGGGACATGCCTGTGTAGGAGGGAGCTTCAAGTGCGAAGGAGCTCCGAGTGTGGGGGCTCCCAGGCTCGGTGGGCCCACACTTTGCACAGGGCTGCTTATCTCTGGTGGGAGCAGCAGAGCATTTAATGCAGAATAAAAAGGGCTGAAACTCTTCTTGCTCCTCCTGGCATCAACAGGAGCTCTGGGCATTCGACACTCTTGAAGCCTGAGCCCAGAAGTGGGTAGCAATAGTCTCAAAGTGTCTTCCTCAGGGAAAAACCCCAAAAAGGGGTGCACAAACCAGGCTCACCCAAGTGCTTGCCCAGCTGTATACTGAATGCTCTGTTGTTACTAATGATCATAATCACAATTCAGCCCATTACTATTATCACTGTTTCTGTGGGGAAAAAGAAAAAAAAAGAAAGAAAAAAAAAGCTGAAAAAAGAACTCTCGAACCTGGGTATAGTTATGAAATTTTCTTTTGGCCTCCATAAAACATTTCCAAGTAATTGTACAAAGAATAGAGTTGAAAAGGATCTGCACACAATTGTCATAAAATGTAATTAATTTTGAGTAATTCACAATGGAGAAAAAGTGTTGTAGAGAGTAAATTGGAGAGGAGACTTCTGTGCCGGGGAGATGAGGTTTTGAAAGGCTGCTGACTAATACAGCACTGACCTGAAAGCAAATCCTTACATTCATGCTGGACCAGCTGTTTCCATGACAACAGTTGTTATTAGTAACTGAAAATGTATTGCTGTTACGAGTGGCAGCATATTTTTTTTTCAGTTGAATTCAAGAGCAGCTGGGTACTTTACTCATGAAGATAAAGTGCTCAGATCGCTCCAACACTAATGTTATGTGCTGCACCTCTCATAATACAAGCCTTATACTTACGCATGATACAAAGAGATGTGTGGATTGCTTTAGGGAAAAGACCTTAGAAGGCATAGCGTAAATGGCAACTTGTATCAAAGAAATCAAAAGAAAATAACCACAGTCATCACCGCGCTTTAAATTAACTCTTTAGTGAGATTCCCTGGGGATTTGGGCTGACTGCAGTGTTCAAGTAACAGGTAAATCCCGTTAGGAGCTCGGCGAGCTAGCCTGGCATCCCCAGGTGCAACGCCTGCCTCCTGAGAGGCACTCAGTACATCCTACCCTTTAAATTAAGCTCCTTCTTACACCCCACCCCATCGTGTTCCTGTCCCGAGACCAACAATTTTTATGACCTCCGAGGAAACCAACCTGTGGGGAACCTGGTTGAGACTTGGGCAATGCCACCGACTCCGATAGCACCCCTGGCTTGTACTGGTGAAGGCGCTGAAGGGCTGGGAGCTGAGCCAGTGCCACGGCTGCTGGCGCTGCCCACCTCGCCTCCCTCCATGCCACCAGCCCTCAGTGGCACCCAGCCCCCTGGTTCCCCACTGACTGGTGCGATGCGAGCGCTGTCAAGCTCAGCTGCGGGGGTTGCGCTGGTAAATAGATTTGGGACATCCCCCCCTGGGTCCTGTGAAGGCAGCGCACATCTTTACACCACTGTAAGGGAGAGAGGAGTGGAGCCCAGACAAATGCTGGTTGTCAAAGTTGCTCATGTAGGCAAAATTCCGTGCGTGGTATGAATGAGCCTGCGAACAGCAATAACATCATCAGGAAGCAAATAAGTTACAATCCACAATCAAAAAATGTTGCAAATTACATCCTTAATAGATTACATTTATAATCTACTTGAAAGAGATCTTTAGGCACTTAATTGACATATTCCAAGATAGCTATAACATATTGGCTAGTTAGATACCAATTGACATACTTATTAAATATCAATTAGCGCATTCCATAATTTGGTACCTAATTAGCTTGCTATAGCTATTCTATCAAATGCCAATTAGATGCTTGAAATTTCTTACAAGTTGGCTGTACTAAGATAATAATTAAGAATGCATTGCTTAAGTCATTTTTAGTTAATTACATGGCAAACTAATTTTGGCTACACACATTAGACCTTTCAATAAATCCCTCTTTATCAATCAATTGGTATCTAATGAACTCATTATTCTTTCGCAGCATCTGAGTGAAGGGCTGCTTTGCCATCCTCCCGGTGGTTGTATGTAGATGTAGCGCAGCGTGGAGGTGCGGCGCTGTGTGCTCGCACCCCAAGCTCTCTGGTCAGGATGTGAAATGCCCCGTTCCCAGCCTGGGGAGTAGTTCCTGTCTCTCTGTCCATGGATGCAGGAACCTTGTGGGGTTTGGGGGTGGGGGGGTGTCCAGGAGTCACAGTGGACCCCCTCTTCCCTGTGCCCCAACCACCTGAAGCGTGGAGGGCTCAGCACTGACCTCCTTTGTAGCAGCCACAGAAAGGCTGGGGTGCAAGAGCCATGGTGCCCAAGAAAAGGTTGAGAGGTGTGAGTTTGGGCTAGGAGGAAAGGGCCAGTTGTCTGGAACTGCTCGTTGGTGTGCGATGTGAGATGATGGAGGAGGCTGAAGGTGGTGGTGATCCTTCAGGCGAGGTGGAAAAATGCTGTAGCATGATCTTGCACTGATCCGATGCAGTGACATGTCTTCCTGAGCTCTTCGTGTCCCCTACGGCAATGAGCACCACTCAAAAAATAAAAATAGCATGTTGTATTAATGTCTTCTCTCTTTCCCCCAGCAGCTATGAGTAAGCTGCCTCATTAGGCTATTGCCATATGTGTGAGCATCTTTTCTGTCAGAGGAACCTATTGCACAAAGATAGGCAAGTTCTGCATGTACTTTTGGATGTGATGACCCTCTGGTTGCCCCATTCTTTGCTGGAGGGAACTGTACAGTGCCTGCCCCATTCCTGAGACTCGCTGTGCTTAGCTGGGCAGCTGTAGGTTTTGCTACAGAGACCTCTGCAGGGCTTCTAGCTTTGAATGTCAGGCTGGAAATTTGGCTACTGACTGCAGCGAGTAAGACTTATGGGGTAAATTGCAACTCACGTAACTCCAAGACGGTGCACGTGGATAGCTTCACCTAGTCTGAGAAGAAACACAGGAGCTATAGCCCATGACGCTGCTCCATCACCTATTGTCCTGGTCTGCTTGTCAGACCCTCTCTTTGTCTCTCATCTTTAACTGTAAATAAAGTGGGATTTATTGTCCAGCATTTTGCCCATAGGTTCTAGTATTCTTTTAATTAATTTAATAAACATTATGAAAGACATGCCAAAAATACCCATATTTCCCACTTCCCAGTTTTTGCTCACGTTTGTTTGATGTGCATATGCTTAACTTAACAAAGTGATTTCAATGAAGCAGAGAAGGATTTTTCAAAAAGATACAGGAAGTCTGAATTTCCTTTGGGCACTCAGTGAGTGCACTGTTCTCTGCTCACACCCCAGGGCTGAAAGGCTAGAGAAGAGCAGAATCTCCAGAAAAACCAGCAGCAGGGTCTGCCTTGCCTTGAAGTCCTGGAGCCATGCTGGCCATCGGAGGTGGCATACGGAAGTGGCAGATGAGCACAAGCCCAAGATGGCTGGAATGAGTCTTCCTCAGCACTAGGTACAGTCAACCTTTATTCCAGTTATACAAGTGCTTGGGCTTTCCCAGCATAGCCTGATGGTCTGAGCCCGCCCCAGCTCCTGCCCCCCAACTGGCTTGGAGCACAGTCTTGGAGAAGTCAGTGACACTGTGTCCCAGGTTCTCCACAGAGCTGATGAGACAACCCGCCGCCCGTCACTCATGGGAGACTTGTGAGGCTGTAATTAGGATTATTTGTGCTACAAAAATGTCCATCAAGCTATGTCTGGTACATTTGCTTATGTACCATTCATAGATATGGCATCTAAAATCTGAATAGATGTACGTGCCTGCACATACTTGGAAGACAATATATATGTGTGTGTGTAAGAGTTATATGCATACATGTCCTGAGAGTCTGCAGCCTAAAGAAGGGCTTGCTTAGCGTACAGCCCTGCTGAACACCATGCCTGCTAGAAGTGCTTCCAGTTGAGCAAGGACAGCCATTCCTGGAAGGCACTGCTCAGAGCATGCAACCACGCCATCCAGGCAGGAGAAACGAAGGGGAAACGCAGACACAGGATGTTGATGGGAGGCTGGGGCAGAGCTACCTCTGAGCAAGGTCTCCTTCCCTCCTGTGCAGCACCCTCACCTGCCTCTGCCCTTTGTCCGTGTTCATCCTGGGCACAGGGGGCATGGCCTTGAGGCCAGGACAGCTTCACCCCTTCACCAACCACATCCATGTGCATGCTGCAGCGAGACCTCAGCAAAACAGTCCTCTTGCTCATGTCCGTGGCAGGCAGCGAGGCTGTGAGCTTGCTCTTGAAGCGTGGTTCCGGGTGCAGTGCTTGTTCTTCCCCCATGGGCCTGCTGCGGTTCTCCATGCCAGAGCCCCGTCCGAGCAGTGCTTCTGGGGAGAGACAGGATATGTCCCCCTTCAGCCCTGCATGGATGTGAGGGGTTATGTGCTTGTGCTAACAGGGTGGGGAAGAGCAATTCTCTGTGTGGGGCTTGACAACTACATTTTTTACATCAAGCAAAGCCAGAAGCTTGAACAAATGCCTTTGCGGTGACAGAATGAAAGGGCTGCACAATTTTTATTTCGTTTTGACATAATGAAAAAAGGCTTTTGACAAAATCCATTCTGCCCTTTGAATGAAGTTATTTGTTTGACTAAATGCACTGACTCCATCCAAATTATTTATTAGACTTGCTTGTCATTGCAAGCAACCTGGATTCCTGCAGGGGTGGAGGCAAAAGGTGGGTTCTGGATTAATCTCATTGACTGATAACAAGGCAAACCCCCAAAAGATCTGCTTTTTACTTTAAAAAAATAAAAAATAAAAAAATAAGGGGTGAGGGGACAAACCCAACCACTGCACATCTTGCAGGTGTGGTCTAGGACCAGAGACTCACATTGGGCTATTTCCTTCCCACAGGTCCATGACACTCTTGATAAAAGCTCATCACTAGGTACCTGTACAGTCACAGTTGTCACCACCGGCTTTTTGGAGGTTTCAGGAGATCGGGACTTAGGAAAAAAAGAACCGATGCACTGGAAGAAGGATTCCAGCTCCTCTCCCCATGGGCTTAGAAGAAGTAAAGAAGGGAGAAGGCAGGTCTCCTGAAGACGTAGGAAAAGGAGAAACAGGAAATAAGTAGTTTGAGAACATACAGTAGAACAGGGAGAGAAATTAAAAGCTTCAGTGAAGAGGGATGGATAAGGGAAAAGTGAGAGCTCAGAGTTAGCCAAAAGGTTGCCACAATTACAAAGGAGGTTGGGGAAGGCCTCACAAAGAGAGGTTAAAGTAAAATAGCATAGGAAGAAAGAAAGGGAAGGAGTGGAAGCCACACTGAACGTTATTGAGGAGCCCTCGTATCCCTCTGTTACATTTGTGGAGGTGACAAGACCTGGGAGCAGGAGCAGAAGCCACGCCAGTCTGTGCTCCTGCTGCTTCCCCTAGCACCGGCATCGTCTCCCTTCCCCTTCAGTTCCTGTTCTCCTCTTGATTTCAGCATCCAGATGGCTCTGCCAGCTCCATGGGGCGCCCTGAGTGATGTGCAGAGACGCACGAGGCAGAGATAAAGCAGAGGGGCATATTTTAGGCACTTATTGCCCAGGTGGTAGCATGCAAGAACCAAGAACATCTGAAGGTGTAGGAGCTGAGGGCACTAGGATCACATACAGCAACCAACGGATTCAGGGGGACTGAGTCCTCCGTCCAGCCCTTACTCAAACCTGCCCATCAGGGGGCTCTGGGATGTCCCAGCCATGAGGCTGCTGCTATTTAATGTATGGTCCTGGAGTGTCCATCATGTCTGGTTTTCAGAGCCTGCTCTGCCAAGGGAATTCACAAACACGCACTCAGCCCACAGGCACACTAAGAAGGAGAACTGCCAGTCTATATAACCTTGGCGAGCACTGTGTGACTCACAAGTACATTAAAAGGATGCTGAGACCCCAAGAACTGCTTCTGTGCATTAATCTGAACCTTAGCACAGCTATGCAAGTTGGCGAGGTCCTCATTAAGACTGAGGTTTCTTTCTTGGTAGGAAGAAAACCATTTAACCTGTGCTGTTCAGGGGACACGCCTGCTATTCTGAGAAGCCAGCAGCTCCTCCTGCATTCAGCTGAAATATTGCTAGAAACTGTTCTCTCTCCCTGGACTAACAGAAATGATTCTTCCAGCAAGATGCACCTGCACCTTCATTACTCTTCTCCTTACATAGCCTGGGGAAAGGATTCCCAGGGAGAGGTGAGTTTTAAAACATATCTGGAAACATATCTAGAGTATCAACTAATAATATGGACCCAGCTTCAAAGAGCAAGTTTTTGGAGGTGCATGCACTGACTTTAAAACATGAAGAAATTCAGAAAAAGAGGATCAGGATGGCATAGTTAAGACTTAAATACATTTCTCTTGATTTCCTGTCCTTCTCATTGCCTACTGCCCAACCCTGCAGAAAACAACAGCAATAAAAACATCACATCTCTTGCTGGGAGCCTTCCAAGATCTCAAGGTATGTTGTTGTTAGCACTGTGAAGCAGAGAATGATGGGGAACAAAGGTAGACAGTTATCATTTTATTTCCCATGGTTTTATTTCATAGGTTTATGTAGTGGCTTAAAGCACTACAGAAGCAGAGAGCTCACTTCTAGCCCCTTGTGCGGAGCAGGGACCAGAGAGGTCTGGAGCATCCTATGGTCTCCAGATGGCCCTTATGGAAGGGAGGATCTGCTGGAGGACAAAGAGAGCAAAGTGTATTGGCCAGGCCCTGGCTGCTTCTCTGTTCTGCAGCAGTTTGGGACATTTCTGTTGACAGTGGATGCAGAGGAAATACTGCCTATAAATAAGGGACTGTGCAAAGGGGAGATCTGTCCCCTGTAGTGGTGGGGGAGAAAGTTGGGTCTATAGCTGGGAGAGAGAGCCCTAGGCAAGGCAGTGGAGAATCAGAAGCTTTTATCCAAGGTCCTTCATTATAGACATCCTTGATTATCAACTTGTTTTGTTTTTATTTTTCACCTTTCCCTGTGAAACTGCTCCCACCCCCCTCCCTGATAACTCAGGCGATGGCATTTCACTCCCCAGGTTTGTGAGGGTGGCCATGGCTGAGCACACTTAAATAGGATGAGGCCTCTAACTGCCTGCCAGCTCCTGGAAGAAGGAACGCCTGAGACTATAAAGCTATGGTATCCTCTGGAGCTGAGATGAGAATTCTCAACACCATCTTCATGGCATCTCTTTCCTAGTCTGTAAGACTTTCTGTTGGGTTTCTTTTGGGCAGACATTTGAAATAAAATGTTTTAATAATGACAATGGGGAGGACCTGCCAGCCCTGAGCAGAAAACCTCCCCCTGGGGCCCTGATGATGATCCCACCAGGGCTCATGGTGCTCCATGTAATAAGGTTGCAAGTGGAGAGTCCTTCCCACAGCATCTCTTCCTTATCCTGAGCATCAATTAGCTTGCAGACATATAGTTTAGGGATTCATCAATTTAAAACCTCTTTATCAGCCAATGCAACTACTCTGGTGCCATGCAAGGCTCTCCTGCTTGGCTGGTGTCAGGGAAGGAGGGAGGTGTGTGCCTGCCTTGAACTCTTTGAATGCAGCCATCCAGATGGGTTGGTTTGTCAGAGCTCACAACCTGAAGGACAGATTTTTCCCGGCAAATTGCCTTGTGCCTTGAGCAGAGCAGTTCCCAGAAGGAGGTGGATGATCAGAAAGCCATGACCCAAACACAGGATTTGCACAATAAAGAAGGCATTTTGCTGCAGTTTAGGCATTTGAGCCCAAACTACGAGGATGCGACTTTCCATGACTGCTGCCTGCCCTGGAGCTGCCCATAGTCAGACACTGTTATTTGAAATTGTGCCCATATCCGCCCAACTCAGAACAGGGCTGAGGAAGTCAACGCTGATGCAGGAACAAGGTGCTCCTTCACCACAGCCAGCCCTGCCCCAGGCACTGCTGGCTCTGCAACGCTCCCTCCAAGCATGGCTGGAGGACCAGGGTGGTGGTTAAGTCTTAGCAGCCAAACACAAGTCAGTTGTCTGCCTTATTTTGCGCAAGACCTCTTTTGGCAGTCTACGTGAGGAAAGTGGGCTGGGTGGAGTAATAATTCATCTAGGTCACTTTTCTCTTTAATGTGACTTTTCCACCTATCAAGCATAATTTTTTACCCCTATTTATTTGCGTCCCTCACTGACTTGTCCTGAGCTCAGTTGCTGTCAGTGGAAACTACTGACATCTGAAGTGCTGACTCTGAGGTTACTGAAACTGAACTAACACAGCCAGCTGCTCATCTGCTGCGTGGAGGCATACAGCCCTCTCCACATCTCACTCTTCCTCCTTGCTTGGTGCTTTTGTGGTGCTTCTTGGTTGGGGTTTCACACCTTCAATTCAACGGATAGTCTACCCTTGCCTGTTGATGGTGGGTGGCCGGGGTGGGCTAGGATGGGCTTCTTCACTCTCAGGTGACCTTGGAGATATTTCTTCTTGAAATCAAGGATTGTGCGTCACAGGGAGCGGGACCTTCCATTTACGTAAGGGGAAAAATGAAATCAGACTGTTTTGTGGCTCTGTAGTTACAGGAATGGGAGAGCTCCTCTCCCCCCGCCAAAAAACCCAGCCGAGCCATGGCCTGGGGTCACATTGACTAAACCTGAGAGCAAAAAATGCAGAAAATATGTGGAAATCACCAGGCAGAAAGAAACCACAAAAGGAAAACTGTACAACTTTTCATATTTGACTTTGGTGCGAGGAACCTGCGTTACGGGAAATATTTGCCATGGTGCTATTAATAAAACCTGCTGAACAAATAGCGAGCTACTAAGCAGTTATCCTGCACATTAATAATCAGATATGGCATAATATCTAATCTAATCATTTAGTCTGTAACGGGACTAGCTGTTCCTTTGCTTTTAATTACAGCTTTCGTTTTAAGCTAACTGTACAAATTGGCGAGATTTATGAAGCACCACTGAACACCATACCTCTGCCTGCCTCATGGCTCCACCATTACAATGCTCATTTCTGAACAGTAGATCTGTTTAATCTGGTAAAGACCCTTCGAATTCACTTGGACAACTATTTTAGCCTTCATTCTTTCTGAACGAACAGGGGCACACGGGAAATCGAAACCAGTTCAAAGTGGGTGCACAGTGATACTGTGGAGCTTTGTCTGATTCTTACAGAGAAAAGAGTGTTTCAGTCTTTGGCATGTATTTGGGATGAGACAGGCATTTCCACTTGTTTCTCATTGATAAATTCTAGTTTTAACCCCTCTCTTCTCATGATCAACCCTATTGCTTCTGTTAGCAAGTTATCTCAAGCCTATGGCTAGCAAGAAAACCAGGACATCACATTGTGAGTGGGACACAGGACTCCTGCTCAGGCTGCCTGAAGACTCAACGTTTCAGTGTGTTGGTGCATTGCTCATTTTGGTTTTATGTTTTGAATGCTTTATTGTTTGAGCAGTGCACAGAGAAGGAATACAGATGTTGTCTTTGCTTTACAAAAGAAATTATTCTCTATGATGATAAACAGCACTAAGAGAAGAGTTCTTCCTTATGAGATTAAGCAGTAAAGACATAGCTCTCCCCTACCCCACCAGGAAAAAGCACCACACAAATGAACAATGAGTTATTTCGCCAAATCTGTCTTTTATTCCCTCTGTCTTTAGATAGACATTTGAATTTAGAAGTCTCTGCCTTCCTTTTCTGCATTTTCCCAGTGTTCCTATTGTGGAAACCAAGCAGCCTCATGTAAGGGATACCTGGGTTTGCAGCGCTCATACCCAGCATGGCTCTGGCTCACAGACGGTCTCCACATCTAGCTCTGACTAGGCAAGGAAGACAACCTTTGGTAGACAGAAGTTGCTTGTGAGAAAGGAGCATTGCAATGTATTATTGAGGCTAAGACTGAATGATATTGCCTTGAAACAAAGCAGAGCAAGACTCTGCATTTCCTGGTATGGGTGATGGGAGACGACATGGCAGCCCTGCTGTAACACAGGCAAAGCAGGCAGCTGCCTGGAGCACTCATGGCATACTCCAGGCTTGTAAAAGCTACTCCAAATCCATAACATCTCCAAAATGACCATAGACTTGTCCCCTCCAGCACAACCTTCTACAGTGGCAGGCAGAGGGGAAGCTCTTTCCCTTCTAGCATCACCTCTCCAGCCCTCCTAGACCCCTCTGCCCTATGCTGGCCCCCTCCTTTAGAGCTGAGAGGGAGCTCAGCCAGCTCCCCAGGGCTGTGCCCACATTGCACCCACCCACCACCTGCTGGCCTGGCACCACAGCTCCCTGCACCTCAGGCAGCGCTGGCGTGTCTTTAAGTTTCATTTCTGAGCGAGGCAGCCCGTGTCTACGAGGAAATGAAAACTAGAAAGAGGGATTTCCAGTGCCAGCAGCCCCCTAACATGGCCCCTGTCTCACCCAGCCCTCAAACCAGGCAGTGGGCGGCTGACTCAGCCTCTGCCACACTCCCACTCCGGGGACCAGCAGGGGAAACCTCCCGGGGACCAGCGGCAGGGAAATGGTGCCTGCAGCCGCCGGGACCAGACAGGTCTGCAAAAGCACCGTGTGCTCATGCTGGGATGTTGCACCCAAAGTACTGGTGCTGGGCTGCCACTGGGATGGTCCTGCACTGTGCTGCCTGCTCTCCCACACCACCTTGTCCCTCTCCCTTTCAGCCCTTGCTCTTTTCTGTCACCCCTGCTTTCTGCGCTTTTACCCCTTTCTTGCATTTTGTTTGTTCTTGCTCTGCTCCCCTTCCCTGCTGATGAGGCAGTGCGTATCTGGGACGAAGATCGGGATGAAGGATCCCACCGTGCTTGGCACTACATCAGAACCTCTCTGTGGTGGGCTACCAGGAAGGTGCAAGCCCTGTGCCACCTTCTCAGCCCTGATCCACATCCTGAGTCACTCTGCTGTGAGTGTCGGTGGCTGTCTTCATGACAGCTGGAGAGCTGAGCTCTTCCAGTCCAACTACCTCTGGACCACTTGTATCTTCTGCAAAGGTCCCCAGGCTCCACCTGAAGGCATCAAAAGCTGAAGGAACACCTCATCCTTTGGGAGTTTGTCCCAGTGATTCCAACAACCAGCTCTTCTGAAAATGTGTGCCTTGTTTCTAAGTTGAAAGTGTCCAGCTTCAGCTTTCAGCCTCTTGTTCTGTCTTTCCCTGCCAGACATATAAGCTCTTTAATACCAGACTTCTCTTTACCACTGTCATCAAGTTGATTTTCATTGTTCATTTTGCTAAGATAAACAAGGATTTCTATAAACTTCTCACTTCAAGACATTTTTGTCCTGCCTTGTCATGATTTCTTTGGTTGTTTTCTGAACATTTCAACATCTGATCTAAAGTGTGGATGCCAGAGCTCTGCAGAGTTCTGCCACACTCGTGTCAGCAGTGCCAGGACCACAGATAAGAGCACAACCTGCCTTCCTCCCTCCTCCACTACCTGCTGGAGGTGCCCTGTGTGCCACAGCATGCCAGCAGAACCACACCCCCCCCCCCCAGCCTCTTCTGAAGAGGGTGGGCTTTGGGGAGATCCTGCTTGGAGCTCCTCTTTTCCAGGCTCACTCTGTACTCTTTTCTTCCCGGGTAAATTTGCACTTGGCTGCATTAAAAAGCTTTTATTTTCTTTTTCCTTAACCAGTCCCAGTTTACCAGGGGACCCAGATGGCTCCATGGGGCTGTGTATGGGGCCCGGTCCCTGCTGCTTACCGCTTCCCCTGCCTCTGTGTGAGCGGCAGCTGTGACCAGCAGGCCTCTCAGGTGCACCTCAGGCCTTTGGTGGCAGGGGTGACAGGGGGCAGCCCTCTGCCCACCACCAAACCCTGTGGCAGCCTCCAGCCGCCCTTCTCTGTGTCCTCCCCGCAGCAACGCCTTCCCGGCAGGGCCTGGCCCCATGGCGGGCAGGCCTGGTCCCTCCGCACAGGGGAGAGGGCCCGCTTCGGGCACGGGGTGGAGGCGGTTCTCCATCTGTTATTAGAAATCATTCTGGAGTTAATCAATAGCCACGGACCTGTGCACAGGGTGAGCGCAGGAGCCTCCAGCAGCTGAAGGCAGCGGCATATTATCTTGTAACAGACAGTGCTGCCTGAGACCAAGACTGTGAAATTAGCTATTGAGTGTAAAACACAGGAAGGAGGTTTTCTGATGCAGGTCACGACCTGGAGCAGGAAATATGTTGTTTTCAGTTCTTTCCATAGGTTTTGATGTACTCATAAATGCCACCCTTCCACTCTGTTCTGGATTAAGGTCACTGACAGTGGCTGGAAAACAGCCTGAGTTCACATCTGCTATGGGATCACCAGGCTTTGCTCTGGTCTACATGAAATTGTAGCTTCCTTCAGAGCACATGGGAGAACCTGGGCATTGCGTGAGATGAAGCAGGCAGTCAGCCTTGGGATGAACACAGCGCAGTGTCTCACCTTATGTTGGCTTTATCCCTCTTGGTTTAGTCCAAGAGATTCCAACAAGGATCATCCAGTTCTCCATCTCTGAACAAGAAACCGTTCCTGAAGCACAGTATGGGCAGGAGGTCTGACCCATGCGCTCGCTGACCTTCCCCATCAGCCCTGCCCATATAATCGGATTTCTTACAGGTACTGAAGTCCTATCTGAATGGGCATCCACCTTCACCCATTAACAACAACAACAACAAAAAAAGGATAATGGTAATATAGGGTCATGCTGGTTTAAATAGAACAGGAATTTAAGTCACTCTAATGACTTTTGCCTTCTTCTGACTTTTTAGTTTGGAAGGACCAGTGTTTCCTGCCTCACTCCATTGGGCTCCTTGAAGGGGGAAAGGATATTTCCACAAAAGATTCTTTAAAGTTAGAAATTAATCTTTGTGGAGATTGAGGGTCAATTTCAATGACTCTTGTGTGTAAAAATTTATTTTGGAGAAAACGTATGAAAAAATCTTGCAAGTCTTCAAATAGATTTCTTGGTTTCAAATGTTGAAAGTACAGTAATCATGAAGGCTTTTAGTAAGAAATCAAAAATAGAATCACAAAATATAAAGCTGTAGCTATTCCAAACTGTATGAACTGAATTTCAGATTCACGGTGTTTGAAATGTTGATGTTTCAGTCAGTCTGCAATCTGCATACCAACGAGTCCTAGCTCAAAAGGCAGCCCTAACATTGTATAGGAATCTGAAAGCCTAAGGATGAGTGATGGGGCCTGCTCTCGAGTCACCTACTCTTTACTTTCCTCCAAAGCCTGTAAGTCTGTAAGAGAAGTCTATGGAGCCTTGAAATGAAATAGATAAGGAGGTCAGAGCAGGGAAGAACAAGGACCAGATGCGCATACTGAGAAGCAGTGTTCTGAAGGTTCACAGTAGAATTAAAAATTTCATGAAGCCAGAACCAAATCAGTGAAAGGGACAAAACCAGTCTCCTTTTCAAGTGTGCTCTGCTTGTCTGATTGTGCAATGGAACAAATGGAGCAAAATGGAACAAAGAGGTATTGCGTTTCCCTGCAGCTCGACAAGGTGCTCAGGAGAGATTGCTCAAGAGAGTTGGATTAACATCCATTGGCACGACTTGTGTCTACAAAATGTTCCTAAGCCAGGGACATTTTCTTCCCTAAAGTAGTGGGAAAGCACAATAAAAGGCACCTTTGAAGACAATAAGGGTTTGAAACTTTTTTTTCAGGGCTCTGAAATGTTTGCATGGGATTCTGGTCTCAAGCACATAAAAAGGAGAAAAGGCTTAAAATGTGAATGAGAGCAAAGACAGTGGAAAATAATAACACAAGCTAGTAGCCCACACAGATTTGAGAAAGTATCTCTGGTGTCTGTTGTGTACAAAAAAGTCACTAATAAGCTGTGCACGGGCCCCACCATGAAGCTAGAAAGCCTGCATTATCATGAAATTTTGCCATTGCTTCTTTCAGAAAGACAAAGTTTCCCCCTCTGTGTGCTCCCCATGACTACTCACAGGGCCACCCCATGCTGCTGCTGCAAGACCATCTCCAGCAGCCCCATCTCATGCATAGGCACGTGAGCATTGTCTACAAGCTGTGCCACAAATTGCAGAGATGAGTTGCCTGTGCTTCAGCTGCTGGGTGGAAAATGCACATGGAAGACAGCCCATAAAATTGTCCTACTCTTTCCATTTTCTCACTCACTTAAGTTCATTATCTCGGCATGCCTCTCCCTGAAATTGTGAATTAGCAAGTTGCCAAGGTGAAAAACACTGTCCAAACCATAAGAAGGGATGTGCTCCAGACAGCCCCTCTGCTACCATCTAGGGACTTGCACAGGATTTGGGTGCATTGAGATTTGATCTCAAAGCTGGCTGATCCCAAGGTGTTTGCAGGCACCAGTGCCCTGGGATCTTCTGAAGTGCCTGTGCAGGTTTCCTGAGTGTTAGGGAGGAACAGTTTCTCCAGGAGAACAGTACAGCATGCAGATTTATGGGGTCTGAGTTAGAAGAACTTGGAAATCCAGTGTTAAAGGAGGCTGAAATCTAACATGACTGTGAGCTCAAGACTTTAGAGGAGGTTTTAGAGGATACTGCCATGGGGAGGCATTGGAAGGAGCTGGCTGCAGACCCTGAAGGCCCTCCCTACACAAAGACTTGGGCTGCTGGGAAGTGGTAGGAAACCTCCTTCCCTGTGCAGCACCTGAGCCCCTAAATGCTCAGAGGTAACAAAGGCATTTGGAAACTACTTTATCAACACTTCAATCCAGGATGGAGATTTGGTTTCATTTTGATAACATCCTTTAACAATCACAATTTTATTCACGGAAGTTCTGAAAGAAAATGCAAGACTAGTAAATAGGGGAGAAAAACAGTTTTAAAAGATAGGAGATATATTTACTGAGTGACTAAACCAGCTGCTTTAGAGAGGTGAATAGAGATTTTGTCATGTTGAGAGGGGCTTACATGGGGGAGAAAACGAACAATAACAGAAATGCCCTAATGAAACACATGGCTTATCGGAGGTCCCTGAGAGCTCTCTTAAAACACCAAGCAAGTGATCTTTCCTTTCTAGACCTGTGGCAAGAAAAAAGGGTACACAAGAGCTGTCTGCTTTAATGGGGCATGTAACTCAATACAGGGACACAACCCCAGCAAATGGCAGAGTGCAGTTGCAAATAGGTCAGTTGAAGTTATCTTCACAGCTTATATCTTTGAAAGATGGACTTAGGATGCTTGGACCCAGTAGAACAAGATGATTTGCAATTAGCTCAAGTAAATCAGCCCTTGCTTTGAAGTCTCTGCTGTAAACATATTTGTTGTCCCAGCTTCCTCAGCTGCTAGCATACAGTCTTCCTGCATGGAGGCCAGCAGAACTCACAGGAACGGGGTCCAATCCTGCTAAGCCTTATACAGAGACTGAAGCAAACATGATGGATAATCCTAAGTGCTTTCCAGCCTTCCTAGGGATAGTTCTGATTTGCGCTCCCATTTCAAAGGTGTGCATGAAGGCTGCTGGTTTCAAACAACTGTTTCTGCAGGAAGAACGTGTTACAGCACCAGACCTCCAATAATGAAGGGGAAATAAAGCACGAATCAGTGTTGGTTCCCCACTACTGGTATTTATCATGAGCTGAACCTCATGCTTTTGAAAAGTTCAATCCTGTAAGACTTTGGGGGACTCACTGAAGCCCAGGTCATCCTTTGATGATCTGGCTGGGACTCAAGGCTTTCTCTTCCATCATCTGTGTGGAGCGGGTGTTCCCTGCTGCTGGGCAAGACACCGCAGCTCTCAGCTCCTACTGCTGCAGGGCAGTGCTTGCCCAAGGACCCCACTGGGGTCTTCACTGCTGCTGTTGGGCCCACCGTCAGAAGTGTGTGTTGGTGTGTTGTCAGGCAGGCATGCTGCCACAGGTGAAATAAATCTTTGCAGTCCCTCTGGCCCAGGCAGGACAGGCCGTCCCGTCCTCCCTCTTCCCTGCCAATGGGTCTTGGAGCACCGTTTGACAGCGCTGAGGCATTGAGCTGAGGCAAGCAGCACAGCACCAAGTCAAAAGGTCATTTGGTGATAAAGCGCTCACTTCCCACACACCGATTTTCACTTTGCTAGAAGCAGTTAATAAGTTACACCCTGGCTAGCACCAGCCGAGAACAGCGCACACAGATATCACTAATTAATAGGGTTTTTCAGTATTGGTCTGAGACGAAACCAGTCATCAGAAATAGGGGTAGGCGCGATAGGAATAAGAAATCGGCACCTTCACAGAGCAGCCTTTTAGCCACAGAAATCTTGACTTAACGGAAAGTCACAGCTCTCTGCGCGCGGCGGTTTCCGGAGCCGATGTGTTTATCAGACCTCCCTGGAAAACGATGGCTCCCCAATCTTGAGCCCAGCCCAGGGTTTCTTTCCACATGGGTTAATGAACAGGCCTGTAGGGTAGCTGGGAAAGGACACGTGCTGCTTCTCCCACTGAAGGTTCACCTGCATGGGTGCAGCTGATGACACAAAGGGCCCTCTTAGGACTATCACCCCTGCCAGCTATTGAGGGATCCACATTCACTCCCCAGAAGGAATGCACTGTTGGAACAGATTCTGCTTTTCCCTGCTCTTTTCTGCAGCTCTTCTCTTGTAATCTTCCCCCAGAAAGCAAATGAGCAAGAAGGTTGGGCATGGCCAGGCTGGACCTATCTCCCCACGCTTCACTTCCAGGGGAAGGAGGGAAAGGGAAGAAGCATGAAGGAGAATTGCTGCAGGGGTGGGAGGGATTGTGCCCCTTGCACTCAAGTGCAGAATCCAGTCCCTGAACTGGTTATAAAGCAGTTCATCACTGCAGAAGAGACTCTTATCTCTATTTCCCTCCCACTACAATGTAGCAGCAATGTAAAGGTGAGAAAAAGGTATCTGCAGTCTGTGTTTTCTTGTGTTTTGAGGCTCTTTCACCATCTGTACTCTGAGATTCCTGGAATCGGGTCCTAAATGGCACAAAGTGCCACCCGACCCAAGGTCATTCTTGTCTTGTGAATTCCAGGCTGCAGAGAACATATGGACATGAGAGCTCCTTCTTGCTTTGGGAGAGGGAAGCTCCTTTCCAAACCAGCGGATAGCACAGGTGAGAGGTGCAATGGTCAGGGAGAACACAGTGCTTTGGCACTCAGGATTGGGTGGGTCTTTGTTGTTACCAGGGTGCTTATCAGGTGTTATTAACTCATCTCATCTTTCTCTTTCAGTGCCATTCCAATCACCAAGCAGACTCTAAGAATGTGATTCTTGGACAACCTGACAGCAAAGGAGAAATGCCATTTTAAAATATTTTTAAATCCCATGATATTTAAAACTGAAGTTGGCAGTGTGATCTGGAGCATGAACCATGATCTGGGATCACTTGATGTTGACAAGACCAGAGACAATCTTGCTTGGGTTTTGGGACTTGTCCCATCAACTGAGCTGTGAGGAAGGAAAGTGGGCACCCTGAAGTCAAGGCCATGACAGTATCCTTGGGGGAACAGAGGGTGCCTAGGGCCTCGGAGTGCTCAAAGAAAAGCAAATGGCAGGAAAATCAAGGAGGGCATGCAGTACCTCCAGACAAAGACAGAAGGAAGCTGTCTCGGGTGCTCAGCCCTATCCCTAAGGAGCCCCTGTGGTGGCAACACTGGGGAAGCTGAAATCAAAGAAATGGAAGGGATTGTCCACCCAGTGGTAGTTGTTCTGGAAAGGGAAGTCCTACGTGCCACTGGCTCCTTCCTACAGGGCCAGACCCTGCAGAGCGTATTTGAGGTACTAGCGGAGAGAAGGCATGGCAAAGGCAGCGAGGCATTGCTAGGATGGGGTGAGGAAGGTGACAGCACCATCAGCATGGGCTGAAACCCTTCCCACAGTAGCTGTGGTGTCCCACCTGCAAGGAGCACGTCACTCCTGAGCTCCCTATGGGCTGGGTGGCAGAGCCCCACTAACAGCCTGTCTGTGAGGGCACGGGGCCATCCTGCCCCCAAGGTGCACAAAAGAGCAGTGTCTGCACAGCTCCACAGCCTTCCACCCCTTCCAGGGAGTAGTCCAATATTAGCTTGTACTGGTGGGTGATGGCAATCTTGCCTTGTTTGTCAGTTGTTGCTGTCTCACTGAGTTAACCTTTCTTTTTCCCTTGTTGTTTGGCCCTTTGGGTTTATGCTGGTGAGTCAGGAGATGATGCTGATTAAGATCACTGAGAAATCAACTCCCATCTGTAAGCCAGGCAAGTGAGATGCTGGCTTGCTAGAGGAACTCTGCAGAAGTCAAAGCAGGGACTTGAATGGGCTGAGCAACACCTGGTGGAAAGGCCTACGGTGGATGGCCCGATCTGGTTCACAGATGACAATTCTTCCTCACCAAATCCTGCCAGCAGGATTTCCAGACGCAGCTATGATGTTGTTGGCCTTCTGCTCGCAGCAATTTTTTCTCTTCAAAACTGAAACCGAAATAAGGAAAAACTGAATTCAGGATGACCTTAGACATTAAAATTCTGGCTTCTAGAAAATCTTCAGAAACTTTAGTTGGGTTCACACAGCATGACAGTTTTGATCTAAACCAGAATGTTAATAAGTTTTATGTTCATATTAGCTTTATTTACTAATAGCAGTCTCCTGAGACTCCTGTCCTCTTTGCGTACCTTCAGTCCCCTTTGGCTCTAAACATTCAGCTTCATATGTCCTTGTTTTTTTTGCTAAAGATCGTTCCAATTTAACTGATTTTGGGCAGGCTCCACAGAAGGATCTGGGAATCTCAGTTAAAAGATTAAAGCCACAGAAATCTCAGTACCAAGCACATCAATATCTCCTGTAAGAAAGTTTTCAAGGTCACGTGAAGGTGATTTTGTTCCACCTTTTAAACTTGTAACCACTAGTAGCAAAGCACTGTCCCTTTTGGTGATTACAATAAAGCAAATGTTCTTGTGGTTTTTGTGTACCTCCACTGCGGGATTAGAGCTAAAGGGATAGCTTATGGGACAAAAGTACTTCCATCCCTGGGAAAAAGAAAAAAAGAAGAAAAAAAAAAACACCACTCAATCTGAACATTCAATTTCAACAAGTGTTTTAGTGACAGATGGGACTTCCCATTACAGGCCACTTCCTCTGAGAGAAGGAATCCACTAATACCAGAAGCACAATGTACGGCCTGTGCAGCCTCTCCATACTCATCTGGTCCCCTTCATACACCGAATGTGACATTCCATCTGGTAACCATGTGCATTTGAAATAAATTTATGTGGAGACAAATTATGTAGCTGTAGAAGGCATTTCAGAAGCTCCATTCACAGCGTCATCAAAGACTGCAGGGAACGGGAGCAGAAAAACCTCACCTTTCATATAATACCAGTTGCATCCTCTCTCACGGCTGCCAAATGAGAATTTTTATGGGACTGGAAGAGATGGAGGTGGTGAAGGAATAAGGTTTGGGTTGCTTGTTTTATCGAGTCTGATCAAGTCCTATTTACAATAAGGTCTAGCGGGCAGCAAAATGCAACTGTCTTGCAGGCTCCTGCTTCTGGTAGCAGTGGCAGCAGGTGAGTGCTGAAAAAGCAGGAGGGATTGTACTGGCAGATGACTCCAGGATAGCTACTGTTTGATCTGATGTAATAAATATGATCCTTTTGGTTCAGCTACCATGCTTTGATTGCAGGCTAAAAGCTGTGTGCGTACTTAAATGCGTGAGCAAATATACTGAACTGTTTCTTGGAAAGCAAGCTCTCACAGTTTAATTTATCTCACTTATCCCTCCAGTCTGGCAGCTTATAAGTAACAGCTATGATCAGAGTTGTTTCCCGTTCTATCTGGAGGCAAATAATAGCTTCACAGAGCAGGATCCGAGGCTCTCTGTACCTAAGTGTTGCTCACAAACAGAACATTTGAAAATCATGATCCAAGCGCTGGGTGTCAGGCAAATTGTCACCTTTTGCTTTTTGTGGTGAATCCACTGCCTGGACATGGGCCAGCATGATGTGCCGTGGATCAGGTACATCCTGCTGTTAATGAGGCAGTGACAACACAACCACGATTGTGTTCTTCATAATAGGAACTAATGGGGCATGGCTGCAGAGTAAATGATGCCACGTATGTAACTGTGAGACGGATGTGTGAATTTAATAGGGCAGAGATTAGAAAGTAATCAATAAGCCTGGACGGTAGCCTTAATGGAGCTGATATGGTGAAGAAGCATGGGGAAGCAGAACAATTTTTGCAAAACAGCTCAAATTCCCAAGTGGGGCTTCCAGGTTGCCTTCAAAAGGGGCTGAGCAGGACACCTTGCACCTGGGGATGCACCTCTTGGAGGGGGGATTCACAGATGCTGCTGAAAAGCTGGGTCTTCCCTGGTGAGAGAGATCACCGTTGACTCAGGGACCAACTTCTGTAGTGATGTTGCTCAAAAGCAACTCCATTTGTTTATGGCATCTCTTTATTTGTTTGTTGGAATCTTCATGGGCAGTTTGTGACCTGCCAGGTCTGGAGTGACTTTACCCAGGAGCTAGCACTGGAGCAAGGAGGGCACATTGCAAGGGCTGAAACGATGAGCTGTGTTTTTGTAGAGTGATCTACTGGCTACAAAAATGTGTGTTTTCAGTGAAAGCCTAACTCAAAGGGCTTAAAAAAACCTGCCTGTTCAATCCTGTACATGGGATGTGTCTCCAGTGACACCCCTGGGCTGGGGAAGGTAGGCAATGGTAGGGCATCTCCATCTTGACCGGACACCAGGCTAGAGCAGACCTGCACGGCTCATTAGGAAGAACTCTTTGTAAAATTATGTGGAAAGAAGCACATTGCATCCTTTTAACTGAATGACAGTAGCTTAGGTAACAGTATTTTACTCCCTGTGGTGCTAAGCAAGTCATAAATCCTTGGAGAATTGAAGTAATAGACATAACCCTCCCCTCTTTTCTTCCCCCTGTGACTCCACTCTTCTCCACTCCAGTATTAATGGATATTTTAAATCTGGAAGGAATTCAAGAGTCTGTAGTAGGTAGTTAAACATCCAGATGTATCAGTAATAATTATGCTCAGCTTGGGGAGGCAAGGCACTTGAATAACAGGCATGGTTTCCATGGATGGCTACAAGATTATAAACATAAAATTTATAAGTGGAATGGGAACATTTGGTTTATTTTCTCTTCTCTTTACAATCACTGCAGTTTAAATTGAAAACAGTGAAGGGTAGCAGAGCCAGGCAACAACCTGAAGATTGTAAACAAAATAATTCATGTCTTACTGATGGGATATGGTCATATAATCAGTAAATTAATTTAGCCTACTCTAGTTTCACCATTAACTTTCTATTTTCTCATTTCATTGGCATTTCCCTGCCCAGTTTATGTCTCTCCTCAATACATATTGTGCTATAAACCAGAAGCAAATATCTTGAAGGGTAAATAAAGAGGTAACGAGTCTACAAAAACGATGTTATTGAGGCACATTAACTCCTGGTTACTATTTTTTAAACTTTTCTTGATCCAAGATTCATTTTTACTATTTGATTGGTTTCCAATATAAAAATAAAAGCCAGGACATTAGACTTTTACACCGTGCCCTTAGTACCTAATGGCAACAAATGTTTCCCTGATACAAGACAAGTATTTATGACCTGGAAAGGAAGGGAAGGCTTGCAAACCTGAGGGCATGAAATCAGGGTGACTCAGGACAGAAGCTGGAAAATCACTTCAAAAGGTCTTCCTAGACATCTTGGACAGTTGCTGATCTAAGCCATGGGCTGGCAAGAGAGGTACCAATAATTCGTGTTGATTTAAAGCCATCTTTGCTACAAAACAAAGCAGACACCTGACACCCATGTGCAAAACCTGTTTGTGCAATAGCACATCTGTGAGGGTGTGCAATTAGTGCAATTAGAGAGCAATTAATATGTAAATGCCCATCCAGTCAAATGTGCCTTTACTTGTGTATGCACTGGAATATAATTCCAGGGAGTGAGGGTTCTGCATTTCAGAATCTGCCCCTTAATGATGTGAGTGCTCACACAACCCAAGCCATATTTTAACCTCCAGCTTGCAGTGCTCCAGCCCGGCAGGCAGCAAGGGCCGGCGAGGTGCCGGGACAAGGATCTAGTCCCCGTGCAGCTGGGCAGAGCCTGCTCTCTCTGCTCGCTCTACAAGCAGCAAGGTATGAGAGATGAGTGAGCCTGGTCCGTGCCCAGACCCTGCTGACTGTCCAAACGCTGCTCCTCCTGGCCCTGCGGCCCCACGGGTGGACCCATGCTGTGTCTGGCCGCCTCTGAGTGAGTGAAGCCAGGGTCATTTCAGGACCCCCAGCGATGTGCTCATAACCTGCCAGAGTAAGGTGGGCTCTAATGGGTCAAAACCAGAATCAGATTCAGGCTCTGATCTACAAGAATGTGGTTGGGGTGGTAAAGCTGAGAGAAATGACTTGTAGGCCTCTGCTTTTCTGAGAAAGACCAGGCTGCTACCCAGGATCCAAGCCTTTAGTCTGACCCACTGTTCTTAGGTGGCTGTCGGTTCCTCACCCACAAAAATATTACATGATAACACTCCTTACAATGCACGCGAGGACAAGAGGACCTCAGCCTCTCCAGATGCAGGAAGAACACAGCCTCTTCACCCATCCCTGCTTTTGCCAACAGAGGATTTGGACTGGTGAAACACATATGGCCGTGATAATTAGCAGTGCACATCACGAGTAGATTAAGTGGGGTACAACATCACCTCTTCTCCCCCCGGAGGCTGTGCCAGGCTGCTTGAAAGACAAGTAGCAGTTGTGTGAGCACAGCACGCAACACGTGCACACAGGTTTACCAAAAAGAGGATACATTTTAATAGCAAGAATATTTTAACTGTTCAACATGTAAACAGCATTCGGGGCTGATCTGATCAATGCTGCTTAGCAGACCACATTTGGTATGGTGCTATATATAGTGTTCCTGGAGTTTTATTTAATAGGATGGTACATTTGATCCTAATGTGCCATCTCAGAAGTAATGAAGCAGAAAAGATCTTTATCTTCTGTGAAAGTTGCAGTTATTGGCATCCATTCAGAAAAAAAAAAAAAAAATAAAAGTAATTGCACGATCTTTGGAGATATTGTATTGCTAACTGATTTCAGTGCAAAGCTTGGGTGGTTTTCATTCTGAGTTAATCAGGCAGTGGACCATGTATGTGGCAAATACATCACTTTCAGCCACTCTCCAGATATTGACAAATACAATTGCTGGGGCTGCTGCCTGAATGAAAGCTTTCTGTGTCTTTGGATCCCTCTTTCAGAGCAAAATAAATAATGAAAAAAAAATGAACAGAAGAAGGAAGACTCTCAACAATGTGCTAAAAGCATCCCTCTTCCTAGAGTACCGCATGGCTTGCCGTTCACTTGCCTTATTTTTGAACAACTGATGCAGATGGCACAAGAACTCATATGTTTGTGATTGCTCAACATGCTAAATATAGAGCTGGGAATGAAGACGGGGGCCTAAATTCATAAGAAGAAAGACTCAGTGATGCAGTGATTACATTTTAGAGCCTCTACCTGTAAGACAGGAGTTAAACCCCTCATGTACGGCATGATGAGACCTCACTGCCTGCTAGCCCTGAAGTACCCAAGGGTCAGGAAGATGCTTTATTGCTGGGTTGATAAAAGAGCAAAGAAGGAGCTGCTGACATGATGGGAGGTGCTGGGGAGGGGTCTGTGGGCTTTGCCCCCTGATGGTGTGACTCCAGGCTGGTGGAGGCCTCTTCCTCCAATACTTTGTTGATTTACCTGAGTGCTGGGTGAGCTCACCCACCCTTCTTTCCGCCTGAAGATTTTATAAGTTTCAATTTCTAAATAGGAGAAGCCCAGGATTATATGACCACTTGTGTCCCGACATCAGCTGAGGGACGATCAGGAGGTACCGGGCAGATGGGCGGCTTCCTTGCTCCGCTCTGCTTGCTGGTGGGGCTGCTTTCCCCACCACCCCTGGCTTTTTGCTGCAAACTATCTTCGTTGCAGTCTGGATTTGCCCAGCCTGCAGCCGCGGGCAGCTCCTGTGGGCACAGGTTCAGTGTGTGCCATGGCCAGGGAGGTGTTTTTCACCTATGGAAGTTATTGATATCTCACTGGAAAGACAATAAACAGAGGCTGGGCAATAAGAGCTGTTATAAAATGGTCATACAAGCTCTGTCTCATAGGGTCACAGGTAGAAAGTCCACCAGTTTTCAAAAAACGTTCCCCAAAAGATATTTTAAACCAACCTGAATCTCTTTGTCTGCCTACGGCCTGCTTGGGGGTCACCCCAACAGATCTTAGAAAATAACGTAGTGAAAACCATCCTAAAAAGGCAAACGCTGTCCCACGTGCTACATCTCCTGGGATGATCTTTCACCCCTCTCAGTGCAGGGCTCAGCCAGCAGGGTGCCGTGGTCTTGGAGGCTGGGTGCCTGCTGGCATCCTCCGCTCTGGGGAGTCCACGACGGGCACAAAACCTGCCCCTCATGAAGCTGGGAGGCGATGCAGCTCTCCAAGGCCTGCTCAAGCTCTTCTGGCCTTTTGAGGGTATTTCCTGGGAGTTTTTGGGGCTCTGTGGGTTTGAATCATGTTACCGTGTAGCTCTCCACAGGCGCTACGACACATTCGGCAGCTTTCCCCCCCTTCATTTTGTCATGTAAATGTCAACGTGAATCATCAGGACAGAAGCAACAGTATCAGAATGGCTGGGTTTCCTGCCCCGGCAGTGACATTTAGAGCATTATTCAAGGCAGCGATCTCGATAGCAGGCACTCACAGGAGCTTGTCAGAGGGCCCGAGTCTTTTGAGCGTAGCCTCATCGGAAGACATGCGGTAAAGGGCACCCAATACACAAAACCATGCCTAAAAGAGGGTGTTTTCAGCCTGACTCATGGCACAGCACCTTCCTCGGGGTGTCTGCAGGGACCGCTCTCCATTGCCCTGCCCTGGGCTGCCGCAGTGTGTCTGGGCTCCTCTCGGAGCACTTCATGATGGGGGGTTGGATACAAACCACCCTCGCTGCTGCTCGCTCACCCCAGGCCTCCGAGCGCTGCTCCTGGCACAGTCCAGGCTCAGTCTGGGTTCCCAGCCCTGGGAGGGGGACGCTGGCTCCCACCTCGCTGTTGCTGCCTTGCCCTGGAAGCACGGCGGCGAGGCTTTGGGTTTTCGCTGGGAGAACGGCTGACCCAGGGAGCCAAGTACCGAGCAGGAAGGATGCTGCTGAGCTGGGGGAGATGTTTCTCATTTTCCTTGGGTGAATGACTTAAAAGAGCTTCTGTGCTCCTCTTTCCTGCTTCTGCCCTCGAGCCTTGGTGGCCACCTCCATCCTCCCAGCTGAAACCCATGTTTTTCAGGGGGTTCTCATAAAGAGTGAAAAAATTCCCATTGGGGAAATAGTTTGTCAGATGCTTAATCAACACAGGGAAGGGAACTAGGTTTTAAATGATCCATTTTCAATCATCTTCTCCCTCAGATACTCTTCTGCTCCCAAGACTTAACTGCAGAAAGGATGTTTGGGGGTACTAAATTAAGAATAAAAAATTCTACCTCCAGCCCCCATTCTGGCAATTATTTCTTCCATCCTAAAAACCTGGTGCATCCACTCACTGGAGTGAACTGAGCTGAGCAACACTGTCTGAAATCAGTAAAAGCCCCCTTAGGCAACATCTTTTTAGCTTCACTCTATTCCTCTCTGAAACTTCCCTCTGTGATTTGTGGTGAAGGAATCTTTCTCTATTTTTAATCACCTTCATCATCATCTCTGCTTTATTCTTCCCCTCCTGGCTCAGAGACTCCTTGCAGGAGCTGCCTGTCCGTCTGTCTGTCGGTCAGGAAGAGCTGGTGCAGTTTGAGGAGTGACAGATTGCCAGTGGGAAGACAGGCACAGTCTGGGAGAGCAGTCTTTAGCTGATAATAACTATTTCATCAACATCAGTTCTTCTGTTTTACAAAGCATAATTCATAAAAAGAAAACCCTCTTGGAAATTCTCTCAATACATAAAAGCATATAAATAAAATATAAATGAAGAAAACAAGACACATTAATTACATACAGCAGAACAGGCTCACCTAAAAAGCTTGCTTGTCAGTTTTGATCTCAAGTTTGCTGGTGATACACCATTTTTTTATGGCTGGTGGAAGCAAGGTGGAGGATAATCCTACCCAGAGATGAAAGGCCAGTGTGGCTTGAGCCCAGACAACCGGGCACACAAAGGCTCTGGGCTACAGGTACAGGACAGCAGAGGCGAACAGAGGACTTCAGACGAAGCGAGCTCATGGACCCATTTCAAGGTGGGATGGGAACTTTTGAAATTCAATGCAGCCTGAGCTCAGAGCTAGCAAAGGGTGCACAAAGCAGGGGAGATGGGACAAGTGCATTTGCAGTTGACCAAAAGCAGGACAGCTGCCTGCATGCATGCAGAAAAGAAGGGATGTAAGGAAGGGAGCATGAGCATAATTAAGCCTGGACATGCTGGTGTGTGAATCAACATCTCCTCAAGACATGGAGAAGCTCTGACAACAGCTATGGGGACTAGCAATAATTTATAAGTGGAACAAAGCGAAGCTGGCCATGCAGTTGATCCAAAGACAGCATGCCTTGGCTCTGGGAGACCATGAAGCTACACGTGTGGAAAGCACAGGTCCAAATCCCCACTGGACACCCTCCAGCCCTGGGCACCTACAGCCAGCATCGCCTGCTCGCCCAGCCTGCTGGCCCGGACCCTGCTGCTCCAGAGCGATGGGAGAAGTCCTGCAGGGCCCAGAAGGTCCCTGCTGGCTTGTTGTCTTCATGCTGTGGGGCTGCAGGAGCACTGTGCTGGGGCTGCTTGGCAATGAGAGTATGTTCAGCAGGGAGGGCTCGGGAAACAAGGGAGAAAAATGCAAAAACGCTTTGTAGAAGAAGCAAATGTGAAGCTAACACCTGGGCACGGCAATGCTCAGCCACTCCTGGAGAAACTCCGTGGAGCAGATTCAGACTAGGCCCTCACAAAGCCCAGCCTTCACATGACTTCTCCCATAGCAAAGACAGAATCTGTATTTCCATGCTTTGGGTCCCAGTGACGCTGGGAAAGGTCTGCACAGAGGCCTTTGAAGAGCACTGTTTACAAAACCTGTGTGCAAGCACAGCCATTCAGATGCTCGCTGTTTGCGAGGGCAGAGCCAGAGGCCATCGTGGTGACTATATCAGTGTGTGTGGGACATGTGGGTAAACATACGATGAAATGAGTGTCACCGCTCACTGCTGCCATGCCAGAAAGCATCTGTGTCAGCTGCTGGCAGGGGCTTCAGTGAACTCGTGGCTGCTTGCATCCCTGGGTTTATCAAAGACCGCACAGCAGCCAACAGCCTATCGCTGCCTCCAGACCAAATAAATCTGTGGCTCATCTCCCAAGGTCTTTCCTTGGGCTCCCGTATCTCTGCCAAGAGGAGCGCTGCTGGAGGAGGGAGGCTAGTTCGCACACTTGTTGCTGTCTGCTACGCACCGTCTCAGCCCCTGGGCTCCCATCCTGGGGGCGTGAAGGCAGTGTGAATGTCTGGCACGGGCTGAAGAGGCAGCGTGAGGCTCCGCTGCTCTGCCATGGCCTCAGGAGTCTCCAGGAGGGAGTTTCCATGAGGTGATGGGAACGAAACTTCTCCTGCAAAGCGCAGCCTTGCCCCAGGTTCCTCGGGTGGCTGCAGCCCCCTCCTCTGCTCCCCAAAGGGGGAAACTGAGGCCCTGGAACTCCATCCCCAGGCTGATGTCAGAGTGGGTTTCCCATGTCCCAGCCCAAATACAGCATGATCACACTTCCCCTTCTCTGCCCTGAGCTCAGCATGGTTTAAAAGGGTTGGGGTAAGTGCAAAAGGGGCATTTTGGGGGTGTGGAGCTGGCTGGAGTGTAGGGCTGCGGACAAGCTCTGCCCTACACAGACGTTCACAGAGGAACTAAAACACTGGTTGGGTTTCGCTTCACACCTCTGTGTTTTCTACCTTTTTGAGTAGCTGGTAGGGGCATTTTGTGTATTTTCTTTTGCTTTTAATACTACATTGTCAGCAGCACAACTGGTGAGTGTATTTAGAGAAAGCCTTATTTGGATGAAGAAATTGCAGGTATCTAAAAACATGAAATGCATTCAGATTCATTATAGTTATGAAAGCTTTTTCAAATTCTGAAAAACACAAAACATATTCCTTTTATGATTTGAAGTTAATGCAGTTTTATTCAAAACATTGTAAAAATGAAGAAAAAAATGAAATGAACGATGCTATTTTGGGCCAAACAAAACATTCAGTTTCACCATGAAGATGTCTTCCTATACTCACTGGCTGGATTTTTCCTGTTTTCTTTCCATGGCTGCAAACCAAGAACACACTTACTCACCTGCTGCCACTCACCTGTGGCCAGCACTGAACCAAATGCACCCGTGGCCCCTTGAGACGCAGTTTTGTCTCCTGGCTGGCTCCATGCTCGGAACCACAGTCAGCGGGGGGGCCTTGCATGCACACCACAAGTAGCTGAGCCCTGCAGACGTCTGGCTTACCAGTGGAAATGGTGACTGTTACCTGTCAGCACAAAACTTGTCATAAGCCCCTTCACTGCATGCCTGCTGACCTTGACGTGAATGCAAGTCCTGCTGCCATCTTCCCTGGTCCCATCCCAACACCCTCAAGGGACCTTCACAGTGTCCAAATCCATGTTATTTCCATAACATGAAATCCATTTAATATGGCATATTTCCTATTTTAACCCCTTTTACCCCATTTTGCTGGTGAGGAAGCCACAAGAACAGTATCCTGCACCTAAACCCAATCTCTAGGCACCTGCAGGCAAGTGTAGTGTTACTTTTGCCGTGTGCAATTCCTTTTATCCATTTGTCTTGGGGACAGGGGAGCCCCTCTTGATGGTCTTAAAAAGGACCATGTGCATTTCTTGGCCTCTCTGTTACCATGGATTTAAATGGAAGAGTTTCTTCATGGCAATATATCATGTAAACTTTCCCTTCTAAAAAAATAGCAATCTCAAGTAATGCAAAAGCTGGTAAAATGAACGTTTACATGTCAGGCTCCTGCAAAACTCACTAGGACAGGTCTTGCTATAAAACCCTGCAGAGAAACATGAGGATTTGAAAATTATGCCTGTTACTAGAAAATGATAAGACCGAACAGGGAAAATTTAAGACACAGACAGGTTTCAGACCCTTCCTGTTTGAAATATAGAAAACAAGAAAATTACAAAGAAATTTCAAGCTGAGATGTGAAAAACTTAACTTGCAGAAAGACAAAACAGGCATTCCTGCCCATTCACAATGGCTTTTGGAGTGAAACCCTGGATATCTCTCCACTGGCAGCAGAACTGCCATTGCTTCAGTCCCCAACTCCACAAGTCCAGAAGCTGGGGCTGGGAAGGGGCCAATTTCTCCTCCAAACTGGAGAGAAATCAGCAGATGCTGAGAGAGAGAGAGAAGATGTGGCCAGCAGCAAAAAAAAAAATGTAAATCGGGGGGCAAAAAAGAAGCATCCAGATTTCATCAGCTGCTTTTACTCTTCCTGTGTCCCAAAATCTGGTTCAGGCTGAGCAGTGGACAACGCTAGCATGCCTGGGCCAGCAGCAACCCCAGCAGGGCTGTGTGTGGCAGCAGCCTCTTTAAATGCTGTTAAACTACTGCTAGTTTGAGAAACCCCTGTGGGTCTGGAGTTGCAAAGTGCAAAGCCTCCCTCAGCACTAACTGCTGTCAAATATTAATGCTGTTCCCCTTCCAGCCCTTATTCACAACAAATTTTCATTGCAGCAGGAAACATTGCTGCCCACCAGCTAGTCTGAATAGCAAAAACATGGGATTAATTGACAGCTGCAAGACTAAACAAGGAGGCTTTTAACTAAGCAGATACTGTTCTCTGCCACAGGAGATGCTATCGGTCCTGACACAAATAGCAGTGAGGGACATGGAAGATGTCTTCAAGGAGAAGAGACATTTAAATATGATGCTGATGATCAAAAATCCCACAGCCCCCTGACAACGCTTTGCCTCTCCTGCCTGGGAGGGAGGCAAGGACACCGATGCCCCATGAGCAGACCATGTATGCTCCTGCCTCGAGCAGCCAGGCTCCACTGGTCCTGGGAGACTGCAGAGCTGTGGGCATGGAGGAGCCCCCTGGTCTGCTCTGGTCCCTCAGACCGCACTGCCTCTGCCTTGCAGAATGCAGAAATCCCCATGCTGCAACCACCAAGCCCCTGATGCACACTGCAACATCTTCCAACAAGGCTGCTGAGGAAGTAAAACCTCACCTGGGGCCAAAACCGGACCTGACGTAGCCCATCATGAGATCCCATGCATGAGATCATGATCTAATCTCATGTACCCGAGGGCAGACCTGAGGTCTGCCTTGTTACAGAGGCAAACACACCCTGGAGTGAAGGAGCAGCAGGCATCATTTCTCCAGCATCTCTCTGCTCCTGAGGAGCCACCTTCTTTAGCCTGTCCTCTATGTGCCTGCTGGCTCTGCCTGGCAAGTAAAACACTTCCTTCAGCCCTCGCAGAGCGATGGCAATGTGTGAGGGTACGAGTTTGCTGAAAGGAGGACAAACTGTGCCGAAGTCTCAGCTACTCCAAAGACCTTTCCCTCTGGGCATGCTGTAGAGCGCTGGCCAAAGTTGAGCAGACTGTGCTGCCGTACAGACAGGCCTTTCCTGCAACCAAGCAAACCCAAAACAACAGGGTGCACAGGTCCATCCTCTGCCTTTACAGCAGCCTTCATTTCCTTGTGACTCATTCAGCCAGGGTAATGAATTTTCTTTATTAGTCAGAAATCAATTCCTCCTACTCCTGACCAGTAGACGATGCACTGTGCCATATTATGTTATCTGTACTTCTTCTGTCTGGGCTGCCAGAGAACGCAGCAGTGACTGGAAATTTCAAGCTGAAGATGCTCCAGAGGCAGTGAGAGCAGAATGGCCTGTGCTCTCTCCCCCACAAACATCAGAACTACCCTTTGCATTATTTGACTCTAAATTTCACATTTAACCCCACCTTGCTTTCTCAGGGCAAGGTAAATGCAGGTCTGCAAGGCCAGCAGTGCAAAAACTAGTGCAAGGACTTCCTTTGAGCACAGTGAAAATAGGGCTTGGGAAAGAAATGATAAACTCAGAGAGAGAAATGTTAAACTCAGCTAGTCCTACCCACTGCCGCATGCCTCTTAATAATACAAACTGTGCACTTGCAAGGTTTTTGTATTCAAGGCACCCAAATTTTTTGTAAAAGCCAAGAAATGAAAGGAGGGGCCCTAAATACATATTGACTGTTCGTTACAGGACTATGTGCTGGAGACCTAAATACCGCAGTAGCTCTGCTGGGGAGCTGCAGAGATCTGGGCTGCTGCAGCCAGCATTGGAAATACAGTTCCAGCAGAATGAGAACAGGTTCAGCCTTTCCTGCCAGGCGCACAGGAGTAGAGGCAGGGTCAGTTGGGATACTAAAGGTGGTTATTTCTATGATTTTTTTTTTCCTGCTTTTGAAAGAAATGCACCTGAACAGCCTGGCGAAGGATGCATATAGACAGCCCAGCAGCAAGGAGAAAAGGAAAGCGCTGTCCTGCAAAAGAGGCAATTTTAGGAGGGAAACAAACAAACAAACAAAAAAATAACAACAACAACAAAAGTGTAAATAGCTGGATCTGAATGAGGCAGTGATTTTTTACAGGCAGCGGTGAGGGGTCTGTAAGCCTGTACTTTGCAGTGAGCAGAACGAAATCCCACTGTTCAGCAGTGAGCAGCAAGAGGTTCCCAGAGAGCCCCAGAGAGCTCGTAGTCCCAAAGGGCAGGTTGCTCCGGCACCGTCCTGCCGGCCAGGGTAAGCAGGTGCCATTAAAGCATTACAGCAGCTGCAGATTACAAGGTTGGAGAAAACACTCTGGTCAGAACAAGACACTAAATAAAATATTCACTTTTCAAGGTGAATCACTCTCAAAGGCAAGTTGGTGTTAAGGAAGCACTGCAGACCTCTGGTGGAACCAGGCTCCACGAGCCTGGAGCAGTCCAAGCAGCACAGAAGCTCATTATTTACGGAGCTGAGCAGCTTTGCCTGGTGACTGATGGTGTCAATAGTGCTGGCCTTCATGTGCCGTCCTGTGGGTGACACCAGAGGAAGAATCTAGTCCCCCTTGGCTTGTCCGGAGTCCTGCAGAGACTTTTGAGACCCAGAAAATTGCCAACACAGCAGCCACCATCACACCATGCGCATCGTAGCGCTGCGTGCACCATTCCCCATGACTTCCCAACCTCCCAGGAGTGACATCTGTGCCAAGCCCCAAGCATGGATGAACATCGTCCAGCTCCTTGTAGACCACACAGACCCACAGGCCTGCCGCGAGGAGCAAGCCAGCAAAGCACAGGGCTGCTGGCAACAGCCCCTATGGGTCTGGGGCAAGGAGAAGTGGTGCGGTTGCAGCCTGACTACAGATGTGGATGGGGCACAAGTGGAGGGGAAGGGTCATCCCTGAGATTTCTGCTGAACTCCCCTGTGGCTAAGGAAGACCCTAAGGATGCCATTCAGTATGGGAAAAAGGACTGCCAGGATATCTGGAAGCTGGCAGCCCCCAGCTCTGCTATAGATGCTCACCTGCCAGGTGGCCCCACACACAGACATGAACTTAAAACATGGCCCCTGTGGGGGTGTCACGGGTTGGAAAGGATTAAACTGGAGTCATCTGCATGCACAATGCAATGGAGTTCATACCCACATGTGTATTCGTACAGGGGAGCAGGGGATTGAAAACTACATTGCTAAAGATTTTCAGTACTCACTTCCATCTCTGTGACATTATTTTATTCCATCTAATCAGAGCAGATGTATTTTTGCTGCTGCAATAAATTGCTCAGTCTCTGATACATGTCTGAGAGATACACATAGATGTCTGACAGTGAATTCAGTTTTGAGTCTGCATTAAGAATTACAGGCCTAAGGGACTCCAGTCCAGAAAATCATTCTTTCTGTAAGTTGGTTTTCTCCTGCTTGATAACAATCCAGGAAAGGTGAGACATGGGCACAGACTGGGGTTTTCACCCAGGGCAGGATGTATCAGCATTTTGGTCACTAGCTGCTTTCAAAACCAAGGAATCACACTAGCTTCGGAAAGAGACATTTTATTCACGTCTTCACTACAGGATAGAGGGTGGGTTTCCAGATCAGTTGTGGTTTACGGGTAGATTGTGGAGCATCAGCTTGTCTTTCAGCGGGTGCCTACTTGGATAACCCATCTTGCAAGATTTTGCAGAAGCTCTCAGAGATGTGTGTTGTGCTGACAAGTGAGGGGCACTGCTCACAAGGGCTGCACTTCCCACCCAGCCTCTGGTGCAGGGGTGCCAGCATCTCAGAGGCAGCTGAATCCTGGGATCAGGCTTGCTTCAGTGGTTAAAAGTCCTGAGAAATTTGTGAAAAAATCTCCAAGGAGCTCAAGGGGCTGTCTATTGACATCCGTTACATGCCCAGGGCTTGCTCCAGGTCCCCATTCCCTGCCTGAGACCTGGATCTACTTCCCAGTGCTGGCCGGAGCTGGGCAGCTGCAGGCTGGGGGTTGCTCACAAAGACATTTTGTTTTTCAATCACAAACCAGATCCTGGTGCAGGTATTTAGGGAACAAACAGTCCTTTTGTAGACCAAATATAAGCGGTTTGTCATTATCTTGAGAACAAACTGTTTGTTGCTACAGTTGTAAACAGACCGAGGACAGCTATTTAGTCCTGCCACTACAATTAACAGTAATTTAGGTCACTCTTGCAAGAGGTTGATGTCTTCTCAATATATATTGGCTGTAGATCTAATCTCGCAGAGTTGGTAGCTGGTCTGGTAGCTAAAGGGTAGAAGAAAAAAGATGATGTTTCACCTCTGCTCTAAAACACAAAACTTATACAACAAAATGCTGAAAAAAAAAAAAAAGGCTGCTTCTCTATGTCTGTGTGTATGTGTGTGCTACAGAGGCAGAAAATACATCCATGGTTTCCTAACAGAGCATTTCTTGTCATATGCCAAAGAAGCTAAGAGCTTATTTCACTGAGCATAATAAGAGGAATTTGTAAAGCACATGTTTTTCCATCTCCCCCACACTGCAGTCTCACAAATGTAAACTCTGCTTTCTCCTAGTCCATTCCCTCTCCAAAGTCAGTCACTGCCGTACGTAAAACTGTGTGCCAACTGCTTAAAATATTTTATAAGGAGTCATATAATTGCAGGGGAGAGAAAGTCCTCTTCTAAGCTGTAGTAATCTTAGTGTCTCTTGCAATGTTTCTGGGTCATCAAGGATCTGACATGCACTGACAGAAGAAAATAAATTAACTTTGCCAGTGAGGGGCTGGAATTGCAGGGCTCTGCCAGTGAGCTGCACTGAGTAGGTTGGTTGCTTGTTCTCAAAGTCCACATTTCCTGACCTGCACAGAGAGGGCCCCTTCAAGGTGTGGCAGAAAATTAAAAAAAAAAAAAGAAAACAGGTTAGGTGCAGCATAAAGCAGCAGCATTGGCCCTGTCCCTCTCTGTCGGTAGCACCACAGGCTCAGCACTCCCGTTCATCCACCTGTTGATGCTTTGGGGCCCTTTCTCTCTCTGATCCATCAGCTCTAAAAGATTTGGTGGTAACAGCAGCTGACATCCTGACCTCTTAGGGCAGAGAAAAGGCGAAAGATCCTTGCAGCAGATTGCAGGAAGTACAGCTGGGCTTCTGCAGTGCACATTGGCCACATATTTCAGACTAAATGTCAGACCAAATGAGCAACTACTGCAAAGACCTGGAAAAATGGGGGATTGCAAGGTGAGTGAGGCTTGGTGCTGGTGCAAAGGAGGCAAGTGTTGCAGGGGGATGTCACACTGAGATGTTCAAACAGAAGGGCACCTGGAAGGCAGCAGCAGCAGCAGCAGCTCCTCTGCTGGGCTCAGCACTGGTGGATCCCCAGGTGTCCTCTCCGTGTGCAGGGGAACCCAGAAGGAATGGGACCTAGGAGAGAGCCCAGACGAGAAAACCCCAAATAGGCAGGGGAGGAAAAAGGCTCCAGGAAAGATGTATCTGAGATTATTTAGCCTGCACCTGTACTTCTTAGCCCGTTGCTAGCAAAGATCACCCAATCGTTCAGAGAGAAACCCAAGGGGTGTGCTAGTACTTGGCTAATATTTGGCAGTTAGAGAATAATAAATACTTAGCTTTCAGATAAGCAAAATGGTATTGTTTTGTAAAATCATAATTTGAGTGTTGCAATTAAAAGCATTTCAGTGAGACATTGCCAATTACGCCTACCAGTCAGCACTAACAGACTTGTCATCTGCATGGGAGTGCAATACTGAGGAAGGGAGGGGACTCCTCAAGTGGTTTTCCTCTATTATCTTTAGACTACTTTCTATTGATCTCTGGACTGTTGGTAAGCCACACACCTGTAGCTGAGTAAACCTGTTGATGGGGAGAAAAAAAGTAGGGGAAATGTCCTCAATTTGGAAATGAGTTCCAAACAGGAAAGTAACCATCTGTTCTCCATGTCTGTGAAGGAGAGGCTTTGCTTACTCTGGGAAGAGCCAGTAAGGTAGTAAAGGTGTAAGGAAAAGTGGCTTTTGGCTCCGTGGGTAGTGAAGCACTGGGAGGATCACCCACTGGGACTGGTTGTGGTTGGGAGTGTTTGTCACTGAGTTTTAAAGGAAATAGGTTAGGTGGACTCTTGTTAGAAAGAACATAAGTGGAGACGATCCTGTTTGGGATCAACTTTGTGAAGTCTCTCCTAGCCCTGCTTTTTAGGAATTGTATCGTTATGTTGTATGTTCTGTGATCTGGCAACGTTTCAAAGTGCCTCGTGTAGCCACATCTGGGGCACCTGATTCAGGGCCAGCTCCTGTAGAGGACTGCTCTCCTCATGCCTTGGACTCGTTCCTTTGGCATCTCTAATGGACAAGGTCTGTGTTCTGGGGCAGTAAGTTCTGCTGAGTCCTTTGTGTACCAAAACCTGGATCAGGGTCTGGTCTTGCACCTTTACAATGCAAGGAAAGTGCATCTAGGAAGTCTGGTACCTTCCCTGCAGCTTTGTAAGTGCACTGGGAAGCAGGCAGGAAGGTCAGTGAGCAGCATAGGGATGGGAGAAGTCCCTGAGCTAACTGTCAGCTCACTGTGTCACGCAGAGCAGCGAGAAACACTCGCCATTATCATCTAATTTATGATTATCCCACTCACTTCAGAAATTCATGGGAGGTGGACCCAGACATGCTGCCACCAGAGCAGCTCTGTCTCAGGACACCTGCTCTCTTGTGCCCTGCTGGTTTCGCTCCTCACTGCCACCTCCTCGGGGTCTGCATCCCCACCTACTGTGCTTCTGGAGGAGAACATTTCTGTAATAGGAAGAATTTTCTATTAACCCCCGGTGCCAGATAGAAGAGAGAGGGAGAAGAGGTGCTCCCATAGGTACTGTCTTCTACTCAGACTCCTCTGTTCATCCTGTACCGAGAGCAAGGCCACTTGGCAAAAGCCTGGATTCACCTCCAGCCTTTTCAAGCCAAGCTTAGGAAGATTTTCAACATCTCGGAGCAATAATTTTTGCAGGATCTTTTTCCACAAAGGCATTAACACTGTGCCTAGGCTGTTCTCAGCTCTGCGGGTGAGATTGCCATTACAACCTCTGTATAATCGCTATATTCAGACCAGGGGAGAGGAGTGAGGGGGGCCCCATGGGGAGGCATTCCCACCCGGACCGCTGCCACACTCGTCCTGCAGACCACGGGGCTGGACCCAGCTCAGCACTGCACGCAGGTCGGGAACAAGCTCATCAAGGCAACCTCTTTTAATTAAAGCAGAAAAAGATGGATCATCTATCACCCATAATGTGCTTGGGAAGCACATTTAACAGATCCCTTCTATTCAGTTTTTGGCAGTAGATGAGCCGATATGCTTACAGCTTTTAAGCCGGTAAGATCACATTCTACACTTCCATGCTACCTATAGAGTCAGGGTTAGGATTTTAATAAAAGCTAGCTGAAATGCTCTCAGTATGCCATAATTACTGTCTCAGTTTGCATTGCTGGTGAAACTAAAATGAATGGCTTTTCTTCTGAGAAACTTTTGTTTTGCAGCTGAATATTTTATTTCCTAGAGTAAGTCATTTGACAAATCCGCTGTTGCTGGCACCAGGCTTTTTGTTAAATGGATACCCTATTTTTCCATATTTAATAGGGAAAAAAACAATAGCCTTTGGGTGCCGTTTCAGAAATGCATGGTGTTGCTCTCACTCGTTACCAGCTCCTGCAGATGCGTGACCTACACCGCAGATCGTCCCGGTGCACTGCGGTCGGGATGTTTTACAGACTGTAAGTACCCCATGCAGGACCCCGCAGAGAGCTGCCTGGATGCCAGGATGCCTCTGTGCCATGCTGCGGGGCTAAGGACGACCAGGACACCAGCTTAATCCACAGATGTAATAAAATCTTTCTTGGGCAGCTTTGAGGACAGGACTCCTCCTCCGTTGGGGTTGGGGAGAGAGATACTGATGGTTTCCCCCTGGGGAGGGCAAATCTGGACACTGGCACAGAGCTGCCCAGCACTCCTTTCCCTGCCAGAAAACAGCAAATCTCCTCATTCCAGGGAGGCATAATTATCCTTGATCGACCAAGTCCTCCGTCTAATCTGCAAGCAGCTGCTGGGACATAATCACCCTCCTCATTAAAAGTGACAGTGCTCCTGCTCCTAACGTCGCCCACACCCTCTCCTCGTGTGACTGCTTGACATTCCCTCCCATCTCCTCCAGCTTCTGGCTGAGTGATCTGATCCCTGTCCAGGAGCTTATCCTGAGCTCCACGGGCAAAAAGAAATGGTGACAGTTTTTCCTGTAGAGTGGCCTTTCTGGCAAAGCTGGGCTGAGCTGAGCCCACGAACCTCACACCGACCTTGGCCACCCTTTGCTGCTGCTTGAACCTGTGATTCAGGCCCAGCTGCTCTCCTATAAATGAATGCTCATTTCATCTCAGCACCAGAGATGTTATCGAGGCCGTAATGCCAGAAGGTTTCTAAAAAGGATGGGATGTTTCTGTGGATAACGAGAAAAGTTGCTACAGGGGAATGAAGTTCTCCTGGTGCTTGGGCTGGAGACCAGCAGGGTGCTCAGGGCAGAAGCTTCTCATCAGGGCCAGGAATGCACCGGCTGCTTCGGTCATGTGGGGACTGCTCTCAGCTCCTTGTCCTTTGAACCTGCTGCTGCCAGGCAGGCCCGCAGACAGGATACGTGGTCACCTCTCCTCTGCTTTTACCCAGCTGTATCTAAGAAAGTTGTTCATCTGGGATGTCTCCCAGCCTATCAGTATCAGCATGGATCCTGTCTGGCAAAGGCTTAAATATCAGACTGATGTCTCGCAAAGAGCATTTGCCTGTTTGAGCTGCCCTACTTAGTTCACAAATTTTCTTGTGTTATTCTGAGTTGAACAGAGACACCCTTACCGAATTTTCCGTTTGGAGCAGGCTGATGTCTCAAACTGTCTGCTCCATGTGCAGGAGAAACTAGAAAACCCACTTGCTGAGCAGCACCAGGCCTCATCCTGTCCGTGTCTCACCTCTCACCCCTGTGCAGGAGTCGGGGTGCACGTTTGCCTGGGGGTGTGCGTGGGAAGCTGCTTGCACTCCTCTCGCGAAGGTGGAAATAATGACCGAAAGTGAGAGGCACAACGTGAGGCACCTGCAGCAATCACACGTGTATTCCCGTGGGAACCCAGTTTTGAAGCCTCTGGGGCCAGTTTTAAAGACTTGTTCTGCAGCAGCTCCGGCTGTGCACGGGAAAAGCCGCAGGAAACCCGCTGCTGGAGCTGCTTGCTGCTCCGCTCGTCACTCCTGGGCTGGCGCTGGGCATCCCAACAGCTGCGAGACCCAGCTAATCCCACTGCACGAGCAGAACAGCCCTAAATCACCCCTGTCTGATTCTTGACTCCAAAGAGACATTTCATGGGTGATTGTGAGTGATACAGTGTGCTGTAATGGATGTATTTAAATGGGATTTATGGGTGACACCTGTCACACAGGCCCTTCCGTCAGTGACAGGCTGGAGAGATTTACGCAGTGACACTGCAACGTGAGCTCGCTGTAATAGCTCCCCCAGTCACCGTCTGAGCCTCACAGCTTTTGTCAGCAGCACAACCCAGGCTGCTTTGGCCACTCGATCATAGGGTGCTGCGAAAATTAGTGGCGAGGAGTTGAGTGCAGCTTGGCTCCCATCCACAGTGGATCACTTCAAACTCAACAGCTCTGCTTGCCTTTGCAGCAGACGTTGCTAAGAGGTTTTTTGATGCACCATTGGTCACCAAAGCTTCACAGGACCAAGGAGCACTCAATAAGGTCACCTCCACGCGAGTCCTCTCTCCTGCATGCTCTCCACCTTTCTGCTGTCCCTGTTTCCCGGTGAGGCTGGCCAGGACTCTCGCTCCAGGGCTCCTGGCTTGTCTGTACCCCAGCTGTGCCACCAGGATGTCTCCTCCAGCCCTGCAGAGACCCTCCAGTTTGGGTCCCTGTTCACTGATTCTCCAGGCAGCCAGATTTGTCCCTGCATTTCCAGGCTGCCGTTTGAGATGCTCCTCCCTGCCTCTTTACTTACTTCCTCCTCGGCAGACATCTCTCCCAACCCTATCCAGAAAAGCCTTCCTGCCCCTTCCCAGCAGAGGATTAGGGAGGATATCTGCAATGAGATTATTTCTAGGAGACCACTTACACCACTCTGATGCTAACTCACACTGTCAGCTCTGCTCAGGCACGGCGAGGCCGCGGGAAGGTTCTGGGCAGGATTTCTATTGTTTAAGATTTTATTTGGGAGTCTGGTAGATTGATTTCTTTTTTTTTTTTCTTCCCCTTGCTCTTTTCCCAAAGATCTGTCTTCTGCTATTTACATGAGGCTGCTCCTATCACAGCGCGCACAGACACACACACACGTACCAAACAGCTGAAGTCACCCATCAGTCTAAACAAGCACAGCGTACACAACATTTTGATCCCTGAGCTATCAAAGGCAGTTGGATACTACCTTGAACTGACCTGTGGGAGTTGACTCCGTGAGAACATGTTCTCACTAGTGACATGATATATTTCTTGGTTCTTGGGCTTTGCTTTTCTAATATATACCTTTATAATTTTGCCATAAGGCAGCCATGGATTTGTAAAATTAGCCTGTCATAACAAATTCATGTCCTCATCAAAAGCTGCTGTTGTGCTTCCTCCCAAACTGGAGCATTCACAGACTTAGGCTGCATTATCACAGTAATTTCAAAGTTCAATGGTGTATTTTCAAAAGCAATTGCTTTTAAATGCAGTTTGTTACGTAACAGCAAATTTAGACTTACACCTACCTCAAAATGAGAATGAAATTCTTTAAATAATAAACCAGCTCCTGCTTGCTGTCGGCTGTGCCTTTTTGTTCTAGAACGATGCACTTGCATTTGGTACCCATGAAAGAGCAAGGGTTGAAGCACCATATAAAGCTTTTTTATCACAAACAGGGGTGGAGGGGGGAAGTTCAAACCCAGCAAAAAGTGGATTCCACAGTTTTAACCTCTCAGAAGCTACTATTTTGCCTGACTGCCAGGCCCAAGTGAGGACTTTTTCTGCAGAGAGATCCAGGACAGGCTGGGACTGGGAGCTGTGCATGGTTGTGACTGAGGCTGGGGTTTGAAGAGAAGGGAAAGCTGTAGGTTAGGAATGATAAGGACATTGAAGGAAACCTCTCTGAGCAGTGAAGCCTCAATCACAAACCTCTCTGTTCCAGCACAGGACACAATCTTCTTGCTTCTGGATGAGTCAAGCCTCCCCCTCGATAGAGCTGACCATGCTCTTCTCTGTGATATCTTGTCTCCTCTCATTGGTCTCCTGATTTTTCTCCTGGCTTCACACTTGCTCTTGCATGATGGTCAGAAAACTCTCTACCCTGGATGATCTTGCCTGACATTCACCATTTTCCCCAGGGAGCTGCACAGCGAGGAGGGTGCAGCTCAGCAAGCCACGGTGAGCATCTCTGACTGGCAAAAGGAAGATCTTGTTGAGCTTGTTGTTGCAAGACCTGGCAGAGATGTCTGCTCTGGGTTGTTGTTGTCAAGAATATCCTCAAACCACCTCACTGCCATTCTGCAAATCCACCCCAAAGACTTTCCTTTCCCCTGGCAGCAACCCTCAGGTCCTGGGTGCACTATAAGCACCGTCTATCATATTCACCCATAAAGTCAACTTGTTTGCTTGTACTCCCTCCTGTCTGTACTCCTTATTTTATTCCCCTTGTTTTACTGTCATGCTGTACATCTCAGAGGTGCTGTCTTCTAATCAAATTCCTAGGTGCAATCAAAATAATAATAACAATGATGTTGATGATGCACATTTTAAATTAGTTGTGACATATTTTTGATTGGTGAATCTACACATGAGGATGCTGGCTAATAAGTGTTTAGATTACTTCCCACTGGAATGACTAGGATATTTTCCTTTGTTTTTCACAGTTGTCACCTTGTCTTGTAATATAATTTAGGGACACAAATGTTGAGCTTTTCTATTGCTGAATCAACACTGACATACTTATTGGCTTTTGTGAGAACCGTGGTCAAAATGGTCAGGTTTGGGAGCCTGAAGGCACTTTGACTGAGCATGCTGATCATCCCAAACTACTATCTATGTCTAAAGAGGTATAATAATTTATCAGAGTGTGAGCTGAAAAGCCACAGGAATTCAAGCCTGTAAGCCCAGTGCTTAACCTGTGGTTAATTAAGGTTGTTTCTTTATTTGTCTTTGCTCCTGTGTGGTGTCAGACAGCAACAATCCGAGTAAATACGAGATGCTCTTAAGTTAACCTTTCTTTTCTTGGCACTTCGGGAAATTATAGTTCATTGATTGCAAATAAATTCCCCACCAACCAGTGCTCTAAATTACAATGTGTAAAGGCACAAACCGTAACAGGGAGAGAGCTGTCAGGTCCCCTCACATGCTGGGGGCAGATTATTTTATCCAGACCCTTTGCATAAAGCACGCTCAATAACCAGCAGAGATAATGTCAGAAAAAATAGTCTATGGGCTTTACCAATGGGCAGGCAAATGGCGTGACTGATGTGGCACCTTTTTGGAAGGGAAGGGGGTGAGTGTTAAGGAAATGTGTAGAAGCAGATGCTGACTTCTGGATGGCAACTGCTGCATTTTGATCAGAGGGTTTCAAGGTGCTCCTGGTTCTGCCCAGGCTCTGGAAAGTGGGGGAAAAAAATGGCAAAATTGGTTCCCCAACCCTTTTCATGAACCTTTAGGGAATCATGGAAAAGTGCTGCATTCCAGTGATACCCTGTCTTGTTCTTTCTATCCCACCACTTAAGAAAAAGTCTAGCTAAAATTTCCCTACAGAAAAATATCTTCTCCCACATTGGGCTGGGTTCACTTCTCTGGGGCTCTTCCAGGTTTGCAGCTGGTAAGAGACCCGTGGAAATGTTTCCAGGCCCCTGCAGAGATGCTTTCAGATGCACACACAAAGAAGGCCACAGAATAAACTCACCCAAGGGAGAGGACGAGCTGGAAGTCTGGGCACTGCTCAGCCATCACCAACACTGGGGGCCTGTTGTGGGGAGCTGAATCTCACCCCAAAACATTGTGCTTTACACTGTCTTGGCAAATAACAGAAAATGTCTCAAGATTGCTGCTGTGGTTTGGAAATACCAAAGGCTTTTTCTGTGCTAGGCTGAGAGCAGCCACTCACTTGTCCATCGAGTCATCGTGTTGGTTTTCATGACAAGCAGACAACTACTGGTCTGTCAAAGTTCACAGGCCACTAAAGCTTCATGTCTTTGCTAAAAGACTGATTCAATCACTGAAGAAACATATTGGCTGCTGGCTACCAGTCACTCTTTGCTTAATCATTTCATCATACAGCTACGTAGGATGAGCCATACAGCGGCATAAAGGTGAGCCAAGACTCACCAGTGAGTAATAAGGAGCAAGGAGTGAAAGCAAAAGGCTGAGTTTCTTTGCATAAAGTTCACAGGATGAATTAATGAATGATTTTCACAGAGAAGTAAGAACTTTATTCTCCAAGGAGATTACTCACAATGAACAATTCAATCAGATCCAGCCTGAAGAAAGGAAAAGGGTAAGAATAAATAGTCCTTCTCCAAAAGGAAAGGCTATTAATACCGTGATGTCTTGATGGTTCACACGAGGACCATTGTTATCAAGTGTATTTATTAATAGCCCAGATGCCTGAGCATTCACTTTAATACACGGACAGTGAAAAGAAAATTTGTGGATAAATATGAAACAATATGTAATGATCAAGTCTTGAAAGCTCATTTAGGAAATGCCACAAGTTTCACGATGGGGCAGTGTAGTGGCTGAACAAATTTGGTGCATAAACGGCAAAGTAATGGAAATTGGAAGGGACAATCTGAACTATTCACATCCATTAATGGGTTCTAAATTGACTGTAACTGCTCAATAAAAGCTCATTGTCACTGTGAAAATGCAATGAAAACATCTGCTTGGTGTGCAGGAGCAGTCAAAAAGTAAACCTAATTTGTGAGTTAAGCTGTGCTAAGAAAGGGGGCAAGAAAAAAATCATAGAATCATAGAATGGTTTGGGCTGGAAGGGACCTTAGAGATCATCTAGTTGCAACCTCACAAAAATGCAGGCAAACAGCCCAGGCGGGTCCCACTGGTGGAGACCTCCTTGCTCGGAGGCCCACCCCCTCCTCTTGACACCATGCTGCAAACCCCTGCTGCCACCTACCCTAATCCGTGACAGCAGGAGTCTGGAGAACAGAAAAGCCCCAAGAGAGGGCTCTCCAGACCTCGCTTCACCCATGGCTGGGAGAAGTCCCTGGTTCCCAGCTTTGAAGGATGCACGTGCATCTCTGCTTTAGGGATGGATGTCCTCCTGCACTGGGAGGGTTATTCACACCTGCCCTTGCTGTTCCTCCCCTTGATCCTCCATCAAACCAACTCAGGCACCAGTCCTGTGCACTGCTAATACCAGAACACTACATAGGGAGCCCTCCAGGAGGCTTTTCCAGAGTTGGCAGCTCCTCCCTCACCCTTGCTGTTGGCCCCGGGACCAGCAATGTCCTTCAGCAAGGCCAGGTGCTTTGTCATCCTTTAACAATACTAATTGCCTAATTATCTGCTCAAGAACTGTGGTAGAGCATTTTAATATTTTACTCTCCGCTTATCCAGGCTCCTTGCTCTGGCAAATGAATCCCTGTCGCTGAGAGGTGATCTTCTCATTCCTACATCTGAAAAAACAAGCCTGCAGCAGCGAATCCCAGGCAGCAGCACCGATCTCATGTCTCACCCCTTTCCACATGGTTTCCTCCATCACCTTTCTGCCTCTGTCATCTCGGACTGCGTTGCCTGCAGAGCTGTCTAGGCTGAGCCTTTAGTGGTTTTCATAAGTTTTTTTGTTTTTTTTTTTTTTCTTTCCCCCACCTCAGCCAACAATAAACTTCACATTTTTTGTATATGGAGAGGCTCCTACCTCACCTGCCCTGAACCCTACAGTTGCCTTCACACTAATATGATCTGTCTGGCTTGGGTGTTTATATCTCTTTGGGTGCTTTAGATTATAAAGCTTTTTACTACGATTTCATCAGACCCTAAACCTTCATGCTGGCTTTTTGTGCTGGCTGCTAGAGCACCTGTCAGCAGACACTGCAAGTTCTCCAAGTTTCCTGCTCCAAAATCTTCCCTTAATCTAAGCCTATCACGATGGACATGGGTGCTTGGCAGCATGTTTTCCCTCTGAGTACAGCTTGTCTTCAATCACCTTCTATGTAGCTCAGCACTTAATATGAGTCATGTAGCTCTCTTCCTTTTCAGCTGATACACACAGTAAGTTAAAAAGCAATCTTATGCCAATCCCATAAACAAGCTTCCAGCTAGCATTCTCTCCCTAATGTCCTGCACTCTCTGCCTAGGTACTTAAAGTCTTCCATTACTCTGCTCTCTCTTCATATTTTATTGTTTGCTCAAATCACCTTCCAGTGCAGCCTTTTTCCCCCCTACAGAAAAAGAGAGATGCTTTTCCCCTCTTCCCATTTACTGCATACTTATTTCATAAAGAATGTTGCTAAGCAGGTACTCATGGTAGAGTCTTTCATATAAAACTGATGTATGTAAAATATCGTGCAGGTAGCAGCGATGACTGCAGTAAGGAAGATCCCATTTTTACTTCCCCTTGCACAATTCCACTGACTTCACTGGAGCAACTCTTCATAAATCGGAGTAGATGGAAAGTATTCCCAACCCTGGCCCCATTACAAATTGCTATTTTCCTATACTCTCGATAGGTTTGCAGAATGTTGTCCTTTGGGCTGAAATTGCCTATAATCAGCACCTACCCCACAGTGATTTCTCCCTTGTTTTGAAAGTTTTAGAAGAATTAGGAGAGCTCCTTTTGAATACAGGAAAGAGGAGAAAATCTTTTTTTTTTTTTTTTTTTTAAATCCTTCTGACCTTTTTTTCTTGGCAGCTTTCTACAGCTGAATTGGCTGTGGTTTGAAAGATGCAATTTGGCAGGAAAATAGCCCTCATTGGGGAGCAGTGCAGGGCTTTGTATTGCAGGAAATTGGGTTTGATTTGCCCATGCTACAAGTATTTAAGAATTGCAATCTGACCATATGCAGTGGAGGGCTTTTGCTAAGCTCATTAGTAGACATGGAGACCAGGGAATAAAACTGGGTACGTCTGCAGAGCCAGACCAGAACAGAGGGCATGGGAGATGGGCAAGGTGTTGGCAGAGCAGGATGCTCTCCCTGTCCATGCTCTGCAACGCTCTCTGCAGAAGGCAGGAAGGGCTCCTCCGGGTGAGGCTCAGCTGAAGACGGGTATGAAGCAAGAGCCACCCACCGCCTGCCATCAAGCCCTGAAAAGCATTTTCCCCAAGCTTGTACCTTATGGTTTGGTTTTGCACGTTGAACAATCTGGTCTCCACACCCCAATGCATGGAAAACTCTGTTTGCTGCCATGCATGGGAACCTTTCCACTGTTTTCAGTGGCTTTTTATTGTTGTTTAGGCTCTTGCAGGATCATATCCATGCTGCGTAAAGAAAAGAGACATTTTTCCTAGACTGTCTCCAAGTCTGAACGCTGAAAAAACTGTGTCCACAGTAATACACAGGATCCATATTTCTGATCCACTTTAAACCAGAAAAGAGATTTTTCGCAAACTTCCTCAGCTGTAAGGATTCTCCAAATCCTCTCCACTCCCCTTAAATATTAAATCTCTCTCATGCAGACACCAAGCACAGGCCATTTCAAAAAGCAATGCACAGAGCTGCAGGAAGACTGGAAAATCATATTAATTTGCACATTCTCTGGAGTAGTTGTAGGACAAAAATCAGGGTTTTTTTTAAGCTTTGTGGCTGAGAAGAATGAATTAGTGGAACAGAATATTTGACTAAAATAAAAATACCTTTGGCCCTTGCCACGGGAAATCAGCTTGCAACAGTGATTTCTGATAAGCAGTCGTACTGCATGAGCAAATTCAATGCCTAGAGAAAAAAGGATCAAGAGAGGATGAATAAGTGATATAGCTCATCTCAAAACTAAATACTGAAAAACATGGTCCTTCTGCAACATGGTACTGGCCATCCTGGGCTGATGTGGGGTAGCTTTGTTCCTTTTGTTGCTAAACTGCATTTTTATAACAGATTATTATTTTTTTTTAATTCAGCCCCAGTTTCAAGAACCCTGATTCATGCTGGTTTGCAGTTTACTCTGAAAATGTCCCTGCTGAAACCAAAGTGGAGGGATAAACTAGCTGGTATACATATAAACACATATATATAGAGAGAGAGTTAATTAAATTGAGCTCTTTGCCTTGCAAACACTTTCTGCTTGGATTTGCCAGGGAGATAAGGATGAGATGCTCCATAGTTTATCTGATCCATACCCCACCTATGGCCTTTGCCATTCCTGCCCACTCAGGAAGATGTGCAATTCATGTATTTTTTTCATTCCATTTTGACAATACTTTCCTCGTTATTCACAGCATGAGTGTACATAAAGCCCAAAAAGCAAGGCAGTGCTATGGCTGCGCTGTGTTGCAGTACCAAACCTATTAATGGCATTTTTGGCAATGAAACGCAGGGACATACATGCGTGTAGGACTTAAAGCTCTTTAAATATGCAGGAAATGTTCCCCTAACGAAGAGCATTCCCTGCTGTGGAGCTGCTCTGTGCAGTGCTGGTGGCACGGGAATGCTTCAGCAGACCCAGCCACCCCGGTGCCACCAGGGTGTGGGATCCCACTGGGGATAACGGCGGCAGCAGTTGGCCAAGGCGAGTGGAATCTGGGGATGAACTGTAATCCACTTGCCGGGAAGTCCTGCATCGCCAGGAGTGCTGAAGATGGTGGAAAGGAGGATAATATTGTCAATATGTTATAGCTGGATGACAAGCCTACATCGGTTGAATCTTGGGCTTATGCAGACATGTATTCAGCCCCTTATGCTAATGTGCTGCAGTATGAGCTTTGCCGTGCGGCTGCAAACTTTCTTCAATGATACAGTAAATCGTAGTTTTTTTTAATTTCGTTTACAGCCTGCTTCCCCATGTCAATGGGCACAGAGGGACAAAGATTACTGCATGATTTCCTCTGCCTCTGTATTTGAACTCTAACTGGGATCTCATGTGAGTTTTTGTTATCTGTCCTTGGTTCTTCTGTTGGCACAGAGAAGGAGCTGCAGGATGGTCTGTAGGACCTGTCTGGCATTCAGGGTGAAAGAAGGAGACTGGTGCCCACAGCACCAGTGCTGTGGGACCCAAATGCATTATAACTGAGAGTGGGGTTAACAATAAACAGCAACTAGCAGGCCAGCTGGTCCTGAGGTTTTAATTCAGAAATGGCTGCTCATCTAGAGGAGCAGGGGAGAAGAGCCCTTAAGGGGGTGAATTCATATTCTGAACTTTTACTTCTCACTCACAGCTGTCTGAAAAGTGTCCCTCCTCCACCCAGTTACTCAAAGGGGAGAGGAGCTTGAGGAGAAGGAACAGCTCAGATCTGGATGGGCTGCTTGTCAGGTATGAATTCTCTCATCCAGCCACTCTCACATCTATTCAGCACATGTAATGAATGTTTGAAAAATCTGGAAATTTATGTTCAGATCAATGGGAGCTGATTAATTACCTAAGATGTATTCAGATAACAGAGTTGAGAGGAAAAGCAAAGGCAACGCTTTCAAAAAATGCTCAATGAAGTAAACCAAGTACATTGAGAATATGTTTAAAGGATAAGTGCAAAGATGGCCCAGGCAAGCGGGGTATCAAAGAAAGGAGAGATCCAAAAGCCAGTCTTACAATCAACAACATAGACATGAAGGAGAAAAGAAATCTCTGAAGCTATTAAAAATCTGGAAGCCTATTAAAAATGTATGAAAAAAGGTACAAGGAAATCAAATCAAGAGACATGGAGTGGCACTTACAAAAGAAAACTTTAACAGAGTGGAAAAATTACCCTGTGATCCAAGTGAATTTAAAGAGTGGCTCCAGTGATGGAGAACAGCACTTTTCACAGACCTGCTTCCAAGTGATGAAAAGTCAGTGTGCCTTCAGTCTGTGGGAGCACGATGAGGGCCTCATCCTGCCTGTCCAGCCATGGTGTCCCCACCTCTATTGATTAATGACCCACCTGTGACTTAAAGATCAAGGCTCTGTTCTGCCTCCTGCTTCAGGTAACCCTGCTCAGGTCTTGGTTATGTGTTTTGAATCAGGAAGGTCACCGTGAAGGCCCGCAAGGGCTTGAATGTGCCCAGACACTGCAGCATTTGGGTGGTGAGCACCGTGACCACCACCAGGTGAAGCGCTCAAGGCACGTCTGGGTGGGATGTAGGAGCTGGGACCCCCACCCATCACCTCCTGCCAGCCACTTGTTTCACATTCCCTTCCCAAGCTGTAAGACCAGAGAATGGGGAAAGACGTCCAGCGTCCACACTGAGTAGCCCACCAGGAGTGTGTCTGCCTCTTCTCCAAGGCCAGTTTTACCTTCCTCCTTGCCCTAATCTTCAGGACACTTTTCCAGATCGTTACAACTCTCCTCTTAGAAATCTTACAACTCCCTAAACACTTTCATGGCCATCACATTCCATTTGTTCTTGTTCCAGGTTAGTCCTTTAGCTCAAATAGCTTCCCTTCTCTTCTCTGTGTATTTCCCTTTCCCTCATTGTAGCCACATGTCCCTTGGCCATTGCTTTTTCCTATCACACCTTCCAAGCCTTTCCTCTCAGGCCATTTGGTCCCTTCTGAGCCTCCATTCCTTGTTCTTCAGCAGGGGGTGGTGGGATCTCCTCCTGGACGTGGTTGCACCTGGGCAGGGACATGGCACAGATACTGACCCATTCCTAGAGGGAAAACATTGCCTGGGACAAGCACGTTCGCCTTCCTCAGAGCTGCACCGTGCTGGCAGCTCACCGTCCCCCTGTGACAGACGAGCAGAAACAAGTTTCTTTCCTTTTCTGTCATTTCCAAGTGATGAAGCCCAAGCTTCAAACAGAAATTCATGTTATTAGTCCCAGAGTGCACAGCTCTGCACTTTGTACTATTACATTTCATTCTGTTCCTATTACTTCCGTCGTTAGGATCATCCGAGTGTTTTATTTGTTATATTTGATCCTATTTTCCATTTACCTTCGTGTTTTTAATTATTCTCTCCTCGCAAATTTGTTCTAAGCTTTGCATATTCTCAGTGTCTCTAGTTGCCTGGGTCCTTTATTTCCTTTCTTAAGCAGGAGAACAGGGGTTGCCATTCTCTCCTGCCCGCTTCATGTATTAGAAATCCTCAACAGTGGACTCATGATTTCATGTGCCAGTTCTTTCAGGAGTCTGGGCTGGATTATTTGTTCCCCCTGGCTTCAGTGCATTAAAGCTCTTTCAGTTTTGCTTTCACCTTGGATGCTGAAATTTCCATTTTTATAAATCTTATGCCCATTAGCCATCATCTCTTTGCCCTTGTGTTCTGAAGCATCATCTTTATTGAAAAGTGAAGCAAAGTACTCATTTAGTTTTTTGGCTGTAACTACATTTATCTTTTATTTCATCCTTCTCCCAGTACAGCAGCTCCATGTTTCTTCTTGTTTTATTTTTTGGCTGTGTGACCTAAGATTTTTTACTTTTTTTTTTTTTATGTTTTATTTGTAGGTCGTAACTCAGCTTGACTTTTGGCATGTCTCATTTTAGTCTTGCGGTTTTTGCACTCTGAAGGGGTTTGAAGATTTGTTTCTTCTTCTGTCCTTTTCAGGCCCTCTGCCTCTTGGCAATCTCTCTTCTAGGAGAGAGAAGTCCCGAATCTTCCCGTCCCTCCTAGCACTGGCAGAAGCTTCCCCTACGTGGGTTTCACTTTCCCAAGGAACTCTGGAGGTTGCCTCCTGCTCCCACCCGTTCCCTGCAGATCTCCCACTTCCATCATGGCCATCCATGGCCACCATCAGGAACATCTGCCATAAGATTCTCTGATTCCTCTGATTCTATGGTTTCGATTCATGGTCACCTCATGGTCTCACCTGAGGACATCTTACTTTGTAATAATAAGAACAACTTCATTCATCTGCTCGCTCTACAGCAAAGTCTTACAGCACCAACAAAGAAAAAAAGGAAGCAAGAAACTTTTCTAAGAAATTAGCAACCTTCCCCTTGCACGTGTGTTGCCTGTGGTTTGGTTAATGTTTAAATGAGCTGATGCTACAATTCAGGTCTGATTTTAAAAAGTCTCCTCTGTAGAAAGCTGAGGTGTCTCATCTGCATTTCTTCTACTTGCAGATTTCTCATGTCTCAGGGTAGCTTTCAAAGGGCCAGAAGTGACCATAGAGAAAGGATTTGAAGATAGGCCAAGGGCATAGGAGAGACCCTAGTAGTCTTGCTCCATGCTCAGATATTCTGTAGAAAATGGGGTATAACTCACCAGCTGTCCTCACCCTCTGTACAAAGAGGCGCAACAGAGCTGGAACATTGCATTTCTGTACCTAAATAGAAAAACATGGGTGCTGGCAATTTCTGGTGCCCAGGATTTTACAGCTGTTGGTTTTGCCGGGGGTGGGGGGATGCTTTCTGGTGAACATTTTGGGTGCCCAATCCGACCACGATGCTGAAGTAAACCAGGGCTGTTGAAGAAGGCTCCCCTCCTGCTTGTGTCCGCCGAAGGATGTGCTGCAGACCTCACTGAAGGTGTTACCAGCACTGAATCCAACCCAAAGCAAGATGTTGTTAGAATAACAAAATAAACCTGTCTTTGAAAAGAGAAGTCAGATTTTATGCAAAAGGGAAGGTGGAGAGAGAATTTTTTAAATGCTTTTGGTCAAGCAAAGAGTTCTAGTTTTGTTCAAACTTTCATCTCCCTTCAGAGTAAAATAAGTTCTTCACTGATACGATCCAACCTACTATAAGAAAAGGGAGTAACTCCATTTAACAGATGTTTTTGTAACTCCTCAGATTAAACAAACATGTAATTTCTTGAGTATTTTTTTCCATCTGATCTTCAAGATCTACTTATTTTCCAGGCAAAAATATAAAAGCCTTCCATAATAAAGTGCAATAACTGATAAAGACCAGCTTAGCGTTGAGAATGACACCTTTTGCTCCAATTCATATTATAAGCACCAGAGAATTGTCTCATTAAAAGCAGAGGGAAGTCCTGGCCATAACAGAGCTCACCACCTCACCTCTGTAAATTTGAGTTTTCTATAAGCTGCATTAGCAGGACAGAGCCAACAAAAAGACTCAATCCGAGAGCTCATCAGCTAGTAATTTACTGCTATTCCTGCTATAAATAATGCATGCCAATGGGAACTGCAATGGCCCTTAGTGGAGCAAGGCACTCAAGCTTTCTTCCTCCCGCAGAGGCCAAACCTGACTTCCCCGCTGGCACCACAGGAGAACCTCTTCAAAACCACCCCAGTGACTTAGGATCATTTTAGGAAAGTCACAGGGATTTAGACTTCTTTTATCTCAGTCGGGATATTTATAGCTCCGTCAGGCTATTTCTTCCTTTATTGGCAGGAAACACTAAAAAGCAGAAAGCAGGCAAAAAGATGCGCTGGGGTTTTCCACAAGGACAAGAGAAGGATTTCCCATGGGCTTTCCCAGTCACTCCAGTAAGCACCAGCATGTCCCCAGAGAGGAGAAGAGGGCAAGGATGCTCTCAGAGGCACTGTCCACAGGGATGCTGTGAGAGACCCCGGGAGAGGCAGCTGACCCCCGGGCTGTGATGGGCACGAGGACTCATCTTGACTCACCTTGACCTGTGCCAGCTCCTTGCCTTAGCTCTGCAACAGGAGAACGTTATTTCTCAAAAACAACTTTGAGAAATGCGGGCAAAAGATTATCAAAAAATCCGAGTGTTTTTTTTTTCCCCATCTGATAGCAGTAGATAGGGCATAGCCCGGGTGGATGCGCGAGCTCCTCCTGAAGAGCTGTGCTCTTCGTGTCTGTGTCTGTGGCTCTCCAGGTTTGCAGTACAGGGTGAGGTTTCAGCGACAGACTGGTTATTTTTCGTTCTAGTTCCACCTCTTCTTTCTGAGATCTTGGCTGACACCTTCTCTGCCTCGTGTGTTGGTTTTAATTTTTTTCTTCTTATTTCTTGTTTAAACTCCCTCTCGTGTCCCTTTACAAAACCCTGATGGAGCTTTGGCCTTTCTGCCCACCAACAGGCCAAGGCTGTGTGGGGCTCGTGCTGTTCATCATGAATAATGCAGCTTCCCTGCCGTTCTCCTCTCTTCCCTTTCCTGGCATTTCAGTGGTGCTGCAAATTTTCTTGTGGACTTCCAGTTTCTGATATAATAGGATCTCTTGCTGCCTGCTTCTCTGTGGATGTCTGTTTTGGCCTCCAGCCTCCGTCCCCTCCTAACCTGAGTTTTGAACATACCTGTTGCCTGTCATCCTCAATGCTCCCTTTTAGGGGATTAATTAAAGTTGGATTTCCATTTTCAGGTGAATGATTGCAGATTAATAATCTCTTGAATTTCTCACTAAACTAAATGGGGCTTGTTTTTCGCTTGCTCTCTTGCTTCTTTGCTGTCTTTTTCATGAGAAGGTTAAGGATTCAAGTTACTTGAAATTCTTTTTTATACATATGATTCCTATAACGTCCCTGTATTACTATTTCTCCTGAAGTCTAGTGTCATCGGTGGGTAGTAGGTGGTGCTCTGCTGAGTGGCAAAGCAGGGAGCAAGCCCTCATGCCTGGGAGGCTGATGTGGTGCTCCTGACCACTGGCTGTGTCCCCCAGCAGCGTGACACCGGTGTGCACCCCTGGGTGGCGTCCCCCACACCAGCTTTAAGGCCCCGTGGCCAGCACAGAGCAGCAGCTTCTGGTATGGGGCTAGAGCACAGCCCTGCTCGCTGCATTGGCAGGTTTGAGCAGGTTTGGGGTAGGGAGAATCCATCCTGGGGGGCTGCACCCCTGTGTAAGGGGGAGCTCCCACCCGTTGTGCCCAGAAACTCTTTACCCAATACAGGTGTTTTCAACACCCACATTTTCATGCAGTTTCAGCCCCCAAATTCCCGTGATGGTGGCTCATTCCCTCTGCTCACAAGGTTTCCATGGGGCAGGGGAGGCATTGCCCAGGCTCGGAGTCAGTGGTGAAGGTGAGGCCCCTGTCCCAGCCGAGACTGCAATCCGTAGCAAAGCAGGCAGCAAGACATCCAGGGCATTTGTCTGTTTGCACATCAGTGTCCTTAAATAACAACATGTCCTAAGACCCTGAAAAACAGTCTGTGCAAGGTGTGTCTTGGGGTCTACTCGGAGGCACATCTAGGTGGGAGATCTTGGTCTGGGGTCAGAGCCTCTGTCTTGCCATGAGTCCCAGCTTATTAAGCACCGAAGCAGCAGGCCAGCTTTGTTTGAGAGGGGATTTAGGAAATCTAGCAAGCTGTTTTGTTGTTAGATGCTGAAAGGGGAAGAATGGAGCTGTAGTATTTTTATTATATTTTTTTTTCTGAGTCCCTTTTATCTTTTGGCAGCCCTTTGTACAATTAAATAGCTCCACGGGGATGCCATATGTTGCCAATAGTTTTACACTTCTCAGTAGTGGGAGGCTGGAACGCTTTCCAAATTGACATGATAGGAACCCATTACAAAATTCTTCTCTGAGAGGAACAGCTAAATGTTCTGTCAAGGAGCTGAATTAAAAATAGACCGACCGGTATTGTTGTCTCCCCAGAAGAACGCACTTGGCATCACGACTAACACGGCACATCTGGTGTACATCTCTGGATCTGGTGCCCGACCACAAGTCTGGTAGGACTGTGGGTGGTGAGGCACAGGGCTGGGTCCAGCCCCCAGGTGCAGGCTGCTGGGCTCAGGACCCCGTTTCTGGTCCCCCTTGTAGCTGAACAACATTAGCTCGGTCCTAAAGCCAGAGCCTGGGCTCTGTGCCTGTCCCTGCCAGGAGAGCCTGCTATGAAAGGCAGCACAGGAGGTCCTCACAGGACTCTCCCCACTCCAGCACCCTCGAAAAAAGCCTCTTCCTAGTGTGCTGGAGCACAAATTCACCCAAGTGCATCCCAGGCCAAAGCCAGGACATGCCAAACCAAAGCGCTCCTCAGTGCAGCCGACCTGCGCACACAACTCGCTCCAGATCATTTCGGTTTCCCACCATTTGCTGTCCTCGCACCATGGCTAAGCACGAATTTCTCCCTCCCCCATCTCCACCTTATCTCTGGTCACCTCCTTCTTTGCTTGTTTGCTCAGTGACTCCTGGCTGCGGGGCTGGTGGGGGCACCTGGAGCACACAGCTGTGGGTGTGGAGGGGGGATCTCATAATAGCCCGATAGTGGCTATTAAGTAAATACCACGCACTGGAAAAAAGTGCTTCACTTCAACCTCAAACAGGGTGGGGTTAGCTATCGGAGCAGAGTTGTTTACCTTGGGCTGCAGCGCATGAATAGGGGGACTTTGAAAATCCGTTCCCATGAATTACTGGTTTCCACAGCGGCTTCAGTTAGATGGTAGTGACAGCTAAAATAAGCAGAAATTTCTTGGAAGGATTTTCTTTTTTGTCTCAATTATGCCTTTACTACGATCCCAGAGCATCATTCACACAATCAGAAATTGCCAGTGTGCTGGGTACTGCAATTGCCAGTTAGAGCTTCCCCTTTATTTACTCTGAAGCTGTGTTGATATTGAGTTGGTTTAAAAAATAGTAAGATGGGGGAAAAAAAAAAAAAAAAAAAAAGCATGGCTGATTCCTACCTGAGTTTGAACTGAGAAACCAGATAAAACAGCAGTAAAATAAGGAGTCTACCTGGTGGCAATCTTTGGTGCAATTAGGAATAAATGAGGGTATTTGGCTTTGTGTGCCTGTCCTGGCAGATGTGGCTGCAGAGAGCTATTTGCGCAGAGCCTCCAGGGCGCTCCGGGATGAGCCTGCTGGGGCTACGTCTGCAGGATACGTGCAGTGCTTGGAGAAGCTCCACTGAAAGGTGAGGTGTATGAACCTAATCTGTATGATGTGTCAGTGGGGTCAGCTGGGTCTGGGATGCTTCTTTGGGCTGAGTGAACTTGCTCCTGTGCTTACACCTCCAGAGGTCCCTGAGAAGCCTGGACCCGCTGGCTGGGTGCTGTGGGGGATCAGTGGTGTAAAAGTGGCTGTGGCCTCTGTGCAGTTCGGACAATTAGACTGTCACAAGGTCGGTTGTCAAAGCAACACATTTCTGGTGTGTCTGACAAAAAACCTCAGAGAACGGCACCTAGTGGGACAGGGCATACCTGGCACTGCATTGTGATTTGCCTTCTGGACAGGGCTAAGTGCCCACAGACTGGAGAAGATCTGCCCTTCGTCTGAAGTCTCTGAGACCAAATCTGATGCTAGGTGGGAGGATTTTGGATACAGCTCTGTGTGCAGGGCTTCTTGTCACCTGGCCACGGCGTCTCTTGCTCTTGGCTCCTGTTGAGATGCTGCTGAATTTAAGCCATGAAGAATTTGGGTGGCCATGGAGGACTGCACAGAGCAGGAGTCCTCTCCGTCTTCTCCTTCCTAGCCTGTGCAAGCTTGAAGCGTGGTCCCACACAGGAGGAACAAGCCACCAAAAGGGACACCCCTTGTGCCTCTCAGGGGGTGTGCAGAGCTGCTTGGCTTGTGGAGGGGCAGTGGGTGACACCTGAGCTATTGCTATGCAGGAGCTCATGCTGGATCATCCAGCCCTGTCTCCTCTGAAGCTCAATGAATCTAGAAAACCATCTCCCCTTGTCATCCGTGCTAAGAGTTTCACAGCACCTGCACAAAAGTGCTTTTATGTCTGCTTCATGCATATTGAGAGTTGACATTAAAAGAGAGAGAAAGAAAGAACAATCCATTAGGCTCTGTGCACTAAATCCTAGATTTCGAACTGACACATCTAAAAATACCTATGATATGAAAGCAGATACAGCATGATAATTATACACTGCAGGTCTATTGTACTATTGTACTCTGTATGGGATTCCTGCTCCAGCATCTACTGCAGCCATCGTAAGAGACAGGAGCAAACCAGCTTGGTGCTGGGTGGATTAACATCAGCAGCATCTCAAAATGTTCTGGTGCAGGACTTTATGGGGTTGCATGCTGGGATTTGGCAATGCGTAGCTCCTCCTTGCCCAAGCTTGAAAAATTTATTTGAAAAGTCCTTTTGGAGGCTGACCTGAAACCAGCTTCTTGTGTGAAGTAGTTAGCATCTTTGCTTTCCCGCTTTCCAGGGAGGTTTCTCATGTCCTTGGACATGGTAAGAAGTGTGTGTCCCGAACTGTCAGCCTCAGGTTGGTATCTGGGGAGTCACCCAGGTTCTGAAACACTTAACTACGTGACATAATGAATTTTGTGTGTTTCTGGTAATTTCCTATAGTTATAAATTCCAATGAAAATTAAGATTAAATTGTAGTCTAATTAGATAACGAACTAATTTTATATAAATAAGTCTGGTGAATTGTGTTCATTATTGTATGGAGCTTGCATTTAAAACAAGCTCCATCCATATCCATGTGTCCCTCAGCTTTCACACTTAAACCCAGTGACTGTGAAAGCACAGGACAGAGTTGTCTAAAAATCAAGTCTGCTGTGAGAAGGCTGCACCAGAGAACACACGATGTCCTCCGGGTCCAGGCAAAGCAGCAATTTGGGGAACAGCTCTCAATGTGCAGAGCCCAGGGAACAGGAGGGCTGCAGGACCCCCGCTGCAGCACCCCCGCGTGTCACCCGAGTGTCCCCATCTCGTGGGGCTGTGTTGCATTTCCCAGCTTTGGCAGCCCCTCTGAAAGCAGGGTTTGGTCAGCAAAGGTCCGTGACACAGAGCAGAGGGCTGAGGGTTGGCTGGGGGGGAGCCTCTGGCCGTTTGGGCAGCTGTGCCCTGCCAGCCTTGTCTCACCTTGCAGTGTCAAGTGGACGGGAGAGGTGTGCTGCTGTGCCGGGCTGGAGATATTTCTGGGTGTAGCCGGTGAAGCAGGCTGGGATCCTCGAGATGAAAGACTCTATAAAAAGGCAAGTCATTCCCTGTAATTTGAGAGTGCTGCCAACCCCAACTGCTGAAAAATTCTGAGGTTCCCAACCACAGAACCAGCCAAACTGTCATGAGATTTTCATTTTTAATTGGGACTCCTTCTTATTTTCCTTCTGGTTTCGAGCTCCTAGGTCGTGTTCGTATCTGCAGAGACAAGCGTCGCAGAAGCACAAAGTGTCTGGTTTTTACAAGCAAAACTTGAGCCTCTCGTGTGATCACGTCTGCAGGAGAGGGGGTTCTGTGAAATGTCACGGTGGGGGGAGCATCGTGACATGGGGCAGGTGCCCAAAAGGGGTCACCCCACCGTGGTGGTGCCTCATGCTGCTCTTTGCTCCTCGCCCCCCTGAGCGGCTCCAGAAATGCAGCTTTGTCCTTTCCCACTGAGCTCCGTGGGAGGAAATTACTCCTCCTGCTCTTTGAGAAAACCACCTGTGCTAAGTGGGGCAGGGCGAGCTATGAGGGTCACACGTCCCTGCGGTGAGGGCAGGGAGGATGGGGCTTGTCACCTTCACTGGTGGCCCTAGGGGCCAGGACAGCAGTGGCCAGAGCAGGATACGTGATTACTGTTGATGCTCACAGCCAAAAGAACCCCAGAAAACACCAGAGAAAGCCCCAGAAGAAGAAAAATGAATTTTTTAATCGCTTTCTAACAGCGATAGTCTCCCATGTGTCCACTCATCCCTGAAAGTGACCATGCTGTGTTTAGGGGTACCCAAACCAAACACGATCCAGCCGAAGCCAGCATTTCATCCCGTTTCTCTTCCTGCACTGCCATTTAACACCCATCCCACAGCCCCCATGCTCTCAGCTGAGTTTCTGGAGGCACAGCAGCACTGCCAGAGATGCTTCCACAGACACACCGGCACACCACTTACACTCCCCTGCCAGGGAAATAAATCCTGAAGCACTTTCCTTTTATCATGAAATGTGGGAAATAGGTCCTAGGTCTCCCAAATCCTTGGCTCGTGCTGAAGTACTCCTGCATGAGGCATGGTCGCATCTCAGGGATGGTGGAGGCATGATTTGGAAATGTAACCTTCACAGAGAAGGCTGGGTGAGGTAAGCAGTGCCATACTCACAGTGCTGAAGCTGGTGGAATGGGATCCCCAAATCTGCTAGGGAAGACACTGCACCTCTGTGCCTCAGTTTCCCCACCTGTAAAATGGGTACATGATGGAGTGCTTCGACCTGCATTCCTGCTGAATGCTGGAGGAGAGGCAGGTGTAGCAAACCAGGGAGGGACGGAGCAAGCCCAGGTTGCTCAGTGTCCCCCTCTTCCCCCCACCCCATGGCAGTGCCAGGAGCTGCTGGCAGCACTCAGACCTGGCCTGGATGGTCCTGGGCTTTCTTTGCCATCAGAGCTCCTCCTGTCAGGCTGTGCCAGCACTGGCCTGGGGCAAAGAGGCACTTTTGCCCCCCGAGGAGAGCTCCCTTAGCACTGAGCATGACACAGGCTCTATGGAGATGGGGAGGCACAACTCAGGTTCAGTTTCTGTGTAACTTTTGCTGTCTCCATAGGTGTTTTTTCTTAGTATTCCTCCCAGCTTTCAGGGAGTCCATCAACCCTTTTCCACTTTTCCTATCCCTTAGTTTGGATAACATTATTTGTACAATTTCCTCAGAAAGTACTCTAGTGCAAGGAGTTTCCTACTTGCAGAAGGTCACCCATGCTGCAGAGGCTGTGCACCTCCATCTGTACCAGCATCAGCTGCAGGTATAATGCAGAGAAGTTCTCTGGAATGGGAGCTCTCAAATCAGTCCTGCCAGGAAATCAGGACAAAGGGACATCCTCCACCTTCCCTTCTTCTCAGAACATGAAAAAAATTACAAAACAGGAGGAGAAAGAGTGTTGTGCAAGAAGGGGAGGGGAAAAGAAAAAGGAAAAATAATAGCTCGAAAAGGGAAAGAAAATGGGGAAGGAGACGGTGAGCGCTTGCAAGAAGAAGGAAAAAAGGAGGGATGAATGTGTGGGGGAAGACAAAGCCACCTGGCACCGGGAGCTCTTCCCCATACCTGCGGGGCTGTGCAGCCACGTGCTGCTGACACCCACATCCTGCCCTGCTCTGCACACACAAGCCTGTGGGACCTTGGCCAGGAAAACCATCCTCTTCCTCCCAGCTTATTGTTTTGTGCTGTCTCTGGAGGGTCTGTGGGTCCACAAAGGTTGCAAACCAGCTGTGATGGATGGGTGTGCAGGATTCCCCATCCCTGCAGGAGCTATTCTGGATTTCTCTCCAGTAGCACAAAACCCAAGTCTATTCAAGTAACATAAACCAAGACAGGCCATGGCAAATTCACGAGCTGCTTCCCCATCACTTGTCCTGGCACAGCCACAAACTCTGTCTCTTGGAGCAGATCCTGGCAGCATGGGCATGGGCTCGGCAGGCCAGCTACGGGAAACCAGGCGTCTCCTGTTATTTGCCATTGCGAATTGAAGTGATATTTGTTTTATGATAAAAGGCTGGTACTTTGCTCTTTCGCAAGCTACTTTTAAGAGCAGTTACTCTTGGGAGTAATTTAACTCCTTGCAACAACTGCTGGCCCTGACTCTGTCAACACACACGGAGGAGCTGATGCAAAACTTTGTAAAACTCTTCAGTGTTCAAAGAAAAAAAGAAAAAAGAAAGAAAGAAAGAAAGAAAAAAAGATGGATCCCAATTTCTGGAGCTTCTAAGAATTTGGAAATTCTTGTTCAAAGCGAAGCATCTCATCCCTGAGAAAAGTGCCTTCAGGTCTGGTCCCACAGCCCCACGTAGGAGAGGGGACCCAAAAGGAGGTCCAGGATGCAGAGCAGGACGTGTGCCCTGGTGACACGCACCATACTAGGGGCGGTCGTAGCCACGGCACCTCCTCAGGAGCAGGCAGCAACTGGTTAATGTGAGAAAGTCAAGCTATATTGGTGAACGCTATTTGCCAAGTGACAGAAAAAAAATAGTGATTCATTTTGGGGGGGTAACTGTAGTTCAGACTTCCTCAGAGAAGGTTAACTACTCATGACAGTGTGCCCAGAAATAATTCATTTGGCATTAGACGAGGGGAAAAGAAAAAAAAAAAAAAGTGAAAAAAAAAAAGTTGAATAACCTATTTTCGGATAGCGCGAGCAAGGCGGGAGCAGGGAGCAGTGAGCGTGAGGGTCCTCGCAGCAGCCAGACCGCTGGGGACAGCGGGTCTCAGGGCCACCATGCCACGGGCTCCTGGTGGACCCGGTGCTGCAGGCAGGCAGGGCAGGGACGAGCGGCGAGCTCTGCGCCCCTGTCCTCCCGCTGCGATGCTGAACAGTGGGCACCGGGCCAGCTTGCCAGAGGAGGCTTCCAGAAAGAACCCCTTGGTCAAGGGGTAAAATTGCTCGGAAAAAGGAAAGCCGTGGTGTCGGGCAGCAGCAGGGCCCCAGGAAGAAAGCCCTGATTAGTATTCCTGGAGCTCTGCGCTTTTGCAGAAGAAAAGCACCTACGTTTAGCAGCCAGAGTAAATATCATGCCTTAATATTGTGTGTTAATAGACTCGCTTTTTCAGCTACTGATGACTGTAGTTTTAGAAAATTTATTGTTGCTCTAAAGCAAGTCTGTCTCTCTCCCCTCTCTCTCTCTTTTGCTAATTGACAAAGAGGCCCAGTAATTAAAGGACAATAAAAGTTTTCCAGTAATTAGTTTCTGTTGTTTGGTTACAGGCCATCAATTGTTCTTTAATAATACCAATCGTTAGCATGCAGTAGTCAGTGGGCTCTCAAAGGCTTCTGGGGCACCACCACTTACACCACTACACATTCCATTCCCATGAGGGCATGCTGCCTCCCGCGCCGCGTTAACCCTCTCCTAGGATGCAGTGCTCCTGCCCGGCTGCCTGTTTTGGGGTAAACACCTCTCATAACTCACGACCAGAAGGCAGCAATTAGGGTAAAGTAATTATCTGGACCTGAGGAGCGGGGAGGTGGGGGGCTCAGGGCTGCCATGCAGGGCGCTGGCAGCCCTGCAGGTGCTGTATGCACACATCCATTACAAGGCTGCTCTTGATTGTGTCATACCCTGCTGAAATACTTTGCCCCAAAGTACTCTTCTGAGGCCTAATTTTGCCCTGCTTATTTCAGGAGGATTAAGTGAATTTAAGGCATGGAAGCATACGCTAGTTGATTCGATGGCTTCATACACGCCTGCCTGGATGCTCCATTCGATGCCTGAGGCTTGGTGTGTTTGCAAAATGCACAGCGATGGCTGGAGACAGTGCTCCCTGTTGCCCAGTTTTCTTTTGCTGGACCCAGAACAGAACCTGTGAGCATGGCTCCAGGAGATATCTCAACAACGCCAAGGCTTTCACCACCCTACAGAAAACTTTACCCAGAAGATTAGATCTTAAGATTTTTGGCCTCCCTACTGGCTGAAGACACTGCACTGCAGAGATTTTGCCCTTACAGCTGCTCCTCTCTGTTGAGTGCTGAGATGCTGTGGGTTCCTCACCTGGCCTGGGCTCCCAGCCCACCCAGGTCCCTACTGTCTCAGTGCCAGAAATTAGGGAAGATGAATTTGAGGAAAGCATTTAACAGAGGAAGGAGAAAATCAGTTCTTCCCTTCCACGAGGTTTTTCACATACTCCTGATTTGGAATGTGTTTAGAATTCTGCCTCAAATGAAATCCCACTCTGGCTGCATGATTGCAAATAATCTCCAATGGCATTGTTGTTTTCTCCATTACGGGTATTCCTCTGAAGCTGGGGATCCTGCAGTTGGTGACTGCCCAGCAGTCTCTGCTTCTAATAAAAAATAAAATAAAAAAAAAAAAAACTGAGCCTCAGTATTGCCGGGAAAAGATTAAAAATATGGTCTTCAAAATTCAGAAAGCAAATTAAAAACACTTCCCCATCCCTTCTTCACACAGAGATATACATAAATACATGCAGATTGTTTCTGTAAGGCAGAGACCCAGTTAGGAGCTATATGACTCACATTTGTTTAGTCCATAGGGTTGCAGTAAAAGGGCATCTTGCAGTACCTCTCCTAAAGCTGCGGTCTCTCACTAACATTCACACGGTGGCTGAATTTAATTTCATTTTTGTTTTCATTTCCCCCACCCAGCCTTCTGTGGCAGTCCTGACGTGAGGTGGGAGCCGTCGTCCAAGGGTATGGTCCTGCCAGAAACGCCCCCTCTCCTCAGACTCACCTCTCTGGTGGAGCTTTCGGGGCTGATCCCCTCGGGGCTGAATGTCGGGGGGCACCGTGATGTCCCGGAGGAGCAGCAAGCCGCCCTCCCAGGCCTGGGGGAGCTTCTCCCTGCGAGCAGCAGCCTGCCCAGCCCCGGCCTGGCTCTGCTTTCTGTCAGAAATCCCATTCTCTGCTGTGGGGCATCCTGCCACACTCCCCTGAAAAATCTCGATTTTGTCTAGTCAGAATTTTCTGACGTTGCCTGGAAGATACCCAAAGAGCACTTAAACACTTTTGTAGCCTGGATTCTGGATATAATTTCTGTCCATAAATAGCCAGGCTGAAGTTCTGCTGAATTACCACAGCATCCAACTGCCTGGCCCCTGCCAGAAGCCCAGCCTGTGTGCACTTGTCACCCTGGAACAAGTGCAGCACTTGGCCTTGGGCTATCATAACACCATTTCTCCTCTTTCTCAGGCTTTGGCACCCCATGTTCCTAAGGAACGAGTCTAGCTCCACTGCTGCTGGTGCTGAGACAGGGGAAGGGCCCAGCAGTGGGATAAGTCTGCAGCGTGCCCTTCCTTGTGTGGAGAGGTCACTGATGGACACGATAGGGGTTGTCTTTTTTTTCTTTTTTTTTTTTTTGTTTGTTTTTGTTTTTGTCTCTGTCTCTGTATGCCACTGTTTTCCTGAGTGACAGCAGTCTGTAGGGCTCTGCTGGCAGTTCATTACTGTAGTAAAAGTGCACGGGAACATGGGTGTTTGACCAAAGTCTCTGCTTTCTTCTACCTCCCTAAACCCCTCCTGGGAGGGAGGTCATCAGAAATGCTTCTCTTTCTGGCACATTAGCAGCAACATCCTCTTCTGCAGCAACAGGGGGATCAGCTCTCATAAAGTGCCAAGAGAGAATTGTTGGGGGCTGGCAGAGACCCCCTCTCCCAATTCTCTCCACTCGCCATGCTGAAGCTTATGGTGAGCTTTCCATGGCTGGCTTTGGCCCAGCTGCTGGGGACATGCACGAAGGCTGGGTGCATCTTTGGACAGCATGCATGTGACATATAGCCAGGGGAGGGAGGTTTTTGGCAAAACCCGAGGCATATCAGGCAATCCGTTTCTGAGACATAGGTCTTAGGGAAAAAAAAAAAAAAGTGTAATTCAGAGTGTTTGAAGCATCTCCTAATGCTTTTTCATGTCATATCTCAAATATGGCTTGGCCTAGAAACTTCAGATTTGTTTAATTCAAGAGCCCTTGACGTAATCTAGCACAGATGAGGGCTTCTGAGAGGCTACAGTGCTTATTTGAAGCTATTCTCCTCCAAATTACTAATATATTAGTGTTCTATCAGCAGCTGTGACAGTGAAAAGTTAAGGCAGGGTTTCTAGGCTTTGCCAAAGCATCCTTGGAGCCCTTTTCCCACATCCCTATGTCAGGCTGGTTTCACCCACCCCAGCCCTGAGGCAAGGACTGTTCAGATGCACTGCACACCAAAGTCAGCCCCCACGTCTTCCCTGGGACACCCACCACTGCTGCCTTACCGTGCCCATGCCACCCTGCAGCTGGTGGCCCAAGGGTGTGCTCAGCTTCCCAGCCTCATCCAAACCAAATTTCAGCCAAAACCTAAATAAAATTAAAAAGTGTCAGACAACTCCTAGCAGCAATTAAGCTTAGAGAACGATGAGTGAGCCAGCATGAAGTTTGGGAAGAGCGCTCTTTGCAAGTAATAAAAGTGAAAAACTACTGAAATTCGTTTCCTCTCTAATGGGCAGGGTGACTGCGAGAGGGTGGATTTTTTTCATAATTATCAGAGCTAGGGAGAGATGTTGCGGACGGGGTGTTAATTAGAACTGATATACTTGGGTATATTGCATTTCATTAAGAGAGTAAATAACCCCAGCAGATTTTAATCCTACTGGCAACAAGCCAAGTGCTGCAGAGAGATTATCTTTGAGGGTTAAAACTAGGCCAAAGAGCTAAAAGCAGCCTTTCATGAAAGAAGAAGGCCAAGGATCCAGGCTAGAAGTGGTTGGCCAAAGCTCTGGGATAATCATATTGAAATCCGCAGCAGAAAGTACATTAAAAAGAGATGAATCACAATTGCCTGGTTTGTGTGGGAGAGCAGGCAGGCAGGAGGGAGTCGAATCCAGACAATTCCTCAAGCTGGAAGGAAAACGTAGCCTAGTGGCGTTTGCCTTACCAACCACGTCACAATGAAATGCCTGACCCAGCACCGATGCCACGGAGGCTTGAAGGCAGGGCAGGTCCCACCTGCTCAGCCAGAGCAGGAGGGATGATGGCCTTGGGGCTCTGCAACACCTCCCTGCAGCAGCGGTGAGCTTTGGTGGTGGCGAGGTCATCTTGGAGTCCTCTGGTTCCTCCCCGGTGCCACCCCTCCGGGGACAATCACCCCTCGGTCAGGAGGCACCCAAAGGAGCCGTGCCGAATGACCCTGGTGTGCTTCAGGTGGCTTTTTAAGCCAGCTCCATCCACCCAGTAGGGTTCGATATGTGGGGATTGAGTTACTTCTGGAAGAAGCTTCTCCTCTGAGTGCACCCATGGAAGTGGAACTGAGAGGTGCAGTTTGAAACTGAAACAGGATTTACACCTAAAAGTAAGAGCACCCAGCCCTGCCTGAGGCACACCATGTGGTGGCCCAGAAATCAGGGAGCTGGCCCTAGGACTACCAGGATGTGTTTCAGCTCCCGCTGTGCCAAGCGAGCATGGGGAACGCCGCGCTCAGGGCTCGGGTGACATCGGGGAAAGGGGACACGCTGCGCAGCCAGGTCAGAGGCTCCTCTCCTGGTCTGTGCCCATCACAGAGGACTCAGCAGATGCTTCGAAAGGTAACAGAAAGGGCACGAGCAAACAAGGATGCCTCACCTGCCTTCATCTTCCCCTCTTCTGCCAAATAAATGAGCATTGGTCGCATGGCCTTTAGGCAGAACTGTCTGTGTTTGCAGCAAAGCATGGCGCTCTGCGATGTGAGACGCAAGAAAAATTAAGATCAATGTAAAAGGTGCAAATGAAAGGAAATAATAAGCCTGAGCTGCAACTTTCTCAGAGCATTAGGAAGCAAAAAGTGCTGAAAGAGGTTAAGAGGGTCTGCGATCAGTGTGAACTTCCATGTCCCGCTCTTCACCTGGCTCTTTGCTGTCCGCAGTTTCTGAATGCAGAAAATCATTTCTGAAAAACTGAAGTACCAAAACTTCACTCTGTAAATGAGGGAGAAATTCATTTTGTCCTTTCTACTTGGGAGCGTGAGCTGTGAATCACTCCGTTAGCTATTTCAGGGCAAGACTGGAGTGTGATTATATGATGGCTGGCTTACTTTGACATAGCTTAATTCAATTAAAATGCAGTTGTATCCTGAGCAGGGACCCAGATTCCTTGCTAGTGACTGCACAGAGACTTGCACTGAGGTAACCACGGGAGGGAATGACACTGTTTTGTGATCTCAGCTCTAAGTAAAGATGGTCTAGCCCTCCAGTGCCCACAAGCCGTGACATCAGTGCTGGTCCCACAAGGGTACCTGGCAATCAGCAGATTTCCTTGTTTGGAGGAGCCACGAGAAAAACAAAGTTTGCTAAACAAATCAAAGAGCACAAACATGCGTTAAGTATCTCCATCCACCCTGCTGCAGGGGATACAAAAAGACTCAGAGCTCACTGAAGCATGAGGCTCAGTGGCATCTTTGGTGTCTGTGGTTCCTGCTATCATTAACCTTGCTGGAAATCCTGCTCATTTGTCCTAGGCTTGAATTTGAAACGAGCACTCCTAGTTCGGATCTTCTCTCACATCTTTGATGCAGTGATCCTTTGGAAATGAGAGGGGAATGAAGCCAGCCCAAAGGGAGGAGTAGATACCAGGGATGATTTTTGCATTTATTGAGAGATCAAGCCTAGGAAATTGTTTCCTTCCCACATGGCTGCTTATGAGTCCCCTTCAGAGACGGTACTCATTAATGCCTAAGAGGCTTCAGTGCTGTAGGTGGATATGAAATAACAGCAGAGCATCTGTTAGTAGGTCTCAAAATACCTTATGCTTTGACAAAATAATTACTTTCAAAGCTGAATAGGGATTCAGCATGTTAAAATTCAGGAAAATAAATTAAAATGAGCTCCAGCTATGGGAAAGGCCAAGCTGCAGTAGCAAAGGACTTCTACACTGCACCCAAAACCATGGCCAGATCAGTTCAGAAGAAACCTGGTATTTAAATGTGAGAGATGTTTATTCTCAGAAGATTGCTAGAAACAAATAGGTCAGCTCCTCCTGTATCGCACCCATTAGATCTCATGACCAGGATATCAATCTTACATGGAACCTGATTTTCATGACAGAATTCCTTGAAAACAGTGCAACATAAACAAAACCTTAAAATTAAGCATATTTAAGTGCTTCCCTATGTCTACTAATTTTGATATTGCCCATGACCAGCACTGATCCCTCAAGCAAAACTGGAACACCTGTTGGCTCTAAGTGGGCATAACAGGGAGAAAGCAGTAAAGCTGAAATGACAAAATCTTTTTAATTAAGTACGAGGGACTAAACTCCGCTCATCACATAGAGCAGTTCCTAAAAGCACCAAACTGAAGTGAAAAGGCAACGGATGATTAAGCAGAGGGGCGAACAGGAAGCAAAGAGCAAGAAGGGTTTTTTAACTAGATTTTGGCACCGTACGACCCAAAGCTTTCGCCTGCTGCTGGGGAGCAGGGGGCTCTGCATGGCCGCTGTGTGACAGCCCTGGGCAGCCAGCCCTGGGTGCAGTCATGAGCCGTGGGGACATCCTGCAAGTGGGGCTGTGGCATGGTGCCCCTGTGGTGGGGTGAGGTAAGGGGAGGGGTTTTATCAAGCAGCGTTTTGAAAAGGCCTCATCATCTGAAAGAAAGGGGGAAAAAATATACAGCCGTACGAGGGGCTCATTCTCCAGCTTTACAAGGTGTGCGTGACTGTTTCTCTCGCAGACCAGGTAGGTACATGCTATTGACTTTCTGTTGTTCTGGGGCTCTTTTGTGCCTTTTGGGTTCAAGGTCTGAGAATACACGGAAGGGAAAATCAGGCCGATACATGTAGTTAAAAAAAAAAAAAAGAGGGGGGGGTAGTAAGTTTAAAGGTGCAGAGCTGAGGTAATAACTTTTTAACTTAATCCATGGATAGGGAAGAGGTCTCTGAAGAACAGTATGAATGTTTACTCCCTGAACCCTGAAGTGTAGGGATTGAAAGAATTCCCCCTGCCAGTATGCAGAGCTCTATCTGCTACTGTTAATAGTCACATGAGACATTAATACAGAGCAATTAAGAATGTGTGCCGATAATTTGGGGCTAGAAAATCTTTATTTAAAGAAAGAAGCTTTGGGCTTCTAATTAGAGGCTAAAACAAATTGTGTATAATTGAGCTATCCAGCTATATATCTCCTGGAGATGTTCAGCAGAGCCACTACCTATTGGGTCCGTCTGTCCAGCCAAGCCCTGCAGCTCTGTTCACGAGCCCATCTAGCAGCCTGGCTGTGCGAGGCTTTGTGCCTTGAGCCATACCATGTTAGCAGATGTGATTTTTAGAGAAAGCCCCATGCAGTTTTGGTGCCCACCTGGAAATGAAGTGGTCCTCAGAGATAGAAAACTCTTCTGTCTGGGGCCTGTGGTGAGCTCCAAGGGCTTCTTGTGGAAACTGGACTAAAATCATCTTTTTCCATAGTAACTTCTTTGAGAAGGGAGCTTGAAAGAAGCTGCAGCTGGCTGCTTCAGATGGGATGGTGATGGGATGGGAGTAAGGACACCAGAACATTTAGTGCCCAGGTTTGCTCAGTACTGAGCAGTTCTACTTTGCTTCCCTTAATTTCAGGATGTAAATTAAGAAAAATGAACTCAGCTTCCAGGTTACTGGGGATGGATGACATTCATTCAACCTGGCATTTAGCTATTTCAGTTGTTTACATTTGATGCCTCTTATAAATACACCATTTCTGATTAAGAAGAAATCTTTTCTAAAGGTTTGCTTAATTTTTCACTTCAAAGTCAATCTTTAAAAACCTCTCTGCCATTATCAAGGCAGCAATGGTTTCATCCTAATCCCTCTTACGCTCTCCATTCTTATCCTTTGCTGAGGAGGAATGATAAAAAATTTTCTGACACAGAACTCGGATCCAATGCTGAAAGATAAGCTGTTCCAAAATAAAATGATGAATTTCAATTTCAAGCATTGGTTAATATTGCAATTTTCATAGATATTTTCCTACTGTAGATTGAACAAAGCATATTAACTAAAAGGCCTTCTCTTGGAATAGTATTGCATACTTTTCTAAGATTCTTCTTTCACTCTAAATTTCTACTTTTATGTATTGTCTTTCTATAGTAGCTAACAGAGATCAAAGCCATCTTTGTAATTTGAAGTTAAACCAAAATTAGGTCTTGAAAGTTTCCAGTAGGTGAGAAAGCTGTAGGTGAACTTAGCTTTAAGGTTGCTACTTGCTTTTATAGAGAGACCATTCTAAGATGCTTAAAAGATCACCTGCTTTAACTAGCGGTCAAACTTTCCCGTATGTACTCACTGGGAGATTGACTGAGGACGCACAAGTAGACTTGAACACTTGACTTTTCAAATTCAGTGGTCTTTCAGTGTAATTCCCGCTGGAATAACAGATACATATGTTTATATTATTATCTCAAAAGTTTCGTCCAAGGATTTGGAAGAAACTGGTCTAACGACCAACGAACTTGGCAAGTACAACTTTGCTAGAGCTAATAGCTGGGTCAGCAATCCAGATGGAGATCCTTGAATCAAAATCATAGAAAAGCATATGTATACAATACAGATGCAGTTAAATACATATGTTTTGAAGGGAACCAGGGAGGTGAAGGTCCTGCCTGATTATGCTGTAACTATTTTGTCCATTTCTAGGGTGAAACAAAGCATCTGTGACAATGTACGATCCCAACACCCAGCCATGTTCTCTACATGCAGAACACGATACGTTGATTAACACAAAAAAGTACACTGGAAATATTAGCCCTGGAAGTGGTGGTGCGGGGGGCCTCTGGGGTTCTGCTTTCCCCGTCTCCGTCCCCTGCTGGACACCAACCTGAAATCAACGTCTGCAAGCACCTGATGGATCAACCCACCGCCTTTGGACTGATTACGCAGTGCTCACAAGAGAAACAGCCACGGGGGAACTGGAGCCCCCCTGGCCCTATTTAAGTAGCAGCTGGACTCTGCCGAACTGCCACCAGTCCACTGATACCACTGGGACCACTGCTATGGGATCTCGCCCACTTGCTGCAGTGTGCGTGGCTCTGGCCATCAAGTCACTGCCTTCATCCAGTCTCCTGCTGCAAATGGAGGTGTTAGCAGCACCACGCTGCAGGTGCAGGCAGCAAAGTGTTGGTGACACTAACGCGCACGCTGAAAGCTCTCTGCAAATTGATGCACTGCCCTGACAGATACCAGGTTTGTGCATGTGGAAAGCTTGCAGAGTTCTTTGTTGACAAAAAATGTGTGGTAAGAATATTGTATAGCTCAGTGAGAAACATCTGCCTGACAAAACCTTCTAACGTTCCCCAAATGTTCATGCATCAGAACAAAGAGTCCTTTGCGAGTATTTTGGGGTTTACTAACGCTGGAGAAGGCAGAGATTCCCTCATACCCCAGAATAAGCACATAATCCCTTAAACTATGAAGCACCTTAGATAAAGTATACTTCTGACCAGCTGGCTGGGAGCTCAGAGCCAAGTGATGCAGGCAGCAGCTGTGGGACTGGCTGTGGGGCTGCTGGAACAGGGCGGGCTGGGCACAGCTGTTCCCACAGAGCTTCGTATTTGGTAGGGTTGATTTGGTGGTTGAATGTCAGTGGCCAGTACTTCCAGCCCTGGGTATGGAAAATTAAGTTTCAAGTCCCCAAATTGATGAAGGCTTTATGTCTACCATGTAGAGATCCTTCAGCAGGGGATATGGGGAGAGCTGTACATCCCCCCTACCCTCCATCCCATATTCCCATCCTTCATCCAGATCTTAGGTAGCAGGGGCTAACTGTTCCCAGTTTCAATCAAAACTTCATCACTGACCAGAGACATCTTTTTGCAAACAAATTGTGTCAGAATAAATACATTCCAATAATTTGGATGAGTCCTAAATGTCTGATTTCTGAAAGTGTCATAAAAACAAACAAACAAACAAAAAAAACAATGTCCTGATGTTAATGAGATCTGAATTGCTGTTTTCAAAGCGTGAAATTGGCAGTGCTATCTTAAGCCTGAGAATGATACACATGTAGCAAGAGGAAGCAGGGACCTGCTTAGTTTGTGAGATGGCGTGTTTCACAGCATCAACACATTTCTGTTTTGATTTGCACGTACAACCTCTCTATTCATTACTGGTGCAATGAGGAATGTGCCCATGTCGGATACCTTTCCTGTTCTTGTCGTTATACCCACCAGTTCTCCATCTCTCCAGCGCTGTTTTCCTGCAACCTTTGGAAATGTTCACTTCCATTTTATTCACCAGAGACAAAATGCTAATACCCCGGCACTTCAGATGGTGAGGGGAGAAGGAGCGGAAGGAAGGAAGGGAGACCTCTGTGATCTGTTCATTCATTATTCCACAGTGCATGGGAAGTCATCTCTTTACATGATTGACCTGCCTGGATTTGATTACAACACACAGCTAACCTTTTTCAAATCTGGTTGTGTCATACAAGAAAAGGGTTGAAGGCTGTTGCCATGGTATTAAGGTATCTCTTGAGAAAGAAGAGGGGGAAAAAAAAGAGAGGAAATGATGCTTCTTTACTTCCTAGCCAAGTATAAACAAGAAACACACGCACATGTTTTTGTTTTGGATGAGCTTTCAGCTTCTTATCAAGCTTCATCTATCAATGCATTTCCTGGGGAAGGGAAGGAGGAATTGTCTGCTCGGCAGATCAGTGTCTGTTCAGTGGTGGGGAAGGGGGAGATGACAATTGGAAGGGGGCGGGGGGGAGAATAAATCAGTCTTGCCACCATTCATGGTTTATTCATGAGCCACGTGAGTTTTGCATTTAAATGTGACATTCTCATGATCTCAATATTGTATATGCAAATCTAAAGATTTCTGTATTTCTCCACATGCCCAGCTTAAGTCTCGTCTCAGATCTGCGGGTCTGTAAATGCAAAACTGGAAGGTTTGCATGGCTCCTGGTTCGCTCCCTGTTTATTCTGCAACTCAAAGGCTGTACGCACGCAGAGCTGCTCTTAATATCAGAGGTATAATTTAGATGTCATTTTTTGTTCATTTATTTTATGATAGTGAATTCTCACAGTCAGGAAACCATCTATAGATTAGTTAATGGCTCAACTTTCTGAGGTCTTGTCTTGCCCATCAAAGCACTGCTCTTTCGAGGCAAACACCCATTGCTCAGGACAGCATATCAGGATTAAACCAGCAAATGCTGTGCAGCTCTAAACAAAGAATTCACACCTTGAGCCATGCCTATTTCAACAACTCTAACATAAATATTGAAGTTGTCAGTCAATAAATAAGGGATATGATCCTGTTTAAAGATTTTTAATTAAGATGCAATTTTTATTTAAAAAAAAAAAACACCACAAATATACCAAATACCCTGGTGAAGAGAGGACGGGTATCCTGTACCAGTAGTGCTCAGTTCAGGTCATGACCTGAACCTCAGTTAAATCTGTTGGTCCCTGTCACTGGCCAAGAGTCCCAGTGCAGGGATGCTTAGCAGGAAGAGAGACATGACTCTGCACAGAGATGCAGGCTCTGCTCTTGTCTAACCCCACACAGACAAGCTTGTGCACAGGAGACACCTCTGGCCCACTATTTGCAGAAGTGGATCGTATAGCCAAATGCTGTTGATGGGGTTCTGCCTGGTCTGTGCGGCTGGGATGCTGCTTCACAAATTACTGACAGGGTCTTGTTGCTGCTTAGCAAAAAAATCAGAGCATGAATAAGTTTTATGTTTTTGGGTCAGCTCTGTCACTAGTCTAATGTAAATATTCCTCAAATATGTTATCAATAAACAACAACCACATTCATCAACAATAATACAATTTGTATTTTTTTAATAGCACTTTCTCACATTTAATACTCAACTCCTGTTTTCTTCTCAGTCTGAACCCAGAATTGCAGAAATTGATCATCTCATTTGCTTTCAGTGGTCAAGGCCCATAACAGCTACATTCTTCCTACTGGTTCCATGATTTTCAAGCCATAAATGTTTCCTAAATATCCGTGTTACCTAGTATCCTATCTCTGGCAGTGACAGTCAGTGACTGCTTAAGGAAAGCGTAAAAGAGACAAAGCCTGTATTGAATGACACCTCCCGAGGGTATTATCTCAGATTTAGGGAAATATGAATGTAGAGAGTTCCCGAAGTTAAATATTCAGGTCATCACTACTAATTGCTTTCAAGGACTTCTCTCTTTTAAACCCACCTGTATGTTTGCTCCCACAGCGCCCTATAGCAATGAGTTCCTCCATTTAATTTCCTATGAGATGGACAACTACTTTCTTTAGGATAATTTCATTCAGGTCCCAATGGTTTTTCCATTATAAGAGATAATAAATGGTTGTTCCTGAGCATCTTTCTCCACACTGTTCATGGTTTGAGACGTCTGTATCAGAACACCCTCAATGGTTTTCTTCTCTCAGCCAAAAATTAGATGTATTTACCTACCCTAATACTTGCTCCCCCTGTGAAACCTGCTCACTACTCTGATAATGCCTTAAACTTGCCTAAATTTTTCAGTTCCTCCATATCCTTTCTGGAAGGGGCCATTAGGACTGCTTGCAGTACTTAAGAAGATGGCACAGCAAGAATTTAGACACAAACTGAATTTTTCTGTTCTGTCTCACCTGACAATCGCTGGCATTCTTGTCATGTTTTTGACCACCCCTGATTGCTGAGCTGATGTTTTTGGAGAACCACCTGCATGGCTCTGGGATCTTTCCTGAACAGTAAATGTGATGCTAGAGCCATGATTGTGCAAGTAAGGCTGGTGTTGTTACTCTCTCGTTTGCAGTCATTTCATTTCTTGCCACTCAATTCAGTTACTGGGGTGGTTGTTCCACACCACCATCTCAGAAACTTGCATTCAGCTGAAAGAGCTGAATTCCATCATTCTCAAGTCCTCTTTACCATGTCTTTGGTATGCTGATAGACTGGTATTGATACAAGCTCTTGGAATAGGATGGTCAACAGGCTGGGAGCCCTGCCTTGCCAGCCAAGGCAAAGACTCACACTGGGTTTACGACATTATTTTAAGATATGTTGTCAGCTGATTTTAGCTCCCAGTTAAAATCTGAGAGGGAAAAGTATTTTCTTGCAGGAAAACAAAACAAAACAAAGCAAAAACACATATATATGTGTGTACTAAATTCAAAAACTTGGAGAAGACTGACTTTGGGTTTTGTTTGCTGGATTTTAACATGGATTTAGTGGCCAGTGTTTGCTGCTGTGCTCAGTAGCATTGCAACAGAGCAGTTCACACCACAAATGCCTACAAACACAAGAACCTTTATGCTGAAGGGTACTGCTTGCAGAAATCCTGAAATTCATGCTAGAAACCAGACTGGGGGAAGCCTGGGCCAGGACTGATTTCACTACTGGAATTTCAGTGGATGGAGCAGGTTTCTCCATGCCTTCCAGCTCCCACAGGCCTTGCTTGTCACAGCGCTGTGTCCAAGCCCAGTGCCTTTCAATATCGTTTGGGGTTGTGTTTCTGCATAAAGGGGCAAAAAGAATAAGCAGAGCTGCTGCACATGCTCAAACTTGATATAATTGTGCTGTGTGAGTGGGTTTCATCCTGCAAAAGTCTGCTCATTCACATGGAGTAGGGATATATTCTTATACAAGGGAAGAATGTGCTCCCTTGCAGCCCCTGGTTTCTGCAAGTACAGCCCCTGTGAATGTAATCAATGCTGTGCAGAGCTGCCGAAATCAAAAACAAAGCCAGAATGATCATTGTGCTAAGTTTGGGTTCCTCATTGTTCATTGAATTACATCAGTGTTTTCTTTAGTTGCACAGTCAGCTGGCAGAGGTTTGTCTGAAATCTCGAGACTCCCCCTTTCAGGGGAAAGCAGAAATTTCCGGGAGATGGGGGCTCTGCTCTGCACTGTGGTGGTTAGTCTGACACCATGGCCCGGGACACGATCTGACGGCTTGGGGGATCATCCAGCCCAGAGCCTGTGGGTGAAGGCAGCAACGCATCCACAGGAAACAATGTCTGGATTTGATTTTATTTGCATTTAATTTGCTGAAACTATTTTATCTGCTTAAAGCAACAACAACAACAGCAACTACGAAAACACAAAACAAACAAACAAACAAACAAAAAAGCAAGAATAACAGGGAAAAAAAAAAAGACATTATACCTCCAGCTCATGACCATAGTGAAGTATTTTGTTTATCTGGCGTTTTATTATAGTGATCCTATGTGGAAAAACCTTGCTTCCTGCAGATCCTGAGATCCCAGGGAACTTCTTGCTGTGATAAATTGCCCACAGCCTGGTGTGATGGTGGAAAAAGGTTGTGTCAGTGCAATGTGCCTCCCGCTCCCGGCAATTCCTCCTGGCATATCAGGATGGGGTCAGTCCTCCTTCCTCCTGCTGCGGTCACACACAATGTCCTCCAGCAGCTGTGGGAACAGGAGCTCGTGGGTGTTTCAGAACTTCAGTGTGGACCAGTTTTGCATGTGTATGTGTCAACCAGTACATGCATGCTTGCTGAGTGGAAGCCATTAAACCTAACTTCTTTTAAACCTAAATCTCACTTCCATCTAAAAGCCTGATTTTCATCATCCATAGCCTGTCTTCCCCCACAAGTCCTCTCCCATACTGTGTCTCAGCAAATTCTTTTGGCAAGTTGAAGTGGTCAGAAAGCGAGTTGCAGAGTGTGGGGATTGCCAGTCTGAAAGTTGGTTTTGGTTGATCTAGCACACGTGCTGAGTGGCTCAGCCTGCAGAGCCCACACTGAGTTTGTTTTGTTTGCCTTGCTCGAGGGCTGAGTTTCTCAATTTTTAACTGTGTACAGGAAAATGGAGGTAAAATGGCAGAAGCTGGCATGAAGTTTGCTAAGAGTTTCCTAATGGGCCTGCATAACCTAAGAAAGTAAAAAAAGCTGCCAAGTCTTGAGATACTTTTATTAAAGTTCCTTTTATTAAAGTTCCAGGTAGGATGTAACATAAGAGGGGGGAATAGGAAGAAGTCTTGGATAGCCATGGAGAAAAGCTGGCTAAGATGAAGCCCAAGTCCAGAAAACCAAAGAGAAGGGGCAGGAGTCGGAGGCACCGTGGCGAAGGAGCACTGGGGGACAATCGGGGCAGAAACAGCATCAGGACAGTGACTGTGGGGAGGGGAGGAAGAATCAGGGAAGCTGAGAAAGGAGGAAGAGTGCGGGTTATGGTCTGGGGTGTTGCATCAGGAGGTCCAGAGCTGAAAACCAATGTCTCTGCAGCTGGAGCCGGCAGGGCTTGTCCTTGGACAGTGATGGGAGGAAGTAGCTTTTTGCAGAAAACTGAATTTGTCAGAAAGCCCAGAGGGTTAAGCAACCTGTGATTAGTATCACAGAATCACAGAATCATCTAGGTTGGAAGAGACCTCCAAGATCACCTAGTCCAACCTCTGACCTAACACTAACAAGTCCACCACTAAACCATATCACTAAGCTCTACATCTAAACGTCTTTTAAAGACCTCCGGGGCTGGTGACTCAACCACTTCCCTGGGCAGCCCATTCCAATGCCTAACAACCCTTTCGGTATTAATTTTGCAATTAGTTTCTGCAGGAGAAAGAGAGGTGGGAGGAACAGGTTGAAAATACTCAAAATATCTCATTTCAACACTTTCAAAATGAGGCATTTTTGGGTTTCGCTTTGAAAGAGGGTCTCTGTTTCCTGACTGATGTAATTATCTTAAGATATAAAGGGCAGCAAGTAACCTGAAACCAAGCTGAAAGTTTTGTTTCAGACAGAGGATGATTTGGGGTTAACCCATGATAATTCCCCACACCCTCCCTGGTATTGCTGGAGTCTTCAGTTCTGCCACTGAAATGAAAACCCATTATTTGTCTGGCTCAGCTAATAACATGCACCAACCATTGCTAATATTTGTCTTTTAAAATGTAACTTTCTGCCATTAGGAAAGTATAATATAGCAAGCGAAAGCTGTGATGTATTTCTAGCCCCGATTCTTAAGGCAGTAATATTTGGGTTTCTCAGATATGGCTGCAGTGTGTGTTCATGCAAGAGAATACGAGGAAAAACATTTTAAAGACGTAATATCTAAAGATTAGGTGATAATCTCCCTGGGCTGAGGGTGAATACAGGAGCTCCCTCACACTGCCAAAATATTGAGTAAGTTTAGAGAAAGAAGCCAACTATTCCAAGCTCAGGAGATCATTTATAAAACAAAAATCACTCTGTTGCATTGAAGAGTCAGAGAGATGCTCTCAGAAAGATTAATTTTCTGGGCAGAGGAGGGGAGTGTGGGTTTCACCCCTCAAAATGAACCAGCAAGATGATTCAATTGCATCACTTTCAGAGCGTGAGCCTGAGACATTCATTCAAAATGCAGTTATAAGAAATGACTGCTTTACTTTGGGAGGAAGAATATTGAAGAAACTGTTAAAGTTGGTCACAGTATGTGACATCCTTGAAATCAAAAGCAATGCTTCTTCTCAGCTGCTGCACAGTAAAATTAAAGATATGAAGCCAAATTAATCTCTGGTGTAGCACTCCTGCCAGTGGCTGGGGAGGCACCTGGGATTAATTTCCTCAATTATACAAGTGGCATATGACCCTGACAAATTGTTTTTTGTCGCATGCAGGGTAATGTATCTGGTGGAGTTGGGCATCACCTCCCCAGCCTCCTGGGTTGTCCTTGGACATCTTCCCCAGGTGGCAGCAGAGCAAGCTTCTTGCAGGCTTCTCCTTTGGGGTAAAATTTGGGAAGTCCATCTGTGCAAGACAGTGCCTGTATTTACACTCCTGGACACGGTTCACTTCTTTGCTTACAGTTTGCCTGAGGAAAGCTTACATTTTTCTGGAGGAATTATAAACGTCAGCATGGCATGCCAGTGCTCGCCGTGCCAGCGTGCTGAGGTGGGAGCTGGGCAGAGCTGTCCCAAAGCCCCCCCGAGACAGGGCCAGAGCTCCTCTCATCATGCGGAGGAGATGCAGCCACATTATGCAGCCATGTCAAGGATCTCTTTTGTTATCTCCCTGCCCCAAATTTACACAAGCATTACCGGCCAGGTCAGCTTTAAGCAAGCACTTACTATTCAGACTGCCTCCTCCTCCCACGCAGCAGTGCTCGGGAGGAGGACGCGCTGCAAGCCAAGGACACTGGGCCCCAGGCAGCCAAAGAGCCCCCAAAGCCCTGGGCAGGCTCGGGACAGGTGCGATTGCAGAGCCTGAGGCCAGGACTTTCCAAGCAACTCTATGTCGGTGAGTAAATTTATTTTCTAAAATGCCGTCCCGTGCCTTGGAGGAGGGGCCTGTTGGTCACCTGATGTTTGGAAAAATGAGGGGTGTCTTTTGGCATGGAGTGAAGGAGGTGAGGCTAGGGATCTCACCTCAAGTGCTGAAGTTTCTGGCTGGCAGAAGCAACACATACGGTGTCTGAGGGGATGAGGCTGCTGACAAAACGTGAAACATCCTCCTGCTCCATCAGGCAGCTCCCAAACGGAGGCCAGCTCGCTGTGGTGCTGTGAGACAGAGACTATTGACACAGACCTGGGCTGGCCCTGCAGGAGGCTGATTCACTGCGAAAGCTGAGGGAGAGGAGGGCTCATGTGAGCGCTCGTGCCTCGAATCTCTTCGTACAGTCAAGCAGCTAAGCACCAGGCACAGCCATGTCTGCACACTTGGCCCACATGAAACGTGTCTACCTCCAGCTCTGTTACGTTTCCGTGCCAGAAAATAAAGACGAGGTCCCACCCACCCGCAGCTCCATTTGGGTAAAACCCTCAAGGCTTTCATGAGGCCGAACCACGAGGCCTGGCTGTATGCAGCAACTTGCACCGCGTGGGCCGTGAGAAGGAGCTCGCTGATGTGTTTTACGCTGTTGGGACCTTTTGTCTTCAGCATGTGCATGCTAATGGAGCTTTTTGGTGGAAAATGATTCATTCATAAGCGTCAGCCAAACTGGTATGTGACAGGAGAGCAAGTATTTTCACCTGGGCAGAACAATGTAACCTGATGTGTGAGCACCCTTACTGCTTCTCTGCTGGGTTTGAGCTTGTTTTGTTTTGTCATATTTGGGTTTCTGGAATGTTTTCTCCTATCAATGACATTAATTATGGAGTAATTGCCTTAATAGCATGTAACAACTCTCCTTTTTTTTTTTTTTAATAGATTTTCACACAATGTGTAAACTTTGCTGTATATGTGCTACGTTTCTTGTGTCATGAAATAATGTGTAGACAAAATAATGTTTTTCCTGTCAGAAATTCAATGGGCATCTAAAGCAAAGTGACAGGTGGTTAAATAGCTGCATTTAAAGGATGTCAAGAAGATTTTTTGGACAGGTACCAAAACCCAATGCCAAAAAGAAGGCCTAATACCATCTGTTTTGTTAGCAGAGATGCAATTTTACATTAGATTTTAAATGACATGAAATGCCAAATTCATAACCTTGATTTGTGGGTCAAATCTAGCTTATCTAGATTGTGGATGTTATTATTTACTGGCACAGTTCCTGACCCAGAGCCCACGCAGGTAAATGAACACGCTTTCAATCAGACCCATTTTAAAGTAATAGGGAGCTCTCGAGCCGCATTTAATTTTGTTCTGTATTACATGTGAATCCAGATGCAATGTGGATTTAATTAATCCAATTTCATTGCATTTTAATGTACACATTTGCATTGTGTTTATTGGCAATTGGTTTTATCCATTTGTTCAGCATTTTTATGACCAATGAAACTACTGAATATTTAGAGATCCATATACTTCCCAGCAGAAATGAGGAGCATAGCTCTGAATTAAATAGTTCTCAGATATAAACTGGGGATGAGACTAAAACGTCAACATATAGCTGCATAATACAGTGGAAAATTGATACCAGTATTTTAAAACAATAAACTGCATGGTGCAAAATTCTTTAAAAAATAATTTCAGCAGGCATTTTAGATGGTATGTCAAGAATTAAAATATACTTTTATAAAGAGCAGTGGGTGCTGGAGGACTACTCTGAAACAAATATGAAGCTGATAAATTCAGTCACTTTCCTGCTTCTAAAAGGTGCCTTTGAAATTATGATTGTTCAGGTTTAGCCTAATATTTAGAAATACTCACTGTAGAGTTTTCTCTTCTTTGTGAGGAGTCAGTGTGGCTTAAATGGGATTGCTGAGATAATCACCCTGTGCTCTCTCTGTTCCAGTGCTAACGTTAGGCATGAAATGTGAGTTGTCATGTTTGCAGCTACTCTTTCAATGACCTGGCCACAATAGCTAAAAACCCTCTGGGTTTGGTGAGGAGTCAGTTGTGAGAAGAACGAAAAGAACATGTCTTTTAATTGCTGTGCTTTGCTGTCAGGCTCAGCTCTGCTGTGAGCATCATGGCTAGGTCTGCTCTCCCTCCAGCCATCCTGGCACATCCCTTTTGTCTTTTGATGCTTGGCCCAAACACAAGGTCATTGCTCTGTTGTTTTTGTTTGGTTGGTTTGTTTTTCCTGCTTCCGTGTTTGGGGTTCCAGTGGGTCTGCCTCACCACCCCCCGACCCCCTGTCTAATCTGGCACCCAGCACTCCCCATGGAGGATGCCATCCAGCTTCTCCAGAGCTGAGCCAGCCCAGGAGGAACACCTCGAGGCCTGACCTGAACCATGCCTGTGGGTTTTGTAGCTGCTAATGCCAGGCACGTGAGCTGGGCCTGACCCCTGCAATACTTCCTATTTTCCGGATGCTTGGGTGGTAGCATCTTCTGCAAAGTGAGCTGAGCCTCCAGGGGCTGCATGTGGGACCTGTCCTGCCTGGGTATCACGGGTGGACAACAAGCTCGTTCTCATGAGGCCCAACATCTCCCTGCTCCAATGGCTGCCGCAGAGCTGGATTTCCAGGGTTGCTCATTTTGCTTTCTGCTAACACTGACTCGGGGCTGATGGAAAAGGAGAGACTGAGTTATTTCCGACCCACTGGGAAAGACTCAGAGATAGGACAGATACCAATAAGTAGAGTATTCAGATACCTGCATTCGAACCCATGTATGGGAAATTCCTCTCCACAGGCAAAGCCTAGGAGGTGCCTAAGTTCATTCAACTCCCCCCCCATGTGGACAACAGAGATCCCAGAGAGGATCAGGGCACAGGGGCTCCTCGCTCCCTCCTGAGCTCTTCTGCAACCCCGACACGGGTGACAGTGCAGGACCACATCTGCTGTGTGCACACCCTGCCTGATCAGAGCCATCCTCATCCAAGGATGTTCTACCGCTTGCCTTCTTGCTATTTGCTGGCCACAGCCATCAGTGAGGAAGCCGTACCTAAGGTGGCTCCTTTGATGGGGCAGCTCTCGTAGCTGCAGTTTGCTGTCCTTTTGGGGCCGTCTGACAAGCCCATGCTCTTCAGGAAGGATGCATGGTTTGTCATCCACCCTCCAGGAAGCACTCTGCACTGTTAATCCGTCTGCCTCGGCGGGGAGAGGTTGTGTAATGCTGGTCCTAGGTAGACAGGGACACTTAAGTGCTAGAGGAAAGCAGAAGTTCAGACAAATCTGCATCTCCTGGTAGGTCCCTATCTGCACGTGAGCTCCACTGAGCAGACACCAAACTGTTCAGATGTTAAAAAAATATTGAAACATGGGAAAAAAACAGGCTGAAGAAGGCACTCAGCAGCAGCTACAAGTTGGAGGGAGGCTTCCTGAAGGCACAGTGAGCCCAGGGAGGTGCCCGTGGTGCAGCAGGAGCTTCTGGTGCCACGCAGGGCACTGCAGAGGCTGCAGACACCTGATGGCACCTCGCCCGCCAGACCCCGGGCTGGGGCACGCCGGGGAGCCAGCCGGCACTCAGCTCTACCGCGTTGTCTTGTCCTGACAGCCTGGGGAGCAGAAACACCGGAGACGTCCCCGAGGTGAGCTGCGAGAGTGTTTGATGGAGATCGTCTCCTCTGCCAGCTTCCCTTGGTATAGAGAGAAAAAAAAGGCATTTATGGGTATTAATAGCAATAACACTTTGTGACGCCAGAGTTTTCAAATCAGTCTCTGTTTGAGGTCTACTGAAGGCAGATGAATGTGCAAACTTTGTCAGGGGTGATTGTCGTGAATCTCGTGTTTTGAGGATCTGAGGAGACATTAAGGAACTGGTGCAACGTTTGGAAAAGGCGAGCTGCTAAAATGGTTCGAATGGGACTGAAAAGAAACCGGGTTGTATCTGCCGAGAGATGCCGCAAGTTCGGTGACAAAATGCATTCATTTTCTTAGGAAACAGCAGAATTTAATCCTGCTTTAAGTGAAAAAGCCAATTCAGCCTTAACTGTAAAGCTGCTAGCAATGTCTCTACACTATATGAAATATAATAATTATGATAATTAATAAAGATAATAATACAGTAAAACCTTGCTAATTCATACTAATGACTCAGAGGCTGCTTACTAATTGCTGAATTTTGTGGATAAACAAGCCAGAATAATGCATCATAAAATACGCTTTGTTCCATTATTTTGACAACTCTCATTTAGTTTTAATTATTTATACTTCATAATATACTAGTCACCGTACTTGGGAGGGTTTTACAAAAATAACGAAGCCCAGAATTTGACATGACTGAGCAGTGTTTGCTGAAACACAGAGGAACGGCAGCCCTTTCTGGATGTGTGCAAACTGGGAAAAGCACGGATCAGCTGAGTGCAGGTCGGCAAAGCGGTTATACAGAACATCGTGCGTCTCCATCACGCCTTTGACCAGGAGGAGACCTGGGAGCAGTTTGCCTCATGGAGAACTCCCGCAAACCGACCTGCCAGACACAGGAGGACCAATCCTTGTCAGGAAAATCATACTGTTTGGAAAAATAATAGTAAAAGTGAAGTAGTTTCTGTGCCCAAATCGATTTGTATCCTCAAATCATTTTTTTCCACCATCAGGACGGCTAAAATATTGTTTTTAATTTAAATGAGAGCCGTGATTTTTACATAATCACCGGATTCCTGGAGCTGGCATTCCCTCGAAATCCCAACCTGCGTCCCCAGTCCTGAATTTGGCAGGAGTTGGCCACGCTGCTGCAGTGAAGGAGCCTTGTGGAAGAGTCCTCTATTTATTTAGCACAGTTTTTCAGCTCCAGACAGAGCAGGGCTGCCCAGAGCCCTGCAGGGTGCAAGTTGCAACTGTGTCTCGGTAGTCATGATGTTTAAACAAAATAAAAAGGAGCCTTTTCCACTAATAATTTGCCTGAAAGTGACTCTTTCAGCGCTGTCCTAGCTGTCTGCGAGCTCACGGAGGGCTTATGGCAGCTCGGTGTCTCTGGGAGCGGCATCCCATCCCGCACGAGCTCAGTCGATGATGTTGGGTTGCCCTGGGCTGGTTTCCTAAGGGACCTGCCGGGGGATGTTTGGGGTCCCGGAGCCGGCCGGCCCCGCGAGCCACGGCCGGGGGCAGTCGGAGGGAGGCCGGGGGGGGGAGGCGGGAGGGAGGCCGGCCGGTGAGCCGGCTGGGCCGGGGGTGGCCGCTCCCCCACCGGCGGGCAGGCCGAGAGGTGCGGGGGGAGAAGGGAGGCCGGTGGCCGTCGCTCTCCAGGCCCCGGGGAGCCGAGGCTGGAGGCAGAGGCTGAGAGCGGGGTTCGTGGGCGGGAGGGAGCGCGGAGCTTTCGGGAGCGAGCTCTCCGCTGTGGGGTCGTGCCGAGCCGGGCCGGGAGGCGTCCTTCTACGGGGGGGGGGCTTGGAGGGGACACCCGAGGGCTGCGGGGCGGGGGGGGGGGGGGGCGCTGCGGGCACCATCCCGCGCCCGGCCCGGCAGCAGGGCTGCGATGCTCCAAGCGGGGCGCGCTCCCAAAGCTCCCCAGCCCCACCGGGCACGGTTGGGGGGGGGGGGGGGGGGGGGTCGCACCTTTACAGCGCCTCCTCCTCCCCGATCCCCCACCCCGGAGGGGACGTTGTGGGGGGGTGAGGGGGGAACAACCCCCCGGCTCCAACCCCTTTTATTTTTTTTTCCAGCCGTCCCAGCGCCGGCCGGCAGCGGGGCTGGGAGGGGAAAGGGGGGGGGGGGGGGGCAAGCCGCCGCCCGGCCCCGCCGCGAACAATAGCGGCCCCGGAGCGGGGCGGTGCGGAGCGGGGCGGGCCGGGGGCCGCCGCCCGCCCCCCCGCCGCCGCCGCCGCCGCCTCCGCCGCCTCCCGCCCTCTCCCCCGCCCCCCGCGCCAGAGGCACCGCCGCCGCCGCAGCCGGGTCCATGCCCGCTGGAGCCCCCGCCTGCCGCCGCCCGCAGCCCCGGCATGGACGTTAGGTTTTACCCCTCCGCCCCCACCGCCGTGGGTTCCCTGCCCGGCGCTGACCCCCCCTGCTTGGGGCCGCTGGATTATTATCACTGCAACAAGGTAAAGGGTCGGGGTGAATGAGGCTGGGGGGGGGGGGGGGGGGGAGGGACACACGCACACGCGCGCGCGGGGATCGTGGGGCTGCTCCGGAGCGTCCCGCCGAGGTCCCGCAACTTCTCGCCGGGCGGGTGGAAAAAGTGCTGGCGGCGGCGGGAGGGAATTTTAAAAGTGGCCGGGAAGCGGCGAGGAGAGCGGCGGCTGCTGCCCGCTTCGCTTCGCTTCGCCCCGGGGCCGCCGCGGAGGAGGCGCCCGGAGCCGCTGCCTGCTGCGAGCGGCACCGCCGGGGGGGGGAGCGCTCGGGGCCGTGCGGGGCTCTGCGGGGCGGCCGGGGCGGAGGGGGGGGGGTGGGGGGGGGGGGGAGGGGGGCGGGGGGGAGCGGTTGCTTTCGTTGGTTTGGGAGCGATTGGGTTTGGTTCGTGTTTTCCCTCCGGGAGTGTTTCTCTCGGAGCGGTTCACGGGCTGCTTGCTGTTGTCGGGCGCTTTGCGGGGTTTTCGGAGCGGGGTATGCGGGAGCGGGGCCGCCGCTGGCTGCGGGGCTGGGCCGGGGGGGGTCCGGAGCTGCCCCCCGGCCCCGCGCTCCCTGCGCGCCCCGCGCCGCGGGTTCCCTTTTCCCGCAGCCGCGAGAGGGATCCGCGGCGGGGGGGGGGGGGGGGGACGACGTTGGAGAGCGCTGGAGGAGCCCTAGGAAATATCCTTCAGCCGGGGGAAGGCGAGGGGAAGGGGCCAGGGTGCTGGGCGGGGGGCATGCGGAGTTCTCCGCCAGGACCGCCGGCCGGGTGCCGAGGAGAAGAGCAACAAAGCCGGAGGGCGCAGAGCCGGTTGGAGGGAGGGTCCCGGCCTCAGCCCCCAGTGCCTGCGTCCTGGCGGGCCGAATCCCGGGAATCGCCCCGAAAAAAGTTAATAAAGGGAGAAAGGATCCTGCGGCGGGACCGCGGCCGAGGGTGCCCACGGCTCATCTCGCTGTTGTGCTACTTCGGGATCGAACTCTTTGTGAAGAAGCAGGAGGAAAGCTGGGTGGCTTCCCCGCTGCAGCGAATTCATCTTCATGCGTCGGGATGTGTATTTAACCGTGCTCTGTCACTGGGGTTATTTGTCTCTATTTATTAAGTTGGAGTAAACCTAATAGTTCTCATTTATTTTGAGATGCTTGATTATCCTGAAAGGAAACAACTTAAATTGATTTCTTCTGTATCCGCGTACTGCTAGTTTCAAACTGTTTCATTATCACTGCCGTTGCTCTTAAAATGCTAAATATGCTCTCAAAACACTAACGAGAGCCGGGCCCCCTGGGAGCAGGTTATCCGTGCCGCTGAGACGTCAGCCGATAAAGTGTGCGAACGCCGGAGGTCCGGGATCACACGAGCTTGTGCCTCCGTGAGCTGCGGCCACCCCCAAATCCTGCAGGCTTTAGGAACTCGATTTTCCCAAGAAGTTTTGAGATGTGAATGTGGTTTAGTTTACGTTCCGGTGTTCCTCCCTGAGGTCGGGCAGGCAGCACTGGAGCAGGCCTGTGGCATGGGGCTGCCCCGTCCTGGTGTCCCCCCAGCATCTCCTGCCTGAGCCTTGGGGAGCGCGGGCTCATCCGCGGCCTGAATCCCTGAGATTAGTCCCGGATTAGTCCCGATCGATCCGCGGGTGCTTGCTCGTGCGTGTGGCAGGAGAGGCGTCGCGGGGCCGCGCACGGGGAGGCTGGAGGAAGCCTCCTCCCCGGGGCTCCAGCCAGTGCAGCCGGGACGCCGGGAGACGGGTCCGCGCTGGTGCTGGCGCGGGTGGATGGGACACTGGAGAGGAGCACCCAAGGTACTGACCACTGCCACCAGATGCTGCTGTTGTCACTGCTACAGAGGATCTTAAGACAGCGGGAGGAAGAAAGGAAACGACTTACCCTTTTCTGATATTCAGGGTGCTCTTTTTTTTTTTTTTTTCTTTCTCTTTTTCTGAGTTATCAAATGTCATTTGCTTATGCGCAGCGGTGCACGTTTGTCTGTGGGATGAGGCTGCTGGAACGGAGCCAGAGACGAAACGGGTTGACTTTGTTGTTCTCTCGACCGAGCGCAGGTCTGGCAGTCCCAGCCCCAGTGCTGAGGGGCGGTGGTGCTGCCCGTATCGCCTGCTGTGCCTGCAGCCTTCGCTCCGGAGAGCTTGTAGGGCCGTTGCAAGCTGCATATGCCCACCGGCACGCTCTCACCTCGTGCCCGCTGCAGCAAGCGCTGTCTGAGCACACGCGCATCCTCGGAGCCGTGCGGGACCTTCAGCGAAGCTCCAAAAACTCCTGCTGGTCCCTACCCCTGCGCTCCTGCTCCGTGCTGGCATCTTGGCCCGGAGCCAGGCTAAGTAAGACACAGTCTGCCTCGAAACATTTCCACTTGTAAAATTCCACGGAGAAGGGGAGGGTGAAGTGGAAAACTGGGAAGTTCTCATACAGGGCTGTATGAAATCGTGGGCTCTGCTCTATCCCAAGAGCAGAGCAGCACCGCCGCGCAGTGCTTTCGGCCCCCGGAGCGTGCTGGCAGGATCCCTGCTGAGCCGGGGCGATGCTGCGGGAGCGAGGCGGCGTTTATGGAGGGGCTTCAAAGCCCTCTGATTTAAAGTGCTTGTCTTGTTCGGGTTCAGCTTTTTGCTCCCGATGGGCTGCTGTGTTTATTCGTTTGTTTAGGGAACGCCGGGAGGGTGTGCGCAGTGTCACTGCGTGTGAATAACTTGCCCGGAGCCGGCAGGCGCTTTGCCCAAAGGCAGGGAGCTCGCAGGGAGCCGCGCTGTAGCCCAGAGCATCCCGAGACGTTAACAGAATTGTTTTCGTGTGCTTGTTGAATGTGATATTGTTACCGTGAGATTTCCGATCTCATCTGCGCGCTGCGGCAAGCCGCGATTTCTCTTTGCAGCTACGGAGGTGCCTGTTAAGTGCCAGAATTTCCATTTTTAATGGACGAGGGATGTTTCGAGGGATAATGAAATGGGGAGTATGCATCCAGCCAAGGCCTCCCTCCGGGTTGCATTTTCACCTTTCCTCTCACCGCCCTTATTTCCCCTCGTAGGGGCAGCCAAAACGCCAGCGCCTACCTGCAGTGTGTGCTGGGGTCCGACCCCAGGGGCATGGGGTGAAAGGTTGCACACCCCAGATAGAAAATGGGGTGGAAAGGAGCCTCTTGACCTGCTGACCGCATTTAACGAGGAGTTTTTATGCTCTGGGCATGTTGGTGGCAGAAGGGCTCCCCAGCTTTCCAAGTCTCCATCATGGGTGACCCACGTGGAGCATCCTGCCCTGCTGGAGGCCGTGGTGAGTGGGAAGAGGAGCAAACCCCAAACTTCCCAGAGCCTGGTGCTGCTGCAGGGAGGACTGATGCTCCCCATCTGGAGTTTTAGGATTGTACTGGGTGCCAGGCTCGGCCTGGTGCGTGGAGGCGATAACGGAGTGAAAGCTTCCCTAGAGCACATAGCAGTGAGCGTTTTCCACACCAGGATGCCAGCCCCTTCCCGTGGGCTGGATCCAGGCCCCACTCTTTTGTTGGGACCATTTCAGTGTCAGGTTGTGCCTCTGCAGCAGCCGCAAAGGGCTGGGGAGGTTCAGCTCAAAGTGATGCCATCTCCAAAAGGAGCCCTCATCAGAACCACACCAGCTGTGGCTATCAGCTGTCTGGTGCACCTACCTCTGTTCCAGATTCCTCTCTTAAATCTGGGTCTAAAACCCCTTTTTACACCTCCTTTTTTTCCTGGGACACTGGTGCCAGCTGCAGATCTGCCTCCTGCTCCCTGCCTGGGGAGATGAAGCTTTGCTGGGGCCAGGCTGGTGCCTGGGTGCTGCGGCGGTGTTACAAGGGCAAGGCGGCGTGGTTGTGCACCGCGTAAGCGTCGGGCCCTGGTGGGATGTCTTCACATCCCTCCGGTTGCTTTGTGAAAAGTTGGAGATTTTTCCCACTTCAAATCTAGAGAGACCTTTTGCATTTATGGTTCACAAGAAGTAAACCATGGGGGGAAAAAAAAAAATGCAGTCCAGTAACATAGGGGCTCATCCTGCTCCTACCAGAGCTGCAGCGACAGTATCTAGTCTGCTAGCTGAATTATTAGCATGGAAGGATTTTTGAGGCCTTGAATTAGGTGTGGGTCCTAAGTATGAGAGAGAGGTTTTTGTTCTCAGCCTGGGCAAAATCACTTTTGCGAGGGAGGCGTGCAGCAGGGATCCTGCCTGAGCGAGGTGCGTGCAGCACTGCTGTGCTGCGGTGTGCGAGGAGTGATCCTGTGCAAACGTGGAGCAAATCTGGGGAGTGAATCAACATCTCCCTCTTAGCGATTTAAGTACAAATTCTTAGTTGCTTCTGGTGTTTTGTTGATCGAGCTTGGTTAGCACGATGCTAGATTTCTACTTAGGGCAATGATTGATGGGGGGGAGGAGCAGGACCCAGCCTGGGAATACTGGATCTCTGTGGAAGGAGCAGGCTGCTGTGACACTGGGAATGCCCGGGGTCCTCGGGGAACTCCGGCATCTAACAGAGAGCCATTAACCCTGTAGCGTATCTGCAGGAAGCAACAGCACCGCCGAAACCTGTCCTGGATCTTTCTGACAGGGCTCTGTCGCTCTGCAGCTTCAAACACCCCCGTGCCTTACCTCTTCGGCTGATAAATGGAGAGAAACTATTTTGCCGATACACCGTCATAAATTATGGATAACTAAAATCCGCTAGTCATGCGATGGGTATTAATCTGCAACCAAGGCTCTCTTCTTCTTCTAAGAACCCTTCAGAAATGGGATGCGAGCTGCTGCTCTGAGCCCAGGTCAATGCAATGAATACATCGCTGCAGAACATTCTGTTTTGGTTTGACTTTTACTGTAACTTGTAAATTGCAGCGATAAACACGGTCCCTTTTTCTCTGTTCCAGAACTGCTTTGCCATGCTGGAAGATAAAATATATTCTTTTCCTCTTTACTTTCTAAGCCAACTCCATTTTTGAAGTAGAAAATCTTTCTTTGGAGATGGAGGATTTTGGATGGGGAACAAAGCCCTGCAAACTTTTAATTTGGGGCCCATTTTATTCTCATTTGGCAGGCAGCTCCTGCTGATTTGCAAAATGTGGATTTTAGGTCCTGAGTATGGGCAAGGGCTTCCTCTGAACAGCGCTTGAGCCACTTGGTGGGACGACCCTGCTTTCTCCGGAGCAATCTTTGATGGTTTGCAGTACAGAAAGCATTTGAAGCTTAATTTTGCCTTGGTCGTTAAGTCCAGGATTCGGAGCTGAATAATGAATGTCCGTCCATTCACAGAAATTGCTGTTCTATGTGTAAGCGCAGAAGGAAGGCTTTAATCTGGTTGTTCTTGGAATAACTGAGATATTTTGAAGACCAGTCTGGCTTGTATACAGCAACATGTTTGTAAGGCTTAGTTGTGAATAACACTGTTAAGGGCCTGATCCATGAAAGTCCCCGTAGAACAGCAAGCATCAAGAGTCCGAAAATTCAGGATCAAAATCTCGCTAGTTTCTTTGATCTTTTTATGATGCTTCAAATCAATTATAAACATTGTCCTTTAAATCGTGGCATGTTACACATCCATAACCATGGTGTAAATTCATGAATCGCTCTGGACTTAGTCCGTACCTCTGAGCTTGCAGCAGGCATGGGGATCGGCTTTATACATCCGTAATGGGGAAACTGTTTCTGTTGGGAAATCATATTGTCTTCGTATCTGGGACGGAGCATCCCGTGGCCATGCAGTGCGGGGCTGCTGCTGGCCCTGGTGGTGGGAGGCAGGGTGCCAGCAGCCCTTGCAGAGCTCTTGTGGGGCTCTGCTCCAGCTGGTTGGAAGGACGGGTGCCTCTATCTCCTTGCCTGGCAGTTGTCATCGTGATATTTCTGCAGCATTTCAAGAAAAAAACTCAGGTTTTGTTCTGCCTTCGTGTGGCACCGCTCTGCCACCAGGTGTAGGGAGCAGGAGGTGAGGACCCTGCTGCCCCAGGGTGTGATATCCCCCCTCGCTGCTGAACTTCCCCTGTTACCTTTGTGCTCATCCTACTAATTTATTTTTTTGTTTAACAAAATGAGCTCTAAATGCTTTTACCATAAGTTGGGTTATATCTTTCAGTGTAAATGAAGCATATAATTGTGTTTTCCTAACAGCTCTACATTAAAATTAAGTTATTGTACTGCTAATGTGTTTTCCTTGACAATTTTCCATCCAGAGAGTGCAAAGCTTCTGTGTGAAGCTGTTGCATACCATGTTCCCAGTCTCTTCCTTGTATTTTATTCTGCATTTCTAAAGCCGGGGTAAAGTGTTAGCATGATTCCAGCTTTGGTGCCATAGACTCCTAATTGGAGGCTTGAACTCAAATGTTCTACCTTCATGATTTTCCGTATGCGTTTTCATATGATTAAAGCTTATGTTGGGGACACATGGCTCAGCTGCAGCAGGGAGGGGGAATCTTGCAACAAAACTTACTGAAACAAACCCTAATCACACCATTTTTTACTAAAAAAAGTGTTTGAAAACTGTGCAGAATTGCTTGGCTTTGCACTCATGTGGCCAGGTTTAAATATTTTAATCATCCGCATCCCCCTCTCCTGCTTCTTTCTATTGTTTCCTTCTGATAGTTTTGTTCTGATGGATGCCATTTCTCCTTTGAAAAATGGCACTGGCTGCTGCGTCGCCTGCAGGCGAAATCTTTGCATTATGCCACAGAATCTCTCCTCCGCCGTAATCTCGTGCGTAGATTGGTTGACCTCTGCAGATATAATTAAATCTCTTCCTGACGACTGCGCGATTTCAGCCCAGCTCTGTGGCCAGTGCGTCTGTTAGCTAAGTGTTAAATTAGGGCCCTCTACCCGTAATTGTTATTCTGGAAAGACGATTTGAGAGCCGGCTGGTGCTGGTGGCTGCACGCAGCTTCGGAGGAGCCTTATTGGAGGAAATGGGGTGACTCTGGGGCTGAGGCAGCTGCTTGACCTCTAATTATAGCCTGGTCACCAGGGGCTGCGTTGCACAACTGTTTAAAATGGAGATTTTTATGTATACATACACATATATATTTCTGTTGGTTTAAGCACCAGGCCCCTTGCTCTCATGGTGCAATTTTTCTGCATTTCTGTTGAGCTCCTAACGTGGCAGGGGCCAGAAGAGGGAGGTGGCGGGGTGGGACCTGTTCCCAGGCGGGGTGGGAGCGAGGAGCGCTCCTTTATCAGGTTAGCTGGATCACATTAGCAGGTTTTCTTCCCACAAAACCGCCCGATGACTCAGAGTTTCCATTCCCATCTGGATTCATCCGGGAGGCTCCGTCCCCTTTCTCTGTCTGCGTGCACACCGCACTCTTCCTCTGCTCTCCCCTTCAGAGCAAACCATCCTCTTCCTCCGCATCCCCTTTTGTTTGCAGGGTGGAGCCTGTGCACTCGTGGGCTTGTGGTCGGAGCTGCGAGATAAGGGCTGTGTTGTGGCTCGGCCGTTTAGCCTGGCAAAAACTGCTCTTGGCCTCCATTTCCAGAAGCAGTGGGTTATTTTGGGGTACCTGAGGGATTTGGGGGTTCCTGTGAAGGCTTCGGGTCACCCCAAGCACTGAGAAGACCCAGGTCTCTGAAGAGGGGCATGCGGAGCACGAGGCTCCCCAAAAAGCTTCTTTCTCCCAGAGGTGTGGCGCTCCTCTTTAACATCTCTGAAAGGGTTCCGTGCAAGCCAGGCGTGGAATTAAGACTTCCCACTTCATCGGTTACTGAACCCTAAAACAAAGGTAAACCATGTCAAAAATAAATAAAAAAAAATAAAACCGTTTAAATGTGTTCTGTGTCTCTCATCTTTCATTGGCACTGGGAGCACCGCACTGGTCGGGGCGAGCCTGCCCTGGGGGAGCAGCCCCACGGGAGGTGCGTTTTTAGGGAGTCTCGGGAACTTGGTGTCTAGCCCCTGGCATCAGAAGGGGGCAGCGTGTGCCCCAGGGCCCGTAACGGAACAGAAACTTGGACAGCATAGACATGACTTCAGGAAATTTTTATGGGAAATTTTGCATGGAGACACTTAATTGAATTATCTTGGTCTGTCCCAGCTTATGCAGTGGGTGATGAAAGTGCTTGGATTTCACCCGAAGAAGAAAAAAGCAGAAATGCTGTGGCGGGGGGGAAACATGAACCAGAGAAGCTGGGGTCTGTTGTAGCACCGGGAAGCGTTTGTGCTTCCTGGTGGGATCCTGCCCTGTTTGTCGGCGTTCAGCCCGGGGAGGCAACTTTTTCCCCTGATGCGTTATCTTGTCTCTAGATAGCATTCAAAGGAGAAGAAGAATGTGCTGTTAAAAATACCAAACTTTGGGGAATGGCTGGCAGACTTTACTGCTGATAAGCATTGTTGATTGAAGATCAAACGGCCCTTGAAAGCAGAAGAAAAACCTTCCAGCAGAGCCATGGATCTGACCCTGCAGCCAGACAGTGAGGTCACCCGGGCTTCAATCTGTGTATATTTAGGAACCTGTGCTGGAATTATGGTCTGGTCTCCTCTACCCCAGACGGATGTTGGCGACATGGTGGTTTTAAACCTGATAAATCTGCTGAAGCTGAGAACAACATTTATTAGATGCCAAGAAAACCGGAGTCATGTTTTCATTATTAAGTGGTAGGTTGTTTTTTTTTTTTGTTTTCCCTTAAGATAAAAAGCCTGCCCAGAAGGAAAGGCTGCAGGTCACAAAGGGAACCAAAGACAAGTGGCGTGTGCTTTTTTATTAATTGACAACCTGCATTTCTGTGTCAAGGTGGCAAATTAATTGTGGGTGGCTGTCTGTTTGCAAACGAGGGAGTTCTGCCGTGCCCGTGCCAATCTACGCGTGGAGTCTTTGCTTGATTGAAGTCAGACCAGTGTGTAGGCTTTTTGAGAACAATTTTAAAACAGTTTTTTCCACTCTTTGATTTTGGAGAGGGGAAAAATGTTATCAAAATGGTCTGTTGAGCTTCATAAACTTGCAGCAATTTAAGTACGGTGGTTGGCATGTAGTGAGCTTCTTTTTTTTTGGGGGGGGGGGGGGGGGGGGCAGTGGTGCACACCCTGGTAGGGATCGCCATATGTAACTTCAGTCACCTGTGGAAGTGGGGTACCAAATTTATGTGAGAGCACAAATGAAACAAAGATGTGTTTAAAAACATAAAATATAGGTTGGAAGGGACCTCCAGAAGTGTATTTAAAATAATTCCAGTGGCACCTTCCACTACTGAGATGGCAGAAGAGAAAAACATCTACATCCAGCCCACACTACCTGAGAGCCTTGGGATGCAGGGCCGATAAAGTGAGAGTCCTGCTGGCGACGGCTGCAGTCCAATGCTAAATTGCAAGGTTGCAATAAAAAGGGCTTTAGTTAGAATTACTAAAATGTGAAGTGCCTCCTTCCTCGGAAAACAAGCAATATTGACTGAGATTTAGAAACACATCTTGCAGGAGCGGGCATCCAGGTTGCAGACTCCAGGGGCGCTTCTGGCATCCTTTCCCTAAAAGTGTTACTATTTGTATTGCAGTGGAGGGTTTCATTTCATTTTGGGGGCTGGAAAGGTCACAGTGAGAGAGTTTGAGAGGAAATAAGTGACGAGCTAGAAACAAGGGCAGCCTAGTACAGAACTGTGCAGCTTCTCCCACTTGCAGCTTGCGTGGCACCGCGATGCCACCCCGTGTGTGTGACTGCTGATGCTGCAGGCTGTGCCAGAGTCACCCAAAGTCCCTTTGTAATATTCCAGCCATGTCCAGCTGGACTGAAAGCCCATCTTCATCGTGGTGTTGGTGATATCTAGGGGCTGCCTTCCTGAATGTGAGCTGCTGCACACTAAACAATGTGATGTTGAACATGCCCAATTTCAGGTACAACTGTTGGGCACTTTATAAGCTCCCTGGCCAGAGAGGGAGTATGGTTTTGCAGGAAATACAGGGAGGCTCTACAAGTAAAGATGAGGTAGTCATTGTCAAAATAAGATCGTTGCAGAACAAGCAAATCCAAGTGTATCATGGAAACATTTCTGCTGTGAACTGTGCTTGATTCATTTTAAGTCCTCTCCAGAACTGTCCTCCATATGAAGCCAAAGATCTAGTTCCTGGCTGCTGAACAGCACTGCTTAAAGTCAGGTATCTGGGAAACGTGGATATCAACATCCTTTTGTTTTGTGGAGGTGACTTACGATGTTCTGAAACTCATCTGGAGCTTCTCGTTTGCTCCCAAAGTTGTAAATCGTGGGCAGCATGTTGGGAATGCCAAAATCCCGCTCAGAGATAAGAAGAGCGAGCTCCTGGATCTAGGGCTTGTGTCACTGTCATCGTGCCATGAGTGTGGGGAAGATGCCAGCCTGGGAGGGATCCTCTGCTTGGCAAAACCAGGTCTCAAGAGCAGGCTGCCTCTTTGCTTAGTGCAGTTACAGCTGGAAGGACGTGGGATGTGGAGGTTTCTGAAGATCTGTTGCGCCTTGTCCCACCACTAGATCACCACGCCAGAGCACTGAGGGACCAGAGATCCTTGGGTGCTGTGAAATGGGGCTGGTGGCTGACATCCTGCCCTCTGAGCATGGCTGTGCGCATCTTGGCTGCTCCCAGTGACAGTGTAGCATGGACAGGGACTAGCTGGGCCACCCAAAACTGGTGGCCTTGTCCCTTCGGCCACAGCTGGAGACCCTGGAGGAGCCAACGGGGAGACCCAGTTTCCTTTGTGCTGTGCTAGTTTGGAGATAAACTCAAGGTCAAATAGTACTAATCCAGCACAATGCAGGCTGAATTGGCTTTAAATTTACAACGTGAAACTTGCGTGGTTGGATGCTGAGCCTTTCCGAGCGCAGCTCCTGCAGGTGGAGGTGCTTCTCCCAGTGCAGCGGCGGAGCCAGGCCACAGGTGTGTTGTGTCCTTGCCTGAGCACCGCTGAGCTCCACAATTGGCGTCCACGGGGCCGAGGCAGCTCAGCAGGAGCTGCTTAGACCTCCCAGTTTGGGGCCCTGTGTGAGATCATTTTCCCTTTGGTGTGTTTAAGTGGCGCAGGCTTGACGGAGCGCCTTAACGAAGCACAAAGCGTAGTCCGAGCTTTGTCCGAGGGAGGGAGGTGAAAAAGGGAAAGCTTAATTCCCTGCTCATCTGTGCTGCAAATTCCCTTTGGGGAGGTTTCCTCTCTTCCTCCCTGTTGTCCAAGTGTTTCTTCTGTTACATGTGTTATTTTTTTCTGTAGCCCGAGGGCTGCCGCAAGAGGTGCCTCTTTGCTCTGCCGGCTGTTCCTAATGCTTCCTTTCCCTTGCTAATAACAATTGTTTCTGCCAAAATTGCTTGGCGGTGTTATGTAAACCTAGAATCGCAAGCTAACGCTCTGCTCCGGGGGCTCCTACACGTGCCGGATGGGATTCGCACCCGCGCTGACTCCGCTGCCATCAGGCACGTCGTGCCACGTGTTGCCTTGGCTCAGCATCCCCCCAAGGTGAGCAGCCACCGGCCACGTTATCCACGGCGATCTGAGCCAATATCCCCCTTCTTGCTGGCATTTTCAGTGGGAGGCATGAAAACACCCAGTAAGCCACTCAGGGCTGGGATTTAAGCTGTTTCTAGAGCGCGGTACCCGTGCGTCAGAGCTCGTTCTTGGCACTGGGGTCTCTGTTTCTGCTGTTGGGTTTGCAGCAGCGTTGGCGGGTGCTATGTGCGTGGTTTCTTGCGAGCACCTAATGTGGATCATTGCGTCTCCACCCCGCTGCTGCCCGCGGGGCAAAGCCTGGCTGCGTGGTCCCTGTGCTTGCTGCCAGCCAACCGATGGGATTTGAGCTCCTGAGCACCTTCCTGGAGATGCTGGATTCCTACAGAAGTGCTGGATGGGGACCTCTTCTCCTGTGCCAAATTGCGTGGGACCTCCTCGGGAGCGTGCACTCTCTCAGTTGCAACTGGTTGTTTACCTGGGAAGTGATGCTAGCAGAGACCTTAATGAATTTCTAAGTGCTTCTTAATGTGATTTGGCAGCCAAAATTGAAGAGAGAGAGAAAACCACCATTGCTGTGTGCCCAGCCTCCTCCCCACATACTCCACTGTTTGTGAGAGATTAGGGGGAGATTAAATCCTGCAGAACTGGCAGGTGATGCTGATGGATGTTGGGAGGGGATTAGGGTAAATCCATTCCTCCTCCTGATTTAGCTCAAGATTTGAATTCATTGATAAAATTTGCCCGAGTTTCATTTCTGAAACCTCCTCCAAGCTGGTGACTCTGTGGAGGTGTAAATGAAGGCAGAACTTGTCTCTCCTGGCTAATGAATTAACCTTTATCAGGCTGATGAATGCTGAAGATAGCTGTACATCTGTTCCTGTCGCAGCATCCAATTAACCCACAGTGCCACAGAGTAAAAGTGCCAAGGGCACGCCCCTACCTCTTGGCAGGAGGTGTGATGCCCCTGTCCACTGCGGCGTGGCCACGAGTTGTTCACCGTCGATGGATCCGTGTGTGCAGGATGCTGTCAGTGCTCATCGGCTGCTTGAGTGTCAGCCCCAAATGCCATCTCTCGACCTAGAGATGACGTGGAATGGGTGCAGCTATGCACTGGGGTTCAGTGGCTGGGTCCAGCTGGTGCTGTGTTGGTGTCCTGGCTGGTTGGTTGGTTTCTGGTTGGTTTTTCTTCCGTGGTGTCCTGGCTGTGGGGCTGAGGGTTAAAGAAGATGATGATGGCAGCCTCTGGCAGCTAGTGGGCCTTCTAGATGCACCCCACAGCATGACCACAGGGATGGAGAGACTCCAGAGCGTGCTTCTACACAGTGCCCGAGCACCAAAAGCCTGGCTTCCGAGGAGCATCAAGCCCTGTGGTGCCACTGTTTGGGCTGAGGACTGGTGCTGTGACTGACCCCAGCACTGCTGTGCCCAATGCTGGGCATCCTGCTGGGGCTGTGGGAGGGAGCACGACTCCGCCGTGTTTCTGGGGACGTGCCCAGCACAAGGCAGCAGCACTGAGCATCTGTCCTGGTGGTGGTGGGAGATCATGAGAGACTTCTGCGTCTCTGCGTCGGGCATGGTCAAACGAAGTTCTTGAGGAGCTGCTGGGAGCGCAGGGGGGGCTGCTGTGGGGCCTCTGCCACAGAAGAGCTTTATAAACCGGGGCAGCACACCGTGGGGTTGTTGCTGCTGAAGATGTGCCCTGTCCAAAGCATCTGCAGAAGCTGGCGAGGCAGAGGGGGGAAAAAAGCATCACGCAGTGCAACTTTGGCATTTGGGGCTTTTAGAGATGAGTGCACGCCCTGGAGCCTTGTTTGGAGCCCTGACCCTGGGGGTGCTTGTGCGAAGCAGCTTGGCAGTCTCGAGGCTCCATGCCACCCACAAACCTTGGCTCTGAGCCTCCCTGCAGAGGAACCATCTCTGTGGTGGCCATGGTGGCAACTTCAGGATGCTTCAGAAGAGAAAGTGAGCCTGTGAGCAGCAGGTATCTTCATGCTGCTCGTAAAATCTGATGTTTAAAAATCACAGGGATGTGTGTAAAGAGGCACATAAGCCTTTTTGACCAAAGAGGCCAACGTGCTCATGCAAAGCTTGTCTTGGAAGCTTGGGGAATCTGAGGGCATGGTGGCCCCACCATACAAGCTTATGGCAAGTGCTCAATAACCACTCGGTAGCTCTGGAGGTGTAAGAGCCAGCCGGTGCGCCTGGTGTCCGCGCCCTGCAGAGCCCGTCCAGCGGCGGCTGCCAGAGCAGCGTGGCAAGCGAAGGCTCCTGCTGCGGAGCTCCCTGCACTCTGTAGCTTGTGTTCCTCACCAAGGCATGCGCTGTTAGTGCAAGCACGGGCCAGGTGCTCTTATCCTGAGTGTGATTTGAAGTTACAGACCCGGTACAACAGGGCTGAAGTCAGGGATGGTCTGAACAAGTAGTGTGGTGGCGTAGAGGATGCAATGACCAGAGCTCTGCGTGGAGCAACTCCGTTTGCTTCCTTGGAGTGGCTTTGGATTTACATGGCTGTAAGCAGCAATCGCAGTCTCCTCCAGACCATTGGAGATGCTGGTGGGATGGGTAGGAAAAAGGAAGCCCAGTGATAAGTCACAGACAGCTGGGAGTACTTTCAAGAACATAATGCTTGGGAGTAATTTAGAAATAATGTCATTGGAATTATGCTTTTCTAGAAAGGGAGAAAGAGAGCTCGAAATTAAATATACATTAAACAGAACTTTCTTAACTTCGTTAAGCAAGAAAATTTTAAGGGCAGTGTCTTGCAGTTTCTTCATCATGCTGCTGCACAGGCTGGTGTTTGCCAATGAGTATGTCTCCGGGAAGAGCAAGAAGTACAGTTAAGTTTACCATATGGTGGAGGAGAATTTTCTTGTGGTGATGGCAGTTTGTTTACAATAGAATTACCTTTGTGTTTGCTTAGCTTAAACATGAAAATAATGGTTGCTGTAACATCTCAATAAGAGGAATATTGTTTTAAAGCACTTTGGGGTTATGATAGTTGAGTGTGGAGTGGAGCAGGTAAGCCCCGGCGGGGCTGGTGCTTCAGCTGACAGTGTGATGTGGGGACGCGCAGTGCAAGTCTCCACAGGCCGGGTGGGAAATGCGTTTTTTGATGTAATTCTTTATGCTCCTTTCCTTCTCTCCTCCCTCTGCTCACCCCGGGGAGGAGGAGCAGCACCTCGCCCCAGCAAAATGGTTAAAGCTTTTGTATCTGACGCCGGAGCTCACTGGGCGCTGTGACGAGGGAGCCTGATACAGGTCAATGAACCTGAGGAGGAGAAGCACCAACTCTTGCTTGCATTTGGGGGTTTTCTAGTTTTTGCCTTTTTTTCTAACTCTGCCTAAATGTGACATCTCGTGGTGGGACGAGCAGGAAAGTTCTCGCTGCCGCGGCTCTGTGTGTCCGTAACTGCATAAATAGCTGCCGGTGATGCGGGGTGGCTTGCACCCCCAGCAGCCTGTCTGCATGCACAGCCCTGACCACGGGAGGTGTCTGTGCACCCAGGTCCAAGCTGTGTCCAGGAGGCAGCTCTCTGGAGCTGCAGATGCATGCACAGCAAGCTGAGGCCTCGGAGAGTTTGGCACAGGTTGGTTTTCCAGCGGTATCCAATGATGTAATATAGCAAATATTAGGAGAACAACATCTGGTAGCACTGCTGTCTACATGCTCACTGCAAACAAATTTTCAGACCTGTGTAAACATTCAGTTTAGTAACATAATGCTGCGGTAAGAGGCTCGTGCAGTCAAGGCCACCTGCTTGCTTCTTTTCCTTTCCCGTACAGTAACGAGGCCATTTTTAGTTTGGTTTTGTTTTCAGTGCAGTGAGTGACACTTTAAAAGCAACTAAAAGCATTAAAAAGGGAAGTCAAGATCTCTTTGTGCAAAGGTGTCACTGTTTTATTTTGAGCTTCACGTTGCAGTTGGTTCATTATCTCCAGTTGTAAAACAGGTGGGAATGACTCGGATATCCTGGAGGAGGGATTAGATCCTGACCGGGTTCGGTGCAAGGTGTGTGCTGCTGGTGCCGGGCTGGGTTCCCCCTGCTGCATGCGGCAGGGCCCCTTTGCTGTTCCCTCTTGTCCCAGTGGGAAACAGCTCTGCGAGGGGTGGTGTGAAGCCGTGAAGTGACTTGGTTGGTGATGGGAGCTGAGTGAGCTCCTCCAACCCTTGCCGACGTGGCAGGGAGGTGCCTGGAGGGTGCAACCCTGCCCAGCTGCTTCGCAGGCAAGCGCATGGTAAGTCCCAGCCCTGCACAGGCAGGGGGAGCTCTGCTGGCTTTGCTTGGGGCTGCTGGGGGTGCAAGGCTTTGTCTGAATGTAGGGAACTGCAAAAACTGAGCTGAGGTCTTACTGCAACTATGTGTGGTCCAGTTGGCCAGAATGGATTCTACCAGGCACTGAGCAAACACCAGGTCAAGGATGGTCCTGAAGAAGATGTAAGTGAGAAAGCGTGGTTTAGGCTCTCCTTTAGCTCCAGGAGGTCCCTGGGGGTGTAGATGCCAGCAGCCTGCTACAGCCGCGTTACGCATGGCCTGGTGCAGCCACCAGCAGTTTACATCAGGCCGTGGCCTTCCAGCAGTGCTGCCTTCAGAAGGGGCCCTAAAAGAAATGGGACTGGTCTGGCACCCCTGGTGGGCTGCAAAAGGGGGCTTCAGATGTCAGAGTATCAGGCCCACCTCCAGATTCCCTGCTTGATTCGCTTGTGATGTATTCTTCACAAGGCATGTGGTTTATGGCTTTACCAAAATCACCAAAGCTGAAAATTTCATGAATCCTGTTCCTTCCTCCCGGTGACTACATGCTTGGTGAAATGTTCATCTTCTTCCTTCCCCTTTCTCTCTCCCCGTGTGAAACGTCGTGCCTCCTCCTCCGAAATGGCCACAAGCGGGGCGGGCGCTGCTCCACGAGCAGCTCCAGGCTTGCGGGAGGTTTTCTCTTCAGCACGTCACCTCGTTGCCTTTCCTTTTGGAAAACCGGGGGAAAAAACTATGAAAAAGAAGTTCATCCACTTCCACACTCATCTCATTGGGGCAATGACGAGAGGGTAAATAGAAAGGTGGCTGCTGAAGCGGTAACTGCTGCCTGCATGGGTTTTGCTGAGTAGCTGACACGTGAACTCCAGAGCTGGAGCAAGACCCGTGCTGCTGGTAGCTCTGGCAGGAACACGTCTGTCCCGTGTTTATTTGGAAAGAATAAACTGAGAGAGGCCATCTCCGCTTGGAGCACTTGGGGCCCCCAGCACCAGAAGGATGTGGGGCTGTTGAAGTGGGTCCAGAGGAGGCCACGAAGATGTCCACAGGGCTGGAGCACCTCTCCTGTGAAGAAAGGCTCAGAGAGCTGGGGCTGTTCAGCCTGGAGAGGAGAAGGCTCCGGGGGGACCTCATTGCAGCTTGTCAGTACTCGAAGGGGGCTTCTAAAACGATGGAGAGCAACTTTTTACTCAGATAGATAATGACAGGATGAGGGGAATGGTTTTAAAACTAAAAGAGGGGAGATTTAGATTAGAGGTTAGGAGGAAATTCTTCACTCAGAGGGCGGTGAGGCCCTGGCACAGGCTGCCCAGAGAGGTTTTGGATGCTCCATCCCTGGAGGTGTTCCAGGCCAGGTTGCACGAGGCCCTGGGCAACCTGATGCAGTGGGTGGTGTCCCTGCCTATGGCAGGGGTTGGAGCTGGGTGGGCTTTGAGGTCCCTTCCAACCGGAGCCACTCTCCGATTCTCTGATCTCCCCCATCTGGCAAGTGGCCAGCCGCAGCCTGAGCGGTGCCATCGCCGGGGGTCCCAGTCCCCAGTGCATAGGTGGTGGCCTGGGCTGGGATCTCTGCCTCCACCTGGGGATGAAGACAGGTCAGTGTGAAGGCAGGCGATGTTTCTGTTGCATTGCGCTCCTTTTGTTCAAAGGATTGCAAAAATCACCAGCCCTGGACACCCGCTCCTCTGCCCTGGCCATACCCGGAGGGGAATTCCTGCCTGGCACAGAGGTGGTGCCCAGGCCCCATCCCATGGGCAGTGCCTGGAGCATCCCTCGATGGCCTGAAGCTCTCTGTGACAGCCAGGGACTTCAGCTCACATTACCAGAAGACTGATCTTAAGCATCAACGGCGCATGTGAATGGGAAAAGGAGGCAGTTCTGGTTCCCCCACGCTTGTTACAATCGATATGAACAGATTTCATTTAAAAAATAAAATCTTTAAGCGTGAAGTCGGAGAGATGAGTGAGTATAAGTGCTATTAGGAGATTATTGGTCATGCCCAGCTTTGTATAATGAAGTTACTTGCTTTGGGGGTAAAACAGCTCCTGGCAGTGCTTAGAGGGGTGCCAGGCCCCTTTTACCCTTAGGAGGGGTCAGCAGGATTTAAGGGAGCTAATCCGGAGTGCACTGGTGGAGGTGGGGGCTTGTCTGGTCCCAGTGCTGGCTGAACAGGCTCTGGTTCAATCCCTTTGCATCTCCCACCACCAAGCTTTGATGATGATGAGTGTTTTGTGTGTTTTTCTCCACCAAGTCAGTTCTGGTGGTGAATTAAATCATTATGTTTTTTGTTTTTTTTCTTTTTCTTTTTTTCCCCCAGTATTCACTGTTCTGAGCTAAATTATAATAGAGCCTTTTCAAACCAGTCCTTTAATAAAGTATTTAGTTAATAGATGATGCACAGCTCACAAAGCTTGTAAGAATCTGACATGGGGTATCATAATATTATGATATTTAACAGCAAAACCTACTGCATTATCAACTTACCTCTACAGCATGGAGAAGGCAACAGCTGAGGCATAAAAACTAATGCTTCAGTATGACAGAGCTAAAATTGAACTTGGCAATTACTGTGTGCATGATTCACAGTATTGTGAAGTGAAGCTACTATATAAATCAGCTCCAGTAATCATAGGGTTTAAAATTAGTCAGTTACTATTAACTCTGCCAATGTTAGCATATGCTGAAGAATTATAAAAGTGAAAGGTACGGAATATCTGAAGTACAGGTTTAAAGTAAACCACTTGAACGAGCTCCCAGTGGGAGGATTTGAAGTTCATGCAGAAGTGAGGTTTTGGGTGCTCTGACAAAGGTTTGTGGAACACATTTAATTGCACATTGCAGCCTAATCTTTTGAATGCTTAACATCCTTTAGAAAGCACCTTTTCATGTTCCCAAGACTTTCACAGTTCACAGAGGGTAAAGTGATGATTGAATTTAATTTTTTCTCCCTTACAGATTATTTTTTTTCCAGAGCAGCACTATTCAAATACTTTGCAGAGCTCTTCAATGCCAGGCATAGAAAAAAGGAAACAGCAGGATAATGTTTTAAAATCATTATGGGGAAGTGAAAGGCTGCTCTGAGCACAGCACAGAAATTAGCAACCGCTATGATTGCTAAATTTTTATTCAATGCAAAATTCATGGAATTGGCTGCTATGAAAAAATAGGGGAGTCAAGTTATTTAATGGGTTTCTAAATTATGTAGGATGCACAAATATTTTATAGGGGGCACAGAGCTGCCTGTGTTTCTGTGTGCAAGCAGGACCTGGGAGCAGCTCAGCTGCGGTCAGATGCTTGCTTTATTGTCTGGTCCTGTCCCCTTGCTTCTCAGGTTCAAGTTCAGCTTAATTTTTGAAATAACGCCGTTTCGGTCTTGGTGACGCATCGCTTTGATGAACGTACATGGGTGTATACCTCCGAGAGCTTTCGAAGAAGGGCGAGGATGCACCACTGACTCGTGGCAGAGCTTGTGTCCTTGCCCTGGGCTCCCCACGTTGGGTGGCTGCAGTACCAGGGACCTCACACTTCTGGATTCTGGTGTCTTAGCTTTCTGTGAGATGTTTGGCTGAGCTGTGTGCGCTGTGAGTGATGTTAGAGGAGGAGATGGCTTCGTCTGGAGGCAGGCAGCCTGGCCTGGGCTGCTTCCCGCAGGATGCTCCTGGCACGTGGCTTCGTCTTGTTTCAAGTGCATCAGCCTGGAGGTTCTGCCTCCCCATGCCCCCTGCTTCACCCGTACCCAGATCGGGCCCCTCGCTCTTTGTGTCCTCCCTTGCCCAGGCTTCTGCTCTCCCTGCTGTTGAAAGGCAGCTCCCATCTCTCTTCTCCCTTTCCATGTCCGACCTTGAAACTGTAACACCAACGCATGGTGATGTCTGTGTTTTCCTCCCCGCTCGCCTCCTTCCCTGGCCATATCCCAGGCTTCTGGTTGCAGCCGCATTCAGTTCCAGAACAGGCAACTTGTGTCTTGTTTCCAGCTCCATCGAAGTGGAAATGTTGCAGCAAATCTCTGCTTTATTCTTTCTTTACTTTTAGTCCCCCCATGTGTCCTAATTATTTAGTGCAGTGTGCTCAGGCAGGGTTTCTGAGGATGCTCTGGCAGCGAGAAGGACAGGATGAGACCGTCTTTTTTCTCTTTCTCTCTCTCTTTCCTCTCTTTTGCTCTTTTTAATGGGGAATAGGGGTTGTGGCGTGCAGCAGGACTGTGCTTTGCTCCTGGTAAATATGCAAGCGACGTACAGAAAAATGCTTCGTCCATCCCAGCAAGGTGGGGATGAAGAAGACAGCGGTGAGGGATGGCTAGGTGCTGCTCTGGGACAGTGCCTGTGTGCGATCATGGAGTTAGTGCCTGCACTCTGCGATTAACCATGAAGACCGTGAAGGTCACTGGGCACAGATGAGCCTATTTGCCATCCTACTGGGGACTTTGTGTTTTGGAAATTGGCTCTGTTATTTGTCTCACCAGCAGCTAAGGCATTACCTTATCAGCCAGAGATAAACCTTGCTGCGTTCGGGTAAAGGATTTTGAAATATATAATTTTCAATTGGCTGATACAGGGTAAATTGCCCCCATTCTCTCTGCCAATAGCTTTAAGATTCGAGAAGAATTTATCAGTACATTTAACACTTCCATTGAAACTCTATTTCTGAGGTTATGGAAATGAGCTACAAATGAAAGTCACAACTCAAGAAGCAGGAAACATGCCTGTAAGCGAGGAAAAAGCTGTCACTGGCATTGTGAAGAAAGAGAGGTATAAATAGGGCATTGGGTTAGAAAGCAGGAAATCTGCGTGCTGTGGGTTTTACTTGGAATTTCTTCTGGTGACCCCAGATAAGATTGTTAACCCTTGTCTCTGCAGACGGTTGTACGTGCTCACTTATGGGCTCTGTTCCTGGCTTTTGGGATTGTCTGCGTGAGCTAAGTGTTTGAAAGTGTAGCCGCTCCATCAATCATGGCTGTGTGGTTTTCATGCTTAGAAAGGATCCCTCTACCAACAAGACTGGATTTCTCAATATTTCCTATATAGTACAGCTTGGTCTTATCCCCATGCTGCATGTGCTGGGGAGAGATCTCGCAGCGAAGGGGCTGTTTTATGAGCAGGAGAGGGGAGGGCGTGCGTTACCGATACAGTGGCGATTCTTGCAGCAGATGGACTTCATGCAGTCAGTGACGGCAATTTCACGTTTGGTAATATTTTTTTATAGCCGTGATAAAATAGTGTTAACCAAGAGGGACTTTTTCTTATCCCCATGGTGTACCCAAAAAGATCCTTCCATATGAGCCAGCACCGTGGGCACCTGCACGTGTTGTCCCTGCACAAGCCCAAGTGACATTGCTCCAGGTATGACACGAGGCTGTGTCCTGAGATTTACAAATCCAGTTTCCAGAAGAGGGCATGTCTCTACCCAGAATGTGCCACGGTCTTTCAAGCTCCTATCAGCACCGCCGAGTGTGTAGCACATCAAAAAAACACGGCCTGGTATTTGTCCTGCCTTTCCATACCCATTCAAAATGGGTATTTTTCTCATGCACTGGCCACGGAGACAGGCTGGGGGGAGAGGATCGAGGTGGATGGTTGCAATGGGAGGGAAAAAAGCCAGCAGAGATGGGTGCCACGAAGCGAGGTGCTGCACAGCTTCCTGCCCAGGAGATGATGATGTACAAGACGTGCACTACGCGACGGTCTCCCTGGTCGCATGCAGGCACTGGAGCATCCAGCACCCTCTGGAGGTGCTGTGCATTGCGTGGTGCTGCCCTCTTTCTGGGGCTGACCCAGCACGGCTCCAGCAGCCAGCCGGTGGCGTGTGGCTGTGGAGAAGAGCTGTCCCACTATGGCATCTGCTGGCTTAAAAACCCTACTGAGACAAAATGAACACCGGCCTCTCCGACACTGATGCTTTTAGCTCCTGGGACTGACACCTCCGGTGCATGTATAAGTCATGGGGTCGTGTGGGTCTTTAGTAAAATGACAAGTGAGCGTGATAGTTCTGTTACAAGTCATACATTTGGCCTATGGAGTTATTTCAGGCTTCTGCACTCTAAAATTGTCCTCACAGCCTGAAATCACATCTCAAATAGAAATAATAACCTCCAGTCTCTCTGATCCCTGCGTGCTCTATAATAAAAAAGCGGTGACTCCCCAGAAGTGTCATCCCAGCAGCAGCACAGCCGCTTCCCAGGACCGCTGGTGTTTCACAGGTGAGATGCAGTGGTGGGAAAGTTTCCCACACGGATCAGACTCAGTAAAAGTTGCACTTAGTAATTTTTTTGAGTGCTGCCTGGCTGGACAGGGGGGATTGATCAGCTCCTGCAATCTGAATCTTTCAGAGGAAAGCATGAATGGCTCTCCGTGTTGCTTGTTCTTTGATGTCTTTTGTCCCCATGCAGCATCTCGCTGTGAATCCTGGTGCTTTCAGAGGGAGGTTCCTAGTGCCAAACCTGCAAGTTTCGTGACTCATTGCAGACAGTGACTTTTCTGCCTTTGACTAGTGCGTTCACCCCCAAAGCTGAGCCTATCTGGAGAAGATTTTCCACTGCTTGCAAGCCCCTTTGAAGAAGTCATAACCAAAATCAGTGGGGACAAAGCAGTCGTACCCCCTCGTCAGCAAAAAAAGCAGAATTTGTCTCGTCTCCCTCCGAAGCTCACAAACATGTGCTCTGTGGGCTGTGCTGCAGCGTGGCTCTTCTGCTTGTGCAGGTTGTTTTGTTTCCTGTGGTGTCTGTGTTGCAGTTGAGGCAGTTCCACGAACCTTCTGTTTCTCCCAGGGCTGTTTGCATGGCAGGTGTTTGCTGTGATAAAATATTGAAGGGGAGGAGGAAGGAAGGCTTCATTCTCTGGCTGCCTCTCTCTCTCTCTCTCTCTCATTATTTTTCAGGTGGGATGTATAAGAAGGGCCACTTTTTGATGTAAAATGAACTGAGGTTAAGATGCAGAACCTGGGGAATTTCTAGGATTTGAACGTAGCTATAGTTTGGTGCAGCTTAGGATAACTCTGTTAAATCCCTGTCTCTGATGGAAGTCAGAACCGGATGCTTCCAGGCATGGATGCTTTGGGCATGGATGGAGGATGGCAGAAGATGCAGTGGGCTATGAGATGTCCCAGGATGCGTGTTGGGTGTAGGACAGCACCTGGGTAGAGATGACTGGTGTGTGCTGGTGACCCTGCAGCAGAGGGAATGTGGCCGTGTCTGTCACTGTGCTGCCCCACCGATGCTGCTGGCCTTCAAATGCCCCAAATACAGCACTGTTCCCACTCCACTCTTGTCCTTGTCGGTGTCATGAAGCTGTAAGAAAAGTGGTGAAAATGATGATGAACGGAGAGCTGGAGGGCTGGGGCAAGAAACCATGCTTGCTTTCATTTCAGACTCATTGCGTTGCTGCTTTGTAGTGCTCAGCTCATCCCTCTTCTGCTTTTTTCTCAGTCTTTCTTCCAGTTCTGATTTTCTGCCCCAAGACCCAGCAGACCAAGGCTTTGCCAGGTAGAACTAAAGATGAAGCAGAATGCACATAAGGTGTTTTTTTTTATTCAACAGAGACTATTTAACACCAACTTGCAAATAAGAGCAATTCTCCCCTTGGAGCTGCAGGTGACCAGTTGAGAAGCTTGGATCTCACCCATCCTGTTTCTCTTTTTCTTCCTGCAAAGTATGTGGGATGTTCCTTCCCCCTTCCCAAACAAGAATAAACCCTGGTGCTTCTGGTCCAGCTGCTGTGTGGGCATTGAGCAGCATCAATGTGACCATGGCGAAATCAGGAATGAAGGGGATGAAACCATGTAGGAGGAGTGCGGGTCTTAGAGGTCTCCTCCAGCAGGGAAGAAGGGACCTGGATGCGATGAAAGCAAAGTTGAATGTGGTTTGGGGAGAGCTGTGGAAGTGAATTGGCGGGTTGCACACATCAGAAAGGCCTCCCAGTGAGCCCAGTAAAGCTCCTATGGGTGGCTGCATCCGCTGGGTGCAGGCTGCCCACCCACTGCTGGGCTTGGGGCCTGGTTTGGCCTTTGGTGATAGTTAGTAGTTCTTTGTTCTTTGTTGGTTGTTTTTTTCTTTTTTTCTTTTAAATAAAAAAAGGAAGAAAAAGAAAAACACACAGCCCTGCTTTTGTCTTAATTGAAACAAAAACAGGAGGTGAGTGCCCCAGAAACATCGCTGTGCGCGAGCCTTAAGTGACTGTGGTTTTTGTTTTTAGCTAGCTATTACTATCTGATGAACCGTTTCTGGTTTTGTTTTCCATTTTTTCTTTTTCTGTTTTCCCTACATGAAAGCAGCCAGAATATTTCTGGCCAGTTTGTGACTTTGCTCTTCCTAGCTCTTGCTGTTAGCAGCCGTATTCATGCTCGGCGTAAGCAAGCGTGCTCCGAACCCACGCCAGCTCTGGCTGCGCCCCCCAGCAAGGACGTTACAGGGCTCCGGAAGCCTTCCTTCTGGTGTAGCTCCTTCCGAGAGCAGTGCCGGAACACACCCAGGTCTGGTGTTCGTGCTGACCGATGGACGTGACGTGGGTGAGGGCTGCAGGCTGCTGTACCGAGTTGGCTGGGCTGGGTTTTCCCAGCGTAAGGTGCTGCCAGTCCCCTGGCCTGTCTGCTGAGGGATAAATAGGTGCTCAGCCCCTTAAGGCTGAAGAGAGATGTACCTGCACTCAATGTAAAGATGCAAAATAGTATCCGATACTTGGGCTTGGACTTTATTTTTGGTCATCGTATCGAACACTTCTACTTCATATTTTATTTCCTTCCTTTTTCTTTACCTCCGTGCTTGTTGATCATGACTGCTTATGTGCTGTGCTGGCTGGGGACGAGTAGCACGAAGCAGCAGTATTGTCAGAGCCGATTCCCCCGTGTTGTTTCAGCTGGTTGCGGTTCCAGACAGTATGGGCTTTTAATTTGTATCATTATCCAGACCTCATGGCTTCTGCTGTTGGGGTGATGGGAGTTTCTTCTGAAGCTTCACAGCACAATGGTTATTTCCAAAAGAAAGGCATTGAGTTAATTGGCCTGACCAGGTACAGCAAATCCTCTAGCACAGGATTACATTAAACTACAAAGATGTGACTGCTTGGCTAAGTTGGCATGTGGGTTTTGAGAGTAAATCCTAGAGCATAGAAAGAAAAATCAAGTCCTCTAGTTGGAAAGTGGGAGATACATAGTTTCTTCAATATTCTGCTATTAAATTATGGTAACAAGGGGATACTCTTCACCTTTTGCCCCACTGCAAGCGTAGATCTTGTAGAGAAAGGGGCCTAGCAGCTTTTGCTGATTCATGACAGCAATATCCTGGCTGAGGTTGCCCTTCGTACAAGAAGACTTGATTCTCCATAGCCTCGCACAGTCCTTAAGCCATAGCACCAAACTACCAGGGTAATGAGACACAGATTAAAAACATGTAAGCCCTGTCTAAACTTTCATTCCAGCATTGCCAACAGCTGAAGGCGAAATGATTCTTAGTTTAATGCTTCTGACACTTGGTTGTGGTTTTTGCCTTGGCCTTATTCTGTTGAGGATGTGCTCAGCGTTAGTCATGACTCATGACTGGCAATGAAGTACGCTCAGAGAGAAGCTGCGTGTCAGGCTGTTGGAAGTGCTGCTGATATCATGCTTCCGCCCCATCTTTGTGTTTCCGATAGTGTGTCTTGCTGGAGCAGTGCCACAGAGCCCACCTCTGTAGTTTGAACACAGCAGGGTGTCTTCTCCATCCTGCCCTCTTGCTAAAGGTCAGGTGAACACCTTCTGTTGGCTTCGTTTGCTCTCACCCTTAAGAGATCCCAGCTCCTGTTGTCACTGGCATCTCTTTACGAAGAAGAATCGTATCTATATGTTATCAGATGAATGGGAGAACATTTCTGATAAGAATGTAAAGACAAAGTCCTTCAGATAAGATTCTCTTGAATTATGTGGCCCCTCTGCAAGTAGCTTATTTTTTAAGGTTTTCAGCCACAGTTCTCACTTGATACAAACTGAAAGTCCTTGTGCATCAGAGTAGCAGCAGATGTCAGCTGAAGGACACGCTGAGTTGCAGGCAGTTTGTGTGCCAGGAGCATGGGCCAAGTCTGTAATTGTGAATGAAGCTCCTGTGTGACTGTGATCCTTCTGTCTGTTCACAAATTGCATGCTGATGCTGTTGCGTTTTGCTGAATGTGCTTGCCTGGAGGCATTGTTTAAGGAGTAGCTTTATGTGCCTGAATCCCAACCTGTTGGTTGTTCGCAAGCAGCCTGACTTGGTTAATTTTTGGTTTTCGGGTAACTGCTTAGCAGCTGAATAAATGAATGCTCACTCCAAGTGCTTGCAAGAAGGAGCTCGGAGCCAACATGAATGAGCAGCCTCAAGCACTGCTCTGTGTCCTGACAGCAGTCCTGAACTACACCAGGAGTGGTGACAGCAGAGTCACTTCCTGGAAAGGAGAGAAGAAAATAGTTAGTTTTAGTAAAAAAAAAAAAAAAAATTACAATCTTGTAGGGTGCCATTTTTAAAATTAGTTAAGGTTCCTGCTGCAGCTCACCACTTCCGTGGCCCTTACTGGCCTCTGGTCAGAGGTGTGTGGCTGATGGGTGCCCCAGGCAAGCTCATGGCTGGGGGTCATCACTGACAACCATGGAGGGTCTGAACTGGCTCAAAGCAGCAGTTCTGTTCCTATGACTGCTTATACAGTCGCCAGGAAGCTTCTCTTTATGGAAATACCATTTATTAGAGCAAAAAGACATGTTAAAGAAAAGCAGTGGTACAGCATGTGTGTGACCATCACGTCACCTGTATGCCCATCCTTGTCTTGCTCACCAAATATTTGACCTTCCTACCTTGGCTGGGTCCCATCTTCCTTGCGGCCACCGATGTCTGTGTCTGGCCGACACGGCTCTGATCGCTTTGCTCACGAACTGCTCATCCCCTGGCCTCAGGAGCTGTGTCTGTTTAAAAGCTACCTGAGCTGGTCTTTCTCCTCTTTCTGGGACAGTGGCACGTCTTAGTTCTCAGTAGCTCTCTGATGTGTTGAGGCATTAGCCTTGGTTCACGCTTGGTGCCCTCTCAGCTGTGATCCAGAAGCACGTAGTGCTCTTGTAGTTCCTTTCCTGCTTGTTGAGGCTGGAAGGATGCTCCCTGAAAAGGGAACGGATGGCAGCACCCACATTGTTTCAGCCACTGCACACCCAAAACACTTGAAGCTGTCACGTGCAGATCTCTATCCTGCAGTTCTGTCGCGTCCCGTAACCACTGTCTTCCTCTTTGATAGCGATCTCGGGAGCGCAACGAGCTAAATGCAAGATCTGATCGGAAGGGGCTGTGAATTCCCAGTCAGGGAGGATCTGAGGCTTTAAAGACAATTAGCTTTTATACCTCCGTGTATGGCACGTGGCTCAGGACCAGCATGGGGCTGAGAGGGCAGCGTTTCAGTGTTGATTTAAGCCTTTCCATGAGGCATAAGATTTTTTTTGCAGTGATACTGTTAATTTAGCAAGCCCCTCGAGTGACTGCTGCCCTGTGATCAATATTAGCATGACTTCATCCCCTCGGGCTGGCCGATCAGTGTCGGCATCAGGGAGTTTTAGCAGAGGCAGTGCATCCGTTTCCAAGCAGAGATGAATAATAAACTGAAGAATGAAATGGTGCTGGACCTGGCGAGCATGGGAACTCTTCCGAGCCGTGGTGCTTCCTCCCCGGGGTTTTGTTTCAGGTGAGCTTGTGGCACAAGCCAGTCAGCTGGGTGACATGAGCTGGGCTCTGGCTTGGTTAGCAAAGACTACAAAGAGCAAATGCATGGCTTATTTATGCAGCCTGGTGTGACGGGATGCCACACAAAAGCTAAGCTGACGGTAATTAGAACAGATCCCCGCTCAGTGACCCAGAGAAAAGTGAGCACTCTGGAAGATAATCATGAGTGAGAGAGGCAACACAAAACAGAAATGGTGATGGTTACAATTTGAACGAGAAAATGAGCTCCTAAAGCAAACTAGCTCCTGGAAATCCCATTAATGCTGACAAATATCCAGCTCCAGGATTCTGGAAGCATCACAGTGAACATCTGCTCAGGTAAATAGAGGACAAATCCAGTTTCTGTTTGAAGGTGCTGCCGGCTCTTCTGGTGGAGTTGAGTCTGTTAATACCAGCTGCCTGTTAAAATCGCTCGCTATCATCACAGTGCTAAGAATTATAATGTTCTCCGTGGTTGGGGATTAGTGAACACCTGGCTCCCCGAGCATCGCCGGCAGCGCAGCACGATAACCGCGCCTGCGACAGCAGCGCTGAGGATAGCCCCCGGTCGTGGCATTAAGGATGATAGATTACCAAAGAGCTGTTATGGTTTTGAGCCCTCTAAAATGGGCGAGGTTCCAGTAAATTCAGGTCTGAATGCTGCTGTCACATGCTTGCTGCTCAATCCAGTGATTTCTGGTCAGGTTTTAAATCTGAATGAATTTCGGTTCTCTGATGTTTCTTGAAACGCTTTTGGACTTATTTGTTTGTTTTTAATGAGGAGGCCCAGCTCATGAGGTGCAAAAAGATCTCAGAGACCCTTTCTGAAGATGGCTCTGATTGCACTCGCCTGAGTGGAGGAACTGACTCAACATCTCCATTTTGCAGGTAGGCATCCGGCACAAATAATTTATAGCCATAAAAATAGCCCTGAGAAGGAGCCCTGCTCATCCAGGAATGCTGGGGGGGTCGGGCTGACTTTGGGTTTGGCAGTCCTGGTGACTCTGAGGTCTGCTCGTGGGCTCTGACTTCTGTGAGGATAACTGGAGCTGCAAGGGAGACCTGGCTTCTCCATGCTTGTGAGTGTTTGGAGCCTTGCCTCTCCCATCCCTGGTGATACACCTCAACATGAGCTATAAAGGGTGAAGTTTCGCACTCTCATGGCTGAAAATAATGCCAGCTTGGTCTGAGTTGCCTCCTAGCCAGAGAATGAAGCTGTGGAGCGAGTGAAGAGACATTGCCGGGCGGCGGCCGGGCAGAAGGTTGCAGGCCGCTCCCTGTGTGCGGGGCTGGCAGGCCCCAGGGGCTGAGCCCGGTGCTCTTCCAGGGTTTCGGTTGAGTGCGAGGTTCATGAGTGAAGGAAAACAGTGTTGTGCTGTTTTTTTCCCCCAGATGGTTACAATTGTCATGGGGCTGGGGGAACCTTTCACTCAGAGGAAGGTTTCAAGCCATGAAATGGCTTGAAATGGCAACCCAGTGGCTGGAGCAGACTGGATGTGGTCACCGTGAGCCAAAGCCAGGCCAGGATGGGGACATGGCACCAAAAGCAACATCATCAGTTTGAAAAGGACTGCAGTGGAAAGACATTTGAGCTGCTCTGGGATGCAGCTGCAGGGAAGTGAGAACAGGTGTCATTCCAGGGGGTTGTTGGTGGCCTTTTGACAGAGATAAAGTGGATGGTGCAGCCACGTCACCCCTGATAAGGGGGGTGACAGCAGCTCTGCACTGCATCCTGGCTCACACTGGGCAAGGTTGTGCATCTTGTAGAGCATCTCCAGACCTGTTGAGCCAGGTCCCTGCAAGCTGTGGTGGCCATCCCCAGGGGCCCCAGCATCCCTGCATAGTCGCACCCCATGGGCTTTCTTGGAGAGCTCCGGGACAGCCTGGTTTGGCCACCTTGGCCAGGAGCAGCGACCCAACAGTGACGGTCATGGGGCTGACCTAACCAGGACAGGTGTATGCTGTTAGCGGGTGAGAGCTCCTGCCTGGGCTGGGCACAGTGTGGCTGGAGCTCAGTGTGCAGAAACCAGCTCAGAGAGAGGCAGGTGTGGTCACATCCATCCCTGGAACAATGCGGGCTGTGTCTTTAGGACCTGACGCTGTCCCTGTGCAGGCACCTGATATCCTCCGAGGGGATTTCTGCCTGCGGCAAGACTCCAGGATTTCTCCTTTGGCTCTACCAGCTCCCCAAAGGCAGTGGGTGTTGGGGGGGCAACCTTGCAGGATGGGAGAGCTGGAAGAGAGCCTACTGATTTTCTAAGATTTTATTGTTAGTAGGATTTATTTATTTTTTTTAAGTGCACAAAATGTTTGAGAAGCACCAGAGGTGGGATAGGACCCAGTGCACGTGGCGAACAAAGCATGTTGGCGAGTCCCTTGTCTCCAGGCTGGCTGACAGCCCTCTGTTCTGGCTCATTTTTGGTGTCATCAATCACTGGTACCTAGACAGCAGCCTCGTGGTGCCCTGCCTGCACCACGGAGCTCATTGAGTGACCTATTAGTGCTTCCAGTTAATTCTGGTGACATATTTATAGCACGGAGATCTACAGCACCGATTTCCTACAGGACGCATCATGGTTTGACATCAGATTAAGTTATAGAGTACCCTTTCCTGGCTGGATCAATGGGTAGAGTCAAACAGAGCCTTGTCGACATGCAGATGAGGAGGATTAGATTTAAATCAGCAAACGTCACTAATGGCTGTTTTTCCAGCCAAGGGAAGAATAGGCAGGGAAAAATTTCCATCATTAATAATTGAAGTTTATAGAGGGGAAAAAATGAACGTATCATATACCGCTCCTGAAGATAACAGGGCCCCGCTTTTGCTGATAATTCTGTCTGGGAGAGGAGCACTAAAAAATTACCGTGATTATGACTGGGTTTCTGTATTTGTTATGAATTTTCTGCAGTCAGGGAATATTTTAACAAATGCCCTTTTGTACAAGAGCTGAAAATTCTATCAGTAGCCCAAAAACATCCCCAGAAAAATATGGACAAAGTCGTTGGAAGTGAGAGTGGGTATAGTTTGCCAAAATGAGGAGAAAAGTAAATTCTGGTATGGACTTTGTAAAGCAGGGTGGCTGGGATGGGTCGGGTGGCCTGGTGCCCAGCGTGATGGGTGTCGGGTGCCAGAGGGCACCGTGAGAGAGCTTTGGTGCTCTGAGAGGCTGGCCTTGCCCAGGGCTTAGTGAAAGACCTACGGAAACAATAGCAAAAGAGCTTTTAAATGTATTTGTAATGGAATAAAAGATCCAAAAACTATGTTTCTGCATGCCTGAGAAAGTTGTCTGTACTTTTTTACACTTTCAGCAAAGGGTCCCAGTGGTAACACCGGATTTATGTTTGCAAGCCATCCCTGCTGGGCTCGCTGGTGGGGGTCCACTTTCCCATCGCATGCCCATGAAACATTTCGGTCACTCTTCATCGCTGCTACACTTTACGCTGCTGATAATTTCTCCAGACTGCAGAGCACTAGAGGTCGTGGTGCTCTGCAGCGAAGTTCTGTGCTTCGCACTCACGCTCGCTCGGCACACGAGAGCCTTAATCCCAGCAAGTATTCAAATAACGACAGGTCATGTAAATCGAGCAGGAAATAATACATGAAAAGAAGTGAGCATGAATTTCTAATTAACTAAATTTGCAACTGGTACATAGAAGTTAAAGGGCATGTGATTTATCACCTGTCAGTAAAAATATTGGTAATAGCTCTTGCTTTCGGTGCCGTGGTGTGTGCACAGCTCTGCTGCGGAGTTAAAGGGCACCTGATTTATTGCCTGACACCAACCATGCTGGTTAGAGCCATCACGGCCTGGGCTGGCAGAGAGGCTGTGTTCCATTTTCACCAAAAAACCATTTGCTGCCTTGCTCCTTCCGGCAGAGATGGGTGCAAGATGTTATTTCAACAAATCTACAATTTTCCTTTATTTAAGAGCTGATTTTGCTCCAGTTTGCCCAGGAGGTCAGGAGACAGAACAGCAACTGGTCTGGATGGAGCAGGATGAGGTGATGAGCCTGGTGACTCCTTGAGGGGGTGGGAGCTCTTCCCTTTGTGTCTGTCCCAGGGCTGTGTGTCTGCAGTTGGCCAAAATTGCCATACTAGCCTCCCATTTCATATTCACAGTTCATAGCCTTTGCCTAAGCATTTGATTCGTAATGGTATTTAGGCACTAATAGGGCTCAGTGGTAGCTAATCAGATCCGCAAATTGTTGTGGATGCATGGTTGACTTAAATCTACATTTTTTTGTGCCTGGAAGTTTAAGTGGGGAAGCTGAGAGCAGGCTGTAGGCTTTTTTTCTAGTCGTCTTCCCTGGATATTGGGAACTTCGGTTGTGCTTGTTGACCTCAGCGGAGCTTAGACTTTAGGTATTTATGAAAACTGGGTCCTTTTTACTGCTAGCACAAAAACAAGCAACCTCCCACAAGCCGTGTACTGTAGTGTAGGTAAAACCAGCCTGCTGGGTAGAAGTGTCACCAGAAAATTTAAATTAATTGGTTTTGATGCAGAAATTTCAGTGCAGTTTTGACATGACCGAATGAACCCAGGTGTCTCCATGTGTCAGATGCTGGTTTCCAAACTTGGGAGCCAAGTGTTCGTTGCACAGGGACAGATTGGCCAAACTGTCAATAAATAAATACTTGCACGTCATCTCCTATTTTTGTGCCTGTGTTTTCCTCTTTTGTGACCCGGTAGACTCAAGGTAAGTTTTGAGTCGTGTATACTTTCCCTGAGCCGTAGATGCTTTCTGAGAAACAGCAGCTAAAAGTGGAGCAAATGAGTTCCTGCTTTCTGGGGAGCCCAGGCTGCCATGGAGCTCCCGTCTGCCACGGAGCTGTGCTGCTGGAGAGCTCTGGGTGCAAAGTGGTTCCTCCTTGCTCCTCGCGACCTCCAACCGTCGCAGGACCCTTTGGTAGCCCATCACCTTCCTGGGGCCAGTGAGAGCTGCCACAACTTCTCCATCAGAACTGGCGATGGGTGCTGTAAAAGCTCAGTCTGAGAGGGGTGTGAGAAGCAATGCTAACACCCTTCGTATGCTTTGGGCCCACCAGAACGCGAGCCCATTGTGTTCGGATTGTTTTTTACCTTTACGAGTTAAGATAGCAGGGGGTTTGTGTGTTTGATGTGATGGGTTTTGGAGTGTACAGGGTAAAACACTGAGAACTTTTCTAAAAATGTTTTTGCGTGTAGTTGCTGCTGTTGGTTGCATCAACAAGAGAATCGGTAAGAAAGCTCTATGGACCACAAAAACCTCATTACATAATGTCTGGAAACGCAAGTCATACATGAATTCAAGTAAGAGGTGCAGTAACTCGTGAGACTCTTGAGGATGGAGAAAACTGACTTTTAAGTGTGTGTTCATTACCAAGCTTGAAAAATCTCCAAACCCAATGCCGAGTAGAAATCGGTGCTGACTGGAAGGGTTGGTTGCTGAAGCCGATGCTTTCAGGTGAATCAGTTCCTGGATGAGGCCTTCAGAAAGCCCTCAGAGGATGAGCAGAGTCTTCAGGCGGTGGGAAGCCCTAGGGTGTTCTTCACCTTGCTTTTGCCCCTTTAATAAAATTAAAGCCCTGAAATGTCCCACAAAGGGCAGGGAGTGAAGCCCTACCTGCTAGTGTCCTGCTTCTCTCCAGGTTCTCTGCTGCAGTCCTACCCTGTTAATTCTGCTTTTTTCATCTGATTATTAGGTTTGGTTCTCCTCCTCCCCAGGACCCGGTGCATGTGTCAGATATAATTGCTCCAGGTTTTTCTGAAGTTTTTTGTCTTCCTCCTCCTGTTTCCCTATGTTCCTCTCCTGAATGTTTTGCAAATCTGGGCAATTATCAGTGCTTAGATTTCCTTCTAGCAAGGAAAACACTCCATAAACTTTAACTTTTCTAAATAAAAGCAAGCATCCTGTGAGGCCTTTCACGTGGTCAGGGTCTCAGAGGGGATGCAGGAATGAAAAATGGGCAAGGCAATAGGATCGTGCTTCTGCTTCTGCTGAAGGGTGGGAGGAATGGGGGTGACGTGCTTCTTTGACAGGGACTGCTTTGTGTACCTGTGTAATCTGTTGATGGGAAAATTAAATCACTTACTTCTCCATCGTCTGTGCCATTGATCTTGGAGTCATTAGTGGAAGAACAAGCTGTCACAGTGACATGTCCCCCGCCTCACACAGCCGTCACGGAGGAGAACGTGCATCAGCAGATGCTTTTATTCGCATGAGTCAAGTATGGGTTATGCCTGTCCAAAGGCTGTGTTAATTACAGGGGGTGGGGGGAGAAAGAGAGGAGCTGTAGAAGACTCTTCAAAATTGTGTTTAATCTTCCCGACTGCTAATTTCTCCCAGGTTTCTGGTGGGTGTCTCCCGTGCAGCAGGGGCTGCTCCGCCAGGATGTGTGGCTGGCTCCAGTGGATGGAAGCGGGCTGAGAGGAGACTGTGCTCGTCTGCATACACGTGTGTGTGTGCACACATACGCTTACATATTTATGTGTATATATAAAAAGTGTGGGTTTGGATTTGTGTGTGTGTCTGTGTGAATGTATGTATAACTTCAACATTTTAGCTCTGGTCAGCCTTCCTTACTGGGTTTTCTGATGGTGGAAACAATGTGCATTAGAGATGCAGATAAAAAGGAAAATTTGAAAGTCTATTGCAAAATTTAAGCAGTGATTTATTTAAACATTTGCTCTATAACTACAGTTTGAAACGACCTTATATTTTTAGGTAGAAGCGATATTTTTTTCCCCATCAACCAGCTGTGTATGTATTTCCCGACATCCCTTCTGAGCACACCTGTGAGGTAGGATTGCTGCCCTGGTCTGCACTCGCCTCTGCACAGGGTATTCAGGATTGGATCTTCCACCTGCTTTTCCGTTGTTTTATTGTTTTTAATCGCTAAGCTGCATGGACAGATGCAGTACCAAAAAGCATGGACTCGCATGCACGTTGCGAGCTGCCCCTGCTCTTACACTTGTAAATCTTTCTCTGGGTTATGATTTATGTAAATGGAATGTGTTGGGTGCCCAAAACTCAGCCCCATGGTCAGGGCTTTGCCATGGGAAGCAGGGCTGGGAGCTGTGAACACAGAGCTCGGCCAGGAGGGGTAAAGAGAAGGGCAGATGAAAGGAACAGCACTTCTACGCTTACTGTAACTCCAGTTCGCTTTCCTATTTCATTAATTATTGTTTTGTCATGTTAGGAGCCTGGGGAGGAAATATTAATCACAGGTTTGGCTGAGTGCTATTTCAGTAAGTAAATTAATTGCAGGCGGGAAGCTCATTTGCGTGGATATTCAGCTCCGTCCCACTGCCAGCAGGGAGCTGCCGCACGCCCCAGCTATCGGGGCTGGGGAGGGGGCTCCAGGGCAGCTTTGCCCGGAGCCACGGATGGGGTCTTGGCTGAAGATGCCTTTTCAGGATCCCCCGTTTCTCCATGACTGAAGGCTATGTGCACAGGGAGGATGGGGATGGTCCCCATGCCCCCTCCAGGCCCCTTATCCCCTGTTGCAAAGCTCCTTTGGCCCCGTGCTCGCTTGCAGGAGCCCGTGCAGGAGGAGCGGGACAGCAGGCAGGGAAGAGCAGGGGCCTCTTGCTCCTGTCCTCTCCTGTTGCTCCTGCCCTCTCCGCTGATCCTCTTGCTCGCAGACCTGCCCTGATCTCCGGTCCCGCAGCCCTTCCCGTGCCTGGGGCTGCAGCAGGGCCCTTTCCTTCCGCACCCCATCAGCGCTGGGGAACTTCCAATGGGACATTTGCATCTTTTTTTTTTTTTTTTTTAATCAAAGCCAGCATTTCTTTCTCAAGGGAGAGAGCCCTGAGGTAGTTTGGATTAATGGCACGCAGCACGCTCTCCCCCCGGGATTATTCCCTCCCTGCCTTAAAAGCGGGTGAGGAGCTGCGTGGCTGCACGTGGATCAGAGCAGTTACACCTCAGCTGCTAACAGCAACCCCCCAGGTGTTTATTTCGGGAGAGGGCTTTGCATCCTCTCTCACTTCTGGAGCCTGTGCCCCCCAGCCAAAAATAAATACCATCTAACTGTTCCTGCTCTGGGTTATTTCTGGCAGCATCGCCAAGTAACTGAATTTCAGAGGGCTGCGTGTGTGTGTGTGTGTGTGTATAAAACAGTAGATCTCAGCAAGATAATCAATTATATGCAAGAGGAAACCAAAACTTTTTCCATTGGTTTTATCAGATATTGTGGTCAGTCAAGGCAATTCAAAGCAACTCGGAACCCTATTACATTCATTCTTGCTATAATCACTCCATCTCTGTTTACCATATTCAGTTAAAGTGGCTTGTTTGCTACATCCGCTCTGCTGCCAAAATAACCTCATTTACTCTTGCAAACGGCTTCTGTTGCTGCTGCTGTAGTGTTCCTGCATTGCAAATATATTCTTGGCCGCAGTGCTGAGGTTTGGATATATTGTTCTTTGAATCCTGCCGTGGAGTTGATTGGTTGGCATTTTCATTCACTTTCAAATAGCATTTGAATGACAGGGTTTTTTTGGAAACATGGGCTTCGCTTTCACCTGCTGCAGAGCTGAGCAGCCTCTTGGCTTGGGGCTGCTTCTTTCGTGTGCTGCTGTTGTTTTTCTTTTTTGTGGTTGCTGTTGTTTTTGTTGTTTTGCAGGTTTCGTCTTCAAACAGAAAAGTCTGTTAAAAAAAATGTTCAAGTAACTGCTTAATGGAAATTTGGGCCCAAAGTTGGTAGGAACCTGCTAAAACTGTGGCGCTATGTATGCAAAGGAAGGTTTTGCCTGGATGCTGTGCAAGCATTAGCGAGCAGCCCTGGGCTTTGTGGAGCTGTTGTTCAGCTCCTTTCCTCCTGCCCCTTGGTTGTGCATTCTCCACATGCATGGAGCCCTGCTGTGATGTCCCGGTTTTGTGCACATTGTTGGGGTGAAGCTGGAGGAGATGTCATGGAGAATGGGGGGGAAGAAAACCTGTCCAAAATGGTCAAAATCTCTGGGTTGGTTGGTTATTTTTCCTACTATCCTGTCTTTGCTATAGCTTAGCTCTTCTTCCTCATCCTGGTGGGTTGCACAAGCCTGGCCAAGCATCGCTCAGTGCTGGATGCGTCCAAGGAGGGAGCAGCAGCTGAGGACCGTGGTCGCTTGAGTACAGCACCGGGGAGCGTGGAGCTCTGTCCTGTCCCATCCCACCAGCTGGGGCAGTGGTGGGGCTGCTGCCGTGCAGGGGGTCTTGGCAAGCAGTTTGGCCACCCCTTTTGGTGAAGAGCATTTCTGCTGCTAGTTGCTTCACCGGTGGTGGATGATGCTCTGAAAGCCAAAAAATCGCGCCATGTGCCCAGCTTTTCTGGCCAGCTTTTGTGTGCTGTTGGTGCAACCACAGTCGCTGTGTCATGATCACAAAACCCAAAACGACACGTGGCAGCTCCATGGTCCCAGTCACCGCACACCTGGGGCAGGCGAGCAGCCAGGATGCTGGGATTTTGTGTCTCCTTGTTGGGCATTTGCTGCTCTCCGGCCTTCTGCATCCTCTTTCCTTCCTTCCTTCCCTCCCACCGGTGTTTTTGTCTGTTAGAAAGTGGGAAGCTGGGAGGGTCTTTCTCTGCAGTGAGCGGCCCTTGGCCAGGAATGCTGATGGTGATGCTTAACAAGCTGGAGGGGGAAGACCCCAACCAAGCCAGGTTGCAGGGTCAGAGGAGCTTGGGGACGGGTTGTCACTCGGTGACAGCATCCCTGTGCTGGAGCCAGCTCTGGGCAGAATCCTCACCAGGGGTTATATGGGCTCCCTGGTCCGGGGGAGCTTTCAGCCGAGGCGCAGCATGGCTGGGTGCGCAGGAAGAGCTTTGTCTCCTTGAAGTGCAGGAAATGGCTGTGGAGACAAAGCCCCCAGAACAACCTGAACTAAAGGCAGGTTTCTCATGCTGCTTAGCTCAAATGAGAGTCAGTGCCTCAAAATGTCTTGAAAACACAGTGTTTTTTGTCTTTTTTTGGGGGCGGGAGGTGGGGGGGAGGAGGAGCGAGACCTCATTGGTATAAATCTAAAGCACGAGGTGAATTTGTCCCCTTTTGTTTTCCTATAAGTATTACCTTCTGCTTTGAGATCTGTATCTATTTTTCAGCCTGTTGTGAAATTCTGTTTTCAGTGATCAAAACCTTGATTTGTTTCACTATGACTCGTGTCTCTGACCCAGCCCCAAGTGGGAGCTGTGTCTGCATTACACAACTTGTTATTTGACGGTACGAAACCGAAATTGCAGGACACCAGTTTGTCTGCAGAGGGTTTCTCCTTTCAGCAGGAGCATCGTGAGGCATCTAAACGGCTGTGCCGTAGAGGAGCCTCCTTGTCCCCATTTCACATCAGGGGAAGCCAATGTCCTCTAAATGAGTCCGTTCTGAGCAAGATGGGAGCAGCTGCTCCCCAGGCAAGCTGTCCTTCCTGGCCACATGCCCCTGCAGGGCAGGAGCATCCTGCATCAGGTGCCCTCTGCTGCTCCAGGGCCTCTGTTTCCCATTTTCCTCCCCTTGTTTCCCCATCTCTCGTCTCTAAGAAGGGATGCGCAGTGCTGAATTCAGTACCTGGAGCAAGCTTGGGCTGACAGTTTGGATAACAACATTACAGTGTTTTCTCTGTTATTTTCTGGCCTGTTATTTTTGCACTCTATCATTTTGCTATTGCTGTGCTTTCAGTAGAGGTTTGCTTGGGGTGGTTACGTGATAGTTGGTCTTATTGCTTAATGTTCAGTTAATTCAAAACCTGCTGAAGTCTAGAAGGATTTCAAACAGCTCCTTCCTGCGTGCATTTGTCATCTTAGGGTTTCTCCTGCTCTGATGCTGCCTTCTGCTTGGTTAGGTGGCTCTGCAATTCCCAAGACTTCCTCCTTTGTAATTAACCTAAATAATGTTCTTTTCATCTGCAAACTTTGTTTCCCTATGCAGCCTAGTTTCCAGGTCATTAATAAAGATATTAAGCAACAGGAGCCCTGGTTAAATGCTTGTGTTGGTGTGTTGTTAATTATTCCTGTCTTGAAAAATGAGCAGCTTGCTTAGTCTTGGAAGGCTCTTTGGCTCTCCTCAGCAGCAGGTCAGTGTACAGCATCACACACACATAAACCCCATGTAGGTTAAACCAAAGCACAGCTCCTTACGGGAACTCTTCACATGGCTGAAATCAGTGTTATGTTCATTTAAGTCAGTTCCTTGCAGAATAACCACATTTGCATGAAATTTGGAGTTCAGTTTAGAGCATCCGTGCCAATGTGAGCTGGCTCACCCTCATGTAACTGCAGCCTGAACGAAGCAGGGCTCGCCTTCACCGGGGGCAGCTGGGCTGACCTCTCCGTGTGGTCGGATGCGTTGTCCCCCATTCTTTCGCTGTCGCTTGAGATCATCTACGAGTCGTGCAGACAGAGACCTTGCTCAGTGCCTGTTGCTGACACAGGGGCTCCAGCGCACCTGGCTGCACTTCTGCATCACTCTGCTTCCAGCCCTGCTGCTCCCCTGCTCCTGGCACAGCTGTCGCAGCACGAGCTCCCTTCTCCGGGCTGAGGTTGTGCTTTGTGGGGTTCTGAGCAGGGCTCAACTCTGGGATGTGCCTTGCACCAGAGATGGTGCAGTTGGTGCATTGACTCATAGCTCGAGTGCTCGGGGAGGGAAAGTTAAAAATGATCTCTGTGGCATGCGTTAGGGGTAGCATGTGATGAAGCTGATGAAACGATTCCCTAAGTCTTGTCCTGATGGGATGTTTGGGGTGGGTGGTGGGAATTCAGCACCCTGGGGCTGTGCAGGGCTGCCCCTTCCTCTTGCTCACAGTGCTGGGACAGCAGAAACCCACCAGGAGGGAGAAAGTGAGCCAAGCTTCTGGGTCCAGGGGGAAACAATTAAATGCGCTTGGGTGTCATGCGGGGCTGGGGGAGGCCGGTGGGCAGCGTGTCCCTGGCTGCTCTGAGACCCAAGAGATGGATGGAGGGAAGAGATGCTGCTGAGCAAAGTGCTGGTTTCTGCACTGCCTGCAGTCAGTGTTTCCACGACAGATGAAACTCCAGCCCCATCGGGCATCAAAGGTAAATGCAATTTGCACATAAAGTGCTTGCTTGGGGTTGTCTGCGTCAGCACTCGCAGCGTCCTTCTGATCTGACCAGGCTGTGTGTTGTTTCCACTGTGACTTGCAAAGATTTATACATGCATTTTAGGAAAAACAACAACACTATTTTTCAAGAAATAGAAACTATGAGCTTTCTGCTGTTTGGGAGATTCATTATGTTTTTTCTGAAGGAACCAAACTTGTTTTGCTTTCCAGTGAGCACACAAGTGTCCGGTCCCACTCACCGACTAGAGGAGGTGATTAATTCATCTGTTTTTGTAGTCAACAGTGTAACATGGTCTGGCTATACATAACTGCCCTGCAGCCTCGCCAGGGCTACATTATGAGGCACAATGGAGCCTATAATTAGGAGGTGGAGAAGGTGCTGTACATGCAGCTTTAGAGAATTGCAGAGGAACTGAGGGAAACAAGAGATTATGGCCAAGCAGCCCAAATTAAATGTTTTCACCTCTCCAGGATGCTTAAATCTTTATAATACAAACTCAAAGAAAATCTTGGTCAGTGTGGTGGAGTTTAACCCATGCAGTCTGTGGCTGTTGTAGTGCTTGGCACTGGCACAATTCCTGCTGCTCCCTGCGCATCCAGAACAAGGAGGCTTCTTTCTCTTGAAAGTTGAGAAAAATTTGCAAGTGGAAAAATACATATCTTATAGAGATGCAGCTGAAATATAACCACTGGAGGGCCTGATGCCTTGGCATGACTTCCACAATTGGGATGCAGAGTGTTCAGTGGAAATCACTCTCTCCCGGTAAATGGTTTTGGAGAAAGCATGAGAGAATAACGCAGTTTGTAGGCAAAGGTAATTTTTAGGTGTCTCACTGAGACAGTAGGGTCCCAGTCTCTGGAAACACCTGTTTGAAGAGGATTTGGGGAAGCATCCAAGCTGAACATTTGAGCATCATCTCATTAACGCCCCGGGTCTGGAGGTGAAATGTCATGATCCATTCCTTCAGCTCATCCTTCCCTGCTGCAGAAGGAGCACAGCACCTCTGGGGAAGCCTGCAAGGTGGTACCCACCATCTTTTACCCATGGTGGGCATCCCAAGGAGCTGGGAAGCAGCAGAAGTAGGTGCAGCTCTGCTGGTCATTGCCATCGGCATGGTTCTACCTTTGCATTCAAATGCTTGTGGGGAGGCATGTGTAGTAGTACCATACTCCTGCACTGCTGCATGAGGAACAAAAAAATGCTTTTCCAACATCCTCTACCTGTGCCTTGACCAACTTCTTTTGAAAGGCTCTGCTTTGTGGTCACATGTATGGATCACTGTTCTTGTTTGCTCTTTGCTTGGTGGGTCCAGCCTTCCTAGGCTGGATGTTCCTTGGGGGCTGCATTCCCAATCCTGTAGCTCAGGAAAAGATTGCAGCCAATGTTGTTTGTGCTCCATGCAGTTTGCCTGGCTGTGCTGGTTTTGACCAGCAGTTAGGATTAGGTCTCAAAAATGAGAGCATGACCTGGTTCCAGAGGGGATCATCCCTTGGTGCGCTCCTGGTGCACAGCTGGGGTGCAGTGGTGCCGTGAAGCTACCAGTGATGGGACAGCAACCGCTGCTCTGCCCAGCTGGTGCGAATGGGGCAGACTGGGAGGCATGCACTGGGGCTGTGTATCCAGCTCGTGCCACCCTTAACCACACCTGGCCTTGCAGCCTCCCTTTGCAGGGGCAGGATCCGTTCCGGGGCTGGATGTGTGCTTTTCTGGAGGGAAACCACTTGTGGGTCACTGCACAGCACCCCTCCAGTGTGCCTGGGGGAAGTGCATCCTGGCAAGGTGGGATGCTGGCCAGGATTTGGCCCTTGGGGTACTTTGGTCCTTCACATGCCATTTGCTCCTCTGCAGGAGGCAGAGGACCCAGTGCAGGAAGAGCCCCATTCACATGAAGAGCAGTGCTCCATAATACCTCACCCAGCCCTTCCCTTAACAGCCAGTGCGTGGACTCCCTGGGTTCCCCACCCCATGGCAAAGCCATCTGGGGGGAATTTCTATACAGAGAAGGGGCAGAGCAGCCATAAATCCTGTGGGATTTGAGGGTGAGGGCTGTGTGAGGAGAGGCAAAGGTGGGAGCTCAGCTCATCAAGGCAGCTTTTACATTTTCCTTTTGTCAGCATGAGTTAATGTTGAACAGGGCAAATGCCAGAAGGATCCTAGCAAGACTTTTTATTTGTGAATATATGAATAGCAGGTTTGTAAATATTGCATCTGAACTTATGAATGATCTGACACTGACTGGTTGAAATGAACTCTGTAATTTTATTGTGTTAGATTTAGTAGGTCAGCCATATACATGCCAAGTCAAAATAACCTGGAAAACCTTTCTAGGTCAAACTATTGCTTGAAAAGTTGTCTTTTTTGAGAGCAAGGCCGTAAGGTTTTGTGCTTACTCTGGCAAATTTTCCTTCTAACAGTGCAACATGAGCCTTTGGGATATAGAAAATTTGTCATCTCCTAAACTGAGAAGAGCGGAAGAAAGGTGATGAAGGTGGTTACTAATTTCTTAGTGTAACTGGACCTTTTCTGGCCATGTCTCTTCTCCTGGGATAGTATATTGGATGTCCTACAGGCAGGATTTTAGGCTAGAAGATGATCATGCAGTCAGCATTGCACTTTGCTGTTTCCAGCTAAAACCTGACAGAAACTCCTGAGTCCAGCAGCAAGCACCACCCTGACAGAAACTCCTGAGTCCAGCAGCAAGCACCACCTCCAACCTACCTATGGAGCCCTAACCCTTAATTGTCATGACATTATTAACCAAAAGGAACTTTTTCATCCCATAAAGAGGCTCGGGGAAGGCTGGCTGATGGGGTTTGCATGCAATGATCATGCCTACTGGAGATGGGATGGGGCAGAGACGTGTTCTGCTAACTGGGGCACCATGACCAGGGGCCAGGTGAGGGTGGGAGGTCCAAGGCTTGGAGGACTGAGGACCCTGATGCTGTCATCCCACACCTCCTACTGCTGCAGTCTGAGTGCACACAGGTTTCATGCTGCTCAAAGGAAGCCTGTAGTTCTAATAAAAGCTCCGCTGTTCGTGTGGGTTACTTCTTATTTCAGAAAATAAGAAACCGTGGCTCCAAGAAGAAATGAGAAGGGCCACCCTCCACCCTCAGCGTAGTTTTGGATGGAGTGAAGTGCATTTGTCCTGTGGTGCTCATGGCTGTGCTACTGGGTGTGACTGCATGAGGGCCTAGGGTTGGTGTGGGCAGGAGAGAAGTGGTCAGGCAGACAACACAGAGATGCTCCCTGAGATGGCGGCATCCGCAGGTCCCCAAGCAGAAGCCTCAGTTCCCCTGGCCAAAGGCAAGCCTGCTGATTGCACATCGTAGTGGTTTTGATATCCAGAAAACCCAGAGAGGAACAACCCCAGTTATCAGAACGTGCTGGGGGACACCCAGCTTGGCAGCAGCCCTACAGGAAAGGACCTGGAAGTCGTGGTGGACACTGAGTCAAACATGTTGGCCTAAGAAGGCTAATGGTGTTCTCGGCTGCATTAGGGAAAGCATCGCAAGCAAGCTGTGAGGAGCGATCCTTCCCCTCCTCTCAGCACCTGGGGTCCTGTGCCCAGGTCTGGGCCCCCCAGTACAAGGGAGACATGGACATAGTGGAGAGAGTCCTGAAGATAATGAAGGAACTGGAGCACCTCTCCTGCGAGGAGAGGCTGAGAGAGCTGGCACTTCTTGGCCTAGAAAAGAAGAGGCTCAGGGGGATGTCGTCAACGTCCATAACTGCCTGTAGGGAAAGCGCAGAGGTAGAACTGGGCTCCATTCAGTGGCGCCAGGGCCAGGCCAAGAGGCAGTGGGCACAAAATGGAGGCCAGGAGGTTCCTCTGAGCACCAGAAATGCTGCTGGGCTGTGTGGGTGCTACAGCCCTGGCACAGGCCTCCCCGAGAGGTGCTGGAGTCCCCTCCTCGGAGACCTCCAGCAGCCCCCTGGATGTGGGGCTGGGCCCCCTGCTCGGGGTGGCCCTGCTGGAGCACGGCTTGGACCGGGTGCACCCAGAGGTCCCTTCCCACTCAGCCATCCGGTGGTTCTGTGAAGGGTGACCATGCCCCCATCCCAAACCGTGCCCCCATCCCAAACCATGCCCCCACCCCTGCTGCCCTTCAGCTGTGCCCACCAGGCATGCGGAGGCCCCCTGCGGGCAGGTGCCGGTGCGGGGACCCGCGGCCCTCCCGAGAGCAGCTTGGCCCCAGCTCCACAGGTTGAGGCTGTTGGTTCAGCTGAGCCCTGACCCGCTTGAAGTAGCTTTTGCCATCCCCAAGCAAGTATGCGATCGGCGGTTGCGGTGCCTTCCGAACAATTACAGCACACAGCAGTCCAAATGAAAATGTTTGTTGAAAACAACATGTGCATAATTAAGGCTTAATGAGCCCTTGTCTGTTTGGAATCTGCAATTAGATTTATAATAGAAAATACTAGCAAATGCCAAATAGCTTTAAAAGAAGCCGAGATAAAAGATAATTTTGCTGCAAATCTATAGTAATACTGTAATTTAATGAGTTGGAAGTGGTGCAGAGAAAGACTGTAAAAGCTTTGGACAAGTTTGTATTGTGCATGTTTATCTTATCTGCCCATTCCCCTATCTATAAAGCTGTCAGTCTTGCTTTTAAGTGCATGGAAAAAGGCAGGACTTTGCTAAAATCAGGAAGACTCCCTTTGTTTATTTTTTATTTAAGCCTTTAATTGGTTGGATGAAGCTGCTTTTTCTTTTTCTCATCAGCATGCTTTAAACTTCTTGTTAGGGCTAATAATAGTAGTAGTAATAATAATAACAGTAATAATAAAAGGAATGATAATAACTCCAGTCAATTATTTACAGTGAGGCAGGGGCATAATAATAGAGGGGCCTCTTTCTCATTAGTGTCATTGATTTTCATGAGTTTTCAACTATCTTTTTAAACATAGGCAATTGTCAACGCTCAGGTGTACATTTTAACAAGTAAATGTTCATTACCTTCCTGTCCTAATAAAAAGGTTACATGGCAGTAAGATTCACAGGAAAAATTAATATGATGAACAGAGAGGTCTCCAAATCCAGAGAAGAACTGAAATTAGAAATGCTTGGGAAGGAGATGTGTGGATTTTTTATTTTTAATAACCAGGAATCGAGGCTGGGAACTCAGCGGCAGCAGCCTGGGAATGCAGCGCAGCGGCTTTGTCCGACAGACAAACCTCAGCACTTCGCCGCATAGGATGTGCGAGGATGTGGTAACACCGTGTGTGGAGATACCATTCAGCTGTGAGCTTATTGCCCATGCGAAACATAGCTGAGCTTGTGTGAACCCAGGCTTTTTCATTTCTTGAGTCTGTGGTGTGTGAAGTCAGGTGCCCGTGCTGCATCCGTGGCTTCTGGCCTTCAGCTCCTGCACAGGTTTGTGCTGGCTCCTGCCAGCATGTGTGTGCACGTTCACAAACCCACTCCCACCTTGCTGAAACTGCCTCGCTGCGTGAAACTGCCTCTTCACAGCGTTTTACCGTTTTCACATCTTGCAAGGCCATGCTGGGACCTGGCAAGCCTGCTCCTCGCCCCAAGCTCCGCATGAAATTGCTCTTCCTGGAGAGGTCGGGATTTTAAGGCTTTGGGAGTGTTTTCCCCCACGTGGCTTGCTTGGAAAACATTGTGTGTTGCCTCCATCTGCTTGGCCCCACAGAGGTGCCTCATGGGGAGGTCCTTTGGTGGTGGAAATCCTGTGCTTCCACCACCGGAGAACCTGGTGTGGCCAGTGGGTGGCAGTGGGGTCCGCTGGGTCCCTGCTTCGGTGCACCCCAAGCTGCTGGAAAGGCTTGGAAGGAGGGCTCATTGTTCAAGCGTTAATTGTAATTTTTGGTTAAAGATGACACCATCAGCACAGCCCTGAGGAGGCCTGGTGTGCTATAGGTGGTGGTAGAGCCAGATCTGATATCCGGCCACCTTTGAGCCTATGAGAGAGGCATATGAATCGGGAGAGGGAGGAGGTCTGAATAAACCTTGGAAAGCAAGCCGGTCCTGTGACATGGAAGGTGTTTGCTGTGTGATTCTTTATTCCTTGTTTATGTTGGACCTTCCAGGCTCTTTCTAGGATTTGGATCTGGTTAGATGATGTACGACACTTACAAAAGATGCACATGGAGTCTATGGTTTAAATAAGGAAGGACCAAATAAGAGAGGGGAGAACATAGAGAGCTGCATTGCTGTGTGAGAAGTGAGTGTTGCAGGCACTCCTAGGCCTCCAGGACGCCCTTCAGAAATTAAATTCCCGTCATCCTTGATTGCTTTGTTTTAGTCTTTAAAGGAAATTGCACTTTTCATTATTATTTTTTTGAACGTGAACATATTCAAGCTTCTAAGCTGCAGTTCTGAAATGGACTGTATTTTGTCAGCCCATTTTTTGCAAGTCATAATATGCACTGCTGCAAGAGTTATTTGCATACTGTTGAGCACAGAACCACCGAAAGCAGGTTGTCACCAGTGCCAAATATTTGTGTTGGAAACTCCTCTCTAAATGACTGGTGCAGAGGCTCTGTGATTTCTTTCCCTCCTGACTGGTTGGGTTTGCATAACGCTCCCCATTCTCGCAAAAGTTGCCTTGGAAATCGATTCTTCATCTCCCTTGTGCTTGGCAGCTGCAGAAAACACCATGATCTTGAGTGCTGGGGGACAGGTATGAGATTTTGGCGTTAGCAGGGCAGAAACTTCTACTAATGGAAGTGCTAAGTACTGTCTGTGCTTGCAGTGGACGGTGTGTGTGTGCTGGGCTGGGTTCCTGAATGGTCTGCAGGTGGGCAGAAAGTAGCTGCTTTGCTAAGGGGACAGTGGCTTTTGAAATAATTAAACTTGTGAAGGGCAGTTTAGCAGTAGCACTTGTGATTTTGTGAGTTACTGGAGTTCGTTAGGAGATATTTGGAGGGCAGGAGCATGACATGCACAGCTGTCTGCAAGACAGCAGCAGGAGCACGATTCCTGCTCCTAAACAATTAGCAGCTTTTCACAATCTTTGCATCGCTCCGCTGACAACTTTCTTCCTCTCTGCAACATGCACTTATGTATCGATTGGTTTATTTTTCCTTGCAGTTGAGAAAAAACAAATAGACATGTCCAAACCCATTGCCATGCAGGGCAGAATGTCGGAGCTGCGTCACCGCAGTGCCAGCATGCGGGGCTGCTCCTGCTGCCTGCTGCCCCGGCCATGGGGGAGCTGTTTCCAGCCTAACAACATGCATTCAGCCCCAGGCATCGCTGCCTGGGGTCGTAAATCCTCCTTTGAATAAGATGGACGAAGTTTCAGGCTGAAGGTCGCTTTTTTCCCAGCTGCTCCTTGGCTTCCTTCGGTATTTTGGGGTATGCAGCCCCTCCCGGTGCTACCTCTGGTTGCAACCGGAGCTGTTGTTTCCCTGCCAAAATCTGCAGCTCCACAAGAGACTTCCACAGTGGAGCCGCACTGGCTGCTGCTTCAGAAGCAGACAGGTAGAAGTTCTATTTTTATCTCAGCCCCGAGGTTTTATCTTGCAAAAAAAACAATGTTTCTAGATGCCTTTGACACTCACACAGTTCCTTGCACAGAGCCTCTGTGGCTTTTAGATCTTTGTACGTTTTCTGCCTCTCTCTGTTTCCTGTGAATTGCAAGTGTTAGCAGTGAGGCAGGCGGTGCAGTTAAGTCTCATTATCACTTACTGTATTTGTTTCAGACTGTCTACATAGCAGCCCAGTGCCAGGAAACGTGCTGCATTCATTTACCTTCTTGCTTCCCCAGCAATGCACATGGCAGAGGCATTCACAACGCTTTCTGGTGCCCTCAGTTCTCAGGATTATTCAGCTGCTAAGGGAGAAGGAGCAGCTTAGTAAGGGCCATGGATTTATTTTTTTTTTGCAGATAAACTCCTCCAGCACCTGTGTAAGTGTGATAAACAATGCAGGATGTGCTTGTTGTTTGGTTTTGAAAAGGATGTGATGTACATGCTGGAGACCTGTAGCTCCATCGATCGTATCTTGCAAAATGAACAGTGCTGAGCATGGTCATCGATGAGCTGGAGTGGTCCTGAGTTAAAGAAGAGGTGTGCTGGGAGAGGTGGGCATCAGGGGGTGCTCCTCACTGCCATGGCAAATGTTTTCTTTATTCCTAAGTTTTGAGAGAAATTGAGAGGGGTTTGGTCTGGCTACACAGAAACTGCAGCTGTAGCGAGCTCTCTGCTCTGAGGAGGAGGAGGAGGAGGAAGAGGAGAAGGAGGAGGAGGAGGGAGAGGAGGAGGAGGAGGGCGTCCCGTGCACCTGGTACATTGGGGCTGCTGGAAGCACTGGCTGATACCTCTCCCAGCTGGTGGTACCCCAGGGTGCCTGGCAGCCTGAGAGCCAGAAGCGGAACACAGTTGTTTGGTCGAGATCTGTCCTCAGGAGTAAACCCCTTAGGCTGAAAAAAACCCAACCTGTTCCTCCATGCACAGCAGGGGTGCGAGTGTGAGCAATTTTGACCTTTAAATGAATAACGTGTTTCCTTGAGCGTCATCCCTTGCTTTGGCTGGGAGAAGGACAGATGGATGGACGGACGGACGGATGGAGGAGCAGTCTGCTTCACTGCTCTGCTGGCTGTGCTGCTTTTGCTTCTTTTTGGAGTCGTACATGAAAGGGTTAAGCAGAATTTTGATCTCGGCAATATTTTCATGCTTATACATTCTGTTTCTCATTTCCATGACAAAGATGGTAGGAAGAGCAGAATAAGGTACAGAATTTGCAGAGCAATTTTAAGACTGTAATGAGAACAGAAAATAGTAGGGGGAGAAGAATTGTAATTAGAATATGAAATGGGAAAAAAATTAATCTATTTCCATGTCAGTCTTAAGACTAAATTCTGCTGCTCCCTGTAGCTTTCAGTGGACGGATTTTTTTGTGTGTATATGTAAAGAGCTTGAACTCCTTTGCAGGCTCAGAAAGGTCCAGGTAAATGAGTTTAAGTCCTCATTCCCCCCAAATAATGTAATAACAATAATTTCATGTGCAGCGTTCACAGAAAACCAGCCAGTCCATAAGATAAATGAATGCTGTCACTTGAATACCGGTGGCATTCAAGATCTCTCCAGCCTCACTTACAGAAGAATAAAAGGAGAGGCCCCCTGAGGGTGGTTGCACAGCACCTGATCCGGCTGAGCTCCAAGTACTTCCAGGGGTGGCGATCCCATGTCCCCATGGTCCATCATTTGCCCACCCACGTGGTGATGGTTTCTCCTGTTACGTCTGTCCACACAGCTTCCAGCAGCCCACAGGTCAGGGCCACTTGAGCTCGAGGGCTCGGACTTGCCGTCCCCCTCTGATGTGGCCGGTTGCTGTTCTGCATCCTCTCAGGCCACCACGTCCTGCAGCAGGAGGCTTTGCTGTTGGGCACTGCGGGAAGAACTCTTTGGGTGAGGGGTTTGGTTCCTTCAGCTAACGGCTCCAGCGGCTCCTCCTTGCATTTGGGCTGTTAGAGCTGGAGAAGAGCCGTTCCCTGTGCTCATCTCATGACGGGTGCCTCTCTGTGAGTCCGTCTACACCATCTCTTTTTCTCATTGGGGTACACCAGGCCCTTTGTATTGCTCCCTCCCCTTTTGCTAGCTGTACAGGTATAAAATATCATTGTGTCTTTTTATTATCTGCTCTTTCCCTGATTGCTCCTAAAACTTGAATGGTCTTTTTGGCAGTTGCTGAGGACTGAGCAAAAGCTGGAGGTGAGCTCTCCAGAACGAGTGCACGGTTTCCTCTCTGGGCAGTAACAGTTATTTTAAGGTCCATTGTCGTGCCTGCGTTGTCTGAATTGCTTTTCTCCAGTGCATTACTTTGCATTTATTGACATTAAATTTAATCTTCCATTTCCTCGCTGCCACTTAGTTCTGTGAGAGTCTTAATGCAAAGCCACTCAAAGTCTGCTTTTAGTTTTGGCTAGCCTGCATAATTTTTGTCTCATTAATAAACTTGAATCCTTCTAGATTGCTTATATTATGAACTGGATGGACTTCGGTGCAGATGTTTCTCATCCATGATCATCCTCCTGCTAATACCTAATGGGTATCTCTTCGCTGGCTGTGAGTGACAGGACCTTCCCTTTGGTCCCAGGACAAGTTGGGTTTAGTTTTTAAGAGTTTTTGGTTTCGCAGTGAGGGAGTCGGACCTACTGGTCTGCAGTTTTCTGAATCAGAAATTAAATTTAATTCTGGAACTCCAGAGTTAAAAAAGAAAAAATGAACAAGCCTGGCACCTTCCACTTGCCACCCCCTGTTTCTTCTGCAGCGGAGCCTGGCCGGTGGGCTGTGCGCACCATTTGTGAATTTGAACTGCTGTGGAGCAGATGCGTGAATGCCACTTGGCTGTTCCTTAGGATTTTACTGTTTTGTTTATTTTCGTTTTATTTTTTTTTTTCTTTTTGGTCATCCCGTTGTGAGCCAGCTGCTCCGATGGGTCTTTCCAAGGGAGATGCTCCAGTTTGGGAACCACTGAAAACTTCTTGAGTGCACAAGCCATTGCAGATCATTCCTGACTCTTCCATGTGATTTTAATTTTTTACTGCTTTTCTTGTCCCTTGGTCATCCCTTGGCATCACAAACTCTACAGTAGGCTTCCTGGTTCTGGTGTGCTTGAGAAATAAAATATGTAAATTTGTAAAGTGTTCTTGAAAACAAACAAACAAACAAAAAACAATGCTTTTTACTGTATGGTTTTCAGACTTAAGTCTTCATCTGTATTAATCTGAATCTACCCTAGGATGATTTATTTGACTGCCTGTAGAAAACCCAGCCCCCGTGAAAACCAGGTGACTCCCGTAGATGCTCGGCTGTGCAGCAATTTAAAGGATGTGCTGCCACTGACACCTGCTGTGTTGTTGTGCTCTCTTCTAACGACGTTTGTCCAGGAGCAAATTGCACTAAGTGGCGAGGCTGGGTGGCTGCGCGGCGGCGGGGCTGGAAACGTGGAGCTTTCCTGCAGGAGCATCCTGGGGGTTCGTAAATCTGTGTCTGAACTCCTGACCCCCTCTGACAGGAGCAGCTGAGGGGCCATCCAAGCATTTCAGTGGACAAATAAATAATGCTAAGTAGATCACTTTGGGCCAGAGGTTGTGTAAAGACCTTAATGGGGAAACTGCAGTTAAAGAGATTAAGCTAACCTCAGCTGTGTATTCCCTGAATAAGCGTGGTGCTAAATTACTCCTGGAGGAAATCACAGCGGCGGCTCTGCAGGCAGCAGTGCTGGTGGGGGGGGCAGGGCTGAGGTGACTATTTCCTATCCCAGGGCTGTGGCAGAGAGACGTGCTGCCAAAGCCAGTCCTTGCCAGCCTTGGGAGCTGCTGGGTTGTGTGTCGATGCCCATAGGGCTGAGCCTGGGGGACAGGCGTCCGTAACGCTGTACGGGAGCATCATGGTCGGGATGCAGGGCTGGAAGTTGCTTTTATTGCTCCAGTTTCTTCAGAGTCGCTCTCTCTTGTGATGCTGTTGGTGGCTGAGGTGCAGTTTGCTGGGCACTGAGACCAAACACATCCCAAGCATGACAAGTGATAGAAATCCCAACACATGGAGATGAGGGTGCCATGGGCTGCTGGGTGACCCGCCAGAGGAGGTAAGAAGGACAGGCGAGTGCTTGTGGCTCTGAGCAGCAGGAATCGCTGGGAGCATCCAATCCATTCTTCAGTGGGCACAAATTAGCTGCTCGGTGATAATGGCGTTGAGTTGCTGCTGGATTTGCATTAACAGTTCACTTTTAAGAGCTCTGGGTCCTCTCCTCTGTGGACTTGCACTTAAGGTGGTCTGGCCCACCATTGCCACCACCAAGCGTTAAAATTTAGGAAAGACCCCTAAAAAAAAAAAAAAAAAGAAAAGAAAAAAAAGAAAGGAAAAAGAAACGCTAACAAAATTAAAACAAGAAGTTTGGAAGATTTTTGAGATCTTGCAGGCGTCACTGAAGCCATGCCTGTTACGAGTGCTACCAGCATATTTCTCACAAACTTGGAAGCTGACGTTTCCATCTCAGCCCATGGCTCCTGGGAAATAAAAGGACGTGATGAGATTTGTAATAAAATTGAACAAGCTGGCAGTGCCAGTCATGAGAAAGTAACACCTTCCTGAGGCCCGGCAAGAGGCTGTGTTTCCTTCCACTGGGTCCTTCCCAGTTAGCAAACATTCATCCTGCGTGTTTGCACAGAGCCGGTCTCACAGCTGCTCTGCCCTGGGGGCTGCCCCGGCTTGCAGCAGGCGCTTCTTATTTCTCTTACACATTTCCACCTTATTAGTGTGGGCCCAGTGTGACCTCTGGGCATGTTTGCAGCCTTGAAAACGCCGTCAGGCCAGGAGCAGAGCCCTGGGATGGCACGGCGTTGGGGCACGACGTGTCTCCCCCGCCACTCCCGATTCCAGGCTTGGCTGCCCCGGGTCTGCGCCTCCCAGGCTTCCAGGAGTCATGGACAGAAAACGCAGGGAGCGCTGCTTCTTTTAGCTGAAGAAGAGCAAAAATTAAATAATTATGAATGAGCAAAAGCGTGGTTAAGACAATAGCACCAAGGCTAGGATCCGTTCAAATTAGCAAGAACTTAAAAATGATTCGTGCGTCGTTCAGCACAAGTTTGATCAATGTGGGGGGGACAGGGTGCGGTGAATGGAGGCCCCCAGATCTGGAGCAGCTCAGAGGCTTGACACGTACCAGGAGCAGAGCGAAAAGGGAGGAAGCGTTTTGTAACCAACGGGAAATATTAACATGTCTGTTTCTGCTGTAAATCAGTGTGGAATGATGGGGCTGATTGTTCTGAAGTGCATTCTGTAGCGAAACAATAATGAGAAGAAGGAGAGCACATTACTTATCTGCTCTACCTGGCTGCTGGATAAGTGGCAAATGTCTAATTGAAAAAATATCCTGATGGGAGAATTTCTAATAAATTTGTTTGCACCCTCATAGCCTGGAGGAGAGGGAAAAAAAATCCAATCAGCAATGGGGAAGTTCCAAAGTTTCCATCGCATTTCAAGCCTTGATTTTCAGGCTCGCTGCTCAGGCTGGCAATCAGAGGCGCAGTAATTTTGAAGGCAGGATTCATTACCGTTATTATGAAGGCATAAAGGGCAGAAGGAAGTGTGGAATGGAGGTAGGAATGGTAAAAAGCCATAAAAAATACATTCTGACAAACAGAGAACGAAGAGTGCTCTTCCTGTCCTGGACCTCACCAGTTAAAGACACTTTTCGTTTTCTGAATATGGCTTTGCAGGTGACTTTTGTTTTCTGGAGAAGAGCTGTTTTAAGCAGGTCTTAGCCTACATCTCCAAAATACCGTGCTGAAGAGGGCAAAAGTGAGGTGTGTGTGTGCGAGTTTGGGGAGGAAGGGAGGGATGGACAGGCTGACAGATGGACAGATGGAATTATTTCCTCACTGAAATGTTTGACATCGTTGTGGACTGCGTGCTAGAAAGCTCATGTTTGCCTCACCCAGCGCCTCTCACGATGCAGCAGTGGTTAAGCATCACACAGCCTTGGGGTGTCCCAGGCCAAAAACCTGGGTGTTTTTTTGGTGACGTGCACCCAAAAAAGAAATCAGGAGCAGGACCTCGGGGCCATAACTCTGCCTGTCCCCAAAACGCGGTGCTGCTGCCATGCCACTGCCTTGTGCCACCCCTCCTGCACACTCAGCCTGGGCTGGCAGAGGGTTTTTAGGCTGCAGAGCTGATCGAGTCTGCACGTCTGGAAGCACGGCAGCTCCAGCTGGGAGCACGTTAGCAGCAGCCGGCTGTGCCGGCAGTCGTTTTACAGATGGAGGGAAATTCAGTTCAATGTGGCTCGCACCCGGCTGGCTTCTGGAATTGCTGCCGGTCCTGGAAAGCCTGTAGGGATGCTGGTACTCACAGCATCCCGCTGCTCCTTCCCCGCCAAGGGGTTTTAGGAAATCCTGTACACACACAGGGGTCCCCCTCTGTCCTGCTGTGGCCGCCACCACTATTAGTTGGTGAATCGCACATGAGCCACTGTAATTTTGCTGCTTTTAATTGGCTTGCTGTGCTATCCCAGAGGATGGTTTGGCAATTAGAGGGTGTCTGTGCACTCTGATGCCGAGCAGGGCTTTGCTAACTCTGCGGACTTTAATAGCTAATCCTGTGGTACTCAGAGAAATGGAAGTGTAATTAATAGTCTGCACTGAAAACCTTCACCTGGTTTTATTTAGATTTCTCTTTTATTGTCCTTAATGTGGTCCGTTTCAGTTAAGGCATAACTGGTTATCAGCTTCATATTGGAGAGCAAGAGGACGTGTGCAGGGTGAACAATCTCCAATTCATCGTCTGGCTTGTAAGGGCAAGAGGGCTGGCTCTTCCCCCTTGTTAAGTATATGGTGTCATTCGCAGCTGGTACCTTCATCCTTGTCTCAGGAGAGTTTTACGGCATATCCCGTTTTATTGCCGTAATTAATTTGTGAACTTCGCCTTCAGAACTGTCCCAGCTGCACTTTGAGCCGGAGACAACTCTGGAGGGTGTTTTCCCTTCATTTGGAGCAAGTGAACAGCTCCCGCTGCAGCTAATTAACGGGAACGGCTTTGTGGTTCTCCGTGGGGGTTTTGCAGGCTAATCGCTGGGTTTAGCAGGTCGCAGTGGGGTGAAGGCAGCAAGCACGCCTGCAGCAGCGAATGCGACCATGCTCGGGATGCCCCCGCATCCCCGTCCGCGGAGGTCGAGTCCTAGTGGGCAGGTGGGGGAAGAGGAGAAGGGGAGGAGAAGGAGAGGCGCTGCCTTGCACCCAGAGCTCGCAAACAACAGCAAACTGTCAGGGAGGAGAACTGGGCTCTGGGTGGACCCCCCAGTGCACCGTCCAGAGTGACTTTCTGCATTGCTGCCCTGGTGGTAAAGAAATAGGGATGTGTCTGGAAGAAGACTGAATGTGACCTGCCTGCCTTGGAAATTTCCATGGATGGAAGTTGGCTTTTTATAGCTGATTGATGGTGTAGTGGGAATTTTAGCAGGAACTTCATTTCAGTGCTGCTTGCTTCTGGGCAGATCTGTGGATTTGCAGTTTTTCACATTCTCGGTTTATTTGTTTGAATTGGAGTGACTCGTTCTTTCATTTTGCTGAAAGACTTATCATAAACGTGTTATGTTACGACGTCCCACTGCAATAACAGCGAGGTATGTGAGCTCATACATTCTCAAAAGTACTCAAGGACCAGCTCAGGATATCATTCTGGGAATCTTGGCTCTTTACATGAAGGGCCAGGAGGGCATTTGGGAAGCACATAACCCTGGCATGCAAATGGCATTTCTCTAACTCTGACTTTCTTTTGCCATTCTAGTTTGATGGGGAGAACATGTACATGGGAATGAACGACAATACCCAGGAGTTTCTATCAGCAAATCAGGTAAGCATCGTTTTGCTTGGGTGGGCTGCGTGGGCAGGGTGGGTGAGATTTCCTAAGAGACCTAGGCCATGGCAAAGCCCAAATTGTGGGAGATCTCCATGAATCCACACTCCTGGGACATCAAGAGGGTCCACAGAGGAGGTCAGCATCCTTCGCTATAAATGAAGGTGCAATTGGTGTTTCTAGACGTGAGGTTTCCAGGCACTGTGTGTAGCTCAGGTGCCTCTCTCCATCCCTCACGTAGAGCATTTCCTGTAGCTGAAGGGGTCAGCAGTTAGCTGGCCTGGGGAAAAGAAAGGAATCAAAGGCTTCCTGTTTTGGAGCTGCTTTGGAAGCCACGTGTAGAGGACCAGAATAGAAGTGCTCACGTCTCACAGGGGCCTGAGCAGAAGTGGCCGTTCAGAGGAGCCCTAAATACGTAAGCAGGTGCTGTGCCCTGCTGGGAGGTAAGAACTTCAGCACGTGCCTACCTGTCTTCCCAGCTGGGAGGGGAGAGGTGGCCCCATCTGCGTTCTGCTGTGGTCCTCGGGGTGAAACTTCTGATCACAAGGGAAAATGCAAGTTTATCACTGATATTTTTAAGCATCTTGTTTTGGGGCTGAGCGAGGCACTTCATTGTGTGGTCTTGTTGGCCACAGCCACGTGCGTTGTAGGCTGTGATGAGTTCTGTGTGAACCTGATGCATTGCAAGGCAATGAAAGGCAACCGTGTGAGGCTTTCCATCCATCCCAAAATGCTGCCGGCTTCCTATTGCCCTGGAGCTGGCCTGAGTCACCTGGGGCGAGGTTTTGACACGCTCCTGTTGCTAGCATTGGGCAGTTGCCACAGCATCACTATAAATTGTGAAGCTAGTGAGTCATCCGTGGCATATAACTTGGGTACCAATGATGAAAAAAAAATATCTGTATATCGAACAGAATGAAAGCCTGTTGTTTGCCTTAGAGTGCGGGAGCACGTGGGCAGAGGGTTATTCTGGTGTAAGAGCTATTTCCAAGAGCATGGAAGGAATTGCAAAGTTTGTGCTCCGGGGTTATTCCGCAGAACCAAACACGTAGTCAACCAACAAAAGCTCTGCTCATGGTCAGAGCTGGGAATTGCCACAGGTTAAATAAAGGCAGAAAGGAACAGGGTGATGCCAAGGGGCTGCAGGTCGGGGTTCTGCCCTTTCCCACCCCGTTCCTGTCCAGAGCATGCGGTTAGGTGACGGACCCCATAGGGAGCACCTGTTTTAGATGCTCCACCTTCAAAACGAGTTTCCTCCGTGAAATGGACACAAGTTGCATGGTTGACTGGAGAGCAATGGGAAGGAGCAGTGCTGTGGTGAGGCGGCATGGCTGGCCACACCGAGGGCGAGGAGGAGGAGGAGGGGTGACGTCCAAGGGAAAGCAGAGGTTATCGTGTCGCAGAGGGCTTCCTCCATCACCGCGTTGGTTCGTGGTGCATATTTACCCTCACGTCATTGCTTGTTAACCATCGCGCGCTTCACAGCACTGGTCATGACTTTATTACTAATAATGCGACTCTCCTATTTAACTGAGGGTTCCAGATGTTTATTATCGTTTGCTCAACCTGGTGTAGCCTGAAAGAGTTCGTTAAGCAGCAGGAGTGCACTTTCACAATCCCCTTTGGGAGGCAGCTAACTCACCAGCCCCTAGCTGCCCATGCAACCCGGGCGGGATAGTGCTCGGCCCTCAGCATTCCTGGGGACAAAGACAAATCCCACATGCTAATTACAGGAGCTATTGCACTGTAATTGATGGGCATGGTGTTTTTTCCCTCTGTTTTCATCCTAAGCCACTCAGTCACGCTGTGCACCATCAGGCACCACTGCTGCGGATGGAGCTCCACCAGGGCTGGATGCTCACGCTCGTCTGGGTTGAACTCGCCTTTTGCTTCTGGATCTGTAGTTTGCATTGCCTGGTGATTCTTCTTTCAAAATACCAAGAAGGAGTTAGGTGGAAAGCAGAACTCAGTTTATCACCTCTTCCCCCATTTAAATGGCTCCTGTCTGTCAGGGTAATGCTTTGCACTTTCTGTCCTGAGACGCAGCACTTGCTTAAGCTCTGGAGTCATCCCTTCCCATCACACAGATAAGGATAAGACTATTCTCATTTTATAAGTGGAGCTGCAGAGTCTGTGGTTAGGGCTGCCCTGGTGCTGAGCATTCCCTGGAAAGCATTGAGGAACTGCAGCATCCCAACATCAGCCTTATCACAGCCCCTTGCACAGTTTTCATCCTAAGCAGCTTCTGCAGCATCTCATGGCAAGCGGGTGGTGCAGCCCGGACGGCTTCCCTCGCCTTCAGCTCCTGCACTGCTGAGCTGCTAACTTGTGAGAACAAGCGCTGCCATGAACATTTTAAAGCCAGCTGATCTGCTTTCTCCCTTAATCTTCCTTTATGTGATTGTTTGTGTGCTGTAGTCCACGTTTCTTGTTTTCGTCCCAAAAGGGGTTTGTCTCAGCTGAGAGCTAAATGCAGAAATACAGGAGCCTAAAACACAATGAGAGCGCTGACAGATCCGCACCCGCGCCGGCACAGGCTGCTTGGGGAAGATAATTCCTCTTGTTCCATCAAATAACAGGGACATTTGACCCCAGAAATGAGTCAAATGTGAAATGTAACTCAACCCCCAGCAGGGGCCAGAGCATAAATGCAACCTGACATCTGATCACACAGTCGCAGACATTTGACCCCCGAGATGAGTGAGATATCTGTTGTGTCTCCCAAAGTCGGCAGAGCATCATTCCTCACCCCTGCCAATTTTCCTTCTTTCCCCGCCCCCCAAACAAAGACAAGGAATTAATGCAAAATCCCAGGGAATGCACAGAACCCAAGCCAGGCAAGGTACCATGACAGATGTGTAGAAATGCAATGGTGCTGTTAAAAGAAAAGAAAAACACCTGCAAAATCAATAAGAGAAGGTATTTATTAACGCCTTTGTGATGGGGAAAGTAACCCTAGGAAGGGCGAAATGTGTAATTGGGTGGTAATAGGATCATGTGTGTTTGGCTTTGAGACACAGGAACCCTGTCAGCGTGGCAGCGATGCCATCGTGGAAAGCCTTGATGGGTGCATTTGCCAGATTTCTCCCCTCTCCATCACTTTTCTCTGGCTGCTCCTGGGGCAATGGGTGCTTCAAAGGAGGGAAGAGCTCATTACTTAGCACTGGGCATTTTTGATCCTAATCCCGGGAGCTTTCTGTACACAGCTTGTTCCAGCTGAGCAGCACGCTGGTTTCTGTTCTGACAAGTTAATTTGTGCAACTCCTCGTGCAAATGCTGTGTTATGCATCAGGGTAGTTTATGCAAGCCGGAAAGCTGCACTGGCGCAAGCAGCTCCTTACCTTTGTGCCTGAGAGCACAGCAAGGACCCCACTGCTGTACCCGTGGGTGTTAAAATCTTCTGGTTCATACGGACACAGCATTTCCACGTGGCAGCGTGTGCGTGAAGTAAAGGCGGAGTTTCCTCTTGCTGCATGTGAGTTGGCAGGAACTCGGCTGAACACAGCGCACCGAGGGCAAAGGAGTTAAGAGAGGTTTTGTTTGTCATGCACACACATCTACATCTGTCTTCAGATGTGTCCCTGTGTAAATGTTAGCGTGGAGTCATACATGCCTGCCCATTCCTGCACACATGGAATCCCTCTGTGTGTCTGTGTGCTTGGATGTGTATAAATCAACATTTATCTACTGCATCTATTGCCCTTTATCTGTTTATCTCCATACATCTTCAAGCTGGGGGCTGTATTAGCCATAATAGATACAGTGAGTCGCTGATCTGGTGGGTCAAATGGTCAGGGCTCCTTGATCAGCCGTCAGGATACATTACAGCAGGGCCTCCGGTGGGGCTTGAATTACAACTTACATTTGACTCATTTCTGGGGTCAAAACGTCCCTCTTATTTGACCGAATGACAGAAATTGTATAATTTGTAAATATCCCTGAGCCATATGTGCTCAGAGTGCCACTCTAATGTGTTTTATAAAGGCACAGCTGTCTTGGTGACTTATTTAAAATGGGATTTTGAAGTAGTGTTCTTGCCATTTAATGTCCTCAATTCAGGGTTACACAAGGTTTATCAAATCATAAATAATGTTTAGGACATTCATTTTAGCATAACAATGGGTTTGCTAGTTATAAGGAACTGGACGTTACAATAAAGCTGTGTTTGGTAAATAAGCAATAATGTAGAAAGCAAGCGATGGCATAATTAGAAATTAATGACGGTGTGGGAAGCCGCAGATACCTTCCTGGAATACTGCGAGTGCTCCAGACGAGACAGAGCTCATCCTGGCAGCCTCCACTATAAAACATGCCATCAAACCTTGTCACAATCCTGGCAGACGCACAGCACTCCCACCTCCCGGGCCTCCCACCCATCTCGGCTGAGTTGCAGAAAAATGTCAACAGTTGATAAAATAAAACCAGTCCCCAGCAGGTACGAGCGCGGATGGTCCTCGTCCACACTGGGAACCGCGGAGCTGGAGCCATGCGTTGCAAGGTGGCGGTGGAGCCACCACTTGTGAGGGCAATTAGGTACTGCTAATGAAGGCACTGGTCATCCTCCCCTTACGGCAGCTCCGTCCTCCCTGCCAGGAGCTGTGGGGCAGGACCAATGAGGACATTTCCCCCTGTGGTTTGCCCTCCACCAGTGGCTTTGGTAAGGATGCTGCATTGCTGGCAGTGCGATTGCTCAGGTGTGGTGTGTTGGTTGGTCCCTGACCCACCAGGATATGTGGGTTTGGAGGATTTGGCAGCAATCTGTTCGTCCGTGTCGTCTGAGGCTCCTGAGTGCAGCAGGGTGTTCATGGTGGCCTCAGCTCTGGGATTCCTCCAGAAAAAAGGCTGGAATAAGCCAGCAGACCGTGCTCCTGGCTGAGCAATGCCTTGGGTGAGCCTTCTCGTGACTTGGCCTGCTGCAGACTACACAGCACAGTGGCAGAGAAGTCAGGGCCCACCATCAGGTTGTTCTTGGTACAACTTCCATTCAGGCTCCCCTAGGAACTTGTTAGGTTCCTAAGGAGTCTGATGAGTCTTTGTGTCTGAAGAAACTTGGGTTCATTTTAAATTGGACAGATGTATCTCAGGGTCTTCATGCTCTATTGCTCTTGGCTGTATATTGGCTTGTTCTGCTGATCACAGGAACAGAGGATGGTCAGAGGATGGTCACTGTTAGAGAAAATCATTGACACAAGTAGAAGGATGTAAAAGAGGCGGTCCTGGCCCCAGGCATGGAGAAGTCCCGAATGTCCACCAGTGCCATGCTCCTTGGATTTAACCCTCTTGCCTCTGTCTCTCTCTCCTTTTTTTAAGACCCTGGTGAAGAGAAGTGAGCTTTGCACCAGCCTGAAGTTGAAAGAAAAGCTTGAACTGAGCTGGCAGCACAGTGGAAGTAGAAGCTGGAGTGCACGGTGCAGCAGGCACCTGTACTGAGATACAGGTTTTGCTCTTTCCCTGCTGTTCTTAGAGTAATACTGTGTAATTTCATACGTTGTGCTAGAGAATAAAAAATAGAGGGAAGACATTGATAGATATTAAATGCCCTTCTCAGCAGACAATTCATGAGAAATCTCATGTACTATTTTAGAATGAACAATAGAGTGGTACATGTCATTTATTATAATCAGCAGCTAATGGAAACCTTTCCAGATGGGGTTCTGGAGGTGAGCACAGCTAGAGCTGATGATCCAGGCTCGTGAATTTTGCATGAACTCTTAGGTGACAGTGAAATTTTTGAGTGATGCAGTCAGGAAGCAGTTCCTGTAACTTCATGTTGGCAACAGAAGCTTCCATTGCTGGTGTTGGCTTGGCTGTGGTATTTATATAAATAATAATAATAATAAAATCCCTTGGTGTTACAAGCAGAGCATCATCTTCAGCCCTTGGTCTCAAAGGATTCCTAAGTTGTTAACAATAAGGTGTTTGAAAAATAGCCACCAAGCATCATAGAGTGAAAAGCTAATGTAACTGAGCAGTTCCTAGACCAAATTAATAGTCTCTGTTCCTATTGCATTTTCTCTGGGGAAAGAAAGAATAGCATCTTATACAACTGAGGAGATTGTCAGGTGGTATGGAGAGTGCCTCCTAGGGACAGAAAGCTCAGAGGTTGTTGTGGTGGTTGAATTTCCTGCATAGAGAAACATTTCACCAATGAATTGTGGTTCTGAAATAGATTTAGAGTTAGGGGCAAAGGCAGGAGGGAGAATGAGACCCAGGATGCATTGAAGCAGTGGTCAGATAGCAGAGGAATGGCAGCGTCCACTGCTCCTTCGAGCTCTCCCAGGTGCAGCCAGCTAGCCCTCGGGTCAGTCCAGCAGCAAGCTTGTTTTCTCTTTCCAGTGTCTTCCAAATGTTTTCTGGGCTCTGAACCAGCTCAAAGATTGTACTTGACCCAAAGGTAAGAGTCTCCGTATTAAACAGAACACCTGCAGGTAGTCCTCAGTCTGAGGGGTGTGTGATCAAAATGTGCACGAGGATCTTCACAGCTTCATCTGATCTGCTGTAACAGTGAGGAAGTCTGTATTCAGGCAAGCGTCAAATTAATAATAAAATGGCAATCAATGCAGAGGAGCATTCCAGAGCTGGAGGCAGCACAGCTCCAGCCCTTGATGGGTCCCTGGAGCTGGTGGAGCTTGGTGGGCACGAGGAGCAGCGGGGCAATGTGCATCCCACTGGGACAGCACCTGCTGCTGCTGCTTCCTGACCCAAAGTGCTACACAGAGAAAATACTGATACTGGGAGGAGATCTGGAGGGGTGGATGCCTGAATGTTGTTTTTTTCTGGGTCCCAACACACCACGATGCTTCTCAGCGGGGCTGAAGGAATTGAGCACCTGAGGTCCCACCTTGTGTGCTGCAGGACATAGGAGGGGGGTAACTGGGACTGCTGCACAGCACCAGCTGGGGGGCACAGCTGAGCTCTGGTCAGTCTCAGTCCCGTCAAAGGGATCTGCTGGTGTGCGGGAGGACTCCCATGGCATGGGGACTGCCTCATCCTGCTCGTCTCCCGAATTGCCCACCGTGACGCAGCGTGACACGGAGCCAGGGCTTCCTCTGCTCACGACTGGTGCTGAGCTCTGATAGCAGCTGTGATGAGCAAGGTTTTCTGCTGCGTCCTGTCAGGGCGTTGGTTTTGGCTCCTGTTTGTGAACACAGAGGTTTGTTTGCTTCTGGGATGGACCTCTGGGGAGTGGCTTTGGAAAATTGTTTTTATTTGGGCAAATGTAGCATGGTGAGCTGCAGAAGTATGAAAAAAATCTGGCCCAGTGCTCTTGGGATTTCCTTTCCCAACTGATTGATTATTTCTACTGCTCCTATGCCTGTGTTTGGGTCTGCAGTCACTGCGGGGTGATTAAGTGGGGAGCCACTTATTTCCAGCAGGAAAACATTTTCCACTTCGGGTTTGGATGGAGGCCTGTGCAAACAGGAAGGCACCTCCGTGGCCACAGAACAAGCCCTTTTGCTCCCTGACAGCATGGGGCTGCCCTGGGTGCTTGCAGGGTGGGCTCAGCTCCAGCCCTGCGCTGGCCTGACCAGCAGCAGAGAACTTCAGGGTTACGCATCCCGAGTGCGGCCATCCAGCTGCTTATGCTCAGGTTCCCGTCTTTGCTCCAGCATCTATGTGCTCAGGCAGTTTGGCAGGACAGCGGACATGAATTTTTATCCAGAAATGGATATTTTATTTTATTTTTTTACCCAGGCTGCTCACCTGTGAGCATGATGCAGTTGTCAAGCCCCAGCTGCTCTAACAAGGTGGTGGAACCTCATGGGGAGCGAACCTGCGAGAAGGGGCTGGCACCTGCACGTGGAGGGAGGGGTGGTTGTGTTTGCTTTTCTGCTTCTGCTGCGGGATCTGTGTAGCAGAGTCCTGTGGCATCGCCCTTCTTGAAGCCTGAGCAGCCCTGGTTGGGTGCAGCCAGCAGGTACCAGGCAGGGGAGCGTGCCTACCATGGGTACCTGGGTAGAAGAGCATGCCTACCATGGGTGCCCAGGCAGGAGAGCATGTAAAGCAGGTACCCAGGATGGGAGCACGCACCAGGGGTGCCCAGGCAGGGAGTGTGCGATGCAGGTACCCATGAGAGGAGCAGCGTGGGCCCTCAGGAGGGGAGTGTGTGTACCGCCAGCCCTACGGGGCTCTGCTGCTCTGGGGAGCGTTGGGTCTTTCCCTGGCAGGTGAGGCACCAGGCCGGGCTGGTGGAACTGAGATGGGAACTGAAAGTCAGAAAGGATCTGGAATGATGGCTTGAAAGGTGGCAAAGCTGACTCCGAGCGCTGCGTTTAGCCCATGTGCCCACCACCTGTATCACGGCTCTGCCAACAGACCTTGTGGGTCTTGTTCGTCGGTGACGCTGCTGTCATGACCAGCAGGCTCTGAGCAAGCCTGGATTAGATTTATCTCAGACTAGGAAATTTATCAGCAGTCATCAAAAGTGTCTGCGCTGAAGCTGTATGCTCAGGTCTATGCATTTGTGTACACTGTAAAGGACAAAATATGACTTGGCTTTTATTACTTTAATTAAAACATGAGTGAAGTGTATGAGATTCATATTAAATTGTATTTTCCTGGCTGCTGTGTGAAGGGCTAACTGATCTGATTACCATGAAGATTACAAACTATCAAAGTGAAAAAGAGCTTTTTGCAAGTATTTCATATTAAACCTTCAAACATAACACTTTAAGAATAATTATGGTTGTATTACTGGAAAGTGATTCATGAATTCTGAATAAATATAAGACCCTTAAAGGGAAATGTTCCAAGACCACAGTTTTCGTTCCAATCTGATGAAATTTAGTATCATTTTGCAGCTGTAGAATAAAATGGAAAAAAAATATGTACATAGACTGTATTGAGTATATGTCGGACTAAACTAATGAAATTTTTTTCATCAACTCTAAGCACGCACATAGAAAAATGGAATAGCCATTCTCATTTTCTATAATAGAAAGCACCAAAAGAGAAGGCAGAAAGGATCTTACTGTTCACAAGTCTTTATTCTACCCTTGATTGTTAAATAATATATTTTAAGTTCTCATATCTCGACTGCAGAATGTTTGAACTGACATTAATGGGTATATGAGAGAAAGGAGCCAGCTAAAAGAAAAAAAAGTAAGGAAGGGCTAGGATTGGGAATTTTATTAGTATTCCCAGTGGGCTGTAATAAAGATACTTTTCACACAATACAGTGAATGTTTACAGCAGACAATTTAGTTTCCTTCCAACAATTATGAGAGAAATTGAATCTCAGGAAATGTTAGTTTTCTCTAAAATTAGACATAACAATAAAGATACCCCTGCAATTTTATTAAGGAGGGAAGAAAAGAAAAGCCATCAGTCTCTGGAAGACAATTTAGCAAATTTATTTTAAGTATTCCAGCTGACTTCCAAGCCAAACAAGACAGCTATGTGGCCAAGCCCCGTGCCAGGGGCTGCTTTTCTCTCGAGGAGCTTTTTTGCCAGGCTCCAGCAATTCCCAGCACATTTTGGAAATGAGTACCCAAAAGGTGCCTGTTTCCACCGTGGACCCGGCTGGTGTAGGAGCCGCATTACATAAAATCAGGAAGGTGTTTGCTCATCCGAGTGTTGAAAGCTGTGTGTTTCTGCATGAACATTTGCACGCCTTCTTGCAGGCGCACTTAACTTGGATGCTTGGGCACATGCAGTGTTCCATCCACGCCGTACACAAGTGCTCTGCGTGCAGTCACATGTGGGTTTGTACTCGTGAAGGACTAGCTAGAAAAACCCCACAAGCTCAGACTTCTAAGTTTTTCCCAAGAGAATTGGTCATGAAATGTCAAGAGGGTGAACTGCAGGGAGCCAATGGAAATTATTGGGTACTCGAATGCAACTTCAGGAATGAATTCATCGCGCTTGCACAGGGATGCTGGGATCAAACAGGGAGAGCTGCTCTGGAAAACGCAGAAAACTCTGCAGCTCTTTGAGCAGCTCGTGCTAGGGCATTTAATTGTTGAAACCCTGAGTGCTGCCATTTGAAGACGCAGTGCGAGTCCTCTGCTTTTCCTGGTTTCCAGACTTCTGTATCAGGGATGTTTGTTGTTTCCGTGCAATTCTTGGTTGCCAGCTTCTGTCTCATGGATTCCAGTCTGGAAAGGGATTTCTGTTGTTTGATAGCAAGAATAGGAATGGGAGGAGAAACAGTGAAAGCTTGCAGCGTAGCTTCTTTAGCAATCTCCCTTGAGAAGATCTGTCCCATTTTGGTCGCATTTGAGCAGGACCTAGGATGATGCTTTTTGGTAACACCCAGCAGGACTCTGGGGTACCCAGTTTGGTGCCACTATGACCAATAGAAGCACTCATCTCTGAGTTTGTGGAAATACTTGGGTCTTGCCAGGACTTGGGTTTGAAAGATGGCAGTGGAAGCCCTGGAGTATGCTGGGTGAATCTGAATTTTTACCTTGGGGTCGGTGTTCTGGCTTTGTTACCTGCAGCCCTGTTGTGTTCAGAGCCTCCTGCAGGTTAGCAGGACCAGGTTTCTGGTTTTGGACCTTCCACCTCTGTCCATCTCCCTTGGGACAGTTCAGGTTCCACCTGGCATGCTGTAAACAAGTAAAAATAATAGAAGAACCTCTCCAGCTGCTTAACGAATGAAGTGTTTCAGTTATTTTGCCCTCCAGATAGCTGGGGTTGGTTGTCTGTGGATGCAGCTGCTAATGAAGCTCCTCCCGTCTCGTGCCTTGTGTGTTGGGTTGGGTTTTTCATGGTGTTGGGATGACAACGACCATGCTGGTGTTGATGTGTCCTCTTGCACCTTCACTTCCTCTGCAATGTTCACCCCTGTGTCAACGAGTGCTCTGCATTGTCTCCAGAGCTGCCAGTGCCCACAACCCTCCTTTCTCACCATGAGCATGGGGGCTAACCCCAGCTGCAGACTCCTGGCTCTGACTGGCACGTTGGTGGCCCAGCTGTCCTTCTAAGTAGATGATTGTCATCATTTCAGGAAAACAGAGGTATTTTGGTTGTTAATTTGATTATTTTCATTTTTCTCTTCCTCCTGAAAGGATGATACCTGCCCTAGCTACTCATTTTGTCCAGGTCACTTAATGCTTTAGATGGTGTTTGATGAGCATCTGTGATTTAAGACTCACAGCAATGTGTGTGTTCCTGGCTTTTTTTAGATACCACACATAAGCCTGTTTTTATTAAAAAAAAAAAAAAAAAAAAAGAAAAAAAAAGAGAGAGAATTGTTAAAGATAAAATCTGCTTGTTTCCCAAAATTCACATATTGGAGGCTTAAGGCTGAGATTTTCACACCTACACTGGGGATTTGGATACTTGGCCATGCACCATGTTACAGTTCACACAATTTTGTCATGAGTCTCTTGGTGCTTCATGCTTTCCCTAACAGCCCGGCACCTTTGTGCTCTTGTGACATGACAGCTTCTGCTTTAGATAAGTGCGTAAATGAATAAATTCTGGCACTTGTGGTTGTGGAGAAAGGCTTGTAACTGTGGCTCTGAGCAGCTCAGTAAACTCAAAAGAAGTAGAGAGAGATCCTAGGTGATGTTCTTGACATCTCATGGACAAGGAGGGCTCATCCTAGGTATTTAGGGTCTGCAAAGAGCGAACCATCCCAATCCCATAGGAAATCTTTAGTTTCTCCTTTGCCCTACCAACCTGGGTCATATTTAGCTACAAACCAACATTGCCTGGCCTGGCTTTGGTGGAGGCAGCACCCACCTGAACCTAGTCCTTGAGCTTGAAATCAGGGCAATGCTCTCTCCGTCTTGTCTCGGGATTGACTTGCAAAACCGACTCAGAGGTGCCTGGCTTTGGCGCTTCACCTTCACAGGGCCAAATTCTGGGGCTGAGGGTCTTCAGGATATCGTGGGAGGCTGATTTGTTGCTCTGGGGCTCTCCGTTAATTTCCTTTTCCCATTTCGACAACTTCCTGGCAGTCTTAAATGTTTTCTATGGGATGGGCTGATAAAGGATTTCAAGTTCCTTTTGGGCATGGGAGGAGAGAGGGGAGGGGGAGAAAGTGGCATTTCACAAAGCATTGATATGTTTTTAATTTTAATAAAAATAAAAGAACAAGGTAAGCAGCACCTTAGCTGCTAAGGTGACAGGCGCTTAAGGAACGCTGAATAAATACATAAAACATATTTGCTGAAGGCATTTGTCATTGGAAGTTTAAACATTAAACATGCCTGCTTCGCCTGATACTGTAATAAAGCGAGGATGTTCGAAAAGCCATTAGTGGTGCTCTGACTACAGCTTTACATCGTCACTGGATGTACCATGGAAGCCGCATCATATCAGCGATGCCTCAGCAAGTTTTGCACCCAGAAGGAAAAGTAGGTGAATTCTGGGAGGGATTTCAATGTAGCCTTGATCTTCTTTTTGTAGTCCATAGTTTCATACTGACTGTTTTGGTATTGTTTCCTCACGAAGTGCTGGGGCACATCTGTGTGAGGCAGCATCTCTGCCATTGTCCCGGTCAGCCCAGGCTGAACAAGAGCTGCCTCCGGGCCTGGTGGCACAAATAAGCAGGTTTGTGTCTTTACTTTTTTAAATTACAGGCTAAGGAGGAACACAGATACTCAATCCATTAAGAAATAACTAGGTGGGTGATTCACTACCATTTGTGTAAATGGCGCTAACTCTGGTCTGCCTGCACAATTTATTAATACTTCACGGGAGGAAAAAAAAAATTATTTTAATCTCATAATGGATGATGAGCTGTGAAATTGCTTCTGCAGCAGCTGGGCACCCTGGGGGAGGTGCTAGCTCGCACCACATTTGCAAGTTCTCCCCACATCCATGCCTTCCTCGTGCTAATCACACACGTCAAGTCCGGGCGATGGGGAGGGGGCTGCCTCTGCTGCTCTTGGACTTATTACCTTTTTTCTTCATACACACATACAATTACTTCTCAATTTGCTTTGGGGTCCCAAGTGTGAATTTGGAAGTGCGTGGGCTCAAAGTCCAAGCACATTCGTGGTGAGTGATGCTTTGGACTTCAAAGGTCCCAGCCCTGGCTCACATTAAGTAACCAGAAATTTAGCAAACACACTGGGGCTGCCCCCAGTCTGTGACTTCATCTGGCTGTTACCCTCGCTTCTCAGGCAAGAGTACCAAGAGCAGGTACTGTTGAGCAGCTTTGCTCTGCCTTCATAGGCTTGGACTGGGATCGTGAGTGGTGCCGGTGCTCTGAATGCTGTGGAGTTTAGTCTGAGTACTGAGATGGCACTTACCATAGAGGCAGGTGGGCGGGTGGCACAGGGCTTTGTTTGCAAATTTGTCTTTGCTGATAAAAAAAAGAAAGCATAGAACACAGAGTGGTTTGGGTTGGAAGGGACCTTAAAGCCCACTCAGGCCCAACCCCTGCCACGGGGTGCATGCCACCTCTGCTGCCCATGTGCATGGCTAGGGCCTCTCTTTTGAGATAAAACTGAAAAGCTTAACTACAAAGCACCCATATGAAGTGTGGCACAAAGGCTTTCTACCCTTAACCACACGTTTTCAGTTTTAAACACAAGGGAAACACGAAGATGAAAACTGAAAGGGGACGAGTATGGTGCTGAATATAGTTTTCTTCCTGCTCTGGGTCTTTCTTGCTCAAACGAAGCCAGGTTGAATTAATTTCTTAGAGTGCTTTTCGCTAATTCTTCCCTGCATGCACTCCATTACTGTTTTCAGGCTGCCTTATCTCTTGACCTGCTTACAGTACATTATACATCATTATGTAATGCACCCTTGGCTCAACGCAAAATACCAAATTCATCCAGTCCAACAATGAATTTCTGTGAAGTGCGCTGATCTTATTATGCAAGTTCAGTATGCCATGGGACAAAAAAGGCAATTATGTAAAATCCGTACTCCTCAAATAATTCCCAGAAATGCATGATATTCTTGAGTAGACTATTATCATATTCCTTGTATTGACTTCCAGCCAAGAGACCAGGAAAGCAAGGAGAAGAGTTTATATTTGGCTGGCCCAGTCAGTCTAATTTTAGATCCCCATGGCTCCTCTCTCACTGGGCTCACAGTCCCTCCAGAATATATTTTAAAATCAAGCAAAATCATTATATACAATTGTAAGGAGGCTGATTGTAAAACAGATGACAGAGGATATGCTTTGCTGACACGGAACAGAGCTTGCACATCTCCTAGCTTCCCCTGGAGCACTGCCACGTTTGCTTTGAAAGACTAGGTAAGAATAGCTACAAAAACATGCTGAAATGAGACAGTTCTCTCCTATCAACAACGAGGGCAGATATTGAAGCTAAATATTGCTACAGGTCATCCAGGAGCAACTGTGCATCAGATATGCCTCATAGTCCTGGTCCTGCTTTATGAAGATAGAATAAAGGGTTTTCAGGAGCTCCAGTTATTGCCAGTGTTTGCATAAGCCAATGTTGAAGGCTCGTGACAATGCTGTCAGCAGACTTTGAGCCTTACTACCCCCTGTATTTGGTTGGATGGTGAAGGTCTTAGCTGTAGGAACGTGGTGTTGCCTCCGGTGCTGGACATGGGGATCAGATGTGGCACCTCCACGTGGGTCCCATCGTGGCTCAGGACAGCATGGGGCAATGCCTAGCCACGCTCTGACTCAGAAATCTGGCATCTCAGAGAAGTAACAGCAGCAAATCCGCAAAGCAGTAGTTTGGGGCATATTCTGTAAGGAGCACGGGGAGCTACCTGCTGCTGGATGTTGTTTTCAAGAACCTAATGGTAATGTAAGGAGGTGGAAGGATGGTAAAAACAGATGAGAGAGGTGAAATGGAGAGGTATGAGCTGTTCTGGTCTCTGAGGAGCTTCAGGGAGTGTTCTCCAGGGATTTGTATATCTCCTCCGAAATGCTGGCTAATTTTTAGGTCAGTGTGCTTGCCCAGAAGAACCACTGATCTGACTGAGTTTTTGGGAGAACAGTATGTGGTTGTGGGTTCCCACCCCTCCCTGCAAGCAGTTCCTGGGCTTTTCTGCCCAGGGTGCAGAAAAGTCGGGGAACGAAAGGAGGAAGGGTTGAGAGCTGTGGTGGATTGCATTTTTCTTCCTCTTTATTCCTGGGGGTAACTACTTCCAAAACTCATTTCTGCCTGTGTCACTGGGGACTGAGGTTTCTTCCTTCCTTCAGAAGGATAACGCAGCATTACCAATCCTTTATATACTGCTGCATGCTGCACTGCTGCTCCCGTGCATGTCTGTCTGCCTTTATGGTATCTGTAACCTTTTCTTGAACCAGAGATTTTCCTGAACCAGAGCCCTTTGGGATCAGTGTGGGTTTTCCTGGATACATTTTTAATAAACACAATAATTTGACTGCACGCCCATTACCTACCCCTGTTTGTTCTATGGGATAGTCATTTCCATGCCTGCAAAAAACAGTAATTCATGGGGCAATCAGAGGAAGAATGACAACCAGGACAAAATTGGTATGTGCTGTGATAAGCTAGTCCATCTTCAGCATCATGCACTGTAGCTTTATGTATTGCCCATAAATAATGGCCTCGAAAAGATATTAAATCTTTAGGAAAAATCAAGTCTAATTGTAACTATATTTTTGTTTTTCATTTTGGTTTATATACAGTATATGACTTTTGCAGAGACATTTTTATTCCGTGAAAATGACAGGGCAACAAGAAGCCATAATTGCACTGATTTTTAGAAGTGCCTGCATTACTACAGATCTGATGTACTGCAAGACATGAATCAGAAAAATTCTATTAAAAAATCTCTTGAATGGCTGACACAGGAGTATTATCCACGATGATTAATTTGACTTGGTCATTATGAACACAGACAAGTCTGACAAAATTGCATTTCATTCCCCACTGAATTCATAAAATCACTATACACATAATAAGAAGTTATAGTTGTGTGCTATCCACTATTCTTGACAGGATTCCAGTTCTGGATAAGATACTGATTAAAAAAAAAAAAAGGATGGGGGGAGTTGGGAGCCTTTTTAAAACCTACAATAGTGCTGATTTCTTTTGCTATAAATTGTTCGTAGAACTCCATTATTTTTAGCTTTTTGTGGTGAGGTGGTGATGCAGGTCAACCACAGCTTGGACAATGTAAAAACTGAATATAAGATCAAAGGTTATTGGGGCCAAAGTGTGAATGTTTAGGACCCTGGTCTCTCCCTTCTGTGCACATGTGGTTTTATGAAACTTGTGTAAAAGGCTTTTTGTGCAGTGCCGAACTTGGCTGAAACCATCCAGGAGGCTCAGCTGTGAAGGCTCTGTAATTCCTTGGGATTTGTGTCTCTGGGAGAGGGGACAAAGCCCATGTAAAGTGAAGAGGTAAATGTCCAGCTCCATCCCAAGGTAGTGCTGCCCGGTGGCACTGAGGTGGAGCCTGGCTCTCTGCCTTCATTTGCTTTAGCATGCAGAACCTGCATTGAAGCAATGAAAGGAGGAAACTTGGGGAACATTGAGGTGTTTGATCAGTTGTTCTTTGGGTGATCCAAGCATTTGTCTGGGCTTTCAGTCCCACACTGCAAGTGAGGAAAAGGAGCACAGAGAGAGGTACCAGCAGGCTGGCAGGACCCAGCTTGCTGTTGCTGCCTCCTGCCCTGCTGGGCTCACAGCCTCGCGGCGTGCCTGAAGGTTGCTGGAGGCTGTGCAGACACAGCCGGTGCACATTTATGTTCGTTTATGTTCATTTATGTCCTTACATTAAGGTTTCGTTTGTCCCTTTTCAACTGCATTCCCTCAGTCAAAAACCTGAGCACATGAAAATGGATGTAAAGGGGGCTGGGAATGCTTCAAAGACAATTTGTAGTTAATAAATACTTCCTTACAGTATTTATCCAACTCTACCCAAGTAATTCATTGGCCCCGCTATTCACAGACAGGATCTCCATGTGCAAAGATGAGGCAAATCAATTTCCATTCCTAAGCCCCAGAGCCACTGACGTGGAAAATCAGCACTGCTTCGTGCCTTGGCACGGGGCTCTGGAAGGCACGGGTGGGAACGCAGCCCCGGGATGTCCCCGCTCGGGGAGCAGCGAGCTGTTTGCCCTGCCAGCCCCATCGTTCCTCTGGGGTTTGCAGCATCTGGGTGATTTCCATCTCCTCCTGCCACCCGAGCCAATGGTGCTGACCCTCTGGCTTTGGTGCTTCGCGCTGAGTAGAGAAACTCCACAAGTGCAGTTCATGTGTAGGAGAAATGCATCAAAATTCCCTTCTTGCAAATGTTGTGACAGTGCTGAGCAGCATGTGTGTGGTAGGAGAGCTGTTTGGAGACTTGCAAGGAAGTAGGGGGGTGCTTGATGTCATTGAGCATTGGTTTTCTTTTTTTTATTATTATTATGTTTGGACTCTTTTTTCCTCTTTATATGGCTCAGGATCTTCTCTTAACTTGGTGTGTCAAGCTTGTGTGGGATGAGCACTGGCACAGAGTGAATCCTTTTTGTACATTTGTAAGAGAAATTGGGAAAGTCTGTATGAAAAGCCCATGAGTTTATCTGGCTGGTCCCATGCACCATCCAGCCTTGGCACACAAACACCCCAAACAGCCCCACGTTGTGCCGCTGTCCCTACACCACCCAGCCTCCGTGTCCTCCGTGCTCTTCACGTGCACCATGAGCACAAGCTGTGGTGGCATGCCCTTGGTCACCCTGTTCAGCGCTACAAATAGCCATGTTTTCCTTGCTTTGCAGACTTCCCAGTCTGGTTTTGGTTTGCTTAGACCAAATCTGTCCTACCTAATGTCTGAAATGCCCAGAGGGTCACGGTCCTAAGGCGGAAAGCTCTTGTGTTAGCTACGGGAAAAGCTTAGTTAGCAGGTGAGGGATGGTGCATAGTCCGTGCTGTTTTGTGCCATCTGGATGATTAGGGTGGGATGGATCACACCAGTCGATGTATTTCCTTGTACCTTACTGGGAATAAATTTTCTTTCTTAGGCTTGTATTTACTGTTGAGTGTTATTTGACAGGGCAAATATTTACCTGTGATAATGCTGCAAATCTCTATCGCTTCCACTGCGAATAATATTTCTCTGAATCAATGCTTGGCTGTGACTTCTGGATCCTCATGGATAATCACACAGAACATGACTCAGTGGAGAATTGGGGTCACTGGATGTTTGCCATGCTTCTGCGGAGAGCAGTTTCCAGGTCCTTGGTCAAGTCATGCCCTCCATGATTAATAGCAACGTGAAGTGGAGAAGTGGTGCTGGCTAGCTGTAGAGGGTTTTGTAAAGGCGGACAGTGCTTCCCCCTTCTTCCAAGAGGGGAAAGGCAGGAGAAAGCTAAAGGCTTAATTTGTGGATGCTCGATGCTTGTTGCTCCCTCCTGAGCTACCTGCACGGTGGGTTCTCGTGCAGTTTCCAGCCTGCTCGTTGCTGGATACTTACAGCCCAGGGTGAGAGCTACTTGCTTCTCCCCTTGACCCACAGCAATTTTCAGGTGCAGCTTAAAGGCGTGTGGAGATGATGTCCCCAACTTGATGCACCGATAATTCAGGTGCTTATCTAGGCATACGGAAGAAGATCCAGTTTTAGTGTTAAAATTCAGGTTTCCCGTGCGTGGGACACAGGAGGCAAGAGAGGAACCAGCTCATTCCCCTCTAAAGCTCTCAGTTCTCCCTGTACTGTGTTCAGCTCCGTTTCCATACAGGGCACCCCTTAACTGCACCCATAAACGTGCACCGCAGAACTGCCTGCGCCATGGTTGCTCCCTTGTGACCTTCTCCTGCCACAGGAGCTGGTAGGAACCGGGGCCTTCCTCACCCATTGCTGTCCCCATGATGAAGGGGCAGAGGGAGGGAACCGTGGCACAGAAAGGGTGGTAGAGAAGCTGCATGGAGTAAGGGACACGTCTCTCCATGTCCCCACACCCCTCCATCCTCTGCCTGCGAATCTGTTGGTGGATGGAGGTGGTCTTTGTCACTGGGACCTCTGTTCAAGCTCAGATTTCAGGAACTGTTTTTAAACACGGCTCTGATGCCGTGAGAGATGGGCTGTATCTGCTACAATGCCATCCTGCAGCACTGCGGGGTGAGCCGGTCCATGCCCTGCAGCACAGCGCCCATAGCCTGGGCACAGAGACATGTGGGGACCTGCCGGCGAGGAGGGAGTCAGGAAAGTGGCATCTCAGAGACGGGTAGCATCTCTGAGAGATGCTTGGTCAGATGCTTGGTCAGAGATGGGTGGCATCTCTGAGAGGGCTTGGTCCTGTTTCTCCATCCTTCGCTTTGAGGGGTCCGACCTTCAAAGCAGCGTCCGGCTGCCCTGCAGTGCGAGCCAAGGCTTGGCAAGTAGAGGCTTGTTGTTTCAGCTGATTTCAGTGTTTTAATTTGAAGGGGAATAATGTGTAATCACAACAACTGTCATCTGCTTGTCAGCAGAAAAGCCTAGATCTCCCGTGTCTGCTGTGTGCACCGCGACGGGCAGCCTTTTAGCAGGGCGAGCTTCCTCGCGCTTGCCTTTGGAGTCCTGGTGGGATGAATGGGCTCCGACCAGCTCATTAATCTAATTTGTAATGTATCCTTATAACGTATAATTGGCTGTTTAATTTAATTCAAATTAACATAAGAATAGAAAACAGAATCTGCAGCGGAGCCCACGTGGTGGTGGGAAGGGGCGTTGGGTGTCGCTGGCAGGAGACTCGAGACGACGGCTTCTGTGCACGCGCCGCGAGACCACCCTTGGTGGGCACGGATACATCCCCTCAGCTGTGCCTGTAGTCACCAGGTGCCACAATAAACCATCCCCCTGTCCCACCCTTCCGAGTATCTGTCTGCCTCTTCTCCCTTCCCTATCTTCCTAGTGATCTCTTTAAAACACATATAGCGTAAAGGCAGCCTGTTTTGGAAAATCACTTTTAGTGGTGCGGTGCAAAAGCTGGCAGGCGCCGAGGCTGATTATGTTGATTGGATATTGTCTAATCTGATTTTGATTGTGTACAGCTTTGATTGTAATTTTGATATGTCTGCACAATACTGTAGCTCTTCGGAAAACTTTGTGAGTTAAACAGAGCTTTTTTTTTCTTTTTTTTTTTTTTTCCCAGGCTGAGAAGAGCAGGGGCAGGAACGTGCAGGGGGAGCGGGGCTTTCACGCTCCTCGCAAAACCGCCTCAAAGCCCTTTCGTGAGCTGCTCTGCAGCAACACGAGCAACTTGTAGTTTTGAAGAGAGCTTTAGGAAACTTTGAGTGGGTTTTACATAATTTAGTTAAGTACAGCAAAGCCACTTGCTTATATACCTGATACCAAAATAAACCAGTTGGAGGAACAAGTTTGCTGTGCAATGATTTATTTAAATCCCTTTCCATAAAGTACCGAGTGAAATCCTCTTAAATAACTGGGGAAGAATTGATATACCTCGAAGAGTGTAGCCCAAGCGAAAACTTTACTAGACGTATTAAATGGGATATGTCTGTCTGCTTTTGTGTGCAGCCTCTCATCCCCCTTACCTTTCCAGCACAATGCCACTGCTAGACAGAAGCTGGCTGGAAAAACAGCTGGGCTTGAATTTCCCCCGAACAATAACTGTTGGTACAGAGCTAGCTTAGCCCTGGCTCCGTCTTATATTTCTTGTGTACTCATATTTCCCCAAAGCTAGTAGGAATTTCATGTGAACGTGAGCAGTCATCTGGTATGTGCAGCATATGTGCTCTTCTCTGTTTTTATGATGGGACGAGGGGAGACGAGGTGTGTTTCACCTCAGCTGCCTCTCCTACTGACTTCTGAATTCTGGTTAAATATGTGTTTTATTTTATTTTATTAAGGGTTTTCTCCCTGCAGCCTGGGGTGATGAAGAGCACGAACCTGAGTGTGAGCTCTGGGGCAATGGATTAATAAAGCCTGCAATGTTCAACTGGTTTTGCACACGTCTGGGGTTTTGCTCTTAAATCGAGTATTAAGTCAAAATCCAACCATGAAACTAGGTGATCTGAGAAATTTAGCTTAAAATCCATGTGTGTAATAATATGGCTAATCAGAATTTCATATGCTATAATAATATGTGAAACAGTAGATGTTTAGAATAAGCCTCCTCTGCCAGACACTCATTATATTCTGCTTTGATAATTAATAATTTTGGATAGACTCACACTTAAGTTATGAAGCAAATATGTTTTTGTCTGATGTGAAAACTCTTGCAGAGGTGCAATAATATCTTCTTTTCATTGGGATGCTTAAATGTATACAGACCTCCAGAAAACATGGGAAGCAAAAGGACGAACATCTCTGCACCTTCATGGTGAGCTTGAGGGAGCACCGGTAGGGAGCAGAGGGCGTGCTTATCTAAACCAGATCTGGATCAGGCCGTAAGGAAGGACAAACCTCCATGTGGGGCACCACCAGGCAATCCTTCTTTAGAGGAGTTTAGAAGTTGTGCTAATGGGTTGCAGCAGGGGTGAGGGGGGCAGTGAGGGATGTTGCAGAAGAATTGGAGGCTTGCAAGAACCTGTGGTGTCCCACAGCAGATAGTGCAGTTCTCACTGCCTGGCTCCTGCGTGGTTACGACCTGCTGATGTCCAGGGCTGGAGCTGTCTCTTTTATTACACCAAAAATGTTTTCACTACAATGTGCTTTTGTGTTTCTTGCACAAATAATCATTTTTATTTGCTGGAGCGACAAGGCAGTGACACGTTGCAAAATGTCTTTTTTGTGTTTTAGACATACAATGGTCAGAATGAGAATAATGAGGACTACGAAATCCCACCCATAACGCCTCCCAATCTCCCCGACCCTTCGCTCCTGCACTTGGTGGACCACGAAACTGGATATCACTCCCTGTGCCACAGCCTGCCTCCGAACAGCCTGATACCCGCCTACCCCTACCAGAACATGGACCTGCCAGCCATCATGGTCTCCAACATGTTGAGTCAGGACGGGCATCTTCTCTCCAGCCAGCTACCCACGGTCAGTGACTTTCCCCTCTTTTTACCTTTTGTTAAAGCCACTCTGTGCATCATGCTGTGAGCTGATTGAATGGAGAAGGACATCAATGAGGGGGTGTTTGCACTAGGGGCTGGGAAGAGCCCGTGATGCAGCCTTGCCTTGCTGCACTACCACCCACTGCTGTTGATGACCATGTTCATGGTGCCAATTTTGTTTCCAACTTGATGTTTTCCTAAGCCCTGATAATTGCCCAAGAGCAGGTGGGAGGGTTGTTTTCCTCTGGGTTCGTAACGTCCTCACTGAACCGAGCCCCACATGGCCAGCAGGAGCCCCCTGCTTGTCACCCCTGCCCCACGAAGGGAGAGCTTCCCTATTGATTTCAAGGAGACCAAGATCCCTCCTTGCACTTGCGAGCTCAAGTTGCCTTTTGGCTCACACCATGGTAAGGTGATACCTTGCAAAGTTTCAAATGATGCTTCCATAGGAATAAATAAAAAGGGAATAGTGAAGTAAAGGCAGCTCTGGGAAGAAACTTTGGAGCTAATTAGACCTTAGGACTTTTCTGTAGAGGCAGCACTGAGGAAAGGTTGTGACTTGGTTTTGACACTGGTATTGAATTAATGCTGGAGCTGTTTAATAATATTTTCCTCTTTAGCACATTTAGCCCTATGGTTAGTTTTCTGTGTTGTTTCTCTAGATCATTGATTTTCATGGGTGCTGTTGAAAGGCATCGATATCAAACAGAGTTAATTTTACTTATTAGCATTGCCTGCAAGCCTGCAACTGTGCTAGCTAGAGAGCATTTGGTGTCGATTGCTTGAATAGATAATGGTCTGAAAGGTAGTGATATTTAAATATTTAAGTGGGATATTATCTCTTAGTCTAGGAAAATCCCAAGGCTTTCTAAAGTCTTGGTGCGTCTCCAAGTTGCGTGGTTAGTGTGTTTAAGAAAAATATCATCTTCTGCCCATCAATATTGAACATGGGCATATATCTATGAAATTAAATATTACTTAGGTCTCTGTGTTAGCTTTTAGGTTCTTAGGTGATTAAAACATTCATTTCTGAGACAAAAAGAGTCAATTTCAGATGAAATATTTTTCCCTAGTTTAATTTAAAGCACAGCCCCTTTTCCTGACCCCTATTTTCATAACACGATAATTTTATCCTGTGTTGATCGTCTCATTTTTGAGAGGTGATATTGCACTTATAAATCACTTTCTAAAATACCTAAAGAAACAAGAACAGTGGGATTTATTAAGCAGCTTCCGTACGTCTGAAATAATTTATTTTGGAGTAGTCCTTGGGAAATGTTCTCTTTCTTATTTTATGGTACTGTTTTACAAATGCAGCATTGTGACGATAAATCAGGACTGAACCAGAGAAGATAAGAAGGGGACTTAGTGGGCTGTAAACATAGAATAGAGAGATTAAGATTTGTTTGCCCCTTACCACTAAAATAAAAAATCCACTGAACCCTGAATTTTCCAGCCAATAGCAAATTGAAAGTGTTTAGTTTTGAGTGGAAACCTCTGGAGCCATAATATGTCTTCAAAGGTCCCAGCAGCAAAGGAAGTAGATCAGGGAGTGAACTGTGTTGCAGTTTTAGGTCAAAATTAAATCCTGCCTTACCTTTCCAAAAAAGCCTTTTTTCCATGCCATCATATTTGAACTGCAGAAACAGCTTCTAGCCCTTTTCTTCATTACCAGCTCTGGTTTTGGTTGCCCAAAATTGAGCCCCTGTCACTCCAACACAGCCCCAAAACGTAGGATCCATCCCACAGCACATGTGTAGTTCCATAATTCCTATTGGCATTAATGGGGGCATGCACGTGAAGAAAATCTAAAATCCAAGAGACAGAACAGGTTTTTAAACCGATATCATAAATACCTCCTGCCCGCATGCCTGCTGAGCCATAGCCCTCTTGGCGATGGCCTCATGAAGATGCCTCAAGCATCACTGCTGGGCATTGCAGGACATGACCTGCTCCAAACCTGCCCAAAAGTTCACCACGTTCAGGTGGGTGTTTGCAGCAGGAAAACTCCAGGTCAAAACAGGGGCTTGTTTGTTCGCACTTCCAGAAAGAAGAGGATGTTTTGTGACACAGGCAGGGATGAGAAGCCCAGCTGGGAGTGCTGCAGAGGAGGCACATGGAGGTTTTGCCTTTGGTCCAGGACAGATGCTGTGTTGTAGTTTGTACTGCTTTTTGTGCACACACCTATTGGACCTGGAGCACAAGTCCTGTGAGGAGCGGCTGAGGAAGCTGGGGGGTGTTTAGTCTGGAGAAGAGGAGGCTCAGGGGAGACCTCATTGCTCTCTGCAGCCACCTGAAAGGAAGGTGTGGGGAGCTGGGGGTCGGCCTCTTCTCACAGGTAACCAGTGATAGGACTAGAGGGAATGGCCTCAAGTTGCACCAAGGGAGGTTCAGGTGGGAAATGAGGAGACATTTCTTCTCAGAACGAGCAGTCAGGCATTGGGACGGGTTGCCCAGGGAGGTGGTGGAGTCACCGTCGCTGGGGGTGTTCAAGGGAAGGTTGGACATCGTGCTTAGGTACAGGGTTTAGTGGGTGACATTGGTGGTAGGGGGATGATTGGACCAGATGATGTTGGAGGTCTATTCCAACCTTAGTGATTCAATGATTCTGTGATTCTTGCCTTGGATGCCCTGTCTTTTGGTTGGAATACAATAACAATGAGCAATTCAAGGTAAAATGTTTAGAGATGGTAAGACTTGTCCTCTAAAATAGTAGCTAGAGCTTTGGGATTTTTTAAGGCATCCTCATGAAAAATCTCAGGCTGCTGAAAAAACATGAGCAAGGACAGTGGGGATGGAGCACGCTTTGCTCTGCTCTGCCCCATGGACGAGCTCGACCTTTCTATCATGTGGTCCTTGGCCACTGTTTCTGTCACTATATTTCCTTATTACTATTTTCCATCAGTTTTTACAAGTCCAGGAACTTTTCAGACACTGAAGATAGGATGAAGGGACGTGGAGGGGAGAAGGGATGGGTGAAAAAGAGAGATGGCCGAAGATGTGAGGTTAAGACCAATGGAGCAGGGAGGAGGCAGGACTGGATCACTTGGGGGATGCGTGTCATATTTGTGTTGGTCACAATAAACAGTTGGAAAATTCTTAATACAGCAGGTTATTTTCTACTGCCCTCTCCTTTTTTGATATGGGAAAAGAGGAGGAATGGCTGGAGGGAAAGGAAATAGGAGAGAGGTGATTTTCATTGAGTAATGGGAATACTTAGGAAAAAAAAAGAGGGAAAAAGATGTGTTTTCCTTGGAAAGAAAATGGCTTTGCCCACTGTGAGCATCCTCTCAGCTTTATGGTGTGGACAAGCAACTGTTGAGCCCTCAGTGGGGCAGGTTCTGCTGGGGACCTGGGGGGATGTGGGTGAAAGCAGGAAAACGCCATGCAATGTTGGGGATAGCCAGTGAGGCGGGCTGCCTGCTGGGCAAAGGAACTGTTGTGAATAAATGAGATTTCAGAAGGTATTTTGCAGAACATATTTGACAGAAGCAAAGGGCGAACAAGGTCAGAGCCCAGGAATCTCCAGCACAGCGCGAACATATTTCCATAAATATTAGATAGCGGTGTCTCTGCTCATCAGGTGGGACAGTGCCCAGTCCTGGGCGCTGTGCCCTTCTCTGCCATGGCTGGGTGAAATGTGGCTCAGCCATGTGGTTTTGCATGGGGGAAGCATCATTTTGGACATCCCAGTTGGCAGCTGTTAGGAGCGAACATGGGCTTCGTCATGTGTACGAGAGTTTGATTGGAGAGACTGACAGCTATCCGCGCATCTCCACTTCCATGGTGTTTCTCACACTGAGAGATCTCCTTGGCTTTATTTGAGAAGCACTGGTAGCTGTGTATGAGCCACCCAAAATCATCCTCCGGGGCTCTTCAGCTCTGCCAGAGGAGGCCAGCAGCCCGTGCAGGTCATCGCTGAGATGGAGGCAGGCAAACTGTACCCAAAAGTGCCACCGTACTGGTTGCTTGCTGTCCCCTTACTGGGAAGAGAAGGGGAGATGGAGGGGTTGGAAAGCAAAACCCTCCCTTGGCCTCAGTGGAATGACTTTTTTTGCTGTCTGCAAGCTGATGCATCAGCTCAAGAGAGAAAGAAAAAAAAAAGACTCCAGAAACATCCTGGAAGTTTTTTCATTTCAGTTTGAGCAAAACCAGATCATGTGAAAAATATTCAAAATCCCCAGCGGTGAAAAGCATGTTCATGGTGTAAAAAATGTCAAATTTCTGGTTAGCTGTGGAACCTGTTTATGTATGCACTGGACTAGTGTCTTTAATTATTGTTTCCCATGGGTTCCCTCCAGAGAGGAGAGGGTAAAGGGGGAAAGAGTCATAGCAGCAAGGACAAATACAGCCCTCAAATTTCTGAAGAGTTAGTTGGTTGGCTTTGCAAGCCGAATAGCTGTTTTCTAGCACCATGGGGCTTTTCTGTAGAACAGAAAGAAAAAAAATAGATAAGTGAACAAGAAAAATCTCAGCAGTAACACTCCTGCCTGCCTCCCACATGAGAAAAGGAAACGAAAAGCAGCACCTCCTCAGAGCTGCAGCATGTGTGCCCTGGCAGTGGGGATGGCATCCTGGGGACTAGCATCCTCCTGGGTCACCAGCACTTCTTTCCAACCCGATCTGGGTCAGGTGAGGGCAGTGGGAATCCCAGCACTGTGCTCCGGGTACTGCAGGATCCGACCCTCAGCTGCAGGATCGCGGCCAAGCCTCTCAGTGCTGGACGTGGCTGCATGGAGTGTAGCTCTGTAGGCGCTACAACTGTTCTGGTGGGCAATACAGCTTACATGCTGTGGGTAAATACTTCTGATACGTAAATATTTCAATAACCTTAAATCACTGCCTGGGGAAGTAAGTCCCGAGGAATAAGCCATGTTCCGGCGCAGCGTGCATGCAGCAGCGCCAGGCGATGCACGCCGGCCGGCAGCAGCAAGTTACCGGCATCCCCCGAGCTCCAGCCCTGCCTAACTTCGCACTGGCAGTTCTGTGTTGTGTGCTTTAGGTTTTGACTAATTTGGCTTTCTGCTTATTAATGGCTCGCGGTTTAAAAACTAAACTCCCAAACACGAGCCCTTGGTGGAAAATAGTAACAAAGCAACCGTATGTGAAAGGTTCTTTGTATTAAACAGAGCCCTGTTTGCAATTCCCTGCTAGTGTTTTTCTCAGAGGCAATAAATGAAAGAAATATGTCTTTTTAAATTTTATAAAACTCAGAAAAATGGTTTTAAACAGCTTTTCTTCACCTCCTATAATTATTTATTTTCAAACAGTCCTTCAGGGTAATGTTCCGTTTTCTTATTTCACACTCCTTTTTCTCATAAATGAACCATCACTTCAATAAATCATTATGAAAACAGAGACTAACACAAACCCTGAAAGGTTGAAAGATTTATGTAACACATTTATGTTTTCCATTTTCTCATTCTGGTACTCCACTGCTAAAGCTAAGCTAATAAAAGCTGCTATTAATATTTCTTGTTGCCTGGCAACCGCAGAGAGGGAGTAATAGCTTTAGCTAGAAAAATAGATGACCGATAAGGAAAAATTCAATTCTTTTATTATCTCAAGGGAAAATGGGCTTTTACTGGAACATTATGATGTACGAGTGCGAAGTTGAATACAAAGGATATTTTTTCAGTTGTTTTTCTATTTTTAATGAACGTTATTTTACCTTCGCGAACTCGTTTAAGGCGTTCGCCCCACCTACTTGCGAGCTTAATTTAGCAACACCCACGCTTGCTGCTGGCTCGAAGGACCCGGTGGCATTTTCTTTCGAAAGCCCCCTTCCCTCCGTGCCTCACACCCCGAGCCGGGTTGGAGCCTGGCAGAAAAGATGCCCAGCCACAGAGTAAATCGGGTTTGGGTGTGCTTAAAAGCAGGCCTTCTCCGAGGAAGGGGCACAGACCAATAGTTACTTTCTGAAGTTTGAGCAGCCGCAGCTGAGCTCCCGGTGCTCGCAGGGAGCACAAATGCGGCTGCTCCCAGCTGTGCTCAGGTTGCCAGGCATCCCGCGGGGCAGAGGTGCCCCAGCGTCCCCCGGTGCTTGCTCCGGGGGCAGACACATCCCCAGCTCCCCTCAACCACTGGTCCGACCCCCCGGCTCTGGTCAGCCCCCCACAGAACAAGGACACTTAACACGTGAATCCCCTTTGCAATACGCCAAGCTGCTTTTTCTGATGATTCAAAATCCTATTTTTGTCTTGTGCCGTGAAGTCCCCTTCACTTCAGCATACCCCTCCTCTGGCCAGCACTGCGGGCTGGGGAGCAGGCGGGATGGGGCACTGGCACTGCTGCCACCAGCACCTTTGTGCTTGCAGAGAGGTGCCCAGCAGGGTTTCAAGAGGGGGTTGTCCAGAAGGCAGCCTGGGGAGGAGGACACTGTTCCTCTTCATGTCTTTGCCTATCTGCTCCTTGGTGCTTTATAAAATGGGTTTTCTCTGCAGGCAGTCTCATCCCAGCCACTCAGGTCCGCTGAGAAAAGAGGTTTGATTGCAGCCTCCAACTTTTATGGATGGCTGAAGGGTCGGCACATCTCAGCCCTAGGTCCCCTTCAGTATCTCTGTATGAAGAAATCTCTGAGACCTGCCATATGTACTAAGTGCTTGGTGCTTCCTGGGATCATAGGAGACAGAGATAGCAAAGGTCATCCTGATCTTCAGAGCTTCTGCCGGTGCTAGATTCTTGCCCAGGGCATCGTGCCATGCTGGGACAAACTCCACCTGGCATATTCACGAGGGATGAGTTGCGTGGGATGACAGCATCTGTTGGTAGGTGTCACCCTTAGGAGATTTTCCAGGTACTCACCTATATGTTACCTTTGCTCTTACTGCACCGCTATTACTGTTCTTACTGCTGCATGCTGTTATAATAACAACGAAAATTACACAATCCTGCGGCCAGAGCCGCAGGGTATAAAACCTGCAGGAGGAGATGCACCTACCTTGAAGAACTTCCTAGGGAAGTGTTAAAGTGTCCCTGCCTACGGCACCGCATCGCACCGTGCTGGAAGGGGCTGGCACGGTGGAAGCTGGTGTGTGTCTGGCTGCAGAGGTGTCTCTTCTCCCTTTGGTTTTTGTTCTGTAAGCCCACTCTTGCTCATCGCTTGCCAAAACCACAGCAGGTCCGATCCTGATGTGGTGTAACTACTACCTGCAATCCAGCAGGGTCTCTGCACCACGTGGGGGTCAGGCTGAGCCGCACCTTTTAACCACTCTGTAGAAATAAATCCCCCTCGCCTTGCCTCTCCTCTCCCTGAGCTGGGCAGTGCCTTGGTGATGAGCAGTCCTGCTAGGTGAGAGTCGCCCCATCAGCCCTAAAGGCACCGTGTCTGTCACCGGGCACTGTCCCCAGGCACGTGCCAGGTGAGGTGGCCCTCCTGCTTGCCCCACACTGCACGCTCCTGCTGGCGAGCGGTGCAGAACAAGTTGCTTTGCTTTTAGAGAGATTTAAAATTTTACCAATTTTAAACCCAAACTTCTTGGGAACAATCACCGGCGCTGTAAATAAGCAGTTTGTGCAACACCAGTGAGGAGGCTCGTTGTGAACAGCATGTGTGTATTAGTAGTGTAATTAAAATATCAATTACACCGCGCCGACAGTTTGCCAAATAACTGGCTTTTGTGCACAGTAAACTTAATCACTCCTAAATCTACTCACAAGACCTGCTGCAATCTTGATGCCAAACTAGTACAACATGAAAACAGCATTTGCTAAAGCGCATCTTCAATATTACTTTGCGTAATGGTGCTGCACTCCATAGCTAGTATCATGTTCTGAAAATTATCTTTTAATGTACAATTTGTATTGCTGAGAAATGTCACTTACTTTGCAGAACGTCTTGCCGACATAAAATCCAAGATTTATTCCTGTCATTTTTTGTCTTCTGTGCCATGTTGATAATAAGAAGCCTACTTTGCGTGTGCAATGCTCATGTCAGTTTTGAAATTTGGGGCTTCAAAAAAGACAGTAGTATAAATAAAACATGATATAAATTAAAAATATAGTGGAAAATAAAATCTGTGAGTTACAGTAGCAGATAAGATGAATACAGCATGAAGGGGGGTTTCAGAACAATATCGAGTAACTGGAAGTATTCAGAGTAAATATGTTGAAGGTATGGGATGGACCTTTTTTTAAGAACAGATTCTGATCTTAAACCGTGTTCATCTCTGTATAACAGACATACAGATGGGTGCCTGTTACTTAGCCTGGTTTTAACCCTTTAGATCTGGCTTGTCTACCTCTCTGGCATGAGATTTTTTTCTTCTTTTTAGCAAACAACCCCACTTCAACAGTTTTTCTCTGTGAGGTTAAAAATGCATTTTACCCATGTCAGAAAGTCCTGCAATGAGACCAGGACACCTCCGTGCTTTGTCAAAGGACCGAGATGTTCAGATGAGGGTTTCTTTGGAGTCTGGGGTGTGGTTCTGGGGAAAGAGTGCCTGAGTGTTTCCAGTTCCCCATTTGTCATTTTGGCCCCAGTAGCTGGGAGCTGATGCCTACATGAGCTTCCCCAGCCCCCTGGGCTCTGGTGTACATGGGAGACTGGCTCTGCCATCTCCTTCCCTGTCCCTGCCATCTCCTTCCTTCCTACACCCATTTATAAAAGAGTAGGGGATGATTTAAAAACTAATAATGTTAGAAAAAATACAAAGGTTGAACAGTCAACTAGCAGTAAATGTCAGAATTACCTTTGCCCATGCGAACTTATTTGGGACATTGCAAATGTTCTCGCCTTTAATTGCAGACTGAGATGAATCATTTCAGACTATCTCTGCTTAAAGATTGGTCTTCCTTGGTGCAAAGGTCTGAGGTCCTGTTTGTACCTCAGAGGCCCTAACCCCTTTGGGAACAATAAGTAAAATCAGAGTAATGTGTTTCTGGGGACTCTCTGCTAACCAAGCCCCGTGTTTGGTTACGGTTAATTTGGTCACACTCGTTTAGTTGCACTAATTTTTGCATGTGAGCCGGTGGCACATACTATCTGAAGACTTCTTGTTGGCTGGGTCGCGCACAGGAAGGTATTTTCCAGGCAGCCATAATCCCCAAAGCACGTTTCTGCGTGCCTCGTCCCACGTCCTGTTCCTGCCCACGGCACTTCCGCGGCTGCGGGGGTGCAAAACGAAGCTGGGCTTTTACTGCCACTTGTCCAGGCTGGCAGTGCTGGTCTAATACAGAGCTGCTGGCTTGGCCAAAGAGGCACATCTTGCTCCATCCCACTGGGTGCTTGCATCATGCATTCCCCTTGTTCTCATCGTGTTGTGCCGTGCTCCCTGCTTGGCCACGTGCAATCATTTCCATGGGAACAGTGAGGAGAGGCGATGGCCGTGGGTCTGCGCCGTGCAGAAGAGCCTCTGAAAGGCACGAGATGATTTTACTGCGTGGCATGTCCTCTGCTGCGCTGCAAGCTTGTCATGCTCCCATATGCACCTACACCCCGCCTCACAACGCAACATAAAGTCATTTTGAAGTGCATCGTGCAGCTGAAAATAAAGAATAATTTGTGCCAGTTTCAACCAGCAGCACCTTGGCTGCAGGAGAACCTGTGTTGCCAGTTATCCCCGCAAATTAGCACGTTTGGCAACTCTTTGCCATCCATCTTGCACATTTTGATCAATGTTGCAGCCCATTTTTAATTGCCCCTATCCCCTCAATCAATCATATTTATCTCCTAGCTGTCATTCGTCTCCTCTTTGCGTGCTACCAGGTCGCATTAGCCTGCTCCAGCAATTACTCATTGCCCCAGATTTTCCCCACAGAAAAGGGGGGGGTCCCGTGCAACTTTTAGGCATTTTCCCAACCCAAATGCATGCTGTGCTACGTGGCTTGCTTTCAGTTGCCTTTCCAGAGGTTTCATACCCAAGTGGCCCTGTCATGGCTGGGTTAGGAGGCTGCAGCTCGGCTGCCACGAGCACATGCCCGGGGCAGGAGAGCACAGAAGGATGGAAATTTCCACAGCTTTTGTTTCAGCCATAGAGGTTATGATGACTATTCACTGCTGTAGGTGTGTGCACATCAAGTACGTCTTTTTTATTATTTAAATGGGAGCCATTTTTAGAGGCAAATAACAGAAAGTGCTTACAATAAAAATAATAGGCTGGAGCAGGCTTTGTTGTGCAACGAGGAGATCAAAGAGCTCCACCAGCCACGCGGCTGAGCACTGCGAGTGAAGGGAGAGAGGGTTTCTAATTGCTACGTAAGATTTCCTCAGCTGGTAAATATAAATGGCAATCCTAGCCTTTTTATAGGAGTTTTCTCCTGCCTGTGGACTCGGTGGGGTTTGCTGTCAGTGTGAATGATGGCGGAGAACGAGCAAGAACATGGAAGGGAATCTTCAGCCAGATTTCCCTTTCTTCACCCCAAATCTTGGCCGTTGGGTGGCTATGAAGCTGGGTGGGTCCAGCTGCCAAATTCACAGCCCCCAGAAGACCAAAAGGGTTGAACCTCCAAAGAGCACAGCTCCCAGCAGTCCTCCCCTCTGCCTCACTGGTACAGGCTGAAACGCTTCCCATCCCCACAGCCCAGGGAAAATCAAAGTTACCATTTAAATGAAGAATGCTGCTTGAGTCCTGCCTCTGTGAAGAGGTGTGGGATGCAATGTCAAGAGAAATTATAATGATTGCTACAGATGCAGCTTGTCACGGAAAGAGAAAAATGTTTCTGCATCTGATGCATGGCAGTGAGCCAGTTGGTAATGTTATATGTCCAAGTGTTTCACTTTGGCTCCGCCGGCTGGAAAGCATTCCTTAATGCTCTGCCTGGCTGTTATATTTGTCTCTCAGCTCTGCAGAATCCCATTACGAACCGTCCTTTTACACCATGGAAATTGTTTGGTCTCTCTGACCGGCCGTGTGAGGGAAGAAGAGGTGTATTGCTGCAATTCCTCAACATCTGTAGAAATTGCCAGCGTTATACTTCTCACTTACCTGTCCTGCAGTGGGCATTTCTCATTACAGATCGAGATGTCCTGTAAGCTGCACGAGGAAGCTGGTGACCACCTTGGGTGTTGCGGTGCTTGGGGAGCTCTTGGGGTGGCTGGCAAGCTGGGAGGGTGGTTCCTGCTTGTGGTGAGAGGCAAAGGCGGGTGGATTTGGGGTGAATTAGGTGTTCCAGCAAGCAGATGGAATAGGAAGAGCGGGGCCAGTCAGGGAATGGCTGCCCTGGTCAGAAACATTTTCTCTGGAGGAGGAGCATGTTTTGCCCAACTCTTTATGTTGTTGTTTTCTGCCTAACATTTGAAAGAGCAGCGCTTACAGACCCTCACACACCGAGATTTGGGGGTGTCTCTCATGGTTCTGCTGTGGCCCTGGGTGCTGTGTTCGTGCTGTGTTATTTATGATGCGGGATGTAAGCAGTGCGGGACAAAGCTGGGGGGTGACCCAGAATCGGATGTATTTGGAACAGAGAAAGGATGCTCTGCCTTGTCCTCCTGGGGGTCGTTGGTTGCCCACTGTGCAGCAGAGCTTCACCCCCCCGTGACACCCTGCAGCAGGAGATGCTCTGCAGCAGCTCTGAAGATTTGCCCTAAAGATGAAAACCAAGCAGTGGAGGCCCAGGCAGGAAGAAAACATTTCTTTCATCCTTCCCAAATGACTGAACTGGTGGAGTACTGGCTGTACTGGGACCCAGACAGATCACGCCAGGGAATTTGCAAGGTGGGTTACAGATATCCCAGTCCCACGCAGGGCACGGCCGCTTTGTAACTTCCTTCTTTTATAACCCAGCATCTGCGGCTGTGCCATGCTGCTTTACAAGGCAGAAATCCAATTCCTGAAGGGACGGAAGCCAAAGTTCAGCACGGAGCATTATGCCCTGATGCGGGTGTTGTGTTAATGCCAAGTGGAAGAGCAATATCTCTGCTGATTTATAGGATGTGTGCATGTGTGGCTAAGCAGTGTGGCTCAGTAAACATTTCCTCTGCTAACCTGGTGATTATTTGTTTTGTGGTAAGGACCAGCTCTGCCAGGCTGGCTGCGGAAGGGGCTGTCCTGTGGAGTAGCACAAGGTCTAGCACGGGGAATTTTTAAAAGTAATTTTTCTCCAGCTTCTCACAGTCCCAGAGATGAGATGTGACCTAACACGACTTCCCTGCTGTGAATTTCCACAGAATTTAAGAGGAGAAAAAGCCTAGATCTGCTAGGATCACACAGATGTACACTTCCAAGCCACATCCCGCAAGGAATGGTTTGTGTCTCCGTGTCTGTACACGCTGCTGTTGTGCGGTCGTGTCCTCAGGTTTGCACAGAAAAACGTGTCCATGTAAACCCTGCCTTTTGACTTTGTGCTTCGGGTTGAAAATCCAGGACTAAGTTGAGCCTCTTTTGAAAACATAGGTTTCATGATCCGTGATGGGTGACTGGGGCTGGAATTCTCCCCAGTGAGAGCTCGTCTCCTCCCCTTTCCCTGTACTTTCTCAGTGAAGCAGCAAAGCCAGGCACAGCACAGCGGATTGGGTTCGGTCTGCGGCAGCTCGGCCACGCCGAGTTGTTTGAGTCACTTGCCGGGAAGCACAGTGCTTCTCTGCGAGTGGAAGCGCCCACGAATCTAACATTGATTTTTACTCTGGCCCATAAACGGGCAAAGGGCTTAGTTATTGCAGCCTGTTTTTTGCTCTCGTGCCCGCTGGGTGATGCTGAAGCCCATCCGCTGCCCTTGGAGGTGTGTGCGTGGGAGCTGAGCCGGCTCCTTGCCTGGGGGGATTCGGGAGCGGAGCCCTCAAGAAAATTTTAAATCCCACTCCGCTGTATCCCTGTTTTTGCAGTGTTTGTGTTGCGCAGGAAGCTGGCCATACGGTCACAATGAATAGGTGTGAGGAAGCAGCCAGCAGTGCTTTAACGCCCAGTCAATCGCTTGGCACACTCGGATGCCACGTACCCCACGAATAGTGGTAACTGGGCTTCGGCTATAGCTTACATTTAAAGTTCACCAGGGAAAAATCAGACGAATAACTACAATTATTGCTGTAGCAAGATGGTTCCTTTGTAGTACATAATCTGCTGTAATTTAAAAAACATGGATCATTAAAATCAATACATATTGCAACCAGACTTCATGAGCTCGAGTCTCACTCTCACAAAGACGTGTCAGTCTTACCAAGAGCTGAGAGCCAAAGTTATGGAAAACAGCCTTAGCTCAAGGAAGGTTGGGCTTAATATTTCCTCCAAGAAACCTTTTTCTAGCTCGCTTCTTCCCTGTGTTGATCACTGGATAGAAATACAAGTATTTAACATGAGCGTAGCAGATTTCTGCAAAATTCAGTGTGGAAATAGGGCAGCCAACAGCGCCGCTAAGCACACGAGACGTGAGCGGCGTCTTGTTTATGGGGTTGTAACAAGCTTCTGTGCACAAAGCTCAGCTTTATGGCCCAAAGCCTCAGCTGGGAGCATGGCTCAGGGGCGCTTCCAGAGGACCTGTGCCTGCCAGCTCAGGGCTGATACAGCAACACCTGAATAGCACTCCGTGGGGAAAACTGAGGGCACCTGGCCACACTGCAAATGGACATTTAGGTGGCTTCAAAGCCCAAAAGACCAAAAACATGCAGACAGAAAGGAGAAATCCACTGCCGTGATGGAGATGGGGCTAGAGGCACTGAGTATAGACAGTGCTGGAGGGTCTGACAAGGGAGTTTTGAAAAGTTCTTAAGAGATAGTAGCTTACAGAGTCCATAGGGGAAAAAATAAACAAATACAAAGAAATACCAGGTTTTGCATCTGAAGCCAAGAATAAGGTTGCCAGGTGCTGGGCAGTGTCAGGTTGAGTCATGAACAGAAAAACCGCTAAGCAATGAGCCTGGCCATTTTGTTAAAAACATTGCAAATCTGGAAAATGCCAACAGTAATAAGCCAGCCTTGTGGAGTGAGAGATGGGGTGGGAGTCACTCGCCCAGCCTGAATTAGTCACCCAGCTTTCTGTGGCAGTGGAGAGGCAGAGGCTCTTCTGGAGTGTAACCCATTGGACCTGCCTGAAATATTGCTGTGGGATGGAGCACGTGTCTCCGCGGGGATTTGGGGAGAGCTGGACACCCAGCTCCGATGCACTAGTCCACATTTTAGGTGCCTGCATTTGCACAGATGTTGATTTTTCCAGCTATTCAGCCGAGAGGATCAGTTGCATGTAGCAAGTGAAGGTTAATAAACTACTTCATGTTCTGTCTGTTTGCAACACACCGAAGAGCCACAAGCCATGGACAGGGCAAGGAGCAGCTGAAGCGGGGAGCGTGGTCCTGCCATGGGCAGTGCCGGGCTGCGCAGTGCTGCAGCTCTGCCCAGGGCGGGCGGGTTAGCTGCGTAGGGGAACCGCGTTCACAGGCAGGGAGCATCCTCTGGGGACACGAATGCAGCCAGCGCATGTCCTGCCCTTGGATAAGGGGTAAGGGATGTCAAGGAGTTCGGGGAGGTACCAGGACCCCCTGGCAGATAGCATCGCCGGTGTGAGAAGGTCCGGTCATGTGCAGCTGTGGAGGGGATAAGGGACAGCTTGAACTCTGCATCGATCCTGGGGCCTTGAGCAAGAACCTGGAAAGAAAATGTTTGTATTGTCTGTGAGGCTGTGAGGTCCCGTGGGAGCAAAAGGGGATCTGTCTCATTTGGGGTCGGGAAGAAGAAGCTGCGAGCTGAACGGAGCCAGGAGCAGTTTCCAGTCTGTGTGAATGGAAAATGCAGGGCTGGGGGAGTTGCGGCAGAGCCTGCAGGAGCTCAGCCCTTCCTTGGGGACCCGAAGCCCAGGTCTGGGAGCAGAAGGGGGAGCGGGGCTGAGTCAGGCACTGACATCACGGAGCGCTGCAGCTCCGAGGCTCACGTCAGAGCTGAGCCGCGTGGTTACAGGAGGCTGCCTGGCTTTTGGTATTCCGGGAGAGCTGCTGCAGGGGCAGAGAAAATTATTCATGGATCAAGAAAGAAAGGCATTAGCAGTACAAAGTGTCATGATTTCCTCTGTTCTACCGCAAGGTTGAAACAAGATGCCAGCTGCAGTACATGAGAAACAGCTTGAAGAAACACCAGCAGAAATACACTGATTATTCTTGAAAGCCCCTTGCAATTCAAGCCAGGGTATCGCTTACTAATTTGTGGGGAAGTGCAGCGGGTGCACGGCCCTCCGCTGACTCGCAGGCGGCTGATCTGCAGCAGGAGGCACCGCTACAGAAGAGCGTGACAGTCGCGTGCTCTCTGTCACTGGAAATCAAGGTTGGAAACAAACAGAGGAGCTGCCAGCAACCAAGCCACTATTAAGAGATGCCAGGCCAGCTTTTTGTCTTAGAGGAATATTTAAAAAAAAAAAAAAAAAAAGGAGTGTAAAGTTGATAGAGGAGATCGTGGTTCCTCCCATGCACAGAGGGGAATAGAGGAGAGAATAATCTTCTCCTGGGGAGTCAAATTCAGATCCCGACAAGCAAATGCTGTGCTGAATGTTGGGTCCCATGATGAAACCATACTTTAAAAAAAGCAGCAAGTACAAAAATATGTTAATGCCTGAAATTTCTTACCAGGGTCTGAACAATTGTGGGTGTTAGATTTTGGCAGGGTATTGCCAGCGAAGCCGTGGGTTGTTGGCATGAGTCCACCGTGTCTGACAGTGGAAGAAAGTCACAGCAGGTAGAAAAAACTTGCAGGCGTCTGCCGGCAGTACCTGTGAATGCCTTTCAGGGGTATGAAAATGTGGATAGCTTGTCATGGGCAGAAGCACATATGGAAGTTGCTGTCCTTGACACTGGGTATAAAAACCTTCAAGTGACCCTAAGGCCATTCGAATGCCTTGGTGCAGTCATAACTGTGTAATGAAGCAAACAGACCAACTTTGCTGTGTACGTGAGAATGTCCTGGCTGTTTTTTTCCTGGAAGCAAAGCTCCCTAGACCTGGCTGCAGAAGCTGCTCTCCTATTGACCAGCGTGGCTCATGGTGATCTTTGTCCCTGCAGTGCCGAGGAGGTGCGAATCTCCTTCTGCCTGGCAGAGCATCCCACAGCGCTCCAGTGCATTCAAATCTAAGGATTTGCCCAAGAAAATACTCGGCAGCCCCGTGCAATGCCGAATTGCTGCTACTGCATCTCTGCTCCCTTGGCTCTCGTGTCACCCACCCTTGTTGGCAGGAGTGGCAGCTGGGGGGGAAATGTTTTAACTTACAAACTAAGCCGACGTTATGTGGTGCCGCTGAAAAGCCGCAGATGCAGCATCCCGCGATGCCACTCTTACAGTCTCTGCTCAGAGCAGGACTGTGCTTTGAAATGAAAAAGTTCAGTCTTAAAATAGAAAACCACACTGAATTATACAGCCACTTGATAATTATTTTTTGAGCGCTGCTGCTAAAAACGCCCCATCAAAAGACAAGAGTGCCATCAGGCTACCGCACCCAGGGAGCTTACTTCCAGCTGCGTTTTATTTCCTAATTTGGGCCAGTCTTTTGGCAAGACTCAAGATGGGGGAGTAAATATTTACAGCTCTGCCTCCCCACTTCCACCTCTTGTGCAGCGGAGCATCGCGCAGGGCACCCATGGGTGCCACCTCAGGGCACACTGCATGCTCGGAGGCAAACAGGAGGGAAAGAATAGCCACCCAGTATTAATTATCACTAGGCAAGTTTTGCCTAATTGCATTGTCTCTCTTAAGGCAACGACACAAATATTTATGAGTGGGACTTTTTAATTCTCATTGTAATCAGTGACATAAATAGGTAACACCTTCAAAAAGAGTAAATAAAAATGTGTAAACACAGGCTCGAGCACAAACTATCGAGCAGTGTGCAGTAAAACATTCCAGTGTTTATTGTATTAATTGAATATTCATGAGATGCCAATTTAAATTACAGTTCACAACTGTTGCTGTGTCTAATGAATAATTTAAACAAGTGTGGCCAAAGAGATTTCAACGCTGCATTAGCAAACTGCAAGGGATTAAGCAACAGAGAATTTATAATTAGCTTTGTATATCCTATAATAAATTCATTGGAAAGATGGTTTTAATTATCCCACATGTTAATTCAGAATTGAGTGCATTAATTTTCGATCGAACAGTAACCCTTTCTTCCCAGGTAATGTATTTCTTCTTCGTTTTCTACATGCCAGGAAATTGCAAGTGCAGAAATTGCCCATCCTTGCACAGTCCATCTGTGGTGACACAGCAGTTGCACCGTGGCCCCGGGCTGCAGGGGGCTGCACATTTCGCATTCAGAGCTGAGGATGCTCAGAGCGAGGTCAAATCCCTCCCCAGGGGTCGGGATCCCAGAGTCCTACTCCTCCCGGGTCTGTCTGCTGCTGCGTGTCCTCTTTGATGCTCTTATGGCTACTTGGGAAGTGCTGTCTGCTCTGGGAAAACGTCTGCAAAAGTGGTGCGAGTTTTTGGCAGTCGTCTCCGATAAGCAGCCTTAAGTTTTTGTTTGAATGCAAGGATGTGTGTCAATAAAACACCGAAGTTCGAGCTGAGCTTGCTGCATTTGTTTTAGAGCAGAACAGCAACCCGGTGGGGTTTGCTGAGTCTGGGAGAAAACTATCAAAGTGGAATTGGAAGCAGAACGCTTTTCTCTTGGAAACTCGTAGGAAGGCTTTGTGCTGCCGCGGAGTTCCTTGCACGTGGCTGAGCTGTAGTGGAAACAGCTGAAACTTGGGAGAACCGAGTTGTTGTGGGAGACGTCCTGATGAGAGAGGGCTTTTCTGCTTGGCAAGCTCACCAAGTGCTTTTTCTGCAGGAGACAGGCACGTTCACTTCCAGCGGTGCGAGGGGAGCAACCCTGTGCTGTGGCACCTGGAGGGGAGGTGAAAGGGGACGGCGATGTCCTCAGAGCAGGGAGAGCTGAGTCCTGATCAGCCACGAGCCCCGTGGAGGTGCCCAGCCCTTCCAACGGCGAATATTTTCTGTGCTCGCCCATCCTCACGTCCCGTCCTTGCTGCATGGTTCGCTTGCTTTCAGAGATCCTACTGGAGATGTTCCCGTTGCCTGTGGGCCGTGCCCCATCTATCAGGTCAGGGCAATGGGTCCGAAGCCAAGGAGGAGCTGGTGCAGGGGCCGGGGCTGTCCCAGGCAGCCTCCAGCCTTACCCTGAGCCTTCAGGTGCTGCTCTAGTGCCTCTGCCTGTGGGTGGCTGGAGTTCTTTAAGTTGATAAATGTGTGGCATCAGTGTAATGCAGTATGTTGTCATTGACATTTATTGATTGAACCCTGGGACTCCATTGATCAAGCTCCCCAGTGCTGGCTTGTAATCCCGGTGGAAAAAATCAAACCTGTAATGGGGTCGTGCATTACTCGAGGTTTTCCACCAGTGGGTTATATGTTTTGGGAGGGAAGAGGTTTCACTGGCCCAAATCCCAACCATTTCCTGCATTAAATGAAGACTGGAGGTAGGAGTGCCTGTTACTGTGACGATCCAGTTTGGGCAGAGCCAAGCCTTGTTAAATGCGGTGTCGTTCACATCCAGGAGTTGGCTCTGTTAATGCTGGAGGCAGAGAAAGGAATCTCTTGGGTGCCTGTTATCCATCACAAAGAGGCCCAGTAGGACAGGCACACTGCTGGACCAAGCAGCCTTTCGCCCGTCCTTAATGCAACACAGCTAACCCAATAAAACCTACTGCACAGAGCAGGCAACGCAGCAGCTCAGGTTAAGGTTGGTGCAGGAGCCTAAATAAACACTCCCAAACGCTGTATAGCTTTAATTCTGCATTTATGTTGGGTTTTGCATGTCTGTAATTTGTGCTAGAATAGCATCTGTGGTTATATTAGCTACTGAAAAAATGAGAAGGGTTTGCTGTTGGCAGGAGTCAGAACAGGAGTTACCACATCTGTCTCTCGTGGCAGGAGCCGACGCTCGAGTTTCTCTTCTCTGCTACCTCCTGCAATTAGTCTTGTGCGTACAGCATCATTTGGGCTTTTTGCACCTATTTTAAAAGTGTTTAGCATTTGCTCTAATTAAAGACGAGCAAATAACAGACTGTGCCTTCTGTTAACGGTTTATGTGATGCAGCAAAGTCACCGCAGAGCTTGCTGCTCGCGGAGGTTCCCCTTAGCAGAGCAGATCTGTGTTCTGCTGGCGGGGAGCTGATGGGCAGGGCATTCACTGGCCTGTCTCACACGGCTCTGGCAGAGCTGGATTTTCCGACACAAGTAGTTTCTCAACCAGCATTCAGCCTCAGAAGCATCCTCCTTCCCTGGATGATGGTCTTCCTGATCATAAGTGACTCTTACGAAACACTTATTACAAGCCAGCACAATAATCCCAGCCGCACTTGGCCACAGAGAGGCATGAAGTTGGGGGTCAGAAAGGGAGCAGCTCACTGCAGGTGTGCTGGGGAGGTGATGTGCTTTGTGTGCAGGTGTGGTACCAGTGCTGGGGGACTCGGCTCTTCCTAATACTGCCGGCATTTCTTGTGGTACTTGAAAAGTGGGTTGTTAAACTTTCCAATAAAAGAAAAAAAAAAGCTTTTAAAATTCATTCACAGAGTTTAGTCCCACAGGGATGATTTCTCTGTGTAGTCTTCCCATTTTCCTGTTGTGTTCCAAAATTGCTTCTTTTTTTTTCTTCTTCATCTTCTTCTTCCTCTTCTTTTTTAATGCTCTGTGCAATAAAACTCGGAGGCCTGTCATTACTTTTGAGTATATTGCTTTATGTGAATGCAATACCTAAAACGTCTGCGAAGAGCCAGGAGAGACATAAAGCGAAGTGAACTGTGCTGTGCAGAAAGGCCCCAGTAATCCATGGGAGCTGGGAGATGCCATGGGAGCTGGTGAGGCCAGCACGGCCGGGGTGCTTCCATGCTGTGGGGCTGCCTCTGGGGGTCCCGGGGGAGCGGGAGGTGCCCAGGAACAAAGCCCGGGAGCTGCAAAGCTCCTGCATTGCCCAGTGTCTTTCTCCACCTAACGTTAAGGTCCCTGCCCCTCTGCCGGGCTGGGGACGTGCTCAGTCCTGGCAGGGACAGGGACAGGCACACACGACAGGGCGCAATTCAGTGCAAGGCTGCTCCCACTGTGCTTCTGGATGGTAGAAGGGCCATCTCCTGTACTCATCGTGCTCCTTTTTCCATTTTGCTCCTTCTTTGTGTCCTTTTTTTTATTTTTTTTGTTTTAGTTTTTCATTTGTTTGTTTAGTTTTTTGTTGTTTGTGGTGGTGGTGATTTTTTGACTTTGTCATCTGTTTTGTAGGGAATGTGAATGGATGCCCAATCCATTCTTTTCTGAGAAATTGAATTCTTACTGTCTTGCCAGCCCCTCTGCCTTGCTAGGAGTGCCAGGAGTGTCAAAGTGTTTGCAGAGGCAGAGCCCACAGAGTGGGACTTCCACCCATCTCAGCAGTTAAAAATCTTAAAAAGTAGGCTCAGCTGTAATTCAAGACCTACAATAACTTAGAATCATAGAATCATAGAAAAATTAAGGTTGGAAAAGACCTCCAAGATCATCTGGTCCAACCATCCCCCTATTACCAATGTCACCCACTAAACCATGTCCCTAAGCACCAGGTCCAACCTTTCCTTGAACAGCCCCAGGAACGGTGACTCGACCACTTCCCTGGGCAACCCGTTCCAAAGCCTGACCACTCTTTCTGAGAAGAAGTGCCTCCTAATTGTTTTAATTGTTGAAGAGTAGTGCTCTTTGTTCAATTCTTTAATTGTTGAAGGGTAGAGGCATGACGTTTCCGTTTTTCCAACCAGGGACATCGTCCGAATGCCAGGACTTTTCAGCTCAGATGGGGGGAGGCTTGCCAGTTCCCTCAGGACCCTGGGATTCATGTCATCAGCTCCCATAGACCTGTACCTGTTTAGATTCATCATGTGGTCTTGAACCTGCTCTTCACTTACAGAGAGTGGGACTTTGATCCCCCAGCCTCCATCTACGGGTTCAGGGAAATGAAAGACTTGGGAAGCCCGTCTACCAGTGCAGACGGAGGCAAAGAAGTTGCTGAGTACCTCAGCCTTCTCCATGTCGGTCATTACCAATTACTCAGATATACAAACTCACTCCTAATATAAGAAATTAGCCACCTATAATCGCTTATACACTACTATTTTCATCCCTCGGTCTATTTTCACAAATGTTAAAGGTGCATGGTGGCCCTCGGGGACTCCTCCTGTCACCCCAGAGCAGCAGCCCGAAGGGAGCCGGGTCCTCTCTTGTGCTGTTCCTCGAGGCTCTGTGCAGAAGGGATGCCACCTCTCGCACAAGGGCTGGGGGATGGGAAAGAAGCACTCACGCAACCCCTGAGAATTGGCAAGAGTTGTTTATTGCCGGGACATCTTGCAGGAAAGCCTGCGGGATCTGTGGTGTTTGGTGGCTCCAAGCTAATGCTTGGGATGGAGCCTGAGCAACGAGTAGGGAGCTGGGCGGGCACTCCTGCGACGTTGTTGGTACTCTCGGGTGGAAGAGAGCAACGACATGCTGCGGTAGTCCCAGGTCTGTTCTGGTGGAGGTGGATCCACTTCCATTTGTTCCTCCACATCTTCTGGTGGATTCATCTCCATGGGCTCCACAGTCCTTGGCAGGAGGACAAGCCAGTCTTTGCCTGGGACTGCCCAAACGGGATGCCTTCCATTTGGAATGTTTTTAGGCCAAGGTGCCGAAGCAGGGGGTCATCCAGTTCCACCCCCGGGTCCCATGCCAATGTCAGCTTGATTTTCATGCATGGGTTCGAGGCTGCCATCTGTTTTACGGCCATGCCTGGGTCCCACGCTCCATTCCAGACTATGGGCACGCCTCTGCTCCCCACGGCTCTCTGCCTGATGCTCCTGACTTTGCTCCACACCACCGTTGTGCCTACGGCAAGGCCCAGGCCCCCTGTCACTGGGTGTTCAAGGGGACGGCCTGTTCCCCGCGTCGTTGCGGTACCTGTGGTACCGCTTATATGTGTCTGCGGGTTGTGCGCCAGAGGTCTCTAGAGCACTGGTGTCTCTTGTGCTGCTGGCGCTATCCCTCCGCCCACGACACATCTCCTTCGTGTTAACTGCATTCCTTCTTGGTGCTTCTTTGGAAGGCATCGCTGTCCCGGCACACCAAGGAGGGCCGCTTCTCGCCTTGCTGCTTCTAGTCATCTTCCTGCCGCATACGCCGGCTGTCAGAGGAGCTAGTCGCTGAGCGAGTGGTGGCCAGCTGCAGGGGGCCTGTTTTATAGGGCCCGCAGCAAAGGCGGGGCAGTGGTGGCCACTGTGACCTGAGCAAGCCTCTGTGATGGAGTGGCCCACGCGTGCCCAAAGGCGGCTGTGTTGGGAGCAGCCTGGAAGATGCCCTCACGTGGAAGAAGGAGGAGGGTTTGTGGGGCTTAGGGCCATTTGCATGAAACCAGGTCTCTGCTTCTTGGGAATCTGTTCGTGCTTCTCAAATCCTGTGAGACAGATTTGCAGGGCAAGTGATGGTCCCCATGAGCACTGAAGTGCGCAGCTGAGGAGCAGGTCCGCAGTCAGAGGTGACCTGCAAGGCACGGCCAGGGACCCCCTGCAGCAATAGGTGACCCTGGGAAGCATGCAGCAAGCCCCACTATCGAGACATTTATTTTCTTAGGTTTTAACCATGGATTCTGAATACACCTTCCTGCCTGTATCCCTGGGATTAAAAAGTTAAAAACAAAAATTAAAGAAAAATTTGAGGTCAGGTTGATGGTTGGATGTGATCATCTTGAAGGTCTTTTCCAACCTAAATGATTCTGTGAAAATCGGATGGATGAATAGGTCTCACGCTGGAGAGATTTTCCCCTTGCTTCCCCTGGGGATAGCTTTGCCTCACCCCTATAATGCGATAAAAGCACTGCCTGGGATGGTTTGTCTGCTCCTCCGGCCATCCTGAGCGCGGGGACATTTGGAGCAGTGGGATCTGAGGGCTGCAGCTCGGCCCCAAACCCTGCCCTTCACGCACGCTGCACAAGGTGGGGTGTGCAGGGCGCTGGGCACCGTGCTTTGAACCTGTGCTTTGCAACTCCGTGCTGGAAGGCACTGAAGACTTCCATACCATGGCGCTCTGTGACCCCCAGAGGCAGTCCTGGGGCTCCCCCTCCACAAACACCTTCCAGCAGCAGCCCCAAAAGCCCTGGAGTCCTCCTGCACCCACAGCACAGGGGCAGGAGGTGGTACCCGATGGGATCTGGCTGTCCCCCTGCTGGCATCCCCGGCAGCATGGTCCACACCGATGTCACCACTGCGCCTCGTGTCCCCAGGCGGGTGGGCATGGAGCAGCTCCTCCCGTACAATTCCTCCCGCAGAGGGTCTCAGCCCCGCAGGCCTCGCACTGCAGGGATTTCTCATCCACCCCCTTTGCTGCTTCTCGCTGGCTCTTGCCAGCAGACACAAAGGGATGTGACAAATCATTAAGCTTTATATCCCTGTGGGGTGGCAGGGGGCTCGGGACCTGGTGCTCTTCAATATTTTCCTGTTACCTGGAAGTTCTAGCCCCTGCTTTGGGGACGTGGTGGCATCATGCCTGGGTGAGTGGCAATTGCCTTCATCTACAAGTGTTTTTTTGAAAAAAACACTAAATAACATATTCAGAAAACACACTGAAAGTGAATGGAGTAGATGATTTGCAAAAGTTTACTGAATTATCAGGCTTGGTCTTTAACCATAAAAAAATGTACTTTAAAAAAAGGAGCACGAGGGGAGCTGTGGGGCTGCCAAGGGTCAGCTGCAGGAGTTGTACCCTTCAGGACTGGGATTCGGGATGGGCCGAAACCTTGCAATACTTTGGTCTTAAGAAGCAATGTGCCAGCTGGGGTGCGGGTGCGTGGTGGTGCTGGGATGGAGCACAGTGGTGCAGCTAGCCTGGTTTGTCTTCCAAAACCCAGAGGCGCCTTTCAAACCATACATTTGTGCTGGCACCTGGACTGGCACCTGGGTGGCACGTCCTGGGAGTGGCAGCTGGACTCCTTGTGGGCTCCTCTGCTGCACAAGCCCACGATCCTACTCTTGTTGGCAAACGACCGTGATGGACAGTTGTATCACATGAAAACAACAGAATTCGGTTCATGCCGTCCCGAGCTGCTCTGTGCCTCTTGGCTGTGCCCTTCCAGCACGGGGAGCGATGGGAATATTAATGAGGGATATTTCCCGTTTGCCGAGCAGTCTCCATCCTGTTTTGCACCGCTGTTCTCACCCAGAAGTTACAGTAATCTTCATAACGAGGTGTTAATTGTGTTCGGAGGACTCTTTCTCCCCGTAATAGCAGGATATCGTGCCGCTGGGTCACAGGCTGTCACAGTGCTGGGGGCGGATTGCCAGGCAGGTGCCTTCTAAGCCCAGTCCTTCGTCCTGCCTTTCCCACCTGCCAGGGAGCTTCTCTTTGGGGACAAACAGTCAGTTCTCTCTCACTTGGAGGGATAACTGAGCTAATGTCTGAGATGCTGAATGTACAGCCTGAGTTTCCAGGCCGCATTCAGGCACAGTGCTTGCAGGAGCATGGGGCCATGGTCCAGGCTGCTGGTGAGGACCATGGAAATAGGAGGCTTCTCTCGCCCTTCCTCCTAGGTAGTGGTGCAAAGCTGTCGTTAATGTGCTAGGAAGGTTTTTGTGTGGTTTGGTGTTACTATTATTAAACTACACAGTATGTTGGTCACTGCTGCTTTGATTAAGGAGAGGAACTGCATTGGTGCTGAGTCCCCACCAGCTCATGCAGAGGTGGTCGAGGCTGGAAGAGACCTGGAGCAATTTAAGCAGCACTAGAAGCAAATCTAGTGGATTTGTTATCCTCTAGCAAATCTGGAGGACACAGACAGATGCCACTGAACCAGGAGAAGCCCTGGGAGCCTGCTCTGGGGTCAGCTGCATGGCTTTGTGCTTTACGCTCCTGAGCACTAGGTTTGAAGCTGCCAGTATCAATTAGAAAGGTCGGGGGTTCAAATTAGGTAGCATTTAAGGCAGACCATAAAACTCTCTTTTCTCAAATATATCTGCTCAAATCCTCTTTAAGTTAGCACATCGAGCTAGTTTGTCTGGCTTGAAATAACTGAGCAAGGAGCTCTCGGTACCACTGATGCTGATACTCAGTAATTCCTGGAATACTGGGGAGGCTCTGGAGGACAGAAGAGAGCTAATGTGCAAATATTTAAAAAGGGAAACAGAACAGCCCAGGTAATTACAGCCCTGTCAGTCTGCCATCAATCCTCAGCAAAATAATGGAGTGGCAGATCCAGGCCTCAATTAATAAAGAATTAAGGGAAGGTAATATAATTAATGCCAATCAACATGGGTTGATGGAAAACAAATCTTGTCAAACTAACTTGATATCTTTTTTGATGAGATTACAGGTTTGGGTGCTAAAGGTAACAATGTTATCATAATATATTTAGGGATCTGCAAGACATTTGACTTGGAAGCACAAAGGGTATTGAGAAAGTTAAACAATGCAAAAAATCAATATTATACGCATGTGGTAGATCAGCTTGTCACTGCTCCTTCCCGGAGTTTGTTATATATTTGCCACTGAAACCATTAAATAATCACCAGTGAGATTTGTGGATGGTGCAGCAAGTAGGCAAGATATGATAGAGGTGCAGAGCTTTCTGCATGGCCGGGTAAACTAACCACAAGTGTCAACATGCATTTGGGGAGCCAGTGCTGTCCCACCTGCAGGAGGGAAAGTGTTTGGAGATGAAGACCTTTCTCCTTGGCGATGGCTCTGGAAGGGTGGGGAGCACCCATGCTCCGAGGTGGGTGCTGGCTGCAGGGCAGGTCACATCCGTGACCTGAAGAACTGTGAAACTGAGAGCTGTGCATTCAAATGTGCCCTAGAGCAAGTCTGCGCCACAAAAACATGTTTTTTACATCGTGAATGTGGATTCGCTCTCTTTGTTGCCTGGCTCTGAAGTCAGAGATGCTCCTTACAAACCTGTAACTGTAAAACCTCTTCCTGGGTTCGATGGAGAAAAACTGCAATTCTGATACAGTTCCCAAAAAAGTCCTTGTGCCCAAACCCAAAGCAGGCACCTGGTGCACAGGGGATGCTCGGCCCCAGCATCCCGGGGGGAGGTGCAGCCATAGCCAGGACCCCCCCTGCATGCAGAAAGGCTCTGCCATGGGATGGGTGCCCCCCAGCCCCTACAAAATGAACTGCTTCCTTTTTAAATCCTCTGCTACTGTTGCCCTCATATTTATAATAGGATGATCAGTGGAACCAAAGATGTGGCTGTTACTTTAAAGGATAAATTAGTTTGACTCTTAACTCAATAATTAAAACTGTTATGGCTATGAGCCTGCAGGGATAATGTACTATTATTATAGTCATTTGTTTCAATTAAATGCTTACTGATTTTACAATAGCAGCTGGGCACCTGTGTGAGATAGCTATTACTCTGAACAAGACATCTCAAATTCCAGCAGAAATTTGTCACCGCACTAAAGCATTTTACATAGACCATGAAAGTTTATTAGGAGCAGTTACAAATCGGGAAGAGGAGGGGTGGTAATTGGGGATATATTTTCTTATCAGCTTCCCTCTCTCCCTCTCTCTCTCTTTTTTAAGTAAATCATCTTTAAGCATTTCAGCTATGGTGATGCGTTTACATTTAAACTTCAATACAGGAAAAAGCCTGCTGGGAAAACTTGGCTTCAAAGCTGTTCAGCAGCTGATTTCTCTCCCTGGTTGCTTGTGATTGTAATGGCTTGTTCTCAGGAGCAGACCCGAGGGTTCCCAAACCGCAGCCTTGAGCCTCATCACAACGGCGCTTGGGTGCCCGCGCTGCAGAAGGGTGGCTGGTCCTTCTCCATGGAGCGCAGAGCCCGTGCCGTTTGTCAACCCGTTCTTCTCTCCTTAGGATTAGCTGGAGCCTTTATAGGACTGATATGCATATTCATTAAAAAAAAAAATATTGTGGGAAAAAAAAGAAGCTGTCTTTGAGTTAGTGCAGCCTTTGGGAATCTGCTAAGTAAGATGCACTTAATTACTTCAGCTATGACTACAACACATTTCTCTCCTGTCTCCTCTGAGATGTAAAGCAGCTACTCGGTGGAGGCTGCGAATACGCCTCAGGCCTGTGTCAGCGTCGCACAGTGACCTTGTTGCACCGAGTGGTGCATGGCACGGGCAGGATCTGACCCGGCTCTGGGACCACCCCTCCTGGTGGCAGAGTTAATTGTAGTTGTATATAATTAACATGTCCTGATGGCGGACACTGCTGGGGTGCTCTGTTTTGCCATGGTCACAATTTCATTTGTCATTTGCTGACCTAACAAGGCCATTTGCTGCAGGGGAGCAGCTCTGAGCCCTGCCCTAGGTGTCTCCTTCCTTGGGGCTGTCTGGGGTTGTCCACGACTTTGGGTGCACACTGACACCCCTACAGCAGCTCAGTAGCTGCAGGGTCTCAGAGCAGGACTAACCTTTTCCCCAGCTTGAGCGAGGGCCGTCACCTCCAAAAAGCCCCCAGAAGGAGCACTGGGGCGGCTCGCCTTCATTCCCACCCTAAACATGCTAAATTTGGGGAAGACAAATGGCTTTTCCACCGTGCGCCCTCTTCTGTCCTGGGAGCATCAGTGCTGCAGTGAACGGGGGCCAGGGGATGTGGGCAGGGGCTCTGGGCAGGGGGCAGCGGGCCTTTTGCTTCAAAAACTATTTCTTTATTGAAAAATGGGAAATGGAGAAAAGTTTAGTGAGTGGCAAATGGCGGGGCCAGATCCTGCCCTTCCCTGGACAGACCCGCTGGCCAGAGAGCCTGGAGGTGGGGGAGAGGGAGGACTGGGGGCAGAACCAGTAAAGTTTGTAAGTTTATATTTATAGCAAAGGTTATAAGTAAAAATGTCTCTTTTTAATGATGTACAGATACAGGCAACTGTATGGGAGGAGGCTTTGGGGTGTCCCAGGAAAAATGCTGGTGTGGTTGGGTTGCTGTCAGCAAGAGGCTTCTTCATGGATGCTGTGGGCCAGGGCTCAGGTTTCCCTTTTTTCCTATGAATTTTCATAAGCATTTACAGCACGTGTCCCATATCCATAATTGCACTCCCGGACTTGTTCTGCTCTGTTGCATAAATAACATGCACTGTAAAGAAAAAGTGTATGATTACATATTTAATGGATAAATGGAGCCGTTGTGGTCTATTGGCCACATAATAAAAGTTTCAGAAAAATTGTCTTAATACAGTATTTACCCAAGAGACTGCCATGGCTGCAAATATGAATGTGCTATTTAAATTTTTTAAATTTTTTTTAAGCCACGTTTCATAGCCTTCCCCATTTCTAAAACACCCATCTTCTAAACTTTTCCTTCATTTAAATTTAAAATAAGAACAATCAATTATTCTTTTCCTTAGCAGCGAGCAGATCTCTTGGACATGAAAGGTCTGGATTAAACAAACAAAATCAGAGACAAACATACCTTTACCTCCACCAGAATTTGGGAAGGAGCCTGCTGCTTGAGGGCGAATGGGTGCCAACCCTCCTTGCCACCTTGCAGGCTCCTCATCACCACCTGTCCCACCCTGGCCATTTCCGTGGCATTTGCAAATTCAATTGCCAATGCAAGAATCCCCTTTCCCATGCACCCCGCACTGCCGGAGCCCTCTGTCCATCCCCACCTTGCTTTGCAGGCGTGGCTGCAGCATACACGCCCGCGATGTCTTTTTGGCCAGGATTTCCTATGTGTTGCATGTTGCAAGGAAAGGCCAAAGCTTTGCAGTCAGGCAGCTTTTAAGGGTGCTTAAAAATTCCCATGGATCAGGAACCTGCGAGTTTCCTTGGCTGCACAGCGGAGCAAAGCCAGTCCTGCTGCTTTTGCACACATGCATTTTCCTGCTAGCGTGAGGACGGCAGTGCAGCGTGGCCCCCGAGCCAGCCTTGGCCAAACTCCTGCTACTGTTTAAATGCAAGGTGTGCTTTTCTTCCTGCAAGTTAAATCCCTGCACTTTGTAATTAATGCAGCAAAAGGGCAGAGCTAGGAGAGTGTGCTCCCCTAACGCGCACTCCTCTACCAACAGAGAATCCGAAAGGCAGAGCGGAGCATGCTGCCTGGTGTTGTGCAAAGCTCTTGATTCCTGACCTGCAGCACTAAATCTGGTTTTGCGTTGGGATTTATTTCCTCTGAAGCCTGCCAAGCCCTCACAGGTCTTCCCTGGGTTTCTTTCTGTATGTGCTGCTAATGGAGTTGGCAAGCCTCCCCTGTTAATGAGAGATTGCACCTCAGCAGGCTTATCGGAAATGAAGGTTGTTAATAAATAAAGCCTGGGTCTTTAAGCTTGTGTTAACATTAATCAGATTAATATAAAAGGGGAAAAAACACTGTTTCAGCGGGGCTTGCTTTCCCTCCTGCTGCCTCCCTGCGCAGCTGGATTCGGCTGTGCGGCAGGAAGCAGCTCGGAGCTCAGGGCCGGGGGCTCTCCACCGGGGTCAGAGGGATGGGTCTGGATGTGGGGTCTGGATTTGGGGCCTGGGCTCAGCAGACGGAGGCAGCCCCAAACCTTCCACAGTACGGCAGGGGCCGTCCCCATCCCAGCCGATCTGCCCTCCTTGGCCCTTGCAAGGGTTTTTTCTGTTCCCACCCGACCCAACCACTTAAACTCTGGTTTGTCCCGTGGCACTTTGGTTTATGCCCCACAAGATATTACTACCTTGTCCAACTTAGCACTCAGCGCCTCTCGTTAGCCATGTGTGTGTGTTTCATTTTCCTCCTGAATTGTTCAAGGCTGAGCAGCCTTCTTCTGGTGGACGGTGCCCTGTCCCCGTGTCCCTGCAGCTGTGTGCCATCAGTCACCGTGGGCCCCTTAGACATCCCCTCACTCCTGCATTATGGGAACAGCCAAGTGGGAATTAGGGATAAATGGGCATTTCAGGGCAGCTCTGCCATGTTCCCTCCTCTCTCTTCTCTCCCCACATGCACACACCTACATTGCCTCTCCTCATCTCGTCTCGAAACCGTAGTGGGCAGCCGGGAGGTCTCTTTGCCCTTCTCTGGTCGTTACTCTGCCCCACTCCCTCTGAGTGGGATCAGGACCGACAGCAATATTTAAAATCAGAAGAGCAGGCGGTGACCGCCAGCAGAGCTTGTCCCTACACCTCAGGGGGTGCTGTGGTGCTCGCTGGCTTGGGTACATGGGCACCTTCGTGCCTGGGGGCAGCACCACAGCTTCGGGCAGTCTGAAGTGGGGACCTGGGGCTGAAGCCATATGAGTAAATATTGTCCAACCTGTGCAGCTGCTGGCAGCCAGCGCCAAATGATGCTCAGAAGGGCACGCTGGGGGTCCCTGGCCTCTGACGCTGCCTCGCTGACCGGGGCTGGGCCGCCAGCCTCCCCACAGCCCCAGCACAATGCCGGCGAGCAGCGATGGCCTTGTGTGCAGCAAGGCTCAGCCTCCAAAACTCCCAGGACGTGGTGACACTCTCACATCTCCCTTTGATTTGGCCCCAGATTGCTCCTTTCTGAACTTTTCTTTCTGCCCCCTGGTAGGTGCCACTGGTCCCTGAGGCAGTGTAACGGTATCACAACTAAATGGCGATGTAACCGATCAGTCAATACATTTTTTAATTACAAAGTGATTTTCTCCTACCTCAGATCCAGGAGATGGTGCACTCGGACGCCACGTCCTACGAGTCCAACCGACAAGTGCCCCTGCTCAACCGCCCTGGGATGCTGGCCGGGCCCATGAGCGCGCTCAGCCAGTCGCAGCTGATTTCTCAGATGGGGATGCGGAGCGGTGTCACCCACGGCTCCCCTTCGCCCCCAGGAAGTAAGTCTGCTACACCATCTCCCTCCAGTTCTACTCAGGAAGAGGAGACAGAGTCACATTATAAGGTACGTGCAGTCACACCTCTTCTAACAGGCGGGAGGAGAATGGCAGATGATGTTTTCCAGTGAGGAATAAATCGCACTAAATAAGAGCAATAATCTGTCGGTTTTTGTATATGTAGCTTTTGTGTATATAGCCTCTCTTGGAAAACCTTGGGAAAGACTTTCCCAAGGATGGGAAAATTGTTTCTGGACTAGGGTGAGGTGCAGGACGTTGGCGCTTGTGCCTGGGGGATGCATGCAGCAGCATTGGCAGGGGGAGCTGGGCTTTTCTCTGCAAGGTTGGCCAGGTGCATCGAGCTGCTGTGTGCTCAGTGAGGGTTTTACAAGCAAGGCAAGGTCAGTGCTAAGGCTCTGCAAATTTATTGGCACAAAACTAGGTTTCTGGTGACAGGTAGAGGAGATTAAAACAAGGAACAAAAGTGATGTAGGGTGGGATTTTACTGGGCTTGCTGGACGTGGCCTGCTATGGGTTGAAACAGAAATCATAAGTAACAGAGGAAAAGTCTCCTGCCTTTTAGTTCACCCAGGTGGAGTTTTAGTTATTTAGCAATGTCTTAGTGGCACAGAGTCTCCCAACAAAACTGCTGCTGAGCATAGCATCAGGAAGCCCAAGGCTTTCCCAGGGCTTATGGGATACCTCGGTTATTGTCCATCTTTCTCAAAATGCCCCAGCAAAGCAAACTCTTCCTGCTGTCTTCTTTAAGTCTTCCATCTGTTATCTGTTGGGGACAAATTGCAACAATCGCAGGGGTGATGCCTCAATGTGCTGCAGTCTCCGTGCCTGCAGGTCAACCTGGGGCTCCCTGAGGGACTTTAATCAGAGCCTCTCAGGGAAAAGCTTCTCCTGGAAGGTGCTGATCCAAGGATGACACCAGCAGCACTGACACTGTAACCTCATCCCCTAAAAATACCTGTTAGTGGCAGGATTTGAATGTATAACCAGAGCCACAAACTGTGCAGAGACTGGAAAACCAGGAAAAGGCTAGGAATGAGCAAAAAGAGAAAATGCTTTTCCATGGAAATCCAAGCAAAGTTCTTCTCACCATTCATACGTTTTTCATCCATTGGCACTTTCCCTTCAGGGCATTTCACAGCAGAGTGCAGGTGTGGATGCCAAAACTGAGCTTTGGTGGACTAAAACTGTAACAAGACTTGATACAGGTGGTTGGAAACAGGCGGAGTTCTTTGAACCCTCTGACTGCACATCAGGAGGATGCTGGGGGATGTGTTGTGCCACTGGACACCATGGCCTGCCATCTCTCGGAGCCCATATCACACAGCTCCAGGCAATTATCGCAGAGATTAAATCTTTCCTGCCAGTGGGAAATGAGTTTTCATCTTAGTTACACACCAGGTTCTCTCCCTGCCTCTTCCAGCATCCCTCAGCTCTCCCCCTGGCAGCCGGGTGCCACAGGAGTCACTGGCGAGGATGTGGCTTTGGTGGTTGGACCTCATGTTCCCACGGAGCCACTGATGCACGTTGGGGTAGGAGGAGTATGGAAATGTCCAAATTATGACAATGTGCAGCAATTTGAATTTTTTTTATGATCTTAAATGCATGTCCCCTCAGCTTTCCGCCCTGTGAAATGCCCAGCAAGATAGGTGAAACAAGAGGGATGTATTTGATGGAGGAGGAACAGAAATGTAAAGACAGCAGCAGAACCTCTGTGTGCCCTGCAGGTTTCTGTTTGCCTTCTCTATATACACAGCTGTTGGAAACATTCAGAGGGACCCATCAGTCGTTGTTTGTATGGCCATTAATGGTCCTTGTACAGCAAGTCATCAAAGCGATGTCTAATGAGCAGAAATCAATCTTGTGGACAATAAAGCCACACGTTAAAGAAATGAGTCTGACGCCAGAGGGTGGTTCAGGTCCAGCAGGTCCTCAGAGTCAGGGAGCCTGAGATTTTAGGAGATGATCTTGGAGGTCTTTTCCAACCCTAATGATGCTGTGATTCCATCCCGCTGCATGAGCCTTCGCGGTCGGTCTGAGTGCGGCTCACCCCATAGGGGATGCAGTAGCTCCGGGACACGAATACAGCTCAGGGTCCTCAGGCACGTTCTGCAGGGACTGTGGTCTCATCCCATGCTGCATCACACCTGGGAAACTCCAGGAAAACCAAGCAGAGTCCTGCCCAGCTCTGCGAACTCCAGGCCAGCCTAGGGACAAGAAGTGCCAGGTCTGTGCACCCTTGCAGGCATCGTCCTTCGGTTTTCCACGAATGTTGTTTGCTCTTTGGTGCTGCCGGAGCAGGACTGATTGGAAAACCATCGTCGTGGCTGTTGTATCACGACTGTTGCTGGCTCCTTCGCCTGGCCACCGACTGTGAGGAGAACAGGTCCCCCCACGACACTTGAGTGAATCGAGCGGGATCGCAGTTGGTTAAAATACCATCTTGCTCGCTAATGGACTTAAGCCCTGTTATGAATTTTTTTCCTCCTAATAAGGTGGCCTTTCACCTCCAGGCCTCCTGTTCAAGCCCAATTGGACAATTTTAAATTAAATGCATTTTTTTTGGTCTCTCTGCTCATTCACTAATGGTCACTGTCTCATTGATAAATGTCACTGCACTGATACTGAACTTAATGACCAGTCAAGAGCTGCTGTGTGGAGAACACGAGTGCGGCTGCCCTTTCCTCCCCGTGCTGGCCCGTGCCAGCTGAAACGAAGCCTCTTAAATCCAAGCACTCCAGTGCTTGCAATCAAATCAGCAAATCCATCAGGAGCAAAGCCCTTTTGCTCCCAACACTCACCAGGAGGTGCAGTTTTCACAGTATCTTGGTGTTCAGGTGTCAATTGTTTTATTTTATTTTATTTTATTTTATTTTATTTTATTTTATTTTATTAAACCCCTGAGTGATAGACTGGGCAACTTCCTAAGTGGTAGAATTGCCCTGTGCAGCTGATAGAGCTGAAGCTCCTTCGGTCGGTGCTGAGCATGGTGGGGATTGCAGGTGGGGGTGCTAGCATGTCGTGGGCACCCGCCAAGCAGAGATTGAGACCGCAGCCGCCAGCTGGCAGCTGATGGTTTTATCCTCTGCCGTGTTTCACCTCTGGTGTATTCATTCTTCTGCACTCCAAAACAAGGACAGTAACGCTTCCCTGGGGTCTGAGCTTTCGCTGAGCACAGTTAATGCCTCGAGACTTTTGGCGAGTGGCCAGGCACTGCCCAGGGGTCTTCTCCTTTGCACTCCAAGGCTTCTGCAGTCCCGTGTATCCAACAGGCTGCCCGGGGCATCTTGGCAGAGGCTGAGCGGTAGGACCTTATTGCTGTGCTGCTTTCTCTGGTGACATCCCTGTTTGCACCTCGGTGTTTCGCCCCCGGTGCTGTGTCCTGCTCCCCTTGGTCCCAGCACCCAGCTGGTGCTGAGCACAGGCGCAGCCTCACTGCCACCCGGCTGCATCCAGGCAGGCTGTAATAACGAGGGGCACCTGATGGATGAGATCAAAATAGTTTCACTATTGTAGCTTTTTCATGGATAGGAGTACTTCAGCATTAGCAGGATGAAACAATTTGGGGCGGGGGGGGGAGACAATATGTGCGTTGCTGGTGCTGCTGGGTGGGTTGCACCCCTCCTGCCTCGAGCATGGGGCAGCCAAGTCACTGGCGAGGAAAGTCAAAAGCAGCTTGCAAAGGGGGATTGTTGGGTGGGGTGGAAGCTGAGTTTGGGGAAGTTCAGGAATAAAGGGATCTGCCTGGGAAGCAGTGTGTTCAGAGAGGTCCTGCAAGAGGATGGAAGGAGGGATCTTGAGATGCCAGGGAGGGAGGTGGCTGAGGCTAAGCATTGGGCAAGCCCCAGCATCAGAGGGAGGCTCCCTGGGGGCAGAAGAGACCCCAGAGCATCCTCACCATGCTGGGAGCCCTCCCCTGCCCCTTCCCTGCCTCGTCCCCATCACCTGTGTCAGACAGCGCTCAGCTGCCCGCTAAGGGACTGTATTGGTTTTGCAGGTCACTGGAGAGAAAAGACCATCGACAGACCTGGGCAAAAAGCCCAAAAGCCAAAAGAAGAAGAAAAAGAAGGATCCCAATGAGCCCCAGAAGCCTGTGTCAGCTTACGCCCTGTTTTTCAGAGACACGCAAGCCGCTATCAAAGGGCAAAACCCCAATGCTACCTTTGGAGACGTATCGAAAATTGTTGCATCAATGTGGGACAGTTTGGGAGAAGAACAAAAACAAGTGAGTTATCTTTTGAGTGTTTTTCTTTCAGCTGTTAATGTGGTTTTCCATGGTAGAGGGTCAGCATCACCCCAGGCCCATTCAGAGCATAGCCAGGGGCCCTGGTAGGATGCGCTAAGTGCTTCATCTCTGTCCCTCCTGTAGGAAAATCCCTGTTGTTACATGGGGAAGCACAAATCTTTCTGACAACGAGTTGTTCTCCGTGAGAACACTCTTAGTAAAAACCTCTGTGGTCTTGCTCTGCCATGAGCTTCTTCTAGCCTTGGATGGGAGATGGTTTTGTATTTGCCTATTTGCTTAAGAGGAGTGACTGCAAAGTGGTGAAAAACTAAGTGTGTACATCACTGGCCTGAAATTGAATGTTTAAGCTTCAAAAGCTCGGAGAGGAGACCTCTGAAGGGGCCTTGCAGGGGAAACTCCGGCCCAAGGGCTGTCAGCCGTGTTCAGGCTGCTCGCAAGGAGGCGTCTAGGCCCTGGTGTAACCGCTTTGCAGATGCCGAGTCGGTTACTAAAGACTGTAATTGCTCTGTGCCTGTTGAGAAAACCCCAGGGAACACTTTCCGTAGCACATGCGGCTTTTTATCAGGCAGAGTGAGGGCTGACACTGTGTGCAATACGTCTCTGAGCCCAAACACGCCTCAGCTGACAATCCTCCAGCGCTGAGCCCTTAAAGTCTGGCTCCGTCCCCCGCTGGGTATCCACGACCAGGACTTGGAGCAGCTGCGTTTGGGGTGGGAGCAACAGGGAGGGAAAAATTATTTCAATGGGCGTTGTGCTGCTAGGACATAGCCTTGCTTTCCATCCCGCACCATAAGAGCAAATCGAATGCCAGGATGCCAGCCATTTTGCCGATTCATTGGGAGTCTGCATGGTGGGCAACATGTTGCTTTGACGCTTTCCTGATCCTGCCTTTACCTCGCGCACCTCCTGCTGCAAGCCCTCAGAAGCCCTCTGTCCATCCAGGCCTCCTTTCCAGCCCCCAAGCGTGTTGACCGAAGGCATGGGACCATCCCCTGGGGTGTCAGCTGTCCCCTGGGGCATGAGGCTGCCCCCCCAGGGCCTGGTCCTGCTGCCCCCCAGGGCCTGGTCCCACAGCCCGAGCACACTGTAAGGCAGGGGCTGGCTTCGGGCTTTGGTGCAAGGATGGGTTCAGGAGCATGGAGAAACCTGCCCTAGCTTCTCCGTCTCCTCTTTCTCCTGCTTTCCTCCCTCCCAGCATCCCAGTCTGCCTCTCCCTCACTCCATCTGGCTAGAGATATCTCCGTAGATCGGGCGCTGAGCTCGGCTGCGAGTGTGGTTTATCTAATGGAAGTGCTGGGGCAACCCTGACTCAGCACAGTGCAAATGTTCGGCTCTTAATTAACAGCGGGGATTAAACCAGTCCGTTTATCTTCCCCGCTAACTCTCGCTTCTTCTGCTTTATGAGATAGCAGCAGCTTCACTGTCTCTTTACACGCGCTTTCTAAGTGGCTCCATTTCTCCCTCTGTAATTGATTTAATTAAGTCATTTGTTCCTTGTCTGGATGCTTAAATATTAACTTCCTGCCTTTGTCTCCAGCTGTGCACTTCCCTCCCAGCCCCGCTGCCTCCCTGGCCGGGGGGATGCTCTGCGGCTTTGCCTCGTGGGATGGGGCACGTTCACACCTCCAGCCTCTGCCTGGAGAAGAGTTCCCTTAGTCCCTGGTGGCTTTCTCATGCCAGCAGCCCCCGTCAAGTTTGTTTAGATTCGTAAGGCAACACAATGGAAAGATGAAAAGCAAAAAGGGAAGTAAATAAAAAAACACTAGCAAAATGTCTTGAAAACATAATCCAGTGTGTCCTTTCTCCCAAGGACAGCGGGGCGTGATGCACACAGGCATGATGAAGGCAAGCGGTCTGTGCCAAGCACTCCCTTGGCACCTCTGGGTAGGGGATGGTGACCGAGCAGGACAGCTCGGCAGTGATGGCATCACTGGCCAAAATCAGCCCGGGACCTTTCAGAATATCTTCATATCCTCACTGCAGAAAGCAGTGCAGAAGACAAGCCGGGGAAAAGCCAACACAGTGATGGCAGAGCAGACAAGAGGGGCCAAACCCGCGTGTCCTCCCTCAGGTCTGACCAAGATTTCAGTTAAAGAAAGCTTCCCTCGCCCTGCTGTGAGAAAGGAGGGTGAATTTGAGCCTAAAGGAGGAAATCTGGGGCTGGACTGTCTTCCTGGGCTTGGATCCCTCACACCCCAAAATTCAGGGAGATGTTGGGGCTGAGGATGCTGCACCACATCTCTGGGCAGCCAATGTGCAGACCCCAGCCCAACTGTGCAGTTCATCAGCAATTGCTTTTACCGCTGCAGTTTCTGCTTCAGATGAGGTTTATGAACCTCATTTTCCACTTCCCAGTGAGCACGGCATTTCCTGATCGGGAGACAGCAGGCAGCACAGGGAGGGGGCACAATAAACCTAATTTCCACCATTTCTGCAAAGGGAACTGGGATGCCACCCATGTGCCAGAGAGCTCAGGCCGGCATGCGGAGGGTTAATCCCCTGCCGTTTGGGCTGCTAATGATTATATGCACTGTAATATCAAAGCTGTAGCTATTTATTTGCCATTGAGCAGGTGCTGCTGCTCCCACAAAGCAAATTTGCTTTCTCCTCCTGATGAAACAAGCAAAATAAAGGTTGCTCACGTCCCATTTCAGATATGTTTTTTTTTTCTCTGTGCACGAGCTGAAAGACAAACACTGAGCGGGAACCAGAATGCATATTATGCAAGAAACCATATAATCTAGGAGCATCTTTGATTTGGCTGCTGCTGTCACAGACATGTATTTCACAGAGGGGCTTTTTTTTTTTTCTTCTCTTTTCTGTCGTTCTTACTGGTTTATCATTTGTGCCTTTGTCATTTTGTTCCTTCTTCTTCTCCTCTCAGCCTCTTCACAATGAATCTTCATTTTCCCTCTGACACACTTGTATCTAAATTTCCTTATTTCCTGCCTTTTTTTATTTATATCTGTTGCCTGGTGATTTGATCATGCTGTGGAATACAGGATTAGCAATCTCCGTGTCCTTGGGTACCGCTCAAGGACACCTGTTCGGCAAGTGGCGGTTTTCTTCCCCACTTTAACCCCTTCCAGCGTGGCCGCATGTGCCTAGCAGCCATAAATAACAATACCCTCAAATATCTGCGGCGCCACATTAGCAGGACGTTGTAATCTGCATTCTTCAACAGCTGGCGTGGCCCTTTCTAAGGAGCTTACATGGGAATCTGAAGAATGTGACTCGAGGAAAAAAAAATATTAATACGTACTCTTTGAACTTGCAAATAGTTTAGCAGCTGTTCCTGGAGAGATAGCTTAGACTACAGTGAAGAGCAAAATGCTAATTCAGCCGTTATCACCGGGAGGGTACCTGCCGTCGTAATCCACCCACAGCTCCCGGCCCCTGCCGTTTGTTTCGGGAGTGGACGTCAGCTGGTGCTGGCAGCGCTGTCCGGAGCGGTTGGAGAGGGCTGCCTGATCCAATGGGGATGAGATGGATTTCTAATTGCAGCTCACTCCAGGAAGCCCGCTCCCGCTGCCTCGGGGCCGCCTGACCTCCGGTTGATCACTTTCCTGTTGCCCGCTATGTTTTTTGGGGAAAAGGAGGTCGGTGAGGAGCCTCCTGGTGATGCAGCATGGTGAGGAGCCTCCTGGTGATGCAGCATGGGGAAGATGACTAGAAGTGGAAGTTGCAGGTGTCTCTGCTGCTTTCTCTTAAAAACCTACAGGCGTTTCATTAGGAAATCCAGCAGCACATTGGGTCGGTGTTTCCCTAGATCCTGGAAGCTCAGAGTAGAGGCATTAAGAAGCTCCTGAGCAATCTGCTGCGAGAGCCCCAGGTTAAGTCACCCAAAGTGAGCAAAGCAAGGCCAGACATAGCTTCTTCAAGCGGGACGATGGCTCTGGGGACCCACCAGGGACACAAAGTACCAGTGATGGGTGTGAGCTCACGGTGGCCCTGCTTCGCCAGGACCAGTCCAGTAAGGCAAAACCGCATACAAGATTTTCCCATACAAATGCATAGCCTGGAGAATAATACAGCATGCACACTCCAGGGGTAAATTACCGAACAGAAAAATGAATCGCTCAGCAGAAAATAGTAGATCACCCATCTAATCAGATCCATCTGCTCGTTGAACCTGATACATCACCTGGTGGCAGGACACTCTGCCCATAGCTGCAGCAGGACAGACAAGTCCAGGGCCAGCTGGAAAGCTGTACTAAGGCAGAGCCATCACAGAGCAGACATCCAGTGGGATCTGTGTGCAACCGTGGCCAGCAAACATCCCACTTCCAGCATTGCTACAGGGCTGGAAGAGCATAGTGGTTGGACCAGGAGTTGTAAGGAGGTTTCGGCTTCTTCTGAGTGTCAAGGAAAGCCGTGTACCAGAGAAGGGCGAAAGCACCGATCCCAAGCACAATGTTGAGAGTTCTGGTGGAGATCCGGATAATGATCGGGAAGATGTTAAAAGCAGCTCCAGGAGTGTGACTTCTGTTCTCGGGCAGCAAAATCAGAGCTGTGGAAGATGGGTGTTGTCAGCTTTTCATCCTCCTCAGAGGGTAGCGGTTGGATCTGTCACCTCCTCTGCTTCGTTTTGGAGTCTTCACTGGGTTGTCCTGGAGCAATAGCTGACTTACACCCAGACGGCACAACGGAGTCAAGGCAGAGAAAAAGAAAGAATGATTTTTTTCAGGACACTTCAATCTGTGGTAATTTCTGCTTGAATATGTGTCTATCCATTCATTCTCCAGAGGACTGCTCCACGGCACTGTAACTCCACCAGCGTACTGGAGGAGCTCTCCTGAACCACCAGAATTGTTCCCATAGCGAGAGTCTTGCAGGGAGATGTCCTCAGGGATGTTGGATCCTGTAGGTGGGAGAGCCTGGGGACGTGGAGCACTGCTTAAACACCACCTTGTGGTGGGCGCCAGGTGCTTCCCATGTCCAAGCTTGGTGGCCTCAGGCTTTAGCAATCCAGGGTATAGCTGTTAGACAGAAGGAGATATGCTGAGATTTACACCCAAAAAAATGTGGTTTGGGGGAGGACAGATTAAGCTGTCCCCAGGAGATGGCAGGAGGGACACGGAGGGGGGTGCAGGGAGGTGAGGAAGAGAGAGGTGATAGGAGGGTGGCATGGCTATACCTGCTGTATGCATTTCTGATGGCCATGTGGAGGCTGCATGCAAAGCAAATGGGTGGTGTGGTGGACACTGCCAGGCAGGGAGGAAGTGCTTTCGAGCTGTCATTGTAAGTAAACCATAAGTTCTAGTGATCCAAAGAGAGACTTTCAAGGAAAGTCTGTAACAGTTACAAGAAAAAACCCTCCAGATTTACACGCAGAATAAGATCCAAATGTATACATCTGGGAGGAAAAAAGTCATGGAGTCATAGAAAGGAGAGCAAGGAGAGACTTAAGAGGTCAGCCAGACCACACTGCTGCCTGAAGTCAGGATCGTCTCTTCTTAAGCCATTCTTGATGGATATGTGCCTAATCCGCCCTTAAACCTTCAGTGGTGGAGATTACACATCTCCCCAGGCAATCTCTTCCAGTGCTTAATTATCCTTCCTGTTAGGAACACTCTCGTCCTGCTTAGCCAACATTTCCCTTGCTACAGCTTAAACTTATTGCCTCTTTTCCTATCTGCACTCGATGCAGAGGATGGTTCCCTGCCTCCTTCTTCGCAGCGTCACATTTGGAGGCTCCTCCTGGTCTTCTGTCTAAGTAAACGAAGTCCTCCAGCACTGCTCTGGTGACCTTTGTGCACTTTTCAGCTCTTCTCTCCTGGTGGTCTCTGTCTCTTTTTGGAAATAAAATGCCCCAAACTCCAGCTAGGAATGCAGCAGAGGGGTTTTCACTGGGGCTCCGCGGACCTTGCTGCTGCAAAATGAAGGCAATCCCCTGCAGGGAGTAGGAAAAGGGGTTCGGGGAAGAGCCGAGGTCCCTTCTGCTCTTGTCCAGCTTGGAAAGCAGCGTTGCCATTCAGTGGCTGGGATGCAGAGGTTACTTACAGCAGCTACTGCTGTCACTGCCTGCACGACACTGAGCCGCTCGTGGGCGTCAGCGGGGTTTGGAATAATTGTCTTCTCTAATTAACTGGTTATCAAACAAGAACATTTCATTACGGTACAATTACTAGCTGCTTTGCTGAGACACAAAGGTGTCAGGATTACGATCCCAACATATGCTTCTTACAGCTCTGATTTTTTGTTTTCATAATCACTAACCGTTTCTGCTTCTCCCCCCCTCAACCCACCCACTTGCTTAATGACTAATGAATCCTCCTGCTAGCAAATAAGAAAAATAAATCAGCGGGCATGGCAGGTTAGAAAGGAAAACATGCAAAATGTTTTGAGGATCCTTAAATCTGATAAATTACTTGGAAATTAAAATCCCTGGGAGAAAATGGGATTTAATTAGAAAGTAACATGGTTTTGTCAATGTTTAAATTAAAATTTTAAAGGTTATAAATACTGCGCTGAAGCTGCTTTTACACAGAGGATTGGTGAGAAGTTGTGTTCGGGGCTGTCGCGGCAGGCTGCGTCTTTGCTGTTAAATGCCCACGATGGAGCAGCGTGTGGGTGCAAAAATGATGTCCCCTCCTGCAGCACCACAGGAGACCCAGCACAGGGACGGTCACCGACCAGGTGAAGACCCAGGAACACTCCTGAGGTGGAAATAGCGGGGTGTGGGAGAGCATCCATGGGCATAGCGTGGGCTTGCCCTCCTCTTGCCCTTCCCTGGACCAGGCTCGTGGCCAGGGCTGGGGCAGGAGCTGGCCTGGAGGTCAGCCACGCACGTCTCTGCAGACACAAGCACAGTGCAGCCCCAACCTGCTAGGAAAGACAAGGACAGGTGAAGAGTGAGAAAAAAGCACAAAAGAACAAGTGGCTGAGATGAAGATAGGCACCAAATTGGTTAGTTAGTCATTTATTTGCATTTAGGTTAAGGAAGTCTAACTGACCTGCCCTCTCCCTGTCCACAGCCATAAATTGAAGCTTTTCTCCAGACAAATCTTCCTAATAATCAAATTTATGTCCGTGTAGCTATGAGTACTTTGGTTTCCTCCATCCTCAAGAAAAAAGAAAAAAAAAAACACACTGATGGCATTTTGCTATTACAGAGGAAAAAAAATAAAAATGTTTTCAATTTATCAACACCCATCGTTATATCAGGCCGAGATGCAGGAATTCATATTTCATTGTGCAGGCATCAGATACTGCAGTTACGAGCATCTGTTGGAAGCAGAGCTGATGGAAACCCCACGTCTCTGTTTTACAGTAAATGCTGGAGCAGCAGCTCTGGAGTTACTGCGATGGGCTACGGAGGCAAGGGCTGTAGGGGGAGGTAATGGCCTTTATTAGGGTAACTGATACAGTTTGAAGAAATAGTTGCTTTTCACAGGCAAACTCTTCTTCAGGCTGACATTTCAAAATGTAATTTTGTTCTGAATGGACCAAATGTAATACTTGCCGAATACCATAAAGCCAAAGACAAACTTAGGAAAATGCTCGGTTTCAGAAAATTACCGTCTGAGACCTCCAGTGTGTCCAGGCAAAATGTTTCATTGAAGGATTCACTCAGATTTAGCAGTGAAAATAAGGTTTTCAATCAATTTTTAATAGAATTTATCTGTACTGATTTTAAATTGAAATTCAAGTAACTGGATATCTCAGCTGCTGGAACTGCTTTTTTCTGTGGAACTGCTTTTTTCTGTTCAGAGGTTATTTTCTATTAGAAGGGAGTTTCGGGCGCTGTCATGGCAGGTGGCACGGGAACTACAAAAGCACAACATGAAAACAATGCTGAGTCAAGCTCCCAAACAGAAGAGGAAATTCTGCTAAATTTGCACAACCAAACCGGTTTTGTGAAAGCACTGGTCTGCTGCAGCATTTTTGCTTCCTTGCTTGAATTCCAGCGGCACGACCCTTTTTTTTTTAAAGTCAGCGGGAATCACCCCAAATCCGTCACCTCCCAGCATCGCCCCAGGGCAGCAGCACCGATGCTCAGGGCCGGGATGCTCAGGGCCGGGATGCTCAGGGCTGGGACATTCGGGGACCGGGCACCCAGACACCAGGTGAGAGGAGCAAGCAATCAGGCTTCCCCAGAGCTATTTTTAAGTATTTGTTCCCAACCTCCCCCATCCGCAGGACATTTGCTGTGGAAAAAAGCTCAATTTCCCCACCAAGCTTCAGCGCATTGACTGTTCAAAGCTGATGTTGTTTTTAGAGCAGAATTAAATGTATGCAAAGCTCTTCTAATTGAAATTACCTTCATTTGTGCCGCTTTGAGTTTCCAGTGGAGGAGAGGGCTGATGGATATTTTACTTGGGAGTTTCTTCCTTTCGCTTATCCTTTTTTATTCCATTTTAAAACATTCTTCTTGCTTGCTCAGTTTAATCTCTTTTACCACACAGGGAGTCATCCTGCCTGGATTGTGCTGTTATACTTCCCTGCAAGGGGAGCTGAACTCAGGGCAGAAAGGAGACCAGCCCTGTGAAGCTGCAGGGTGGAGAGGGGAGAATAAACACTAATCCACTCTTACAAAGCTTTTTCTTTTCTTAGGGTAGCAAACCCTCCTGATACTTACTGTTTCTCTGAAAGCCCCAGCTCCTCGAGTCATAAGATTAGGCAAAAATCTCGACTTTGATATGCCAGGGAAAGGACTTCCCAGCTGCCAGGGCTGCAGAGAAGAGCTGCAGAGTGGGAGCTCTTGGCTCAGTAACGGGAAAGCCAGGGAAACAAGGCAGTAGTGTAGGATTTCTGAATGTCTCGCTATTTTTTAAGTTATAATTTGGGGATTTGGACTCTTGTCTTGTTTTTCCAAGAGCCTGGATCGCAGTCTCCTCCAGTTCCTATCAGGAACTGCATTCAGTGGTTTCTCCCTGTAACAGCCTCCCAGGGCTTTATTTGCTTGATTTGGGGTAAATTCCTCTCCGGCAGAACTGAGGTTTTCATGCATGTGATTCAAAGCCCCATCCCCATCAGTGGGAGGGGGTCCGGCAGAGCAGGCAGGGTACAGCCGAGCCCAGCAGCAGCCTGTGCTGCTTTATTAACAATTCTTTGTTGTCTGGTCCTTTCAGGCATATAAGAGGAAAACAGAAGCGGCGAAGAAGGAGTATCTGAAAGCCCTGGCCGCGTACCGGGCCAGCCTGGTCTCCAAGGTATGTGTCTGCTGCCTGTTCCCACCTCAGTGCCAGGACTGAGGACGGGCACAGAAAAAGGCAAGGGGACCGTGAAGGTCCCCCCCTCGCCTGGAGCGTGAGCTCCAAAGACCCACCGAGATGGTCGTGCCAGCAGCTTGGTAGCTTGTGTGGCTGCCACCCCACAGACCCGCTTCTCCTTGCTGCCCACACCTTCAGCTGCCCCCTTGGCACTGAGATAGGTGGGGAAGGAGGCCAGACCTGGGGTGATGGGGCCACCTCCACTGGGGTCATGCCCCATCTCCTGCACTCAGCCAGCTCCTGGCGGTACCGGGCTGCTGCCAGCTGTCTTGTGGTGTCTTAGTCCATCTCTGGACATCTCTGGTGACTTGGTCCATCTCTTGGTCCATTTGTGTTGTTTGGCCAAACACAGGCACGCAGCCCCACAGGGCCTTTGCAGGGTTTCCAGCACGCCCACAGCTCCTGGCACAGCACTGGGACATGCTCTGGGCAGTGCTGGTGCTCACTGGGCGTTGTGGGTGGCAGAGCAGGACCGGAGCATCTTGATGACTTGTCCGGTTCCTGCTCCTTCGGTGTGCTGTACTGTACGTACTATCTGTGCTTGGTACTGTACCACAGCCTCAGTACTTAAAAATCACATGCAGCTGCCACAGGAGATAATGTGATGTCCCAAATCCCTCATCTGCAGGATGCATGCGGCTGGTGGTGGGCTGGAAGGGCTCAAGGCTTTTGCACAGACAAGAGCACTATCACCATTAACTTGTGAACAGATCAACAGCAAGGACAGATGTCTAAAATGGGCATGGAAAGGGCTATTTGGGGGTTTAAAAGCTCTTCTTAGTCCCTCTGGTAACCTATGAGGGTCTTGCTTTGAACGTGTGTAGCATCAGCGTGGGGCAGGTGGCATGGAGGGCATGGAGTCACCACACTCCATGATTTCACTTTCTTCCCCATCTCTCCAATAACCAATTTTTTGGCAGAAGAGCAACTATATTTTGAGTAAAACAGCACTGTGTGTTCCCTGCTGCTGGGTGAGAAAGGATCTGGAGGACTGTTACAGAGCCCATCGCCGGACAAAAACCTCATTGTCCGAGACAGAAAATGTCCTGTCGTTCTTCTCTTTTTCCTGCAGAAATGAGGCCACCATTGTGTTGTGTGTTATAGGCCCACAGGGCTGCAGAAATGCTCGAGATTAAGCAGGCAGAATTTTTACAGTCCCATTTGTGCTTTACGGGAAGCAAAAGCGATTTTCTCACCCACCTGTTTGGACCTATGCGGTGAGCTGTGGACAGGCAGCTTGCCTCTGTGCCGGTTGATGCCTCTCCCGTGCTCCAGGCTCTGCCGAATGTATGGTGGAGTTTCTGGAGATTAATTTCAGAGGCTTGGGTGCCAGGCCCAGCCTGCTGCCCCCTCGCTAGCCCCAGCGCTGGAGATGCACGTGCTGGCTGGGTGGGATGGGAGTGGGGCTCAGCAGCACAGTCAGCACAGGCTCCAGGTGGACGTCTCTGCAAACTGCGCTCCTGCCCTGGTGCTTGTGGCCTGTCCGGGAAGGAGAGGCGCCCGGGGACGGATAACCACGCTTCCTTCCTCCCTCACCCGCCTGCGGTCTGTTTTCCCACAGAGTTCTGCCGACCAGGGGGAGACGAAAAGCGCCCAACCCAACCCACCTTCCAAGATGATCCCGCCCAAGCAGCCCATGTACCCGATGCCCCCGCAGGCTTCGTCGCCCTACCCCGGCCTGGGCTCCTTCCTGTCCCCGTCGGACCTGCAGAGCTACCGCGGCCACCCCCACCCCAGCCTGCCCCGGACCCTGCCCTCCAAGCCCATGCTGCCCAGCATCAGTGCCTCCCCGCCGCCCGCCTTCCAGATCAGCCCTCCACTCCACCAGCAGCTCTCCTTGCACCACCCGCAGAGCTCCCTCCTCAGCCAGCCCCTCAGCATGCAGCAGGTCCCCCAGCAGCCCCTCCTGTCCCCCCCCATGGCACTACAGGTACAGCCCCCCATGAACTCCTCGCCTCCCGGGCAGCAGGTGAGTGCTCGGCCGGCAATGCGCTTGACTAAGAGGAGGAGCGGTTCCCTTCGCTGCGTGGGGTCGGTCGGTCCCTGCGTGGTTTGGGGGTGTTGGGTGCAGATGTTGTCCCCTCTGGTGTGACCGGCAGGGGAGTCCTCTCCTGGCTCTGTCACCTTGCAGATCCTCCAGGTCACATTTTGGGGGGGATGTTTTTAAAAGCGCCACCGAGGAGTGCAAGCACCCCGCAGGTTGCAGGGCTGTGCGACTGACGCGAGGGAGGTTTGTTCCACGGGGGGAGCTGCAGGAGTTGGAGATGCCCCTGGTGGGTGCTCCTGGGGCTCGTGGCCCCCAGCTTTGTTTGGGAGGGGTTCACCAATGGTCTTCCAAAGCGGTCGGTTGGGTGGTCAGCAGGAAGCCCCCCAGTGACAGTGCCGAAAGAAGGGAGGGCTGAAAGGTTGTGGGAGAACGACAGAGGTGGGGTTCACTAGGAGGAAGAAGAAAAAGGTAGAGGGAACGTCACTAGCAGGACGGAAAACGAGTGTTTTTCCAAAAGTTGCCTAGCGATTGGAGAACATTGCTGTGGCGGCAGAGAGCCAAGAGGATGCTTACACGTATGCTAATCCTAACAGCACAGCAGTGACACGAATCGCATGGACCTGGCTACAAGGCGTAAAACCTACCGACGGAAACCACCCTTAGCCATGGCCGGCTCAGACTGGCAGCCCACATGGAGGCGTCACTGCTTCTCTTCTCTAAATCCAATACGAAAATGTATCTGGAGGAAAAACTGGCAGTAGTAAGAACCACTGCCTCTACCTTATAGAGAACATGCCAGTACATGGAGAGGGAGATGAGTGGTTTCCAGAGTTTCTCCATCTGGAATATGAACTGGACCAACTATTCACAGTGAAGGACATATGCTCTGAATTCACAGCTGCTACCATTTACTTGATGATACTTTTAACTGTATTATTCACCCAGATGGTTGAATAATTTGTGTTTCACGTGTTTACTAGCTATATATCACAAAATTCACACTACTTTAGTGATGAACAAAGCTTTCTTTCACATAATGTGACCCATTCAGTTTGGAGCTAGCTTTGAGAAAACAGAAACTATTAATTTTGGAATAGCTATTGCAGTGAAAGCAAGGAAAAGGAGAGTAGGGATGTGGAAGCACAGTTATCCCTGACAGTAAGAAAAAGATGACATATTTGGGAACATCAGATGCTAGAACAGGTTTTCATTCCCAACCTGCTCGGGGTATCCCAAGGAACGTCTGCAGCATGGTGATTTTACTTTGGGTCTACATAAGCAAACGTGGCTTCTGTAATTCAGTGATAGCCCACATGCAGATATGAGCATAAAAGGGGATCCTCATAATCACTTTAATTGGGGTGTTTGTTGTTGCTGAGGGCAGCATTTTGTGAAGCTTCATTCCACATCTTTGTTAATAAAATTTTAAATGGTTAAAAAAAAAAGACATGCTTTCCTAATTTGGACATTTTGGAGAAAATCATATTCTTGGTCAGGTAACTACCATGATTCTCTTTTTTTATATGCATTGCCTAATTAAGCAGGCCCCAAAAAATCGGGATCGCGATTGGCTTTCAGATAAAACAGCCCCACAGAGCCCTTGTTAAATTGCCAGCAGTGACAGCTGATGGAGAGAGTATTGCTTGTGTGGATGTTCTTTGCCTTGTTACTGTACATTACGAGGGGCTAATGCATTACTGCAAAGGGAGCTGCACTTCGAGTGGAAAAATGGGTTTGATTGCCCGCATGCTGATGTGAAGGCTTTCCTGGCCATGCTTCTGCAGCCACTTACCTTCCCCTCGAGGACCCAAAAAACAAGAGTTGGGCAGAGGGGTGCAGGGCAGACGTGGCTGCGTGGACACCTGCTTGCAGCATCTCACGTTCTGCTCAGTCCCACCATGGGGTTTCAGGTCCTGGTTTGGACCCGCTGCTTTCCCCATGTAAGCGCTCCTGCACCCTGCACTGCAGCGTTTTCGGGGCACACAAATATGTCTGTGCAATTTTGTTTTCTCCTTTGTTTTCTTCTGCCTCTGTGGGCTCGTGTAACCCTTCCTTTCCTCCACCCCACAGGACTTTTCGCATATTTCGTCTGAGTTTCAAAACAGCGTTGGACCCCGTTCGCCTGGTGCATCAAATCCTCCAGGAAGCACTGAGTGGGACAGCGACTACCCCAGCAGAGAGTGTGGGATCAACCACTGCAGGCCAGTAGACACAATGGGGCATCTCTCATGTACTTTCTGTCATCTGAACTGTGAATATACAGCCGTCTGATGTTCAAATAGGGACGGGTGATAAAAAGAGGAAAATGTCGTGTGGCACAGTTTGCATCTCCTTGTCACGGTGCTTCCTTCCTCCCATAGACTGACAAGAGTCACTTGAGCCCTGGGCTTGAAGAGCCACTGGGGCATGGTTGAGCCATCGCTGAGCTGCAGAAGCAATTTCTGCAGAGGTTTTTCTGCCTCCTCCAAGCCAAATGGGTCAGCATCTTTTAACCAGAAAGTACAGGATACACAGTGTGGTTGTAAGTTGTTGGAAGTCTGGCAGCTTGCAGCAGTTGAGAATCTGCCCCCAAACGTACAGCAGGTGGTTAGGCTTATTACGGTAAATGATGCTCAAGGTTTCCTCTTCTCTGTGGGCTCACTGGTGTGATGCTGTGGAAGCAGGTAGCTAAGAAATCATGGATAATTTCAACATTGGACATTAGGGGTTTTCTCTTTTTGGGGGGTTTCCATCCCATTAGCAATGGGAGAGCTTGACACGTTTCCTTTCAGAGCAGGACAGGGAAGCCCAGCCTATTGCATGCATTGGGTCCAGCATGGCCATCACCCAAAGAACGTGAAAGAAATCCATGTCCTGTGAGTGGTGCATTATGCCCAAATGAGTGTTTTAGAACTACTTGCCAGATTATTGTGTGGGCTGGCCAGCAGCGGCTGCTGTGTGCAGCCAGAACAGCCAGTTTGTGGTTTTGCTGCTTGCTTGAGAGAACTAAACTCTTGTTGAGGAGCTCCACTGTGGCTGCCCAGTGAGTACCAAGAGATGGTGGGCTTTGAGGGCATTTGGCCACATCCGTAAGCAAAGTGCTTCTCCTTCTAAAGAGTTTGCTGTTATTGCCAAGGCCACAATCTCTGGCTGTCTCTAGCAGCAGGTCCCTTATCCACCCTAGGGTTTAGCCATGAGAGGGTTCAAAGGCTTCTCCCAAGAGCTGCGTGATGCTCTGGTCCTCTGCACCTTGCAGGAAAGGCCACCAACATCTGTGCAGATCTTTCCCCTTACAGCCTACAAGCACCAACAGGAAGGTCCTTTCAATGCTGCTTGAATTCCACAATAATTAAAAACACCAGGATTGTCTCAAAGCTGGGGAGCAGCGAGGGTGTGAAAGCCATTTCCAACCTCAGCCTGATCAGGTGCTCTTGGTTCAGCAGTAATAGTTTTGAGACTGCTCTTGTACTCTGTAAAACAGGCACGGGGTTTGCTGCTAGAGCAGGTAGGGAAGGAGGCTTAGTAGCTTCTGAGTATTGTTTGATTTGCTTGAAGTGCTGGAACATAGTGCTTTCACTGGAGATAATAGCAAGCTCCCAGGCTTTTCAGAGTACAGCTCCCGCCTGTGCCAGCAGTGCACTTACAATGGCTGGGCTGGGCACAGACTGTACAGACATTTATTTCTTTCAGGGAAATAAATAACTCACCAAGCCATTAGAATATGTCTGCTGTCTGCCTGCCGAGGGTGCTCAGCTACAGGGATTATTCTGGGCTCTGCCAGGGAATTTGGCGTGGTCCATACTGATGGCTCTGCAGACGACCCAACAAGAGGAAGCTATCTGACACTCGATGATAAATGTAATTTTAGATCCTGTGGGCAAAACACTTGGAGGGTTGTGGCACACGGGTCCCAGTTTGCAGAGGAGCTGAGCAGAAGCGTCTCCCAGACACAGGTGAAATGCTAACGTTGCAGGCAGGACTGGGTTTTGTGTTGCTAAAACAAGCTCTTTGCCATGCGGCTAGAGCGCCCTATTGTTAGCAGAGGGCCCATGCAATTCATGATCAAAGCTCATGCATTTCATGTCTTTGTCACAGCAGAAATATCGAATTTCATGGGTTTATCGCAGCTTCCTGGAAAAAAAAATCATTTTAAAACCAGACAGATTATGCAGAGACTTCCAGATAATTATTAGAGTAGGTTATAGCAATGAACTCAGATGCATATGGATCAGTACTGCCTAGAGCGCTTAGTGCACTAAAAAATGCTGTAGTCTCTTAAGGAAAGAGCCCATCTCCTCTGGCTAGAGACAGACGAGCTGCTGGAAACCCAGCTCCCAGAGCTGACTTCTTCCATTTGATTGTAAAGCCTGGTGCATCAGCAGAGCCACCACCTCCTGATGCTGCCAGCCCCTTGTGTTTGCTACCAACGTGCGTGCGCTGCATTGCCTGCAGTGTCTGTAGGACCCACCATCTTCTTACTGCTGAACTGCAGCCCCCGTGTCTGCGTTTGTGCTTGTCCTGAAAAGAGGTTTATCTGGCTCTCAACATCTTCTTCCTGCCTGTACTCTTTCTCCAGTTTTGCACTAATTGCAAGCTCTGATCAAAGTTGCCCTTGGGCTCCTCCTCACCTCCGTGCCATGAGCTTGGTGTTTCCTCAGTTCCCGTGATGTCGGCACTGGGTTAGCTGGGGTAAAACCCCCCAGTCTTGCATTTCCTTTTGTATTTTTCATCCAGACAACTTCTGAAAAGCTAATGAGATTGGCTTTCTCTCTGTCCCTCCCCATCCAGTGAATCCTTTTAGGAAGAATTGCTGAAGCTTTTCTTCAGCCAGCCAGTGCTAGTTAAAATGCCATTAAATGATACTTCTTCGCTTACACCCCTCAGATCCCAGGATCCTGTGAGCAGGCACTCCTTAAGTCATAAATCAGCCATATTAGAGAGGGATTTAGATGTTTCTTAGCCCATCCCCTCCCCGTTCGTAATGAGTTTGTGCTCACTGACTTCCATCCAATTTTCCTAGCTCTTTCTGGGCTTAAGCCCAAGCTCCCCTAGATTGCTAGCAAAGTCATGGGCAGCATTTCCCCATTCCCACTCAGTACATGACTATCACTTCCCACAAGCAATTGCAGCATACAATTTCATTACTTTTTGCCATCATATCACAAACTATATTTATACAGTCCCCCATCTCCCCTACCTTGTTCTCGTGCTTGCTCTTTCCCAGGCACCCATCGAATACCTGTGTTTTGCAGTCACTTTCTCCACGGTATCTAGCTCACCTCTACCAAGGTTGCAGCGTGGTTTGCAATTACTTCCAAATCTTTCCTAAATCCTCAAGGCACCTCACCATTTTTCTGCTCTTTCCATACCAAAGCTGTCTTCGGGATTCATTCAATTTTGCCTCCTACCATTTAGATTTGGGGTGGTAACACTGAACTTGAGTCATCTCCCTATGTCCTTCTTCTCGTTTGCAAGAGGTAACTGTATCCACCAGGTTTCAGGGATGCTGTTATTCAGACACCGTGTTAATCTGAAGATGCTGAGAAACCTGCTCCTAGATGGCCCTGCTTTGTGGCCATGTTGATCTTTGTGTATCGTCTGAAATCCCCGTGAATTTCGCCTTATCCATAGCCTAGGCCTGCTAGTTAAGTGAGCTGTTGAAAACATACCCACGTGTTGTTGCGTGACACTGCCATTATAAATGTATTGTCATTGGGCAACTTTTCTCCCCTCTTCCCACTCTTTTGGGCTAGAAGCTGGGATGCTCCCAGGTATGCCTTGTCCAGACGCACGATGCCATGTACAGCCACTTCATCCAGATGCTGACAGCTGTGCTAATTCCTGCTACTGATGAAGCAATCCACTCTAAGTGGGGGAAGTTTCTGAATCAGAAACTAAGTGAGCAAACTCTGTAAAAAGACAAAGACAAAACCCCACAAATGCACTTAGTTTGGATTCAATTATTTATAGTAATACTCCGTAATGAACTGGGAAGTGTTCTGTAGCATATTTTGTAAAATTAATGAAGTTTTAGTATTGGAATACCTCACTGCTGCTCGCTGGTATTAAATCTTTGCAGAGTGCTGTAGGGAACGCTCTGCATTTTAAATGCAAATTATAAAATGTGGAGACTAACAAAGTGCAGACTCTTCTGCGCTGCACTCTATCATCAGCAACAGCATTGCCTTGTTGTATGCTCTTTACCCATTATTCCACTCACAATCACACCCACACCAGATTTTCCCAAAGCTCTGTAATGTCCTTCACTACTTTTAAGGCCCCAACGATGTTTCCATCAGAGCTGTGCAGACGATACAACCCTTTCAAATGAAATGGTTATCAGAGCAAAGCCCAAATTGTCCTTCAGCCAGGGAGAGGGGCACACTCGTCTTCCATGGGTTTCTTTTGCCTCCTGCTGCCTTCAGCAGACTGAGGGACAGACTGGCTGGTGTTGCTGTCTCACAGCATTTTTTCCCCTTACTTCCTGATTATTAATTTTTCTAGTTGTACTTATTTTGGGAGAGGAGGAGCAGGGCGTTGAGCAGGTGATGTCTCCTGTTCCCACAGTCTTCAGCCACCTGACTTCTGTAAATCCTCCTGGACACCCACAGGCATCTTCAGGCATAAGACCCTTAATCACATTTTTGCGACCCCCTACTCCATGTGCAGCATCAAAACGACACATTTAATCCGAAAGCAAGTGCACCTTTCCTAACTCCCCATGGCTGAGCCTGAGGACTGAGTCTGCATGATGGACACTGGTACCAGTGTCACACCTGTGTGCTCTGCGGGGAAATCCAGACTTGGCCCTTCCCTGCAGCCCAGCGAGAGCCAAAATTCCCCCCTGGAGATGACCTGGTGTCTCAGCCCTTATTGTTACAATTCAGGAAGAACTGAAACTACAGCACACTCAAACTCCGAAGTGCCTTCTGCTTGGTTCCTCTCCGCACACCTGCCCCTAGGTGCCAGCCACTGGATGCTTTGCATCACAGAGAGCCATAAAAGCCTTAGTGGGGCTGAGAGCAAGCATGCCAACAGCCACGCAAGTGCTTGTTGCTGGCTGCCAGCTCTCCCAAGGGACTTCCTGGCCATTTTCCAGCTTGTCTCACCTCCTGCCTCTCCTTTCTCTTACAGCATGCTGCCAAGGGACAAGGCGCTCTACCTCACCTAAGGCTCACCATCCCTGTTCGGGGAGGCTCAGATGAAGGACACTTGGGAGGGTCTATCCTACAGACTACGCGGAGAGGCACCGAGCAAGTCCTACGGACAAGCAGCAACCACTGCACCTCGTCGCTGGCTTCGTTCCCAGGCTCCAAGAGCAGTTTTCTCTGATTATTTGTGAACTCTAAAGTCTACTTTCCGTGGAAGCCCAAAACCTCATAAATCATGAAGAACAAAAATATATATATATAAAAAAAATAAATAAACACAAAACCAACAAAAAAAAAGGGGACACCATTTTTCTGCTTGCCATCAGCTTAGCTACAGACTATTTTCCTAGTGAACTGCTTTTAGACACAGCATAAGCCCAGGTCTGGTGTCCTCAAGCATTAGGCCAGCTCAGTAGGAGGATGCACTCTTTTGACTTGCTAACAGCACTAAACTTTGTGCAAGAAAAATGTGAAGTTTGTGTGAATATTGTACATGCAAAGGCCTTGGATGTCTGGCAAAAAAAATACAAAAATTAAATAAAAACTATTCCTAGGTAGGTGGGGGGAGAGAGCAGAAGGCAAAATATGAGAGGAAAAATGTGAAAAAGATCATGAAAATATAATTTGTTGGATAGTTGTAAGTAGTTTACTAAGTGTTTTAGAGCTGTGCTAAAGACATCTTTAAGATTTTTTTTGTGAAAAAAAAATTAGTAGTTTACTTTATAGTAAAAGCATTTTATATTAATTGTAGCACATTTTTTAGTTATACATAGAAGGGAGATGTGTATAAAAAAAAAAACAAAAACAACAAAAAAAGCCTGCCAAACTTGTTTCTATTATTTGTACAGCAAGAAATGGACAATTTATATCCATGTTCTATGGCATTATTATATTTTTTCTGCCATATGTCCATCTATTTAAAAATTGCTGACAATGATTTTTGTCTATTTATGAAAGATTAGAGAGCATAATTACAGTTTCTCATAAGGTGCATTTTTTTTTTAATTTTTTTTATTTTGTTTGAAGGTGCTGCATTCGCAGCACCTGGCACATTCGGTTCACAATGCTTATCTTACCTTTCTTTATAATAAAACATATGAAAAGTAGAACTGAACCGGTCTCTCCTTATTTTGGGGGCTGCTTTCGCCAACATGGCCCAAGGTACGCAGCCCGAAAATGCCCCGTGCCTTGTCCTTGTGCTCCTGAGCTCTCCTGTCCCTTGCTCCTCTCCCACCACATCCTCACTTGCTTTCTCCACCCCCCTTGCTTTGGGTAACAGTACGTAATTAAATATGTCAGGGACCACCCCAGCAATAAAAATTATGGCTGAGCAATGGCAGCCACGCTGACAGACATGCATTTTTCACGTGTTTTCTTGGAAAAAGCCCGCTTCACTCTCAGCAGAGGATACCTCCCTATCTCAGCATCAGCTCGTTGCCCTGTGCATTAACAGCGATGTCTGTGCGGACATGGGGGCACCGAGCTGCCCAGAGGCCACCACCAGATGCCCACAGGAGCCCAGTTCCATCTCTTCCTAGGAAGCCATAGTGAACACATAAGAAGGATAGAATATTTGATTGGCATAAAAACTAACATGACATGAAATTTCACACCTCAGGCCACTTGCCTGGAGGAAACTCGTTAATTAATGTACCATTTTAAGCCCGTTTTTACAGGCACCCTTGGCCGTAAGAGTCTCCCCTCACGGTGTTACTCGCACACAAGTTGCTGTCATTTAGATAAGGCCCAATTTCTGCAGGGGTGCATTTAAATGGAAAAACGGGAAGCTGCGGCATGGCTGCATTTCTCACGCAGTTCAGGGCATCAGGTCTCATTTAGGTCCAAATGTCATAGTTAAGATCCCATTATCCCCACTGTTACCCGTTTATGATGAAAGTGGCTTTAACATTTATGTTCTCCAATGACTTAAAATAACTTTTTAAAGCCTTCAGACCGTTTTAATAATCCAGAGGGAGCTCACCCTTCAGAGCTAAGGGTTTTTTTTGATGAGATAAATGGTCTTTTTCATTGCCTAATGGTTTTATACACTCTTCAAAAATGCTGCTGTGCCCTGTGCCTGGTGCAGCAAGTCCCCTCTGTGGTGCCAGGTGCCCTTGCTGACCACCAGACAGGGCAAGGAACATGGGGGGGGGGGGGGGTCCTGCTGTGTTCCATGGTTGATGTGTACCCTGCACCCTGCTGACACACCAAAAACACCCCAAAATCCCACCATCTGTCACCCCAAAGCTTCCCGCTCTGGCCTCCGTGGGGAGGCAGGGGTGAGGCCTTCACGTGGCGCGGGGTGCGGTGGCCTTGGGAACAGGCCGTGCCCTGCGGCCCCCCTCGGGGCACTGGGAGAGGTGGAGGCAACAGCGCCACAACACGGGGTGGCGAGCCCCTGGCACCCCGCAGAGGTCCAGGCGGGTCACAAACTTCTGCAATCAGCCTGACACCACGTCTGTGTTAGCCACCTCTTCTGAGGCCATGGCAGCATCGTTGCGAGGCCATCAAGTGCCAGTCCTCTCTGCTGAGAGCATTTGCCTTCTCTGCATGAGAGCGAGAGGTGAAATCAAGATGTAACTCTATGAATCAACTTTCATTAGAGAAGCTACTTGTTTAACCCCACGCTTCCTGCTCTCTAAAGAGCAGGTACAAAGCAAAAAAGTGCCCGCTCCTTGTCCTGTTAAACATGCTGGTGTAAGCACAGCGAGCCTTGGCACGAGCACAGTGAAATCAGGGCTCTCCCAGCACAGCGCAGGGTGCTGGAGGTGGGCAATGAGCAGAGCTGCTGGAGGAAGCTGTAAACATGGGGCTCTTCCTCCCTGATGCCCAGCCTCGGACCATGAAGCTCCCCTCTGACCTCTGTCATCTTGATCCGTTTGAAAATGAAGTGTGGAGCATAATAAAATTTCCTGGGGAGCAGCGTGCACGATGGCATCCCGGCCCTGCCTAGCTAGCTTGCGGTGAACAGATAATTACCCTGCAATATCAGAGCCAGGAGATTTCTTCCACATATGCAATTACTAAAATGGGGGAGGAGAACAGGACATTAAGATGAAAACCTACCTTAAGTTATCACAGCCAGGAGATAGGACATATTCCAAGGAGAGTTTCTGAACTTTAATATTTTTCATGCAGCAGTTAAGCAGCTTAGAGAAGCTGAAATCACAGGGAAGCTGCTGCCAGCCGCGGGAGAAGGTCTGGGAGAGGCCAGCACCAGAGTACTGCCTTGTGCCAGACCCCTGAGCTGAATGCCACCCAAACGGGGGCTGGCTGGAGGCACACGTCCAGTGGCTGGCAGGGGACACGGGTGGCAGGCAGGGTGCAGGCACCGCTCACCCAGCCCCATGGGCACATTGGCCAGGCAGCAGTGGCATGGCTGGGAACCCTCTCGTTGGTCTGAATCCTTCATTTTTGACCAGCTTTAGTAGAAAATATGGTAGCTGGCTCTTGAGAAGCTACCTGATCCCCTCTAGTGCCTCAGGGCAGGGTCAGCCCTTCCTAAACCCTCCCTGTGTGCCTAACCTCCCTCTAAAAACCTTTCAATTCCAGGCAGTTAACCTAAATCTCTCTCCCTACAAAGCAAATTCCTCACATTTGAACATCGGGGAGAATTTATTGCTTTCCTTGTTGCAGTAATTTTTTCCATATTTGAAGAAGGATATCAGCTCCCCCCCTTCTCCTTGTGCCTGGGCGGCTGCAATTGCACCTCGCAGGTCACGTTCCCCATGCAGGAGCCGCTGCAGAGCTCCTGCTTTCAGCCAGCAAGTGCCACTTTTGTCACCGGAAGGCTCCAAAATGGCTTTGGGACTGGATTCTTCTAGGGCCACGGGGGGAAGCAGGACCCAGGCAGGTGCTCCCAGGCCCAAGGCCGATGATGGAGACTGAAGTCAAGAAGTGCAGGCAGGGAGAAACCTCTCTAATTGACTTTAGCTTATGAGGACGTAATTAGCAACGCAGTGGGATGTAATGGGGAGTTTAGCAAATCTGATCAGCAGGATCTTAGCGGTGTTAACCCTTTGGGGGCAGAGATGCAGCCCCGAAGGCTGCCGTCCAGGCAGACGCTGTGCCTCTGGACAGCTCGCTCAGGATGGGGATCACCCACCCGCGGTGCCCCATGTCCCGCCCCATGCCATTATTATTAAGATGATTGAACAGAAGGGAAACCAGTCCTGACAAGCAATACTGAAAACTTTATGCAAGAAGGATCAAAGGAAAGGACTTCATTTGACAAATATCAGGCCCTTGACAGCAGCGGTACGTGCCAGTAGTAGAAGACTTGTGCCAAGCCAGGTGAGATCCTGTCCCCCCACCAAGGGCAGCTTTGCACCATGGCCAGTGTCCCCATTCTCCAGAAGACCCATTGGGGTTAGGGCTGCTCTGCTGTGCTGGCGGTGAGAGGTTGTACATCAGAGCCAGCACTGGCTGCTCAGCACCTCCAGCTCGTCACAGACATACTCATGCTTCATGAATATGGAAGTTCAGGTGAGTTCACCTGTATGTCATGGCCCATCCCACTGGCACAGGCTTGGGGGCGATGGGGTCCTCACTGAGCAGTACAGGTGGCCAAGGTCCAAGGAGCAGGGTATAAGCTTCATTGGCAGGACCTGCTGAACTTTGCCTGCCCTCTGCCCAGCACAATTACCAGGAGGGGATGGAAAGTCTCCACCCATCGAGCAAACATGACGTGGTGCATCTTTTCTTCCATTTTGAGGACAGAATGGCTCCAAAGAGAGACTTTTTCTTACACACAGTTTGCATTTTGTATGTCCCACCCTGCAGAGGGAAGTTTCTATTCTTCAGTCTCAGCATTGCCTTTAGTAGCTAATCACACAGCACAAAGTGCAGACAAGTCCTCACTCCAACACATGAGGACTGCAAAATTATTGGTTTGAACGATGATTTTTTGAAGAAGAGAAATGAGGGGAATAACAATTCTTCTGGCTAAAATACTGTGCTGGCCAGAAGGGTAATTTAGAGTCAGATTTTAGATCAGATGTTTTATCACCATATCCTCAACTCTTCTTGACTTTCAACGGCAATTTGGTAAATCAGCATAATACCTGGCACAGTAATTGCTTTAGATTTTATTCCTAGTGGGATTACTTTATTACAATGCGAGCACATTAGAGAGCTTTCTGTTGCTCTGCCATTATTATTTGTAGGGACAGAAGGTCAAATAATGCAGAACATATGAGGTGGATGTTTTTGCAGATGATACTGGGGAGCTCATTTGCAGGTACTAGTGCAGCTGAAGTACTTGGTGCTCAGCAGTGCTCAGCCTCTTTGTCTCAGCCTCCATCTCCATGACTCCTGCCAACCCACTGCTTCGCCCCTCTGCCTGTGTTCATGCTCCCGTTGTGGCTTCAAGGCAGCAAAGGGCTGGGAACCCACTGGGAAGTCTCTGCCCAGGACTGGCTCTAACTTCACTTGGCAGTGCATTACCTCTTGCTCCTTGTTTGCTTTAGTAGGACAATCAGGTTTCCAAGAGCAAAAGGAGATGCCGTGGGGCTGTGTGTGCTCTTCTGCCTCCAAGCCAGGGCCCTGAGGGAGGTGGCCAGTTGCTTCTCAGTATCCCAAGCCCCTTGGTGGGACAATGCAAACCCTCGGGCTGCAACGACATTATAATTTTATTAGGACCCAAGCTTCTTGCTGTGCAAGTCCATGGGAAAGAATATCACTTTTACTGCTTTTCAACGTGTAGTTAATGTATACTTTATTGATTGCCAGATGAAATTTAGTCACAGGAGACAGTTCTGACTATAAAATGACAGTTACTTTTGGTGGGATAAAGTCTATAAGTCACTGTCTTCTGCAAAGCTCAGGGGCCCCGTGCCTGTCCTGCACAGTCCGGTGCCTGTGGGGCAGGAGAAGGAGGGCACAGCTGCCTGGGTATGGCATGGAGAGCTGTGGGTGCAGCAGTGACACCCACACTGGTGGATATCGAAGCACCTGGCAGAATCAGCCCAGCCACTAGAGTGGATTTAGCCAGTGACTTTAGCATCTGCGGGCATTAAGCCCTGCATCTAATGCAGCTGCCTTGCCCTGCTCGGGCTGGGATGTGCTCCAGCATTATCTCCAGCGAGACCGACCACGAATAACAACCGCTGGCATGTTATTAGCATTTCTGGCATTGAAATATGCTCCTGCTGTCAGGTCCCACAGCCCAGGCAAGGATGTCAAAGCTCTGGGGAAAAGCCCCTGGTGCTCCCCTGCACCCAGCACTCACAGAAAGTTAATTATCAAGAAGGGCAGGCACCTCCCAGCACCCCACTATCCACATCCCCTCTGCTGTCAGTGCTGCTTGGGGGCTCAGCACGGGCTATCGGGACTGCGCCTCTTATCATTTTATGATTTAACAATATCTGGAGTATATATAATATCTGGCTGGAGTAGCTGGAGCAGGAGAGCACGGAGCAGGAGATGCACCTGTCCTGGAGGGTATTCTGGAGCCTGATGCGTCCTGGTTCCCGTCTTGCAGCCACATGCACCCCTGGGACACCCACTCAGCCGTATACCTGCCCCACTGCTGGGCTCCTCGTGCTCCCCCAGTGGCCCCCCACAAAGGGGAAACAAAACCTGCCACCTTCTAGCAGGGAGCTGCAGAGAACCCATAAGGCCTGCCGGTGGTCTCCGAGGATTATGCGGGCAGAAACAGCAATTCCCCTCTACGTTCCCTCCCACGGGCTGTTCGCTGTAGTCACGTCTGGGAGATGCAGCTCCCACCCCCTAGGCAAACCAGAACTCTTCCCCATGGGGAACACCAGGGCTCTGGATGCACCCTACATCTGATGGGACTAAGGGGGAGCAAGGAGGGCTGGCTGCTGAGAGGCACGTGGGTTTCCAGACACAGCTCCTGCTCCAACTTTGCCCCTCTGCCCATGCAACTTTGTGCAATATGCCTTTTTTGCTGTGCAGCACATGGGGTAGGTGATGCTGGAAGTCCAAATGCATCTCTTCATCCTGCTGGGACACACACGTAACGTGCTATCGCTTCTGTTTCCTGATTAGGAGCCTGTAACGCCTGCAACAAAGAGGAGGGCTGGAAGAAGTCCCAGGGATTTGGGATCTCTCCAGGAGACAGAACGGCTTGGGGGAAGTTAGCAGAGAAACAGGATAAAGGCATTTCAGAACATATTGAACCTTTTTCTTTTTCTGGAACACACAGACATTCACTAGATGCTGTCTCCGGAAGCACTACACTACAAGTAGATTTATTGGCTTGCAGCAGAGTTTATACTAAATTTTTTCTCCACCAATTTACACAAAATATTTCTGTAGTTATGCAGGGAGTTTTTGTAATTAGATCCTCGTTTGACTGCTTTAATTGCAGCTGGTCTTTTGGCAGAGGGGTTGGGCAGTACCGCCCTTTAGAGGGCTTGTGCAGTCTCCCACTCACCTGAGTGACTGTGGGATATAGAGAAAAAAAGCCACAAACATTCCCCAAGCTGCCCTGCCAATGCCTTGGAAATGGCACATGGAGAGGCTTTTCCAGCTTCTAAAATTATCTAAGGAAAAAGGTGGGACAGGATGGATGTGAAGGCCTCTTCCATCCTCAGAAGGCATCTCCTGGGAGTTCCTTGCGTCACCTTGATCACTGAGCATTGCAAAGCACCACGGCTTTGCTGCCCTTCCAAGGGAGAGGCAGCCTGGAAACCAAGGCTGAGTTAATAAGACACCAAAACGTTGACTCAAATCACACGGGGCAGGGGGGAGGAATTTTGGAGGTCTTCAGCCAAAACACCATGGACTCTCAAGGCCTCTCTCAGTAGGCAGTAACTGTACTGGAAACATTTACAGACCAAAGCCTAAGTCAGCTTTGGGGCTCCATAAATCAAGATAAGAAATATCTAAATATCTTATTTTGAATAATTGAAAAACAATCTAGATTTATGTTGTAATACAAATGCATAGTTTCCATCGTACAGATGAGAAAAACTTGATTTCTTAGACCCCCCCTCAGAAATACAAGTCTGCCAATCAAGAGTTTCATGCTTCTAGGTTGGTTTTTTGTGTGTGTGTGTGTGTGTGTGTGTGTGTGTGTGTTTTGTTTTTTTTTTCTTTGACCCTTTTGTAACACTGAATGCATTAAAGCAAAAAACATCCAAGGATTGATTTCTTTTCTCTGTACTGGAATTTCTCAGCACTTCACTTTTGCTTTTTCAAGTTGCCATTTTTACACAGTTGCAGGCATTATTTAAAGCTATAGAGTTGAAAAGACTCAAAAACCTGGAGAGAATGTCTTCTCTTCCCCATAAACTTTTGTTATCCCATTGTGTTCTCATTTTTGGCACAGAGAGGGAGAAAGAAATAAGAGAAGAGGGAAGGGAGTAACTGAAGACATGAATAATTTCTTTTTTCTCAAACCCCAAATGAAAAGAAAGTATGAATACAGAATGAGACATAAACTTTATTTTTTTTCTTTCAACTAGAAATTTTCCATGCAACGATAACAATGTGTCTGTGCTGCGTCTATGCCTTTGGCTCCTTTGACACTCAAATTTTTCCCTCACAGCCCAGGAGGAGAGAATGGGACTTTGGAGCCTCCTGGGGAGTAACTTAAAACTCTTTGGGTGTCTTCGGTTCGGGACTTGCACAGACATTAGCACCCTGGAGGTACGGTCTCTGCAGGAGGCTCCAGGTAGGTCCCACAGGTTCAGCTCTCTACGAGTGGAGCAAGCACAGGACAGGTCTTTTCTGCACTTGGGTGTGCTCCTTGGGGTTGCTTTCTTAGAGCAAACGGTGGAATACTGCCATTTGTAGGCGGACATAGCCATACTTTGCTTGACATTGGACCAGACCACTTCCTGCCAGGAATGTGGGCTATAACATCCCAGAGCCCCAGCCAAGGCTGCAAGCTCACCTGAACATGAGCTTCGACACCGCTCGCCAGGTTCAGTAGCAGCAGCCATCCTGGAGGTGTTCCTCATGGTTTAGCACAGATAAAAGCAGGTGAGGACCTTAGCTGGTGTTAAGCCCTGTGCTTGGCCCGCCCTGCAGTGTGTGAGCTCCAGACTCGCAGCTCCTGCCCATCCTTGGGCCATGCTCCCCATTACTCCCAGTTAGCCCTGCTGGTGGCGTGGGCTGCTCCCCACAACAGTCTTGACTCGAAATCACAGCAGGGAATGGAGCTGTTGGGCAACAGGACAGCCACCTGGGACTCGTTTTTTAAGACATCTGGAGGGTCAGCAAGATGGGCAGCACATCACTGCTACCAGCGGATGCTCCTGGGACCGGGCACCCGGCTCCCCCTCAGCAGCTCCTGCTCCCGAGGCTGTGGGTGCCGAGACCAGTGGGACAGGGACCACGTGGCGGATGCGATGCTGGGGAAAGACCTGGCTGAGTGCTGACTTTTCTTTTCCTTTCCTTTCCTTTTCTTTTCTTTTCTTTTCTTTTCTTTTCTTTCCTTTCCTTTCCTTTCCTTTCCTTTCCTTTCCTTTCCTTTCCTTTCCTTTCCTTTCCTTTCCTTTCCTTTCCTTTCCTTTCCTTTCCTTTCCTTTCCTTTCCTCTCCTCTCCTCTCCTCTCCTCTCCTCTCCTCTCCTCTCCTCTCCTCTCCTCTCCTCTCCTCTCCTTTCCTTTCCTTTCCTTTTTCTTTTTCTTTTTCTGCCTTGATTTTTCCATGATTTACCATGCCAAAGCAGTGGTTGTGGCAGCCAGGAGGTGTCTCCCTGCTGGGTGTGTGGGTGCTGTCAGCTCTCCCCCAGCATCGCTCCATCAGCGTACCGGTGCTGCAGTCAGGGAGCAGCACTCTCCTCCCACCCCTCTCCTCAGCAAACACATTGCTGGGATGGAGGCATCCCAGTAACAGCTGGGAGAAGGAGAAGGACCATCCAAAAGCCTGAAAAAGGTTATTTGCCCAAATAACTACTGGAGGAACCCAGCAAGGAGTTCCCTGGAGCAGAAAGACCCCATGCCACAAGCCCTAGATCGAACCACCAGAACCATGGGAGAGGCAGCCTGGGTCGTGATGGCCAAAAAGGGCTGGAGAAGGCTGGGGGCCTGGCCAAGTTCCACCATCTCAGCCCGGTTATGCAATAGACAGGACGGAGGTTTCCGGTGGTATTTGCAGGAGGAGGTGGAGCCCAAGAAGTGCGAAGGTCCACCTCCCACCGCAGACCTTTCCACTCGCCGTTTGACAGCGCTTGCTTCTCAGTTTATTATCTTGCGGTTTGAAACAATACAGGAAGGATGTAGGTGTTTGCAAGAAGAAAGAGAAGGAGGAGGAGGGGTGGAGAGCTGGCAAGCCGCTGCTGGGCTTCTTGGCGGGTGTCGCTTGCTGGAAACTGCTCGCCCACGCACATTATTAAGGGCGATGAAATTAATTTGGGGGAGAATGGAGCACAAAAGGGTCGTGTTCCCGCCAGGGCTGGACTGGGAGGGGTGAAGATGCACTCATGAGTGTCCTCAGCCATGGATGAGGGTATCATCCAGGGGAGGTTCCTCTTAACAAGCAAAAGGAAGCTGCTGCTGAGGATGAACTGGGAATTTGGTGGAGGCGGGATGAAATTGGAGAGTTAGGTTAGCTGGGAGGAGGGTGGCATGTGGGCAACACAGCCTCCAGCCAACAACCCAAGGACCTATAGGATGCCCATCAGCATGTGGAGATCATGTGCAAGGTCCTGCCGGGTGCCCAGGGTGCTGCAGGTCCCCATGGATTTGCCAGGCTGCTGCAGAGCCCACAAAACATCTGCTGGCCAAAGGGATGGGGCTGGCTGTCTGCAGGGCAGGTGTCAGCACCTGACCTGCCCTGGGCAGCATCTCCACTGCAGCTCAGTGCCCTCTCAAAAGGCTTCTCCACCATCACTTTCCCTTCAAACCACCCATTTGTACCACTTGCTCCTCTCCCACCCATGGAGGGAACACAAAATTTGTATCTACCTTCAGACCACAGTGATTTATTTTTCCTTTGACAGTCTCGAGTGAGCCACACTCCGGCAGCACATTCACACACAGCACGTGGCCATCATAGAGCAAAACCCAGGGAGCATCTCCAGAAATGGTGGATTCACTGGGTTTTGGAACACCCCAGCACAGAAATGCCCAGGAGAGCCCGGTTTGCACAGCCGGCTCATTTTTACCTGGTGTAACGAAGGCTGAGGAAATACAACGGGGGCGGGCAGGTTGGAAGGCTGCTTGGGTGATCCAGTGGGTTTCGCCTTCAACACAGCTGAGACTTCTTGCATAGCCTGCAAAATACGCCCAGCGAATGATTTCTGCCCTGCACAGAGCACTCAGGAAGGAGTAAAAGCAGAGTGAGAAACAGAAAGGTGTGAGTGCTGTGTGTCAGTGCTCTGGTAGCACGGAACATCACAGGAACAGTGCAGATGAGCCTGAACCAGGGGCACTCTGGTCAAACCCTGTAATTTCACTACACAGTAGTCAAATAGCGGTAGCAGAATAAAAACAAATATTTGTGCAAAATTCTTTACGTTATATAATACTCTTCCTCCTCCTCAAAAACAAAACAAACAAACAAGCAAACCCCACCAAACTAGGATTATTTTGAAAATTTCATCTTGGGAAAAGTACGTAATTGTTTTTTGAAAAAATATCCTCATTTTCAGAAGTATTTTATTGCACTGCTGTTAGGTCACTGTGCTCTCCCATCACATCTGACATCAAACCGATAACAAAATAGCAACAAATGGTCGATCTAACCCACCGGTACACATTTTGCAGGAAAAGTTTCCCTGGGCTGCACAGATGCTGCAGGTGGTCTCCACAGCACTGCGAACCTCACATGCGAGTGATCTGATGTGGTTTCGTCCCAGCTCCAGTGCAGGACCCAGCACAGCAGCACGGACGTGGGAGAACAGCAGTGCCCTCAACACCACCCTGCGGTTTCGCACCACTGCAGGCTCCTGGTACACTGCTGTCCCCTTCCCCCCAGGGAACACCCCAAGCCAGGAAGGGAGCTGGCAGCTCCCCAGGCGGGATGTGAAAGGTGTATTGCTGCCGCAGTGACAGGAAAGCTGTGCTCTTGAGCAGCGTTATCTCATCTATTTTGCAAATACAAATGTGATAGAAATCTGCAAAATAAGGAATATGCATTAACTTCTGAAAAGTTTTGACTACATATCATTATCTGTAATTTCACTGCTTTGATTTGCATATTCATAAAAGAAACATACAGCACGGATGTGTCAAAGGCTTTCAGATGAGCATGAACAAAACCAGCAGACTTGCAAGCTCAGTTCTGAAGTAATTGCTAAGAAGCCTTTGGTTTCCCTGATGTTAGTTTAATATTTTGTCCTTGAGCTTGCGAAGCATTTCCTAGGTCCTGCTCTTCTCTGCTCATCTCAGAGGGCAGGAGCAAGCCCTTGGGCTGGGTGATGCACGCACACAGTGCACGAGCACTAGCAAGACAGCTCGGTGATTTTCCAGCTCAGGATGCTGTTATTTTGGGTTATCCCAGCCCCAGCAGCACTGAGCATCCTCCAAAGAGCAAGGTGACCTGAGAAGATATGCTGGGTGGGTGCGCTGCGCCCCATCGAGCTGTGGGTGCTCAGCCTGTGCGCATCCCTCTCCAAGCTCCATCAGCGAGCACCACCGGAGGTGTTGCACGGCCCTTGTTTCTCAGCCCTGGGACACAAACAGGCAAACCTGGGTTCACCGTCCCTGCAGGCAGCTGGGGAGGCGGCAGCGCCTGCAGCACAGCTGATACCAAGGTGATAAAAAGCATGAGAGACTTTGCTTTTAACTTATTTCCACGCTTTTAAGCTGTTGAGTAGGTGAAGCAACTGCAACTGCCGCTCTTTATGCTGTTGCTTTTGATATCACAGCAACGTTATTCCAGGGCCTTGGGGATGCTTGCGATTCACCTCTCAGTCTCTTCTATAACACACCCGTACCAAAATCTTTCCTTCCTTTTCCTTAATCCTGTACAGAGGAAAGGCACATTGAAATTGGATCCCACATTGTCACCCATGTCCCTGCAGCAGGAGCAGCACCCATCATGTTCGGTGGCCCTCGGGGAGATGCCAGCTGGTGTTCAAGGAGAGCAGAAAAAGGGAAAATGTTATTTTTCAGTTTCCTTCTAACATTTTTCAGGGTTGTTTTTTTTTTAACAAGATCGCAAAGCAGAGCTGACAGGCTTAAATACACCCTTGTGTTCAAAGTTGTTTCGGGTGCAGAGTGGGGAATTTTGGTTACAAAATTAAAATGCTCTGATTTCGGAAGCTTAGCCCATCCCCTCCCCTTTCCTTCCTTCCCCCCCCCCCCCCTTCCTTTTTTTTCTTTCCTCCCCTCTAACTACCAGAAAGCTATTTAGGTAAAATCTGATGAATTTTGGCACCAACCTCAGCCACGGCCTCACCCCAGGGACAGGACCGCTGTGGCCCCGCAGCGCTCCTCTTACCCTGCAGAAGAGCACTGGTTTGATGGGAAGGATTTCAAAACCCTTTCTGTCTGAAGAGCAGCTGCAGCAGCCCCTGCCCATGTCGGATCCTGACACAGGTGTTTTTTGGGAGGCCATTATGGTGTCCAACTGCTTGGGAGTTAAACTTTGTAAGACACCTGTGGAGATTTTCAACTGGAATGGAAGAGCAAATAAGGGAAATTCCAAACAAATATGTTCACAGTGGACCAAAGCTTTTTTTTTCTGAGTCGTGCTGAGCACCACCAACCAAAAGTTCCCTGTAATCATCACCCTATCCCCTCCTGTAGCAGCCCAGAGTTGACGTCCTCATAGGTGCGAGGCAGCAAGGAACATGCCTTCCATAAGATGTGGTTTTCCCTCATTTTCCAGCCTTCCCAGTCCTTCCCCCCTTGGTTTCTGGATGGGGACAGACAAGAAAAGGGCCTTTGCTGTCCAAGGAAAGCTTGAAATTGCACATGCAAATGCTGGTGAAGCACAAGTGGGTGCTGGTTTACCTGGGATGGGGATCAGCAGGGTGGGGGCAATCAGCCCAGCTCTTAGGCTGGGCAGTAAATTCACAGGTCTGCCTGTGAGGATGGCAGTGGCCCTGCCACAGAGGCTGAGCCCATCCCTCAGCACAGGAATGCTGATCCCACTGCATTACAGGGCTTTTCTTTTCCCATATAGCAGCAAATCACCTCTTCTGGCAAGTGTCCAGTTACTTACAAGAAGGCAAAAAGTAAGCTTGCCTTTCAGTTTCAAAGGGAAGCCTGAAAGTGGAAACAATGCACACTCAGAAAGCAAAACTGAACATGCAGAACTCAAAGTGCATACTTTTAAACACAGATTTTTCTAGTCATCCCAACAGATGCCATGATTTTTGAACATTAGGCATCATTCGGTGTCTGCCTACCACTGCTCATCTCTGGGGCTGGGGGGCAGCCTGGGTGACCAGCACCGTGAGATCTGGTGTTTGCAATGCTCTGCTGTAGCAGCCAGAGGCTGGACATGGACTTTTTGTGGCCAGAGCAGCGTGTGAAGCGAGATGCACTGATAAGCAGAGGCAGGGACTCGCTGGGTTTCTCGGAAAGCTCACCTGGGGCTTTCCCTTTCCTCATGGTGAGAAGCAGCCTGGGAAGGGCTGGGACAGGTGCTGGGGTTTGCAGCAATGCGGGCAGGCAGAAGGGGCTGCAAGGCTGGGGGCCCCGGTAAGCCCTATGCACAGCCAGCACCTGCCTCTTGGGGAAGGCAAAGAAAGGCAGCCATTCTGTGGTGGACTTGCCCCATGCCCCTCTCTGTCCTCAGTCTCTCCCAGCACGCATTCCCTACCCTGTCCCCAGTTTGAAGTCCCTCCTTGCCGCAAGCCGTTGCTGGACGTGGTGTGGCCAGATGTGCACAATGTTCCCCCCCCCATCCCCACCCTGCAAGAACACTGGGGCAGGCACATTTACAGCCACCCTCCTGGGAGAAGACCTCTGGTTGTGCTTCCTCAAGCAGCTGCACCCATGGCCGTGCAGCACTGCCCTGTGGGTGATGAGCAGCCTCCAGGGAAGCTCCCAGACCTGCACGTCTCCCATCCCATGGGCAAAGCCAGGCCAGCACCGACACGTCTCCATTTCTTATCCCCTTCCCAGTGGGGACCATCTTCCCTACTCAAGTGGACAGGCTACTAAGATCAGCTTGCATGCTTCCACCCTTTTCTCTCCTTCTTCCTATGCTTATTCCTACCTGATCCACCTTGATTCTTCCCTTGCCCCTCCTTTAGCCCTTCCCATAAACATCCCATAACTCCTGGACAACTGCCAAGCTCTCTTGTTTGGTCCCCAAACTCCCTGCCCCAGGAACACCCTAAGAAGTCCCCTCCACCATCACCCTTTGCTGGAGTGGCTCCCTGGTGAGCAGCTCCTCCATGGGACCCCACAGGGACAGTGGCTTCCTTGTCACTCTCAGTGGCCTGAGACACGGCAGGTGCTAGCACTGCTCCTCTGAGCCTAGTCATAGCATCTATTTTAGCCATGAGCCAGTTATCTTTACAAATAGGTCATACGTCACATTCTGAGACAAAATTGCAAAGGAAGTGATAAATCAAATCTGCTTTTTTGTGTTAAAATGAATCACTTCATTTAAATGAAAACACAGTATTCTCACTTAGCTTTCTAGCAGCAAGACTTCTTGAAGCCAAAAAAAAAATTATATCAAAAAAGGCATAACTGATAGGAGTTCTGTCTTTTTGGAGTTGCTTTTGTAGTTTCACATGAAGAGCTCCCAACTGCCAGCAAGGAGTCACAGCTACTTCCCAGCCACCAGACTTCCATCCTGGAACACTTCAATGAGTCCTGCTTCAATGGGATGTTGCAGTGACAAGCATGACAGTCAGACCTTCTCCATGGATAGGACCTGCTCTTAATCCAGTGTGACCACTGGCACTGGGGTTGGGATGTGGCATCAGCTGAACATCAGCCTCCTCCCTTCTGCCACATGAGACCACCATGGTGCTTCAGTTCATCCACATCCACTCCTGCGAGCCACGGGCGTGGACAGCCTGAAGCCAGGCATTAATGAAGGCACCTTTCAACTATTCCTGCTGCTCCTTGCATCCTCTGAAGCTGCTGGAGATGTGGCTGGGTCAAGTATTTCTGGCCAGGGCCGCAGTTGCTGCAGCAGAAGGAACTAGTCCAGCTGGCAACAGGAACAATCAGAATTGTCATTTCAAAAATAATTATCAATTTATTCCCTTCTCTGTGCAACTCAAATGGGAGTTAAATTGATTTTTTACACTGCCTTCACTTAATGTACACAGCTATTTCACTCTTTGCGTCACTGGAAGAAAGCTACGAAAGTCAGTTAAACAAACATCTGTGCTCAGAGCCCCGGAAAGGCAGAGTGGGAGTCTCGCTGGGAGACCAGAGTAGTCTGCAGAGCCCAGAAATGGACCTCCCCCCTACGTAGGGGCTTAAGAACATCACGTCTGGAGGAAGCCATGTAGATCAGGGCCTCAGATTGGGACGCGAGCTGGGCGTACGCCAAGGACATTATAGCAATGCACGGAGTCTGCTTTTCTGCTTCAGATGGCGCTTGGTGCCCAGCTTGCAGGAAGCACAGTGCCAGCACAGCCACCCAGTATCAGCATGGCTAAAAATGTCACTGAGCATCCTGCATGGCCTTTTCTACTGTACTGTTTAGCCACTGGCACCTGTGTTGTGACTTCTGTCTCCCTCAGCATCACCCTGCGGTCTTTCTGAGGAGTTTTTCTGGGGGGAATTAGGTGGTAGGCTCAAGCTCTAGCATTGTCCAGCACAGGTCAGCCCCTGCAGATGTGAGGGGATGGGAAATAGGTCCTGCTCAGCAGAAGGTGTAGGCCTGGTAGAGGCTAGGACTTCCCCCAAACACACCTTTGGTGAGATGAAAAGCCGTTTTGTAAGCATGCTGCTGAGCAAGCTCGAGAGCCCTCCACACAAAGCCTCAAGGCCTTGTGGCGCTGCTGGAGCAGCGAGGCAGGGCCGCTCCCCTAGGGACAGGGGCAGCCAGGACCCGATCCCACAGCACCTGAGCCAGGTGAGCAGGACAGGCCCCAGGATGGCAGACAGCTCCAACCAAGAGCCCAGCACGTGAGGCAACACCGCAGTGATGGGGCATGTCTGAGGTCAGACCTTGGAGTCAGTCTCTAGGTGAGGATCAGGCTCAGCAACCACCAGAGAAGCTTATATTGGAGATGTAGGGACAATGCCAAGAAGCCAGTCCTTCAGTTGATGTGCACGCCAAGGGGAAAGGTACAAGGGCACAGCTGGAGACCAGCACTCCTCCAGCACAGCTCAGCAGTTAAGGCTGCGCTTAAATAGAGCTCCTGGGCCAGGCACGTGGGTGGAGGCCCCAGGGCAGGCTGGTCAGGGCCTGTAGGCCCTGACAACTACCTTGGAAAAGGACAGCATGTCAAACTGCTCCCGTCAGCCTGAGAAAGCAGGGGTTTCAACCAAAAGTTTGTAGGCATTTGTGCTTGGAGATGCACAGCGAGGCTTTTCCAGGTGGGCACTGACTGATGCCCCAGTGCAAAGCAGGCTGGTAGTACTGGTAGCAAAGCAGCCAGGGGTACTGCCTCTGCGCCCCAGGAACAGGCACCCGCCTTGGGCAGACGGGAGGAAGGAGAGGAAGGCTGGGTGCCTACGGGGTCAAAGTGCCTTGAGACAAGGCATGTCGGCTCCAGCACAGGCCTGTCGCATCTCTTCAGGGAACAGGGTGCCAGGGGCCACACGGCCCCTGGAGTGGAAACCCACCCAGGGATTTGCCCACCTGGGGCTCCACGAGTCATGCACATGATGGCAGATGTTTAGAAAGGAGTTTGGAAGAACTCAAAACTTCTTCTTTGGGGCTTATTTTCTGTACAGAATATGAATATTGTTGGATGGATAATGCACTGCCAGAGGTATGTTCCTAATGGATCTCAAGGAGCCACCATCTCTTTGCTGATGGTTTGTAAAGAAGCTCACCTATTCAACCATCAGAGAAACATGAACAGAGATTTAATAAAGGCATATTTCCAATATACAAAAAAAATAATTAATTTGTATAGTATAGTATCCTGCCTACAAGATGCATTAATTTAGACAGACAGCACTCAAGGCTTTAAGAGCTGGTACTGCAGGAGGTGGACAGAACGAAAGCACTGGAGAGTAAACAGAGAAGAGATTTTTCTAAGTGCCCATGACATTTGTTCAAATACTTTATTTCAATCAGCTTAAAAGGGAAACATAAAGCTGAGGTTGTTCATAGGAAAGGGGATGAAATTGAAAACCGAGTAATGCACTGAAAGCAATTCAAAGGGAGCTGAGAGGTAGCCATCTGCTGCAGACGGGGCACAAGCAGCCCCGCCAAGGCTGGGCTGCTGCTCTTCTGGTGGCATTTTTGTGTCCAAATACTGTCTCACATTGTCTCAAGTGCAGCTACTCCAAAAAAAAAAAAAACAAAAACAGTGCCTGAATGACACTGGGAGAGTTTCACTTGCACAGAGCAAGCACAGTTATTTTGCCAAGGAAAACAAAAATTTAGGGTAGGGGTCCAGGCTGGGTGGAGGAGCTTGCTTTTCAGGGGAATATCCAGCATGTAAAGCTCATGTTCAATTCAGTTTAGAAACACCAAGGAGGAAAAAAAAAAAAAAAAAGGCGAAAGAACCTGAAATATCATCTCAGAAAAGGTGTGAAATTTCACTGCAATGCTTTTTTTTTTTTTTTTTTTTTTTTTTTTGCTTGAAAAAGTGGAAAACCAGCAAGCTGAAGAAGGAAGGCTCTTTCTGACCGCCTTTGCTACAGCAGACTGTGGAGTAAAACGTATTTGTTCAGCAATGTAATTTACTTCTAGTAACAGAAGAAAAGGGTGAGGCTGCTGGTTTATCACTATTTTATATTTGTTTTCTTCTTTTTTACGTTCATTAGCTCATAGTGTTTCTTTCATCTGGGAGCTGTCTCTGATGGTATTTCTATATATCATTTAGCATTTCTATAAATATGTAAATATAAGATCTGTATGTGTAAACACACACGCATAAATAAAATGGTAATGATGCGTACATCTATATTTGTGTATATATAAAAGCTAAATTACCTCCAATTTATCCAATGTCCTTTATCTCTCTTCGATGCATCCCAAACCAGCATTATGTTCCTAAGTACATACAGTCCTCGTATTTATGTGAGAATAGCACCTATGAGGAATAGATAAAAGACCAAAAAGTGTCTCTGACAGACAAGTAACTACTAATTCCGTAATTTCTTTTCACTTGCCTCCCAGAGCAAGCAGTGGAAAACCCCCCAATAAGCCTGCACACGTGTAACCTCCCTGCTCAGCTGTGTCTCTGGGGTTTGTACCAGAGATCGGAGCTGATGCCGCGAGCCTGCCAGGAGCTGGGTGCTCACTTTGTGCTATCCGGAGCAAAGCCTAGAGTTAGAGCTGGGCAGATCCTCCTTCCTGGGGAGGGCTTGCACACCGGAGCTGGCTATTCCCAGCACATCAACGTGCTCTGTAGCATGGTTCCCATCACGGGGGTTGCTGAGAGGCTGAGGGGTGTGTGGGGCTGCATGTAATCTGCTTGCCCCAGCCCAAACACAGTATCCTGGGGGCTGTCCGCCTCTCCCTACACACACGGTTGATCCTAGTTAACCTTCTCAGGTCACTAGAAGAGAAAATTTGCTGAGAAGAGTCTCCGTCCTTGTTAGATACCATGAGATTCCCCAGCAGCACCCTGAGATCTAGACTGGTTCCTGGACCCCTTGGGGCACCGCAATCGCTGCTGCCACCTCCACCCTCTGCTGGTCCACTGGGAAGCTTTTGCTGGGGCCAGGTGGAAAAGCATCCCATACAGGCTGGCCCATGGCTTGGGCTATTTCATAGGCACCAGCAAACTGAGCTCAAAAGGCCAAATGCTGCAGGTGGAAAGGAGCGCAAGAAACTGGAAAATCAGGGGAGTTGGTTTAGGTTTGTACCAGAGATGCACAAGCTGAATGAGCCCAAAGATCGCCGATTGCTCTCATTTCAGGAGAAAACGCTGCACCTGCTAGGCAAAGGCATCTCTTCTCCTGGTTCAGACAGTGCATGAGCATCTTTGGGGAAGGGGCTTGTTCCTGCTGACCGCCCGCAGAGCACCGCGCGTGCTGCAGCTGCACAGCCCCCGAGGAGCGCCCTGCGGCCGCTGCGCAGCGGGCACCGCAAGCAGGGAGCTGTCGCCGCCCTCAACTTCTCCTCCGTCGGCCTGGAAGCCAAGTGCGAGGAAAGCAACCGGGACTCGTTCCCAAGGCCTCCTGCTGTGCCGAAAAGGCGACGGAGAGCGGCGAGCGAGGAGGTGCCGCTGCGGCGGCTGCGGGGCAGCGCTGCGGCACGGCGCGAGCTCCCCCTGCAGCGCCCGGGGAAAAGCGGCCGCGGCCCGGGCCTGCGCTCTCCTGCAGCCCCAGCACGGCCTGAAGGGAAGCCGAAGTTGTCCCTTCCTAGCCCCAAAATAGCCCCTGCGAGGGGCTTCGTGCCAGTGGTGTGCGCGAAGCCCGCGGTGCGTCGCGTGGTGCTTCCCAGCCCTCTCCTCCTCTGCAGTCCCGTTCCCCGCAGCTCTCCGGAGCCAGGGGTCCGGATCTGAGCCACGGAGCAGCTCCGGTCCCAGCAAGACCCCAAAGGTCCCTGCAACGGTGGTGGCGCCTGGGGGTCCAACCTGCCCTGAGCCACCACGTCCTGCTGCTGCCGTGTGCCCAGCTCCCAGCTTTCTGTTCGGGCAGGTTCGGGGCCGCTTTTACAACCCCCTGTAAGAGGTCAAAATAATAGGGAGAAAAGTGCAGGGCTGGGAGGGAAGGGAAAAGCTGCTGAAACAGCCTGTAGGAGATGGGGGTGCTGAAATGCACTCACAGGGACCAGCTTGGTGGCACCAAGAGCAAAGCCCCAGCTCGGCAGCGGGATGAAGGTCTGGGGGCTTGAACCCACAGGAACCTGCATGTTCTTCCCAGGCACAGCTCCACTGCGGACAGAGACCTTGTCTCTACTGATGCTGCAGAGAGGTCGAGGTGTGTGACACAGGCAATCAGAAAACTGTCCAGCCACGGGGCCAGGTGGAAGACACCAAGTGTGCTTTCCAACAACAGGGATGTGGTTGTGCACGTAACCACCACGGAGGTCCCCATGGGTCCTCTGCCCCAGAGCCCCGGCTGCTGGGTTTCACCAGGAACTCCCAACAAACTCCTGTTTTGTCCCTGAACTCATCGGAGCAGCTCCCTTACCTGTGGCAGGAGGGACACGGGGGGTTAGCACCAGCTTTGGCGGGGTAAGAGCATGCTCCATCTCCCAGGGGAAGGGCTCAGAAGACCCTGGGTCAGCCGCCTCTGACCTGCTCCTAAAGCACCGAGTGTCGGTGTCAGCTGGGTGCCTCCACTGTGCTGCAATCAGCATCAAGCCAAGCAGAGCCCTGCCTGTCCAAGCAGCCTGGGTGGGGAGGACCAAAAGCAGGAGCACCCCTATCCAGCTGCCATCTGGGCCGCTCAGACAAGAGGACTCAGCCTGGGGGCTTGGAGACATCACTGAGCTCCCACACCAGCCTGGCAGAGGACCACTCCAACTTGCCTGTACATTTTGGGGTCAATTTTCCCCTTTTTCCCTTCATTCCTGGGCCAGCTTCCCCTCTCTGTGCTGCAGCCTGTGCCCATGAGCAGGGTTTGAGCAGGGCATCAGGGGGGTGTTTTTACCCTACCTCTCGGTGCTCCCCACAGGCAGGACCCAAAGATGCCCCCGAGCAAACTCCCCAAAACCCAGAGAGAGCCACGCAATAGCCCCACACTGTGGAGCAGCCCCCAGGTCCCACCCCTTGCCAGGGGATCTGCTCCTCCATGGTTGGTCCCACAGCCACCAGGACACACACCAGATGTCCCTTGCGTGGCAGGGCCAGGGCCAGGGGCAGGGGCAGGGGGGATGTGGGGTCTCAGCCGGAGCAGCACAGTGCCCACAGGGGCCTCTGCCTGGGGGGAGGGCGCAGGGTGCTGCCCATGGGGATGCTGATGTGGGGACTCCCTCACTGTGCTGTTCAACCCAAATCCCAGGCATTTCTGTGCTGGTTTTGTGCAGTAGTAGCTCAGCGCCACCACACTACCCCTCCTCAGAAGGACAGGGGAGAAAATAAGATGAAAAAAAGCTCAGGGATTGAGATAAGGACAAGGAGATCGCTCACCAGTTACCATCAGGGGCAAAACAGACTCAGCACAGGGAGATTAACGTAACGTATTGCCTGTTGGTAGCAGACCAGAGCAGTGAGAACTCAAAGCAAGCTAAAAACGCCTTCCTCCCATCCACCCTCTTCTACGTCCTCCCTCTGAGTGGCACAGAGGAATGGGCAATGGGGGCTGCGGTCAGTCCCTGACACTTTGTCTCCACCGCTCCTTCTTCTTCTCGGTCCGTCTCTGCCCCTGCTCCCCGTGGGGTCCCTCCCACGGGATGCCGTCCTTCCCGAACTGATCCCATGTGGGCTGCCCACAGGCAGCAGCTCTTCAGGAACTGCTCCCACACGGCTCCGTACCACGGGGTCCATCCCCCAGGAGCAAACTGCTCCAGCACGGGTCCCCCACGGGCGGCAGCTCCTCCCAGACCTCCGGCTCCTGCGTGGGCTCCTCTTCACGGGCTGCAGCGTGGAGATCTGCTCCATGTGGGACCCATGGGCTGCAGGGGGACAGCCTGCTCCACCAGGGGCCTCTTCTTCTGTCCTGGCACCTGGAGCACCTCCTGCCCTCCTTCTGCACTGACCTTGGTGGCTGCAGGGCTGGGTCTCTCTGCATTTCCTCGCTCCTCTCTCTTGCTGTTGCACAGCATTATTTTTTTTTCCTTTCTTCACTGTGCTCTCCAGAGGTGCAGCAGCATTGCTCACTTTGGCCAGCAGCAGGTCCCTTTTGGAGCAGCTGGAGACCTCCTCTAGGCTCTCCTCTAACAAGGGGCAGCTGCTGGGCTCTGCTCATGTAGGCCACCCCCGCAGCCCCCCTGCTGCCTTACCTTACCATGTAAGCCCAGTACAACTTCCCATGAGGGAAAGTATACTTTTCGTACCCCTACCTTTCTTCAAAGTGTTCTGCAAATCTCAGCACGTCCCTTTTAACCGCTGATAAAACAGTGACTCTCCAAGACCAGTCTTCAGGCCTCTTTGCAAAATCCCAAACCAGGAGAAGCTCAGCCAAGATGTCAGTTCTCCACGGCTCTTTTCTCTTTACAAAAAAAGGCAAAGTCTTTGCAAAGCGCTCCTGCAGCTTGCAGCTGGCCAGCACATGCCCTGTGCAGCCTCATGGCGGGATGCTGGGCACGCCGCGATGCCGCAGGGATGCTCTCTGCTGCTGCAAGCTGCACGGCCCCATAATTTCCAGCTTTTGCCAACAGATTTACATGGTTCTGGGGTTGCACGCTGGGATGGATGTCCTCAGCGGGGTCATTTGCACAGGAGGCTGCAGAGTCCTGGATAGGGCCATGGGCTGCTTCCCCATCCTCCCGCCAGCTCCGCAGCACAGGGGGGCTCAGCACGACCCCTCTGCAGGGTCTCGGGGCTGTCCCACAGAGGGGAGGACACTGTCCCCGCTCCCCAGCTCCCATCCCAGGGCTGCTCCCCGCAGCCCCCGAGCTCCCACATCACCTCTCCCCATCTGCCGCGGGCTGAAGAACGGCCAGGATTACTTTGCGGGCTCCTCTGTCTCATTCTTCACTCCGATGCCCAATATTTCATCATCCACCTCAGTGAAATGTATATTTCCCTTTTAAGAGCTCTCCTAGAATAATATATTTTTTTATTATCGTGACAGTGAGGGCTCCTGTTGCCATGGTTACGTGCCCTTTCCTAGAGCAAGAGCTTTCTGGGTGTTTGAAATTCTGTTATTTTTCCTGATCTACGGGGTTTGATTCTTTTTTAATTTGGTATTTATTCCCATTATCATCATCTGAAACAACAGGTCATTTATATTGCATACGGATGTGTCACCACTACGGTAAAGCCTTCAGAAATCAGCTTCTGCTTTCAGAAGGAAATTTGGGGGGGCAGAATCTACCGTGCAGCATTGCTAATATATAGTATAACAAAAACATGGAAACTCCGAAAGGGGCTCATCTGTATCTCTTCGCATTATACATTAAATCCCATTCCTGGCTTCAGGACTCCCGAATAAGCATTATAAAACGAATTCCAATTTTATGTGGTTTTCATACTCTTGCTGTAGAACAAACCTCTATCTTCTGGTTGTCGTCTCAGCTGTCCTCAGCTCCTGAGCCTCTTGAATCCTAATCTATTTTAGAACACAGAGTGAGAAATTAAATGGATATATTCAATGGAGATAGATAGATAGATAGATAGATAGACAGACAGACAGATAGAAATCAATCCAGCTTCTACCTCCAGCATTTCCTGGCAGGCGAGTGCCGTAAAATTTACAAAGGTATCACACGTAGACAATTACAGGGACTTTTCCAAGACACGTCGCACCTTGGGGCCCTGGTGATGCAGGATCGCTCAGCTGCCAGCGCAGGCTGGGGAGGAGCAGGAATATTCCCATTTCACAGAGGGGGAAGCTGAGGCACAGAGTGGGCCCAAAGCAGCTGAGTGGCAGAGCTGGGATGAAAACGCCTGGATTTCCTTGGCTTTTTGATGATTTTTCCCCCCCTTCTTTTAATGACAGCATCCATACCAGCTGCTTCGTTCTGGGGCGAGGAGGAGGACAGAGGTGTCACGGGTGGGCTTGCTTCCTTTCATGTCATCACGATGGGATGGGATCGGGCCTGTTTGTACCCGCGGTGTTGCTGTCGGCTCCCGCACAAGCGAGGGGCCAGGACAGGCCTGCACAAGGCCGTTAACCCGAGGCTGCCTCCCATGGGCCCCGCAGTGCTCGATGGAGATCTTCTTGAGGTCGCTGTGCCTCCGAGCGTGGTTTCAGCGCAGCGTGACGTACCTCTCACGTGGAAGGGGCAAAGGGCTGCTCACACCTCGCTCGAGCCGGGCAATTTTGTATTGCACCATGTTGCCACAGAGATGTCACACAGTGGGCCAGGAGGGGACACCGGCACACCCCCGGCAGACAGGCACAGCGTGGGCACGCAGAGAAAACAGGTTTTCCATAAGGAATGAAAGGAAGAGGAAAGCCTGAGGAAGTGGCAGCCCGGTGGGCACAATCCAAAGCAGGAATTATGTGGTGCCAAGCTGAGGCCCCTGCAGGTCTGGGGCCGTGTCCCCCACCCATGTCCTCAGGTCACCAGTGGAAACTAACAGCAGAGCAGCAACTGAAGGCTGCACAGACATCGTGCGGGCAGCACCCTTATTCCTCCAAGCAAAATATTTCTGCGTGCAGCCACACCAGGAGATGCTGTTGGACGTCAAGTGGTTGCACAAACAGATGCTGCTCCTTGTCCTCCTGCAAAGTCCTCAGGTGACAGCCTCCGGCAGCAGCACGCTGTTGGCACTACGGAAAAGCCACACCCCGAGCGATGCTGGGCTAACGTGGCAGTAAGGAGCGGTTTGGATGTCCCACGTCCTGGCCTCAGCATCCTCAGAGAGCCTGGTTCCGCCTGGTGACGGGCTGCGGAGCCCACCCCTGCCCAGGCTGCGTATGGGGGCGCGGAGCAGGAGCACCCGGGGGCACCCAGGAGCATGCCCCGTGCTCGGTTTTCAGGCAAGGATGCAGCTGAGGCTGACCAAGAGAAAACATCCTCATTACTGACTTGGCTCCTTAACATTTAATGTAACTTCCCCGCTGGGGAGGATCACCTGCGCTCACATCCATCAAATGCCAAATCCAGTTTCTCTGCACCCAGCACAGGCGCTGGCTCTGGGATTGCCGGCTCCAGATGAATATTGACTTTTTAATGACAAGTGCTCCAGTACAAATACCACGCAATGCGATGCAGGCCCCGGCAGACAGCTGATGGGGGCCGGCGCGTGTGTTATTCGGCAAATGAATTATTTGATTCCCGTTCCCTGCAGCATGCTGTCTGTTAGGAAATTTTCATTTGGCCTCTCTAACGTGAGAACCAATTGTAAATGTCAGCGCTAAACGCTCAGATTTAAGTGTTAGGTTGTCTTGTTTGATTACGGCGCTAAAAGGTCAGAGCTGACTAATGAAAAGTACAGGCAGGAGCGGGAAGGAAGCCGGGAACCTCCTTCCTTCCCATTTGCCATCCGTTTCCCCAGCACTCACAGCGCCTTCAAAACCCCCTTTACCTGCGCTCTTCAAGTCCTGGTGGCCAGATGAAGCCTCGGCTGCACCAAGCCGACTTAGCTTCACAAATCTGCTTTTTATCTCAGCCCATTAAAAGCATGCCAGCTCCACAAGCTGAGTTCATTGCATTTATTTTAAAGCCACTTTCAAAAATATTAGTTCTCGTGCCGTGAAAGCACCTGGAAGAACAAAACCCCTGTGAGCTGTTGTTCCTCCCTGGGGAATACAAGCCACGGCATCCCCAGGGAGATGACATGCCCACACATCTGAACATCCCTGGACATTTCCATCAAGCCCGCAGAGCAGAGAGCTGTCATCTGAGTAACTCGGTCGGGCTGCTGGCATCATAACGTGCCACGAGCGTGCCAAGAGAAACCAAACCAGAGCTTGGCCAAGCTCACCATAAGGATTGACAGTGCAGGATCCAAGATGGTGAGAATTAGGAATTTTAGGAAAATTAGGAGTTTTAGGAAATAGATACTTTTGGCAGCCAGGAAGAGCTGGGGGGGATTCTTGGCTGATGCTGTGTGGGAAGCAGCAGTAAGAGCAGGATGAGGAGCTCCAGCAGATGTGGGATTTCCCTTTTTTTTCTAGCCTTGGCTCAGCTGGAAGCCAAATTCCCAGCCCCATGCACCAGAGGAGCAGCCATGGTGCTAAAACGCAGAGTTCCCCCCTGGACTCCAGCCCACTGTCCGCGATGTGATGATCCTGGCCACGAGCATGGGGCTGGCCTCACCCCAAACCTGAAGCACCTCGGGTACCCAGGCTCGGAGAGACTCACAGGATCCAACCTCCAAGGGCAGACACTGGGAGACCCCACCAAAAAATATCCAGGGAAAAAACTCACCGCTCCGTCACCAGCACTGAATGTGAAAAAATCCAAGAAAATAAAGCTCCAGGTCCAAACTGAACCATTTTTTCCACTGCCCAGCGATGGAGCAGGATGGCAGTTTGTAGTCTATGAGATTAATAGGAGATCTGCTTGGGACTGGGAGTGATTCCCTGTTTTATTGGAATGAACCCCAAAGAGTAATGGCTGTAGGGCAGGAAGAGGAAGGTAAATTGCAGTAATAACATTTTTCCTTGTGCAGACATGCTTTTCATCATAGAAAAATACACCATCTGTTTCTAAATTACTTGTTGTATTGATTTAGCAGTTAGTAACATGTTGGATTTTTTTTCCTTTCTTTTTTTTCTGCAAATCCATTTTGCAAGACCTGGAAATCTGACAGTGGTGTGCAGTAAGAAGCTGGGTTTGTGGACAGTGAGTGCCAGCAGCCACGGGGCTCCCTGCAAGGGCACGAAGCGGGCCCCCTCCTCTCCTGCCCCCCGTCCCACCAAGACAGAGCAGCGCAGTGCTTACGTGCCCCATCAGACCTATTTTTTACACCACGTAAGATGTTCCTCTGCTTTCTTCCTGCTCAGATCTCATGCACCTCACTTCCTCGGAAGTTTTGCGTTTCGACTGCTAACACTCACCCCTTTTTTTTTATTCAGCTTATTTTTTTCCCATGCATCCCAAAGGCTGCAACAGCATCGGGGTCCCCTTTGCAAGGGACCAGCTCATCTTCATTAGGCAAATCATTAACTTCCGTGGCTCTTCTCAAAGCAGACACCCTGCAATCTCACCTGCCGGTGCTACCCCACGCAATAAGCACTCAAGGAGCAGCACTGCCCCCCACAGATGTGGGGATTTCATTTCTCCAAGACCAGCGACACCACTGATGCACCCCACTACCCTGAGCCACGCCACGTTAGCACAGAATAACAGGATGCATGAGCTATCATTAAAAAAAGGATATTTGCTGCTAATTAGTTGCTAATATTCAGTCTGAGTGTTAGGAGCTCTGCTAGGAGACCCCAGTCTCCCCCACGCACATGTACAGGGCCAGGACAAAAGGAAAAGACTAACACAGAATTTGTCACTTCAGTGATGTGAGCGTGGCCCTTTCCTGTCCCCATGTGTGGATGCTGCACTGAGAGCCCTGCACTGAGACCCCTTAGAAACTCATCAGCAAATCCCACTTGTCGCATCGTGAACCTCCCCAGAGGGTCCCCCACACCCCAAAACCAGCACCTCCAACGCAGCGGCATCCCAAGGCAAACCCTGCACTGTGCTTCGTTGCCTGGCAGCAAATACCTGAGGCACAGCCCAGGCAGCACCCACGGATTTTCCACGTCAAGCAAAACCAGGAGACCCTCAGCTCCTGCTGGGTGTGAGCTGCAATGTTTATTTGACCGAAAACAGAAAGAAAAAAAAAAAAAAAAAAAAAGAGGCATTTTCATGCAGAATTTTTTGGTTCATAAAACAAGTTGTTTCCCACCGGCCACCTGATGTCCCTCCCCCCCAAACCAAGAAATAAAATGATGCAGGAGTTGGCAAAGTAACACGAACCGTGTGACCATCCCAAAGAGAAGTGGTTCCTATAGTACGCTGCGATACCGAAAAATTTGGCAAATAAGAGCTGATCTGCAGTTCCCATCTATCCAGCAACACGGAGCTGACCCCGGTCTGCAGCCCTCTTTCCGAGACGCATGCCCGGGGGACAGACAGACACACGTCCTCGCGCTGGAGAACCTGAGGGTTTCTCCTGGGGTTCAAAGCGGGTGGATGAGAGCTGCCCCATCGGCACTTGTAACGGGGGCGATATAAATATAAAACATCCATACAAACGGGTTCATTGTACAGAAAATATCATCTCACAAGGCACTCGAGTGACTGTGCGGCTCCCACGGGGGCTCCTCCAGCCGAGCATCGTGGTGGGAGCAGGGAGGGGAAGGGGGCACCGCAGACGTCCTGGTGCTGCCATCCAAGAGGGACATCACCGCACTGCTGTCCCCAGCGCCCCGGGGAGGGTAGCGTGACCCCTCGGGGACTTGTGTCCTGTCCGGATGGCTTCGGGCTGGACTTGGCCTGGAGGGAGGTGCATAGATGTGACGGGGGCTGGGGCCCCGCTCCGTCTTCACGCCAGCAGCCCCAGACGGGTCACCTTGGCCGAGAGGAAGGAGTGGATGATGAAGACGATGGTTTTGGGGCAGGAGTGGAGGTCCAATTGCTGCAAGAAAGGAGCAGAGGGACATTTGCAATGGGAAGGGCTGTACAACAGACAGCGGGTGGGTGCCATGCACGGGGCAGGTACCATGCACGGGGCGGGCGCCCCGCTCCACCTCTCCTCCCGGGCCGGTGGGAGCCAGGGGGAAGCGAGGGTGACGCCAACTCACAATCTCGCCCTCTGGGCCGCCAAAGTCCAAGTAGAGCATCTTGGTGCCGTCGTCGGAGGACATCTGCAGCTTCTCGAAGGGCTGCTGGAGCAGGATGGTCTTGCTGAGCCCCGGCTCCATGGTGGAGATGGTGAAGCCCTTGTCGATGTGGATGGAGAGGGTGCAGTCCTGCCCCTTCCAGGTGCAGGCTGGGGACAGGGACGGGCTCAGGGACGGGCGCGGGACCCCGCCACCCCCGGCCCCGCGCCCCCCGCGGGACCCCGCTGACCTGCGGACACCTCCTGGGCGAGCTCGGCGGCTCCGTGGGTGCCGTCCACCAGCAAGCGGGTCCAGAGCGCCAGGTCGCGGGGGCTCTCCAGGCTGAAGAGGTGGCTCTGCACTCCCAGCCGGGTGCCGGCACGCAGGGCGAACGCCAGCTCGGCCTCGTACAGCGCCGAGCCCTTGGCCGGGCCCGAGTGCACCAGCCTGCGGCACGGCGGCGCTCAGCCCCGCCGCGGGCCGCCAGGGGGCGCCGCAGCCCCGCCGATGGGCCCGGCCATCTTGTGCCGCCCCCCGGGCGCCGCCACAACAGGCCGCGGGCACCGCCACCCCCGAGCTGTGCCACCGACCCCGGGCACCGCCCCTGTCCCCACGGCCCTGACACTACCCCCAGACGCTGCCACCACCTCCCAGGTTCTGCCACCAAGTCCTAGGGTGCCCGCCACTACCCCCAGGGCACTGCCACCACCCCCAGGACACTGCCACCATCCCCCGAGGTCTGTCACTGTCCTTGGGGCTCTGCCACCGTCCCCCAGGCTCCACCACTACTGTGGGACACTACCACCAACTCTGCGGCCCTGCCAACACCCCTGAATGCCACCACTATCCCAGGACACCATTATCCTCGGCCACAACCGCCATCCCTGTGACACCGCCACCATCCCTGGGGACACTGCTACCATCCCTGGGGACATCATCACTATCTTTGGCCACAACTGCCAGCCCTGGGACACTGCCACCATCCCTGGGGACACCGCCACCATCCCTGGGGACACCATCCTGAGGACACCGCCACCACCCCGGGGACACACGCAGGACCCTACCTGGTGGCAATGAGTGGGTAGCTGTGCACAGGCTTGCCCAGGGCATCGCGGCTCTGCGGCAGGCTGCCGTACAGGAGCAGCTCCTTCTCGGTGAGGATGGCCAGCAGGTTCCTGGTGCCGGCACCGGGGAGCTGCAAGGAGCCGCGGTCAGGGCTGGCCAGGGACCCCTCGGCAGCAGGTGGCAGGGGTGGAGGGGACATGGGGGTACCTGCTCGGTCAGCCAGCCCACGTGCCTGACGTCCCTGCCGCCCGCCGTGCCAGCACCCACCAGCTGTGCCCGCAACTCCTCCTTCACCCGCGGCAGCAGCGCACTCGCTGCGCCCTGGATGGCCCCGAGCCACGACTGCGCCGTGGCCTCGTCCTTTGCCCGCAGGAAGAGAGCCACGCGCCCATCCGCCGAGCACACCTCGAGGTACCTGCAGGGACACGGCCCCACTGGGTCCCCACCGGCCCTCCATGGGGCACCCCGAGCGGTGGCCGGCACGGTGGTGGTGGCATCACCCTGACCTGTGCTCCGGGTCAGCGGGGAGGCACTTGCGGGACACGTAGCACATCTTCAGCGGGACGGTCCGGCTCTCGCGGGGTGGCAGGACGGGGGACGACCGCTTCTGCTGGCCAGAGGGAGAGGGGTCCCAGCTGACCGTCGCCCCCGCTGCCGAGTTCTTGAAGTAGGGTGAGATCTCCTTCATATACTTCACTGGAAGAGAGGTAGCGCCCAGTGAGAGCATGGCGTGGCGGCCACATCCTGCCCACCAGCACCCACCCACACTGCTGAAACCCCTCGTGCCTCCTCCATCATTTCCCCCCTCCCCCTGGATCCACCACCCATGGGTGCTGCTCTGGGTCCCCTGCAGTCACCCCACGCCAGTGCATGGGGCATGCTGCCAACTGCTCTGGTGAGCTGAGCTGGGCTAAAAAAAGCCTTTTCCCCTCTTTCCCTCTTTTTTTTTTTTTTTTTTTTAACGTGGCTCAGGTCACAGATCCAATTCCAGCCTGGACCCTGTTTGCCAGGGCAGCACATGGAGGCGCGGGGTGGGGAACGGGCAGGAAGCCCAGGCCAAAATTACACAGTCCAAATTGTGCTGGTACAGCCGGTCCCGCGGCCAAGTGGGAACAAAGCAGTAATAGCTCTCAAATACCATGGCTTGGACCCAGGAAAAGCCTCGAACTGCGTGTGCACAGCTCACATAACCCTGACTGGTGAGTTAGAAACCAGGGACGAGAAATCATCTTTAAGTGCCCAGCGAGTCAGAGTCAAACATCAGAGCCGCTGTACCACAGCCCAGCTCCGGAGGTTTAAGAGAGGGGGAGATGAAAGTTACAGCAAATTGATGGGGCCCCACAGGCACAGCTGGAAAACTGGGTCAGTGGCTCCCAAGGCTGATCCAAAGCACGGGCAGAAATGCTTTGGTTGGGCACGGTGATGCCCTGTGTGCTGTGGGGCTGGCTGATGGCTCTGGGGAAGGGCTTTCCTTGGGTGGCCCTTGGGAAAGGACCAGGGGACAGACACGTGCCTGCTGCCACGTCCCAGATCGTCACAGCTGGTTTCACCCCAGGCTTTGCAGCTGACTGTCATAGGTGGCACACTGGTGGACCAGCTCCATTGCAGCAGCAAAGCCAGAGCGAGGGCTCCTAAACCTCAAAATCCCCAAATCCAGCGTGCGAGCTGCAGCGGGGGCACCACGGGGAGAGGCAAAGCCCCAGGGCATGAGGGGACGTGCCCCATGGGGGGACACAGCCCCATCACCTTGTCTCACCCCAGTGGCAGTGCTGAGCCCCAGCCCGGCTGAGCCGCCGCTATAAAGGGCTGCGATGCCGCTGCCGCACGTGGGTCGGTCACCCCGTGGCAGCCCCGTGCCTCCCGGTATAAATAGCCGCCGCGCTCCCGCAGGCATGCGAGCTGCGCTGGAGGCTGCCCTGGGCCAGCAATCTTGGCAGCGGGACCCGTCGTTATTCGTGTGCTTGGGAGCTAATTGGATTTCACAGAGACGGGCGTTCATCTGCGGGCACCGGCACATGCCGAGAGCCGGCCGTGGCAGTGATAGCGCTTTGGGGCACGGGGACACGCTGCCTGCTCTGCCCCCACTCCAAGCCCTCCCTCCCTGACGCCACCCCCGGTAATTCCTTCCAGCATTCCCGCACCACCTGTCCTGCGTGTCACCTCCAGGCAGGCAGGGGACGTCACCGACATCAGCTGTGCCATGGCTGGAACACGTCCCGATGGCCTCCGCTCAGGGCAGGAGGAAGGGGCACGGGGAACTAGGCAGTGGGCGATGTTGCCTAACTCCAGGAGAAATTCCACTGAGCCGCTCAGGGGACGGGGCGCAGGGGACCCTGCCCCAGGGGTGCCCTGGGTGAGTTGTGCCAGAGACCCCCACCCCAGCACACACACGACTGCGGAGCCCATAACATGGGCACGTGGCCACCGCGCCCATGTGAAATGTGACCTCAGGCCAGCTGGCTCTGTCCCTGCCCCGAGGACAGTTTGCAAAGCTTGTCAGGGGACCCTGGTGCACCCCAAAAAATTCAGGGCAGGACCCCAAGATCTTAGCACCCACCCCAAGGCATTTCTTGCAGACAGAACAGCCCCGTCCACATGCTCTGCTGCAAGGTGGACATCACAGCACGGACGCATGGCGGAGAGGCTCACAGCTATGCTGCTGGCCAGGGCCTCGTTGTTTGTCCCCAAGAGGTGAGAGCCTTCCAGCAGCACCTGCACAGCATCGCAAGCCAAAGCGCTCCGGCTGCAGGAGCGGCCATCACATCTGGAAGGCTTCCAGAGAGGTCCTGGGGATCCAGCTCCAGCCCTAATGAGGTCCTAAGCCCATCTCCGGCGGGCCCCTCTCTGCCTTGGAACAACACCGGGACCGACGGCGCAAAACCAGTACATGAAATCACAAGGCAGACGTGGCCGGTCACCCACACTCTGCCAGGGGAAGGGGAAGGGAGGTGAAGGTAGGACAGGGACCCTCACCACCTCTCCATCATCCTAAGGCGGGTCCGAAGTCTCCTGCTGTGGTTCATCGCCGTGGTTAAGCCACGTGAGCACGTGTGGCACTTCCTAGGGCAGAGCCCAGCCGCCCAAGTCGCAGGTTCTCGGAGCTGCTGCTGGGGGGGGGTTTGCTCTTGCGGGTTCAATCCTGCACAGCTCCGGCAGGCACAAAGCCAGGATGCTTGGTGCCCGTGGGCACCTGATTTCTGCTCCGCCGCACAAATCCGGGTCACCACCACCCCAAAACCTCCAGCCACTTTGGTCCTGTGGTATTTTCTCCAGGGCCAGCTGAATGTTGTGGCTATTTTACATCTCACACCATGCACATCTCCACCCTGTGCAACTGCTGCAGCCAGAACCGGGCATCCAACAGTTATTTTTTCTGAATTACAACCTTCCATGCTATCCCTTGGCCAAACAAGTCCTGGAGAACTGCTTTGTACCCAGAGCAAAAAAAAAAAAAATCTAATGAGGGGAAAAATAAGGTCAGGCAGAGTGCCTCTCCCCAAAATAACAATGTAATATAAATACAAACTCCTGCAAGTATGAAGATTGCAGCTTGGCACATGCAGAGGCCTCCTGGCAGGGCACGCCGGGAGGTTTCCACACGTCATCGCGCCCGGCCAGGACTGGCAGTGCAGGGCCGGATCCAGCACGTGGGGCACTTGTGGCGCTGGGACTGACGTGTTTCAGTGCTCAGCTCGGCCGTTTTGGGGTTCCACCAGAATTCATCACCCCTATCAGTGACCACACGAGGAGTGTGCAAACTCTCCTGGTGCTGCCGCGTGCGGTCGCTCTCCTAATTAGAGCAAGACGAGAGCTTCGTTTCCTTCACGTCACTTTGTGAACCGCCCTTAAAGCTCCAGGTCTGAGAACAAGCTTGGCTGGGAGGAGAAAGGTGGTGTAAACACGTGCTGGCTGTGCTGAATGACTCCTTTTTGGTATTTCTGGCAAACATAAGGGAAGTCAGAGCTAAATGAAGAGTTGGGGAGGCCCAGGGGCTGCGGGGACCCCGCTGTGCTGCTTGCCCTTGTCCCCGGCTGTCCCAGCACAGATGTCACCAACCCTCTGTGCCAGGCTGGGGCACACAGGGGACATTTCTGGAGCTAACTGAAACAGCATGGGGCTGGCCCGGAGCTGTCTGCAGGGCCAGGGGACAGCAGGGGACAGCCAGCCCTGCACAGAGCCAAGGCACAGGGTTCTGCGAGGGAGCACAGTCGGCACCAGAAGGCACCTGCTGGACGCTAAGGTCGTTGTGCTGCTTTTCACCGAGCCTTGGAGCAAACCCAAGGACGAGAAAGGAGCAGGGGAGTCCCCTGTCACCACCCCTCTGGCTTCAGGGCAGCGCTCTGCCCCCAAGCCCCGCCGCACTCAGAAGGGAGCGGAGATGGAGATGCCGTGCGCACGTGCGACGACCAGCAGCTGCCCGCAGCACCCCGAGCAGCACCGTGCCACAGGAGGGTGATGGCATCAATCCAAACCAACCAAAAACATCAAGGCAGGAGCCAGCCCAGCTCTCCTCCTGCAGCAGAAGTGTGCCTGCTGGGAGCTTTCGTTTAGGAGGAAGCCCGGCTTCTGCAGAAATGTAGGTGCCTCCCTGCAGGGCGGCCTGGAAGCACCCACCCGGCTCCCCAGGAGGAAGAGGAGGAGGAGGAGGTTGGTCCGGGAGAGAAGTTGTTCTCTCGAGAAAGGGCAGCCCATCTCCACCTCCCGCAGAACCTCCAGCAGAAAGGAAGCCCATGCCAAAGTAAAGGATGAAAAGAAAATAACAGAGAGAGGGTGGTCTGAGTGCAGCGGCCACGGGGAGGAATTTCAGAGACTTCCAGAGAAAGAGGCTCTTGTATTTCTCTTTGGTCAGAAAAAAAAAATAACCCCCCTATCTGCTCCCAGCAGCTGTGCAGAGCAGCACATTCCTCAGGCTGAAGCGTGGTTCTGCGGCTCCCAGGAGAGGAGGAACCCACAGCAGAAAAGGGCTGAGCAAAGCGAAAACTGAAAATCTGGAGATGACACAATCTGGGGAAGGAGCAGGAAAGAAAGCGCCGCGGAGGTTGCTCACAGCAGAAGACACAGAGCTCTTCTTTGTCCAGGCACAGCCCACAGTGCTGCCCCCAGCCGAAAACCTCCCTTTGGGACCTGCAGCCCTAAAACCGCACAAGAAAGTGTCTCGGGCTCCAAGACCACCTGGGGCAGCCCGCAGAACCATGCGGCCCCACTCTGGCCAAGGGTGTGGATTTAAATGGAAGCCGTGGGAAGAACACGGAGCTGACCGCTGCTGCCGGCACTGAGGACCTCGGGGTGCAGCCGTGCGACAGAAAAGTCACCCGCCCCATAGACCTGCCCCAAATCTCCCGTTGCAGCCCGCCCATGGTCCCTGCAGCTGGGACACAGCCGCCAGGCACCCAGCGCATCCCTCCGGCTCCGCGGGGGGACCCCTCCGGCTCTCCGTATGAGCAGATAAGCCACTCTGCACATATTGTTTCCCATTTAAAAGAGTATGCAAATGTGTATGCAGATGCTGTGCCACCCCCGGGCTCCCTGCACGGCTCCAGCACACCCTAGAGTGTCTCGGGGTGGGCACCCAGCACGTGGCTGTGCAGGAGCTCTGCGGAGACGGGCATCGGCAGCCCAGAAGCAGGAGCCCCCTGGTGCCGCCTCGGCCCCTACCTTCCAAGACGACCTCCTTGCCCGTCTTCTTCAACGCCTGCACCGCCTCATCGTGCGTCGCCTCGGACAGGTCGGTGCCGTTCACGGAGAGGATGGCATCTCCCACGTAGAGCGCCTCGGTCTGATCCGCCGCCAGCCCCTTGAATATCTTGGATATCAAGATGGGCATTTTATTCTCTCGGCCACCTTTGAACAGAAGGGAAACCAAGCGGTTACGGACGTACAGACGGGGATGCTCAGGTTCCAGCCAGCCCTGCAACGACCACGCTGCCCTCCGCATCTCTCCCCGGCAGTACCCAACATACCGTGAGGCTTTACAGCAGCTGAAGATAATTGCTCCCAAAAAACCTCCGAATGGTTGCAGATTTCCTTGTGGAGCAAACACATACCTTGGCTGTCTCCCCATCAATTTTGGCAGGAAACCATGTCATTATTTGCATTATTAATTGTGTGTGCTGAGCAACCATCCCTGCTCCGAGGACTTCGCGATCTAAATGGATCAGGCAGCTGAGTGTTTGGAGAGGCAAAAGAGCCAGGGAGAAGCGACCCGACCTGGGTATTTGCTCCCCTCTGCCCAGTGGCTCTATTTACCTGCTGCTTTCCATTCTTCAGCCTAAAAGGATGCTATTCAAGCCTCCCGGCAGCTTGAGGAGATCAATTTGCACATTAACTTTTGAACCCGCGGGGAGATGCGAGCAGCCTGCAGGTGCGGGAGCAGCAGCTACAGCAGCAGGGCGGCAAGCAGGGAGCGGCAGTGCCCGACGTGCTCCGCGCCCCCCGGGACAGCCTGTCCCCAGGAGCCTCCCCGGGAGGATCCCTCATCCGAGGGGGATAGCCCAGCGGTGCGTTATCACCCCGGGGCTGCTCCCGGCCCTGCCGCAGGCATTTCCTTGCTCAGATTTCTGCCAAGCCGCTCGAGGAGCAGAGGGCTCCGGTTATCAGCTGTCAGAGGCCCCCGTGGGGGTGCTCCGAGCTGCTGAGCCCACCCTCGCAGCAGGGAGTCCTCGGCTGCGCCCGGGCTGCGTGCACGAAGGGGGAGCTGCTGCCAGGAGCATCCGCGGTGGCTCCAGCAGGATGGCACCCTGACCCTGAAACACCAGAAACTTGAGCAAAAAAGCTTAGGCTGGCTGGGGTGTGGACCCAGCCACAGTGCTAGGGCCAGAAGGGTTTGGTTCAGGTTCTGCCCCTCACCTCGCCCCTGGGCCACGGACAGGAGCAGCAGGAGCTGGTTGGCACAAGGGGCACCAGGCTGCCAGAGCCCCTCAGCTGCCTTCTCCATCATCCCCTCCACATCCCCGCAGGGCTGTAGGAAAGCGAGGTTAAACTGCAAGAAGGGGGCTGCTTTTTAATAGGAATAGGAAAGCATCCGTCTCCCCCCCCAGTTAAGGCAGAGTAACGCAGAGCCAGGGCTGCCCGAGCGGCCGTCACGCTTTGCAGCTCCCAGTTTGGATTACGGCTCCTTGGTTTCCACATACGTCACTGCAAAAATAAAGTTTTAGCTGAACCAAGTAACGTTTCTCCTTTCCTGGGAGAGCCTCAGAGCCAGCGGCAGCTTTGCAGCCAAGGGGTTGTTGCAAAGGGGATTTTACGCTTCCCGAAAGGGCTGGCAAGCTCCGGCATCCCAAAAAGCAGCCGGCGGCACTGGGTTTTGACCCAGTCCCCGCACAGGGACACCCACAGCACAAAACCTCCCCGCGGCGCCCGCTTACGGAGCGAGCTGGAAGCTCCGGGGAGGGGAAGCCACGTCAGGAGGCGAGAGCCACGCTGCCACCGTCCCCAGGCCCCCCAGCACGCAGCCCCACGACCCCCTCGGCCACGCGTGGTGGCAGCCCCCTGGACTGAGCTCCCCCTGCACGGAGTTTCCAACAGAGCTCAGAGCCTCGTGAAAGCCAGACGCGGCCAGAAGGGCCACCCTCGCCCCGAGAAGTTTCCAGCCCCAAGTTGAGGCAGAGCCAGCCGGGTGCAGGGCGGGCAGCGGCTCTAAGGGGCCCCCGGCTCCCCGCCCCCCGGGGCTCCAGCTCCCAGCACCGCTCAGCACCCCACAGACCCGCGACGGCTCGGGGGGGGTCACAGGCGTTTCCTTCGGGGGGCGGACGGGCACAGGGGCCGGCGCTCGGACACAGGGACCGGGGGACACGGGGACACGGGGACATGGGGACATGGGGACACGCCGGAGACGAGGACGAGGACGCACGGGCGAAGCGCTCCACTCGGCAGCAGAAGGGGCAGCTTTTTGTGCACGTCCCACCTGCTCCCGGAGCCCCTGTCCCCGTGTCCCCGCGTCCCCCCCGCTCCCGGAGCCCCTGTCCCAATGTCCCCGTGTCCCCCCCACGCAGCCCCCTGCCCTTCCCCACCTCCCCGGGGACTGAGCTCGGACGCTGCCCGACCCTCCCCCTTCCCTCCCCCTTTCCCCGGACCCCTCACCCCTCACCCCCCAGCCCGCTCGGAGGACGGCAGCGGCGGGCCCCCCCCCTCACCTTTGATACTGATGCCGAGCCCCCCCACGTCCTGCTTGACGACGTGCACCGTGCGCCTGATGTTGGCGAGCGCCTCGGGCACGCCGGAGCCCCCTTCGCCGCCGTTCAGCTGCGCCGCCGGAGCCTCCCCGGGCCCGGGGCCGTCGGCGGGGCTCACCCCCAACGAGTCCTCGGCCAGGGTGAGGAGGACGCGGAGCCAGTGCCCGCCGGGGCCGCGCAGCTCCAGCAGCCCGCTGCGCGGGGCGCGCCTGCCCGCCGCCATCTTCCGCGCCCGCCGGCCCCGCTCCGCGCCCGCTCCGCGCCCCCCCGCGCACCGCCCCCGGCCCGCCCCGTCGGGGCAGCGCCGCGCCGCCGCCGCTCGGCTGCTGTGGGGCTTTTTTTTTTGCTTTTTTTTTTTTTTTTTTTTTTTTTTTTTTGGGGGGGGGGGCGGCGGCCCCGGACTGCCCGCTGAGCCGCCCCGCGAGGGGCCGGGGAGGGCTTCTTGGGGGGTCGGGGCGCGGGGACGCCGAGGGGGGCTCCGCGGGGTGCAGGCTGCCGGGTGGCCGTGCCCTCGCCCCCTGCCCCGGTGCGCTTCTCAGGCCCCAAAGTAGCCGGGACCGGCCCCGGGGTTTCTCCGAGGCTGCTCCCTGCAGGGCCCGGGGGTGGGCGCCTCTCGGCAGCCCCGCGCTGCTCTCGGGCAGGGGAGGCAGAGGGAGGGTGTTCGGGGCGTCCCCCGCCTCCCCCGTGGTGGTCCCGCTCCTTGAGAACAGCGACGACGGTTGGTTGTCTTTGGCACATCAGCATTTCTTGCTGCAACCGAGTGGCAGCAATTAGGAATGAAAAAATACCCCTCGGCGCATCCCCCCGTGCCCCTCGAGCTTTGGGCAGCTCCAGAGGCCTCCAGGATTGGGGCTACCAAGGTCGCTGAGCTCCAGCTTCTGCCAAACGCCAAGATTTAGAAGAATTTCATCGCATCTGCCTGGAACGGGCACACGGCGAGGGGCTGCAGGGACCGGGGGGAGGCAGCCCTTCCCCATCCACGCACCGAGGAGAAAAAACCCCCCCCCCCCCCCCCCCCCCCCCCCCCGCTGCCCCCCCCGCAGCAGCAGCTGTGGAATTTCGTGAGGTTGCACCCGAGGAAACCCTGGAGGTTTTGTCCTTACGAAACAGTTCAAATGTTCCAAATTTCCTTTCAATAAAAAAGGTCCGGAGTTTGGTTTAAGTGGCTTCCCAGGTTCGCCTAACGGTGCTGCTTGCTGTAGCCGTTCCCCTCCGCGTCCCTTCTGCACCCGTCCAGAGGTGATGATCCCGTCCCCCATGTGCACCCCGGGGCTCCGAGCTCACTTCGCTTATGGCAGGGGGAATTTTGTCCTTTCAAGGGCAGACAGGGCTGGTTTTCCCCGTGCCATCCGCCCCCAAAGCGCTCGCTGTATTTGCCAGCCTGCAAATCAGCTTTGCCTCGATTTTTTTTTCCTTCCCTTGTTGTTTCCAGCGTAGGTGATTGCTTAAGGCCCCTTTCCCACTGGAAGTGCAGGTGGAAACCAGGAACGCTGCTTTTAGTGCTGCAGAACGGCACCGTTTGAGCTGCTGGCTTTGCTTTCTCAGCCCTGGCAGCACGGGTGCAACACTCGTGCGTGGATGAAGGGAGCAATCCAGAGCACAGCAATTCCATGTAGAGGGAAAAAAACTCATCTCACCCCATCCTGCTGGGATGCAGAAAGCAGCTGGGTCCCCAGGGCCTGCCTGGGGATGAGTTCACCTCCCCAGAGCTGCAGCCTTGCCCAGAGCCTCTCCTCATCCCAACCCAGAGCATCATTTATTTCCCCAGAGCCACCCAGCATGGGCTTCGTCAGCACGAGCACGTGGAGAGCAGGGGAGAGCGGGATGCGGGATGCCACGAATCACCCTCCTGTGTCCTGCAGACACAGCAGAGCTGTTGGCCCAGTCGGGCTCGGGGGCAGCCACCGCTGTCACCGCAGGAAGCCTGTGTCACGGACACTGTGGCCACACAGCTGCGGGACCCCCTCTCCCCTCTCTTTTTCAGCAGCTTTATTGTCCTTCAGCAATTGCACCAGTTACTTACGTGGGACGGTGACCCAAGGCGAGTGCTTCAGGTGTCAGCAAACTGGGAGGACAGGCCTGCAGGACATTTTGGGGGTCCTGGTGTCCCCAGAGCAGAGGGGCTGCTGTTTTAGGGACCTTCCCGGAGGCTTGGTCCCCCAGGCATGCCCTCACCCGGCGTGTTCTCAGGGTCCTTCATTTCTCAGGGCCCCCCATGTCCCAGCAGAGGGGACGCTTCTGCTGCAAGGTGTTGTGAGCATAACTCACACAGGAGAGGTGGGTGAAGGACGACAGTTCTGGCCGGGCACAAGAGGTGGCTTCCCAAGACTTTTCTGAATGGATTTTCCACATTCCTCGCCCAAGACAGCTGGGCCAGATGTGCAAAACCCCCACATTACAGTGCGGAGGGTGCAGACCCCTGCCCACCATGGGGTCCCCATGCCCGTGGGGCTGGTGCCACTTTCGCTGCTGGTTTTCATTGCACTCCTGAGCCTGTCCTGGCATTTTCTCTGCAGAATCTCCCCCGCTCCCCTGGACTTGGTGGTTAAGCAGCTATTATTAGCCTCATTTCTTGGCACAGACGGGAGCTGTGTCAAAGCCCACCGGTCTATTTATAGAGCACCGTTAGTTGCATTAGTTAAATTAATCACTTGTGAAACAAAATAAAATCTTGCGTTCAGGGTCTGGAACAATGTTCCCAAGCCAGATAACAACACCTCTGGCTGCCCACGGTGCTCGGTCTGCTCGGGCAGCACACAGGGCAGCTGGTCCTGCTCTGCCCAAGCGACTCTGCAGGAACCAATGGCTGAAAAACCACTGGCAGGGACAGAAAGGGAAATAAAAGAGATTCAGATGTGCAATATGTACTTAACTGAGTGATTCATCCTTTGGTATACAGGAAATGCAGCAAAATGGCTTTGTCTGACCATAAAATCTCTGGAGTCTCTGACTCCTCTAACCCGACAGCATGCTGTTTTCTCTGGGACACGATCAGCCCCGGCAAAGTTTCTTCCTTCTCGGCCCAGGTTCTTCCCATACGGATCCCTACAAGATGGTCACATCAGCAGGGCTCCCTGCTGTGAGAATACCTTTGTTACCACACGGCAGATACATTATCAAGGCAGGATGATTTCTGTCAAAGAAATGGGAAAAAGCAGCACCTGGGAGCTAAAACAGCTTTGGGCAAGGCAGAAGCTGGGTGATGCAGCAGAGCTGTCACACTCTGGCCAGCAGTGATATGCACAGAGTCCGGCTGCTCCAGCAGGCACGGTTGGCTTAAGCAAGTCAGCAAATCTTCTGCAAGACCACTTGTTGGCCTTGCATCAGGCAGACCTCACCCGTTAGAGCCCGGTATTCACTGCCTGCCGCAGCTTCTGTGTCTCAGATCAGCCCCAGGACCAAGTGGCATCGGTGGCAGGACTTCACTCGGCCCCTAAGGTAGTTCAGAGGGCATAAGTCAATCATAAAAGTCAGCGCATTAATTGCAGATTGTAAAATGTACCGGCACATTTGTACCTGCTGCTGGGCTGATCACCCCACTGACCTCTTATGTAGGCCACAGGGAAAACACCCCGTGGTTTGGGTAATTTGCAGCTCGCACAGGAAAATGCCAGTTCCTGGGTGCACCTGGGACCACCGAGATGTTGCAGTGCAGCTGCTGGAGGTGCCACCCACGATGCTGCACATCCCCTGGTACCGCGGGTGCAGCATCTGCGCCACCAGCATCCCCCTGCAGCCTCTCGCCTGCGGTGTGCTCAGGGGGAAACCGAGGCAGGGAGCGAGGCCGGGGTGCAGCGAGGCCGAGGAGCAGCGGGCGCGTTGCTGCCTCGTTCCCCGGCCCGCGCCCCACGAAGCGGGCGGGTGCCGGCTGTCCCCACGCGGGGAGCTGGCAGCGTCCCCGCGCCCACAGCTCCCAGCGGCTTATTTTTAACTCCCAGAGCTCCCAGAAACGTCCGGAGAAGCGGGGGCTGGGGGGAGAGCTCCCCTCCGCGCAGCAGCCCGGCAGGAGGACGGGGGGGGCCTCGGCGCCACGCGTGGGCAGGGGCAGCCCCACGGCACGCCGCGCCCAGCCCGCAGCCGGGGCCAGGCGCAGGGCGCGGGGCTGACAGCAGGGGCCAGCAAAGCGCCGCTCGGCAGCGAGCAGGGCTCCCTCCGGGGGGGGCAAAGCCCTCCTCGGCCACCCCCAGCCCCCCCTGGGGCAGGGGGCTCTGGGGTTCTGTGCGCAAGGTTGGGGTGGGCTGAGCTGGAGGAGCGTGGGGGGCTCCCGCCACCCCCTTTCCCCCAGCAGTTTGGGTCCGGAGCCGCAGCGGGTGCTGCAATGCCGGTGGCAGCGACAGGGGACACGGGGACAGTGGTCCCTGCAGCGTGCGTCGCCAGGCTCGGCTTGTGGGCAGGCCAGCAGCACCCTCAGGGGGCAGGGGACACGCGTCCCACGCCGCGCACTCAGCTCTGGGCTCTGCAGGGGATTTTCAGCTCTGCCTCTGTGCCCCAGAGCTCCAGGCTCTGGGCTTTCTGCTCAGCGCTGCGACGCCAAAAACCGTCCTCACCGCCTCCAGCCGATGCCTTGTGGCGGGTGTCAGCGATGCTCCCCCCCAGCTGCACGCCCGCTGCCACGTCTCACCCACCCCAGGGCGGTTGCCTCCTGCCCACCCCGTGCCACTGCGCTGCTGGTGACACCGACTGTCCCCATCTTCGTGCCTGCCGCGCTCCCGCAGCCACCCCGGCCCTCGTCTGCTGGTGGCCGTGCCCTGCTCCGAGATGCCACCACGCCGAGCGCCCCGTGGCCAGCGCTGCCAGCTCTGCCCACGGCATCTCCAAAGGGCCCCGCAGCGCAGGGGGGGTGCAGGGATGGCAGCACAGGTGTCCCCCACCTGGGTGTCCCCCACGGCCCTGGGCTGGCACCCGCGCCTCTCTGCTCGCCTCGGATGCAGCCTTTTGTTCCCTTCCAAACAGAGGTTTTAATTTACCCTCTCGGCTGGCGAAATCCTATCCAAAGCAATTCCCCAGCCGTTCCTCCAAATCACAGTAATTACCTCATTACTTTGATATTAATAGAATTCATATGGCCTGCAGAAGATAATTGAAATTAGCCCCGCGCCGCTTGCGAGGGGGAAGCCGAGCCGGATGTGAGGCCGGATCCTGGCACCCACCCCAGGGCTGAAATATGGCCCGAGGTTCACCCTACATTAAAAGGGGTGAGCGGGCAGGACGGGAACCCGTCCCTGTCCCCATTGGGCTGCTGCGAGTCAGAGCAGGAGGATGCTCAGCACGGGGCCAGTCCTGTTCTTTCTGGGGAAAAATAAAAAATATAAAAGGGGGAAAAATAGAGTGATTCATCATCTGCAAGAGCAACAAAGGCAACACGGCTCTGAATGGGTCTCGCAGCCGGTGCCGTGCCCCCCGAGACTGCCGCTGCCTGCCAGAGCTGTCCCAGCGCCCTCCAACCCTGCGGCTCCATCCCAGCTGCTCCCCCGCCAGCCGGGGGTGACCCCAACAAAGGCCGGGGCCGCCCCTGCCACCCTTGGGCTTTGCCCTGCCACGTGGCTCCGTAACCTCTTCCTCAGGGCCAGCTGCCACGAGGGGACCCTCCTTTGTGGCCCCGGCACAGGCGGCGCGGCAGACGGGTCCCTCCATCTGGCCGGCGAGCCCTCGTCTGTTGGAGACCCCCTGCCCCGACTTATAACGGCATTAAACCTCCCCGCCGCTGCACCCGGCCCCGCTTCCACCCCGTGTCAACCGTCACTGGGAGCCCTCGGTCCCCTGGGGACGTGGGGCTGAGGGCTGCTGGCAGCACAGGCTCCTCACGCCGCTCACCCGGGCACCCTGCTGCACCCGTCCCTGGTGCTGCCCGCGGCCAGCAGCCCACGGCGCGGGGCAGGAGGGATGTGTCCCCTCTGCTCCCCTCCTGACACCACGGCACCAGTGCTGCGTGGAAATGCTGAACGCAAATGCTGCGTGGTGTGATTGCTGCACGGCAATGCGGCGTGTAAGTGCTGCGTGGTGCAAGTGCTGCATGGTATGAGTGCTGCGTGGTGTATGTGCTGCCCAGTATGAATCCTGCATGGTACGAGTGCTGCATGGTGTATGTGCTGCATGGTTTGAATACTGCATGGTATAAGTGCTGTGTGGTATGGATCCTGCATATAAATGTTGCATGGTGTGAACGCTGCATGGTGTGAATGCTGTGTAGTATGAACGCTGCATGGTACCAATGCTGCATGTAAATGGTGCATGGTGTAAATGGTGCCTGGTATTGATTTTGCATGCTGTAAGTTTTGCATGGTGTGTGTGTAAATGTTGCAGATAAGTTCTGCCCAGTACAGATGCTGCGCATAAATGCTGCTTATAGATAGAAATACAGAAATTCAGCATCTCCAAGCCATAGGGGAAGGGGATGGGAGTGCCAGGCCTGCAGCCGTGCTGCACCCCGCTGTGACGGTCTCAGCAGCAACCTCAACACCTCCTGTCCTGGCACTGCAGGGACAGGGACCAGGCCTTTGGACCCCTCATGCTCAGGACCAGGACCCCACCAGGGCAGGTCCATCCCAACCCTCTGCACCCTCATCCCTTGCTTGCTTTGGCACCGGGCCCCCAGGGAGCAGGGGCCCACAGGTGGCAGGGTGCAAGAAGCAACAATGCGCAGGGTCAGGCCCCCCAGCCCCAGGGGGAAGGAGCTGGAAAAGGAGCCAGAGGTGTCCCCAGGCCGGGGCTGAGAGGAGGAGACCCCGCCACCGCCGCCTCCCTCGCCAGACATCCATCTCCGCGGAGGGCCTTATCTGCCACTAATGCTTTGCAGCAGCCTCCCAAAAAGCTTGTGGGCTTGGCAAGATGATCCGAAACTGCATTTGCTCCAAATGGATTGTATCAGAGGGAGAACAAAGCACTGGAGGGTTTTCAAAGCAAAGCCGCGGTGGCAGCCCCGAGGAGAGGCAGCCGGTCCCCTCCGGCGGCACCGCGCTGGTGACTCAGCTGGCCGCCCTCGCTGTCCCCTGCACGGCGGTGGCTGTGGCGGGAGCCCTTCGGGATGTGCTGGCCAGAAAAGAAAAAAAAAAAAAAAAAAAAAAAAAGCTCCACTTTACAAAAATATAAAAGCATCCTGCTGCAAAATCTGGCCCCGCTCTAGCCGCGAATGGAAAAAATATGATTTTTTAATTTTTTCCTCCCCCAAAGTTTCTTGGAAAGGCAGAGCAGCGCTGGTGATGGAGCAAGCTCCAAGCGGGTGTTGCAGCGCGGCGTTGCGTGGGTGCTCGTCCCCCTGGCTCCCCACCCCTGCTTGCTTCCCATCCCTGCACTGCTCCATGCAGCTCCAGGTGATGTGGGGCTGTCAGCACAACTGGGACATGAGTGTATATAAACCAAATATCATTTCCAACTTCAATCTTAGCGTGCAGAAATGGCGATGGCAGTGGCAGGATCGGTGCTCGGGCGGGAGGACACAGCCTGGGGAGCCACGGGGGGACCTGTCTTCCAGCTGCCGAAATGTTCTCCCCTAAATACCGGGGAGGTGAGCATCCACATTTCCAGATTCCTTCCAGAATGATTCAAAATAAAGGAAGTTCAGCACTGTGGTGGTGCCGTGGTAGCACGCGGGGAGCTGCGCTCCTCGGGAAGCACCGGAGGAGAGGGAACCACGCAGGCAGAGGCAGGAGCAGGAGCAGAAGTCGTGATGCCTCGGCTCTCCCTCGGGTGTGCAGAGAAGACGGTGTCAGCAGTGAGTCAGCTCCAGGAGTGATGTGAAATCAGAACTGAAGAATGTTGAGAAAACATCAAAATCCCATTTAAAAAAAAAAAAAAAAAGTGTGTGTGGGGAAGGCTCGAGCAAGAGCAGCAGCAGGGCTGCAGATCCCAGAGCCGTGTCAGGGGCTGTGTGAGCAACTTGCCCTTTTTTAGCTCACAAAGGGAACGCTGCAGGACTGAATCTGCAGTGGTGGCCAGGAGGGGAACCCCACAAAACCCCGGAGGTTGTCCCTGCCCCTGTTTGCCCATGAGAAATGTCACATCTGCAAGGTGCTGTTGAACAAGTGCCATTGAGAAGCTGGGGAAACAAGAGGGGCACGTGGTGCCAGCCTCTGTGGAGCAGCTCCCTCGTGGCACAGCCAGACCGTGCAAGATTTGCTCATTTGGGATCGATTTGCCATGGGGAGAGCTGCAGGGGCTGCGCTGGGGTGGCTTGAAACCCCCACAGGCAGTGCACAAAGCAGGTGAGCTGCCTCCTGCAGAAAGTGTGGGATGGTTCGCCAAGAGCCGGAGTGAAGAGCCATGGGGAAATCAACCAAAAGGGCACAAATCCAGAAATTCAAAGAAAATAGGCATGAGCAGCGTACAAAGTTGAGAAGGGACCTGTGGCACGGGGGCGTCCACCTGGGGTGGGGCGGGGAGAAATGAGAGCTCCTGCAGCAGCTGAGCTTGGGACACACGTGGCCCTGAAGTGCCGAAGCCGTGCGGGATGGGGGCAGGCAGGGAGGGACAGGGTTGTGCTGTGCCCCCCCATGCCCTCCCCAGCGTGTCCTCGTCCTCGTGCCCTGGCTCTGCCCCGTGTGGCCCCGTGTGGCCACCGGCCATGTGGCCGCATCCAGCTGGGGCTCTGCTCCGGGTTTTGGATAGCCGACGCGATTCAGAGCGCACTGCGCTCTAACCCTGGCCACCTGGCATACGGTGCTGAGGTTCTCCTCTCTTTTTTCAGGCTGCCCTGCCCTTGTATCGCTGCGTGTGGGCTGGGATACAAAGCAAGCCCCCAAGCACGGTGCCTGTAGCGCAGCTCATCCCTCCTCCCGGCTGCTTTTGGGGATGCTGCCAAAGGCATCCATAGCCCCACAGGCATTTTTGCTCGGAAATATCTCTGTATAAATCCAGCTCCAGCCACATGTCAGGTGCAGACCCACTGTCTTCTCTGATAACAGTTCAATATTTTGACTCCTCGACAGCGCAGGGCGGAATTCCACGAGTGAAATCCGTGAAGGCCCCTGCTGAAGCTGGGGCAGGGCTGGTGCACGTCCCCTCCAGCACCCTGCTCCGGGCTGGGCCCCGCTGGGTGCCGTAGCAGACGGCCAGGGTGCTTCCCCGCACAGAAACACCGGGCACTGAACTGGGGAGAGACCGGACAGACAATGCGCTGGGCCACTCTCATGGGGACACCCTGACAGTGCCACGGAGAGGGACATCGGCCACCGCTGGCCCCTCCTCTGCTCCCCCCAGCACCGAGCACCCGCGGAGGGAAAGCCCTGACTGCTTTTGGGTGCTGAGCCCAAGCTGGGGCAGGGCTTGTCACAAAAAGCCAAGAAAATAAATTGGTCCTTGTTGATCTTTGATTTAAAATGTAAGCTGAAAAAATAATTAAAAAAAAAATGGAAAAAAAATTAAAACTGAACCCACCAGGCCCCGTGGCTGGCTGCTGTGAGCGCAGAAGGCGCAATGCCCAGTCACCACGAGCTGGTGCGTTTGTGCCTCTTTCCCCATAAATGACCCCAAATGGAGGGGCCACCCCGCTGCAGCCATGCAGCACCCATGGGTGCACCCCGGCGCTCGCTCAGAACAGAGGCGGGCGTGGGCAGAGCCGGCAGCTCACCAACACCTGCAGCTGTCTCCAGTAACAGCACCCAGAGGCTCCAAAATGTTTGGGAAAAAAACAAATGCGGCTCAAAGGAGGCAAAGGGATCGAAGGGAGATGGCCGTTAGCAACTCTGCATCTGCAGTAAAGAAGCCAGCCGTGTCCGGCGCTCTGGAGCTAATGGGTTTTTAATATTCTCGTGGCACGCACTGTGGTGTACATGGCGAGGGACGCGTGGAGGTCTTGCACGAGCACCAGTGCTCAGGGGCTGCTCGTGGGGCTCGGGCTCTTCCCTTCCCCGCCAGCTGCCGCGTCGATTTAGATGTTGCAATTATTCTGTCAGCTGCGTGTTCCAAATTAAGGCCAGAGAAGTGTCTCTGCATTACACAAACATATATATATATATACACACATATATCCCTAAAAGGAAAAGAAACGAACTCAGAAATTAATAAGGCTGATTGACAATGCTGCTTTGGAAGCCCCGGTACCATATGGCATCCCTGAATGGCTGCAGTGCTGCTCGGCTGGGGCTGACCAGCTGGAGAGTTACCGGGCTTGTTTGTAATTGTAATAATGGATATCAGATGGCTGGTGTGGAGCAGTTTATAAATGAGAACAGACAATGAGCCGCACTGTTTGTCAGGAAATCATTTCTGATATGGTCTGCGCGCTACCCACCGCTCCCCGGCGGGGCTGGCTGCCCCGGGGCACCCCGCAGGATCCGGCCCCGGCACGGGGAGGAGAGGAGCGATGCGGGGCAGAGCCCTGCGAGCAGCACGGGAGGTGCTGGCGGGGCTGGCGGCCTCGGGGGAGCCCCCGGGTGGGTGCTGGGGCCCTAAGGAAGCAAAGGAAAAGGGGAGTGGGGCCGGAGCGCTGCCTGCCCCGGGACATGGTGGGGACAGGAGGGAAGGCTCTGGGGACACAGAGGGGATGGGGGCTTGGCCGCGGCCACTTCCAGATCGCTTTTTGTGCTGAACAGCCAGACAAATCACGACATTTCAGAACTTGCCATTTAATGGATTTTATTTTTTTTAAGTTGGTAACAATGAAATTCATTATTTCGATTCCTGATCAAAGCTCTGTGACTTATCGTATAAAACAAAGCGGAGCTGGGAATAAAAACGCCACATGCTTATTCCCTGGTCTTTTCCAAAAGGAAATTTCATCCAAATTAGTGCCCAGCATTGCCCAGCTGAAGCCTCCTATGGCAGAAGCTGCCCCATCCCTTGTGTCCCTGCTGCATCAAGGGCAGCCACACTGCCTGGGCGGACAGCAGCACACACCTGGATGGGTTTTTCCCCAAAAACTTATCCAAAAAAAACCACTCACGTGAGCTGGGTGCCCTTGGAGCACTGGAGAGGAGCCGGCGGTGCTGGGGCATCGCTGGGGCATCTCATCCTGCTCCGTTATTTCCCACTCCTGCTCTCGGCTCAGAAAACGCTCCCAGAGCTCCGCTATTGCTTTCTTTCCAGTTTGGAGAGAATTATTTATCTGAGGCTGCATATTCAGAGCCTCAATTCCTAGACTTTTATATAAAATGTGAGTAACTCATTAACTTTAATAGCGGGGACTCACGGTTTTTCCCACTATCGAGCACTGTTTGGAGGGAAATGGGCATTGGATCACAGTGCACCCAGCATCACAAGGAATTGTTTTAATTAGGGAGCGGACCTGGGGATGTGGCACAGATGAATGACCCAAGTTTCTGAGCCCATCTCCTGCATCTGCACCGGCTCAGGAAGGAGAAGGGCTGACTGCTCCCCGGTGGAGCTCTCGCCCCCTGGTCCCCATGTCCCCAAGGACTGATGAACTGCCAGGTCTCACCTTCCCATCTTTAGCCCCAATTTCTCACTGCAAGCCCCCCCGGACATGAGGGAGGAACGAAGCCCCCCAGCATCTTGCTGTGCATGATCGTGGACCTTCAGCGTCTCTTTTGGCAGCCTGCAGGCTGCTTCTCCTGCCCTGCCCTTAGCAATATTTCCCCATTTCTCAGCACAACAAGCCCCCAAATTCCCCTGTCCGTGCAATTGCGCTGACACCTCTTTCCAAACCGTCCTAGGAAAGCTGTTGTTGGTTTGTTTTATTTTTTACAGGGGCAATCGAGCCTCCCCACATCCTCCCAACCCCGTCCCGCCCTGGCTCGCACCCACGCACCGCCTGCATTAATGGGTTTACTTTGCAGGTACCGGCCCCCGAAAGCAGCTGCCGGTTTGTCCTCCCGAGCCAGCAGCTGCACATCGGGTGAGCAGCAGGTGACAGCCCCGCGTCCCCTCGGCGTGATGCTCACGGGACCGGTGTGTCCTGGAGGGCCGGATTCAGGCCGTGGGACCGGCCCCATCCCACTCGCCGAGCCCTCTGGCTCCGAGCCCTGTGCGTCTCCGTCTCCACTGAGCGTGACCCCATGCAGAGACACCAGCCCGAGACCCTTGGCCAGCTGCTGGTGGCTTGGGTGTCCCCACGCGTCCCTCGGAGGAAGAGGATGAAAGCATGGGGCTTGGGATGAAGCCGAGAAGGTGCAATAGGAGCCGGGGGGGGGGGTGAAATAAAGGGAAACCCAGGGTGATGGCAGCAGCGGCAAGCTGCAGAAGGATCTTAAAAGCTTCCATCCTCAGCCACCTGGCAAACAGAGCGTGTGGTGTGAGCCCACCCCGTGGCTTGGAATGCCACCAACACCTTGCTGAGCTCCCCAAAAGAGCCAGGTACGCAGGGTAGGTGGGGACAGCTGTTGGAGCACGTCCTGCAGGAGCAACAGAAGGTCTGGGAGCTGTGCGGGGAGCTGGAGTGGGCTTGGGCTGCGATTTGCAAAACGACCTTCCCTTAAAGGAGGAAAAAATATGGGGTTTGCTCCATGGATGCAGGTAGGGCTGGACATGGAGCCTGGAACAGCCCCTCTGTCCCCCTAGACTCCCTCCGGACAAGGTTTGCTCCGAGCATCCCCAAAGCCTTCATCCCCCAGCCCATCTGCTGCGTGAATCCCCGCTCCCTGCTCCTGCTCCTCGTTAGGGGTTGCAGCCCCTAAGCAAAGATTAATCTGGTGCTTGTGAGAATTTAGCTGCTTGAAAAGAGAGGGACCGGTCCTGACCTCACAGTCTGGAGGCTGCTGGGGAGTTCACCGTCCCCTGAGCTGTCAAGCCAATTCCCTGCAGTACCAAGCTGTTGTTCTTGGCATCTGCTAGGCAGAAAGACTATGAAACACCCCAAATATCTGTTTGCTTTAAAAGGTAAATATTAATTTCAGGATGCTGTTTACATAACCAGACTCTTCAAGCTCGAAGTCATTGCCTGTCGCTAGTTGTCACATGGTATTAGTGTGTATTTAACATTTATTTAACTCCACTCGGCCCTGCTCGTGCCAGATGGCAGGCAGCCTGCGCCGCGAGGCACGGGCTGGGCTCAGCGCTGCTTCAGGACGGGAGCAGGGGGCTGGGGACCGCCGCTGGGAGTTGGAGGTGTCCTGCGGGTCCCCAAGCGGCACGGGTGCTGCGAGCGGGTGCGATGCACGCCGTGGTGCCGAGGCCATCCCGATTCCAAGGGTGGCACAAGGAGGGAGCGGTGGGCTCCTGAGGGCTGCGGCGGGGATGCCTGCCTGCTGCAGGTGCTCCTGGCAGCCCCGCTGGTCCCCTCGGCATCTGGTGGGGTCTGGGCCCTGCAGCCAGCAGCGTATGCAGGAGGAAGAGAGCAGAGCTTGCAGCGGGCGGCAAGCCGAGCCGCGGGGCTCAGCACCACGACCAAAGCCACGCGATGACCCAAGAAATGTTGTCAGGAGCAGGGCTGTGGGGCTGGGCAGCACGCCGGCTCTGCAGAGGTCATCGGGTTCTGTTGGGTGGTGGAGACCGGGAGGGAAACCCCCAGCTCCGGCACTGAGCACCCTGAGCAAGGCTGCGTTTCCTCAGTGAGGAATTCAGGAATTCCCTTAGTGGGAAATTAGGAGCTGAGCTGTGGGAAGCCAGAACAGGCACGTCTTTGCCCAACAGCTCGTTCCAGCCCAGGTCACCAGCGCCACCAATGAGAAGCAGATGCCAGGACCGGCCTTGGGAAACCACCAGGCTCCAGCCCTGCTCTGATGCTGTTTGCCCTCTCTTCTTTCTCCATTGTTGTGATTCTTGTGCTAAACTTTCCATTTTGCCTTGTCTTGAAAACCAGTCTGTAGCGAAGGATGCAGGCAGGTAACTCTGCCATGAGCTGGCCTGTGAGATAAACCCTTTATCTCATTTCCCACTCATTTTATGGCAGTAATTACTCTTTCTTCAGCATTTTTAGAGCTATGCATGCCTGTGAAGTGAGAGATGTCCAAACAACTTTCCCTCTGCTCTGTGTTTGCCATTCTTTGATGGAACCCATTAATCCTTGCTGATAGATTCACTGTCCCTTAGAGGGAGGGTGAGGACCTGGGAGGGGACAGCAAAGGGTGAGGAAGAGTCAGGACAAGGCTGAAGGAGCTGAGCTGTGGGGAGCAAGAACAGCCCCCGGAGTCCTTGCCCCAGAGCGCTCCCTCCAGCCCAGGGCCAGGCCACCAGCCAGGACCTCCCCTACCCGTGGCTCGGCATTCCTGCTCCCCACCTGGACATGGGTCTGCAGGGATGACAACCTTCAGCTGCTCTCAGCTACCTCACCAGCTTTCACCAGGCAGGATCTGAACACGTTTCAAGCCCTGCTGCTGGCCCCCCTCGGTCCGTACCCTGCTGCACAGGGCATCTCTCGGGGGGGGGGGGCATCACACTAACACGCGCTTTGGAAGGACAGGAGCAAGGCTGCAAAGTCCTGCGCCCAGAGCCTGAGCTTCATCTGAAGTCCCCTTCGTCGTTTCGGTGTAGAGGGGACGCGAGGCCATGCGATGCAGGAAGGTTTGGTAGGACCTCTGCAGCAGCTGGAGCAGAGCTGCGAGGAGCACTGTGAGTGGAAGAGGGCCACGCCAGAAGGGTGCTTCACATGGGTGCTCAGGGACGGCTGGGGATGTGGTGTGGGCAGCGAACAGAAATGAACGATCTGTCCTCGAACGATCTGTCCTTCATTCACCTGTGCACCAAAGAAAGCCATATACCATGGAAAATCATAGTCTGTGACTTGATCGTTTGTCTGGTATACAGCTAAATGTGATCACACGGTTAAAGGGGATGGGAGCCTTTCCTGACTTGTGTAGTGTGTGATTTTTGTGGTCTGAATATTTAATGTTTTTGTGTTTTACTGACCATAGATATATCACATATATAGTGACTGTGTATTTGTAGTCCTAAAAATGCTCTTTGCAAAACTGTGGGTGCTCAGTCAGACGTGCCACATACCTATGTATTATACACCACAACTTCCTCTCTAGGTTGTGTACCCATATACACCACTGGGCTGAGAAATTGTCTGTCTCTTGTCCCAAACACACATCCCTTTCAAATGACACAACGAAAAGGGCTCCAAATACGTCCATGTGCCCATGGAGCATCTTCTCTAATGTGCAAGCCCATTTCAAGGACGTTAATGAAACATCAGAACAGCTCCCCATCAGTACAGAACAGCTCCCCATTGCTGTGGAAGATGCTTGATGGAGGAGCGGCAGGGTGACACGTGTAGCACATGAGCTCATTTCTGCGAGGCAGCCGCATGTAAGTAAGGAATTGTCCCCAGAGCTGCTGTCCTGAGCTCCTACATCGTCCATTGTTCTTGAGATCTGCAAGACTGACCCCTGTATGCACCATGCCCTGACACTACCCTGACATTATGAGGGATATGTGGCACAGGTCCTTTCGTCTTTGAGGTTTTCCTCTGTGGCTGTTTCACCTTTAGAAATACCTAAGAACAATACAAGCCGCAGCGGAGCTGTTTTGTACCCATGGCTTCACCTTTGGCAACACCAGGGCTGCTTACCAGAAAGATGAACCTACATCAGCTTCTCCCTCAAAGCTTTCCCCAGGGAGATGGGATGCTCTGCATCACTGCCCCAGCCCTCCTCGCCTCCTCCACGTCCCACAGCAGTGACACGCTCAAGGCAGGGCATGTCCACCCAAGGCCACGGTGTCCGGGATGGTTGGGACACGGAGCAGGGCAGGGACAGCCCCACGCCATCAGCACAGCTGTTCCCACCTCCTCTTCTGCCCTGGGGCATGTGGAGGGCTCCAGGGCAGTGCGAGCTCTCCTGGGAGCCTTGGGGAGACACTGGGACGTGGATGGGGAGAACAGCCAGGTGATTTGGGAGCTGCTCCATCGTGGTGGTGAAGCCTTTGGGAGGCTGCCCCAAGGACGGAGCCAGCCTGCTGCTCTCCTAGGGGTTTCATTGGCTTTGGAGACCAGCCCAGTTAAAACAAAAACCCTATCAGCACCTCACGCAACCGCACTTTTCAGTGCCTCGCTGGGTAAATTTGGCCACAGGAAGGCTGTAGATGACACCAAAATGAAAGCTGTGTAAGCAGGGCCAGAGTCAAGCCGCAGCCAGTGTGGCCAGAGATAAGAGCCATGGGGGGGGAGCAGGCACTGATGTATGTGCTTGTGGCCAGTGAAGTGCTAGTGTCTCTCAAGGGGAGGAGGGCAAAGCCACAAGTAAATTGAGGACGATGAGACTAGATGGCTGCTCCTGTCGGTTAGAGCAAGTTTTGGATCTGCTCCATCATGGAACTTCTGGACCTGAGTAGATGCCAGCAAACTCCAACCCAGCTGCACTCAACCAGAGCACAGCAGCTCACCCACAGCTGCGCCTTCCGTGGGCGCCTGACCAGGACCAACCAGTGCAGAACTGGAGGGGTTCACACCCCGTTTGCTGGTGCGCGTGGTCCTACTGGGAAATAGCAGCCCCGGCCCACGGCTGGAGGCAGGGGCTCCTGCCTTTTCTTCCCCAGAGCTGCGCAGGGCTCACAGCCCTCGTTGCCTTGTTTCGTAAGGCAGAGACTTAATGGTGCTTAGGGTGGGCAGTCTGCGTGTCCTTCCTCCATCCCAAGAGGTCCCCTCCACTGGCTAGGAGCCCTGCAAGGCTGAGCCACTGGACTGCAGGAAGCAAAGAGCCACAGGCACACTGGTACCAGTGACTTGCCAACTGGTGGCGTGGCATCAACCCAGGACAGGAGGACTGGGTCCTGACCCTGCTTCCAGGGCCACGTGTAATTTTATTGATGGGAACAGAAACCCCAGCTATAACCAATTTGCAGACGTGCAGCTACTTTCTTTTATGGTCTGTTGGAAGTCCCTGACCCAGCTGTCCTACCTGCAGTGCCCCAGAGAACCTCTCAGGGCAAATTCCTTCAGGACAGGAGCAGCCTCATGGCTTTGTTTTCAGATGCTGGCCAGCTGTCAGCACAGGGCTGGTGCTGCATGTGCAGCCTCCACAAACCCCAGGCCAGGAACTCACAGACGCTTAGCGAAGCTTTTGTGATCCAAAATTCCAGCATTTCTGGGCTTGGAGGTACCTACCAGGGGGAAATGGCACCCAAGCTTTGGACTCTGCCAGAGTTTAAACACCCCCATTTCAGGTCTTGACTTAGCTTCATTCATGAGTCTGTCTAATGAGTTTTTTCTGTGTGCGGACTCCGTGGGGAATTTGCAGACAGAGGTGATGGGAGACGGGCCAGGCCCATGGGAGAGCTGCTGGCACACAAAACTCCCCTCGGCAGCAAAGTGACACCTAACCTCACGGGCTGGTGACAGAGCTCCTCAGCCCGCTCCGCACGGAGGAAGGCCTGAGCAGTTAGCCGTGGCTGTCCTTGCCGAAGAGCCGCGCTCTTCATCCCAGTTGCCCTGCAAGCACCATGGAGTTCCCCAAACACGCCCTGCAGGACCTGAGCAGCAGTGTGTGGGCAGCACAGCGCCTGTCCCCCAGTGTTCGTCCCCAGGCCAGAGCCAGGGCCGTGCTCACGGTGCGGCGTTTGCTGGGCACCGTCATGTCCCTGGGTTAACCTGGGCGGTGCGGGAGGCTCTGCACGGCCAGGAGAGCAGCGCAGCGCTGGCAGGCAAGGCGAGATCGGTCTGCAGGTTCCAAAATCAACGCTAGAATACAATTTACAATTAAATCCTCATAAAAGCATTAATAGTGCCCCTTTTCTGATTCTTATTTGAACGAGGTATCTAGAACAAGATGCAACGCCCCATAACGTGGTGCCGGCGCTTTATGTTGGGGAAGGGAGCCCGGCCCTGGCGGCTTTGTGGTCTGAGGCCCTCCACCGGCCCGTGGGGGCAGCTGGCTCCGCGTGGGCACAGCACCCCGGGGGCACACACCCCGAGAGCCCCGCTGCGCGCCCGCCCCTCGCGGCAGGCCCTGGGCGGGCTCTCCCTTCTCCTCACAGCCCTCCGGGGCAGCAGCTCCCGGGCTCCCCGCGTTTAGCTCCGCGCCTTCCCCTCAGCCCCACGGGGAGCCCCCCGCGGCGGCGCCCCCGGCCCGGCCCCGCCGCCGCCACCGCCGCGGCCCTTCCCGGGCGGCCGGGCCGGGGCAGGCCGCGCCCCCGGCCGCGTCACGCCGAGAGGGCGGGCAGGGCCGGGCCGGGCCGGGCCGCTCGGGCCGCGCCGGGAGCGGGAGAAGGCGGCGAGGGGCCGGGCCGGGCCGGGCCGTGGCGCCGGCGAGGAGCAGGGCGATGGTGGGATCCCGGGAGGCTGCCAGTGTAAGAGCCGCGCGGCGGGGCGGGGGGGGCTCGGCGGGCCTAGCGGGGCCGGCACGGAGCGGAGGCGGCACCGGGGCTGCCTCGGCACGGCCGGGGCCGGGGGGGCCGGAGGGGGCCGGAGGGGGCCGGAGGGGGCCGGCCGGGGCAGCGCCGGTACCGCGCGGGGCTGGGCCGGGCTGGGCCGGGCTGCGCTGGGCTGGGCTGCGCTGCATGCCCGGGGTGCCCCGCTGCGGCCGCGCACAGGCTTGGTGTGCGTGCATATGGGTGTGCATGGGCGTATATGGGCGTATATGGACGTATATAGATGTATACGGATGTATATGGATGTATACGGGTGTACACGGATATTACCGACGTGTGTGTTTTGTTAGTGCACGTTAACTAGCATGCGGTTTATTGCCACCAGGCAAAGCAGCGGGCTGGCCCTGCCCCGTCCTGCCGCGTGCCCGTGGGGCTGGCGGCGCTGAGCAGGGGCGCAGCGGGGTGGGCTGGGGGCCCCCTGCCTCCTGGCAGGACGGGCCGGGCCCCGCACCCCGGCCGTGGGGCAGCGGCAGTGGTCCTGGGTCGCGGGCGGTGGTCGGCGAGCCGCTCGCTGCCACGGCCTGGTGCCACCGAGCTGCCGGCGCCAACGCGCTGCCAGCGCTGAGAGGCGATGGGGACCGGACACGTTTCGCGCCCAGGGCGAGTTTTCGGATATCTTTGCTTGGTTCGGGGTGCTGCGGGCACACCGCTGCCGTGTTTTCCTCTTGTCTTCGCAGGCAGGCCGCAGCGTGCTCGGCTGAGCAAGACCGGACACACGTGTGTGCGTGGGGAGTTGCCGGGGACCCCCTGAGTGTGCCCTGTTGTTTGGGAGTAGGAACGTGGATAACGGGAGCCCTGCTTTCATTAATTTCTCAAAACAGGACGTTTATTTCTGGAAGAGTTGCGGTCTCTCTGAAAGCCGTGAGGCTGGCAAGAGTGCAGGGCAGTGCCTTACTGCTGCCAAGGAGCAGAATAGATGGTTGGCACGTGCCTGTCAGGTATTGGCCTCCTGATCGTTCTTCTCATCTGTTTGTCTGAGTGCAGCAGTTATCTGCAGAGAAGTGTGTGTGCTGGGAGTGGGTTCAGCACCCTCCCAGGCAGAGGGAGGAAGGACGATGGCTCGTGGGCAGCGTGGGCCTTTCGTGGGCCGGACCATGGCCTCCTCGCGATCCGTTTGTAAGTCGTAGTTCAGAAAAGCACTACGGGCTTATCGGAACGCTCAGAGGAAATGAGGGAATTTTAAAGTGAAGTGTGATTGCTCAAAGGGAAGCAGCATAAAGATAGATGCCAACTTTAATGTGGAAAACCACCCTGCAAGCTACATTCCTGCTAGGAAGAAGGAGTTACCCAGCGACGGAAATTGCAGGGGGTGGGTGAATACTTTATCGCGCTGCTCGGTGCAGAGTGTATGGGGATGTTCTGAGCGAGGTTGTTTTGCCCCTAAGGCAGTTACAAATATTGGTCTATCAAAGCATGCAGACTGGAAACAGCCGGCGGTGAAGACGGCTGCTGCGGGAGGCAGGCGTCGCAATGAGCAAGCTGTGTGAGCAGCAACATGGGTTTGCGGAAACCTGGTACCTGACTGAGCCACTCTTAACCTCACTGCGAGGGAGGGCTCTTCCCTTTGTCTTGAAAAAAAGACCCCACAGAAGGAACTTGGGTGAGACCACCTGCTTTAGCTTCAGTACCCAAAAGTCAGCTGTATGTACCTGGTCTCCTTTCTCTGAGCTCCCTTTACAGGAGAAGCAGGCACTTGAGCGGGGTGCTTCACCTCTCCTTCCTCGGACACCACTCTTGGGATGAGATGAATTATGTTCTGGAGGTGCCTGCTTTTTTTCACAAACTGCAAGGGGAGTCTGGGCTAACTGGCTCAGACTTTGGCAGTTAGGAGTTAGATGAAACAAATCCCACCCAGGGTGTCTGCTCAGGGTGCAGCCTGACGTGTGCAGAGACTGGTAAGGTTCCCTGTTTCTGTTAGACTGAGCGCTGGGAGAAAAGGCAGGCCTTTAAAATCCCACTTAAAAATAATTGAAGCGAAAGGAAACAGTGATCTTGCGCCTGAAGCCATAGCTTCAGGGGGGATATGTAAAACCAGTTCCTGCCTCAGCTGTGGTGCTTTCTGCAACCTTGGGCAAGTTGTTTGAATGTTTTTCTGGGTTGTAGATGAAATGTGTCTAAGTCTTTATGTAGCTGTTCAGTTTTGCAATATAAACCATGTCTGCCAGCAGGGCTTTTAACCTGGATCCCTTTGACAGAACCGGGTCAGGAAGCGATTGCATGGGACCAAAAGCCGGCAGGTACGGCAAGGCCGTGACCACTGGCAAGAGAGGGTGACAAACACCTGGCACGCCATAGGGAGGGGGTTCTTCAGATGACTCAGCTGCAGCTAAAGCATCATTTTTATGCAGCTTTCATATGCCTGTGGCTCAGCTTCCATCGGTGAAGTGCTAATGATAACACCGATGAGCCATGCTGCTGTTTTATAAGGATAAGCACATAAATATGTGTTATAGCCGTCAGCAGCTTTATAGATAGAAAACAGGGAATGATGTCCTTTTAGTGCCAGGTATTGACCAGGCCGACTGCTAGGACAAGACGTCACTGGTTCTTGTCACTGGGCCTCGCATCTGCCCCAGAGCACTGCTGGGTTTTATCTTTGGTCTCTAGGAAGTGAATAATCAGGATAGACCCGTAATTTGTTTAAGCACAAATTTTATTCATTGCCTTTGTTATCAGCCCAGTGATTTCCACTGCGTTATGAATACAGTTATTGGCTGTATTGGGAGGTTTCCTGATTTCTTTGAGAGAGAAATATGGAGAAATACTTCAGTGCTTGCTCTGAAACTAATGATCCAGAAAGAAAGGAGAAATGTGGGACTGCTTTAAAACTTTGGGATGTTCCGTATGAGTTTAAGGCACAGGATGGCTCTCATGAACATCCCTTTCTTACACTGATATTTCCAATGTGTAGAAATTAAAGTAGGTCTTTGAGAGACTTGGTATTGATTTTTCTGTGCTGTAAACTAACTGGCTTAAGATGTTACTCCTCCCTTGCACCAGCGTTAAGGAGAGTGAAATAAACTGACTTTTTAAAGCAGTCAGAGCAAAGAGTTTTTCTCTGGCTTGCAACTTGTCTGAGGATAGGAAGGAGCGTGTACTTCAGGCAGAGCTCAGGTGTGTGACTCTCTCCAAAGCAGGGCCGCGGTGGAACACGTACGCTGAGTGCAGCTGCCACCGGCCTGAGCTGCCAAGGCTTCGCAGCTGCCTCGAGGTGTAGCCACCAGATATCCCCCTCTGATATAAAAGGTCCTGGAGGCAGTGCTTGCACCCAGACGGGTGCCCCGAGGGCTGGAGCCCCTGTGCCATGGAGCCGGGCTGGGGGCGCTGGGGGCGCTGGGCCTGGGGCAGAGAAGGCCCCGGGAGAGCTCCCAGCACCTGCCCGGGCCTGAGGGGCTGCAGGAGAGAGGGGAGGGTCCCTGCCAGGGGGTAGGGACAGGACGGGGGGGGGGGGGGGTGGCGTTAAACTAGAAGAGGGCAGGCTCAGGTTAGATGTAAGGAGGAAATCCTTCCCGCTGAGGGCGGCGAGGCCCTGCCCAGGCTGCCCCGGGAGCTGGGGGTGCCCCATCCCTGGGGGTGCCCAAGGCCAGGCTGGGTGGGGCTGGGGGCAGCCTGGGCTGGGGGCAGGGGGTGGCCCTGGGTGGGCCTTAAGGTCCCTTCCCACCCAAACCTGTGGGTTCTGTGATTCTGTTATTAACGTGGAACCCTTCCAGACTGAAAACCATGTTCCTGAGGGCATTTGGCCAGCTGGCGTGGGGCAGAAGGCTTCTCCTGTGCCACCGCTGCCTTGCCGTCCCTCCCTGCCGCACCCCCAGGCTTGGTTCAGCTATGAAGATGTCACTGGCTGTCATTGCAGCTGCATCTGTGCACTCCAGGCTAGCCAACCCTGACCTCAGAGCTCAGCTAAAACTTTTTCACTCCCTTTCATGCTCTTCTAGAGAGAGAAGCATTAACTGCTACAGGTAATAGCTTATCTGGTGATTGGGCTTTGAGGTCAAAGACTGCACATGTGTTTTCTTCAAAGTCAAGCTTTGCAGCCTCCGTAGAATTTAAAGGATAAGAATATTCAGGCAGGGATTTTCTCCAGGGTAGATTTATGGTGGAATTTAAGATAGTAGTTAGTAATAGCTCTCAACTTTGAGCTGCAGGGGTATTTTCAGAAGATAGATGGCATGCTGTTGTCTTGACTTTGCATCCATAGATGACGCTGAAGCTTTTTGAAATAGAAAATTAAAAAAGAGTAGCAGCAGCCATTTTTTTCTGTAGATGTCATAGAATAATCGGTTGACTGCACTTAGTGAATGCTTGCGGAAACACTGCTGCCTTTCGAAGCGGATTTAACAGACACGCTGGTTTGCTAGCATCAATACCAGCTTCTCCTTGAACTAAACACATTGAACTAAACACATCTGCTTTTTCGAATCCTTGCGGGCTTTTGGGATTTGGTCTGCCACTTCCTAATAGTCGCTGTAGCAGCACGTTCCTCCAGATATATCACCTGGGACACTCCCGCCGGGCTTTTGTTTGTGTTTACCTAGCTATTTCTGGCATACACGACTTGGAATATCTTAAATTTCCCCCAAATCCAGAAGTTGCGGAGCGTAAGGGATTGACCGTGACGTGGCAGAGCAGGGGTTGCTCCTGCTCAGCAGGTCAGTAACCCCGCAGCGCGGTGCCTTCTGCTCCTCTGCCCCGCTGCAGCCAGCTGGCCTTGGCTGAGATGGGTGCAGAGCTTCGTCCCGGGGCTCGGGACTGCCACGCCGAATCTCCTGAAGAAGCATGACCGGGACAGTCTGTTCGTCTGGTAATCGGTGCTGCTGCTGCTGGGTGATCTGCTTTGACAGTGGCAATGGGAATTATTTCTCTGAGGCCTTGCGATGTGCTTGGAGCTTTTCAGGGTGCCTGAGAGTAACCGTCTCCCTCTGCGGCCCCTGCTGTAAGCATCCCACCCCAAAATTTGGCTGTGCTGCTGCTGAGGATCTGAGGCCTGGCTCTGACATGGCACAGCTGCGTAACCTCGACTCAGACCGCTGAGAAAGAGCTGCGAGAAAATCTGTATAGAGATAAGAAAAACTGAAATTACAGCCAGAGGACCCTGAGTCACTCAAGGACTCGAGAAGGAAAAGAAGTGAAATGGGGAGGTACCAAATCCTAAAGGAAGGAGAGGGCAGGGTGCTTGGTGTGCGTGGCGCAGGCTGGTCTGCCAGCGACCGGGGAGGACCGGTTGGGTCGAGCGTTGGGGGCACTGGTGGGACTGGGCTGGTGGCAGGCAGCAGCTGGGCAGCGCTGGGGAGCCGAGCCAGGGACCTTCCCTGACGCCTGCCGGCCAGCAGAGACTCTTCAGACGCCTTATCAGGAGTGGTGAGCACACAAATGCTTCGCCTAATAACTCATTACATCCCAGCTATCTTCTCTGTGTGTTAGCCAACAAATATTTGCTTTATACTTTTAAGTTCTTGTGTATCCTGCCTGCGGAGTCTCTTTGCATCTGGCCGGAGGTGCCTGAACAAGCTGAGCTGGAAGTGCGGGGTGCATCCGCGGGGCCAGCTTCTGCAGCGGGCTTACGGGCAGCAGCGTGGACACGGAAAATGCTCAACCTTTCCTTGCCTTCGCGGGAAGGGAGGAAGACGGTGGCTGCTCCTTCGTGCCTGCCTTCTGGGCCAGCTTGGGTCTCTGCAGCCCGTCCTCTCCTCGAGGCCCTTTCTTTGCAGTTCCGTGAGTATGGTGGGAGGCAACGTTTCGTGGGGATGTTCTTGGGAACAAATCTTTCAGTGGCTCTGGGTTAGGCAGAGAATTAATTTAGCACTTTTTAAAAGGATGTGAACACACTGTGTGGTGCTTCCAGGTGCAGATGAGGATGGTTTGTTTGTTTTAGGTGATGGCAGGTAATTGCATGAGCAGGGGAGGCTCTGCAGTCAGGATGTTGAAACACAAAGAAGTCAAATGGTTTCCATCTTCCTCCCCCTCCGGGCACGCTCTTTTGCATCAAAACACCCAGTCAAGCAGATCTGCAGTCAGGAGCCTTCCCTCCTCCTCCCTGGCTAGGTCTGGGGGGGCCGAGAAGCCACTGATTAATTGTGACTGTGAAGCACTGAACTTTGAGGGGAGATGAAAAACTCTCCGAAATGTTTGCCTCCCTGGCAGCATATACGTGGGTCGGTAATTGGGTTTATCTTGTGACATCATTAGGATCCCTGACATTTCTAGCTTAGAAACAATAACTCTCCTTATCCGTCCTCATGTTTTTCTAATTAAAGACAAAGCTTGGTAAATATTTTTTAAATGATTGAATTTCCCAAGTATGGAAAACACATGTTGGGAGTCAGGCTCCCTGAGCCCAGCGTGCCTTTTCCCATAGCGTCCCTTTGAGCATGCGAGTGCAAATGCAGATTTAGAGCTGTGGGTGACAGGTTTATCTGGGATGATTGGCAAGGATTTATAAACCAAGGGGGGATTTACTTAGCTCTCACTCCCTCCTCTTCCCTCTTGCCTCCCCCCCGACCCCAGTCTCAGAAATAGGAAATTGGGATCACATTAAACCCTAATTGGTTTGGCTCCAGCGATAGCTCGGTGGCTGCCAAACAGTTAATTTATTGTGTGAGAGTTTGGCCATGTGTTGAGAGGCAGATTTGCTTTAAGCAAGGGATCTTTGTAAACTGTACGTCCATTCATGTGCCAGGTCCTGTTTACAAGGCGCTTGGCGAGGCAGGGAGCGGGCAGACGGGCAGGAGGCTGCTTTCCATGACAATCGGGGATGGCGAAGGGGGACTGAGCAACTGAGCCCCGGCCCCTGCTGTGACGCGGGCTTCTTGTTCTTCCTTCCTTTCCCCCCGGTCCGAAATCCTCAGAAACAGTTGCAGACAAGAGCTTAGAGCGGTTTTAGCCGGACCGTAGGACGGGCGTTTGGAAACCGCCGGCTAGATAAGATGTGGGAGGCTCTCCAGAGAATAAATGCGGCTGCGTTGGAGATAACAGCAGGCCCGGGCTGTCACCTCTGAGCCGGGCCGGGTGGGGAGTCCCCGGGGCGGTGAGATTGCTTTTCCTGTACCACGCGAGGAGGGGGCGAGCGGGAAGCCCGCGGAGCTGGCTGCTTTCCTGCGCCCTTTGTTCCTCCCCTGCTGCAGGAGGTTGCCTGGGCTGGTGGCTGTGCCGCGGCCCTGAGCTGCTGCTGCGAGCTGCTGCTCTCGGACCCGGAGCTGCGTCTGGCTCCCGTGACGGTCTCTGCAGGCTGGGCTCCAGCAGAAGAGCTCGAAGCGCGAGCGGTCCTTATTGAGGTTGTCCCCTCGTCCCTCGAACGGGAGTTAGCGGGATCGGAGGGGATGCCGCAGCCCGAGTTAAAGCCTCTCGCTCCTGGCATGGCTCAGGTTTTGGAGCACGATTTGCAAGAGACTGTGTGAGGAATAAATCCACGGCGGTAACGTTTTCTTTCGTTCCTTGCTGAGTTAAATAACAAACTTCATGTGAGGGAGCTGCCTCCAGCTCAGAGGCAACAAAATTACGACTGCCGTGCTCAGCGGTGCCCTTTCTGTGTCAGCTGCTATTTCCATTGTGAACTTGATACCTGAAGGCTCAATATTGTGACCCTTTAATTTTCAGCTGCTAAAATGTACCGTGCAAGTTGGCTAAAAGGGAAGAGCTGAAAGGGGAATTTGAAATAGTTGTGCTGTGGAAGCAGTGTGTTTCTTTGGATATTTCTTAAGTGCTGAGTGTTTAGGAGAAATTGATAGGTAGCAGCAATGCACGCTTAGCAATACTTCTCCTTCTGTAACTCGTGCTTCCTGGGATGTAATAAAATCCATTAAGTTCTATTTATGATCCAAGGCCCAATATAGTAATAGTTTTATTTGGATAATTGTGGCTGTTCCGCTGATAATCAGAAGACTGAAAACTCCCAGCCCTACTACAAAAGTCAGGCAGCGTATTTTGGGGGTGCAATGCTGGCGTGGCCAGATTTTCCGAGGAGCCGGAGAGAGGTCGGTTCGGCAAAAGCAGATGGGATCGAGCCCAGCCTCTCTGGGACCAAGGCCCTGCCCACGGTGGCCTCTCTGCCCCCCGGCTGTCGCGTTCAGGCTGGGCTGCCCTGGGTTTGCCGGGCTGGCCCCGAGGTGCCAGCAGCGTTGGGCAGCACTTAAGGCTTTATGGAGGCGAATGGGACCGGTATTAAGCAAACAGCGACCATTTGTTTGGAAGAATGTCTTTTCATCCAGAGGTCTGAAAGCAGGTTAAACGTTATCAAGGAGCCGCTCCTCGCTTTCCCATCTTCTGCTCAGTTTGAAATGCAGCCATTTCTGGGCCGGAGGGCTGTAATTACTTTACAGCACATAGTACTTCCACCACTTCTGGCAGGAAGTGAGGAGGAATACTGTACACCACTGCAAGACAAAATAGAGATCAACAATTGGGATTTTTCTCAAAGAGCTGATCTGTCTTCTCTGCCAATTAAACCCGAGTTGGATGGAAGCCTTATGCCCATTTCGCTTTTGCGATGCGAACGTGGCGTTTCCAGCACACAGCCCGTGTTTATGGGGAGCCTGAAAGCAGCAAATTCCAGCCAGAAATTCTTTCTAGCTCTTCGCTTTCCTTCTGCTGTTCGCTTCCTTGTTCACACCGCAGATGCTAATGGATCACCTGCCCGCGGTGAGTAATGACACCAGCCGTACGTGACATTGGGCTGAGAAACTCAGCCATCCTTAGGAAGGTTCTTTCGGAGACGTGTTCCTACTCTTTGACCTTCCCAGATCAGGGAGCACTGAAAAACCCTCAAGCCCAACTTGAGATCACTTGTGTCAGCTTACACACCCACCTCTTCTTTGAGCCTAGACATCTACTTCAGGATATTTCAGTGCTTCTGCCATGGCTGGACGTGCGTACAAGCTGATGTGTCCAGGTTTTCAGCCTTCTGTGCATTCCCTACTCCCTTCTCCTTCCCCGATTCATAGCTGGAAGTTATTATACTTGATATCCTTATCACGGACCCATCCGCTTTTTGGTTTTTTTTCCTTATCATGGAGCCATCTGATAAATTTTTGCCAGGAGACTTTTGCCAGGAGACTTTTTGCTTTTAGAGACAAAAAGGAAAGGTAGCAATCTTGACGATGTTTTCCAAACAAATTAAAAAAATGTCAAATCAGTGGCAGCCTTGAAGTTTAGCAGATCTGGGAGAGCATCCCTGGGACCACCGCAGAGATAAAACGGTTCCAGGCTGCGGGTGGAGAAGCAGAGAAGAGAGGCAGGAGCAGATCCTGCTGCTGGTCTCTGCTGCCGTCCATCCGTGCCTCTTTGTGCCATGGGGGAAAGGAGGCTGTGTGCTGGAGGGAGGCATTTCCTACTTGGTGGCACACGGAGCAGCTGATAACAGAGGGCGTCACCTCCAGGTACGTTCAGCACCACGCAGAGGTGGGAGACGCACGGTTCCACAGCTGCCTTCCTTTCCTCTGATCTCCATTTCTTCAGCCAAACTAGCCCTCACCTATAAATGTGCACGCAGAAAGGAGGGGCAGGAACGCGGAGAAGCCAGCAGCAGCTTTTTCGTAGAGATGGTAGATCTGACCACAAGGTAACAGAGACCAAAAGTCGGCATCGTGCAAAAAGGAGCTTCTGGTGAATCGCCTGCATCCGTGTACTGCTGTGCATTTGCTCCTTGGCTGCACAAGGTCTGACCCCCTAGGTTGCGGTTCTTGGTGCACGAGTCGCCAGCTTTCAGAATACACTGATCAGTGCCTTTTCCTTTCCCCAAGGGGTGGCTTTTTTTCTGTGAAAGCGTGGCCAGCCCTGTGGATCTAGGTGTGCCTGGCGCCTAGAAATGAACTGGATGAAATCTTCTTAGGAAGAATCTTAGACTGCAACAGATTCCCCTCTTCTGGAAAGCTCACGGGGCTGGAACACAGTCCTTTGCTTTAGATTTTAATGCTCTTCTCCCTCCTTCTGGGTGTGTGCAGGTTTTCCACACAGCAGGGCATTTATTTCGTGGTTCCCATCACTTGAGAGGACAAGTTTTTCAAGCCTCCCTCTGTGTCTTTCTGATCTTACTCATTTGGGAGGTGCTGTTCCAACACCAGCCTGCAAAAGTCTTTCCTGGATATGTTAACGGCCTGAAACGCTGTTTGTTTTTTCCTGCTCTTTGGGAACTTGCGGTGCAGTTGCGTTTTCAGCGGCTTAGTCGGGCTGAAAGCAGGAGAGGGTCCAATGGTGGAAACAAATTCTGTCAGTTTAATCCCCTGGCTTTCCATGCCAGCTGCCTTGCAAACCCAAGACACATTCAAACATTTTAAAATAATTTATTTTACAAGGCTTTGTACAGTGCTGTGACCATGACGTTGGGAGCTTTGCTCTTCGGTTTGCGCTTTCAGGTTCTGCCTTACCAAAACGAGAAGCGGAGGCAGTGGCAGAACGGATAATGGTTGTGGTACAGCTTGACACTGACACTGCAAAGATGCCGAGGGCGCTCTTCCCACGCCGAAGCGTGTGTGGAATGGGTACCTGAGTGTCACGACATAACACAGGTACTCTGTGTGGGGTTCTTGATTTACCTTCTCCCACTTTTATTTAAATGTGAAGTCCTCAGTCACTGCAGCCACCATTTCATCAGGTTTTATTTTCCATTCAATAATTACAGCAGTTTCCCTTGAGCCCTGTACCTCTAATTAAGAGAGCTAAGTTAGATATAAAGTTAAGGGAGTAAAATGCGTTCTATTTTTATGGTCGAATATGCTTGCAGAAATATGGCTTGTTGGCTGAGTCACTGCTCCTGGATGTTATTTACCGCACCCGTTGCTTTCCTCCGTCCTCTGCCAGCACCGATGACACCGCACAGGCCGCAGCGAACGTTTTGGGCAGGACCAGGTGATCTCGGACGTTTTTTCCAACCGTCATCGTTCTGTGGTTCTGTGCCCCTGAGCGGGCAGCAGCTCCGCAAAAGCAGAGCCCACCGAGCTCTGCCCTGTTTGCAGGAGGGTTTGCAGCCAGCTGCTTCCTCACCTCCACGAAGGCTGAGGGCCGGGCTGATGCTGGGCGCCCCGAAGAAAAGGAAAAGCGGGCTCAGCTGGGTGAGGACGCGCAGGAGCCAGCTGTCTGCTGACTGTGTTTCTCCGGCATGGGATGATTGTGGAGATCAGCCCGAACAGCCAGGGTGAGGACGGTACAAGGGACAGATCGGCCTCCGTACATGTAGCACGCCAGGAATTTAAATCTGTCACCGATGGTACCGTCCAAATGGCTGCGCCTCCCAGAGCGGCTGCTCCGTGAATGGAGATGCACCTCTTTGCACCTGTTTTATAACACTGAGGCAAAATATTCAGGGCATCCAAATAGTTTATACCCCAGCAAACATGTTCTGGCAGCGGGACCGTGAGTTTCCATCTCATTAAGCTGTTGGCAAAGCTCTGGTAATTCCAGCCACTGATACAGCGCAGGAATTCTCCCCCAACACGCCTGGTTGTGTCAGGTCGGAGCACCGCTGCTTTTTCTCAGCGGTTGTGTGTTTACACTCGAGGGTAAGAGAAAGTGTTGAAATGTCACTCCTGCGCTGCTGGAAGGAGGTCTCGCAAGGGCAGAAAACAAGTGTCAGAGGATTTTTGTACGGTGAGCACAACGTGATTGCTGCACCTAGGCTGCAGTGAGGAATTGTTTTCAAATACATACGTACGTTTAATGCAAAACCTGGCCCTGGTTCTCGGTTTCGCAGAGGCTTGAAGAGGCTGAGTAATACCAGAACAGAGGTCGCTGGCTGTACCGCAGCCCACGCTGGCGGTGACAAAGTCCCGGGCGCCTGGCAGCCGGCTGGGGGCTGCGCGGAGCCAGCCGCCGGTTTCGCTGTGTCTCCGGCGGGCAGGTCGGCTCCGCCGCGCCGAGAGGCTGAGCCGGGTGAGATCGCGGCGTCCTCGGGCCCCTCCGAGTTGGGTTTTGTTGGAGGGGTGGCACGCAGGTGGCGGTAGGCATGGGAAATCTGCCCTCAGCGCCGCTGCGGATTTTACGGTGCCTTGCGGACAAGAAAGGGAGGTCTGCTCTCCCTGCCTCGCGTTGCGTTACGCGGCTTAAGGCAGGCACACACGAAATTCATTTCAGAGGTCCGTCGTCCAGGCCCAGAGACAAAGGAATGTTTTAGTAGGGCTTTTATGAAATTTGTATGCTTTATCAAAGCTCCTATTGTTTCCTCATTAAGGCAGGATTATCCCTCTGGGGTCATCCGTTCTGCATGGGTCAAGGAAACGGCAACGCTCCATTTTCGTAGTAAACTTGTGGCTGCAGGACCGGGCTGTGAAACAGGCGAGGTGAGGGGGAGGCCGAGCTTCCAGCGGGCACAGCGATGTGGGCTTTTGGGGCTGGGACCCACAGGGAGCTTTGACCGGCACCGTCTCCCATGCCTCTCACCACGCGCAGGGCCCATCTCCTGGCCTGCTCCTCTCGTTCCACGGCCTCTGCTGCTGATGTGATCCTGAGGGTGTGAAGCTGGAGCGTTTCCATCCTCCCAGACAAGCGGTTTGTTTAAAAACCTTTTAGTTTGCATAAGGACCTGTCACAGAATCACAGAACTGTAGGGGTTGGAAGGGACCTCTGAGATCACCGGGTCCAACCCCGCTGCCAAAGCAGGTTCCCTAGAGCAGGTTGCCCAGGTAGGCGTCCAGACGGGCCTTGAATATCTCCAGAGAAGGAGACCCCACAACCTCCCTGGGCAGCCTGTCCCAGGGCTCCGTCACCCTCACCGTGAAGAATTTCTTTCGCGTGTTGGTGCGGAACTTCCTGGGCTCCATTTTGTGGCCATTGCCCCTTGTCCTGTCCCCACAGACCACTGAAAAGAGGTTGGCCATGTCCCTCTGTCTCCCACACTTCAGGTATTTGTAAACATTGGTAAGATCCCTCCTGAGTCTTCTCTTCTCAAGGCTGAACAGCCCCAGGTCTCTCAGCCTCTCCTCACAGGGGAGGTGCTCCAGGCCCCGTATCATCTTTGTGGCCCTCCGCTGGGCTCTTCCCAGAGTTTGTTTGCCCTCCGCTGGACTCTGTCCAGGAGATCCCCGTCTTTCTTGTACTGAGGAGCCCAGAACTAGAGGTAATGCCGGTTGACCCCTGGGCTTTCTTGAACTGATTCCCTGAATCTGTCACTTTTGTCTTTGCAAAATTTAACTTTTTGCCCTCAGATTATATCCTTCCTTCCAACATGTGCGCAATCTGGTGGACATTTTTCCGTATGGCTGTGATTCTGAATTAGGCTCAACTCCTCTAAAACTCACTGCTAAGCGACAGGTAGCTCCTCTTACTGACGTTGTCGTGCCCAGACGTTTGGGCAGCGCGTTTGCTGGGTTCCTGTACGCGTCCCAGCGGTCTCCGCTGTTTGCAGGTGCTCTTCGTGCGCTCCTGCTACAAATGACCTCGCTGTTGAATTCGGGCTTGCAGGAGAAGGCTGCAGGGCCCGGCTGCGAGCTCGGGGCACCCGGTGCTGGCGGCGTGCTGCCGAGTCAGCCCGCCGTGACCGCGCCGCCCTCGTGCACCCGCCCCGGCTGCGACCCGCGGCGGTGCCGGCTCTGTACAGTGCGCGGTTTTGCCGAAAGCTAACCTCATGCAAACGAGCCTCGCTCGGCTTAAAATCAGCACACGGGGTTTCGGGTCGCTCGGGCCGGGAGCAGCCGGGTTAGCGGCCGCAGGGGCCGTGCGTGGCTCCGAGGAGGGCAGGAGCTGCTGGAGCACCGACCCGCTCCTGCTGCCCGCGTGGGGCTGCGCAGGGCCAGGTGTTTGCCTCCAGCTGCAGCTGCTCCGTCTGCAGAAACAGGTGGGGACGCTCGGGATAGTCAGCAAAACACAGCTGGGAAAAGTTAAGAAGGAGACGTGCAGCGTGCCGTTTCACCTGGGCAGAGCCGACCCCGGAGCAAAATTGCCTGCAATAAACACAGCTTCACCTCGGCGGCGGCGGGGGCTCCGGGTGGGATTAGTGAAATGAAGAGGAAGTAAATGTATGCTCGAGACGTTTTTTTTTTCCTTCTTCCTCTCGTTAGTAACACAGCCAAATCAAATCAACTATTTCAAGAATGCTGCCTTTTAACTCGGTGCACCATCAAATCCAGCCCGGCTTTGGAGAAGCTTTGCTGGTGAACTTTTCTTTTTCATCTCCTCCTCCAAGCTTTTATTGCTGGTTTTTAAATTAAGAGGTTCCTTTCGTGCTCCTTTCCCTGAGACGCACGTATTTTTTTAAATGACTCGTGGTGTAGAAAATCAAGGTTTTGACAGCTGCTGAAGTTTCGAGTTTAGTACGTCTGAGTTCTGGATCTAAGGTAATTTCTGGCCTCTTCCTCTTCCCCCCTGTGCATGTTAATGAACGTCAGCACGCAGGCTTCTCACTTCTGGCTCTTGGCGGTTGCCTGAACGCGTCTGCCTGGTGAGTGGGGTGGGTGGAAGACCTCCGCCCGCTTTGATGCGGTGCTCGACTCAAACGCTCCTCTCGGTCTGTTGAAACTTCTCTTTGAACCGCCTGAGCGTTCTTCTGCGCCGTGCTGGGCTGCGGAGGGAGGCCGGCAGGGCTCGGCACGCAGGTAGCAGAGCGCTTCGGGTGGAAGTGAAGCCCTGAGAGCTTCGGGCGGCTTTCTCCTCGTTTCCTCCTCGCCGTCCAGCTAATCCAGCCGGGCGTTTTGTCGTGCAGCCTTGGCGTGGACGCGCTCGGGTGCGCGGCAGCAGGCGGGGACGCGCGCCTCTGGCTGAGCTGGGTCACCCTGAACCCGCTGGGGGCGGCTGCAGGCAGGGTTTGGGTGCAGGTCTGGTGGGGTCTGCAGGGGGGAGCTGATGCCTCTGGCAGTTCGGGGCCTTCTCCTTAGCTGGGCTGGTTTTTAGCTTTTGCATGTTAAATCCTGAATGCTTTTTTTCGGCCTGGTTTTCTTCAGCCATCTCTCGGGAGAAGCAGCTTTGTTCTGTTGAGACTTGATGTTCCGTACCCGATGTGGTCCTGTTGAACAAGGTTGTTCCGTGAAGCTGGTGAAGAATATCCTAATGGAATCGTTCTTCTGTTGGAAAACGGACGTTCGTCAAGGCAGACGCTTTCCCTGGGCACAGTGTGCACTTGGGAGATCGGAACCCACCCTCGGTGCTTTGTAATCCTATCTAGTGAACTGTACACCGGGGGATAAATCAGTACTTACCTCTGAGTGTGGGCCTTCGGCATCCTGCTGGAGCTCTGGCTGCCTGGCCTCTGGCTGTCCCAGTGTCTCCTCGCTCTGGGTGACTCTTGCAGGAGGGCAGGGGTTTGGTTTCCCTTTGGCTGGTACTACCCATGGGGACGGGGAGGGCTCCGAGTCCAGCTCTCCCGGGATGGGAGCGCTTCTGCCTGCTGCTTACCGAAGGTGACAAACGGCGTCCTCGGCTCGGGGTTCCCTGTTCGAAGCTTTGCCCTGAAAACGTGGCTGTGTAAGGGGGAAGTGGCCGTGAAATCAGCCGGGGTGGGAGCTCGCGGTGTGCCAGCTGCGGCACAGCACCGTGTGTAGGGGCTGGTGGGCACCGGAGTGCCGTTGTGCCAAAATCCTTGCTGCCCCTCGCTTTCATGAAGGCCTCAGGACGGCGGCGAGGCCGGAGAGCTGTCCGTAGCGTGGGCCCCGGGGCGCCCACATCACGGAGGTTACGGGGGATTTGGGGCCAGAGGAGAAAAGCGCATGCTAGCGCCTGAATACAGCTTTTCACTCTCTTAAAATTCTTCTGTTTTTATTAAGCGTGAATCCCAGATGCTAAAAAGTATTTTTCCAGACACGGCTGTAGTGTCTTGCTGTGTATTTTCCGCTAAATTGCTGAATTATTGTTTTCTTTCTGGCCTTCGTTTTTTTCATAGCTTTATCTTTTTGTCTGGATGTTTTAGATGGCTAAAACTTGTTTCTGTTTAGCATACCAATCTGAGAACTCCCATGGGAGACAGTTCTCACCAAACGATTGCATAGGACATGAATGCTGGCTTTTTTTCCTGGAAACTTGTAAACATGAACTTCCTGTTGACACGAACTGTAAATCTGCAAATAGGCTTTGCTTCTGACAAAGGATGAAGGTAATAAAATTTTAGGCCCTCATTCACTGCGTCTGGTCCTCCTCGGTCTGTGTCCAAACACCCCAAAGGCGGTGGAGGCAAGTGAAGGGAACCTGCTGGTTGTTCTCCATCTCTGGAAATCAAGCTTTCTTTTATTTATTATTTATTTTTCCTTGTCTGTAGGCACCCAAATATGGATGCAATCCTAACAGAAGCCAGTTGGAGAATCTCAGAACCCTGATGACTCTAGAGTGATGCTTCATCGCTTGTTTTCTTTCGTTTCTCCCCTGCCTCTCCTCCACAGAGCTAATGCTCGGTGTCAGGGAGTTAACTCTGCTGCGTCCCATGCAGATGTTTTTGGATAATGAGCCAGCCAAATTTTGGCAGCTGTTAAGGGACTTTGCACGTAACCACCCTTGTCACTTAACCTTGCTTTTATTTCTACCTCCAGGAGGAGAGCTGGTGGGAAGCGTAAGCCGTTCGAGTTGTTGTCACCTTCCACGCTTGGCTCTTCTGCACGTTGTGTTGTGCATCTGCCAGTGCCAAGGAAAAAGCGCTGTAGCTTGCCGGGGGCCGAGCAGCAGCACAGGGAGGACGTTCTCCCGGTTCCCCGTGCCTCTTATTTTTTGGGGTGCTGCCTTACTGGGTTGCTGTGGGTGGCGGAGGCAGGTAGCAGGCAGCAAGCGGCTGTGCGGCATCGTTGGGGTGCTGGAGCTCTCCGTGCTACCGCAGGAAGGGGTAGAGGCAAGCGGGGAGGTGGTGAAAGCGGAATGGAGAAGTGGAGCAGAAAGCAGGTGAAAAAGGGCGATAGCGGAAGGAGGACAAGGATCTAGAAAGGAAGGAAGAACGGTTACAGGCCACCAAAATGCGCCAGAGAAGGAATGGGGGCATCAGGCGGGATAAAAGGAGAGGAGGAAGAGCCGGGTGGAGGCTGCGCTCCCTCAAGAAGCTTCCCATTAATTAATATTTTCTCATGTGGCAGCATCGGGGCGTGGATGCAATCCAGCCCTTCTCCGCCTGACCTCCGCGCTCGCCGCCGGTCTGGTTTCTCGCTGGCTTCCTGCCCGCAGCGAAACCGCAACCTTTCCGACTCCTCCGGGCAGGAGGAGAGGCACATGGCAGCGGTGTAAGAGGAGCCTCTCGCAGCCGTCTGCGCTTGGGTGGGCGTGCTGGTTCTTTCGTAAACTAATAGCTCCCAGCAGTGCTACTAAATCAGACTTTGTGGAGCCAGGAGCGGGGAGCTTGGAATGCCGGCCAGGCACAAAGGGCTGCGCTGGTTTTGTTGTTTTTTTTTTTTTTTTCTTTTCTTTTTTTTTTTTTTTTTTTTTTTTTTGTCGGTTGTTTGTTTCTTCGCCCCCAAAGCTCGCTGTTTGGTACGGGTCTAGCGGTCCAGCAAGCCAGCTGACCGCAGAAGAGGAGCCGGCAAAGGCAGGCTCGGGGAAGAAAAATGGTGAAAAATTAAAAATAAGAAACCAAAAGGGAAGTCACCGTTGAAAACGTGGTTTTTTGGTTGTTTAGTGAGGCGGGGAGGGAGGGAGCCCCGCTCGGCGCTAAACCTGCAAAACCAACAAAGCTGTGGCAGCAACTGGGATGGATTCCGCCGGGAAGCCCTGCTCCAAGCCCTCAACCAGTGGTTTTGCTGGGTAAAAAGAACAAACCAGAACTGAGGAATTTTATTTTAAGCATCTTACAGGGAGGCTGCAGCGTGGCTGAGAAATTGGGCTTTTTTTAATCAGGGTTACCAGGTTAGTGGCAAGGAATGTCCGAGGAAATAAAACTCCTTTGGTGCCCTAGCAGGCCGTGGCCAGGCCGTGGGACGCGGAGCTGCCACCTCGTTTGAGGGGCTGGGACACGGGCAGTCACACAGTGTGCGCGCCGTGAGATACAGCACCGGCACGCTCGAGTCAAGCTTGGGAAGCGCTCGCAGATGCAGCCGTCCCCAGGGGCTGGAGGGAAGGGAAACTGACGGTAAAGGGCGAAAAAGGGCTCCCGGTAAAGCAGCCCGAGAGAAGGAAATAAAAGCAGCTCCTGGCGGAGAAGTCTCGGCCTGGAGGAGGGAAGCAAATGGTGGCGGGAGGGACGGGAAGCGTGACGGAGGGCTGCAGGGAAGGGGCTCGGGGCTCTCGCCCTCCTCACCCTCGTGGTTCTGGTTGCGAGCGCTGCCCTTTCTGGGCCGGGAGCGAGGGCACGCGGTGCATCCCGAGCCTTGCTTGGGGGGCGCCCACGCCGCGGCTCCGACCTTCAGGATCCCCCCCCGGGAGCCCGGGGCTGGGACAGGCGTTGGAGCCCCCACCCCAAAGGGGGGTTCGCTGAAAGTGCCGGCCTCGGGCGGCTGGTTGGGTCTTGGGGAGGAGCAGGGTGGTGGCCGCCTCGCCTGAGCCTGAAGCTCGGCCTCCAACGGGCACCTAACGAAGCTGCGGAGGCGAGCGGCGCTGCTATTGATTTTTGTACCTTTTGACCTTGCCCTTTGGAAAATATTGCCGAGCTACAGGGCTGCTGAACTAGGCCTAATCCTCTGCAGGCTGGGTTTTCCTCTCTCCAAATAGGATTACTCATTTTTTCCATATTTCTGTGTTTGGTTTAAATGCCCGTGACAATTACAGAGACTTGGATTTCTAATCAGAGCGAGGGTGTTAGATTGGGGAATTGGTTGTTTCCATCCCCCCCCCCCCCCCCCCTTTTTTTAATACCATGACATCACCTCCTGGGTGTTTCTTCTTTACGGATGCGGTCACACAGCAGGAATAAGGCAGCCGGCGCTCAGGTCCCTATCTTCCTTCCCCCCCCCCCCAAGCCATAAATCAGTGGCCACAAGTAAAGTTTCAGTAGCTTGATTAGGTTGTGCCTAATTTGTCGAACCTTTGCCGCCATTGTTTTTTCCTCAGCGTTTGGTCATAGTTCTGGGTGTAAATTCTGCTAATTCAGTTAAGGCCAGCGTTTGGTGCATGTCTTTCCCCCCTCTCCAGACAATATTGAAATGGTACAAATGCTAAACACTGCTCCTGTTCAGTGCTGAGGTAGGCAATATGATTAGATTTACTTGACAAATTAAGCTTGTTAACATAATCTGCCATGTGCTAATTTAAATAATGGAGGTATTGAAAAGAGGGTGTTTGTTAAATGTGATAAATTTGCTGGGAATGGAGAGGTCTAATCTCCGCTCGGGGCCTCCGGGGGGGATGCACGCGCTGCCTGCCGAGCTCGAGCAGCGTCCCCGGGCAGCGCGAGGCAGCGAGCTCCTCGAGCATCCTTCGAAGGGAGCGCTCCCGGCCTGGCTCCAGCCACCTCTGAGGACGGCAAGGAAGGCAATAATAAGGCAATAATAATAAGGACGGCATAAGGAAGGCAAGAAAACGTTTGACTCGCCTGCCAAACCTGAGCCTGGAGGAGGAGGAGGATCCCAATTGGTTTCCATCGGATTCCAGTTAGCATGAATTTACAGTTTCCATTTAGCTTGATAAATGGCTTTGGCTGCCTTGGTGCGTTTGGGTTTATTTTCTGCGTGACGGAAAGCGGTCAGCTTCAAATGGCAAAGGCTTTCCAGGCCTGCCACGAGGGCCTGTAAAGCTGCTTTCCAAGGTAAGAACACAGCAGGCAGAAAGCACAGGCGCAGCGTGCCCCGAGGTACGGCTGGGACTGAAGAGACATCACAAGAAGTTCGGGTCCCTGGTGCTTGCTGTGGAAATGGGCCGTGATAGGCATAAAAATTCCACTGGCAACTGGGAAAACATTTCAGATTTCCTCACTTTCCTCAAAAACCACACTTAGCAGCAGGTATCAATAGCTCGCAGTGTTCAAACTCCGTTTGCATCGTTCTTTCCATGGAGCGTTCCCACGAGAAGAAAGCAGAAGCCGATCAACGCGCGGCGTCGGGGAAAGCAATTTCCCGAGCTGCCGCCCTCCGTCCTTCCACCGCGCTGTCCGCGGGCGGCGGGGCTCCGGGCTCCGGTTTTGTGGGTGCTCGTGGGGCAGGCTGGGCTGACGCAGGGGGCGGCTCGGTGCCTTGTGTGCCCCTGCTCCACCCCGCTCCGTGTGGGGCGAACGGCCCCTGGCGGCGTTTGGAGGCTTTCTTCAGGATGGATTTGCAGGAGCAAGGCCTGCGTGTGGCACCCGGCTGTGCTCCAGCTGCGGTAATGACGGCTCAAGAGCCGATACAGGCCGGTGGGGAAGGGCACGTCGTCCTTCCCGTGGGGCTGAGCCGAGGGGTCGGCCTGATCCTGCTCCTCCGGCCACAACTGGGGGTGTCTTCCTGAGGGCGCTGGGGTTTCGTACAAGTTGGCCTCTGGGCACCGCGGCTAGGGGCACGTAGCCTTTCACAAAGGTTTATAGAGTCGGATTGTAGCTGTACTTCAAGTCACAGAATGGTTTGGGCTGGAAGGGACCCCAAAGCCCACCCAGCTCCGAGCCCCTGCCATGGGCAGGGACACCACCCTCTGCGTCAGGTTGGCCAAGGCCCCACCAGCCTGGCCTTGGGCACCCCCAGCTCCTCGGGGCGGCCCGTAAAAAGGCTTGGGGTGGCCTGAGGTTTTGATGTTTCAAACTACTTCAGGTTGTGAAAGTAGGGAAAGGATTTATTTGGCCGTGGGGTGGCAAATGGCAGCTCCAGCCCGGCTGTTGCGGTAGCTGGGGACGGTGATGTGAAGCCAGATGTCCGCAGGCCGAGAAAATGGGCGGAGGGGGCTGGGGGGTGCGGCTGACCTGTCCCGACCTGAGCCCCAGGGCAGCCCCCACCTCTCTGGGCCCTCTGTGGGGACTCCGACCCAGAGCCCTGGCAGCTCCCAGGCTGCGTCTCTCGACCCCATCCCGTTCGTCGTCCGGCCTCCTCCTCCTCCTCCTTTTGAACCTGCTGGCGGGTTTCTGCCCGGTTCCGTGCTGCTGGGACAGGGCCAGGCAGGGAGCGGCGGTGGCTGACAGCGACGCCTCGAGCAAAGGGCTGCTCCCATCCCATCTCCTGGGCCCTGCTGCGCCGGGGCCAAGCTGCAAGGCGAGCCTGCCCGCTGTGAGACCTCGGAGCACGGCGTGAGCGCGGCGCTGCCCGGTGGGGACCGCACAGCGCGAGGCGCCGGGCATCGCCTCGGCAGACCCGGGGCCGTAGGAAACCAGCGGCGTTAATTCTGGTGCGAGGGGAGCTGCTTGTTGTTTTTTTTTTTTTTTTTTTTTTTTTGTCTCGCTTCATTGTCTGGGTAATTTAGGGATGGTTTTTCCATCTCGGCTTATGAAATATTGAGAGCTGGAGTATTTTGCGCAACCCTCATCACAAGTGTCAGGAGCCCCGGCGAGCTGAACTTTCTGGGCTGCGACGTTTCGGTGACGCGCCTTGCGAGGAGCTGCCTGCGGCTGCTCGGGGGGGGGCACAGGAGGCAGGGTGGCTGCTGCGGATGTGGCTTGGTGAGCGCGGTGAGCTCCCGAGTGCTGGGAATGCCCTACCCAGGAGCGTTTGGGGCTCGTGAGCAAGTAAATGTCCTGCCACGCTCGCACCAGTGGACTGCAGGTCTCTGGGCTTTCGAGAAACGGGCGTCCCTCTGCTTTGGCAGCGTCGAGCTTGTAGTCTGTTGCTGTCCTGGCAAGGTACCTCGGTGTCTGGTTTTCGAAAAAGTAGCCGGGGGGAGAGCTACAATCGCCTGCAAAGGTTTCAGAAGGATCATAGGGAGCCCAGAACCTGCACAGCTCTGGGAAAGGCAGGCTGGCGCGGTGAATCCCTCCTGAGATCTTGCAACATGCCCGTGCGCTCCCCTGCCCAGACTGCAGAGCAGGATATTTGCTGCAAGCAAACGGCGAACATCCTTTCCCCTCCCCAGCTGTCTGCGTGGCCTCTGGGCGCAGGATGCAGCGTGTGTGTGCGTGTGTGCGTGTGTGCGTGCAGGGGGGGTTATCCCCGGGGGCTGCCCGCCAAGGAGGGTGCTGCTGTGGGGCTGGCGGGTCGGTGCTGGGCGGCTGCTGGTCCCACTGCATGTTGGCAGGGGGCTGCTCGGGGTTAGCAGGGGTTTGGAGGTGGCAGAGCTGCCGAGCGTGGGTGTTGCAGCAGGGTGTGGGGGGGGAACGGTCAAATGCAGCGGTGTCCAGAGGGTTTCTTTTACGAGCCTGCTCTGTTACTGCTGTAAAATCCCTCGTGGGCTTTACTCCACGTATAAAACATTTAGGATTTACATTTTCCTTTAACACTTCCTCTTCGATCTGAGTAATACGTTACACATTTAATTGCTCTTCCTTTGAATTTTCCAGTCCTCATTTGGTACCCTTGCAACATCAGTATCTTGTTATCTTGTTGTTGCTCCTAATTGCTAACACATGCCGGCTTTCCAGCGCTGCAAACCGCGCGGCTGGGGCTTGCAGGGGAGTTCACATGAGAGATTTACGTGCACGGGGAAACCTTCGGAAAATTAATTCGCTGCTTCACCCAACAGCTTACCCCGCTCTGGCTTGCAAAAAAAAAAAACAACCAAAAAACAAAAACCAAAAAAGACGAAGGCTCCTCCCGGCCGTGCAGGGCGATCTCCAGTGGAAGGGGCAGCCCGCTTGCAGAGCCCCGGCTGTCGCCGGCCATAAACATCCCGGTGGGTTGGAGGCGCGGGTGTCAGCCGGCGGCGAGGCGCTGGGAGGTGCGCGCTGGGTGACATCAGCTGGCGAGGCGCCCGGGCAGCGCGGCGCAGGCAGGGAGCAGGCAGGCGGCCGCGGGCGCGCGCCTGGAGCGGGGCGTTTGGCAAGGTGGGAGCTGGTCTGCTTGGCAGGACCTCCCCATCTGGGATCCATCTGTGTTTCCCTGGAACCGGACAGGCGGCTCCAGGCGGTGAGAAATCGCAGATGTGAGGGACCTGACACATGTCCAGCTAATGAAAGGAGAAGGAAGGCTGGGCTCAGCCTGCGCTCCGAGATTAAGAGCGGTGGAGGAAGAGCCCTTTTATTTATATTGCGAAGAAACTAGGTGTGTTCAACAGCGGCTGGATCGCGCTAACCTCGCCGCTTAGGGTAAGCGATCTATTTTTAAACGCGACGGGGGGGGTGGCCGGGCTGCCTCGCCGAGCCGTGCCGCGGGCTCTCGGAGCGGTGCGGGGTCCTCCGGCGCCCCGACCCCACCGCAGGTAGGGGCGAGGGGGGAGCGTCGGCTGCGGCGGGGGAAAACTTGCACGGGCTGCGCAGCTGGCAAAGCACCGAACTCACGGGGGGAGAGCTGCGTGAGGGCTCGCGCTGCGGTGCTGTGGAATGTTTGTTGGTTTTTGTTGTTTTTTTTTTTTTTAATTTTATTGTTTTAATCATTTTTAACCCCCCTGAGCAGGAGGCTAGGATTCGGTGCTTTCTGGGGAAATGGAGAGCCGGGGAGGTTTTTGCATGTTGTAGCAAAATGTGTTTTTTTCCACTGTGCCTGGGCTGCCTCCCGTTTGTGCGTGCTAATGCTGGAGCTGGGGGGAAACCTGCAGAGACGGATTTCTTCCGTCAGCCCCCAGGTTTCCTCAATTTTCCCTGTGTTTTCAGCGTGGCTCTGCATTGTGCCAGAGGACGCTCCTTTTTGTCTCTGCACTCCTCCAGCAGCAAGTGATGCTACCGGCATGTAAATCTCCCGGATCAAGCCGGTGGTACAGGAGCAGACCTCCCTGCCCTGACGTTTTCACTGCCGGGCTGCAGACTGCTGCATCTCGCATCCTGCGTTATTCCATTGCAATCTCCCGACCCCACGGGCGTATTTTAAACCTGCCCTTCCCCCTGCCTCCCCCCTCAACCCCTCCACATTCTTTTTGGGAAGGTTGGGCAGCAGCAGACGCTCCTACAGCCCTCCGGAGCCGCGGGATGTGAGCATCCTCCACGGCACGTTGGCTGAGCCGCTGCCCGGGGGCTGGGTGGCTGCTCCACGAAACGTCCCCGGGAAATCAGCCTGGCTGCTCCTGCCCCTGCGGCGCGCTTTGCGCGGGGCCGAAGCGCTGCCTGGCGTGGGAGGCGCGCCCAAAGCAAAGTTTGGGGAGCCAAAACGTGCCGGGGGGGTCGCTCGCTGTGGAAGCGGAGAGGGAGAGAGGCGGTGTGCTAGGTGGTCCGTGCGGGATGGTTCCTCTTTTGTGCGTTTGCTGTTTGCTTTGTCCAGGCTGGTTCTTGCTGCGCCAAGTGGCGGGGCTTCCCCAGGGAGCGCTGCGTTCCCACCTCGAGGGTTTCCTTCTCTTGGAGTTCGCAGAGGGTTGAGGTACGGGTTGGTCGCTGTTGGTTTTTGATGTTTTAGTTTTGAATAATATTACGAGTCTGCTTCCAGAGACGTGAAACGCTCGCTAAGTGTCCCTGTGTCCCCCGGAGAGCAGGCAGGCAGCAGCTATGCGAGTTGAGCATCTCACAGCGCACCAGCACAAAGGAGGAAAGAAAACCAGAAAACCTCCGGCGAGGTTCTGCGGGCTGTGACAGGGTCTGAAAGCCGAGATCCGTGCTCCGGCAGCAGCCCCCGCTGCAGCAAGCTTGCAGGCTTCCCGACTTGGCTGCGCAGGGCGCGGGAGCAGCTGCTCCTGGGGTCTCGAAGCAGACGGAAGTTTTGCCGGCATCGGCACGGCGTAATTTGGCCGTCTGACAACTAATTGGCTGGTTTCTTGCCGGGGGAAAACTTTTTTCCTTTGCAGGTCCTGTAGAGGAAAACTAAAGGGAAGGAGGTGGGGTGTAGGCGGGGAGGCAGTGGTGTTTTGAGGGCAGGGGGTGGCGTGGAGCTCGGTGGCTGGCGGCGGTAGTTGTGTGGGGATGGGGCAGCGCGTCCGAGTGAAGCTGTTTTCAGAGCTGCCCGCTGGATGACGCGATTTTCAGTGTTAATCTGGAGAAGGAGAAGTCTCGTCTGATTTTGGGTATTACCCTGGCTCGGTCGGAATGGCTGAGGGCCCCCCATAGGTGCCTCGGCCCCGGGGCACCCAGCGCTTCCAGCAGGCAGCAACCGCTGCCAGACCGAGGGAGCCTAGACGTGGAACAAGGGGAGGAGGCGAAGCCGGGGCGGTTTGGGCAAATAGTGACTGCAGGCAGGGATTTGAAGGCTCTGAGGAGGGACGAGAATCACTAAAGGCAAGGAGAATAAGTGGTTAATCTGAGGAGTGCATTACACAGGGAGTGCCCCTAGGAAAAAGAGCAGAAACTCCATTTAACGGTGAAAAGGCCAAAGCAGCGCTGCCAGCCCGGGTCCTGCTCCGTCGGGTGACAGGAGTGAGGGCCCCTGCCGGCCTCCAAGGCAACCTAAGGGAACCTGTGGTCAGGCTCTTGGGTTTGTTCCTGTTTTGTTCCTCTTAACCTTACAGGAGCCGTGCCCCCAGGAGAGGTGGCTTTCCTTTCTTGCTGCAGCCGTGCTGGTAGGATCTTGTGCCAGCCCCAAATCGCCTCACCTCCATTTCAGAGAGCACGGGGCGCTGCTGCACGGCGCTCCCCGTGGCTTTTGGCTCGCACCAGTTGTTGCTGGGGGACTGGGAACAAGAGGGAAAGAACATGGTTTGACTTCAGAAGCCGGGCTGAGCTCTCAAGGCAGCTCCTCGCTGCCCAAAGTGCCCCGTGAGCGCAGTTTTTTGTGAGCTCTTCTGCACTGCTGCCTTGGGATGGGTGAGCCAGGTGGCTCTTGCTTTTTCCAGCTCTGATTTTTTTTTTTAGGGTTTGGACAAAAAACAAGATTTGCTTGACGTGCACGCACAATGTTTGTAGTATAGCTGGACAGCTGAACGAAGTCAGCTGAGGACTTGGGCATATGTAATGGATTTAAGGGAACGCTGGCTGGTGTCTTAAACCTGAACTGGAGGTGGTCGTAATCGGCTGCTGGTTGGGTTTTCCCCGTAATAAAAGAGCTGACTTGTTCTGGGTTAGGTGGGAAGCTTTGCTTTGTCCCAGCATCTAGTGAATATTTCCACGTTGGGTTGCTTGTCAGGGGCTAGGTATGAAGCGGGTTTTGAGAGAAATTCCGGGGTGGTCCCTGGGGACAGCATCCCCGCAGCTTTCTGGGAGCCCGTTAAAGTTTTTGTCTTAATTGACGTGGCATTCGGGGAACTGCTCCTGGTGGGAGCCGGAAAACCAAGCGGCTGTTGAGAGCAGGAGCCGGGAGGAACTGGTGGGCAGCGAGCCTTCAGCTGAGCGGAGAGGCTCGTGTTTGGTTCCCGGCTCTGCGAGCAGTCTGCGAGGCAGGACCTCGACCTTCCCACCGCTCCGCGTGTCAGCCGCTTACGTGCGAAAGGACAATAGCAATTCCAGAGGTTTCAAAGCGTTTTAAAGTGTAACTATCATGGCTTTTATAGGGGCGGTACAGTGGCGTTTTTATAAGCGAAGCTCAGGGCTTTAGGATAACGTGTATGGAGTTCCCTGGGCTCGCTCCCAGCCGTGGGACTCCCGTCTTTGCCACCAGAGGCAGGACGGGACGTGCGGGGGCGAAGGGGGACGGCCCCGAGACCACTGTGAAGACCCAGCACTGCTGCAGACCTGCTGCTGGGTTTCCCCCGCTCCCGGGGGAGGTCCAAGAGTCGGTTTCCCGTACAGCAACAGGACACCAAAAAAAAAAAAGCCGCCAACGGAAAACCCACCCAATTCCCCAAGGCGTCAATAACGGTCCCCCACTGAGCCGCCCCAGCCGAGGTGGGGAGGAAGAGGAGGAGGAGGAGGATGCGCGCGGAGCCCGCTGCAGCCTCGCCGCGACTCAAACCTGTTGCTCTGCGGCAAGCCGGGCGCGCTGAAAGCCCTCGCCTCGCTTAGGATGCTGGCGGAGCGTCGGGGGAGCGGGTGATTGTGGGGGAACAGATGTGCCGTGCGCTGCTGCCGCGTGCCGGCTCTGTGCCGCTGCGCCCAGCACCAGGTGCAGCTATTGTTCCGGCTGGTCCCTATTCATCCGCCCTCGTCTGCTGCGCCCCGCTCGCTCCCTCATTGTTTCCCAAGGAAATTAGCATTAAAAACCCATCCGAAACCCCCACGTCCCTCAACTGCAGGTGACTGTTATTGGCCCCAGCTGCCACCCTCGTGCTTGATTACTTCCATATGGGGTTGTGGCAAGAAGTAGGATCCACTTATTGATTTTTTTCCCTTTTTTTTTTTTTATTCCCCCCACCCCACACACACTTCAGCACTCCCAAAGAACAATGCCCTGAAATCTATTAAGCCCCCGATAGGCTCTGCATCCCAGGCACTGTTACAACTGTGATGAACATTTTACAAGGAAAGCTAATTACACCCTCTCCCTGCCTTCTTCCTTTCTTCAGCCCCCACCCCATAAATGTAAAATAGCCAGAGGGCAAGTGGCAGTAAATTAAATCTTTGCAGTGTCCTGAGAGGAGGTCTCTTGCTAGCAGGAAAAAGTCTGGTGGTCTTTCAATGATTGTTGTTGGGTTTTGTTTGCCTTTTTTTTTTTTTAATCAGAAAATGGGAAACCCGTCTCCCTGGCATGTTTTTGTACCACACCTATAAAACAGACGAGCAGATCCCAACGTGGGTCTGGATAGAAAAGGAGAAAAACAACAAACAGTTTGGTTGTTAATTTGTTAGTGTAGTCAAATGTTGAGAGGAGCTGAAGGGAAACTATATGCAAATCGAGGCTGCAAAATTCTGGGAGCGTGATTTTTCCCCCAGTACGGTGCATGCAGAGGGCAGCAGGTCGCATGGCACCCAAACCCCAAATCTCTTCTGGGTTTCTCGCTCCAGAGCAGCACTGGGGCAGCCCGGTGGTTCCTAGCTGAAACCAGGACGGTCCAGAAGGAGGATGGGTTGTGTGCTCCTGCGGAGGAGCTCTGGGTGTCCCATGGGACACGCTGGGTCTCCCAGGAGGAGTTTGTTCAAGCTGCAGCACTGCAGCTGATGGCTCCTGGCTGAGCAGCTCGCTGGGGGCCGGTGTTCTCCAGAGCGCCCTGGACGAGCTGTTGCGTGCACCGCCTGGAGCTCAGCGGGCTGGCTGGAGAAGAAAGCCCTTCCACGCCCTGTGAGCCTCAGCCATCGCAGCCCGAGAGGCTATTTTGTAGAGGATCAGCGGGTTTAATGGATACAAACCTTGCCTTTGCCTTCTTGGAGTGCCCCAGCAGCCACATCCCCGAGGGTCCGCGTCGTTCCTTGCTGGTGATGCCCTGGGCAGCTCGTGCCCCTGCACTGCTGAAACCCATAAATGTATCCGAATCTGAAACCCACACATGTGTCCGAGTCTCTGCCTAGAGAAGATCACAGATGTTCTCTTCTCTCCTTAGAGCAACCTGTTAAGAACTGGTAATTGTCCAGACTGAAGCAAAACTAAGGAAAATTGTTACAGACTATTTTTACTTTCCTTCTTGTTTTTTTTTCCAGGTTATGCTCAGTCTTTAGAAGATGGCCCTTCCAGTGGAGGAGCCGTATTAGGATGCTTGGGATGGTCAACCTCTGGCCTTGCTTTCTGCCCAAGTCTGAGAAGGGGATTCTCATTTTCCCCCAGCTACTCACTGGAAGGTGTGTTAAAAACAGAAAAGTCTTTTTGTTCGGATAACGCAGCGTCTTTGGGCAAAGCATCCCTCTTGCTAGCCTGGAAGGCGCTGAGGCAAGTGTTTATGCACGTCCATGTCTTTGGGAGCAGCTGGGGCTTGGCTGGTTGACCTCATGAGTAGGAGTGCCAAGTTTCGTACAGGCGAGGACCAGGCTTGTCCGGAGGCTGTGCGTCTCACGTAGGTTCCTTGGCGTTTGTCCGGCTGCCTTCCACCCCGAGGACCACCCTGCCTTGACAGCGGACTCCGCCAGTGTGGTTTGTGAGAAGGACTCGGAATAAAACTCGGGCTGGCACCTGAGGAGATGGGTTTTACTGAAGCAATCGGATCACTTGCTGCACGTGCCTCCTACCTGCCACAGACCCACCCTGGCCGAGCTGCCCAGCGTGAGGCGGGTTGTGCACATCTGGCAGTAGGCTTGTAAAAAACAAAAACAAAAACAAAAAAAACCAGCCCCTTAAGGTGAGTCGCCAGGTAATGGGGTCAGCAGGATGAATGAAGCCAGTAAAACAACCACACGCAGTATCCTGAGCAATTTTCCTCAGACTTGTTTTAAACCCTTCAAAGTCAAATCTCAAACTTAGGGGGTTTCTTCTCCCTAATTAAATTAACAGGCCATATGGTGTTTACTGTGAATGCCTGCAATATGGAAGGAGCTACCTCCTGGATCACTTTCTTTTTCAGAAGAAGCTGCTTTACCTGATGTCGCTGTTCTGAAATGTTCTTTTCAGCAGCGGGTGAGATGGGTTATTTCAGCCACCGCGCCGCCGCTGGTGTCACCTTCTGGTCTGGGAGATGAGCTGTGCCATAACCTTTTCTGTGTCTGCAGCCGCCTTTGTCTTCCCCCAGCATTTGTAATGCTGTTGTGCTGCCCAGTGGCAGCACGTACAGGTCAGGGTTGGTTTTTCAGGCATTTTCACATGTGGGTAATGATTGCTTTCTTGATCTTGGAGCTGAGGAGCATAGAAAACACCTCAAGGTTAGAGTTTGGGTGGGTGTTTTTTAACAACTACTACTACTTTTGTATCAAGGGAAACGTTACCATCTCAGGAGTACGTGAAACAGAAGGTTTTGGAGTTCTGTTCTTTATTAATGGAGTGCTGAAAAACATAACTTTGCTTGAGCTGCTTTTATCTTTACATGAAATCTGGAGGAGGAAATAAAGACTTTGGGGAAGTAAATCACCGGCGTGTTACTGGGCCCTTGTATTTAGGTGAATAGCAAAGGGGGGAAGGCATCTCCAACCCTACAGGAGAAATGAAGGAATCAAAGCTTGGATTTTGCTGTCTGTGTTCAGCTACTCTAAGTCATTTAGCAGGGTTTGGGGTAAGCGTAATTCTTGCGTGCGTGTGGCCTTTGCCATCGGCTCATCCTGCATCTCTGCGGTGTTGGAAGTTAACCTTTCTCTACAATCTTAACTTATTGGTAGATCTCTTCTGCAGGGGCTCACGGGCGGGCTGGATTACCCTTCATCTTCAGCCAGGCTCGCTGTGTGCTGGGCTATGTGGGCTCCCAGGAACAGACACGTTTCCGTCCGCTGAAAACACCCTGCTGCATTAGCATATTCTCTGTAACGTATGCTCAAAGGGTGTTTCTGTGCAGAAGAGCCTCTCTAAAGATAGCATCATGAAGTTCTGTGTTGTCAACCAGGGACACTTGATCTAAAAAACAACATTTGATACACAGACAAGGTTTGCAAGTGCCATCTGGATTCTGGGAGATGAGCTGGGTTGTGTCTGTTTTGCATAAACTCAACCGGAAAAAAAAAGTACTTGTAGGCAGATTAATTCTTCGGGATCACCTGAGCAGGACTGTTTATTCCACGCAAATGCCCTCGGTGACATCGGACACCGGTGTAATCCCATACTGCTGGGCAGCATGCGCTGGTTGTGCATCCTTGGGGTGCTGGAAATAGTCCTGGAGCTCAGTGCTGTGCAGTACTCGGTCCTGCCTGAGTGCGGGACTGAAACCCAGGTGCAATCTATTTAAATGCTTTTGAGCCTGTAATATTTTCATCTGTTCTCCAGCCCGCTGCAGGACAGGACCCAAAGACAATGCAGAGCCCTACAGAAATGGCCATATTTTTAGGGAGATGGGGGTGCAGGGCACACAGATGCCTGTCCTCAGAAGTACACCAGCACCCCGGCAGAAACCCAAAGAGCATCAGGCGCAGCCCTGGGCTGAGCAGCGAGCTTGCTGTCCCTGTCCTCCCAGAGACCTGGCGGCCAGCGGTGCTTGCATGTAAGGTATAAAACATATTTTACTTCGGGGCCTGTTTTTTGACATTCTATTTATCCTCTCATATGCAAATCTCATTTGCCTAATGGGCTGGTGAGTGTAATTGAAAGGCAGCTTGCACTTACATGATAGTGAAAAGTCTCACCTGTGCCCAGGCACAGATGGGTCCCTGCCTGGCTGCTGCATCATTAGAGGGAATTTATAGGCACCGTGTCACAGGCTTTGCTGTGACTGGGGGGAGGATAGCAGCTTAAAACAAACTTGTTTTTTTGCTGTTTTTATTTTTTTTTCCACTTGTTGGTTTGTGGGGTGCCGTCTCTCTTTCCCAGTTTGCAGTTGTGGTGGTCACACTTCTTGTTTAACCTCTGTCACCGCTCCAGGTGATGGCGAGCAGGTTACTGCTGACTAGTTTGTGGCAACCCGCAGACAGACCTAGGAGTTTGAAGCCCTTTCTGTGCTGTCGCAGGACGATGATTTGGAAACAAGTGCATCAGCAGCCACCCCGTTTGCATCCCAGTCCCCTGGGAGCTGGGCCGAGCCCACCCTTCGCTCCGTCCCCTGGGGAGCTCTGAAGCCACCAGGGCTGTCCATGGGAGACCTCCGTCTATGCCGACCGTGTCCGTATGGTGTCTGTCTGCTTGTACAGGGCTCTGGCTTCAAAAGACCTTACAGGCCTGTAGGTGCCCACCCACACCATCTCTCTCCCGGATGCCTTTAAAATCCACCCCACGTGCCTTGCTGCCAGGGCCCAGCGCGGCGGGATTGTGAAAAGCTGGCTGGGTGCAGGGCGAAGGGAAGAGCTTTTTGTGTGGTGATGTGAGGAGTTTTTCTCACAAACGTCCTCTTGGCAGGGATCCCGTGCCTGTCGTTGATCAGGAGTGAGTGTTCGCTGGGCCGCAGGTACCGAGCTCAGCACCCGAGGGGACGAGGCACCTCTGGGAAAGGGGCAGAGCCCCGGCTGGCCAGGGGGCGAGGGACGCCTGCGGCCCTCCCTTGGGACTTGGGCACCTGCACGAAATTGTTAACGCCAGGGGTGGAAATGACTTCTGTACCCCTCTGGCACGCTGCAGGCCTCTGGTTTCATGGAGACCTTGTTTTAGGTCACGTTTGGCGCAGTGTTAGCCCTGGGGCTGGTCGGCAGCGCCTGAGCTCCCGCTCCTCAGCCCTGTCGGGCCCTGCCCTGCGTTTGGGACCGAGCAGGCCATTGGCGTCATCCTCCAGGGACCCAAGGAGGCTCTTCCAGTCATTTTTCCTTTGTCCTTCTATGGCTGCTTCGTTCTGGGCAGCGTTTGGATGTTTTTTCTTGTTCTGGCAAAGAAGACCTGTGTTTTCACCTGACCTGCCCTCCTGACCACGATGAGCTTCAGGGCTCACACATGCCCTGCTCTGTGCTTTACAAACAGGTTGGCTTTTTCTAGTTTAATTTAGGCTTTTGGTAATAGCTTCAGGTGTCCTTGGTATTACTTTTGCCTCTCTGTGGTCTAGTTGATTGGTACAGATGGTGATCTTCTGCCTTGAGATCTTCTCACTTGTTTAAGAAGTGCTTGTGCTTTTTTACTTGGTGCTATTGACCAGTTATTGGTGTGCTGCTTGGGGTGCTGGTATTTCTGGGTCTGTCTCGTATGAGTGGACTTTTTTTATCTTAGTTCCTATATTGTTCAGTCTGAGTATTTTCTGCTCATCAGACACCCTCACCCCTTAGACACCAGATCTGCTGGGCCCATTCTCGTTAGCTTCAGGTCCCTGCATGCTCAGTGCATCCATGATGCTACAAGAAATCCAGGTTTGCTCAGTACTAGCTATTTTTTCAGTCAGTGATGTTTTTTTAGGTTGATTTATAATGATGGGAACCAAATCATTGAGCAGCAGAGCTTGAGAGAAGGAGGAAGGGAAGAGAGATGCAATCCTGAATCATTGTTTTGAAGCTTCTGACTTAAACCATCCTCCTGTGGATCTTTGGTAATTAGGCTTAAAAATTCTGAAATCTTGAATTATTCAATGACTTTAAGGAGAGTTGGTTGTGGCTTTCAATCCATCCTCTTATTTTAAATGAGAATGTTTCCTCCTCTGGTAACTTTCAGGCTGTTCCCCTCAGACCTCCTGTAGTATTAACGCTCCAGGTGCTCTGAGATGCCCCTGCTGTGTGTAGGATACACATTTCTGTAAGGTGTGTCTGCCCTGTGTGCCTCTTCATTCGGGCAGAGCAGGACAGGACTGAGAACTGGGGCAACTTATGAAAAATGCACATAAGAAAAACTCTGCTCCAGCGAGGCAGAGTCACTGTGAAGGCACCATCTAATCTCAGAGATGTTCAGGTAAGAAACCCTTCCATAGAAAGGGGTGCCATTCCTGAAGGAGGCCTGTGTTTGCCTGCCGCTGTTCTTCTCTAACCATTTCTGGGTTCTTGGAGAACACAAGACCCCATAAACCCTGCCCTCAGCAGCTTTCTCCCAGCCCTGGCCCTGCGTGGGCATGCCCTGCAGCATGCTGCCTCTGGGGCTGCCCAGCCTGTGCCCAGGTTGCCCATCCTTGAGGTGTTTTAGCTGGCCCTCCTGGTTCGGCTACGCTTGGAAGTGCAGCTGAAAACCTGCGGTTTTGCCCTCTAAAGCCCTCCTGGTGATGAGCGACTTCCCTTGTGGTGTGCTGGAAGTCAGAGGGGGATTTAGGTGGCAGTCTGCAGCCAGGAGCATCGGGGCTGGGACATGAGGATTTGCTATGCTGGACGCGTTGGTCAGAAAGATCCTCTTAAGGATGGGTGGGAGCTTCTGTAGAAACAGAACAGCCTCATGCCAGTGCATGGGCTGCCTGCTTCTCTGCTTCATCCCCTGCAAAGCAGGCACGGGCTTGCCTGGGACCCGCAGCAGCTCTGCAAACGTCAGCTGGGACGGAGCACGGTGGCCACGTGTCATGATGCAGAGGCGAGTGGTTTGACCTCGATCTCTTTCATTTGAAATAGCATGTCTGCAAGCGCAGAGGTTAACAATGCACCAGCAAATGAAACGGACCCTGCTTGATGTGAGGTTTTTCCCAAAGGGAGCTCCCCGAATGACTGATCCTGGGCAGGCAAGGATTCATCACGTAGCGAGGAGAGAGGGACCGCTGGTGGGAAGCCCTTAAGTAAAAGGGCTCACTGCAGTGACCTAGAAACAGCATCTTTCTCAACATCTGCTAAATTTCTTACAGAATTGGCTAGAAAATCACTTTCTCTTCCACAACTTTATTTTTCCTACTAAAATTAAGATCTGGGGAATAAAACATTGGGCAGTGAAAAAGAAGGGTCAGCAGCCTGGTAGCTCGGAGCAGACCATCGTGGCTTTTTTCTGCTTCCAGCAATGAACCAAACTTGCAGTGTGGAGGCTGCAGGATCTGTCTGCAAGATATATGGGCTGTCCGATGCTCCCTGCTACAGCCTGTGCATACCAGGCAGGGTGCTTGGGTTGGGAACATCACTCTCAGTGCTCACCCGAACGTTTTGCAGCAGCCCTGCACAGAGAAAGGGCTGCATCGGCGGCGAGCGCTGCTGCAGCGTCGTAGCTGTGGCCATGATTTTGCAGCACCGCAGTTCAGCCGCCTGGGAACAGAAGGGCGCTGCAAAATCACAGCCCTGCTGCTGCAGAAATGTTTCCTGAAGGTTCCCTTCCCTGGGCTGTTTTGTTAAAGAGTGAGGTGGGGCAGCTGCAGAGGGTCCCAGGCTCCGGGAGTTGGAGCAGAGGTGAGATGCGTAGCTGACATCTGCCGTGTCCACGTCTCCTCGTCGACAGATGGTAAGCAGCGAGCGCTGCCGACGTTGTGCACACCCTGCTCGTCGTGCCCGTGCCGGGGTGAGTCCGTCCTGCAGCCGGTGACGGCCTCCGTGCCGCTGGCCCCACGCAGGCTGCTCCGCGGGCTGCTTCTCCTGCCGGGGCCGCTCCTCAAAGTCTGCACCAGCATCTCGTAATTTTCTACTGCGAGCCCATATAAATCAGCGGATACGTTTCCATTGACCATTAGGAGCTGTGGAGAGCCCCTCAGAGCTAATTAGTAATAAGAGGATGCCAATTAAATGCTGCTCCCTGGGCTATACTGTCACTTCTCCGATACTGCTGTGTTGAAAAGGAAGGTAACAAAATGGAGCTCAGCGCATATGTATTCCATCTGGAAAGCAGGAGAAGGGTGGAGCCGCTTGTTAAATGGCAAGCGGTCCAAGTTTTAAAAGGGTTTATGAGTGCTAGATAAAATCATATCCTAAATGCGGTCTCAAAGCCTCTGCAAAGGTAGAAAACATTTACAAAAGTTTGAGCTTGCTTTAGTGACTGTTCTCCTTTTGGGGTCACCCGTTTACAGGTATGAAAGTTGTGTCTTTATCTAGTCTATAGTGTTTAATATAAGCAGGAAGAAAAAACATTTCCCCGCCGCAAATTATAGCGCAAAGTTGTTCTATATAACATAGGGGAATTCTCAGAACAAATTAGTTTCTTTAAACCTTAGCAGACCTTAGCACAGCTTTGTTTTAAAAGCAGTACTTGCAAAAGTTTTGAAGGCAGTCTCACCCATACTGAAGGTTTTGTTTTGTGAAACTGGAGTCCTACCTTAACAGACTGGAGGATGAAATGAATTTTGTGCTGTTAGTACCCTGTACAGCAGGCTGACTTTCCCAGAGAGTGCTTGTGCTGAAAGCCTGCTAAAACTGGTGGGCACTGAATAGATACCAAAAACTAGGCCACTAATTAGGAGTAAGAAGAGTTTTGGGGTTGTTCTAAATGGGTACCTCCGTAATCAAGATGTGCTCCTGAGGAGCATTAAGGAGGGGGAGGAAGGTTGCAAGACACCAGTGGTGTGCGAGGGGCGGGCAGCAGAGCTGGTGGCTTTGGCCTTGAGGTGCAGAGGCCGCCTTGCACGCTCGGTGCTGCCGAACGGAGGCTGGAAAGAGCAGGCCTTCGGGGACAAGCACTTAAAGCCAACTTCTTTAATGCCCTCTCATGCCAAAAGATTGGCAGAGATGGTAGAAGTGCTGTATGTCACCCCTGTAAGCGCGGTTAACTCAATTCTTGCTTTCGCTATACGCAGCATTCGCTGCAAGTGAAACTCGGTCTCTTTGTTCCAGACATGACCTTTCTTTGTATGAATAAGTCCCACAAAATGGTCATTTCAAAAAAAAAAAACCAAAAAAACCTGACACCAAGCTGTTGCTCCGAGACTCTTTCTAAATTGTATCCCTTTTGTACTTGTTGTGTCTGGGCTCCGCCGGACTCGGGAGCCGTTAATCTTCCTCGTGTTTTCTCCCCGTGGCAAACGAGAGGCAGATGTTCCCATCTGGAGAGCCCGCACCAGCCTCCGCCGCTCCGCTCCGAGCCCAAACGCACTGGGGTGCTGGGGGAGCCGTGTGGCGGGCAGAGACTTTTGGGGACTAATTCTTCCGTGATTGTCAGAATTGTCTGTCTGATAGCCAGGGCTGCTAGCGTCTGGCATTCGAAACGCTTGAGCCTAATAAGTAAATGGTGCGGGGGAGAAAATATCTCCTCGTATCGGAATAGTGGGGGCGATTGAAAACAAAAAAAAAAAAAAAAAAAAAAGCCTTGATTCTGTGACTTTAAAAGGAGCAGTAAACGAATGGAAGAATGACCAACTCTTTAGCAGCAACTAATGAAACTAATCAGCGGGCGTCTCGGGCGTTGGTCGAATGCAGTTGGCTCTGACGAGGCCCCGGTTATAACCCAGCCGGGTGGGCTGAGCCGTGCCGGGGTTGGCTCGGGGGGGAGCGCTCTCCTGATCCCCACAGCGCTTTCCTTCCCACCTTGAAGGCGAAATCCTGGCCGCTGGCTTGGTTTTGATGCCAGGGAGCCGAAGCTCGGAGCCAACTCCTGATATCCGAGTCCCCGAATGTGTTTGCTTGGGCGTGAGCCGTGCGGGGAGGGCAGGGATTGAGACGGCTTCTTGGTAAGCAGCCCCAGCTCCCAGGTGGCTGCTGAGCCAGCTGTGGGTGGCTGTTCGGCCAGCTTTCACTGTCGTAGTACTTACTCATAGGACCATAGACTCATTTAGGTTGAGTAAGACCCTTCAGATCACAAAGCCAACCAGCAACCTAACACTGCCAAGTCCGCTGCTAAATCATGTCCCTGAGCAACGTGTCCACTTGTTCCTTGGTGTAGGGATACCGGGGGTACCATGCTGGTTTATTTCCTTGCAGAAGCAAGGCTATGAGAATCTGGGGGCCCTGAGCAAGCCTGTGGGGGATTTTAGATGCGATAATAGCTCGTGGGGTGGATTTCTGCAGCCCTTGGTTTGCACCACTGGCTCCGGTATGGATCCATCTCATCCGGTTGGGAACAAAGCAGAGGAGAATTGCTGCAAAGTCCAACCTGGGCTACTGATGAGTCTGTACAGTCAGGAACATTAATAGGTTTTTATAAAAGTCACTGAAGGGCAAGACAGATAACGATCTGCAGTCTGCCTTCAGGAATAAATTATTAATCTTATTTCCCTTATTAACTGCTTTCTGGACTGGTTGCGAACGATAAAATACTTTGCTCTTTCAAGTTCTTCTATCCAAGCTTCGTATTGAATTGAGATTTAAAGTGAAACAGCTGTGTGTGGGAGAGAAATAGATGGCAATGGAGCTACACGCGTTTATTTTTGATTTATAAAATGCCTGTCCCAGACTCAGCAGCTCCCTCCTGAGCGAAGCGAGGCTCTCCTGCGAGGTGCCGAGTCCTCTCCACTCCCACAGCATCTCGCAGATCAGGAGCCTAGATGTGCTATAAACCCAAGCAAAACAGTGTAAAAATAGGCTGATGGCGTTTAGTGGAGGAAGTATCCCTGCAGTAACATAAGTTACCCGCTGCAACAGATGCTGTAGTATCGTCTTATACAACTCCCTGCCTCAGCGCGGAGGCAGGCGGACAGGAGCGAGTGGACTCAGTTGACCAGCGTTGCCACTGACCCGTTTCATGCTCGTGTCCCCCAGTTCTGCCTGTAAGTTCTCATTTATTGACTCGAGCAAATGGAGACCTCTGGAAGCCACCCTGAATGCAAACAGATGTCAATATTTGTGTAGAAATGTAACCTCCTAACTTCAGACCTCTTCGCTCTTCCTCTTCCCATCTCCCTGTCCCCCGGTGAGGGCTTAGTTAACCCAGTCCTCCTTGTCTTCCTCGGGCTGCTGCGTCAGCTGCCTTGTTTCCGATGCTTATCTTCTGCCTTTCCCTTTCATCGCTTTCTGATGCAGTGATGCTGCAAAAAGATAAAATATGGGGTCTTTCCTAGGCGACGTGATTTCATTTTGAGCTTTGGGGAGCTGCCTGGAAGCAGGTGATGGAGAGATTGCGATGGAGCAGCCGTAAGCAGCGTCTGCTGGAAGTCTGAGTAACGGCTCTGTTGCCTTGCATGCAGATGAGAGGTTATCTGCAAGCCTTAGAGAGCTGCAAAGGTGCTCTGCAGATGGCTTAGAGCTGTCAAGGGGAGGGAAAGGCAACCTTAGAGCAGAGGAAAGATGTTAATAAAATTTAAATGTAATTCTTCCCATTTCTCAGTTCCTAAATGTGAAAAATATTAGCTTGGTGGAGACTGAAAACAGATGGTGAGCAGTTGGAGCAGATAAGCATGTTATTCAAAATAAACATTCGCCAAAGCTGGGGAGGTGGCGAACCATATTTCATTTCACCCTATTTACATTATCGGGTCAGGTTACACTGATGCTGCCTCTCGTTTGCATTCAGATTATCAACAGGGAACCCTGCAAAGCAAGCCTACTGCAGCGGGCCCTTGTAATCACAGACACGGTTGGGCTGGAAGGGAGGCTTTGGGGCCATTTCCCTGGCCTTTTCTCCAGGACAATATATCAGGTTCGTTGTGTTAAAGGAACTCTCCTAGACCGTTGGCAGGGTCCTGCCAGCCACCGGAGAGGGCACCGGGGTCCTCGGCTTCCCTCTTGCAAATGGTCTCTCTTACCATTTAGACAAGCTTTGTGTTGCTTTAACCTAAAACTGTGACTTTTACCCATTTAAATGGGCGGGAAATGAGCCTCTGCTTCAAAGGGCTGTTTCTAGAAGGGTTCGTCTGGCTGACCTGTAGGCATTTTATTATTTATGCCTCTAGTCCGAGCGGTCATCTGAGGTGCTAGGGCCAGTGGAAATGGAGACACATCTAGAGCGCGGCTCATCTCACCTGCTTTGATGAATATTTTAGGACGGGCTGAGCTGCCCTCGGAGGTCTCTGCCTTTCAGTGGGCTCCAGAAGGTGCCTGCGTGGCCGGCTCCAAGCAAGCGCCCGCGTGCCCGACAGCTTTGTTGTGCCAGACCTGACCTTGGGCTCTGCTCCGGGACAGCAGCCGGAGAGGCAGGTCTGAACCTGGGGCTCTTTGCTTTGAGGCGAGGGGTGGCTCTTTAGGGTGGCTCTTTAGGTTTGGGGCACATTCTGCCTATTCTATATGAAAGGTGAAAACATTTGCTCCAAGTAAACCTCTTCTCTTCGCCTGAAGCCATTACCTACTTCACTCCTCTGACTTTGAACCCCTAGACAAACCCGTTGTGGACAGGGATGTGTTCAGAAGACATCGACTAAAAGCAAAACCTTGTCAGGGCACAAGCCGTGCTGACGGGGTCTCATTTTGAGACTGCCGTCTCCATCCTGCAAGCTGCAGAAGCGAAAAGCTGTGCGGCACTGTATCCTATTTAATGTGCTTCTTCCTTATTTCTTCCAACGTGTTTCATGTTTTGACTTCTACAAAAAGCTGGAGCACGATAAGCTAGAGTGCCTGAATCTACCGAACGGGTTTGTGAGAAACAGTTCAGGCTCCGTGCAGCTTTTGGCAGGAGGAGCCACAGCATCGGTGCCAGCGCAGGCGGGTTCCTCCTGCCTTCTGAGCTGGCGACAGAGAGCCAAGGGGATCCTAGACCTGCATCAGAAATACTTGGAGATACCAATGTCTGTGCTGTGTGTGCCCTCCAAACACTCAGCCACTGGCTTGAATCGCTTTCCTGTAAAGGAAGAGGAAAGGCTTTACTCTCTTGAGCTGGCAGCAGGGTTTAAGAGCCAGCACATACTCCCTGTGCTCACGCAGGGGTTGCTGTATGGTGGTAGTTGTGCCCGTATAAACGTTATTATGTAAATTTGTATAAAGCTCTGCGTTCTCTGTATCATATCGGTGGCTGTCTCTCTTCCTGTGCCCTTTGCTCTCTGCAAACTCGGGGCTCAGCTGGTGCCGCCAGATCAAGGGTTCTGCTTTTGCGTCGCTCTGCAGAGCCAAGAGCAGAGCGACGGGTGTGCTGGGCTGTCCGCCTGCCTCCCCGGGCATCCGCGGCCGTCCTCGGGCTCCTCCTGGTCCTGCTTTGCTGGGGAAGGTAACGTCCTGCTTCCATCACGCAGCATTTTTCTTTCTTTTCTTTACTTAGTTTGCTCTCTAATTGCTAAAGGCATTTAAGAATTAATTTCAGCTCCCGAGTATTTGAGATAGTCCCTAACGTGTGACTATTTTTACTCGTGCCTTTTTCCTTTTCTCAAACCCGCAAGCACAAGGAGATTAATAAAGCGGCTTCTTTATACAGTTTACAATGGGAGCAAATGTTAGCCATTCTTCTGAGGTTACCTATCGTAGCAACACTCTCTTTATACTAAACGCGATAGCCAGAAGACTTCTTTGAAGAAAATAAACCCAATGAAATCTGTCTGGGTGTTCAGACTGCCTGCTCCAAGGCATGTCCTGCATTGTACAGCTCAAGGGAGCTCAAGCCTTGGTGAGCACAGCGTGGGGCTTCTCCCCTGAGCACCACTCGGAGCCCCGGATTTTCGCCTGATGTGTGCAGCTTGGCTGTTCCTCCTCTCCACGCAGGGGACCTCGTGGTCTCTTGTACACCTGGGTCCGTAACTGGGACACACGGTATGTAGGGCACGCAGCATAAACTTAAATATGCCTACAGCTGTCCCCGATCCAGCCAGAAGCTTTGCAGCATCTGAAATCTGTAACTCCGATCGCTGTGAAATCTGCTCTTCAGACTTCATCAGCTTTTTGAGAATATGAAATTCTCACACCAAGCCAAGACTAAAACAGCATTGCCGTGCTTGGGTTTTGCTTTGCTCCAAGTGAATCATCTTCCCATGTGGATCTCCAGCACTTCCCGGGCCTGAAGGCAGCTCTCCCACCCGCCCCGCGTGGCCACGGCGCTTCATCCTCTTCCCAAGTTGACATTTGCTGTTTCTGGGCGCCAAGTTAGCGCGTGGCGCTGCGAAGTCTTGATGGTTGGCAGCTCAATGGCAAAAGCGTTGTGCCATAAACACATTCAATCTGTGTCCTGCAGGCTCTGTTGGAAAAATAACGACACAACATTTGTAAATGTTTCAAAAGGAGATGCCATGAGAGCAAACCTTCCAGCCGAGCCCCCTCCGGCAGGGACGGCGGCTGTAAGGAGCCCGGGGTGGCTGCGCGTCTGGCACTGAGGTCTCGGTTGGGGTTGGAAGGAAGCCTTTCTGATGGAGAACCCATCAACATTTCCAGCGTAGGCAGACGTCCTGCTCTGAGACTCGGAGCATTCGGTCATTGACAAGAATTGCTCTTTTTGGCGGTGTGACCCAAAGAGCCCCGGTGGCACTGAAGCACGGTTTCAGGTGGCTGACGTGCTGCTGGGACTTGCAGGCGTTCTGAGGAGCTTCTCAGCATCCTCTGTGCATCTGGGTGTTGCCATTGGTGAGCAAGTAAATATATCCAAACACCGAAATGTGGAAGAAAGAGTTGGGGAAGGCGTCGTTCCGCCAGGGACAGACCCGCTGGCTCGTTTGTAGCCCCGGGTCAACGGGAGGCTGACTCGAGTCCTCGTTCACGGTCTGCTTTGCCCACATGACTCTCATTAAATGGATGTGTTTGGACTAAAAATCGGGAGTTTTAGAAAGATGGTTTTTATCTGTGTTTATAGATGCCCCGGGTCATTAGCAGGAAGCTTTTAAATTTAACAGTCCTGTTTGCTTCTTGCATGTCTGTCAGCGCGCCCGGAAGAGGAGGTGTTGGCTTCTCCCGGGGCTTGGGTTCGGTGCCTTGTGCAGTAGCACGGCGGTGACTGGGTTTATTTTGGGGGAATAAACTCCATCTGACTTCCCCCCGTCCCCCCTGCAAATTAACTTAATTAGCTCTGCTTTCTTTGCAGGTGCTCCGGCGCCGTATTTAACATGCCCTAGGACTGCTTTAGGAGGAAGGAGGAGAAACCTAAAGGATTGGTCTCTCTTCCCCGATGGAGCAAGCGAACTCAGACCAGGCTCTGACTCTTTGGCTCTTCTGCTCCATTTGCTTAGGGTGGGAAGAAAGAAGGGGTTTGTTTCCTCCAGCCCTTGCCATAAATCTACCCGCTGGAATGTTACCTGTGTGCACGAACACTGGTGGTCTTCCTGCGGCCGTGTGTTGTTAGTTGTACGACTGCTGTGTTTGTGCACGAATGGCAGGGAGAGGCACGTCAGTGTCAAATCGTGTGAGTGGGACCAAACGCGTCTGAATAGTTGGCAGTATCGTATTAGTGTCGTTATTACGTTATTGTGTTAAAATTGCTTGTAGTTTCCCATGGCTTTGGTATCTCTCCGCTTTGTTCGTGGTAGCAAAGCCTAGCAAATTCTGGTTTTTGAAGGCAGGCTGAAGCGAAGACACAAACCTGCTCCCGTGGCAGCACCACGAGCGTGGATTTCACAGCGATTCCAGCCCCACCGCCCCAGTTACTCCAGCGGTGCTGAAGTGGCAGGAAAACACGGGTCCCCAACATATATTCATCGCTGCCCCTGCCTCCCCCACATAGCCCTGCAACCAGAAAAAAAAACCGCACTAGGAATAACGAACTGAATTTGTTACCTCGCTGGCTTTAGCGGGGACGTGCCATAAGGGAAATAAAGGAGCCAGCTCGTGCAGGGCGCGCGGTGGCAAGGCAGGTGCTCGTGCCTCGCCGAGCGGATTCCCGGCCAGCGGCTGCCTGCGGAGGGCTCGCCTGCCAGCTCGCCGCGGCTGCGCTCCTGGAGGCGGCAGCTTCGTTGTCAGAAGTGGCGGAGGAGCAGGTTTGGTGGTGGTGTTCCCGAGAAGGCTTCGCTATCCGCTCAGCGCTTCTCTTTGTGGGAACGCAGCGTTTAATAGGAGCTGCCGGAATTTGAGAGCTGGTTTTCTTACAGCTGATAGGTATTTGTAAAAACAGTGGTGTTGTGTGGCACGGGTGCATTTCCATGCCACCAGCGGTTGATTACGGCATGCGGTCTCTCTAACAGCAGTTTAAAGAGGCATCACCTGCCCTTAATTATAGGAGCCAGCTGTCCCAGGCGCAGGTCAGGACGGTGGCTGCCCTGTGTTGGTTTTTCCAACGGTGGATTTGGAAGCACTCTCTTTCAGCAGGCGATGCAGGCTGCGCAAGTGGCAGGAGCCCCGGTCAGATGCTAGCAACGACCAGCATCCATTTGGCAGGGGCATCGCGCGGCGGGGAGCTCGCCAGCCGAGCTGCACGTGGCGGAGGAGACCCGGGCAGAAGAGCCCTGCCTGGCAGGGAGGGGGCACGCACGTATCGCTCTGCTGCCTGCCTCCGTCCCTGCGACGCGCTGCGAGCTCCTTTGGCAGCGTGCTGAGCAGCGACGTTTGCTTTCCTGGGAGCACAAACCCATTTTGCGGGTTCAGATGTCTCCGCTTACCAACAGCAGCCGAAGAAAATTGCTCCATTTCACCCTCTGTAAGCATCGAAGCCTCGGAGTTTCATCTCTTCTCAGCTGGATCGAAGGGGAGCTCTCCCGCTGGACTCCCACTGGCCCCGCTGCTCACCACTGCCGGGTGCTGGTGGTTGCACCACATCGAGCTGCTCCTCTGGGCCCTTGGCTCCATCGCCCAAAAAGCAGGTGGCCTGAAGCATGGCATCCTCTGGGCTGCACGCAAGGGAGGGAAGGGGAAGACAACTGGCAGCCCCTTCCCTCCCCACGCCGCCCCCAAACCAGGGCACAGATGGACATGCTGGAAACCTGTCAACGTTTTTGTGAGGGGCATGCTGGAACGCAGTCACAACTCGTTAGTGAGCTAATCAAATGAGACAGGCGTCGCTCGGAGGAGCAGAAAGTGGTCAGCGCGTTGCCGAAGGGATGGCTCGCGTCGGGTGGCCCCGCGCTGCTCAGCGGAGGTTGCGGTGCCCAGTGCCTCCTGGGGAGGTTTTGGCTGCTCTTCGGAGATGCTCAGGCTTCGTTTATAGTGTCAGAAGTATTTTTCTGTCTGGATTTAAAAACAAAACAAAAAAAAGGCTTGCATTAGCACGTATTTCCTATTTCTGTCTTGTTTCCTTCCGAGGATGAGTTCGGAGCCTGATGCTGGAGCGAGGAGTGCAGCCACCCCAGCCGAGCTGTGTTAGACACTGGAGATCCCACACAGGAGAGCGGCTGCAGATGCCTTGTGTTGACTTGTTTTCAAGACACTTTGACAATTTCGGTAGCTTGCTGGCGTGGATGCCACCCGCCTCACAGCTCAGACCCGGCAGTGGTTTTGGAGAAGTCATCTCGGGGCCAGGCGCAGCAAACACGGGGCGGTGCGCGCTGCCTGGGCGCCCAGCCTTCGGCAGCAGGCGGGAGGCGAAGGGCAGGGGCTGTGGTTTCGGCAGGGGCTGGCGCTGCCTCCAGGCACCCGTGCGCTTCCTTGTGGGCCAGGAACTGCGTCGCCGCGTGGGCTTGCTCGTGCGTGCGTGTGCGGTCGCGTCTGTGCAGCGCGGGGAGGCTGCGCTCGGCGTTCACGAGGGAGAGAAGGGGCACAAAACGCTCAATTTGTGAGTTTGCTTTTAAAAACCAAACATGCAACCAACCCCTGAACTGTGATGGGCATACCTGGGAGTATCGAGGGGATTTAAAGGATGAGGGGAAGCAAAGCAAATAGGAAGATGTTTGTGGAAGCATTTTTGGGCTTGAGGGGTGAGAAAGAATGGTCGAGAGACTTTGATGGTGAACATCAGCATCCTGAGCCTGTCTGTCAGGGTCTAGGGGTGCCCACTGCACCCCAGGTGTGTGGCCACCTGCACAGGTCCATACCCTGCCCCTTCCTGCATGCAGAGCAGCCGGGCAGGCGTGTGTGACTGTCCCTCCTCTCATCTTCACCACCGCAACTCTGCTTCGCGAGCTCAGTGGGGAAATCCTCGTCTGTGACTGTCAATAACGTTACCACATTCTCTTTGTACAGTTGCTGGTGAGAAGAGGGTGCCAGTGATGCCCGGATCGCCTGTGGAAGTGAAGATTCAGTCCAGATCCTCTCCTCCCAACATGCCGCCGCTCCCCCCCGTCAACCCCGGCGGCCCCCGGCCCGTGTCCTTCACCCCAGCTGCACGTAAGGCACCAGTAACACTGCCTGTCCACGAGACTAATTCCAGCGAGGAGGGAACTTGGCTTGTAGAAGTCACTGGTGGGGTTTCAGCTGTTTGCCAGGGCCGCTCGCCAGCATGGCGAGCATTGGCAGTGCCGTGTAGTGGTAATGGAGCGAGGGCTGGGGGCATCCTGCTGCTTCGCTGCTTATGCAGGACGTGTGATGGGGTCTGTAATGTTCCCCCACCACCTGCCAGCTCCTGCCTTGGCCCCAGTGCTGTTGCAGTCGCTTCAAGTCACTCTCCTTGCAGGTGCAGCCCTGATTTCTGCAATAAACTCCTTAAGAAATTGAAGTCTTTTATCAGGTTGGCTTCAAAGGAGCCAAGAGCTGGGCTTTTCACTGTATCTTTGGAGGAGTTAATTCCCACTCTGCTGTATCTTGCTTTGCAGACAGCATTTCTGCAGCTGAGATTAGAAAGTTTTCGTCTTTTAATTTCCCAGCCTCAGAAATTCCTTGCTGTCCATCCAGATTCTCTTTTCTCCATGTTTGCTTCATAATCTTTCCTATTAAGCTACAGTTCATCCTTGTCCTGCCCAGCCGCAGAGCAGCCTCGCACACGCCAGCAGCTTCCTTCACCTAGCAGGGTGTTGCTTGGAGGTGGCTTCCCCAAATGGCCTTTTTCTAGAAAGAACACAAGCTCCTTTTTTCCCCCCTTATACAACATTTAAGCCATCGTCTTTTAAAAGCATTATTCCAGAGCAAAGCAGTTTTACTTAACATTTGGGCTTGAAATTATCTTACCCCCACAAGTGGCACATACATACTTTTCAGGCTCTGCCTGCCTTTTATTCCCCGTGCTGACAGTCTCCCTAGCTGGTTTTGTATTGCTTTGCTATCCACAGTGGTGTCTGGGATATCTCACAGTTTCATGTTGGCAGGGGATTTCGCAGATTTACAATTCAGCCTCTCTTTCAGGACACTCACTAATGTATTGAGTGATGCTGGCAATAACGCTAATCACTGGGTTATCCCGCCAGACACGTTGTCCCCATCTTTATACACTGAGGGTTTTTTAATGGCTCTCCTTTTGCGAAGGCAGAAAAAGACCATTAGCAAAGTGACAGAAATTAATTTTTCCAATAAGGTTGTTTGACACACTGTTAAGGTCCAAGTAGCCTGAATCTGCTGATTCCAGATGACTTAATTGCCTCTTTTCAAGAGAGATGAGAGCTACAACCTGTAATGAAGTTTACTCTTGCTTTTTAACATCTCAGCTGTGCCTAAGGGTCTTGGTCAAAGCCAGCCTGTGCGTACCCTGCCCTGTAAAAGCCCACAACATTGGTAAGCGAGGAGGAGCACGCTAGAGGAGGGCTTTGCCTGCATGCAGGCAGCAAATCAGTAACAGAAGGGTTGGAAAAACAAGGAAAGTCTTAGACTGTTCAGTACCTAAAGCAGATTTTAATGGTGTTGCCCTAGGCGATGACTTTTCTGTTCCTCCTCACACCTGTAATTCCACCAGGGTCTGTGCGCCGTCTCCCCAGCCCCGCGCTCGCTTGCTTCGGCGCTGCTTTCTCATCTGGAGCACAGGACCTGGTAAGGCTCCGTGGTCTGTGGCTGAGCGGATCCTGGAGATAGGCAGGATCAGATAACTGCCAGCTGCTCTGCGGTAATCCAGTTTGCAAGAGGGTCAGACAGGGTGAGCCTAAAAATGCTGAGAGCAGTTACTGGAGCTGCGTCCATCTAAAGACAGCCCCGGCTTGCTGGGCTACCGCAGCATCGCCCGAGTTCATCAACCGCTGCCTCCTGCCCTGGGCAGCTCCCTGCCCCTGCAGCCCCTGCAGCCCCTGCTTCTTCCTGCCTGCACACAGAGCAGCCTGCGCTCTCCTCCTCTTTCCTGTGAAAGAAAAGAGGAAGAGAAATAGAGAATGGGGCAAAGCGCCTCGGCCGCAGGCTTCAGAGAGCACAGAGCTGAGCAGCCCGCCTCTGCTTGAGCGGAGCTCCTTCTGGGTGGCTTTGCCCCATATTTATAACATTTGTATTATGAATTAAATGCTCATTATGAGTATTTGTCATTACCTTTCAAATTAGCTCGGTGCTTGCTGGTACACCCCGTATTGCTAATCCTGTGGGTGCGTGCAGTGTCTCTGCAGGACATATCTGCTCCTTTACTGGCTCAGGGAAGCCGGTGTGGACAAGAAGTTCTCAAGTTGCATTGATCCATAACAGAAGGCATGAGCTCATTTTGCCTTTACACCTCTGTCCTCACAGTCTGAAATGAGAATTTACCTTCATTTCATCGTCCCTGTGTGTGCAAAGGGACGTGTCTTTGTTATGCCCCAAAAAAGTCTTTCACCCCTTGGTTAGCACGAGCCAGCTTTGAAGGTCTCTTCAGCCTTATCTTTCCCTTGGATCTTAACTGACTGTGGTTCATCTTCCCCGGGCTCACCACGGCAGGTCCAGGTGTGTGGAGCCTGCACAACCTTGGTGTGCCTCAGGGCGGTTTAACTGCTCAAGTACGTCCCGTATTTTTCTCTGAAAACCCCTAACCGGTGGTGTTCTTTGGAAGAGCCAAGAAGCAATCTTAGTGAAACCGCGGTGGAAGTTTTTGCATCTTTTACGTGCTGTGCTCCTTCAGGAGCAGCACACGCCTTCCCCTGCCCGGGCATGCCGGGGTGCGAGGGCAGCTCTGGCAGAGCGATGGCTCTGGTGTCCTTCAGCACTCGCCTTCACAAAGGGTTTGGGTCTGGGCTTTTAAGGATAACCCAGTGCGTCAGCTGAAACTGTATTTAGATGATGTACTTTTCACCTCTGAAATTCTGGGTTTGTGAGGAGTTGGGCCCCAAGCGCACAGCTGCTCTCCACCATTTCCCAGACACGACTTCAGATTGCACAACTGCAGTGTGGGGATGTCAACAATTTATTCTAATCCCTTGCGGACTTCCCAAACTTCCACAACCAAAGTCTGTTTCAACATGCTTTCTGCTCAGAGGAGGCAAAGTCGCAGATGGGACCAGGTTGGGAAAACAAGCGTGCTTGCGAAACGCCCTGCAAGTCCCTGGGGAGGCACGCGGCTGGGCGCACGGGGCAGGAGGCACCCCTCAGGACGTGCCGCCAGCCCTCCGCAGCACCTGAGCTTCGGTGCCTGTCAGCAGGTCCCAGGCTGCGGCGAGCACTGCGGGCTGCCTGTAAACGATGTGGCTGGGGGGGGATTATTGGATCAGCTGGGGTCATTTTCTGCATGACACAGACAGAAAAACACTGCTTGGTAGTTCTTGCCGAGGGCTGTAAACTTTGAGATCAAGCCCGTTCAATTCCTTGGGCTGAGCGTATGGCACGGTGTGGGCTGCCGTGGCGTCAGCTTCGTGCAGCCTGACCCCCGTCCCCTTGAGCTGCCTCAAATGAAAACCGAGGGGCACCTGGTCTGTCACTGTCTGAACCCTAACTCTGTGGGGACACCGGAGCTGGAGGAGGGGGACTTGTGCACGAGGGCCCACACAGAACATCGCCCCGAGCAAGGTTGCTTGTGACCATCTCCATCCTCTTAAACAGCAGCCCCTGGGGACATGCCCGCCTCACGCCGATAACGCTTTTGTCTCTGCCTTGCAGTGCCCAACGGGATAAACCATTCCCCCCCGACGCTCAATGGGGCACCGTCCCCACCCCAGCGGTTTAGCAACGGCCCTGCCTCCTCCTCCTCCTCCTCCCTGACGAACCAGCAGCTCCCAGCCACGTGCGGCGCCCGGCAGCTCAGCAAGCTGAAGCGCTTCCTCACCACCCTCCAGCAGTTTGGCAATGACATTTCTCCAGAGATCGGGGAGAAGGTCCGGACCCTCGTCCTGGCCTTAGTGGTAAGCACCGCCAAGCACAGCCCTGCGAAGCCACAGAGCGGCCGCGGGGGCTTTGCTGTGGCAAAAGCATCGTAGTGATGGGATCCTGGCAGCCGCCACGTGCCGGCATTGCACAACCGTGTGTGTCTTTACAAGCGGGGCTGTTGACTGAGCACGACTCTGCAATGTTTATGCTTTCTGGTAAACTCGCTGACTTTTTATTTTCTTGTCTTCAGTGGGTTTCAAAAGCTATTTGGCCAGTTGCGTTGCTTTGACATGAGCCCGGCTGCAGCTGAGCTTAAGGAAACCTAGAAGATTTTGGACTGAACTTGATTACGAAAGCTGCGTGCCTGGGGCTTTTTGCCATCCTCGCTGGAAGCTGTGGCTGTGCTGTGCTTCCTGGTTTGCTGTTGTGAGTGAAACTTCCACACAGTTCAGAGGAGACTGTAGTTTTCTACTAGGGAAACATTTTATTCCTTGCACCCTATAAGCCTAGAGTAGAAGGGATTTACGACTTCTGGAAAATCGGTAGTTGAAAGTTGAAAGCCGCTCTGTCTGAGAGCACCTCAGACTGCAAACCAATGGCTTGTGCGCTCTTTTGAAAAAGCCCCGTTGTGGGTAACTGGTGAGCCTGTCATGCCCAGGGCCCCATCCTATTTCCTGCAGCTCCACAGTACGTTGTGGGGGTGTTGAAAGCACATCTTTCTGAGGGGAAAGAGGGTGATGCTGAATTCTGGGGCTTCTGGAAATGCCGTGTGGGGGTAGTGTCTGCGTCTACTCCTTTTCAAAAGTCCAGTTCGAAGTCTGGAGTGTGTGGAGAACATCATGATGCTTCAAGCATTTCAGTTCTGGTATGCAGCGCTGAGCACAGTGTGTATTTAATGAGCTTCTTTCCTCTTTATGGGCTGTCCCGCACAGCTTAACACAGCCCCACCAGCACTGCAGTGTTAACTATTGCCGAGGTCTGTAGGAGATGGGAAATGTGCTATTGCGGCTGGAGGCCTCAGCTTCTGATATTCTGCTGCTTCGCCTGCATTAACAAAGAAATTGGTGGCTGTGTAAACTGTCATTCAGTCATGTTTGTATTTAGGACAGTCTGAAGGTGCAAAGACAGAAAGGGGCTTGGTAAATCACATTTCTGTGCAGCTTTTGCCCTTGGATTTGCAATACCTGAGATCGGTGGTGGTGTGTGCCTACACAAACAGTAGACGTATAGTCTCCTGCCTCTTTGCGTCTTCGGAGAGCTGAAAGCGTCCTTCGAAAAAGAAAAGAATGGGTCTTGCTGCAGGATTGTATCTAAGACGTGCAGATTCACAAATTCACTGGTAGAAATGGCTGTGCAATCCCCGTGCAAGCCTAGCCAAGGCCCTGGAGCACAGCACCATGCCACCTGCCCAGCTGCACCATCGCCCAGCACAGCTCCTGAGCTGGTCTCTGCTTTTTGGCAGGCTTGCTCTTGAGGCTCAGTGCACAGCAAATGGGGCTGGACTGCAGGCACGGAGTATTTCTGCTTTCCAGATTGGCATGGGCAGAACAAACGTGGGGTTGTATGCAGCCTCGGGTTTTCACAGAACTTGAGCACGGGATGCAAAATGCTGCCTCTGAAAGAAGGCAGGCCTGTATATTTCTGTGGATGTAAGGTAGTATCTTAGCTTACCACTTTGGAAGGGAAATTAAAAGCTGTTCAGGTTCCTCTGCTCATCATTCTCACCCCTGACAGCAATTACTGCTGCAGGGACGAGCTTCGTATGTGCAGCGTATCAAATGCTGCTTGTCCAGGGAGCGCACAGCCTAAACAGCCTTGGGGGAGCCCGTGCCACTGGGGTGAGCAGCAGGCTGGCGGTGACTTTGTGGATGGCAGGTAGGTTAGATGAGCTGAGCCGAAAGGGGGGGAGGCAGGGAAGGAGAGCAGCTCAGAGCAGCTGGAGCCGCTGCCTGGCTCCCCTGGCCTGCCCCAGGCCACCTGGCCAGGGTGCAGGAGGTGGCAGCTGGGTCCCGCTGCCTCCGGAGCAGGTCCCTGCCTCCCACCCCAGAGCTGGGAGCTCCTGGCTGTGTGCCACGTTCACCCCTTGCCTGGTGTGGTAGATCTTTCTGCTCCATTGGCCTGAGTCTTTTTGGCTGTGCTAGGCGGGATCTGATGCAAACGTTGTCAGTCCTGTCATGGCAGATGCAGTCTCCCTTCCAGTTCTGTTCATTTTGAGCTGTTTCCCAAGTGTCTAAAAATAAGAACAAATTGTCATTTCATTTCTTAATTTCTTTTCTCAGAACTCAACGGTGACAATTGAGGAATTTCACTGCAAGCTGCAAGAGGCGACGAACTTCCCCCTAAGGCCATTTGTGATCCCCTTTCTGAAGGTGACAGTGAGCTGATGGGGCTTGCTAACGATTTGTGTGTTGGTCTGTGCTACTTGGCAGCGTGTCACTACTAGCAAAGCTCTCATTTCAAGCACCAGAACAATTTCGTTGAAGTCCAAGACAGACTGCGCAGACCGTAGCGATCGCCATGTGCGACTGGCTCACAGGAAGCTAACGTTGTAATGAGTTCCACATATGTCTGCTTGTGTGTCAGGGATAAGTGAGACAAACCAAGCTCCATGCTGCACCTTCTGATCCTACAATCTTATTTGCCAGTGCTCAGATCTAGAATATTTGGGGTGTTGGCATACAGAGCATGCCCGGAGCAGCTAGGTGCTGGAAGCATGCAGTGCTTCCCCCAGCGCTTTGTTTTCACGTGCGCCAGCTTCGGGTCGTGCTCAGCCCTTGAGAACACGCAGGTAGATCTGCACGGTGCAGGCATCCCGGGAGGGAACACACTGAGCGGGGGCCCAGGCTTCATCCTTTATTGCTCTGAGGGGTTTCGTGTATGGAGCAAATGCCTGCGCAGCCCGCGTGAAGCAGAGCTCTGCCTGTTTTCCAGGCCAACCTCCCTCTGCTCCAGCGCGAGCTGCTGCACTGCGCCCGGGCTGCCAAGCAGACGCCGTCCCAGTACCTGGCGCAGCACGAGCACATCCTGCTGAACACCACCACCGCCTCCCCAGCCGACTCCTCTGAGCTGCTGATTGAGGTCAACGGCAACGGGAAGAGGCACAGCCCGGACAGGTAAGAAGAGCCTTTAGCACTGCCAAGTTCCTGAAGACGTGGTTTTTGACAGCAGCAAAGGTGAAACAAAATTTGAAGTGGTGTCCAGGGCCAAACCATAAGATCTTAGATCATAACAGCTATGTTAACAAGACAGTGCTGACTATCTGTGGCTGTAGCTTCCCCTCACAGGACTCCCGCACTGAGAACTCAGCTAGGGAACCTTTCTGAGGGCTTTCAGGCAGATTCTGTCCCAGAGGGACTAGTTCAGTAGATGGTCACTGAAATGCTTGGGCTGGAAAGGTGGAGAGCAGCGGCACTGTCAGCGCTAGGAGGGATACAGCTCATTTTCACTACTTTTATTCCCAGAAAAAGTCGTTATGTAATTATGTGGAGCACACATCAAATTTATAAAAACTGTGAAATCTTAATTTGGTCATGCCTGGAAAGATGAATCACAACACTCAGGCATTTTGAACTTTTTTTTTTTAACAAGGTCATTTCGTGGATTTGTTCCCAAGTTGAGCGTGTTTGTTTTAGCTTCCTGCTTTTACCTCCCAGTAAAACCATCATTGCCCCAAATCTGCATCTTTCCCTTTCTGAGCACGTTGATGCGGTGCTAACGAATCCTGTCTGTCGGTGTGGTTGCAGAAGAGAAGACAACAGCTTCGAGAGAGAGACGCTGCCGACAGAGCCTCCGGCCAAGCGGGTGTGCACCATCAGCCCCGCGCCGCGGCACAGCCCGGCCCTCAGCATCCCCCTGATGAACCCCGGCGGGCAGTTCCACCCCACCCCGCCGCCCCTCCAGCACTACACCTTGGAAGACATCGCCACCTCCCATCTCTACAGGGACCCCAGCAAGATGTTGGAGCACAGGGAGATTCGGGACAGGCACAGCAGCCTCGGTGAGAGGGTCTGACGGGCTTTCCGTTGTAGGAGCTGCGAGGTCCAGCAGTGGAGCTGAGGTGTCTCTCCCTGGTTAGCCCCTGCTCAGCCACTCACCTAAAGCTGTGCAATTCCAGGCACATCCCCAACAGAAGGATGAGAGTAGGGAATTCAGAGAAAACATCTAACATTGAAAGGTTTGAAACAGGAAGAATGAGAGGCAGAGTTGCTGTTTCCCCCTGTATGTATAAAGGGTGGAGCCACCGAGGATGAGGAGGAAGGACCTGGTGTTTGTGTTGAGCGTAGCCAACCCAGCAGGCAAAGACGAAGACCATGGAAACAGAACTGAACTTTTCAGAGGTGACTCAGCCAGGAGATGTGTGAAGCCTGGAGAGAACAGAGCTTGACCGCCTCCTCTGTCCCCAGCCCTGGTGGGGATGTGTAGGTGAGCTCTCTGTTCCCAACAGGGCAGCCTGAATCATGAGCTCTGAGCTCCTACGGCTTTATAAAAAGGGAACTGCCCTCCCAAGCGAGTCAGGTCCAGACCTGTGAGGGGACTGTAGCACTTTTGAGATGGTGACACAAGCAGGGGTAAAAGCACCAGTATGCAATTAGCCTCCTCTTTGAGAAGTGTTTAAAATCACAGCTATACATGGTTAGAAATACAGCTCTGTTTATTGCTTCAGGGCCACATTACCTCTCCAGCTCTGAAAGCACTTGGTCCGTCTAACCACTGTTCTGGCTGTGGTTTGTTGCAGGTTTGAATGGAGGGTACCAGGACGAGCTGGTGGACCACCGCTTAACAGAGAGAGAGTGGGCTGATGAGTGGAAGCATCTGGATCATGTAAGGAACATTGGGAGCTGTGGGAAGCTCTGTGGGACACAACCCAGCACTCACCTGCCCCAGTCTGTGATTTTCTTCTTGTTAGTACCGTATCCAGGCTTTCCAAGTAGCTACTACAAGCTACCACAGGAAGGTCGATGGTGGGGAGGGCAGATAGGAGCAGTAGCAGTTTCCTGGTATTTTTCTTCTGCCCATGGCCAGTGAAAGCCAAAACCAGTCTGGACTCAGTGCCTGAGCCGGGGAGTTTCTCCTTTAGAGCATGGCTGTCAGAGCAATCAAGCCCAACCTTGTCCCTGCAAAGGTCTTTTCTGCAGCTGCCCAGGCCAGCACTGTACCAACAAGCATGCAGATGTGTTATGCACAGCAAGTATATGGAATTTGCAGAATAACCAACCCCATCATTATTTTTTAAAAGCTTTTTTTCCTGGGTTGCCAGCCTTTTATGGGTATGCTGGGTATGGACAAGACTTGGTACTTCTGGCAGACTCTCTGCGGAGCCTGTTGTTCTGCACCGAGTAAGGCTGCTGGTCCAAGCTCTTCACTGGAGCGTTTTCCCTACAGAGAGGGGATTGAAATTCAGCTTTAATCACAAATGCAGAGCGACCCCGTGCTTGCTTATATCCAAAAGCTGATGTTTTGTGTGGGTGTCAAGCCCCATAGCTGAATATTGTGAGTTGGGATGTGGCTGTAGAGAGCTGGTACCAAGCCCAATTCCTCTAGGTCAGAGACAGAGGTGTCATAAAAGTCATAAAAACCTGTCCCCCAGCCAATAGTGTGTTGCATGGACACACTATTCCCTTCGCAAAACGGTTTGTTCTTGCCTCCACCTTTAGGAGCATGGCCCTAAAGGTGTTCAGCCACACCTGGTGTTGACCAAAGCCAAACGGTGCAGGGGTGACCACCTGCTTCCCAGCTCGTGCTGAGTTCAGTCTCACCTTCACTCCATGCACGGGTACGGGACCCACCGCACCTCCCTGGTTGGGTACTGCTCCCTCTGGGACACAGCGCTCAGAGCCCGTTCCTCTGCAGAGACTCGCGTTTCACCTTCCCGGCACAGCCCCCCGGGTACCTCCAACGAGAAACCCCGGAGCAGCCCTCGTCGGCAGGCGGAAAAACTGAAAGCTCGTCCTTCCCTGCAGGCGCTGAACTGCATCATGGAGATGGTGGAGAAGACGAGGCGCTCCATGGCGGTGCTGCGCCGCTGCCAGGAGGCAGACCGGGAGGAGCTCAACTACTGGAAGAGGCGCTGCAGCGAGACGGCCGAGACGCGCAAGGCGGGCAGCGAGCTCGTCTCGAGGCAGCACAGCCCCAGCAGCTCCGACTCCATCGGCAGCGGTAAGCGCTGCCCCCGGCCCCGCCGTGAGCGGCACGCGGTGCCAGGCTTCGCGGGAGGGCAGAATGCTATACGAGGAAAAGCCTTTTTCTTTAAAAACGATCTCTTTAAAGTAGTTGTCTAATTACGGCAAAGCTATACTAAGCATAAAGAGACTGTAATAAATTCAAAATGTAATACAAATTAATCACAGATCGGTTTGGGTTGGAAGGGGCCTTAAAGATCATCCAAAGCCCCTGCCATGGGCACGGACCCCTCCCACCAGCCCAGGCTGCCCCCAGCCCCATCCAGTGCGACCTTGGGCACCGCCAGGGATGGGGCAGCCACAGCTCCTCGGGGCCGCCTGGGCCAGGGCCTCACCACCCTCCTCATGAAAAATTTCTTCCTTTTACCTGGTCTAACTCCTCTCTTTTGGTTTAAAACCATTGCCACTTGGCCCTGTCATTACATGCCCTAGTAAAAAGACTTTCTCCGTCTCTCTTCTTCACCTCCTTTACACATTGCAAGTCAAGCTTTCTCAGTTTCTAGAAAGAAAAGGCAAGGCCCACCTTTACGCCTTTCGCTAACATTTCTTAATACCCGCTATACAGAAGAAAACAAAAGAATATATGTGAATTTTTAATTCCAAAAGATTCCATTTTAATTGTAAACTTTTTAATTTACAAAAAAAAAAAGGCTAATGATTTCTTCTTTCCAGCATGGTGACCGAATGCTGGCTCTAAAACTCTTTAGACTGATAATGAGTTGTTAAATAGAACATACTGAAAAGATCAGCTTGACTTCCCTTAACGAAATTATAGGGAAAAACTCACGCTGGTAAATCACTTTCTGTGATAATTCATCTATCATCGTGGCAATTTTGAGCATTACCTTGTAGATGAAAAGCTGCCATTACTCTCCCCAGTCAAGAACACACAGTTTTCACTAAAACCCAAGCTATTTTTGACCTTGAAGAATTAAAAAAAAAATATCTTGATTAGTGCATAACTGTTCTCAAAGCTTTGAAGAGAGACGAGTCATTGACCGTGTGGGAGCTCCTGGATGAGCTCCTGGAACCAGCGCTTGCTGAAGTGTGAAGGCACTTTTTGGCAGCAGCTTCTGCTGGTGTTGGGAGAGCGTCTTCCTCGGCTGGGTTTGGTCAGCAGGTGCAGCTCAACACCAGGATCCTCCAAGGCTGAGAACCCAGCTGGGCAGGAAAAGTTGTTGGTTTCCTTCCTCTTCTGCTTCCAGCCTGTCTTGCATAAAGGATTTTAAAGGGCAGGACCTGCTAATTCTGAAAATACTGAAGGCTGGTGTAAGAGCTACTACTACCTGTAGTTCAAGTTATTAATGCTTTTTTTTTTTCTATCACGAGTCAATTAACTTCAGTGCAACTGAATATTTTTCCCCTCCAATATGCAAGGGCTTTTTACCCTTCACAAAATCCAAGCCTGACGTGCTGATTTTATGCATTTGGATGGTAATTCTAATCTCCATCCAAAAGCATTTGCTGCAAGTGCTGGAAAAAAAAATCTCATTCATTCAGTAATGAAAATATATGTTTTCTAACAATAATAATAAATGCCAAACTCAAAATGTCAATTTGATGTAATACAAACAAGTTGAATATGTTACATAAAGAGAGTGAATCTTCCTGCATGTCAAAAGAGCACCTGAATTTGGGTCCAGCTTAGATTTAGCTGCAATTGAACAAGTTTTGATAGTTCTCAGGCAGTGAGAATGAGTATTTCATAGGAAAACAATAACAAGTACACGAGCAAAAGCAACTAAAATAGAATATGTTAATGAGCATTTGCTGTTTGCAGCTTTAAATCTTAATTTACCCTTAGGGTTTTAACTCAGTTTGATTTCAGTCATAGCACTTCTAAACAGAACCAACAGGAAGGATTGTGTATGTGGAAACTTCAGTGTGGGAGCAAGTGCGTAAATGGAAAGAAGAATAAATTAAAAAAAAATAAAAATCCTGCTTCTAAATCAGCCCTTGCCCTGCTTTGGGAATATCATGCAGATCTGAATTTCAGATTTGAAATTATGAATGGCTTTTAAAGTTTCACCGAAAGTAGGTAACTTAATTTTTGGTTAAAAATAAATAAATTCTGCAATAGCTTGAAGGCTTCTTTTGGAACAATTCTAGAACTGTGAAGAGCGTAGAGGACAAGAAAAGCGTGCAGAGCCTGAGGTCAGGGAGAGGGGAACCAAGCGCGCCGGGCTCCAGCCAGTTGCTGAGGGTAGGGACCCAAGGAGCACAGCCAGCCTCTAGCCCTCCAGCACCGGTGTGTAGCACAGCCTGTATACTTGCAGCCCCGTGCTGCTGAAGGTGATAACATTTCTGGTTTTATCGGGAGCCTTGTTGATGTTTTCTCCCTTCCCGGGAACCCGGAGCCAATTTCCAAACTGTCGCTGTTGCGAGAAAGTGCAGCTAAATGTCAGGAAGCTTCCCCGGGCGCGCTGCAGACTGCCACGAGCTTAAATAACCTCACAGCCCTTGACATGAATCAGCTTTCGTTCTGCCAGTGCCATCTGACCCTTCAGAAAGTTCCTCTGAAGTGTTAAAAAAAGGGATGCGGATAGAAGACAGTACCAGGTTTCTGCAGCCTGTGTTTAGATCCTCACATGAGTGTCCCCATCTGTCACGTTGGCTCCCTGGGGGCGTACGGGTGCTGGGGAATGTATACACCTCTCACTGCAGGAGAGCTTGCAGGACGCTTTGTCCATCGAGTCGAGTCTTTGAATTGCCCCTGGGAATGGAAAGTGCTGCCTTTAATGTAAACTGCTGCTCCTATAGATTGATGTTCCAAGCCAGTGGGCAGTGCAGATGTTTGATGGCATATATTTATAAGCATTGCTTGTTGTTATAAAGTACCAGGAGATGGAAATGGGTTATACTGCGTCATAAATTATGCAGGGCGCTAATTAAATGTTGTAATTTATCACCTAAGTGTTTGATGAATGGCCCTAACTGTAGGAATCCTTTGTTTCAAGTTTTAGCCTGTTAACCCTACCCTGCCTGGCCGATGTCTGTGCCAGGTCCCCAGACACAGCCGGGCATTCCCCAGCCACCCCGCGGCCGGCAGTGGGCCGGGATGAGGCTCTGCCAACCTTTCCTCTGTCCCTTATTCCAGCAGATTCGTTGCGGGAGTTCAGCAGCAGGTCGGGAACGGGCTACGTCACCGAAGAGATATGGAAAAAAAGCTGGTAAGTGTTTGTTAGGAACCTTGGCAAGGGATGCTGCCAGATCGTTTGAGGTAAACACAGATGCTGCACGTCGCTCCGCAGCAACTGGAGAAGCCCAGCTGCAGGAAAGCCCCAGGACGTGCACATCTGGCTGCCCGCACCCCTGGCCCCGGCTTTGCCAAGGGTGCTCCTTCGTACGGTGTCGGCGGAGAGCCCGCGGGGCCGAGCCTGGCTCTGCTGCTCGCGGGAGCAGCCGTGGCAGCGGCACCAACCGAGCCCCTTGTCCCCCACCCGCGGGTGTCCCAAATCTAGAGGGGACGCGGCACGGCAGCTCCGTGCCCCCGTCGTGCCCAGGCTGGCGTCCCCCCGAGGCTCGGGCAGGCTGCTGAGGCTGCTGTTCCCTTCCAGAAGAAGCCGTGAACGAGGTGAAGCGCCAGGCCATGTCGGAGGTGCAGAAGGCCGTGGCGGAGGCCGAGCAGAAGGCCTTTGAGATGATCGCCTCCGAGAGGGCTCGCATGGAGCAGACCATTGCGGACGCCAAGCGCCAGGCTACTGAGGACGCTTTCCTTGTGATCAACGAACAGGAGGAGTCTACAGAGGTACGGTGCCAGGGCCGGTCCAGCTGCGGGGACGTCCCCAGCGGGGAGTTTCAGGGACTCACCAAGGCCCTGGGTCCTGCCCAGGGATGGCTTGGAGCCTGCAGGTCCCCATCCCTTTTCCCTTTTAAAAGCCTCTCTCCAGTCAGTAACTAAAAGGGTGCGTTGATACTGTAAAAAAGAAAACTTTAGCTTTTATTTTATTGGCAGAGGAATCAGCCTAAACTGATTCCCCTCTGGAGGAGCCTCTGGCACCCTTGGGCGCAGAGCGGTTGTGTGAGGGCACAGCTGGGCAGCGGTAGCTGGACACAGGGTAGCCACCGGGGATTTCTGTGCATTTAGAGAGCAAAGAGAAAAGGGTGCTGGTGGGTACGGCTTGCCACTTTGCTCAGAAATCTGCTGCTGTGGAGTACCTGATGGGCGCAGATAAGGAATTGCAGTTTGCAGGCTTTAGAACAGTGCAGGGTAGAAACTGGGTCAGAATTACGCATTTCTCGATGGTCTGTAATCACACCCTGCGTTGGTGCTGACCAGCGTGGTGGATACATACTGCCTTGGACCTTGTCGGTTTGTTAGCTCACAAAACGCGTGCCCGGGCAGCGTGTGTTAGCTTCTCTCCAGAAACAGGCTCCGCAGTGCTCTTGCTCCTCTGATCCCTTGAGATCAGGGAGAAACCTGTGTGTGGGACAGCCTGCCCTGCAGAGGGCTGCTAACACCTAACGAGGTTTTTGCATCTCAGAAAAGAACGGATGGCTCCTGGTTTGTCATAGCCAGCGACACCTGCTGAGTGGGTGTCTCAGGGAATTCCTTTCCACCCCTCAGTCATTAATTATTACTCTCACTGTTCTTTAACTGGAAACACATTTCATTAGGCTTTGGAGATCTCAGCTGGACTGAGCACAAATTGCTCGGTTAATTCCTACGCTGCGATGTCACAGCCACTTGTGGCTGGCTTATTGCTTTCATTTCTCTGCACAAACACTTTGGGCTTTGCCTCTGTTTCTGCTGACCAAAAATCTGATGGGAGTGAGGGCTTCGTGTCGCTTCAGGCCACGTGGGCAGCGAGTCCGGTTCCCTTCTCCCGCGGGGTTCGGGACGCTCTGGTCACCCTGCACGGCAGGAGCCATGTAAGCATCAGGTGTTATTCCAGCGGTGGACATGCTGTGATACTTCCCGTTAAATCACTGAAGGACAAATGCGGCAGTCAGTAAACACACGATGGGAGTGGGTGGAACTGCTCGGGAAGAAATGAGATAAGCAATGATCTTTCTGTAGGGGAATACCAGAGGAGCGTCCTCCTCCTGTCTGCCCGTTCCCCTCGCGGTGCTGCTGCACAGGAGGGTGGGAGCAGTGCAGGACCTTGGGAGCTGAGTGAGCACCCCGTGAGCCCCGTATCCCTGGCCCGCTTCACCGGGGGCTCTGTTGGCAAGCTGGCGTGTGTTCTGGCGTGCCGGGGAACCTCAGCAATACGACTGAAGCTGCTGCTCCAAGTGTAAACAGCCGCACAGCGGTGTCCCAGCTCTCCCAGTTACTGCAGGCTGCCGTGGGGCTTCTCTCGGTTGCGAGACCTGCTTCTCCCAGCAGCTGCCCGCTCCTGACCGGCTCGCTCGGGCTCTTTGGCAGCCCCGAAGTCGCTGTGGGCTCAGACCCCGTCGGTGGGCGTGTGGGGCGCGCCGTGCCGCCCGCCTGCCCCAGCAGCCTTCCGCTCGCCTTCGTGGCAGCGGCGGCCGGCGAAATGTGCCCCGTTGGGCCAGGGTTAGAGAGGCCCGGGGCTCTGGCAGGGGCTGCTCTTTCACAGCTGAACCTGCCCTCCCAGTAGGCGTTTGCTAATGCACGGCTCCAGCTGCAGGGAAGCTAATCCTCCCGCTCCCCTCTTCGGAGCAGCTGCGGCCGCAGCTCCCGGTGCTGGCCCCCTGCCCCCGTGCTCGCGCCGAGCGGCGCGGGCTGCGAGCCCACCAGCTGACGCCTCGCCCGCCGGCCAGAGGGGCTTTGCTCCTCTTCCAGACTGAAGCCTGCGTGCTGGCAGCGCTTCCACCTGGCTGGGAGGCTTTCAAATGGGCTTTTTCTTTTCCAAATTAGCCGGCTCTGACCTCTTGTGCAGCTAGGCAGGGTGCAGAGCAAATGGTGCCTGTGCAGCGCTGTAATCCCCGCGGAGAGCGCTTGGCTGGGAGCGGTACCAAAATAGAGCTGCTTAAAACAGGAAATAAAAAGACCAAATAGCAGCATCTGTGGTGTGTTTTTCAGTCCTTGCCTGCTGTTTCCTGTGTGCGTTTGGGTGGATCTAGGGGAGAGGATGTGTGCAGTGCAGTCTGGCAGGCTTTTGTAGGGCAGAGGAGTAGGGGTTAGTACCCTTGGCAAAGGTCTGTGAAATAGCAAGATTTAATGGATTGCTCATCTTAACATTACTAAATCTGGGCCAGAGGGCGATGAACGTCCCCTCCAGAGCTGTCGAGTCAGCGCTGTCCTACAGCTCTGGAAACTAAACCCGTTCTGAAGTGTGGTGTCTTGGGTCCTTTCAGAGTTGCTGGAACTGCGGCCGCAAGGCCAGCGAGACCTGCAGTGGCTGCAACATCGCCCGGTACTGCGGCTCCTTCTGCCAGCACAAGGACTGGGAGAGGCACCACCGGATCTGCGGCCAAAGCCTGCACAGCCAGAGCAAGCCGCTGGCTCTGCCCGCGGGGCGCTCCACAGCCGCCAAGGGCATCGACGGCGTGTCCAGCCCGGCCCTCGAGAAGACTTCGGCAGCCACGTCTCGATCCTCCACTCCAGCATCTGTGACAGCAATAGAAACGAACGGACTCTAAAAGGAAAGTTTTGGTTCAGTCCATTTGGTTAGTTTTCCTGATTTTTTTTTTAAGTTGGAAAAAAAAAAACAAAAACCACCGCAGAAACTTCTGTCACTTGACACAATTGACAAATCCACGCCGCCTCCTCCAGAGCACCGGCACTTGGGCTTTGCCATCTCATTCTGCCTTTTTTCAGGCTCATAAAGGACTTGGGTCGGCCTCGCTCAAGGTGCCTCCGTGCTGGTCTCTCCGAAGGGTCGCCCCAGAGCATTGTTTGGGACCCGGGGGAGGCCGGGCACTCGCTCGGGGGAACCTGGCCTCCATGGAGCGCCAGCAGGAAATGCTGAGCGAGCAGTGCCCAGCCAGGGAGCCCTGTTCTCAAGGGTCAAACGTGCTCAGGCTCTTTTCCTGAGGTGTCTGAACTGCCTCCTCATTCAGCTACCTTTTTTCCATAATATTCATCTTTTCTTTTTTAATCTTGCTCCCAGACAATGGTTTCTCAGTTAGCCGTGCTGGCTCTGTGTTGCTTTGAACAGACCAGAGCCGATTTTCCAGCAAGAGCATCTCATTCTCTAGTGCAATGACAAACATGTAGCTGCTTGGGGATAGCTGAGCCTGCTTCTCTTCTCCTGCCTGCGGAGGGTGGTGGCTCCAGGCTGCAGAGGCTGAGGAGAGGACACGTCTGCTGAGGACAGCTCTAACCCAAATGTTTAGGGAAGTACAGCTGGTCACTTCTGGAGGGCCTGGTTTTAATCCCTTTCTGTAACTGGACAGGCAGTTGCGTGATTCTCGGGGTTGGACCTATGCTGAGTGAAAACGTGCAGACCAAATCTGGATTCCTTGTGGGCAGTTACTGCTTTTTCCACCTGGCTACCATTATTTTGCTGTGCAGAAAGCATTTTTTCATTGCATGGAAGTTGTTGGTTTGAGAGTTACTGGTGGTGTTTTTAACCACAAAGATTGCCACGGGTTATTTATAGCCCATTCTCTCCCCGCACGTTGGCCAAACAAACGATGCAGGACTCGGCAGCCTGCGCTGGTTCTTACCCACCCCGGGGATCCCTGGCCCCACTGGAGGTGCGTGGGGACGCGCGGCCCTCCCGGGGGCCCCGTGCAGCTGCCCCCGCCTTGTCGGCACCCAGAGCCCAACCCAAAACCGCGGGGTGCAGGGGGGGACCCAGCCCCAGGAGGCTGCTGTGGGAGAAGAGCCCCTGCTTCGGCGCGCAGGGAGGGCTCGGGGGCAGCCTGCGGAGCTCTGACCCGCGAACAGCTACTGCGGGGCGCCGGGCACGCAGCGGGGCTCGGCTCCGGCGCTTCCTTTGAGATCTCCCCTCGGAGGCAGCACGGCTGATGGGAGGCATCGGAGCGTGCCCTCGGGGATGCGCACTGATTGCACATGCTGTGCGCAAATGGGATCTAGGAAACCATCTATTCAGCGAAGCTGTGTTTCCGTGACTGTTTTTGTATGATTGCTGGGTTGGAGCCCAATGAGGCAAGTAATTCCCAAATTATTTTTGATCACTTTTTCAATTGGAGGTGAATAATAGAGATGTGATGAACAGTCACCGGGTTTGCCGTGGTGTAGCTGGCTGCTGGCTGTCAGTGGCGTGCCCAGGGATAACCGAGTTACCCAGCAAACCAGCTTTGTCCCTCGGGGAACGTTGTTTTGGAAGCTGCTGTCAGGGGACAGAGTGGGTGAGTCCTGCATCGGCGAGGTTTTAGTTTGAAAACAAAGCCATGAAGTCTCCTGGTTTTCACAAAAACTCTCAAGTGGCAGCCGGGACTGTCCCGTGTCCGCAGCACAACGCACAAGAACTCGGAGCTGCCTCAGGTACCCAACACGGGGCTGCGGCGTCCCAGCGGTTCCCTGCAGCCCTGGCCGCACGCCGGGGGCCAGCGGGGGCCGAGCGCTGCCAGAGCGGCTGAGAAAGGAACGAGCGCGGTGCAGTGCTGGAGTAAATTGCTTGTAAATAGATTGTCTTCCATAATTCTCATGCAACTTTGGCTGTGTATTAAAATTAACCCCAGTGTAAATGAACGAAGTACTAACGGTCATGATTAGAATGATTGCTTTTTTTAAAAAAGAATTGTAATGATAAATGTGAAATTCAGACATGGGAAGAGGACTTGTTGGGTTGAGTTTTCTATTTTTTTTTTTGACATTTAATTCTGTAATAGGAATTTGTTACTGCATTCCTGTGCATAACTTATTTAATGTACTGTATAAAGGAACCCAAACTGTTACAGATGTATTTAGTTTGTTCTACTCAAAAGTAGTCAATAAAAAGACTATATTCATCATACAGCTCCTCATTCCTCTTTCTTTAAAGGACCAGCACTTTACGGCGGTGCCCAGGCAGCTGCCGGGGTTTCTGCAGGGGCGCAGGCAGAGCTGGGCTTGAGTCAGGTACTGGGGAACTTTGGTTCTCTTTCCATCCGCATTTAAGCATGGTCTTTCTGAGCACATTGTTGTTGGGGCGCCGAGGAGCCTGCAGCGTGCTGTGGTGGGGACTTGCGGTGCCAACCCTTTGCTGCCTGCTCCCCAGCACCTGGGGGACAGTGGGGGGACCCCAGAGCCTGGCTCCTCTGCGTGGGGGTGCTCAGAGAAGCAGCAGGGAGCATCTCAGCAGTGCCCCCACCCTCCTGAAATAAATGCAGAACTCGGGGAGAAAGCCTCCAAGTGCCCATGGCCAGGGGTGTCCTGGCAGCCAGGGGGCCCTGGAGCTTGGGTGCTGTGGCCACGGGGGGCTGGCAGCAGGGTGGTGCCACTGAGGGCAAGCGCCGGGCTAGGAAACGGGGCTGCCCAAAGCTGGGGGTGGCTGCACGTAGCCCCGGGCCCAGCAGGAGCAAAGTTAGCGCAGGAGCTGCCCTGCGTTCGGAGCTGCCCTGGGGCTGCTGGCTGCACTTTGCCTCGGGACGTGCCCGGCTCTGCTCGTCCATCGGGGTGAGCAGCTCCAGCCCCCGACTGTCCCCTGGTCCCTTCCTGCGTGGCTCCAGCAGGTGCTGTCCCCCTGCTCCCAGCAACCTGCTCCTTTGGCTGGGGCAATCAGAGGCCATCGATGTAATTAGGCAAATGAGCAGGATGGGGCCCAGCTGGGAGCTAGGCCAGGCTGCGCACTCCCTACCTGCTCGGGCAGCAGTTGGGTTCGATGGCACAAGTCGGGGTTCGGGCTGCTGGGGCTGCAAGCTGGCAGCAGCGGCTGCTATTCCCCTGCTAGGGAAGGGTCTCGCTCTCTCCCGCCCCCATCTCTGTGGCTAGGGATGAGCTGGGTCCCCTCCTGCACCCCGTCCAAGCAGGGAGCCCCCGGCTGCTGCCACCCACCAGCACGGGGCGAATCCCAGCGGGTTTCGCGCCCATCGGTGATCCCCTGCGGCGGCGTGGCGCTGGCGGGCAGCTCCCAGCCTCAGCACTGCTCCTCGTAACCCCGACCCGTGCAGGGAGCCACCGCCCTTCGCATCCTACGCCCAGGGGGCTGCTCGTGCAGCCAGGCTGGCCCCAGTGAGCCGATGCACGTGTCTGTGCGGCCACAGCCGGCAGAGTTCCCCCGACGCGAGAGCTGCACCCCACTGCCCCTTCAGCCACAGAGTGAGTGCATTTTAATAACTGCAACTGGGGACGGGGGAGAACCGGTCAAATTCACGTTTCGCCGCATCTCTGGGGGTGCTGCTGGGTTGCAGCATCCCTCGGGGGGTGGGAAAAGAGGGGAGCTGGGGAGCACGGGGGGCAGGTACCCGTGTGTAGCTGGGCAGGGTGGCACGAGTACAGCGCTGCGTGTCCGGCTTGGGCACCGCACAGGTCCGTGACAGCAATGCCCAGCCCCCTTTGCCCTCGGTGTCACTTGTTCCACGTCATGCACGGCAGCTCATGTCCTCCTGGCTCTGCAAGGCGAGGATGGGGTGGGCTTTGCGCTGCTCCAGCCCGAGGGGCTCTCCTGGCTCCTTGCACGCCCCGAGCCGCCCCGCTGGGCATTCAGCTGAGCAGCTACAGCCGCTGCGTGTCGGCACCTCCCGTGGTGCCAGTTCTGGGTTAGGGTCACTCAGCTGCAGGACGAAGGGGAGGCAGGTGGAGGGGAGGTGGCGGCCCCGCAGGCAGCAGGCTGCAGCCCCGGCGTCACCCTCACCCGCTCCCCTCACCCTGGTTGTGGGGTGCTTGGGGCCCGGCCGTGCCTTGGGGCACGCAGCCTTTGGGACGTCGGGTGGGAGCATGCACACGGGCTGCCCCAAACCCCAGCACTGACTGTGCAGGCTGCGGCTGGCACTCCTGTCCAGAAACACACTCTGCTTGCCTTTACTGAATCCTTTTTTTTTCTCCTATAAAACACTATTCACAGCACGAGCCAGCCCAGCTCCCTGGACAAAACCACTGCTCACCCAGGGGTGGCTCTGAGGGGTCAGGGACAGGGATGTGACAGCGGGCCAGAGCCACCCTTGCCGTGCCACGTCCCCCAGCCCATCCCCGCACGCTGTCCTCGGCACCAGGAGGAAGAGGAATAAATAAATCACGCGAAACGAGCAAAAGGGTAAAACTGCCAGAGCTGAGGGGCGGGCAGCCCCCAGACTGCAGGAGGTGAGCACGCTGCACCGGACGCAGGGCAGGGAGGCGGCGGTGACAAACGCTAGCGAAGGCGGTGGCTGTGCAGGGGGCTCTGCGTCCTTCTGCGTGCCAGCTGCGTCCTGGGAGCTGCTGTTCGCCAGGGTCAGTTGTTGTTCATGATCCACCAGGATGCTGGGGAGAGATACAGGGGAGGGGTGAGGGGGCAGCGGCAGGCAGGAGGGCATCATACGGGGCGCTCTGTGTAAGCTGTGGGTGATGGAGACCAGGGCTCTGCCCCTGCCCAGCAAGAACTGATGCTTCTCCATAGGCACTGGGCTCTGAAGCACCAGTACCCACCTCCACAGGTGGTGACAGTAAACCCAATAGAGACCCTAAGCTGGAGCTCGATCTGGTCTTGTCTCTCTCTACACTCCCCCCGTTCCTTACTTCTTGGTCAGATTTCTGCTGCTACCCCAGGGAACACGCATCTTCCCTGACTGGGTCTCTCCCTTGCCTCTGCACCACTCAACCTTAAAAATGAAGCTGGGACACAGCCACTGTGAGCGGCCCAGGAGGGCCAGCACTTCACAGAGGGGTTTCAGGGATCTGGGGAAGAAAAATGAGGCGTGAAGTGTGCTCGAGCCAGGGCTCAGGCTGCTATCAGTGGGACTCAGCATATCTGCCATCTGGGAAATGCTCCCAGCTGCTTGGCTATCCAGGCCAGAGAACATGCTAGAAAACACAATATAAGTGGCCCCCAAGCCAATTTTCTGCCCCGGAGTGAGGCAGGGCACCTGCTCGCCCTCAGAGCAGCAGCGCGGCACGGCCGGCGCCCCGCGCCCCGCTCACCTGGGAAGAGCATGGTGGTCAGCAGCTCCGGGGACTCCAGCAAGCTGATGATGGCGCGCTGGAAAGTCTTGCTGTAGCTGGACTGCAAGTGGCTGTAAGGCAGCGCGCAGGGTCAGGGCAGCACGGGGCGAGGAGGCCGTCCTGCTCCAGCCCTGGGGGCTGGGCTCGCTCGTGCCCCTCAGTTGTAGGAGAGGTTTTGTGCCCCCGCACAAGGCTGTCCGCTTCTGCCCCGCTCCCCACCCCTGCCTGGGCTTTCATCCCCCTCCACTGCAAATGCCCCTGGGCCACCGGGACGAGCGTGCCAGGCAGGGCAGTGCAAGCAGCAGCACAGGTTGTGCAAGAAGGGGGCGAGTGGGGTCCACTGTGGAGTCCCAAGGGAGCCCCTTCACCACCCCCCCAGCGCGTCTAAGAGCACCCGGACCCACCACCACCACCACGCAAAAGGAAAGCCTCCAACCTCCTCCACGAAGTCACGTCCTGCCAGAATTCGTAGAGGATGAAGCAGGCCTCGTCCGTCAGCTTGCAGGCAGACACGCTGCAGGGACAGGAGCAACCCTGAGCTGGGGACGCCTGGGAGCGAGGGGCGCGGATCCGCACGCCAGCCCCACACCGGGATCCCGAGGGGCGGCAGCGACCTCTGGGCACAGCCGCAACTGCTGGCTGCTCCAGGGGACCCTTCACCCGAGTCAGCTCCTGTAGCCAGGAGCTCTACAGCTGTTAAACTGGGGGCTGCGTCCCCACGCACGGGACCGCGGCGCCGCGCCGTGCCTCGCAGCTCCCTGGCGTGAAGCAGAGCCGAGTGCCCCCACGCCTCAGCCCAGCTCTGCCCACCCGGGGAGCCCGGCTGTCACACGGGCGGCTCTCACGCCAGACAAGCCCGTCAGTTCCAAAGAAAAAACATCATTCTCTCTGGACACGTCAAAACAAGGATCTTCCTTTTGTTTGGCCTGAAAATGCAGTTTCGTATGGTTGGAGCTGAAGAGCTGAAAGATGACACTTTAAATGGGAACAGTACGAACACTTCCCTCCGCAAGTGCCTTGAAGTCTCCCGTGGGAGAAGGGGAGAGCCTCTCCAAGCGCAGCTGCGCGGCCTCCGGGGGCATCTGGCAGAGCTGTGCCATGGCGCCGAACCTGGGGCTCCATCCTCAGCCCTGCCCCGGCTCCGGAGTGGTGCCGAGCCTTGGTCTCACGCTGCGGGGGCAGCTCTAGGCGGTCACGGATGCTCCCCACCAGCATTGCACACGTTTTAAACAAGGCAATGCTGCGACGTGAGCTCTCCCCTGACTTCTCCCCCTTCCTCTCAAGTCCTTCAGTGCTGGAGCAACGCTGCTCCCTCTCGCACGCGCACACCACCTCCGTTACTGTCGGTGTAAACACCCCCCCTCCTTGCCCAGCCCACCCCTGTGCTGCTGTGACCAGCGTGGGGGGATGAGGGGCTGCCCTGCTCATTCCCCAGGGAACTGGGCTGACACAGGGGAGAAGCGAAGCCAGGGCCCCTCTCCCCGGGTCTGTCCTTATAACCCTGCTGTCCTGGGGAGCCCCCCCCACGTAACAGCACCCCCCTGCAGCCCAGGAGTGCTGTGAGGCTGGGCGAGCCCCACGTGCAGGTGTCTGTGCTGCTTGGTGCTGCATCCCCACCCGAGCAGGGACACCCTGCTCGACAAAGAGCCCTTCTGCCCATCGGGGTGCAGCGTTACAGGCCCCAGGGACGGGGCCCCCCGTTTCTGGGCAAGCCCTGCCCCTGCCCCACTTACTGCAGGCAGCTGCTCTGCCCGGCGGTGACCTCGGTGTAGGACCTGAACGCCTGGCGGAACTCCTCAACGCCGCTCTTCGCCACCGAGATCTGCCTCTTGGCCACCAGGATGTGCTGCGGGGGACAGGCGGTCAGGCGGGGGGGCACCGCAGGCAGAGTCGTCCCCTTGCCTGCCCTCCTCCCACCCTGCTGCAGCACTGGGCAGTGACAAGCACGGGGCTGGCACCACCACGCCGGGGACGGAGCCAACATCACAAACTGTCCTCTTCTGAGCTGGGCACATCCCCGTTACAGCAGAGACTGCGCCCGCAAAGCCAGGGGTTCGTGCTCCACCTGGGGACAGGGCCCTGCTCTGGGACTGCCGCACGTCCCCGTGTCCCCCGCCAGCCCAGAGGGGCACCTGAGAAGCCGGGAGGTCTGGGCGCTCCCGAGCAGGGGGCTGCCTTCCTCGGACTGCTCGTGAACACCCACGGCCCCCGAAGAAGCCACGTGTGCCTTGGGCAAGGAGCCCACCCAGAGCAAAGGCAGCAGCTAACGCAGGCGGCCCGTCCCGGAGCACAGAGGCGTGCAAGAGGCAATCCGTGTGCACCCCAGTTCCTGCACGGACAGGTGGGACCAGGACTCACCTCATCTCTTCCTTTGCACGCTGCTTCCTCCTTCAGGGGCTCCAAGCGTGGGCTCTGCATTTCACAAAACCATCGTTAACGGTAGGGATTTTGTAATAAAGCAACACGAGAGGCACCCACAGCCCAGCACAGCTCGGTGTGAGGTGGGCATGGCCCCAGAGACATTCACACCAAGGCCGCTGTCCCAGGGAGAGGTCCTCGTGCCGCCCCGAGAGGCATCGAGGCGGGGGGGCAGCCCCCAGCCCCCCCCTGCTGCCACGCACCTTGCACTCCAGTTTCTCGATGAGCTGCTGGAGCCTGGTGATCTGGGCCATCCACTGGCTGTCAGCTTCGACACAAATGCCTGCGCAGGGGAAGGCAGAAGGCTCGCTGCGAACTCAGAAAACCGCAAAAGCTTCTAAACTCTGGAACCGAGAAACTTATTTTTCTCCTGAAACTCTTCCCGCTGCCCAGGAGACACAGGAAATCCTGCCATGGTCAGGGCTGTTGTTTCTGGGTACACCGGTCCTGACCCCGCTGCAGACAAGACCCCGTGCCCCGTGTCGCTGCTCTCGCACCCAGCCTGGGCTGCAGTGGGGCAGGGGCAGACGCCCCGACCCTCACAGACCCGGGGATGGCCAGGCTGCGGTACCTGTGGTCAGCATCCCGGAGTAGGGGTCCGTCGGGGACAGACAGACGTTCTTCTGCCCTCTGCGCCCACACCGCCTCCCTGACCTCAGGCCCATGGAGGTCTCCGACTTCTTTACGTCCTTCCTGAAGGAATAAAACACAACAGGGCAGCTGGAGCCATTCCTCAGCGGGGCCAGCTAAGGTTGCAAAGGGCAGATCCTGCTCCCCGCTGTCCCTCCCAGGGGTCCCATGAGCCCTGCCCGCGCCGCGGCCCCGCGCTGGGTGCTGGAGGGGCAGCGCGTCCCACCGGGCGCCCCCTTACCTCTCCCGCCCCGCCTGCTCCTCCATGGTGTCCACGGCACACTCGAGCGAGCCCTGCAGGGACTGCAGCTGGTGCATGGTCTCCCGCAGCAGGAAGCGGGTCAGGAACTGCTCCGTCTTGGAGGAGGTCTCGTACCTCTGCGGGGAAGGGGGGAGGAAACGTCAGGTGCCTCCCGTGTGAGGGAGCCGAGACACACCTGGACGGGGCTGGCCCTTACACAGACACAAGTCCTCAGCTCCCGCCTGCAGCGGTGCCAGCAGGCAGGCTCAGGGAGGGCTCGAGGAAAGGCACGAGGGTTTGCCTCTCCTCCACCAGCCCCAGCGGGGTGGATGCCAACCGAATTTTTAGGTGTCAGATTTTTAGGTCCCAGCAGGGAAGGCAGGCTGCCACCCCGCTCTGCCTGACCCACAGCCCGGGCGGCACGGCCCCGGGGTGCCCAGGAGCCGCGGGGAAGCAGCGATGGACACGCACGAGCCCCCGGGTTAAGGCTGCTTGCAGAAACAGCCCCAGCTGCAGGGAGGGCTTTGGGGTGGGCTGAGCAGCCTCCTCTGCTCCCAGCTGTTCGGGTGCTGCTCAGGCGGCAGCGGGGCTCGCAGGAGCACGCGGGGCAGGGGCTTTGCAGCCGGGTGAGAAGATGCAGCGGGATCCGTCGTGAGAGGAGAGTGCAGGGCGGCACACGGGAGCTGGGGAGAACGAACGAGTTCCCTGCCTGCACACAGCAGCCAGCGCAGCAGGAGCCCCGAGGGGGCAGGAGGGATGAGCTGAGGTCTACGCGGTGCTGTATGACAGCAACTTTACCCCAAGAAGTGGTTCCTGACCTCGACACCGCAGCAGCTTGGCACCGGGTACAGAGCATGAGCTGACGAAAACCAGGAAACTGAACTCACTCCCGGCAATTTTGGTACAAAGGCCCTTTGGTGCTCTGGGGAGCTGGCAGATTTCACTGCACTGTCACAGAAGAGCTCACTGGTCTTCGCTGCAGCTTTAGCAAGGTGCCTCAGCTCAGCACACGGTTAGACAAGGAACAGAGGTGGCAAAGGGGAGCAGCTGGGAAGTGCTGCCAGCGGCCTGAGGCCAGCCCCCGTGCCCAGCATTTAAGACTCTCAAGGGACAGAGAAGCCACGGGGCATTGCGTGAGCATTCCCGGAGCCACGGCTGGGCGGTAGGAGGCCACGGAGGGAGTCTCCACCTGATGCAGGAGAGCTGGCTGGTCTGCAGGAACATCCAGCAGGAGGGGACAAGCCCTTACCTCGAGGAGACCACCAGGCAGACCAGACCACAGCCACCCCCACCCGCCCTGCGGTGTCCTCACCCCTGCCCACCGCCACGGGAGCCTGGCTGCCACCCCTGCACCAGGCACTGCGAGCTCCCTCTCCCCTCTCCAAAACAGCCTCCACGGATGCGACCGCATTATTAAGGTCAAATACTTCCAATTCCTATTCTGTTTCTCTCCAACGGGCAGAAGAACCGAGGATCCCAAATTCCAGAAGTTCTGCGTAAAAGCACTTGGACTTAACTCTTAACGCCGGTGCCAAAACTGCGGTGCAAGGCCCAGGCCCCACCTGGGGACGCCCCACTCCTCGCGCTGGGGCTCAAAGCCAGTCTCTCTGGGGGAGAGGGGTGGCACGGAGCCGGCAGCCCCCGCCCCAGAGGACAGGCTCGACACCTACGTGGGAGAAATGAAGTCACTGCCTTAATTACCCAAACGCAGCAGCCATCCAACCTGAAGCTGGAAACTGCTCCATTTGAAGACGCATCCTCGCAGGGCTACAGCGTTAAGGAACGCCAGCTCCCGGCCTTGGAAGTGAAGAGGGTGCTCGTCTGCAGAGCGCCGACAGCCACCGCTGCTCCCCATCCAGCCCACCGCCCAGGTGAGCAGGCAGCTCTCACCGCAGCGCCTGTGCTATGCATAGATTTCCATCCGTCTTTTAAAACGAATCTCGTTTTTCTGCCACAGTAAGAGGACGGCAGAGGAGCAGCTGACGCGACGTGGCCTTGGGCAGCAGAGCCCCAGCTCTGCCCCTCTGTGCCTCCTGCAGCCGAGCCCCCCCTGCTCCCCCCAGCATCCTCACCCTCGCTCTGCGCTGGGGGCCATTATTCATCCCTGGGCGCAGTCCATTTTGTTTCCAGGATGGAATTGGTCTGAATTTGACCCCCCTGCCCCTCTCTCTGCAGGAAGAGCCCTTTGCAGGCGGCTGCTCCTACCCCAGCGTCTCCCCGCAGGCAGGGGCTGGCAGACTGCCTGGGGTGTCTGCTCCCGAAGCACACACACCAGCCTGAAGGAAACTTGTTCCTCGTGCAGCTCTTCCAAAGAGAAACCTCTGCTGCCTGGCCTGGCTCGGGGGAAGCGATTCCCCCTGCCCGGAACGGCGCTGGGAAGCTGGCAACACCTCCAGGGCACTTCTGGGAGATCCCGTGCTGGGTGCCTAGCGCTGTGACAGGCCTGGGCTGCCCTTACAAGCTCACCCCCAGCCGCACGCGAGCTCAGAGGAGAGCTCAGGCTCCTGCCAGATGTTTCTGGAGGCTCCAGCCCACGCTGACCCCTGCAAGTTGGGTCCCACGGGGACGTGCCAGTGCTTCGGGCGGGCATTGCACCCGACGAGCCAGCCCCCTCCCGTGCCTTGCTCAGCCCAACGCAGCACGCCCCAGGGAACGCACCAGAGAGAAGGCTGGAAATAGCCGCTTCTCAGGAGAGCCCTGCAAAGCTCTCAGAAATGCAGCAGGAAGCAGCAGTGCCCAGCCCGGGGCACGGCTGCCCAGCGAGGCCCTTCCGTGGCCGAGCAGCCCTCCTTCACCCAGCACCTCCGGCTCCTGGGCTGAAACACGCGGCCTTCGCGCCGCACCAAGCGACGTGCGTCCTGTGCTCGGGGTCACAGGAGGCATTTCAGCGCTCTTCAAATGCTATTTCGCCCCTCTGCACCACCCTGGCTGCTTTCATGCCAGGGGAGGGAAGCAATTGACTGAAAACACACCTCGCTGGTTCAGCTGCACTCTGGGGGGAGAGCAAAACCCTCGTCAGGTATTGCAGCAAGCAGCCCCAGCCCCCCCAGAAATAGATTCTCGATAAAGCTGTGTCTCGCCGAGCACACAGCATTTTTTGCTCCCAGCAGAGGCTCCTGGAAAGCTGTAAATAACTCGGCAGACACAAGAGAAGTTTTTTGGTTGCAGAGTGGTATTTCTGCTCTGTTGACCCAACTGAAAATCCCAAAGCTGCCAAGAGCTGCTGCAATTGTGCTTTGAGAGGTTTTATTAGTTTCCTATGATGATGTTCACAGAACGGAATAGGCGAACACATAATTCCTGCCAATGGAGACGTAAGAGCATCTGACTTGGAGAGGTATTTATAGCTTAGTGTGCAGCGATGGCAAGCTAGAGAATGAGAAGATTCTAGCACATGGGTTCCTGAGAGAAATATCAGGCTGCTGCCCGAGGTATTTCCACAGTCTGCTCCTTGCTCTGAAACTATTACACTGTAACCACAAAGCGTAGCCACAGAATAAGGTACATTTAGCATATTCAGCATAGCTATCAGCAGTTATATTTTAAGAATACGTAAGAAAATGATGGAATTTGGTAAAAAAAAAAAAAAAAAATGCACCTCGTCTATGAAGAGGCATCTTCCTTTACCACGCTTTCAGCAATGAAGAACGGGCACAAGCCACTGACAACGTGCTTTTGTTCTGCCAACCGTGGACTCACAAGAAGCGAGGTGCAGGTTTGCTGCCCACACAAACACTGCTTCCTACAGGAACTGCAGTCTCGGAGGCAGCGAGGACGAACGTGGCTTCCACTTTCCATGCTTCGCAGGCTGCTGGGGAGCGCTGCGACAAGGTGTGCTGCGGGCACGGGACCAGGCAGCCTGGCAGAGGGCACCGAGCCCTCTCTGAGCAACGCCGCTGAGCCACGCCAGGTCTCCTGGCCCGCAGCGACAGCGGTGGCATGCAGAGAGGTGGGAATCCCGGACACTGAACGGACTTTCAGTGGCACCGCTCCAAACCACGGCTCCCAGCGCGGCCTCAGCGTACTCCCCCTGAGCTCTGGTTTCCGTGTTTCCCTGCCTCACCCCGCTGCAGCACTGTCCTAGCGCTGTCTGAGCGCGCCACGCGCAGCTCCCGTGAGGCATGCTTTCCTTCTGCTAACAAAGCATCTCATGCTCTGTTTGGTTTTCATCTTGCAAAGTGGGCTCGTATGTACATGAGACCTTCTACAGCTGCGGAATAAGTGCCCGGAGGGTGCAGGGGAGAGCAATCCTCTGGCAGCAGAAGTACGGAGCTGCTGGAGACAGATGGTGCCCTACCCAAGAGATGCCACGGTTTAACTGGTGAGACGCAGGTCCCATTCGAGATGCCCTCCTTCCTCTAGCTGGTACGGGTATCGCTGCCTCCTTGGGCATCACAGGAAGCTCTCTTAAATACAGCCTGGGGAAAACCAGGCAGGGACTGAAAATTATCTTCTGTTGACCCCGCAGCCCTGCTCCGTAAGCAGAGCTTTATGGAGAGGGCCACGCCAGTGGGCAGATGCCTTCCGGTCTGCTCAGCACCCAGAGCTGCTGTACCTCCAGCAGAACCCCCAGGGTGAGGTTTCATTCAGGTGGGCTGCTCCTCTGCCAAACCGGAGCTCTTGGTCCTCAGCCCCAGGGGCGTTAGGGATGTCTGAAGTAACAGAGATGGCAGGCAGACAACGTAAGATGGGAAACCTCTGTCCTCTGCCCTCTCCTCTGGCTCTGAGAGGTGTGAGCTTTGGCTAAAACCTTCCCATCCAACCCTATAATCCCAGAATAGCCCAAGACCAATCCCCACCTGGAAATACAAACACGGGTATGCATCCAGGTCACAGCAGGTAAGAAAGCAGCATTTTATCTCCGCCAGCCTCCAGCAGCGACAGATCTCCCACAGCTCCAGCACAAGCCATGGCTACAGAGCCATAGCATTGCCCTCCTCCTGCCTCCTCCCCGGTGCGGAGCCTGGCTGAGTGCGGAAGTGCAGGGAGCAGCGCCCCGGGAGGGTCAGCACCTGCCCCGGGACACCCAGGAGCTTGGGGCTGAGCCACGGGTGAGAGCAGTGCTGCAAATGCCTGCCCGCCCTGTCCTCCTCTTCCTAGCTCTGGGCAGAGCCATCACAGGTGGAAAAACAAGCCCACATCAATCTGTTTCAGTAGGGGAAACCGGCTTCCCCTTTGCCAGGAGTCCCTGCCCAGCTCCATTTCCTAGCAGCTGCATCCAAGGTCTTGTAACTTAAACAACAAACCCAGCCCAGGTTGTTTTTTCTTTCCTCAAGCCCAACGAAAGGGTCAGGAGATAAAAATGAGAAGTTAATTTAAGAAAATGATTAGTTCAAGGTAAGTGCTGAACACGGCTGCAGAGCGATGTGTAATTATAATGGAGCTCACTGGGATGTTTACAGCAGGAACCATTAAATGAACGAATACATCATGCCAATACTGCGGAGCAGACAGTAATTGTGCTGTACTTTGGAGAAACGCGTGAATATACAATGAATTCATTATTAAAATAAATAAATATATAAATAAGGCAGAGAAGAATTCAAATAAAGCACGGCTCCCTCCAGATGAATCATTCTCCCTCTGGACTCGCATTTAATAAGCTTGTACAGGGAGACGCTGCTGAGGCTGGATACGGCCAGAGGGAGGTTCAGGGGGCGAGATCCCGGGTGACTTTACAGAGATGTAAACACCACTGAGGGCTGCTCGGCAGAGCCAGCAGCAGGACTGGCCCTCATTTGCTTCTCTGCTCAGCAGGAAGCTGCCCGTTTTCCCTGTTCACCTTCCTTGCGATGGCCGACTCAGCCTTGCCGTAACTCCCCCAGAAAAACACAGCTCATGGCAGGTACACGGAAAATTTGGGGCCAAACTTCCTCCCGTGAAGTTCAGGACACCTCGAGCTGCGGGTGCTTCACTCACCCTGCCTGGAACTGAGGCGATTCTTACCGAAGTCACGGAGAGCCAGCAGAGAGCTGCGGCCGCCCTGCTGGGCAGGGACACGCTGGCTCTGCCGCCCGCAGCAGCGCTGGGCCAGCACGGCGTGTCACCTGCTGCCCGCCAGAGCCTCACTACCGGCCTTTTGGCCCGGCGTGGCCCAAAGGGGGAACCTGCCAGAGCTGCAGGCGATGCAGGGCTGGGGCTGCAACCTCCATATCCCTCCCTCAGCCGCCTGCTGAGACGGGGGCACGCGGAGCGTTGCTCAGACCCGCCGCTCCCTCTCCACCTCTGCCAAGCAGAGAAGAGCAGCTCGGCCACATCCACCTCACGCTTCAGCCCCAAGAGCCCTGCTGCTCCAGGAGGAGCGATCAGTGCGAGGTCCTGCTCGTGGTCCTGCTCCCGCAGGCACGTGCCGTTCGTCCGCCTCACACTGAGCATCAGTCAGATGGCAGGGAAAGAAAGGGCCAGCCCTTCCCACGGTCGCAGAACAGAGCAAGACCCAGACACAAAGCGAAACCATTTTATACGCTCCAGATGCGAACAAGATGCCGGTACCCACGGGGGTCCCTTGCAGCACTTCCCACAGCTGTACGTCAGCTGCAGTGCCGGGTGCCACAGCCCCCGCCCTGCAGTGTGCAGGCAGGAAGGCTCGCAAGGCAGGACGCTGCTCGGCCTCATTAGCAGCCTCAGATCTGCCTCCCATCGGCGCAAGCTGCAGGAAGAGGGAAGGCATTCGCAGCAGGGATGGGCACAGCACGAAGCCGGCAGTCAACGAATTTCACCATTTCTTCCCTTCTGACCGTCTGGCACTTTCCCAAAGCAGCCCTGTCCCTAAGGATACTCACACAGGCTGCGATGAGCTCAAGCCGCCTGCAGCAGGACTGACCCGCGTGTAGCCCACCCATGCCGCACCTCTTTGCGGCAGGCAGCCCGGTGCACCTGGGAGGCACCACGGTCGTGGCCCCTGAAGCCCAAGGATAACACTAAACAAGGAGCTGAGCTCACCGCAGCTCTGTTACCCCCCCACCTGCCCCATCACTCTCCTGCCCCGTCCTTACCAGCTTGGTTTTGTCCATGGCTGCCAGGACAGCAGAGTTGAGCGTTTCCAGTGCAGAAAGCACGTTCCTGTACTCCCCAAGATACGCTGAGAAATAATCTGAAGTGGGAGAGAAGACCACAGTGAGCTCCCAGAGCAGCTCCTTCCCAGCCTCCCCTGTGCCAGCAGCCCCCAGCACCGCTTGGGGGCATTCCCGTCCCTCTCCCAGGGGTCGCACCTCCTGCCTGGCAGCAGGTGGAGAGCCCTCTCCTCCTCCCGTGACAAAACCTCTCCTCCCTGGACGAAAGCACAGACGCCCTGGGACACCCTCCCGGAGGGATTCACACGCAGGGTCAGTGTCCCTGAGCCACCCAGCCCTGCCCTGCCCTGCCCAGGTGGGCACAAACCCCGCCGCGGACCCGCAGGAGACAAAGCCCACCCCGAGCAGGAAGGTCGGCCGACTTACCACACAGCTTCTCTGTGTCCACGTTGCTGCAAGAAAAAAACCACTCCTGTTAGATGGTGGGGCTGGTCTGGGGGAAAGAGTTGTGGTGAGCAGGGTCTCGAAGGCTTGTCTGGAGCCCCCCAGTGCATTTTTAAAAGCTATATTAGAAGATAAAAAGCCACACAAGCTCAGGAGCTGCGCTCAGCACCAGGAAGGGGTGTAGGGCATCACCTCTGCCTCAAGGGCTGAAGGAGGGCTGCTCCTTCCCCATCTCCCGTCCAGCAGCAGGAAGATGGAGCTGCAGCACGCTGAGAAAGCGCCTGTGGGAGCAGGACGGAGCGGGGAAGGGGGCTGGAGGAGGCAGGCACTGCCCCGCACCCCTGGGCTGGGGAACCAGCCCCATTTCTGGGTCCTGGACCTGACGAGACCCAGGAGCTGCTTCCGCAGAACCTCTTCCCCCCCAGGTCGCAAAGTGCTCAGCGAGGACATCCCCCTCACGTCTCAGCCCCGGCCTCTCCGCATGGCAGCAGGCCCTCTCCTGGCCTCTCTGCCCCACCTGCCGCTGGCGCAGCTGCTGCCAAGGGGCCCTGGAGCTGCCTTCAGCCCTCTGGGGGCAGGGGAAGTTTCACAGCCGCAAACAGTCCAAGGGAGGAGTTGTTCCTACGATGAAGTCTGTTCTGGGCTCAAAAAACCAGAGGGGCTTCACCCTCCTGTCCCCCTGAGGCAGCCAGAACCAAGGCTGGCATCCTGCAAGGCTTGGAGCTACACAGAACCCGCAGACAGCAAGCGGATGATAAAGAAAAAACCAAGCACATACTGAAAAGCTTGTCGGATCCCTGAGCCTCCTTGATGCCAGGTGCCAGACAAGGCAGGAATCCCGTGGAAAAGCCAGCGTACGTCCAGGTAGGCAGGGAGGCCGCCCCGTTAGTGCGAACGGGGTCATGGCAGAACAGCCCCACCAGCCCCCAGCCTCGTCACCCCGCACCTGCAGCTCTGCGAGGCCAGCCCTTGCCTCCTGACTGCAGAGCTAGCGAGCACTGCAGGCAAAGAGGGCTGAGCTCCTTCCCCTTGCTAATAAAGGGGCAGCTGGGGTGGAGAGGGAGTAGGAAGCATCGAGAAATACCTACCTGCCGGCTGTCAGGAGAGGACTGTGGGCAGAACCAGAGGTTTGAGGCAGGGCTGATTGCGATGCCTCGCATCACCTGCGCGGCCTCCAGGGAAAATGCCCCAGGATGGCATTCATTCACATCAGCCTCCTCTCCAGAAATTCTGCTGTCTCAAAATCCCCTAAGTGCCTGCAGCCATTTCTATTTCTGATTGGGAAAGTGGAAGACAGCACGAAAGAGATTTTTAAACGTTTAAGCACATGCAGAGGAACTGGAGATGCCTGCAGCTTGCCGGGCTCCAAGCACAAGGACGCGGCACCACCGCTCGTGTGAGCGCTGCCACGGATGGTTTCTGGGTCCGCCTTCCTGCTGAGCTTCCACTTCATGGTTTAACAACACGTAGTGCTTCAAATTAGGAAAACATGCAAAGCCTGCCGGGCAAGGCCACGCACGAAGCCTCTCATTTTTGATCTGAGATCTCGAATTTTAGGTTTCCCCACTCCTTACAGGGCAAACACCACCTCATCACCACTTCTACTGCGAGCAGAGCTGTCCGCTGGGACCAGCGACGCCTGCAAAGCTCAGCAGGCTGCACAGCGCCGCTGTCTCCCAGCCAGTCACAAAGCCTGCCCCATGCCTACGAGCAGGCTGCAGGCTCAGGTGCAGGGCAGCCACTTGGCAAAGTCCCCACGTCCCTGGCTGCCCTGGGCTGGCACCCGAGCCCGTAGGACCCCGGAGCTTGCACAGCCGCCAGAGGCCAGGGTGGGCAGTGAAACGCTGGGACTGGCGGTGAGCGAGTGTCCCAGGGGAGGGAACTGACTCGGGAGGATGCTCCGCGCTTACAATTTGCTGGAGAACCCAGATTCGGGGTGCTGGGAGGGGAATTACCGGGTGGCACGAAACAGAAGTTAGTTGTGTTAAAGCAGGTTCACCTGAGAAGCAAACCCAACCCCCTTTCGGTGTGAGGGGTCACCACAGCCCCCTGGCAGCGGGATGCAGCCCCCTGCCCCGAGTTCATTGCATCAGGCCCCTGGTTAGGCAAGGGAGACAGTTTTAGGGTGTGGTTTGGCTCCTCCACTTCAAACACCTACTGTAGGAGCTGATTAAGGCGAGGATCTGGTGCACCGTCCTGGCACTGCAGACAGTTTTTGATGAGAATAAAAAATAGTATTTCCCTTGAGAAACTATCCTGATAATCAACGAAACCAACGCCCCTTCATCTGCCAATTCCACTCCGTCAAACTTTGCCGATCCCATCTCTAAGCAGCTCCATGCATCCAACCACAGCTCCGCAAGGATGACGGGGGTTTGAAGCAGAAATTTAAATTGCAAAAACCCCTTGCTCCTTCTTAATTTGTTCCACATAATCCTGAAAGCTGCCTGGAGCCTGCAGAGCCACTGAAGTGCCCTGCTGCTGCAGTGGCACAAGAGACTTGGCAGGCACCGCAGCACCCGTGGCGTGGCTTTTGTGAGCCCCGTGCCCCAGAGAAATAACTGCAGCCACTGGTCCCCGTCCAAGAAATAGGTAAAGTTCGCAAAAGCGGAGATGTTGACCCAAGGTAGCAAAATGCAGTCACATACCTGGCACATGCATTACCCTGGCATCTGCATCTGTCCCCAGCAAGAACCTGGAGCTGGGAAAACTTTCAGCAGGAGTGAGAAGGGGCTGCCAGCCGAGACCATCGCCCAGACCCCAAACTGGGCTCTAGCAAGCAGGTGCCCGTGTGTCAGAAAGCTGCCGTCAGCACCCACTCTGCGGCTTGGAAGGAGAGGCCAGAGGTTGCTGGTACCTCTTTGTATCTTCTCTTTTCGCTACTTAAAGCGAACGGTAACTAATTAAAAACTAAAACATGGAACAAGTAAACTCTGAACCCATCACCAAGATCCTGTGGCAAACCCAGCCTCCTGCAGCAGGAGACCCGCTCCCTTCCCAACCCAGCCCCTTCCCAGGTCCTGCACCCCCCCCCGCCCCTGCCTTACACAAGTGCAGAATCACGCCTGGCTCTTCCCACGTCGGCACTGACACAGCAGCTCCCAGGGCACAGCGTGGCTCCGTCAGGAGAACAGAGTGCAGCAAGAAAACATCGGTACGACAGCATCGTTCTTATGCTACCAGAAGCCCTCTCACACCAGAAAGCAGGAGAAGCTAACGCAGAGATCCTGCGGGCCAAATCCTGACCCCTTTGCAGGACTGCAAGGGTGCAAGAGGCTTCCCTCTGCCCCTCCCTCCGACATCCCCTCTGTCACTGCAGAGAGGCACCCTCTGTCTCCAAAGCACTTATCCTGAGACGCTCCACATTTCCACATAGCTGTATTTTGACTGTGCTCAAACCTCTGATTAACTGTAATTAAGCTTGAACTGATGATGGAGGATCTTGTCATCATTATGTTGTTAGGATTTTGTCAGAATGCGCCTGGAATTTATGCAAGAAAACATCAATCAGCTTCAGCAAAGCAGATGGGATTTTTTTATTTATTTATTTTTTTTTAAAGCATTTAACGTTCAGGTTGGAAACCTCTGCTGTGATCACAGGCCTGGTTCCCAAACCCTCACACCGCACTCTTAAGCGGGGCGGTTGCTCCCCAGGGCTGAAAGACCGGCTGATGCTGTGACACTGAGGATCTGACCAAAGACAGGAGGAAAGTTTACACAACCACCCTTCCACAGCACCAAAGGACTGAGGTTATTTCCTCTGAGATTGTCTTTTTGTCTGTTTGTTTTTAAAAGCATAAGGTCAGCGCATCTACTGAAATCCAAAATCTTTCACTCGTGGCTCAAGATCACAGCCTCAGGCTCCCAGCAGTCTGTACCCAACCTCCTGTCACTCCCATTTGACCGCTACCTCTCACCCAAAGGAGGATTTTCTGAACCTCATTTTTCTAAACCTTCCCAACGGGTGCAGGACAGAAAGGTCCACGGGGACTACACGACGCCTCCCGGGGCAGACTGCAGCAGTTCACGCCACGAGCAGCGAGCGCCCAGCACGCGCACCTCGGAGCTCAGTGCGGACGCCTTCAGAGCTGGGTCTCTGCGACGCTGCCCCCCCAGCGCCTGGGAGAGGACGAAGGAGCCCGGGCTGGGGGCTGCTGCAGCGAGGCCTGGGGAGGCTGCGAGCAGACCCCCAGCCCCAGCAGCAAGCCGCATGTTGGTTCTCCCGAGACCTTTCTGCAGCAGTGAAGCTTTCTCACCCCTTCTAAAAAGGTTTGTCTTTTCTCTCCCAGAAGTTCTGGTGGATGAAAATGCCTTTTCCCCGGGAGACGTAGCTTTCTGTTCTGCTCCAGTGCCAGGTTCGGCACTGTGCTTTCTGACAAGCAAAACACAACAGCGAACCTAGCTGTTGGACCCAATTACAACGAGAAGTTGCATTTGGTTTCAACGCGGAACATCATCTTTTAAATGTCAAAGAATTAAAATAAGGAGATATTTAAAGCCAAAATGGAATAATTTACGGAATAATTTTGAGAAATGTAGGAAAAAGAAGTCTCATGGGGAAATGTAAAGTCTTCAAACAAAATCAGTCAAACATTTTGGACTCAAAGATTTTACAGGGGGCATTCTGACGAGCTTTACTGTTCCCACCACCCAAACCACCGAAGATATGCCGGGCTACACCTCAGGTTTTATTCCACCGGCTCAAAACAGAAGCGAACCTTACGGAGGTGGCTAAACACAGGGGCTGCCAGCACCCTGCCCCAGTGCCAGAACAAACAGGAGGTGGAGCACGACCTGACGGGAAGGACAGAGGAGAAGGAAGGAAAGCGTGGTGCTACGGCCTCTCTGGATGGAGAACGAATAATGTATGAGACCTCTGAAATATTAATCTTCACAGATGTCAGCTTTGTGAGCCAGAGGAGCAGATGCAGTCTCGCAGTGATGAAAGAGAGTCAGGATGTGTCTGGGCAGCACTCCATTACTCAGACACGGATAACGTCTGGGTGTAAAAATCTCTGTTGCTGTGTCTCCTTCGGTCAGGCTGGCACCGACAAGAAAACAATCTTTTCAACCCAGACCTGCTGAACACAGCACCCTCACGGCCAAATCCAGCCACTGGATTAGTGCTGAAGCTCTCCCATCACCAGAAAAGCTCCGGGACATGGAAGGAGAACGCCGGGTATGTTTGCAGAGCTGACCACGGTTGTGCTGAACTCACGTTTAAGCAGCACACCGGCAGCAGGTTGACCTAGAGCCTTCCGAAGGTCTCTTCCCACCACTGCTTTTTGAGCCTTTGATTTCAGACACAAGCAGACCGTGTTTGAATGTGCTCTGCTCAGTAACGAAGCATTTTTTTCCTTCCATAAAGCCCAAAGCAATCACAGCATCTGCAGGGAGAAGGCTTCACTGACCACCTCGCAACGCCTCTCGTAACGGCCCGCAGAATATCACACACGGTGGGCAGACACCAGCATTAAAACACACCGAAGGAAGATCAGTTGATGCTACACAGCTCAACAGTGGAACTCACTTTCAGCCTGCGTGGTTGAAGCTGGAAGTCTAAACGGCTTCAGAACAAAATTAGACAGATTTGTGGAGCAGAGGACTACAGGAGCTGGTGGTCTTGTCAAGGAGGTTCCAAACCAGCGACCACTGGAAGCTGTGAGGGTGAAGGTGCTTCCTAGCTGGTCTCGTTAAGCACCTTCTGTGGACACTGGTGGCAGAAAGATACTGGGAGAGAAGAGCCCTGGCCCAGTACTGCCTGGCTCTCCTTGAGTCCTTTCCCTTGCTCACAGCCCCTCCACAAGCAGTGGCGCGGACAACCACCACACCGGGGGTTTTACAGTGTCTCAACCGACTCAAGGGCAGGGCAAACCTGACGCGAAGGACAGGATCCCCTGCTTCTGTCCTCCCCCAGCCAGCAGCAGCCAGCAGTGCGGGCAGGCACGGCGCTGGCTCAGGCGCCCAGCAACACCCTCCACTCCAGGGGAAACCTCACCACCTCCTTGGGACAGCAAATTGTTCGGAGAGGCGAGGAAGAGAACGCGAGTGTAAAGAAACGTGGCTCACAGAACCACGGTCTTGGGCATCTCTTGGTGTCCTTAGGCAGTAACTCTTGGATCCGGTGGCAAGTTTCACCCAGTTCTCCAAAATACCGGGTCCCTGCAAGCACAGAGCAAGCAGGCAGCCCTGGAGGAAGGTTCCCCAGCAGCTCTGCCGAGGGGATGGCAGGGGTACGAGCACAGCCCTCAGGAGCCACGAGTTCGCACGAAGGCGAAGGGCTCCCTAAACACCCCGAACACGAGTGGCAGAAAGCCCAGCTCCAGAGGCAGAGCCACGGGAAGCTTTCTTTGGCCCAGCACACTGAACCGCCCGATTTCTGTCGCCCGTGCTGTGCAGTGGACAAGTGGCTCTGCACACAGCCCGGTGTGCACTTTTCGGTCCTGTCTTTATACAAACACAGAGCGCAACCCGTTACATCCCCGAACTGAAGTCTTTGGCAAGCTCAGCGAAACCTCACGCATCCCGAGGCTGCCCAGAGCCAAGCCTGCTTGCCTGCCCCGGGCAGGGTTTCTGTGCCACGTGTGTGACAGCGAATGCCACGGACCAGCACAAGGCCAAACCCCGCCTGGAGCAGCACCAAGCGAAAGCCGACGCCGACTCCTGGCGGGCCGTGCTGTGTGCGACGCCAGCCAGCGGAGGTGGCCCAGGGGACACACGGCACCCCAGAGCAAGTGGCAGCCTCCGGGCAGTATCTCCCTGGGGACGAGCCTGTCTTGAAGTCCCTGAGCCCGGCAGGCACGCAGCTCCAGGTCAGGATGACAGCACTCTGAGAAACACGTCTGCAGGGGACAAGATGCCTCTCACCAGGCAGTAAGAGAACCAGGCTCCCGCTCCAGCACGTGCCACCCCCTCCTCCTTCACCAGCTGGGGGTCAGGCTGGAGTGATCGTGCACAGCTCCCTGCAGCCACAACCCCAAATCCATCCCTCTCGCATCTGCTCACACCATTCCCTACGTGCGTGCGGGTCACGTACCGGCCTGGGACAGAAACGGGGAGCGTCCCCGAAACGGCCCCGTGGCTGGGCCTTCCAGCCTGCTCTCGCAGAAACGAGGGCATCCTCGTGGGGCTGGCGGCCTCCTACGCGTCCCTGAAGTTACAGGGCACACAAATTTGGAAACCAGCTCTGTCTGCGAGGTCCCTTCTGTTCTTCACAACAAAAAGGGATCAAAACCACAACGGCCATGCCCTGCTAATAGATGTCACCAGCTCAGTGCTGCCACGTCGTCATGGCTACCGCGCCGTCATCGCGGGCGACGACTTGCAGGGAGCACCGGACTTGCAGGGAGCACCGCCGCTGCCAGGGCCACGCACGGCGCTGGGCGAGGGCGTGCTGCCGGGGGGCGCGGGGGCACAGAGCCCGCGGGGCAGCTCGGGGCTGGCCTGGCCCCTGCCGCCGCGCACCCCGGCCAGCTGGGAGGGTGTCTCAGCGCCCTGCCCAACCCCAGGCAGAAGGGCTGAGGTTGGGCAGAGCTGCCGCGGGCTGCGGTGTCGTCGGCGAGGCTCCGCGGTGCCGCCCGCGGGCCTTCTGGCAGCCCTGTTCTGTCGCTCAGGACGGGCGGAGGAACCCGACTCGAACGCGGTGGTGAACCAGGAGGTGTTTGGCATCCGGGTAAAGCCCCTGCTCCGTGCCGTCCGCTTTCCAGAGGTATCGCCTTGGTGACGGCTCCAAAGTCGCCCCAAACCGCAGCTCGACGGAAGGAGCGCTCGCACAGAGAGGCGACGGCTCTCTGCTAAGCCCCTGGGATCTCCAGGAGGACGAGGAGGTGTTGGCAGGTCACCTCCTGCTGCCTGCGTCCAACGAGCCCAACCGACCGCACGCCCGGCGGCGAGCGGCCACCGGAGGAAGATACCCCCTCACAAACGGCGCGGGATCTCCTCAGGGGACACCTGGACGGAGTCAGTGCCCCCAGCGCACCCAGCTCAGGGCGGATGACTCGGGGACACGCAGCCACGGACCGCTCAGGATTTGCTGCCGGCGGCACCAAGCTCCCGCAGGCTGGGCCCAGCGGGCGGCGCGAGGCTGTCCCACGGAACGCCTCCCCCGCGGGCAAACCGCTCCTACTGCCCCAAGGGCGCCTGACACACGCAGCAGCTCCTCGGGGCGCTGGGATGGGCACGAGCCAGAGCTGAGCCTGAGACCCAAGGGAACTGCAGACACTTCCTCCTACAGCGGCACCGTCAGCTTTAACAGCCAGCTCCCAGACACACAATCAATCAAAGGCCAGCTTCTCCCAGTGCCAAAACACACGTGCTTTCAGTAGCAGGCAGGGCAGAGGGTCCCCAGCGAGGCCGTGCTGATCTCTGAAAGACTGGGACAAAGCCAGCCAAGCCCAGCAGATTTCTCTGGGTAGCCCCCATCTACAGCAACCGAGAGCTAAGTGCGATTATTTTCCGTTTTTAAAGAAGCTGGCCTAAATTCGCAGTTACGCTGACACTCATAAGGCCCATTTCTGGTGGAGAGAAGTTCTTACATAAGTGAAAACGAGTTCCCTGTGTCAGCAATCGCCAAGATAGCTGTCTGCTCATCGTCCTCACACCACCACATGCTCCTCCTGCAGATACACAACCTGCTCTGTAGAGCTGTGTATTTCTGGAATACATTTTTCAAACCAACATAATGTGATTTTAAATGGATGCTTGCTTTATAGCACTAAAGTAAATCTGATAACGCCTGTTCTCAAAATGTCTGGCTTCTCTCATCAGCAATACTTGTACCCGGTGTTTAATGGGTTTTAACATCTGCGTGTTACAAGAGGTAGGTTTATCTCACCCTGACTATTTATTGCACCCGCCTCCAAACGTCCTCCATCTACAGTCAAGCAGTTTTATATCCTCCTTCATCTCCTCTCCTCTGCGCCACCACGCTACTTACTCTGAATGACGCCTGTCAATGCCACTGAACAACTCCCACAGCTCCTCCGAGCTCAGGATCCCATCAGCGAAATAGTTCTTGAACTCCTCAAATGACAGTTTCCCATCATCTGCGTTTAAACAAAAGGGAAGAGTAATTATATATCTGCAGAAAGAAGCGTACAAGCCCCAGCAATCCTCCCAGCAGCCTCTTTACCAGCAGCGTGGGATGGTTGGGCGTGTTGTGCACAACAATTGGAGCAGAGATCTCATTGAAAGCATGTCCCACCAGCCAGAGCATCCCCACCAAACACCTAGGAAGGCTGGCAAGCAGTGCTAGTGCTGCCGGGTGGGCATTTCAGCCACTCCAACCCTTCCAAAAGACCCCTTCGTAGCATTTTCAGAAACACATTCAGACGCTCTGTACTTCAATGACTTTCCAGGCAGGCTTTCCATTTAGCTCTCCCCAGCACGGAGCTATTATACGCGGTACAGCGAGGACGGTATCAGGTCTTTAGGGGAAAGAAAATCTCTCGGTTGACTCATGAGCTTCCCCTCTCCTGCGTGTGGAGAACTTCAGCTCCCAAGCTGCATTTTGATCTGCAATAAAAGCGGCTCCTGGCATCTGCAATCTGCCAGGAAAGAGAAGAGCCCAGGTGGGAGGAAGGCTCAGAGAAACGACTTGTGACATCGGACTTATTGGTTTCCAGGTGTCGAATATAATCCCGGCCTACAGAGCCGAACTCTCAGACACCAGGGACTCCGGCAGGACCCAGGAGCGGGGTCACCCAAACAGGGGGCAGAGACTGAACCAGTCCTGCAAGGGGTGGAGAAAAAGCCCGACGGAGCCCGGCCAGCCGTGCTGCACGGCCTGCTCTGCCCTCCCTCCCGCTGCTCGTCCCCACTGAGCGGCACCCAGCGCCGGGAGGCTCTGCCCGCAGCGACACGCAGGCGGTGAGGCTGGGGAGCCCCCTCCCAGCCCCTGGCCGGTGTCTTCTCCATCAGGCAACGCAGAAAGGCGTTCTTCTTCCAGGCAGAGAGCTGCCTGCCCTCGTCCTTTGCTCTTGCAGCGAGCCTCTCGGCGGGGAAGGGCTGCCGCTTCGCCCGGAGCCAGGCTGCGAGGGGGAGGCGGCGGCAGAACAAAGCACTCACCGTTCTTGTCGGCTCGCCGGAAAATCTGAAAGGGAAAACACGACAGGGTTGAGAGGGGGGGCAGGAAGAGCGGTGCGGCTCGACAGCGAGCGAGGCGGCCGCCAGCCCTCCCCAGCCACCGCGGGGAGACCTGCGGGCCCCGCAGGAGCCGTGCAGGAGCCCACGTTACCGGGGCCGGGAAGGACAGCGCCGCACACGCCGGTCTGTGGGAAGCTTCCCTTTGCAAATGATGAAAACCATCCCTCTCCTCCGCCGCACAAAGCTCCCGGCACACCCGCTACTGCCTGAGCGGGCCCAGCGCTTGCCCAGAGCATCTTTTAGAGAACGGAGGGGGACAAAGTAGAAAGGGCATCGCCGCAGCTTTGCTACAGACTCGTGATGGAAGGCGTTTCATTTTTCAGATCCTTTAAATGAAAGGACATTGAGCAAAAAACACTCCGTAATGGAAACGCTTTGGGCATCACCGCTGACACTTCAGCCCTCTGCACTGACGGGCAGCTCTTGTCCTGGGCGGTGTAACCGCCCTCCGCAATCCTCCTGCCTGGGACACCTGGACATGCGAACCCCCTCCGGCGCAATTAATAATTCATTCATTCATCTGTAACGAATTCTGCCCCAGGGCACGGTTTGAGAGCCGCTCCAGTGACACGTCCCGACCCGACTCTCCCGCCTGCGGCCCAGGAGAAAGCTGGGGCTTCTCGTTCCTTCCCCTCTCCCCGCTCACCAACAGTTATCTGCAGGTCTCGGCTGATTCTGGGGAGGAACAGCACGGTTTCTGCAGCCTGGGAACACCTCGCAGACAGCACAGTACAGGCTTTGGCTAGCACATCCTAACAGGGCTGACAACAGCAAGTTGTGTAACAACTTTCTTTTTAACCATCTCTTTCAGGTCTGAAGAAAGATCAGGAATGAAAAAAAAAAGGCAGGCAAGGGGGAAGGCAGACTGCGCTACGTTCTCTTCCAAGCAGCTGCAAAGTAGAAGCCGCTGATAAAACCACCCCAGACCAGCTCTGCTCCTGGCTGCAGGAGGCCCCATCCCTGCTGAGCTGCCCCTGCACCCCCTGCTCCCTGCTGATGCTTTCGCTGCACTGTTTGAGGGCGCAGCCCGCAGTCAGCCCTGCGTGCACGGCCACCGAGGCGCTCGCGATAACAGCCCAGAGGCAAAGACAGCTGAAACCAGAACCTTGCTCCCAAAGATGCTGCTCCCTTGCGACTGGGCAGAGGCTTTTCTGATGCTGGTCCCAGCAGGGAACTCTCTGGTCCGTCCTCGCGGCCGAAAGCAGAGGCAGGGACGCCTCGGAGGACGCTCGTCTGAGCAAAGCAAGCTCCCCTGGAGGCGCTGCCCTGAGCTGCCCAGCGTTAGGTAACGTACCTGCGGGGTGCTGGCCTCCAGCGGGGCCAGGCTGCCTTCCTGCGTGAAAGCAGAGCAGGGAGCTCTTTGGACGCCCATCAGGGCTCCCACGCCGCACTCCGGAGCTTCCTCGCTAGAACGAAGTACAGAAACCTGCAGTTCCCACACGCTGGGGATTTCTCCGGGTTTTAAAGCAAAGGTTTCTCCAGGCTAAAGGGTCTGCTTGTGCATCTGCTCCCACTGGGGCTCTCGGGGCTGCACTTCCTACGGTCACTGAGCTCAGCTAGCTCACCCACCCGCACCCCCAGACACCGCAGTGTCGCCCGGGCACTGCCAAACGCGACTCAAGGGAGGCCAAACGTCCCCTGCTCCCAGGATGGCCTGGGCCAGCACAGTCTGCCTGCGGGCTAGAAGGGAAGGCACAATTCTGGGGGGACGCCATGGGGCTGGGAAGGCTGTGGGTCGCTAACCTGGGGTGGTTTTGTCCCGGGTTCGGTGTAAATCTCAGCAAAGACAGCTGATCTCAACCACACGTGGGACCCTCTGCCCCAGCAGCGTGTTAGAAAAGCCCTGCCACTGCACGCACGAGAGCTGCGTCGAGTTCAGCTCAGCTGGGAAGCAGAGCCACGAGAGCCCTGCGAGAGCGGGCAACGCCTGCCCCGTGTCCCCTGAGGCCGGGTGACGCTGGGGACGGCGAGGGGGACTCAGCCTGGGAGCGGGAACAGGTCTGTGTTGGCTGCTGGGGAGCCCTGCCTCAACCCTCACTTGCATGCAGGACAGCTGGCAGCTCCAGAAACGCAGGAACGCTGCTGCGAGCCTGAGAGAGAGACGTCCCTGTCCCTTCGTCCCTGTGCCCAAGCAGCCGCACCCCACTCAGCGCCTGCGATGGCAGACAGGCTGAGAACGACAGAGGAAGCACCGAACCAACATTTACGAAGCCCCCCCAGCCCTGGGAAGGAAGGACATCGCAGGGCTTATCCCCGCACGCAGGACTGGAAGCAACCCCAGCTCCCGGCCGCTCAGCCAGGGCCGGGCTGGCTGCGGGGAGGGGACAGCCGCCCTGGGGGCACGGCGGGGTGAGAGCACCAGGCACACGGCCGGCTGCCCAGGCGGCTTCGCTCGGTCTCTGGTGTGCAGGGAGGAAAACAAGCAAGCCCTGAGGTCCAGTCTGGGGCCAAATGTCCCAGAGGCTTCAGATGTCTGCAGAGAAAGAACTGCAACGGCAGCGCTGCGGCTCGCACAGCGCCCACACCGAAGCATCGCAGGCAAAGCCCTCCTCCTCCTCCTCCTCACCTCCCCAGGATGCAAGCAGTTTCCAGCAGTGGCGAATGCCGGAGTGCTGGCCAGGAGAGGTGACCTGGCTCATTAGAGCTGGCCTGGCACAACCTGACACATCCAGGCAGGGAGAGCCTGCTTTTCTCCCTCTCATCTGGCCCCCTCTGTCCCTCCCAGCCTCCTCTATCACCTTTTCCTCTGAATCTTCATCACGGCAGAAGCACCCAGGCTGCCCAGGTGCTCTCTCCACCGCGTGCGTCAGAGGGGAACCCACTGGCGCTGCTTTCAGCCCCCTGCTCTGCTGCCTGCCCTTCCAGCAGCCCAGGGCTCCCCAGTCCCTGCTGGGTGCCACCGGGACCCAGGGGTACCCGGAGAGCCGCGGACCCCCCAGCACCATCTCCACGGCTTTGGGGGAGGGCAAAAAAAGCAGGTTCGCATCTCTGGGGGCTCTTGGAGGTGCCAGAAGCAGAGGCCGTGCCCACAGTGGGGGCGATGCCCAGGGTCTGCAGCGTGTTCACACACACGGGTGCCCGCGGGACGGGCTGGGAGCTGCAGGAGGAGCAGGGAAGGCGCACAGCTGAGCTCCGCGGACCCAGCCGGAAGGCGGCCAGCAGCAGAGAGCCGACCGAGGAGGTGTTCGAACCCTTCTGGCAAGCTCCGGAGCCGAGGCAGGAGCAAAGGGCCCCCGGGGGGAGACGAAGGGAAGCCGCGAGGACCCGGGCAGCGGCTGGTGTGCCCAGAGGCTTGCTGGTAGCGCTGTTAACGCTCCCCATTTTAATCGTCTTAACGACGCTCGGAGGGACAGAGCTGGGACAAAGCGAGCACCCGGAGGAGCTGAGCTGCCAGCCCCGACCCCCTCCCCCAGCCCACGTTCCACCAGCCGGGTTCATCAGCGCCGCTAACGACGCTGCCGGGAGGGCCCCGCGACCCCCACCCCTCCAGCTGCGGCTCCAGGGCAGGGGGCTCAGGGCAGGGGGCTCAGGGCAGGGGGCTCAGCCTCACGGCGGCTTTGCCCAGGGCCCCGCGAGCCGCCCGGCCCGGCCCGGCCCGGCCCAGCCCAGGGAACCCCCCCCGGGTGCCGCAGGGCCACATCCAGCCTGCGGAACGCGGCGCCGCCCCCCAACCCCCGGAGCCCCAGCACGCAGAGAGGGGCGGCTGCCGCCCCCCCCCCCCCCCCCTCCCGTCACGGAGAGCCCCCCGGGGGCGGCCCCCTCGCCCGAGCGGGCCCGGCCCGGCCCCGTTACTCACGTCGTGGAAGATGGGGAGCGGCTCCCGGCGCGGCGCGGCGCCGGGCTTGGCCGGCAGCAGGCACATCGCCAGCAGCTGGGCGCACGCCATCGCGGGCAGCCGGCGGCGGTGCGGGGCCGCGGTGCGGGGCCGCCGTGAGGTACGGCCGCGAGGGGGGGAACCGCGAGGGGCCGCGGGAGCCTCGCGCTGCCCCTGAGCGGCTCCGCAGCCGCCCGGCAACTTTGCCTCTCAGCCCCGGGCCCGCCCCCGCGGCGCTCCGGTTGGCCCGGCCCGGTGATTGGCACCCCGGGGCCCCGCTCGCCATTGGCGGAGAGGGGCGGGGCGGGGCGGCGCAGTGAGGGCCGCGGTGGTCAGCGGCTGGCGGGGGCTGGGGCCCGCTGGGGTCGTGCGTGGGGCGGGGCGGCTCCAGTCCGCCCCAGCGCGGTCCCGGTCAGCCCCAGCGCGGTGCCGGTCAGCCCGGTGTGGTGCCAGTGCAGCCACAGCGCGTCCCCAGTGTGGTTCCAGTCAGCCCCAGTGTGATCCCAGTCAGCCCGGCATGACCCCAGTGTGGCCCCAGTCAGCCCAGTGTGACCCCCAGTATGGTCCCAGTCAGCGCCAGTGCGACCCCAGTTACTCCAGTGTGATCCCAGTTAGCCCAGCATGACTCCAGTGTGATCCCAGTCAGCTCCAGTGTGATCCCAGTTACCCCAGTGTGATCCCAGTCAGCCCAGCGTGACCCCAATGTGGTCCCACTCATCTCCAGTGCGATCCCAGTTACCCCAGTGTGATCCCAGTCAGCCCAGCGAGACCCCAATGTGGTCCCAGTCAGCTCCAGTGCGATCCCAGTTACCCCAGTGTGATCCCAGTCAGCCCAGCGAGACCCCCGTGTGTTTCCAGTCAGCCCAGTGTGGTCCTAGCTGGCCCCAGTTGCCCCCCAGTGGTGCCAAGGGCCCCTTGGTGTCCACGGCTGGCCCAGGTGGCCCCTGCGGCCGCCCTTCTTCCCACTCCTCTCCAATCCCACACCCCAGGATTTTATTTACCAAAGGGGGCTTCATCTGGATGCAAAACCACAGCCCGGCAGGCTCCATCGCACAGCTCCTCTCTTCACAAGGCTCTCAGGAGCCCCACCTGTTTCGCTAAGCTTGGCTTCTCGTAACCCAGCTTTCAGAACCGAGATGCTTCCCAGCCCAACGTGACGGAGCCACAGCACGTGGAGCTGGCTGGCTCCCCCCTTCCCCAGGGGGAACCGCTGCAAGCAGAGCACGAGGCCAGCACAAGGATGCCTCACGGTGAGTTTTAGTCTCACGGCTTCTCTGGGTGCACGCAAGGGAAGAGGATTCCGCCCAGCTCTCCTTCCCAAAATGCCTCCTTCCCAAAAGAAGCCATGGCTGAATATCCGAAAGCCTCCAGGAGGGAAGGAGGACACGGCCTCGGTGCTAGCCTTGCAGCAGCAGTGCTGTCCAGGCTGAGCAGGGCACAAGCACACGGCCGGGCACGAACCAACGAAGCACCCACTTGCCGGTGTCTCATGAATAAACGATGCTGTTTCACCTCCCTGCTTTCCTTTTTTTCCAAAGAAATGCAAGTGCTTTTTGGAAGGTGGAGTACGGAACGCAAAGCGAAGCAGAGAGCGCGGCAGTGCCCGACCCTGCTCCGTGGCTGCCCCACCTGCAGCGGGACGTCGGGCTCCAAACGGGGCTGGGAGTCAGGCCCCAAGCGGGGCTGGCAGTCAGGCTCCCTCCCATCGTGCCCAACTCCCCGCTCCAGGTGGCACAGCCACGCTCGCCCAGTCCCCCACGCGTGCTTGTCAGAAACGAGAACTCCTACACGGGCGATCAGCTCTTTCTGCAGCAATCCGAAATAGAAGCAGGGAAGCCCTTCAGCTGCACCGTGACTCATCCATGGGACACGGCAGCTATTTCTGTAGCGCTCTGCCTGCCGGGGGGCAGCCAACGCATCGCTCCGCAGATGGGCTGCGGGGCACAGGGGGGACGTGCCCTGTCCCTGCCAGGGCTAACGGCGCTTTTGTAGGGACTGCTGATCCCGAGGGCTCCCGTCCCGCAAGCACAGCGGTGAGCGCTGCTGGTGGTGGTGGTGGTGCAGGGCGGTTCACCTTCGCTCACGGGAAGTGGAAAAGCTGTGCTGCTGCTGCGGGTCAGCTTGTTCCAGGGAAAAGCAGTGCTGCCCCACGCTGCGGACATCAGGAAGGCGGGCAGGAGTCCTGCGTAGATTAACGCAAATGAAAATAGGGAGCTGAAAAATGGGAAGGGGTAAATGACTGCTCGACACGCGCCACGTGTCCACCCAGTCCAGGCTTGGCAGCCAGGCTCTCCCAGCTGGGGTTTGTTTGTCAGGAAACAACCCCGAGCACTCACGAAGAAGGAAATTCCTATCGGCACGACCTGCCACCTTCCCACCGCCTCGGCACGGCCGAGACCCAACAGCCAGGGAGGCTTGTCCCAGGGCAGGAGGCAGGAAAGGAGGTGAGCGAGGATGCTCCAGTGCCATAAACCCCTCTGGAACCACCTCCCCGCAGTGAGAGGCGGGCACGGGAGCTGGGAGACGTCGATGGAGCTCTGGGCCGCTCCTGGTGCTTTCCAGCAAGCACCACGGCTGCTCCTTCGCGCTGGGAGCACGGTGTGGCGCGGGGGGCAGCTCTGCAACCCCGCCAGCCCTGGGCACCCTGCAGCAGAGAAGGAAGGGACCAGCGCACCTCTGAGGGCAGGGTGCCCTTACACCCAAACCCAAACCTGTCCTGGCTCAGCACGAGGAGCCGTGTGAGTACTGCACCTGCCCCAGCAACACGGGGCAGCCCGATACCGGGCACCACATCGCGTTGGATGCCCGAGTGGGAGCAGGGGGCTTATGCAACACAGGCCGGAGTGAAATATTTATCAGGGTATTTAAATAAGTAACACGCAGGAAGCCAGGCAGAAAGAAAGAGGGGCGAGCGCACAAAGACGGGAAGGAAGTGGCGCGTCCCAGCCACCCCCAGACCCACCACGCAGTCCTCCCCGATGTCCCGCGCTGGTCCCCGATGTCCCTGCGAGCCGCAGTGTCCCCAGCCCTGCAGGGACACCCGCTTCCTGTCCCAGCACCCACATTTGGCCCGGGGCAGAGGCTGTGTCACACAAGAGGACCAAAGTGCTTCCTGCAGACTCTGAGAGCCCCATTTCAAGTTAAAATAAATAAACAAACCAACCCAAAGCCCTTAGCTTTGGGTGTAGGCAACATTTCAGGCCCCCATCTGTCCCCAAGCAGCTGAGCCCAGACCTAAAGTAGAGACCAGAGTCAGTAGAAACCTTTATTAAACACAAAGCTCAGGGGAACACAAGCTTGTTAAAAGGCAGTAAGTGAAAGTGCGGCTCCAGCCCGGCCCAGGGCCCCCCCTTTCTCCTTGCCACCCCCTCCAGACCCTTAAGCCAGGGAGGAGGAAAAAAAACCCAAAAGGGGCTCAGCCCAGATGGCTGCGCGGGAATTTAAGAGAGAAAACCTGGAGACAATGTTTGGTCCTCACCGGCACCAGGGGGTGGGGATGCTCCCCGGCCCCACGCACCCCCGGGACCCCCCCCTATCCCTGGGGGACACATGCACGGCCCCATTCCCATCCCATCGCCCTTCCCGCGGCCACCTGGCATGGCAGGGGCTTTGCCAGTGCCCCGTCTGGGGGCAAAAGCAAAGCTGGGGTGTGCCAGCAGACCCCCGCCGGGACCCTCCACCAGCACCATTCCCACCCCCACTTCATGCCCCACGCCTGCTCCCCCCGCCCACCACGTCCCAGGAGAGCTCCCACATGGCATAAATAATAAATAAATACCCCACGCTCAGCCGGGCACGGTGCCCTCCCCGCACAGGGGGGCTCACACCGACCCGGCCCCCCCACACCTCCGCCAGCCCCTTCCCAGCATAAGGAAACCTCCCGGCACCCCCACACTGCCGCACGCCTCCCCCCCCCCCCCTCACGGCCCCTCCCAGGAAACGAAACGCTGTCCCCAGGGAACAAAAATAAATTAATCCAATCTATACACAGGACTGCTTAAAGCTCTGCCACGGGCACCTGCGGCAGCGGTGCAGACACCCCCGTGGCGAGGGGGCACCGAGAGGGGAGCCCCCCCCCGCACCCCAGCATCCCCCTCCCAGGACCAGAGCAGCCCTGAGCGGCGCTGGGCTCGGTCGCACCGCGGCGAGACGCTGGACGGGAAGGAAATATTGCGGGGGGGGGGGTGGCGAGAGGGCCTGTGGCCGCTGCACCGCCGAGGGACACCCCCAAGGAAAGGCACCAGAAACCACGCAAAGGCAAAGCCGCGCCGGGGACACGGGGTGGCCGTCCCCTGCTCTGCCCCACGGCTCCTTTGCAGCGGGGGGGCTTCACCCTCGGCACCCGCCTGCCTCAGAAGTCCAAGGGCGTGAAGTCCCCAAAGTCACAGTCGAAGAGCTCGCTGATGCCCTCGCCCTCCTCCAGGCCGAAGTGGTAATCCTGCGGCTGCGGCGGCGACAGGGCAATGAACTCGTCCGCCAAGAAGCCTGAGAAATCGTCCTTGCTCTGCTCCAGGAGGGCGTCCATGGAGGCCAGCGGCGAGAGGCTCACCTCCTCAGCGGGGCACTTGCTGGGCAGCACGCTTGCGCCCGGCAGCAGGGCTTCTGTGGGGACACAAAGCGACTCTCAGCCCCACGATACGCCACGAAACAGGACTTCTGGGCAACGCTCCGCACCGCCACGGAGAAAGCACGCATGGCACGACCTGACCACACGCACAGCACAGAGCCAACGGAAGAGCTCAGAAACACCCAGGTAATCTGGACAGCGTGGCCCAAACTACTTATGGGGCGCTGGGACGGAGGGGAACAGCGACCTCTCCTCGGCAGAGGCCTCCAAGGCTGCCTCTACCGAGCTGCCGGCGGGCAGCCAGCAGAAGGCGAGGGCGGGGGCCAGGCCACCCGTAACAGGCAGCAAAAACACGGCCCGAGCATCGCCCGCAGCCCCGCACCCTCGCCCCAGGGCTCGTGGGGCTCGAGCCGTGGTGATGACGCTGTCCCTGTGCCGCAGAGCCCGGGCATCGCCCCCAGCCCCGGCCGCCCACCTTGCTCGCCGGGCAGCAGCGGCATGTTCACGTCCTGGGCGGGATGCA